>NW_026692356.1:8769556-9976612 GCF_021218885.2 Marmota monax | reverse complement strand
ATAATCAGAAAACACATTGCATTTAGATGATGGTTCTTAGTCTGCAAGGTGAAGCACACATGGCAGAGAGGAGCAGCAAGCCAAGGGCTCCCTTCCTGCAGCTCAAGGATCAGAGCTCCTGGAAACTGGGAGATGAGGTTTTCCTTTCACGTTGTTGTGAGGAAGGCAGGGGATCCAACCTGGAAGGAGCATGAGGAGTCAGATTGAACAGGTTGAGTTGCGCACTTCTCTGTTTGGGACATACAAAGTTTTTTTTGTTTTTTTTTTGTGTGTGTGTGTGTGTGTGAGACAGAGAGAGAGAGAGAGAGAGAGAGAGAGAGAGAGAGAGAGAGAGAGAGTATGATTATACGTAATATTGGGATTTATGATGCCAAATTTATATATGCACATAACATTTGATCAATCTCATTCCTAAATACTTTCCCCATCCTTTCTCTTCTCCTTCCTTTGATCTGTTTGATCTATTGTCCTGACCTTCTTTCTATTATTGTTATTTTAATTCAGATAGTCTATATGTACCTGTATATATGAGGATGATTTGATGTGTTGATTTACTGTCATATATGTGTACATGGAAATAGCATAATAGGGTAGATTTTATTTGCTCGTTACTTCCCCATGCCTTCTTTTTATTCCCTCTCTTCTTCCTCTTGATTCCCTTTCTCTACTCTGTTGTTCTTCCTACCACCAAATATTCTTTTGATAATTATTTGCTGTAGACAAAAAGGAATGTTTGAGTACTTTATTTAATGTCATAGCTGGAGTCATGATTAGCATTAAGAAAAAAAGCTGAAACAATCCTAATTACAATATATTTGTAAATCTTTATGTCAATGAGGATGCATTCATAGAAAAGAATCTCACAAGTCACTTGGAAATGTAGAATATAGAGTGATGTGAGAAAATGTTGGATTAGAAAATCTCTAGTTTTCCCATGGGAACATCGAAAAAATCATTGAATTTTGGTGAATTATCACTATACAAGTTCTATAAAAAGTCAATTACCTAAAGCATCAGTGAAAGCATGCAATGGAGAAAACCAGGATTCAAAATAATAGAAAATTTCAGTGTGTTTTTACCCACCATTGCAAAAGCTGCCTCGCACAATGTGGTCTTGGTCCATGGGTAGTGTACAAGAACTATAAATTATTTCTGCAAATCAAAGTAACTGTACTAAAAGTTACATTAAAAAAACACAAATAACCCAATCAGTAAGTGGGCTAAAAAACTGAACAGACACTTTACAGAAGAAGAAATGTAATTGGTCAACAAATATATAAAAAATGTTCAATATCTCTAGCAATTAGAGAAATGCACATCAATACTACACTAAGATTTCATCTCATTCCATTGAGAATAACAATAATTAAAAATATAGGCAACAATAATTGTTGGCCAGGATGTGGTGAAAAAGGTACTTTTTCCATAGTGGATGCTTGTGGGACTGCATCCACTACGGAAAGCTGTATGGAGATTCCTCAGAAAACTTGAAATGGAACCACCATTTGACCCAGCTATCCCACTCTTAAGTTTATACCAAAAGGACTTAAACATCAATTTTTATAGCAGTTCATGTCACAGTAGCTGAATTATGGAATCAACCTAGGTGTCTCTCAATAGATGATGGATAAAGAAAATTTGGTTTATATATTAAATGGGATGTTAGTCAGCTTTAAAGAAGAATGAAATTATGGCATTTGCTGTTAAATGAATGGAACTGGAGAATATCATGCTAAGCAAAATAAGCCAATCCCCCCAAATCAAAGGCAGAATGTTTCCTGTAATATGTGGATGCTAATTGAAAATCGGGGTGGGGGGCACTAGAAAAGAATAAAGTTGGGCTGGGGATGTGGCTCAAGTGGTAGCGCGCTCGCCTGGCATGCGTGTGGCCCGGGTTCGATCCTCAGCACCACATACAAACAATGATGTTGTGTCCGCCAAAAACTGAAAAATAAATATTAAAATTCTCTCTCTTCTCTCTCTCTCTTAAAAAAAACAATAAAGTTACCTTAGATTAGGTAGAAGGGAGTGAAGGGAGGGGAGGAGAAGGGATGTGGGTATAGGAAGAATAGTAGAATGAAAGAGACATTATTACTATGTATATATATGACTGCATGACCAATGTGATTTATCAACATGTACACTCTGAAAAATGAAAAATTATACCCCAACAATATATGATATACCAAAGTGCATAAATAAATTCTACTGTCATACATAACTAACTAAAACAAATAAAAAATTTAAAAAATATCACTGATTCTTATCTGGTCACAAACCTTAGAATATATCAGGTAACAAGTGTGTGGTTATCATCTCTAAGACACCTTATTCATCCTCCCAGCCAGCCAGGCAGCTGAACTTCTTAGATAGTTGCTGAAATTAGATGACAGCCCTCAGCAGATCAGAGAAGCAGCTTGATACCCATAGTACAGCAAACCCCAGATTTCATGGTACATGAATAGACATAAAATAAATTCTCGGGTAATAAAAATGATGCCATTTTGGTTAGGTGACACTTTTATGTTCCTTAGAAAATGGGATGAAATCTTTCCTTGCAATAGAAAATAGAAGTATCATTTTTTTTTCTTTTCATTTTTTAAGAAAGTAGTTGAACACCAGTAGTCTTTCCTAAATCATGGAAAATGGACCATGGCTCTGTGCCGCAGTCTGGCTGGGCACAATTCAGGAGCCACTTGTCAAAAGAAACAAACTTTACTTTTAGAACACACACACCACACCACACAGCTCCTCAGGAAAAACCCTCAGAGCACAGCTCCCACCACTGGCTTCCCAGAAGCCTCTCAACCTCCCCCACTCCTCCTGCTCTTGAGGCCGATTGGCTGGGTCGCATGGGCGGAGCCAAATAAGTCCCCCAGTGAGCAGCTCCGTGGTCTGAAAGGGCAGGGAAACAGCCCAATGAGCATCACTGCAGAGGAGCCAATCAGTTGGCAGCTAGAAGTTTGCTGGGGCTGCTCTGAGCCAATCATCAGCTGGGAGCTGGAAGTTTGCTGGCAGCTGGAAGTTTGCTGGGGCCCCTTTCGGCTCTGGCTCTCAACATCTCCCCCTCTCTATTTAAACAACAAGCATGAGGCTTAGGGACCGTACCTGCCTTAGGTTGTCCAATACTACATATGGTTCTTACCTGTCGTCGGATGAGCTGACCTCAAGGCGTCAGCCTCCTGTCTTAGGTTGGTACCATTGCAATTGGATCTTACCCGTCATTGACTACTGGTCCAGCATATAGCCACACCTGTGGATATGTCTTTGTACCAGCGGGGGGGGGGGTGAGGTTCTTTGCCTCACCTCTGTTGGCCCCCAAATTTTAGCGGAACGACCATCACAAGCAGAAGGGAGGAGGATACACCAAGCCAATTGACGGCTCCTTTTGGAAAAATTGTACCACCGATGACACCATCAGCAAAAATACCCCAACACAACCACAAGTCGCTGCACCAACAGATAGTTCACAATGCATACAAGTGAGTTCACAATGCATACAAGTGATTCATAGTCCAGGCAAGTTCTGCAAGCAGTTCAGTGATGGCTATTGCAGAAGCTGTAGATTGGTTTTATCTTTGTCTTCACCGGCACTGGGATGAAGATAGGAATTCTGGCAATAATGGCTAAAGAAAAAAATTATGTAACATTCCACAAGGCACTAAAAGAAAACAATTTTCTGAACAATTTACATTATCTTGAACAGAATTATTAAATAAAACGAAAGGTGAAAATAAACAAACAGATCTGTTAAACTCCTTTTTTGTTCACATATTAAAACAATCCTCAACAACTGTTTACCCAATTTAAATTAAACTATTTAAATCACGTGAATTAAAAAAAATATTTGGATCCATTTTTTCATGAGTGCTCATCATATATGATATATGGACATACGTACATACAAACATACAACATAAAACACAAGTGTGCACACATAATATAATACATACAACACATAACACAATAGTAAAGGCCTTATAACTTTTTACAGGTGAAATCTCCATTGCAATGTTTAAAAACTCTATACTGAAAAAATAGAACTGATCAGCAAAACATTAAACTAGCTCTGTATGAGCTCAAAAAACAAAATAGAACTTCATGATGTGGGAAAGGGTAATAATAAAATAGATATTGAAAAAAGCATCCTGGTTCTGTCAAAGATGTAAAGATAGCCAAACTGGAGTTTTGGATATCAGCTGTTATGGATTTGAGCCAAATCATCTTTTTTTTTGTCTGTAGAAATCGCATTAGTTAATCTTTCTGGAATCCAAATCGGCTGCTGTTCTCTCTGTGGAAACACACAAACAGACCCCCGACTCCAGACAATCACTGGGTCAGGGCCTTAGTTAATCTCTCTGGAATCCAAATCGGCTGCTGTTCTCCCTGTGGAAACACACAAACAGACCCCCGAATCCAGACAATTACTGGGTCAGGACCTTTCCATTGTCCTGTTAGAATATCCTTCCAAAGTACCTTGGGCTTATGTACATTTTTTGGACACATATGCCTTTCCGCAGCACTAAGCCCTGATGAATCTAAATTTTAAAAGTTTAGAGTAAAAAGGGTTATTTTAAGTTTATCTTTGGGGAATATATACCCCTTCCCAATTCCTTCTTTTTGCTTTAATAAGTACATTTTAATAGTTTGATGAGCTCTTTCAACTATGCCTTGTCCCTGTGGATTGTATGGGATTCCTGTTATATGAGTAATGCCAAATGATGAGCAAAATTGTTTAAAAGAGGTAGAAGTATAGTCAGGGCCATTATCTGTTTTTAACTGTTTTGGAACGCCCACAGTGGCAAAATTTTGTAAGCAATGAGCTATAATATCTTTAGTTTTTTCTCCGGCATGAAGGGAGCCCATCAAAAATCCAGAAGAAGTATCAACTATAACATGCAAATATTTTAATTTTCCAAATTCTGGCAAGTGTGTGACGTCCATCTGCCAAGTATGGTTAGGTATCAGTCCTCTAGGATTGACTCCAAGATTAACTTGTGGTAAAAAGGTCACACAATTTTGACATTGTTTTATTATTTGTCTAGCTTGTTCCTTAGTTATTTTAAAATGCTTTTGTAAAGTTTTAGCATTGACATGGAACTTTTTATGAAAATTTGTAGCTTCTTCTAGTGTAGAGAAAATATGTATGTCATGTGTAGATTTATCTGCTAAATCATTGCCCAATCTAAGGGCTCCAGGCAATCCTGTTTGTGCCCTGATATGTCGTATAAAGAATGGATTTTTTCTGTCCCAGATTAGACTTTGTATAGTGGAAAGCAAAGAGAAAACAGTAGAGGAAGGGGAAATCCTACCAGCATCTTCAAGGGATACTATAGCATTAACTATATACTGACTATTGGAAAATATATTAAATACAGAATCTTTAAACATCACAAAAGCTTGTAATACTGCATTAAGCTCTACCTTTTGAGCTGATTGTTTGGGTAGTAAAAATGTAAAAGTTTGATCAGGTGTAACTATTGCTGCTGTACCATTATTTGACCAATCAGTGAATATATTTGGAGCATTCATGATAGGTGTTTTTCTTGTCATTTTTGGAAAAATTACAAGATGCAATGACCAAAAAGACAATAAAGGATTAGATGGTAAGTGGTTATCAAATGAAACATTAGATTTGCACATGATTATTGCCCAAGTATTTAACTCATAAGCTAACTCATCAATTTGATTCATAGTATACGGAGTAATAATTTTATTGGGAGAAATTCCAAATGCTCCCTTTGCTGCTTTTATTCCTTTGAGTATTAATTGTCCTACAGCCTCAGGATACCTAGTAAGAATAGTGTTAGGAGAATAAGTTAAATGTATCCATAATAATGGACATTCTTGCCAAAATACTCCTGTAGGAATATTTTTTGTTGGTAGTACAATAAATAATAAAGGCAAACTTATATAAATTCTATCCAAATGCATATTTTCCATATATGTTTCAATGATTTTTAATGCCTTTCTTGCTTCAGGCATTAACATTCGGGGTGAATTTGGATCTGATGGACCTTTTAGGATATCAAATAAAAGTCCCAACTCTCCTGTTGGTATTCCTAGATAAGGCCTTATCCAATTTATATCTCCTAATAACTTTTGAAAGTTGTTGGGTGATTTGAGTTGATCTACTCGTATTTGAATTTTGGGTGGATGGACCATGGTTGAGGATAATAGAACTCCTAAATAATTAATTGGAAAATTTAATTGTACTTTGTCTATTGCTATCTCTAGATTATAATTTTTTAATAAGTTTGTAAGTGTGGCATAACATTCTAGCAATGTGTTTTTATCTTTGTGTGCTAATAATACATCATCCATATAGTGAAATATTTGTAGTTCAGGATTTTGATTTCTAAGTGGCTGGATTACTTTGTTAACATAAATTTGACACATATTTGGGCTGTTAGCCATCCCTTGAGGGAGTACTTTCCATTCATATCTCTGATCAGGACCTTCATGATTCAGTGCAGGGATAGTAAATGCAAAACTTGGACTATCCTCAGGATGAACTGGAATTGAAAAAAAAAAACAATCTTTAATATCTATAACTAAAACATACCAGGTTTTTGGCAAAGCAGACAATTGAGGAATCCCCGATTGAGCAGGTCCCATAATAACCATGTCATTATTAATGGCTCTTAAATCTTGCAATAATCTCCATTTACCAGATTTCTTTTTGATGACAAAAATGGGAGTATTATGGGGAGATACAGAAGGTTGTATATGTCCTTCCGCTAATTGTTGTTTGACCAGGTCATGGGCTGCTTGTATCTTTAGTCAGGGGCCACTGAGGAACCCATACTGGTCTTTCTGATTTCCAAGTAATTTTTATTGTCTCAGTGGCCCTTTCTGAAAATCCAACCCATGTCTGTCTGTGCCTTGATCTATTTGTATTGGTGCTGCTATGCCTTGTTCTTGTTTTTCTAATCTTTTTCCTTTCCTAAAACCTTGTCTAGCCATAATAGTGGGTGCATTTTGGTTGATGTTATTTGTTAAAGTCAAACCTAATTGATCTAGGACATCTCGTCCCCATAAATTTACGGGAAGATGATCCAATACATATGGTTGTATAGTTCCTTCACATCCTTCAGGATCCTTCCAATCTAATACCATTGCACTTCTATGGGGATTAGTTGCCACTCCTAGGTCTTGAAGCGTTTGAGTGGCTTGTTGTAATGGCCAATGTTTTGGTCATTCTTGACAAGAGATGATGCTAAGGTCTGCACCTGTATCCATTAGCCCTAAATTCATGTCCTTGAGTATTTAGTTTTAGCATGGGGTGAGAATCTAAATTTAAAGAAAGCATAGCCCAATCTACAACTGTGGAGCCTAATCCCTTGGAACCTCTTTCTACAGTACGACTGGAAAATTTATCATGTAGGCTGGGTATTATTAGTAACTGTGCTATTCTATCTCCTGGTGAAATTACTGATATACTCTTTGGAGAACTGGCTATAATTTTTATTTCACCTTCATAATCAGGATCAATTACTCCAGGACTTATCATAAGTCCTTTTAGAGTAGAAGAACTGCATCCCAATAATAAGCCTACTGTTCCTTTGGGAAGAGGTCCTTTTACCCCTGTGGGAATGATTTGAACTCTCATCTCTGGAGTTAGTACTGTTCTGGCAGAGGTGCAGATGTCCAATCCTGCACTTCCTCTGGTTTGTCTAGTGAGGGATTTAATGGACAATGTGTCCTGGGCACTACACTGATGGGGTTGCTGGTTTCCTCCAGTGCTCTGTATATTTGTGGTCTTGGGCCCCGGAGCACTGGGCCCCCCTGTCCATTTTTTGGCAATGGAACCTGATGCCTTTCTCCACGATATCATGGATAAACACCTGGTCCTTGTTCATTTTTTGATAATGGAGTACCCTCTATGGTGGTTTGAGAACGGCATTCATTAGCCCAATGTCTCCCTCTACGGCACCATGGGCAAATACCTGGTATTCTACTCCTTTGATACCTAGTTTTGTTAAACCCTCTACCTATGGGGCAATTCCTTTTAAAATGTCCTGTTTGTTCACAATTGTAGCATGTTCTTGGCCTGGCATCTAAAGACTGTTTTACTGCAGCTGCCACGACTTGCCCTTGTTCATTAATGTCTCTACATAATTTAATATATATGTTTAAATCTTCATGTTTCCATGGTCTAATGACTTCTCTGCACCAACGATTGGCTTGCTCATAAGCCAGTTGTTTTATTAATGGCATTGCTTGTTCTGTATTCCCCAAAACTCTGGTAGCTGTTTGAATAAGCCTATCTACATATTCAGTGTAAGATTCATTAGCTCCTTGTATTACCTTAGATAATTAACCTTGTAAACCTCCATGTCCTTGTAAAGTCTTCCATGCCCTAACCACATCTCAGCAATTTGTGCGTATATGCCAGGATCATATGCATTTTGTTGCTGCTGATCCTCATAAGGTCCCTTTCCTAACAACATATCTAGATTTCTCTGAGGATAACCAGCTGCTGCATTTCGCCTAGCCATCTCCCTGCAAAATTCCTCATTGGCAACCTTCCATAATAGGTATTGTCCTCCATTTAGCACAGCTTTACACATATTAGCCCAATCTGCTGGCGTCATGTTCAAGTTGATAATGGATTCGACCATGCTTACAGTGAAGGGTGCTTGAGGACCATAGGTTGTTACAGCCTCTTTTAGCTGCTTCACTTTTTTGAAATTTAAAGCATGGTGAATTTGCTGCCCTCCTGCCTGCTCAAATACAGGGCATGTTAATATTTGAGATCCTGTCTCAGGATCCCAACTATCAACTGCGGGGTTTGGGAGCCTCCCAGCATATGGAGGTGGCGCTGTTGGTTGGACACTTACGCCCTCTGGTGATAGAAAGGTGTTAGTAGCAGTCTCCTGTAGAGGTGGTGCTGTTGGTTGGACACTTACGCCCTCTGGTGATAGAAAGGTGTTAGTAGCAGTCTCCTGTTGTAACTTTTCCCCTGATGGCTTTTTCTGCTCTAAACTTTCTTCCTCTGTCTGACTTGAGAGACCTTCTCTTTTACCTGAATTTTTTTCCTCTGTCTGACTAGCTCAAGAGACCTTCTCTTTTACTTGAATCTTTTCCTCTGTCTGACTAACTTGAGAGACCTTCTCTTTTACTTGAATCAATATGTCTTCTCCTTCCTCTACCATTGTCTGAACTGAAGGCTTTGGACTAAGCAAACAAGATATGAACGTCCACAATGGCAATGTGCCAACTGGCAGAGTCCCTGGGCTTTTCTTTTCTATTCTTTTTAAATCTTCACCATGATGGTTCCATTGTGATATATCTAACAACTCCTCCTTAAAAAGCCATGGGCTACATTTTTATATTGTATCAATGTATGCCCTAACTGCTCTTGATTTTACTGGGATGCCTCCTTCCTCTAACAATTTACTTAACACTCTTTCGGTTTGTTTTTACTAATTTCTGATCCCATATTTCTACTATAATACAACCCAACAAGATGACACCAAACAAAGCCGAGACAGAATGAAACAAAAATGGAACAACACAAAATCTTTATATCAGCCTTTCTGTCCTCCTGAAATGTCCATCCGTCCTTTCTCCCTATCTGTTCCTCAGACGCAAATAGTTTTTCCTCAGATGTGAGCAATTTTTCTTCCATCTCACTCATCTCCAGGGACAGGCAACTTAAAACAAAAGCAAAACAAAACAAAAGAAGAATCTTAAAATGGCTACCCATCCTCTTGCCCTGCCCTCAGGGGCGAGCAGTTTACTTTATCACTTACCCTCCGTCGTTCCCCATGCGAGCCACCAAATGCCGCAGTCTGGCTGGGCACAATTCAGGAGCCACTTGTCAAAAGAAACAAACTTTATTTTTAGAACACACACACCACACCACACAGCTCCTCAGGAAAAACCCTCAGAGCCCAACTGCCACCACCGGCTTCCCACAAGCCTCTCAACCTCCCCAACTCCTGCTGCTCTTGAGGCCGATTGGCTGGGTCGCATGGGCGGAGCCGAATAAGTCCCCCAGTGAGCAGCTCCGTGGTCTGAAAGGGCAGGGAAACAGCACAATGAGCATCACCGCAGAGGAGCCAATCAGTTGGCAGCTAGAAGTTTGCTGGGGCTGCTGTGAGCCAATCATCAGCTGGCAGCTAGAAGTATGCTGGAAGCTGGAAGTTTACTGGCAGCTGGAAGTTTGCTGGGGCCTCTTTTGGCTGTGGCTCTCAACAGGTCTGGAATAGTAGAGGAGAAAATTGAGTCCCTTTGTGACATTGCTGCTACTTCTGTGCATACCATGGTCAGCCTTTAGAAACTAAGGGGGTACAAGTATGCTCTACAGGAGAAATCAGCAGTTTTCAAAGATTCTGAATGGTCTTGAATGGAGGCAAAATGCAGTTAGTTCAGAGGTTTCAGGGAGAAACTTGTTATCTTCGGTGGTTGCTGTCATTTGGCTATAACAGGTCATAAAACCTTACAAAAATATTATATTGGCTGAATGCACACAGACAGGTTTACTCCCCAAACTCAAAGCTCAGAGAAAGAATAAACTCCAGGTATAGTCAATGTGAGTCTAGAAATTATCCCGTCTGCTCCTGGCTCTTCTCTCCTCTTTGTTTTGACATCATTTGCAGCTGGGAGCAGACAGCCCAGCACAGCAGCACAATATCCAGATTAGGATGAGGAGTCAACTCTGTTAAAATAATCTTCTTAGAAAAGAGAGACTTTTACACAGAATCCCCCTGCAGTAACCTTCTCATATGGCATTGGCTAGGACTGGACCACAGCTCCTTTTTCCACAGTGACCACACAATAATTTCAGTGAAATTAATAGGAATGACTACTGCCCCTGACCAGCATGGACAGCTGAACTAAGATCATTCATGTGAATTTGCAGGGACACAAAATAAAACACAGACACAATTTACCTTTACACAAGCTTCAGGACAGCTTTTCTGGCTATCAGCCTCAGGCTCCCCAAAAGGGAGAGCAAGAGAAAGTCGCAAGAGGCTGAGAAAAGAGAGGGAACACATTCAGAAGTGAGCTTTTATTGGAGGGACTCTTGTTCTTAGAAAGCTGTATCCAAAAAGGTCAAAAGGGGCAGGACTACAAGGGAACAGATGAGTGTAACTCAACCCTAGGGGTATGCCCCACAAAGAGAACCTTCTTATTATCTGAGCAGGAGAAAAGACAGAATCATGAGTCATGACAGTACTGTGCCAGACTACAGTGACCGGGCCGATCCCCATGGTGCATCAGGGCTAGAAGGTGTGGTTACTCAATGTGGCTCCCCACATATTCCCCCTTCTTTTTTTGAAAAAGCAGGTGATGAATCACTATCTTGAGTCACCAAATTCTTGTTCAGAAGGCACGACATCCTATAATCACAACACAAGACAGAATTAGTAGCAATGAGAACAATACAAGGATATACCATGCAGAATGTTCAAGAATGTTACAGGGGTTAAAGCCATTTAACTCTTAAAGTATTTGATCAGCTAAAGAAGTAGAATCTAAAAAATCAATCTTACTATTTTTTTGTATATCTTGGATATGATGATGTAACTCCAAAAGATCCAAGCTGTTATCATTATTCTGACAAATACCTAACAAATGGTTTTTAACCTTCTCTCAATCCCATTGGGAAGCATTGTATTTGGCAGCAGTAACACATACACATTTATAATCAGCATGACACTTAAGTCTTTCTTTGAATTTCAAAGCTGAAAGTTCATTACCAATATTTATGACAGTAGCTTCTAAGGCATTTAGCTTAGTCTCAATCCTTTCATCAATATTTATTTGATTATGAAGAGCGGTGGAAGTGTTCTTAGCCAAATTATTAGGAAAATATGCCTGTTGAATATTTTGAGATATGGTCCAGAAGCTGTGACTGTGGAAGCAATAAATGAAACTACGTTAACTACTCCCAATACTATGAGTCCAAGAGCAGGATAGGTCTCACTAGCTGGGCATGTATTTGTTATGAGGGTTGAAAACCAGCATCAGCATACCAAGGATCTGAAATACTAGCTGGCAATAAGAAAAAGAGGGCTGATGAAGTACTAGTGTTGCTTTCCCTCTATGATATCTGGTGATACAATTAGCAAAATTACATTTATTACATGCTACAAGATATCTGTCATCTTATAACATTTACATTTCTGGTAATTAAAATGTAAGGAGATTAAACACAGACCTGTAGGCCATAATAGGAAGCCTCCTTACAATTTTTGCCTACAAAGTCTAGTAAAGGCTTGTCAATAAAATGTAAGAATTCTGAGGCATCAATTAAGCAACAGACATCTTTCTGAATGCCATCTTCACTGAGGGTCAAGATGTTACTAACAAATCCTGCAGGGGTCATGGCAGCACCCTTGAGTAATTGTTTTTTGTCAGTTCTTGGAGACCAGTCCAAAATGTACCCACTATTTCTAGATACTTTATGCTGTACTGGGAAAGTATTTATACAATCCATCCACTTAGGAAAGGTGCCAATTTCTATTACAGAATGGTTAGGAAAATGAGGTATTAGTGGATGTTCTGCTGAAATTACTGGCTTGTTATGAGAAAGTCCTATTTTAATAACTAATCTGCTATAAAGTTTTGAGTCTCCAGGAACAGTACAATTAGCTGGTCTAGGTCCCCCAACTGCTGTCTTTTCCTCAAAGGACACTTTTAGACATCCAACATGTTTATCATTGGGACCAACACAAGGGTAATTCAGCACTATGACCAGAATAATTAAATCCAACCACATCAATGTGAGTAATATGGATGTCTGTAAATCCTACCATCATATATGAGTCATTAGTAAATACTGGATAGATTTCCCAGTCCACAATGCTGGGTGTACTAAAGGTGGATCTGGAAAATATGTCCAATAGGTTTCTCCCTGATTCCCCTTTTCTTTACAGCTCAATAGAGCTAGTATCGCCACAAACATCATCGTTGGAGATTTAATTTTTCCTTGCTGTCCAATCATTTGTTCAGCCTGCAGCATCAGATTCTTCAGCTGCTTCCATGAGGGTAGCTTCACCAATGGGTCTCTCTGCACCATCTTCTTTCACCTCTTCCTTTGAGAGTTCTTCTTGACAGTGGGAGTCAGATCTGCCATCTCTGGATCAGTCCTCAGTCGTTTGAGTCTTGGTTTTAGGTTCTCCATGTCTGATGGCATGTTCAGGTTACCCAAACAGGTCGAAAAGCACCTTCTGGGAAAATACAAGCATGACCTCTGCCCCACATAATCAATGGATCTGGTCCTCTCCATTGGCGAGTCTGAAAATCTTTCCCCCAAACTCGACCTAAAGTGCCTGTTTCTGTGGAAGAAATGTGTTGCTCAGCTGCAGTGTGACCTTCTGAGTCACAGTTTAGAAAATTTAAAATGAACAGAGAATGATTGAGGTTGTTTTGGAGGATCCTATATTCCCCTTTTTGTTTTTATAATTGTAGCTTAATAGATAAATGAGCTCATTCATCAATAACATGACTTTGAGGGTTGTAAAGAATACCTGTTTTATGGTCAATACAAAAGTCTTTGCAAAATTGCTGAAAAGAATAGCTAACATAAGCTAATGCATTATCAGTTTTAATCTATAAAGGACATCCTAATACCACAAAGGCAGCTAAACATATGAGAAATAACATGTTGACTATTTTTTTGTATGGACTGTAGCAAAGATAAATCTAGAATAAGTATCTACAATTATATGTACATAACATTGTTTACCAAATTCAGGAATGTGAGTTGCATCCATTTGCCATAATTGATTTGGTATTAATCCATGGGAATTTACCCCATATGGTAAAAATGGAATGTGTATAACACACTGGGGCAGAGACATAAAAAATTGACGAGCTTGCTCTCTAGTAATATTAAATTTTTTTAATGCAAACTAGAAGCATTTTAATGATGTGAAGAATGTGAACCATGCACACAGTCATACAAGACATTTTCTGACTAACAGCAACCAATTTATCAATCTTATCATTACCTGATGTCAAAGGCCCTGGAAGATTAGTGTGGGCCAGTATGTGGCCTATAAATCATGGGTGTTGTTGCATTTGCACCATTTTTGCATGATATGAAATAAATTGAATAACTCTTGTGATGATGTATACCCAATAGTTGAAGTTTCAAATTTTTAGTAACTCCAACTGCATATAAGCTATCAAAATAAATATTAATGTGCTCATTTGCAAAATGACTTAAAGCACTAGTGAGAGCTTGAAGTTCTGCTCATTAAGCAGAAGTATATGAGGTTTGTATCACCTCTGTATGAGTGTGACTATAAAAACCTGATTTACCTGAGCTTGAGCCATTGGTGAATACCATTAGTGCTCTACTTATTGAGCATGCACAATTTTGGAAAAATAAAAGCAGTTACCAAGGCAAATTCACTAATTCTATCACGAGGATAATGACTTTCTATCTGACCAGGAGAATTAGCAAAAGCTCTTTGCCAAGTATTAGAAGTTTGGAAAAGCCAATCATACTATTGAGCAGAAAATTGGGTTGATTATAATATTAGGTTCTGATCCAACCAGCTGTAAAACTCGTGTTCTGCCCTTGATAACTAATTGAGCAACAAAATTATGAAAAGGAGTTAATGAATTTTGAGGAGAGTGGGCTAAATGAATCTACTCAATAACTCCCAATTCTTGCCATATTGTAGGAGCATAATCAGTGGGGAATATCAATAAATATATAGATTCTTGTGGATTAATTCTAGTAAGTTGAGCATTTATAATAGCAATTTCTTCTTTTCTCAAAGCTGTTCTCACTTCTGTTGTGAACTGATGAGAAGAAGTTGGAGAAGGAACTCCCTGTAATATTTGAAATAAAGGACTTAAATCTGTGACTCAGTACTTAGCTTTAAAGATGGCATCAGCCAATTTATATCACTTAATAGTTTTTGAAAATCATTAAGAGTATGCAATTCCTTGACTCTTATTTGTAAATTTTGAGGACAGATTGTGCATCCTTCAATTACATGACCTAGATATAGAAAAGGAGATATTCTCTGCACCTTTTCAAGTGCAATGCCTAAACCCATTGCTGAGTGAAGTCTGTAATCCGGCAAAGATTTCTAAGAGTATGTCTGGATTAGCAACAAGTAAAAGTATATCATCCATCAAATGAATAATATATGCATGAGGGTATTTTCCCTTCAGAGGCGTGATGGCCTGTGCCACAAAATTTTGACATAGGGTAGGACTTTTACGCATTCCCTGAGGCAGCACTTTCCAGGAATATCTTTTACCTGATTCTTCTCTTTTTATTATTATTAGTTGTTTAAAACATTACAAAGCTCTTGACATATCATATTTCATACATTTGATTCAAGCGGATTATGAACTCCCATTTTTACCCTATATACATATTGCAGACTCACATCGGTTACATATCCACTTTTTTACCTACTGCCATACTAGTGTATGTTGTATTCTGCTGCCTTTCCTATCCTCTACTATCCCCCCTCCCCTCCTTTTCCCTCCCCTCCCCTCCCCTCCCATCTTCTCTCCCTACCGCATCTACTGTAATTCATTTCTCTCTCTTATTTTTTCCCCTTTCCCCTCACTTCCTCTTATATGTAATTTTGTATAACAATGAGGGTCTTCTTCCTTTACCATGCAATTTCCCTTCTCTCTCTCTTTCCCTACCCCCCTCTCATCCCTGTTCAGTGGTGATCTTCTTCTCATGCTCTTCCTCCCTATTCTGTTCTAACTTGCTCTCCTTATATCAAAGATGACATTTGGCATTTTTTTAGTGATTGGCTAGCTTCACTTAGCATAATCTGCTCTAGTGCCATCCATTTCCCTGCAAATTCCATGATTTTGTCATTTTTTAGTGCAGAGTAATACTCCATTGTGTATAAATGCCACATTTTTTTTTATCCATTCATTTATTGAAGGGCATCTAGGTTGGTTCCTCAGTCTAGCTATTGTCAATTGTGCTGCTATGAACATTGTTGTAGCAGTGTCCCTATAGTACACTTTTTTAAGGTCTTTAGGGATTTTCAAAAACTATTAGGTGATATAAATTGGCTGATGCCATCTTTAAAGCTAAGTACTGAGTCACAGATTTAAGTCCTTTATTTCAAATATTACAGGGAGATCCTTCTCCAATGTCTTCTCATCAGTTCACAACAGAAGTGAGAACAAGATGAAATGGCTATTATAAATGATCAATGTACTAGAATTAATCCACAAGAATCTATATATTTATTGATATTCCCCACTGATTATGCTCCTACAATATGTCAAGAATTGGGAGTTATTGAGTAGATTCATTTAGCCCACTCTCATTTCTGAAAAACAGAAAAAACTATAAATCTGTCATGCACAAGGTTATATAAAACATAGCTAGCCATGATGAAAACAAAATCTCTGTGCTTTATACAATCCTAATTTTAAATGTCCCATTTTGAAGGAAACTCACTTCTGAACGCACCTGAAAGACATGCTGGGGATATTGACTTGGCCCAATAACATTCTTAGTGGTTTGAAAGAAGCACACATGTGAAGGACACTGTGTAAGAACCCACATTCCCACAGCCCTCTGCTCTACCTCAATGTTCTCTTTTATTTCATTCTCCTTTAAACTCTGGGCCAGAACCACAAACCCTCGCTGCAGCTGGTAGCAGAGGGCAATCAGGGCTGGGAATCGCTTGTGCTTTTTTGCCAAGGCACCAAGAACACGATCATCCAAGAGAACTGGGGAGCTCTGGTGAACCCTGGAAGGAAAGACAGAGATGCTGAAGCCCTGAGGCCAAGTTAGTTAGGAGGATTTCATAAATTTCCCTTTGGGGGAGGGGATGTTGTTTACTGTGGGTTGAATCCAAAGGCTTTCTACCACAGAGCCATAAGCCTAGTCCTTTTTATTTTGAGATAGACTGTCGCACCATAGGCAACCAGAGTAATGTCTTTGGATTTGCAGAAGTCCAGCAGGTTCCTCTGGTTGTGATAAACATGACATTCTACTTGCAGTTAGACAAGGTAGAAGGTATCTGGTTCTATGTTAATGTGAAAACAAAATTGCAAATAGAAGAAACTAAATTTTTAAAAAATTCAATTTGGACATGATGTTGTGCCATAAATCAAGAATTTGATCAAAGACTCACAGAACAAGTTTGACAGATATTTGGTCAATATTCGGCAGGTGACATTTGGGTAAATTTATTCATAAAAAGAAAAAGAAAAAAACAGATTCCAGAACTCAAGGAGCTTAGAATAATTCCCCCCAACCACAGTCTCTATAAACAAGTCCCAATTTGAACCAGTCAATGTGGGACAAAGGGACCTGACCTGAATATCTCCCCTCTGCAGGGCAGTAACATGCATAGTGGAGACTCGAAAAATCTGAAGAAAAACATTAGTGCCAGTCAACACTCAAGAGGTGAACCTGGAAAGAACTCTTAAAACTTCCATGGTACACCCAACAAGACTGGAAATCAAGATGGGCATGCCATGCCCCTTCTCTCTGTGAAGATTCGCTCTCTTTGTTGGGAGTTTCACCTTTTTGCTTTCTAATCACCCCATGTCTGCTGCTCTGAGCAACATGTCTGGTGCCGTTCCAGTGTGATGCAAAATGCAGTACAAGTGGAACTTCAAACCCATGCATCCATTCTGGAAAGCAGTATGGAGATTCCTCAAAAAAATAAGAATGGAACCATCATTTGACACTGATATATGGCTTCTTCGTATATATGCAAATGAGTGTAAATAAAATAAAAGGTGACAGAAGCAAGGTGCAGAGGCAGAATGGCAGAAAGGCTCCTTGTCCAAGCTGCCAGTTTTATTTATATCAATAGGTTACATTGGGTCACTGACATCAATAGTACATTATTGTCCATGTGTCACTAGGCAGGTTACAGAGTTAGCAACATTATGCAGCTTATTAGTCAATTACATGCTTTAGTTTAAATGTGCAATGTTAGGGGCTTTGTGTAGCTCTCAAGAAAGTCCATTGTTACTGTTCTGTGGACAGATTCTGGCACAGCAGAGCTTGGTAAAATATTGTGGTTGTCTAACAAGAGAGTTTCTTTGTACCTGAGATCAAGGTCTAGGCTGATAAGACTCTAGCACAGAACTCCTCATTAAGGGCATTGCTACAAAAGCTAGGCATCCGTGTCCTTGCACAGCTAGGCATTATGTGCCTTTGCAGAGAAAATTTCCCAGCTGCTAGGCATCCTGTACTTTTGTACAGAAACTTTCCTAGCCACCAAGTATGCTACAGCCATGAAGTCATCAGAGACCCCAATCCCAAACACACAACCCTTACAAAGGAGCTCAAATTAGCATACTGCAATGTTGCAGCCACATCAGTGTTTATAGTAGCTAAATTAACAATAGCTAAACTATGGAACCAAACTAGGTGCCCTTCATAGATGAATGGATAAAGAAAATGTGGTATATCTGCACAAAGGAATATTACTCAGACATAAATAGGAATGAATTTATGACATATGTCAGTAAATGGATGGATCTGGAAACTATCGTGCTAAGTAAAATAAGCAGTTCCAATAAACCAAAGGTCAAATGTTCTGATATTTGGATGCTAACACATACAGGGGGGAAAGGAAAGGAAGAATAGAACTTCAGAGGATTAGACAACGGGGAATGAAGAAAAGGGAAGGGGAAAAGGAATGGGAAAATCAGTGGAATGAATCTGACTTAACTTTACTATATTCATATGTGAATACATCAAAATGAATCTCTACATCATGTACATGTACAAGCCTGGGATCCTAATTAGGAAAAGATATACTCTATGTTTGTATAAGCATGTCAAAATAGACTCTGCTGTCGTGTATAACTAACTAAAAAGAACAATTTAAAAAATCAGATTAAAACCTTTCTCTTCTTGGTGACAGGGATAGAACTGAGGGCACTGTGGAAAGGATAAGTGTCACTCATCCCACCAGGGTTCAAAGACAAAATGTCCTGAGGAGGAGGAAGCCCTGCTTGGCAAAGCAGTGTGAGGGAGGGAGGTGCTGTGGTTCAGCCTGTCAATGCTGGACCCTCCCCATAGACATTTCTCAATAAGGACATTTTTCTCGAATGCACTCTCCAGGTATTCTTTTGGTCTTTTGGCAACCTATGCCACTGCCCTGACACAACTGGACTATGAACATGGCTACAGAATACACAAATAAACTCCACTGTCTGTACCCTTTAGGGACCCTTAGTATCCTTGTGCATTATAATAATGTAAAAAATAAAAGTTTACAGATGTCAGCCAAGGGTAGGATTAATAATAGGCTCTTGAACAAAGAGCAATGTGCTATGTGACCTCTGGCTCTCTGAATGTATGTCTACACAACAGAACTAAACACTTGCTGGAAATACATTCACACACACACACACACACACATGTTTATATATATTCAAAGGATATAGACTTACAAATAAGAAATTATATTCTTCTTGTAAGGGATTGTTCACATAAGCATCAGTCCTTAAAGCTAAATCAGTCTCTTTTGTGCAAAATATATTGAGTGTAAATGGCAATTACTGCATAGTCTACAAAATTTGGAAGAAGATTTGAGAGTTTATTTGTTGAATATTAAAAAGGCAAATCAAACTGCTCTTTTCTGATTTAAAATTATCAGAAATTTCTTTTTCCAGGAAATCAAAATGAATGTGATTCTGTTCCTATTGCCCTCTGCTGATTCTACACCTGAATTTCTCAGGTATAAGGGCACGTGGAGTAACACTTGCACCCTTCATGAGACTTTGCCCTACAATCTACCAAGTCCTGGCATGGGTCTTCACAATTGCTCTCTGGATGTTTCCTTAACTCTTGCAGAAGCAAAAAGTTCAAATTCAAACTTCAGAGAACTTGACCCCTGTCAAATAATTGAGTGGTCACAGGGTGATATTTGAATACAAAATTCTTTCTAGTCTAGTGAACTTAGCTCACTCCACTTCAGAGGTTCATCTGTCAATATAACACACATGAATGATAACCAATAATTCACAAATACCCTTGTTAGGTTCCAGCTTGACTTATCAGAATGTTATATTATACATTCATATAAATTTACCACAGTTGAGAGCACATGGAAAATTCTACTCAGCTCAGGTCCACCGTTTTCTGTGAGATGCTGAAGGCTACCTCAGAGCAGAAAGGAAGGAATCCTCATCATTTATCTGTGCTTCTCATCTTCTGTACCTTTTGCTACACAGACATCTCTGGATCTTGCCTTTTGGGAAGGAAAAAAGATTTTCTGAAGTATGGAAATAAACACAAACCAGTACTAATTCAAACCGAGTGCTGACATTCATCTTTTCCTAACGTGCTTGAATAGATTGAAATCAGACAATGATGTAGAGCAATGTCTAACCATTGTCTCTCCTGTGCATGGAATAACTCTAGCCTGAAGAAAGAGAGTATATGTGAGTCCTTCAGAGTCACATAAGGAGAAGTAACTTGACAACCTAGATTGGATTCCATTTATCTTGTGTCTACTTTCTTATGAACTCTCAACCCAACCCCTTACTATTACCTCTTGATGTTTATAGTTGCCAAAGCCCAGCCCAGGAATGAAGTGACCATCATTGAGCTCCACATACTGATGTTTGGAATTCATTGCTTTTCACTCCTTTACCAACTCTCTAGGACAAACATGCCTATAATGAGAAGTAATCACTCTGCTTCTATTGTCATGGCCCAATGTGAGAGAGGCAGGTGCAGTCTGTTTGGCCTGTCACTGCTGGACCCTCCCCATAAGCATTTCTCAATAAGGACTTTTGCCTATATGGAGTCTCCAGGTATTTTCTCTGGTCTTTTGGTAACCTATCTCACTGCCCTGGCACAACAGGACTATGAACATGACTAAAGAATGCATAGATAAACTGCAATGTTCATGCCATTTAGGGACTTTCATCATCTTTGTGTGTTATTAAAAACTGAAAAATCAAAGATCCCAGTTGACATGCAGGGGTCAGATTGATAACAGACTCTTGAACAAAGAGCAACATGCTGTGTAACCTCTGGCCCACACCTGTATCTATATATGACAAATCTAAACACTGGCTGGAAAAATATGTATAGTGTGAGGATATAGATTTACAAAAAAGAAAATGTACTCATGTGGTAAAGGATTATTCACATTAGTGTGAGCCCTTAAAAGTTAATTCACACTCTTTTGTGGAAGATATAATAAGAGTGAAAATGGCAATTATTTCATGGTCTACAATGGTTGGATAATGATTTGAAAGTTCATTTGTTAAAGAATAAAAAGGTAAATCAAACACACTCTTTTCTCTTCTTAAAATTTTCAGAAGATTTCTTTTTCATGAAATCAGACTGAATGTGATCCTGGGTCCTACCATCCTCTGTTGATACCAGCCCTGAATTTCCTAGGTGTAAGAGCACGTGAAATACAGCTGAAGCCCTAGTGGTCCACTTTATGCCACTTTGCCCTACAATGTAAAAATGTCCTCTCACTTCTCTTACAATTGCTCTCTGGATTTTTCCTTGTGTCATGCAGAAGAAAAATGCTTTATCCAAAGTTCAGGGTACTAATCGCTTATCACATAATTAAGTATCCAGAGTACAAAATTAGTTCCACTCTAGTGAACTTAGCTCACTCCTTTTCAGATTGTCAATACAGCACACATAAACAATGACCAATAATTGAAAATATCTTTCTTATGTGCCACTTGATTTCTCAGGATGTTATATTATACATTCAGCTAAATTTCCTGCAGTTGAGAGCACATGAGAAAATCTATTCAGCCAAGGTGCTGCATTTTCTGTGAGATGCTGAAGACTTCCTTACAGTGGAAAGGAAGTTACCCCCATCATTTATTCTGTGCTTCTCAACTCAAGCACCTTTTGCTACACAGATTTTTGTGGCTCTTGATTTCTTGGAAGAAAAAAAATTGCAAAGTATAGAAATAGAGAAACAAGTCCCAGTGAAAACCAATTGCTAAAATCCATCATTTTAGCAAATTGGTAAATACTCAGTAGGGGACCACACCAATCAGTGATTATCCAATTCTATTTTCTGTCTAAATGTATCCAATATTGTATAGGAGGATTGAGATTAAAAGAATATTCCATATGTGAGAAGAGAATTGGAACCAGTTCTCTTATTTCATATGGAAAAAAATTAAATGATCTACTACACAGTAATAAAAGTAAGTTTGTTTTTAATAAAATTCTCCTTACAATATTATCATGCATTATGATAAGAGATGGAACCATATTGACCATTTGTTTATCTGGAAACCTATCATCCCTCCTCTTTTTTATTTTCATTGGTTCTGATTTGGGAATTTTTTTTTCTCATGATGAAGCCCCTTCTTGATCATAATTATGAGAAATGATGAATGAATCATGCACCATGCACACAAAGAATTTTTAGAAAAGGATTATGGAACAATTATTGAAGCCTCATAAAATTAACCAAATGTTAAAAGGAAAAAGAGGTATCCTCTTTAATTTTCTCACTGGTAAAAATGTTTCCCATAACTTTTCTACCAAGTCCCAAGAGGATGCAGTACTGACAAGTGTGCAGTAACGTCTGCACTCACTGTGACATTCTGCTCAGGGAAATACAAATGATTACAGTCACAGGAAGTCAGTATGCACTAGGTAACCAGAGACTAAATTAAAGTTCATTATATAGCTTTAATCTGTTAGGTGAATTTGAGAAAACCATTAATATGCATGATGCAAAATGTAGACACTTTATATGATTTATGACCTTGTTCAACATTATCCCAAAAAGAAAAAAAATGGAAAAATCTTATATTAATATAAATTTTGGAATACCTGTGTAAATATTGATGCACTGATAAGGTGGAATATTTGATGAAATTAAAAAATCTAAAATAAATGTTTATTAATATAAACTATCAAATATAGGAATAAGGGCTTTAAATTAAGTTAAAAGAGCAGGGAATATATTATAATCAACAACATAATAAGTGTATAAAATATGCATATTACTAAAGGAAAGACTACAAACTATAAGTACTCATTCTCTTTGTTTTTTTTTTTGTTTGTTTGTTTGTTTTTTTTTTTAGTCAAATTCCCCTTCCTCCTCCACCTTTATTGGAATAGTTTAAAATTACATTTTTCTATTTTTTTTTCTAGGACTTCAGTTGCTTTTTCCATCTGACTTTTAAAAACTGATTACAGCAAATGAAACACAGTTGTCTAAGTGATATAGTATACAAAAATAACATCTTGATTTCTGTGAAAATGCATTTCTCTGCAATTCCTGAATAACTCCAAATTATGCTAACTCTCGAGCATCGATGTTGACTCTGGGTTTTTTGAGATTTCGTCTTTGAAAAAAAAACAATGTGTTCTAAACCTTTGCGGTCACCATCTGTAGGTCCAGCAGCAGCAGATGCTGCAGAGAAGCTGTTTCCTGTTTTTAGGCTTTTATCCCGGGTGCTCTCGCCTTAGCCATCCACACACACTTTCGTCTTATTTTGTTTACTCCCACTTAACTGTATGTTGCGTGAGGGCCTGATACAGATGTTACTTGATGTTATTTAATAGCTACTGAGGTCAGGCAATCCACGGCCATCATTATGCTAAAATTAAAGTTACTTATGGAAGTTCCAAGACACTTCCAGAATTGGTTTACCTCCTACATGGGAACGTATCCAAGAAGCCCAGAGCGGGCTTACTGGTCGGACTCAACTCTTCCCATTCATCAATCCCTATTCACCAGTGGCGTGGAAAGGGGGTTCTTTAACAAAGCATTATACATAACACCTCTACCAAACTAAACATAAACTTTTTTTTTGTAGTTAAATGCAGAAAGTCTTTTTTTTTTTTTTCCACCCCTTTCCTCCTTTTACACGGCAAGTAAAGCTCACTGGCCTGGGAGTAGCCTCTATCTGCCAACCTTTGGCCAGTGAATGTCGCGACCCCTTGCCCGCAAGGAATACGCAACTCGAGAATCTTCTTTCAACAGTTTATTCAGGTCCCTGGATATTTCTTCTTCTCTCTCTCGGATGCCCCTCCCAGCCTTAATAAAGCATCCCAAGCCCCAATGCAAAGCTGCCGCGTGGAGCTTTCTCACAGGGTGGTGAAAAATCATGTGCCAACTTTCCCAGATAAGAAGTTGTTTGTCACAGACCACAGCGGAGCCAGCGCCATCTTGTAATGGCGACCATAGTCTGCAGAAACGGCAGAAGCGGCTCACCACAGTTCCCCCTTTTCTGTTTTCTTAAAACAATACAGGCGAGAGTAGAGGTCCTATCCCACTGTGCAGAAGTGGCTGCATAGTATGACTCAGTCCTAAGGAGGGCCCTTCCCCAGATCTGAGGCCATATCAGCCGACGCCTTTTTTCGTGGGGCGGGGCGTGAACGCGTCTAACCCGCATGCAATAGGACATGCTCTCCTTGAGGTCCACGTCAAGGATCACTCAAGTGCAGTGCCTTGCCTCGCATCCTGTATCGTGACGATGGTGGACGAAGGGGGATAGCTGAGGCTGAACTGCGACTGTTTATAATGACAAACAAGTTGACAGCACCCTGAAAGAAAGGCACGAACTTCAAGGCGATAGAAAAGCACTAGTGTGGAAACCCACCTGCGTGCAATGGCAGTAAGACCGGCAGAGTGCAAGGGCTTTCCAAAACTAAGAGAATAACAAGGAAAGTCATGTCGATCCCAGTGCAATGTTATAATAACTTGGGGTGTAACGACCATGACAAAGGTTTTCTGCTTAAGATGCGCAAGCCAGACTTGAGGTGAGTTGCCATTTTCTAAAGCTGCAAGAGCTTGTATGATCATAGCCTTTTCTTGTGCATGGCGAGTTTTAAGGCGACAGAGAAGCCACAAACAAAGTACAACACTGAAGCAACACATTGCACCAAAAATGCCTACTCCCACCCACTCTTTGAATAAGGAAAAAGCAGAAGATATCCAATCGGTGAATTGACCCAAAGTCACGGGATCGACACGGGTACTGTTCAAGACAGCTATCTGGGTTAGTTGAGACTGGATCATGTTTTCTGCTTCCATGGACCAGGTTCCGGATGAATATTCTCCGATGATGCGGGAGGCATTTCTGGAATTATTAAATCTGACAGAGGTTATACATAAATGTGCACGTTGATCAATACAACCCAAATGTACTAGGTCAGACAATTCCTCAACTTGAGCTTGAAGCAGATCTATCCTTTGATTAGCAGCTAGAATCCCAGATAAAGTGTGTTGATTAATTCTACTTTGAGATTCAAGTATGGTGGATGTTTGTTGAATAACCTGATTAATAGTGGCAGCAGTTTGTACCTGGCTGGCCATGGCTACTCCAGCTGTAACTGCTGCAGCAGCAGATACCGCCACAGCTGTCACTATGGCTGCCGTAATTCCAAAATCTCTACGGGCTCTAATCAGTTCAACAATAGGAAATGACTCTGGATCTGAAGTAACCAGGATCGGGACAAAGGTTGGAAATTTCATAACCATTGCCGTAGTCCAGGAGCCATTCCAACACTCAGACAAGTAGCAAGTAACATTAGAACAATTAAGCATCCCCTGTAATGTAACATTAGCCAAAAGAAACAGGAACGGAGATTGGAGACAGACTGCTGCGGAGGGTAATGTAGCATTAGATAATTGTGAATTATTTGCAGAAATTTTAAGCCTCCTACCTCGCTCCGAGTCTTGGGTACTGCCAGAAACATTAAACAGCCAACTTTGGACTCCTAATATTTCCCTGGGGAAACACAAGCGCGGACTAGACTAGCCCAATCTGAGGGAGTCATGCAAAATCTAGTAAGTCCCTCCACCTGAGTGAGAGTGAAAGCGGCATCTATGCCATAAGTGCGGACAGATTCTGCCAAGGTTTTAATTATCTTAAAGTCTAAAGGCTCATGATATCTTCCCCTGTTATTGTCCTGAAATACAGGGTATGCAAGTCCCATATCTGTATTAACTGTCCTCCAAACTTGTGCATGAAAAGATCTCCCGGAACCTTGGCTCCCCCCCACATACGGAGGTGGGGCAATCGGCACCATATCTTCTTCTAGATATTCTACCTCCTCCTCCTCAGAGTTTTGTTGACCAATGTTAACTCCCTTCCCCTTCTTACAGTAGGCCTGCGTGCCCTGTGTCTCCTTTTTCTTCTTTTTCATTTTTATCTTATGTAGTTGTTGTAACAATATATCAAGGTCCTCAGAACTCTCTGAGTCGCTTGTGTTCTCAGGCGTTTTTAATTCGGTCAAGTCTGGGTAGAGCCTTCTCCTATTTTTATCTTCAGGCTCTTTTGCCTTCTCACTACTGTTACTTTTAATACTCTCTGCCACTTCACTACATGATCCTTCAGATTTTTCCTCATGCAGCTGCTCAAGAATAGCTTGACCCTCACTCACAGCTTCCTGGCATTTACCATCTGTTATACATCCTCTAACTAACTTCCAAAGTGGTATAATGCCACCCTGCAAGGTACCTTGCTCATGAGCAAAATCTAGATCTTTCCCTAATTTGTCCCAGCTGGGAACCGTAAGACTCCCTGAAAAAGCAAACCAAGGAGCCGCTATATCAGCTTCTCTTAAAAACATCTGCAAAGTACTCTGCTTTATCTTAAGTCCTTTTGAATGTAACAACCCATCTAGGGCCAACAAAATTGGACTTGAAGAAGCAACGCCCATAATGTTTTTAGAGCTATAAAGAAAGTGAAAGTACAAAAGTCCCCGCTCTCTTCCTTTTACAGGGGAGCGTTCCGTTCTATGAATTCCCCGCTCTCTTCCTTTTACAGGGGAGCGTCCATGTCGTCACAACAACAAAAGAAGCACAAAAAACAAAAGCGAAATGACACAACAAAAGAAACACAGAAAACAAAAGCGAAAGTACACAGTGCAGCTGCAATAAAATGTAAGGCTCTCTCTGTGTTTACAGAGGAGCTACCCCGCTTTGGTCGCGGATCCCACTTACCAGGGACTAACCCCGCTTTGATCGCGGATCCCACTTATCTGGGACTAACCGGTGCACCACCCCTGACTGCTGAAAGTTCTGGTTCCCGGGTTTCGGCACCACTTGTCGCGACCCCTTGCCCGCAAGGAATACGCAACTCGAGAATCTTCTTTCAACAGTTTATTCAGGTCCCTGGATATTTCTTCTTCTCTCTCTCGGATGCCCCTCCCAGCCTTAATAAAGCATCCCAAGCCCCAATGCAAAGCTGCCGCGTGGAGCTTTCTCACAGGGTGGTGAAAAATCATGTGCCAACTTTCCCAGATAAGAAGTTGTTTGTCACAGACCACAGCGGAGCCAGCGCCATCTTGTAATGGCGACCATAGTCTGCAGAAACGGCAGAAGTGGCTCACCACAAGTGAAGAGGATTCAGAGAAAATAATACAACCATCAATCAGAAAAAGGAGGGGCGACAAAGGAAAATAATTAGGCTGTGGCCTCAATTGTGCATTCCCATGCAAGATGCCCTGACTCGCCACAGCGGTAACAATTGACTTCACTTGTCTTGCTGCAGTTGATGGCTACATGACCAGTCTCACCACACCTATAGCACTTCACTTTGGTGCAGTCTTTCTGAATGTGTCCGAACTCTCCACAAGAATAGCACTTCTGCTCGTCCGCGTGGTCACAGTCACGAGCCAGGTGGCCTGGTTTGCCACAGTTGTAGCAGCACTGCTCTCGCTCTCTCTTGGGCTCCTTGCAGTCCTTGGCGATGTGGCCACCTCTGCCGCAGTTATAGCAGGCTTCAGCATCCTCCTGAAGGTCACAATCCTTGGCCAGATGACCAGACTCACCACAGCCGTAACAGATGTCTGGAAGAGATGAGGAAACAAACTGGAAACCTCTATCCGAGGTAAAACCACCTCTGCCGCGGCTTCTCATTCCACGACCGCGGCCTCCCCCGGTTGGGCACTCCCGGGCCCAGTGGCCAGATCGTCCACACTTGAAACACTCGTTGCTGCTCATGGCTGCAGGTAGATCTCTCGGCGTCGGAGCGGGCCCGCGGGCAGCGGAGACTCGGGACGCAGGCCCTGAGAAGGCGGCTCGCCAGGCAGCGGCTGTTTATTTTCAGGGTCCTTGCCTGCGCCCAGTACTCATTTTCTTTGAATAGTGAGAATAGGCTGGATCTCCTACATGCATTTTAATCACCTGACTTTTTTGTCACGATCATAATTTGAAAACAGTGATTCATTGTATATATATAAAAGTTCTGCCTGTAACACAGATCCGATTTTCTTGTGGTTTTGGTTTTATTAAGATAAGCCCTTTCTCATTCACCCATTATTTGAGAAAATGAACTAACTCCACACAGAATTTAAAAGGACAGTTGAGCATCTATCAAATTTTGATCCTCACAGAAAGCATCAAAGGTGAAAATTGAAAAAAAATAGCATTCTCATTTGCAAAATGTATTCTGAATCTTCTTATTTTGCTTTCTAATAAAAATGTCCATTGTTGATGAATGTGCAATCCTGAAAAGTGTGCACTAAAATGGTGCCAATTCATGTTGCTTAGTGAAGGAAAATTAACTGAGAGCTCTAGGACATTATTTTGCAAAATGCAACAGAAGCATAAGGTCTTTCTGAAAAGAGGGTTCTGAGTGATTGCTAAATATTCAGTTTGTTTTTCAGTTCGCTACAATTAACATTTCACTTTTGTATTCTAAGAAAACTATTTACTTATACAAGGTGAGAAGCTCTGACCCTGAAAATTGAAGAGAAAGGAATTTCCTGGCAGAAAACCAGCCTTCGCTCAAAGTGCTTTTGCTCAGTACCACAAACCTCACTGGTTTGTCTGTTATGATTCCATTTACTATTAAAATTCTGCCTTGCAAACTTGGAATATGGTCTCTCCTGACTTTACCTGGGTTGTAATACCTGGACATTGTCACAAGCACTCGTCTCTCTGAGATCAGAATGTTCTTTGGCACTGATCCTAGTCTATAGCTGGTCTACTTGGACATGGTACCATGTGCCCAAGACTCTACCTTGCTGTCCTGGAAATAGAACCACAAACCTTTGCTCCACATTCACCGAACCTCGCTAGTCAATGACTCACCAACATCTGCGGTCAACTCTGTTTCTTTATACAATCTTGGGTTTTTTTTTTTTTTCATTTTTGTTTTTGAGGAGTTGCAGGCAAATTTGAATCACAGAAAAAATGAAATGGCAAGAATACAGAAATAAAATGTTATGGCCATATGTAAATATCTGTTATATAAGGAGTTTATAACAGTCATAAACAATTCTTGGATCTTCAAATGAAAAATTCTAAAGAGGTCTTCTGTGTCTAAAATATCTGGCCATTCCTGCATTGAGAGATATTTTACTCCATCCTGGAACAAACCTCTGTGATATTAAACCTGAGAACTAAAAGATTAGTTCCTATATTATATGAATATATTTGCATCCATAAATCAGGTGAGAAGTGAGCCCAGCTCTTTCTTTTTTTATAAGTAATTATATTGAGATCATGGTATCTTTGATAATGTTTGGCAGATATTAAAAGAAGAATCAGAAATCTCACAGTTGATAGCTAATATCTTGGGTGGTCTCTCTGGTCACCAGTCCCAGATACCACTCTTCCCAAATTCTCTGATCCATTGAGGTTGTCCTGCTGTGCACATCCATGATGATCAACACAGCTGCTTAACAAGGGCTCCAAGGGGAAAACAGATGACTCCTACCTTGGGATTTCAACGTCTAACTGGGAATATACAAAAACAAATTATTAACTCAGGCTTATCACAATTTGTCTGAAATGGTAGGACAGGTGTCATGTTATGACTATTCTGCAGAAAAATCTGAAAGTAGCAGGCTTTTTTTATTATTCTCCATACTATAGAAGTTTTCTGTCAGAAATGTAAATATCCAACAATACGAAAATATTAAGTTTATGAAAGCTAATAACTCCAAGTGAGAACCATGCTTGACATTACACAGATCAATAACCAAAAAGGCACAAGCTACTTTTATTTTTGTTGTGTAAGGTGTTGAAGAGTGTAATATTGAAAATTGCTGAGTTGTGATGTTTTCAGTTCAGTTGTAAGAAATAGAAAATTTAACTCAACTTCTTTGAAAGTTTGAGGAAATTGATGCAGATCGCTAATTTGGAGGCAATAAACAATTGGTTTCCTAATGATTCTATTAGGAATATTGATATAATATATAGGTATTTTGGGAAAGTGTAGTACTAGGTCATTTATTGAAGATCTTTCTGCTTTTTTTCATAGAGACCTTCAATATCTATATCATGAGGTCTAGAAACACAAATCTTCCATGTCAGACTCCAAGTGGAAACCACGTCTGTAAAACTGCAATCCTCTCTGGCAGCCATCAACTTGACTCTGTTACCTTACCCACTTCTTGGTACACTCCTTTCATTCTCTTAGTTTAAATTTCTGCCCTAGATATGTGACATCACCTGTCCTTCTTCATGCAAACACCATAAGCTCCACAGTTGTTTGGCTTTTTCCTAAGAATTTCTATTCATGCCTAGAGTATACTTGAGGTAACCTAGGTAAAATCTTAACTGTAACCATGCCATGTTAAGCAGGTTGCTTGCTCTGTAGCTTCTACTATGTTTCCATGCATCAATTTGTGACACATCTGAATTACAACAGTCATTGGGTCTCTCTTCTTTCCTCTGAGAAGTTCCCATACAACCTGAAGTGTTAACATTGTGTTAAATAATATTCATCTATTGAAGGACACCTAGGTTGGCTCCACAGTCTAGCTATTGTGATTTTAGGTGCTAATAAACATTGATGTGGCTGTGTCACTATAGTATGCTGATTTTTAAGTCCTTTGGGTATAAACCAAAGAGTGAGATAGCTGGGCGATATGGTGGTTCCATTCCCAGTTTTCTGTGGAGTCTCTATACTGCTTTCCATAGTGATTGCACCAATTTGCTGTCCCACCAGCAATGTATGAGTGTACCTTTTTCACCACATCCTCACCAACATTTATTGTTGCCTGTATTCTTGATAATTGCCATTCTGACAGGAATGAGAGAAAATCTTAGAGGAGTTTTGATTTGCATTTACATTTCTCTAATTGCTGAGATGTTCAGCACTTTTTTCATTTATTTGTTGGATTTCTTCTTCTGTGAAGTGTCTGTTCAGTTCCTTAGCCCATTTATTGATTGGGTTAAGAAAATGTGGTATATAATATTCCTCAATGGAATATTACTCAGCTTTAAAGAAGAGTGAAATTATGGCATTTTCCAGTAAATGATTGGAGCTGGAGAATATCATGCTAAGCGAAATAAGCCAATCCCACAAAACAAAAGGCCAAATGTTTTCTCTAATATGCGGATTCTAATTCACAACAAAGCCGGGAGCACTAGGGAAGAATAGTGTTACCTTAGATTAGGTAGGGGGAGTGATGGCAGGGGAGGTTAGGGGATGTGAGGACAGGAAAGTTAGAAGAATGAAACAGACATCATTATTGTATGTGTATATGTGACTACATGACCCATATGATTCTGCAATATGTATACTCAGAAAAATAATAAATTATATTCCATCTATGTATGATATATCAAAGTGCATAAATGCATTCTACTATTATCTATAACTCTTCAAAACAAATTTTAAAAATTAAGAAAACCAAATAATAGAGTAAATGAAAGTTCGGAAAACTCCTCTCACTCTCTACGTTTCTCCTATAACAGACCTACTGCTGGGTGAGGCCTGATCTGTTCACCTATTGATCTGTCCTTGTACCAACTATCTGGGAGAAACATGTCTATAATAAGAACTAATCATTTCATGGTTATTTATATAGACATATTCACTTAAACCTAAGTCTTCCACCAAAAGACTCATACACATTTGGTTGAAATAAAACTTAAGCTATCACAAGATTTAAAGTTTCCCAAGCAATTCAAAGTCTAGGCAACACTGGAAAAAAAATGAAACCTAAATAAATCATTGCTCTTTCATTATGACTTCAGTGACTGAGATGGTGGTCTCTCCAACATCTCTTTCACCCAGATTATTTGTGAGTCAGTCATGTTAATTCCATTGGCATTAACATGTGCTCACTGTTTCAAAGGGAGCATGAACAAGTCCTAGTCAATGCCACATGAGATGGATCCTGCTAGGGGCTTCTCTGCAAGTATCCCTCTGGTGTAAGAAGGCAATTTTAATAAGAGCTGGCTCCTTTTCCTAAATTGGATATTGTGCTGCTGTGCTGGGTGCTCTGCTCCCAGCCTAAAGATGTCAACACACAGAAGAGGGAAGGGCCAGGAGTAGATTGGAGAACTTCTAGACTCATATGAACCATATCCATAGCTTATTCTTCCTCTGGCCTTTTTGTTGTGGGAGTAAACCTGTCTAAGAGATATGGTATGTTTGCTGCACTGTGAGAAACAAGTCACCTCTCTGATCTGCTGAGGTGTGTTGTCTAATTTCAGCAACTGTTTTTGAGGTTACACTGCATGCCAAGGCAAGGTGTCTTAGAGATGATAAGCACAGCCTCGCTAACTGGTATCTTCCAAAGTTTGTGACCAGATAAGATGCAGTGACTTGTAGTAGAGTTAATTTGCTTTGAGGAAAGAAGTTGATAGGCCTGTTGACACTACCTAAAGACCAAGACCATTCTGTGTGACACAGCTTTGGCAATGGCAGGCAGGCAGGCAAAACCACACTGAAATTGTCTGTCATTGTGAATCTCCTTTTTCTTCATTGCATGCTTTCTTTGGTGCTTTAGACAACTGAATGGTTACAAACTGTTCATTCCCAAGAATCTAATGGTATCTTGATGTTTCCATGGGAGAAACTGGAGCTTTACTAGACCAACATTTTCTCACATCATTCTATATTCTAGATTTTCAAGTGATTTATGAGATTCCTTTCTATGAATGCCTCCAATTTGACATAAGTAATTTCAAATATGTTGTAATTAAGGTCGTTTCAGCTTTTCTTCTAATGCTAATCACAAATCCAGCTATGGTATTTGATAAAGTACACAAAATGTTTTTTTTATCTGTAGAGTATTATCATCAAAAGAACATTTGGTGGAAGGAAAACTACACAGTAGAGAAAAGGAATCAATAGAAAGGAGTGAGGTGGGAAAAGGCATAGGAAAGTACCTGGGGGATAAAATCTACCCTATTATGCTATTTCCAGGTATGTATATACCACAGTATATGAATAAAATCAAATCACTTAATATATACAAGTTAATGTACATCACATTAAGTAAATTACAATAATAGTAGGAAGACCAGGAGAGTAGAGCAAGCACTTCATGGGGAGGAGGAAGACAAGAAGGGAAGTTATTGAGGTATGAGATTGATCAAATGTTAGGTGTATGTGTGAATTTGGCATCATGAATCTCACTACTATGAATAATTATAATGTGCAAGAAATAAAGAATTTTTATCATAGTCCTCAAGCAGAGAAGTGTTCAACTCTGCTCACTTCAGCCTTGGCACATCTGACCCTCACACTTTTTCCAGGCCCGTTTTCCTCTCACCTCCTTGACAACCATCTGACAACCATCTTATTCCCTAGTTTTCAGGAGCTCTGGTCCTCAAGCTGCAGGAAAGGAGCCCTTGACCTGATGCTTATCCTGGCCCAATGTGCTTCATCTTGCAGACCATGAACCATTATCTGAATGTATTCTCTTTTCTGATTATTCCCTGGGCTAGAGGAATACTGAAAAATAAATACCAATTGCTACTTCCTTAGATCCTGAGAACTCCTATATTCCCCTACCTCAGAAACATCACCAAACCCCTGCTTACAGGCTGGTAGCCAAATTAGGTTTTGTTCATAATCACTCAAAAAGAAAGTAATCATACACATAATAGAATGAATATAGAATCTTGAGATAAACAACTTTATTTTTTTCAAAAATTGATGAAATTTTAGTGTCTTCCTTACTGGACTGGTGAAGGGTGCTCCAGCAGTATGTGAGTTGCTAAGATACACGGGTTAACAACACAAGTGATGTGTCCCATCAGTAGCACCTGAGCTGTCTCCTGCATCACAATCCACATGGAGGATACCAGTAGAAGTCATGACAAAGCTGTCCACGTTAATATTCATCAGCAAATGGATAATTTGGATGATCAGCCCCACTAAAATGAGAAAGAAAAATGTGTAACAGACTCAGTGACACCTTTTCTATAGGGGTAAAGAAGTGACATCTACAAAATCCATTATATTTCCTGAGTGGTTGTGAAATCAGCCTTTCCTACTTTCCTGAATATAGCTTTATCAGAAAGGTAACTAAATTATTCAAATTCTATTCCCTTTTCTAGAACAGCACACGAAGAACTCACTGAGACAAGAATTCAAACAAAGATGTCTTTCCTTATTTCTTCTTCTCAGTGAAAACCGATAAAGATTGCACCATGGATACATATTTGTAGAGGAGGACACATCCATTTATGCCATCTTTAGTATAAAAACAGGTTTAGATATTGACCAATACAAAAAGTATTTTAGGGTAGAGTATTTTGCTACCAATTTAACTTCCATTTCAATAATTCATTAATTATTTTCTCACTGTTGATCACTCATGACATGGTGCTACACTCAGATATGGAAAGGATGTTGTTTATAAGGCAGATGTGCCCCTAGAGCTCACCATATAATATTTACATCTCTATACTTCAGAAACAGTACAACAGAAAATCATTACTTCCTGAAGTATTTAATAGGGAGCAAGAATTGCCAATTGCTTGCTACTCTCTCTTGGTATTACGTTCCTCCTTTTTTTTCTTTTTTATTTATATTAAGATATATTAGAAATGATAACAATATACCTTCCAGTTTTTAAGGACATATCATCATTGATTATCTAATCCCTTCTCACATGTCATCACATTAATTTCTATTATAAATTAACATTCCCTCAGGCAGAAGGGACATATATTCCTTGTTTACCCTCACTTATAACATATGTGCACTGTCAGACTCTATAACCATAAAGCATCAAGAAGGAGTAAAATTTTTTTCATGACTATAATCCTCTTCGGATGTTTTCTCCGCACACTCTTCCCTTGCTTTTGAATTTCTCTTCTCAAAAACGACTTTATCCTCTGCATTGAGATGTCTCCATTTTCAAACTCAAAACCAAATATTCTCCCTACGGCCTCCACAGGTGCCATTTGTCAGCCACATCAGTGTCTGAGGTCTGATCAAAACTCCACTGAATAAGAGGGAAAGACTTGAAACTAAAACAAACAATGGCCACACGTCAACCAACATTACTTACAACTCAGCAGCAAGGTATCGATAATTTCTGTTCAAGCCATCTAGGTCTTTCATGTCTTCTGCAGTCAACTCGAAATCAAAAACCTACCACACAAGTAGAAAGTATTTAGCATAGGTGGACGGTGCATTGCCAATCCTAGAAATCCAATGAAATCAGATAACTGCAGAAACATTTAAAATATCTGAGAAGTTTCCAAAACTTATTAAAGACATGAAGCAAAACACTCAAATGGTCAATAAGTATCAGATGAAAATTAAAAAGAAATCACTTCTAATGCATAATGTAGTGAAACTGTACCAACTACAGACAAAGAGAAATCATTAAACAGAAGCTGTAGCAAATAAAGCTAATGTTATACCAAGATTATGGTATCATGTACTTAAAAGACCCAGAAAAAGCTAGAGGCAACATTTTAAAATATGTAAGATAATTCAATAATTTCCAAGGATTCTCTTTGATTTCTTTCTTTTTGGGGGGAGAGGGGAAGGTACCAGGGTGTGAACTCAAGGGTACTGGACTACTGAGCCACATCCCCACCCCTATTTTGTATTTTATTTAAAGATAGGGTCTTACTCAGTTGGTTAGCACCTTGCTTTTGCTGAGGCTTCTTTGAACTCCCCATCTTCTTGCCTCAGCCTACTGAGCTGCTGGGATCATAGGCATGTGCCATTGTGTCCTACAGGTTGGTTTCTATATCGCAGGAGTGGAAACTTCAAACTCCAATAATGATTTTTGTTCAATAATTTTAAGTCAGAAATTCTTAAAGTACTAATTATATTCTGTTAATTAGGTTAATAAAGTCAAAGAGGTGGTGGAAAGAGAATCACCTTGTCTAAATCTGAGACATTTTAATCATGAAAACAGATTTCACAAATTGCTAACATGCCTAAACAAATGGATACTTAAAACATAAGTAATTTCCTCAAAAATGGCAAGAGTAAAATGTTGATAATTTAACAATTGATGAATGAGGTAAATGGAACTAACAGAATTCTTTGAAATTTTCTGTGCATTTGGAAATTCTCAAAATGAAAAGGGATTAGCAGAATGATCACTACTGTATGAATAAATCTAACAGAATATATACAAAGGCCTTCATGGAGAAGTTTACTGAAGAGGTTTCAAGTTGGCTGAATATAAAGTCAATTTCCCGGCTGCTCAGTGGCATAAAACCAGACAAGCAGTTTCTCAGCAAGGTGGGTGAACAAATGAAATAAGGGGGTGACTTTTCTGGAATTTCATATTGGACACTCAAAACATATTGGGTACTCATTAAGTTAGACTAATCAAATCAGGAAGAAATGCCCAGCACCACAGCTACTGCCACAGCTGGAGTTACCAGCCAGATTGGTCTCTCCATGAGCACAGAGGATAAAGGAATTAATGGAATCCATATTTTTAAACTAAAAGGTGTGCTACACAATATCCTCGTATGGGTAGGAAACCACATCTCTCAAGCTGGTGTGTGGAGGACGAAAGAAGGAATCATTTTGCAGCAGTACTGCAGGGAGCTGGCAGCTGAGGGACCTGATTCCTGGCAAATCCAAGTCTGGCCTAAATACAGGCCTAGCAAACCCACATGCACAACATAAAGTAAGCCTAAGTAACCAGGAGAAAATCTATTGTGGAGAGAGCTTTACACAGGGGACAACTGGTTGTGAAAACCCTTCTAGTTCGCCCCTCCCACTGAGATCTTGCTTGCTTCCAGGACCAGCTGGGAGAGACTCACTTGGCTAGGAATTGGAAAGGGTGGGAGATGGAGAGATTGAGTTTGGAGACTAAACCCAAGACCAGGAACCATGCAGTCCCCAGATGATATAGTGGATTAAAATTTGAACCTTCCACAACATGAGTGGAGCCCAAGAGGAGATCACTGGAGTACAGTCTTTCAGCATGGACCAGCAATTACTAGGCCCTACAGGGAGGCTGATTTGAAATCTCCAGGCCAATTCCATGCAGTGAAGAGTCTGGAGCCTAAATAGATAAATCCTGCCTCTAAGAGTTCTGCCTCTGGGACTACCTGTCTCATCCTAGCAACACCACCATGAGGGTGGAGCAAGTATCATCGTCCAAAAAACTCCACCTAACTGCTGAGAAAGGAAGCTGAGAATATTTTGAACTCCAACAGAAACAATTCTTTAATTTTTGAGATCTTTTTTCTTCTTTTTCCTTTTTTCATTTCATGCTCAAATGTGACCTTAATGTTTCGTGGACATTTGTATATATTCATATTTGATATTGTTCCTAATTTATAGCATTTTTAGAACCAGTTATTTTTCAAGAATCAGTTGTTTAAGGACTAGGATGTTTGATTAATATATTTTAGTTTTGTATTATTTTATTTTTATTTTTCATTATTAATTTTGAAAATTTTTACTTTTATTTTTCTCTCTCACTTCTCTGTTTCCCTTGACTATCATTCCTCCTTTTCCTCAGCTAATGGACCATCTCTATTGTTCTCTCTTTTGCACTTCCTTTAATTTTTTATAATATCTTCCCTCCTCTTTCCTCATAATTATCACCTCCTACATCACCTCTGTTCTCTTACTTTCCACCATTTGAAATTGTAAACACTGTAGCAAACTGTTTTTATTGTATGCAATAATTGTGCATATTATTTTTCTTTACATTGACAACATTGTAGATGTCAAAACAAGAAATATTTGGATTAATGCTGTATATCATTTGATTGCTTGTTGTTATTCTTTCTCTCCACCTAAATGGTTAAGTACTGAAAACCTCCAGGGACGCTATAAGTCTATAGAATAGAAACTCTACTATCTCAGATCCATACTGTTAGATGTGTAGACACACAACAACATGAAAAGACAAGGTAAGAAATTGCCCCAAACAACGAAGATACTCCAGTAACAAAATTCATCAACACCAGAAATCTTAAAGAAGGAGTTTAAAATTTGTATAGTTAAACTGATCTAACAAGTAAAGTATGATATAAGTAGTGAAATCAGAGAAAAATACAAGAAATGAAAGAACACTTCAAAAAAGAGACAAATATTCTGAAAAAAAAAAGATCAAGCAGAAATCCTTGAAATGAAGGAATCAAAAATAAACCAAATTAAAAATTCATCAGGGAACATCACCAAAAGACTAGACCACTTAGAAAATAGTTTCAGGCAATGAAGACTAAATACGTAATCTTAAAAATAAAGTTAATCATGGAGAAAAGATGTTAAGAGACCATGGACAGAATTTCCAAGAAATATGAGAAAACCTAAAAAATCCAAATTTAAGATTCACTGGTATAGATGAAGGCTCAGAGATACAAAACAATGGAATGCACAATCTTTTCTATGAAATAATATCAGAAAATTTCCCAAACCCAATGAATGAAAATGGAAATCCTATACAGGAGCCTTAGAAGACCCCAAATATACAAAATTACAACAGACCCACACAAAGGCACATTATTATGAATACGCCTGACATATAGAATAAAAATTTTAAAGGCTTCCAGAAAAAAAATGACAGGTCATGTTTAGAGAAACATAAATCTGGATCTTAGTTGATTTCCCAACCTAGACCCTGACAGCTAGGCGGTCATAGAATAATAGATATCAAGCTCTGAGAGAAAATGCATACCAGCTAAGAGTACTATACCCAGGAACATTAGGCTGCAGATTTGACAGTGAAATAAAAATCTTCCATTAGAATACTGCTGCAATATGTTAAAAGACTAGCTAAATATTGGAAACTCATATCATAATCATGGATTAGAATCTTTAATATTTTAAAGTACTTTTCTCTCCAAATTTAGTGAGAGTTCCAATGCAATATCAAGCAAACAGCAACAATCGATTGATAAAGTGCTTCTAAATTCTTTATAATAGGTCAATCTACAATAGCCAAGATATTCATAAATGAGTGAAGAGGTAGGAAATGTTTTGTGATGTAGGACAGAAAGACTGATTTTCCATGAAAATAAAGATTATGAAAAAGAGCAAATAAGACAACTGATGACAGAAAAGTGCCAGAAAAGTAATTCCTGTTACTAGGAAATTTAGCTAGTCATTTTAAAATTATGTGTGCATTTGGATTTTTTTGTTAAAGCAACATTTAAAAAGAAAACCTGCAATTGAAATAAATAAGGAGTTAAGGACTATAAGACTTTTGTAAAGTAATGTACTAAAGGACAGTTCAGTTCTCAATGTAAGAAAAATATGCCACTCATCAACCACAAAGTAAAGATGAAAATAACAAGAGAATCAACATTATTCATGAAAATATACCAAAAGGAAAAAGAAACTGTTGGGAGTCACCGTGACTCCAAAGACTAACTTCCCCAACCCGCAAGAAGAGCCATCCAATGGTGAGCCCTGCTGGCTCACATGATCCTTACCCACCAATTAGAACGCACCCCAAGCCAGCTGCCAAAAAACTGTTAAATTGTTAAACTGTTTCAACTGTCAAACCACCCCAGGTTCTATAAATATGCAGAGCTGCCTCAATAAACGGGCATTTTTCTCCAATGGCAAGCCTTGATTGTTCTTTCAGAAACCATAAGGAAAATTTGGAGAACATATTTCAACAGATACATCTGTATCTGAAAAACAATATTCAGGATACATAAATGTGGTTAATTATTTGCAAAAATGCTCCCCCAATAATTCACATCTCCCAGTATCCAATCTCCTATGTGAATTTGTAGTTTCTTTCACTAAGAGACTCTGTCTACTTCCCTACCCACTGAGTCTTGTATGGTCTATAATTTGCATTGGCCATTAGAACCTGGAAGAAGCAGTGATGTTCCCATTGTGAGTCTACCTAGGCATCAGAAGGCTCTGCAAGGATCCATTCACTGCCTGGGGACACTGCTATGTGATGAGATAAAGCCTGCATCATCAACTGGCAGATGTAAAATTCTATGGAGGGGAGCTGAGACACCCCAGACAACAGAGCAAGCTGGACTGAAGCAGTGGCACCACATGTTCTACGGATGCATATGAGAATCTATTACAAAATTGTGAAAATCCAGTGTAACTGGAAGACATTCACTGAGTTCAGGTTGAGCCAAGGCTAATAGTCAAACCATAGAATTATGAAATAAACAAGTGTTCTTTGCACTAACCTCAATATTAAGGGTGGTTTGTTTTGCATCTACTCTAAGTAATGGTCCAAAAAAGTTCTCCTACTTGAGAATAAAAAGATGAACAACCCATCTAAATGAGTAATACATAAACTGACAGGTGACAAGTGAAAAAACTCAAATTGAATAAATATATGAATATTAAAATAGATTGATTATTTGGGAAGTGTAAAAAAATAATAATTTCAGGAATAAAAGTCTCCCAATCCAAACTCTAATTTTAGAAAATTAAAAAATATACAAAGATGTCACTTGTAAGAGTTACACAATACACGGTTACCGATACTGAAAACCAAATCTCTGTGTTTTATACAACCTAATTCTATCCAGTTGCACTGTCTGTAGAGTAAAAGAACACACTCTGAAAGCACCTGAAACCTTACATGCAGAGGACATGCTGTGGATATTGACTGGTCCCAATAAGATCCTTGCAAGTTTCAAAGAAGCACACATTGAAGAACCCACATTCCCACAGCCCTCCTCTATACCTGAATGTTCTCTTTGATTTCATTCTCCTTCAAACTCTGGGCCAGAACCACAACCCCTCGTTGCAGCTGGTAGCGGAGGGCAATCAGGGCTGGGGATCGCTTGTGCTTTTTTGCCAAGGCACCAAGAACAGGATCATCCAAGAGAACTGGGGAGCTCTGGTCAACCCTGGAAGAAAAGAAAGAAGTGCTTAAGTCCTGAGGCCAAATAGTTAGGAAGATATCATTTATTTCTGGGTGGTGTTTTTGGTTTGTTTGTTTTTTGGTATGTATTTGTGTATGTAGGGGGGAGGGCGGTGTCTAAGGGAATATACTACAGGTTGAATCAAAAATTATTTTGCCAGAAAGGCAAATGCTTACTCCTTTTTATTTGTGACACAGGGTCTTACTAAGTTTCTGAGGCTGGACTCAAGTTTACAATCTTTCTGCCTCAGCTTCCCTAGACCCTGCAATGACAGGCAAGCACCATTATACTCACTCACAAAACATACTGAGGTCTATTTGAACCACTCTAAATAGGCATCCTCAAATGCAGACCCTAGACCTGCAGCATCAGTGATTTATTGGACCTTCACAGAAGTGCAAATTCTCTCCTGTCCCTGAGCCACTTGAGAGTGATCTTCCGAAATGTGAATCTTATAGGACTTTTGAGGTAAACGCCCTGATGTTCTCATTACCATTGTTTGTCTCGTTGAGTTCCAAGAGCACCATAAGCAACCAGAACAATGTTTTTTGATTTGCAGAAGTCCAGCAATTTCCTCTGGTTGTGATAAACATGACATTCTACCTGTGGTGAACAAGACAGAAAGTATCTCATTCTACAAAATGTTAATGTTAATAGGAAAACAAAATGCCAAAGAAAAAAAGCTGAATTTTTTTAAAAATTGAAACTTGGACTTTAAATTCTGACATTGACCAAGATTGACCAATGACTCATGAGAATAAGTTTGAAAGACATTTGATAGATATTCTGCAGATAACCTTTGTGCAAAATTGTTCATCAAAACCTATAAAATCCTAGTCCATACATCAAGGAGCTTAGAAAAATTCTCCCTAACCATAATCTGTAAGAATAAATTCCAATTAGAACCAGTCAGGGTGGGACAAAGTGACCCAGACTTGAAAATCTCCCCTCTGCGGAGAAGAACATGAACAATGGAAACTTGGAAATCTGAGGTCACCTTACTGTCAGCCAACAGTCTAGAGGTGAAGGTTGGCAGGACTACAAAACTCCCAAGAGACTCCCTAGAATATTGGAAGCCAGGGTGGGCATGCCGTCCCCATCCTTTCTGAGAGGATTCAGTCTCTCCCTTAAGAGTTTCATCTTTTGCCATTTTCTTATTCTTTGTAGTAAATTCATGCCTGTAAGTCTGAGCCACATGTCTGTAATTTTTATAGTGTGATGCAAAAATCAGTAACTGAGGAACACTATACCTGCCCCTTGATTTATAAAAACAATTCAAGTCTAACTCCTGGCTCCAAATGAGAATGTAAAAACAAGTTCACAGATACAATAAGACAGTTTGGAAAAAAGATCCTGGTTCAAGCATTATATGGAAAAGCACTGGGTGACTGACCATTCTGTGTAAAAAAAAGCTTAAGAAACATGACAAAGAGCAACATGTGAACCAGAGTGGCATCCTGGAAAGGGGAAGAAGTATACAAGATATTTCAGAAAAGCAATGGGAAACGTGAACACAGACTGGATTTAGATGGTATGAGAGACTTACAAATAACTGTAGGTATAGTAATGAAGTGTGCTGTGTGAGATATGATCTTCATTCCTAGGAAATGTTCCCTGAGTTCTCTAAGAGTTAGTAGTTCTAGACTACAATAGACTTTAAAGAAATTTAGCAAAATATTACTCAGGTGTATGCAGATATATCCACAAAAATCTATATCTCACAGTGTTCCCCAAAGTCAACAAATTTAGATACAAGGTAGAATATATGAATGTCCTATATCATGCTCTCAATTTCTGTATGTTTGAAAAATTTCATGATAAAAATTTAAGATAAATTAATACAAAATTATTTTCAATTATTAGCAATTGTATTTGAAATTTATAGTGCACTATCAACATTTATGAAAGTTATGGTCTCTGTTTTCCAACCACAGACAAATAACCATGCCCAGAATAGATATAATTAAAGAGTTGATTGGATATCAAAAAGCGTAGAAGAAAGAAAGATAAAAGGGCTTAGGCTCAGGGCCAACTGTATATTCTGGTGAAAGTTCCTGAATGTGAATTTGATCCACCATCAGAATCACAATAAACAGGTAAATTCCTCTCAGGCCTGTTACTTTCATGAGCTCTGCTGTTTTTCCTAATTGATGCTTCTGGGTCCATAAAACTGAAATAGCCATAAAAAGGATTCAGGCACCCGACCTCCACACGAAACCTGATCATTGATCTGTTTTCACTCTTTCTTGCTCACTGCCCATTCCTGTGCACTGGACCTCTTTCCTACACATAATTGCTGCCACTACACATTCACCCATCTGGTCTCTGGTCATCCTCCATTGCTCAAGGTCAAGCTCACCATGTCCCGGAAGTCAGATGAACAACAACTCTCCTACTAGATCACCTGCATGTCACCCAATTCCTACAAAAACTGGGCACCAAGTTCGTCCCCTCATTTTCACTAAGGATTCACCCAGCACAGGTACAATTGAGAACCCTCCACATCCTCCAACACAGTCTTAGACTCTTCTGTTCTACAAAGACAAATGAACTGCGGGACAGAAGAAATGGACACTTGAAGGTGGTGCAGAAACAAGGAAAGAGTGAGGCTCAGGGCTCTCACCTGGTTGCAGACAGGCTTATACTTGAGGCCTGGCTTATTCAGGATCATCTCCAGCTGCCTGCGGTTAAAGTTGGACACCCCGATGGACTTGGCCAATCCTGCATCCTTGCACTTCTCCATGGCCTTGGGAGGAAGGGGTTGGGAAGAGGCATTTGTACAATGGACTATGTCAGTATAAAGTCCACACAGAACTGTTAATAGGAGCACTGTCAGGTAATGAAAACAAAGCTGATGAACTGACTATTAACAAGAGAAAGATGGTAAAGATAATTGGGCACAGTACTGAGACCAGAAAAGGAATCCCTGTGTCCTTGGGAAATCAGACATCACTGCATGTGCAGGCAGGTGGTGCGTTTCTCACTGTCACCATTTTTCTCTGATGTTTCCCTCTACTATATTCCAGTAATTCATTCCTCCCCACCACCCTAAGAAAAATCCTCTCTAAAATATAATGACTGCTTGTCCTACAATTTCAGGAGAAAGCATGACCTGACTGTCACCCTGTGGGCCTCCTATGTGATCACTCTCTCAGGCACTCACCTCCCACACAGCACAAAGATCCACGTGGTCATATATTGTTTTTCCATTTTCATCTTTTGGAAAAAGCTCTTCCCCTGGCTGGAATAGAAGTGATCATCACAGCAATCTTGCCACATTCATATGTCCATGTATAGCAATGATGCTAGGTGTATTTATGGAATGAAACATTCAAGCCCATGAAATAAGTGGAGTATCACTCTATATTCATCTGTTTACAAAGTGTTTGCATGTGGATGTAAGGAATACCATTAGGTGCCTATCTTCCTGTATTGGGAGCGTACATGCTTCCATGCAATTAATCACAGCAATAGTGAATTTCAGTGATGACACAGGTTAAACAATATTCCTTATCTACCTGGACACATGTGTGTCCATGAATATATATGTGTACCTAAGATGGTCATTCAAGTTTCTATTCAAGATTGATTTGATGCTGGAAGATGAAGAGACCCTATCAAATATTAATGTCTGTGAAGCTTTAACTGCCCCAAAGTCACATTTACCACCAATGGAAAAGGCTAAAACAAAACCAAGCAAACCTCTAGTGATGCAGATATAAGGGATGAATAAACAGAGATGTTTCTGAAGATTACTTCTAATCACAAATCTAAATGGTTTCAACTTTCTATAATTCATGTAAATTAGGTTTGTAGAATTTTACATAGAAACTTAACTCAACCATTCTTGGTAATGATGGTCCTAGGAATGGCTGGAATTGAACTGGTTTGATGATGCAAATTGCTTACCTTCATTGAAAATGGGTAATGAATCAAATACAGGTCAACATAGTCAAAATGAAGTTTTTTCAGTGATCTTTCCAAAGAAGATTGCACTAGCTCTGGTCGATGAAAAGTGCACCATAGCTGCAATGGTTAAAGAAAGGAAATTGTACTGGATTCATACATGACTCATATTTGGGAAATTTTTTAGCTTCATATTTAGACATTCATTTGTCTGTTGATTGGAAACTGTTGATCACAGGGAACATATTCTCTTCAGGTCTTGGGTTTCCATTTATCTCGCCTATTCATGTGAATGGGATTATATTTTTGGTTATTATTAGCCAATCAATCAAAATATGGAAGTAAATACTCAAAAGATATTATTTTTATCAGATACTAACATTATTGAATCTCTGAATTGTGTTTCATAGAGATTGTAAACCTATTATTAGTCCATTTCATCCATTTATTTCACAAGAATTTTTTTTAATTTAAAGAACTGAAGGGAAACACGTTTTGAACATTTTAATATATGCTAAACAAAAATCAAGACACTTTAGCTACATCTTCTTTACTCCCCATACACTTCTCTACAAAATGATCTTTGATAAAAACAAATGTTAAAGTTGATATACAGAATCATAAGAAATTTTAGAAAGTCATCATGGAGAAAACAAAACCATAATCTGGTCATAATTCTATCTGATTCCACAACTAATACTAAATCATTCTGCTGATTCCAGAATCAGAAAAGTATAGAAATTTAAAAGTCATAATTTGTAGACTGTGAGTAGCAATTCATAACCATTCTCTATTTAGAAACTGGATATTATATGTGAATGAACATTGTACCAATATTCACATTCCACCAATAACTCATCAACTAATTTTCATTTCTTCATATCTATTTCAATAATTTTTGCACTGTATACAAAATACCTTTGAAGTACAGAATATGTCTTCTCTCTTCACAGTGCCATCTGCAATCTTGCTTCTAACGGCCAGTCCTACCTCCTCTTCTACTTGGTATGCATAAGCACAATCAATATGGCGGTACCCAGCTTCTATAGCTATTTTGGTGGCCTCTGTTGTTTTACTATTAGGAACCTAGAGGAACAAACAAAAGAAGTATTTGGAGAATCATATTATTAATGATTTCTTACTTATAGTAAGAAAGTGGGCAATTCATTAGACTGAAGGAATTTTAAATTCCAATGTTTTCTTCAGACACCCTAATTATGTGATAAGGGGCTAGTCCACAGAACTTTGAGTGTCCATTTTTCTCTTCTGTAAGAATTAAAGAAATTGCCAAAGAGTTATTTTGAAAATCATGGGCAGAAGGAGGACCTCACCAAACTCAAATTTTCCCATGTCTTGTGTTAGTGCTGTGCTTGCGGTAAAAACCTCAAATTCCCTTTTCTGGGATTTTCCTTGTTAATGGCAAAAAAATCTCGGCCACCCACACTGCAGATAAAGTGATAATTTGCGTAATATACAAAGAACTCAAAAAGCTTAACACCAAAAACAAACCCCAATCGATAAATGAGCATAATAACTAAACAGACACTTCTTGAAAGATGAGATACAGACAACATGTATATGAAAAAATGTTCAACATCTCTAGCATTTAGAGAAAGTCAAATTCAAACTTCATTAAGATTTCTCCTCACTCCAGTCAGAATGGCAATGATCTAGAATACAGTAACAATAAATATTGCTGAGGATGTAGAGAAAAATCTACACCTATATATTGTTGGTGGAACTCCAAATTGATGTAACCATTCAGGAAAGAAGTATAGAGACTCCTCAAAAAACTAAAAATGGAACCACCATTTGACTCTATTATACAGCTTCTTCATATACATGAAAAGGAGCTAAAACCAGCATACTACCATGATTCAGCCATATCAATGTTTATAGTAGCTCAATTCACAATAGCTAAACTATGGAACCAAGCTAGGTACCCTTCAACAGACAATAGGATAAAGAAAACTTAGTAAAAATACACAAAGGAATATTACTCAGGATAAAAAAAGAATCATTTCATGACATTTGCTACTAAACAGATGGAACTGGAAACACTCATGTTAAGTGAAATAAGCCAGTCCCAATAAACCAAAGAATGTTCTCTTTGATATGTGGGTGCTAACAAACAACAAGGGAGCAAGAGAAAGGAAGAATAGAAGTTCAGAGAAACAAGGGGAATAGAAAGGGATAGAGTAGGTAGGGGAATAAGAACGTCAGTGGAATGAATCTGACGTTAAGTTTCCTATGAAGTATGAAGACACCACAGTGAGTCACCATATCATGTACATACACAAGATTGGGTTTTCTAATTAGAAAACAATATACTTCTTGTTTGTACAATGTGTCAAAATAGACTCTACTGTCATGTATAACTAAAAAGAAACAAATCAATCATTCAGGTTAAAATCACTGTCTTCATGGTGACTGGGATAGAACTGAGGGCACTGTGGAAAAGATAAGCGTCACTCATCCAGTCAGCACTTATGTGACTGAACGTCCTGAGGAGAAGGAAACCCTTCTTGGCCATGCATGTGAGGGAGGCAGGTGCTGTGGTTCAGCCTGTCACTGCTGGACCCTCACCTTAGACCTTCCTCAATAAGGACTGATACTTTGTATGCACTCTCCAAGTATTTTCTCTGGTCTTCTGGCAACCTAAGCCACTGCCCTGGAACAATAGGACTATGAACCTGAGGGCACAATGCATATATAAACTCCACTGTTTGTACCCTTTAGGGAAAGCCCACATCCTTGTTGTTATGCAAATATGAAAAATCAAATATTCCAGATCCAGCCAGGGGCCAGACTGATAATAGGCTCTTGAACAAACAGCAATGTGTTATGTCACCTCCCACCCACAACCACATCTCTATATGACAGAACTAAACACTGGAGGGAACAAACTGAATACTCTAAGGATATAGACTCACAAATAAGGAATTATACTCATCTTGTAAGGGGTTATTCACATAAGCATCAGCCTTTAGAGATAAATCAATCCCTTTTTTGCAAAATAAAAGAGTGACATTTACAATCTTTGCGAGGTCTACAAAATTTGGATGATGATTTGAAAGTTCATTTGTCAAACAATAAAAAGGCATATCAAACATGTTCTTTTCTCTTTTAAAATTTTCAGAAGTTTCCTTTTCCAGGAAATCAAAATGAATGTGATTCTGGGTGCTACTGCCCTCGACTGATTCTATCCCTGAATTTCTTGGGTGTAAGGGCACTTGGAGCAGGGCTAAAGCCCTAGTGGTCCCCTTCAATGCCACGTTCCCCTACAACCTAACCAAGTCCTGTCATGGGTCTGCACAATTGCTCTCTGGATGCTTCCTTAGTCTTGCAGAAGGAAAAAGTTTAAATTCAAAATTCAGGAAACTAGTCCCTTGTCACACAATAAGCAGTCAGAGGATGATGTTTGAATACGAAATTCTTTCCAGTCTAGTGAACTTAGATCACTCTAGCTCAGAGGGTCGTCTGTCAATACAACACATGTGAGTGATGACCAGGAATTCACAAATACCCTTTCCCAGTGTTATATTCTACATTCATGGAAATTTCCCACACTTGAGAGCACATGAAAAATTCTTTGCAGCCAAGGTCAACATTTTCTGTGAGATGCTGAAGACTTCCTCACAGTGCGGAGGGAATGACCTCCATCATCAATGCTATGCTTCTTGTTTCCAGGACCTTTTGCTACCCAGATGTCTCTGGAACTTGACTTTTTGGAAGGAAAAAGGATTTCCTGAAGTATGGAAATAAACAGAAACCAGTACCAGTATAAACCAAGTACTGACATTCATCTTTTTACCTAGTTGGTAAATGGACTGCAATGTGGGGAGGTGGTGGGGTGGGCCCAGAATATTAATAGGTGACCACCTATCAGACAATCCTATAGAGTCATGTCTGTCCATTATCTTTCCTGTCCACAGAATAGCTCTAGCATAGAGAAACTGAGAGTCACATAGGAAGCAGGTCACTTGGCAACCCAGATTGAATCCCGATCATTTTATGTCTACTTTTTTTTTGAACCCTTAACCCAACACCACATTGTTACCTCTGGAGGTTTATAGGTGCCAAAGCCCAGTCCAGGAATGAAGCGACCGTCATTGAGCTCCACATACTGATGTCTGGAATTCATTGCCTGTGACTCCTCAGCCTAAGCAAGTTCTGCTTCTTCTTCTGCCGTCACTGGGGAACAAATAACTGGATTTCACAGCCCCAACTGCTTATATAATGGTTAACCAATTCTACTTGCTGTTTAATATTTAGCCAACATTGTATGGGAGGAGTGAGTTTAAAGCAATATTCCAGGTATGAATAGAGAATTGGAACCTGTCCTCTTATTTCATATAGAAAATTTTCAATTAAATTACTACATAGTGATAAAAAATATGTTTGTGTTTAGGAAAACTACTCCTCAACAATACTATCATGAGTTATCATACAAGATTGAACCATTATCGACCATTTATTGGGCTGGAAACCTCACATCCCCATTCTTTTGTATTTTGTTTGGTTTTCGGTTTTTATTTTTCTTTTGGTCATGATAAAGACTTTTCTTGGTCAGACATTATTAGGAATGAGGAACTATCATACACCATGCGCACAAATACAGTTTTAAAAAGGATTGTAGAGCATTTTTTGGAGTATCAGAAAAATAATCAAATGTTAAAATGAACAAATGTTAGCCTTCTTAAATTTCTGGTTGGTAAAGTATAATCTGACACGAATTCTCAAGAGGACTCAGTCCTGACAAGTATGCAATAAAATCTGCACTCACTGCAATGTTCTGCTCAGTGGAAGACAAATGATTACAGCCATGGAAAGTCATTTTGCAACAGGCAATGTTCATTATAGCTTTAACCTGTTAGATAATTTTGAGAAAGCTATCAATAAGTAGGATGCAACTTTGAGACATTTTATATTATTTATGACCTTGTTCAACATTATCCATAAAAGAAAAAAATGGAAAATCTTAAATAATTACGAATGTTGGCATAGCTATGTAAACTTTGATGCACTGATGAAATTGAATATTTAACGTAATTAAAGTCAAACTTAAATGTTTATTAATAAAATTTATTAAATATACAAATAAGGGCTTCTAATTAAGTTAAAAGAGAAATTAATATGTTGTAATCAACAACATAATACGTTCATAAAAATGCATAATAAAGGAAGGAAAAACTACAAACTCCAAGTACTCATTCTTTCTGAATAGTGAGACTAGGATTGATCTCCTACATGCTTTTAAATCACCTAGACTTTTTTTTTTCATCATCATAATTTGAAAAAATTTGAAAAATTTTATTTATATATATAGAAAGCTCTGTTCCTTACACAGATCACATTTTTTTGTGATTTTCATTTGTTAAGATGAATCCCCTTTTCGATCATACATTATTAGATAAAATGAACTGTATTACCCACACACAAACATATGCACAGAATTTAAAAGGAGTGTTGAGAATTTTTCAAACTTTGACCCTCACAAAAAGCACCAAAGGTTAAAATTGAAAAAAAAAAATAGACTTTTTACCTTTCTCATTGGCAAAATATTTTCTGAATCTTCTTGTTTTGCTTTATAATAAAAACGTCCATATTTGATGAGTGTGCAATCCTAAGAAGAATGCACCAAAAAGCTGCTGTGTTATAGTGCTTGGTGAAAGCTCTAGGAAATTATTTTGCAGATGCACCTGAAGCCTAGGGGTCTATTTGAATAGGGGGGATCTGAGAGATTGCTAAACCTTCTGTATGTCTTTAAGTTCCCCACAATTAATGTTTCTCTTTTGTAATCTAAGAAAAATGTTCACTTATAACAGGTAAAAAGCTCTATCCCTGAAAATTAAAGATAAAGAATTTTCTGGCAGAAAACCAGCCCTCTCCCAAACTGCTTTTACTCAGTGCCACAAACATCACTGAGTGCCCTCAATCTTCTCTGCTATTTCTCCAGTTACAATTAAAATTCTGCCTATCCCCCTCTCGTGAAATATTAACTTGGATTATGGTATCTCCTGATTTTACCTGGGTTGCATTTCCTGGACATTGTCACCATTTCTCTTCTCTCTGAGATTAAAATATTTGCACTGATCCTGGCCTCCAGCGGTCTACCTGGACTCACGGAACCATGTGCCCAAGACTCTACCTGAATGTCCTGGACACAGGGCCAGAACACTTTTGCTCCACATCCACCACACCTCACTAGTCAACAACCTCACCAACTTTCCATGGTGAACTCTGCTTCTTTATAGAGTCTTGGTGTTTATTGAGAACTTGAAGGCCAATTTAAATCACAGAAAAAAATGAAATGGTATGATTGCAGAAATAAAATATTATGGATATATATATACAAACACACACTTCACTGTTACATAAGGAGTTTATAATAGTCCATAAAAAATTCTTAGATCTTCAAATGATAAATTCTAAAGAGCTCTTCTATGACTAAAATATATCTGACCAATCCTCCACTGAGAGATATTTTACCATATCTGGAACAAATCACTCTGCTATTAAATCTGAGAGCTGAAAGAGTTATTCCAATATTATATAGATATATTTTCATCCATAAATTCAGATGAAATGTAAGTCCAGGACTTTATTTGGTTATAAGCAATTATATTGAGGCTATTACACAACTTTGATAATGTTTAACAAATACTAGGTGAAGAATCTACCATCTAAAATATTACAGCTAAGATCTTGGGTGGCTCCTCTGGTCACCAGTCTCTGTTTCCGTTGAGACAATTTCTTCCCAAATTGTCTGAAATGTTGAGATTGACTTCCTGTGCACATCCATGATGATCATCCCAGCTGGTTAACAAAGGTACCAAGTGGGAAACAGATGGTTCCTACCTTATGATTTCAGTATGTAATTGAGAATGTAGGGAAACAAAATATCAACACAGGTTAATCACAATTTTCCTGAAATGATAAGGACAGGGGGCATGTTGTAACTATGCTGCAGAAAGGTCTGTTGATCAGTGGACTCTTTTCTTATTCTCCAAACTATGAAAATTTTCTGTCAAAAACTTAAATAAACTGTTTTTAAAAATAAAGTGCTAAACATTATAATATTGAAAATCGCTAGGTTCTGATGCTTTCAGTTATAAGAAACAGAAAATTCAATTAAACTTGGTTTAAAATTTGAGGAGATTGATTTGAGTTGCTAATTTGGGGCAACTAACAGTTTCCTAACCATTCTACTAGGAATGGTTAGGAAACTGTTAATATAGTACCAGGTCATTTATTTGAGATTTTTCTGCTTTTTGAGACCTTGAATAACTGTATCACAAGGCCTAGAAACTCCAAACTTCCATCTCAGATACCAAATGGAAGTATCAGATCTAAAATTGTGGTCCTTTAAAGCAGCTATCACCTTGACTCTGCTACTTCACCCACTTCTTGGTACACTCTTCTCATTGTCTTAGTTTAAGTTTCTGCCCAAGATATGTTGACATCATCTGTCATTCTTCAAGCAGACAATCAAAGCTTTCCAGTTTTTTGGCATTTTCATCTCCTAAGAATTTGTACTCATACCTAGAGTATACTTGAGGTAACTAGGATGAAATATTAACTTTAACCATTCCATGCTAAGCAGGCCTCTTGCTCTGTGGCTTCTACCACATCTCCATGCATCCAATTCCTGATCCACCAGAGCTGCAGTCATTGGGTCTCTGTTTTTTCCTCTGTGACGTTCCCATACAAGCTGATGTATTCACATTGCATTGAATAACAGAGTAAGTGAAAGCTGGTCAGACTCCTCTCACTCTGCATTTCTCCTGTAACTGACCTGCTGCTGGGTGAGACCTGTCATTTTCCCCTATTGGTCTGTCCTTGTCCCAGCTACTTAGAAGAAACATGTCTATGACAAGTGGCAGTTGGCCATGGTGAAGAAGGAGGCCAGCTATTAGGACACGTGCTGCATCTGCTGAGCCCTTACTGGGCCCAGGCATGCTGGGCAATGTGGTGATGGGCTTCCACCCGCCCAGCAGCTGCACGAAACTCGCCAAGACTGTGCGCTACCTGCAGCCCTGCTGCCTGCTTCTGGGCACCAACATGGACAAAAGGCCACTTCATCGCGGGTACAGGCTCTCTGGTTCCAGCGGTGGAGATGATGACCCAATGTCTGGCGATCATCATCTGGAAGCCCAGCCGCTTAGTCCTCTCCTGCGTGTGGCAGGAACACTGCATCAACGCGGAATGCGCACTGTCATGGTGGGGGACTGTCTGGACACACACATCCTCCTGGGCACCACCTGTGCCTTGAAGACCATCCAGACCCTCACTGGAGTCTCCAAGCTAGAAGATGTGAAGAGAAATCAGGGAAGTGACTGCAAGTCTAAGAAGAATGTGGTCCCTGACTTCTATGTTGAAAATTATGTTTGGGTCATGCATGTGAATTCCATTGGCATTAGCATATGGTCACTGTGGGAAAAGGGCTGTGACCCAGTCCTAGTCAATGCCAGATTAAAAGGATCCTTCTGGGGGCTTCTGTGTAAGTAACCCTCTGTTCTGAGAAGGTTATTTTAAAAAGAGGTGGCTCCTCTTCCTAATCTGGATATTGCTGTCTGGTGGGCGGGGACGGGGGGGGGGGACGTGGGGCGGGGTCTGCTCCCAGCCTGAAAATGATGTCAACACGCAGAATAAGTAAGAGACAGGATTCACATGGACAATATCCAGAGCTTGTTCTTTCTCTGTTTTGGGGGTTTGTTTTTGTTTGTTTGTTTGTTTGTTTGTTGTTTGTTTTTGTGATGGGAGTAAACATGTCAATGAGGGTTAAGCCAATATGTTATTTTTATTAGGTTTTATGCCTTGTTGTAGCCAAATAAAAGCAACCTCTGAAAATAACAAATTTCCCCCCTGAAATCCCTTCTCCACCTACATTTGGCCTGCATCCAAGAGCATTCCAAATCTTTGAAAGCTGCTGAATCCCCCCTGGAGAGCATAAGCCCCATTGGTTTCTAAGGGCTGGCCATGGTGTGCACAGAAGCTACTGCAATGTCACAAAGGGCCTCAATTTTCTCCTCCACTCTTGCACAGTAATGGTCTGTTTTTCATGCACTGGGAAAGGCTACTGGTGGTTATTTTATTTATTTTCTTTAAAAAAAGAAAAAAATCAAATTTCATCTTTTTTCTATGGTGGTACACAAAGACTTTGTGACAATTTCTAAGGTACCTACAAATGGCTCCCCTTTTGTTAGGTGCCATTTATATGTACCCTAGAATTTATTTTCTGTTCCTTTCATGTGCCATGAAATCTGGTGTTTGCTGGACTGTGAGTAACAACACGCCTCTCTGATCTGCTGAGAGCTGTCATCTAATTTCAGCAATTATCTAGGAGGTTGTGCTGCTTGCCTGGCGGGGAGGAAGAAGCAAGTTGTTTTAGTGATGATAAGCGCAGACTTGTTACTCTGATATCTTACAAAGTTTGTGACTAGATAAGATGTAGTGACTTTTTCAGTACAGTTCCTTTGCTTTGAGGAAAGAAATTGATAGCTCTGTTGACACTACCTACAGAACAAGACCACACAGTGCAAAGTAGGTTTTGGCAATGGAAGGCACCTACTCTAAAATTGTCTACCATTTTGAATTTCATTTTTCTTCATTGTGTGCTTTCTTTGTTGCTTTCAACAACTGAGTGTTCATAGAACATGTCTAGTGTTAATTCACCAAAGTCTAATAGTTCCCTGATGTTTCCATGGGAGAAACTGGAGCTTTTCTAGTCCAACATTTTCTCACATCACTCTATATTCTAAATTTCCAAGTGATTTATGAAATTCCTTCCTATAAATGCATCCTAATTGACATGAATATTTCCAAACATATTCTAATTAAAATTGTTTCAGCTTTTATTTTTAATGCTATTCATGACTCCAGCTCTGGCATTGGATAAAGTATGCAAAAAAGTTTCTTTTTGTCTGCAGAATATAATTATCAAAAGAACATTTGGTGAAAGGAAAACCAGCAGAGTAGAGGAAGGGAATCAAGAGGAAGAAGGGAAGGGAAAAGAGAAGACATGGGCAAGTAACTGGAGAATGAAACCTACCCTATTATGCTATTTCCATGTACAAATATACCACAGTTGATCAATAAATCAAATCATTCCTAAACATTTATATGACATAAAATAAATAATAATAATGGAAGGAAGATGAGGAGAGAGCAAGCAGATCATAGGGAGGGGGAGGGCAAAGAACAGAAAGTTATTGAGATATGAGATGGATCAGATGTTATGTGCATGCATATATTTGGAATCATGAATCCTGCTACTATATATAATTATATGCACCAAAAAGGAAAAAAGAAAAACCTTTTGCCCATTAGTCCCAAACAGAGAAGTGCTCCACTCTGCCCTCTTCAGCCTTTGCACATCTGAATCCTCATGCTAATTCCAGGCCTGATCCCCTCTCACCTCCTTGACAACCATCTGAAAGGAAAACCTCACTCCCAGTTTCCAGGAGCTCTGGTCCTTGAGCTGCAGGAAGGGAGCCTTGGCCTGCTGCTCCTCCTTGTCATGTGTGCTTCACCTTGCAGACTAAGAACCATGACCTAAATGCAGTGTGTTATCTTGTTACTCCATGAGCTAGAGAAACACTGAATACTAAATATCAATTACTACTTCCCTAGAGCCTGAGAACCCCTATCTATTTCCACCCCAGAAATGGGTTAGCATCCCCAAACACCTGCTTACAGGCTGGTAGCCAAATTAGTTTTTGTTCATAATGAGTCAAAAAGAAACTAGTCATAAATGTAACAGAGAAAGTGAATGTAAGAATCTTAAGGAAAACAAGTTTATTCTGTTTTCAGAAATTGACAAAAATGTAATTACTGGACTGGTGAACTTTGCTGTAGCAGAATGTAAGTTGTTAAGAAGCATGGATTAACAACAGAAGCGATGTGTCCAATCATCAGCATCTGAGCCACCTCCGGAATCGCAACTGAAGTCAGGGATACCAGTAGAAGTCAGGACAAAGGTGTCCAGATTAATATTCATCAGCAAATGGAAAATTTGGGTGGTCAGCCATACTAAAATTAGAAATAAAAATGTGTGACATAGACTCAGTGACTCCATTTCTACAAAGGAGTGACACCAAGGAGCTCCATTATACTTTCTGGGTGATTGTAGAATCTGCCATGTCTACTATCATGAATATAGCTTTAGGAAATGGTTTTATAGTTATAACTAATTATTCAAATTCTGTTTCCTTCCTGAGAACAGAACACAAAAATCTCACACAGATAAGAATTCACTCATATTCACCTTCTTTAGCTCTATCGGTCAATCTACCAATCAAATTAATCCTTTCTTATTTCATATCCTCAGTGAAAGCAGAAACAGATTGCACCACGTTTATTTACTTACATTGTGGAGGATGACACATCCTCCACAATCTAAGTAAATAAATAATCCTTGTATTAACTACTGGAGTTAATACAAGGATTTAGAAAAATGGCTGAATACAAGATAAACACAAGATAAACAAGATCAGGGCATTCATCTGCACACATATGCTACTAATAACCATAATCACAATATTTACAATAGCATCCAAGGCTTAGCAACAAGCCTGTGTGGGTTCTTGATAGCATCACACAATGTTACCTGCAAATTTTAAGAGATTCAAATAAAATGGGTATTGTTAAATAGAAAAATTAGGCCATGTTTAGAATAAGGACAAGTTCAGATACTGATCAATACAAAAGCTATTTTAGGTGTACAGTATATTGCTAGCCATCTCTCTTCCATTTCATTAATTCATTAATTTTTTGCTCACTGCCCATCACACATGACATGGTGCTAGATTCACATATGGAAAGAATGTTGTTTGTAAGATAGACCTGAAAACCCCTGGAGCTCACCGTATAATATTTACATCTCTATAGTAACAACACAACAGAAAATCATTACTTCTTGAAATACTTAATAGGTAACAAGAATTTCCAACTGCTTTTTACTGTCTCTTGACATTATGTTCCTACTTCATCCTTCATTTTTATCTATATTGCCAAAAATATTAGTAATGATAATAATAAACCAGCCAATATTTAAGCACATGTAACCATGGATTATCTAATCCCCTTTCAAACACCATCACATTAATTTCTATTATGAATTAACATTCCCACAGGCAGAAGGAACATAATATATTCCTTGTTGACCATCACTTATAATGTATGTCCAATGCCAGATTCTAAAACCCTAATGCATCAAAAGGAGTAAAGATTTTTTCATGACTATTAATCTCTTCAACAAGGGTGTTTTCTCTGCACATTCTTCCATTGTTGAATCTCTCTTCTCAAAACTACTTTATCCACTGAGTTGAGATGTCTACATTTTTTAATTCACAGCCAAATATTCTCCTCAATGGAAGCCTTTTGATAACCAAATGCAGTGTCTGGGTTCTGATCAAAAGTGTACTGAAAAGGAGGGAAAGACCTGAAATAACAACCAAAGGACACATGTCTACTAAAGTTACTTACAGCTTGAAAGTAGCATATCGAAAATTTCTGTTCAGGCCATCTAGGTCTTTCATGTCTTCTGCAGTCAACTCGAAATCAAAAACCTATCACACAGTAGAAAGTTTTTAGCCTATGTAGACTGCATATTGCAAATCTTGGAAATCCAATGAAATCATGTTGTTGCAGAAACATTTAATAATCTAAGAAGTTTCCAAAAGTTACTAAAGACATCAAAAGAACACTCAAATAGTCTGTAAATATCAGGTGACAAATAGAAATCACTTTTGACATGTAAGATATAGAAACTGTACAATTACAGACAAAAAGAAATTGCAAAAAGAAACTGTAGCAAAATAAGGCTAATGTTATCCCAAGATTACAGTGTCATACATTTTTTAAAAACCCAGAAAACTCTAGAGGCCACATTTTGAACTATGTAAGATAATTCCATGATTTTCAAGGATACAGTTTGTTTTCTATATTCCATCAATGGACAGATAAAAACTTCAACAATGACTTTTGTTCAACATTTTTATGCCAATAACTGTTAAGGTACTAATAATATCCTGCTTATAAAACAAAGGATCTAGCTCCAAGAATCATTTTGTCTAAATTTTAGGCATTTAAAACATGGAAATTTTTCAGGAATTGCTAACATACTGAAACAAATGGATAATTAAATCTTTGGTAATTTCCTTAAAAATGACAAAAGAGTAAAATTTAACAATTGAGGAATTGGATGAGTAGCATTCTCTGCATTCTTCTGTGAACTCTTCTGCACACTTGGAAATTCTTAAAATGAAAAGGGATATTTTATTCAAAGATTATCAAAATTATCACTCCTGTATGAATAAATGTAACAAAATTTATACAAATGCCTTCATAGATAAGTTTGGTGCAATATGTTTAAAGACTAGCTAAATATTGGAAATTCATATCACAATCATAGATTAGAATCTTTAAGTTTCAAAAAGTAGTTTCTTTCAAATTTATTAAGAGCTCCAATGCAATATAAAGCAAACAAGGACAATCTGCATCAACAATGATAAAATGATTGTTTTTAATAGAAAAGTAGTCAGAAATGCAAATCCTCTTGTTGGGATGTTTAACTAGGCATTTAAAAATTATGTCTGTATTTAGATTTTTATTTCATAATATTAAAAAAACTGCAGTTGAATTAAATGTGGAATTTAAGAGTTGTAAAAGTTTTGTAAAGAAATGTAATATAATACTGTTGAGTTCCCAATATAAGAAAAAACATGACATTCATCAACCACAAAATGAAGGCATAAAGACAAAAATTAGACAAGGAATTTTCTTCATGAAAATATAGCAAAAGGAGCATGGAAGTAAAAGTGGAATTGGGGAGGGAGAATATATTTCAACAAATATATCTAAATCTGAAAAATATATCCAGAGAATATAAAAGTGGTCAATTGTTTGCAAAAATGTTACCGCCAGTAATTCACATCTCCCAGTATCCAAACTCTTTCTTGTGTGAAATTGCAGCTTCTTTCGCTAAGAGACCATGTATGTTTCCCTATCTCCAGAATATTGCCTGGTCTCTAACTAAGTGGCCATTAGAACTTGGTGAAAGCAGCTATGTGCCCATTCTGAGGTGAGGCATGAGAAGGCTCTACAATGATCCATGCACCACCTGGGGACAGGGCTATATGATGAGATGAAGCCTGGGTCATCAACTGGTGGATGTGAACTTCTATGGAGGGGAGCTCAGACACCCCAGAGAACAGAGCAAGCAGGACTGAAGCAGAGGGAGCACATTGTCCTGGAAATGTATAGGAGAGTTCATTACAAAACCCGAGCAGCCAGGGTAGTTGAAAGACATTCACTGAGTTCAGGCTGAGCCAAGGCAAACAGGCAAATCATAGAATTATGAGGTAACAAAAGCTCTTTGTATTGACCTCAATATTGAGGGAGCTTTCTTTGCAAATACTCCAAGTAATGGTTTAATAAAATTCTCCCACTTGTAAATGAAAAGAAAAGCAAACTATTAAATGAGCAACTCATAAACTGACAGTCAACAGTGAAAAATTCAAATTGAATAAATATATGAATATTAAAATATATCAAGTATTTGGAGAAATGTAAGATAAAATTATAATTTATGGAATAAAAATCACCCAATCCAAATTCTCATTTCAGAATATTAAAAAAAAAAAAACAAAGATGTCACTTGCACAGGTTTACATATGCATGGCTAGAAATACTGAAAACCTGTGCTTTATCCAATCCTAATTTATTTTGCTACACTACCTGTCGCATTGTAGAGTAAGAAAACACACTTCTGAAAGCACCTGAAATCTTACATATGGAGGACATGCTGAGGATATTGACTTGGCACAAAAACATTCTTAGAGTATTCAAAGAAGCACACATGTAAAGGAGTCTGTGTAACAACCCCAGTGCCCACAGCCCTTCTCTATACCTGAATGTTCTCTTTGATCCTCTTCTCATTAAGACTCTTGGCCAGAACTATAACTCCTCTCTGCAGCTGGTAGCGGAGGGCAATCAGGGCTGGGGATCGCTTGTGCTTTTTTGCCAACGCACCAAGAACTGGATCATCCAAGAGAACTGGGGAGCTCGGGTCAACCCTGGAAGGAAAGACAGGAGACTATGGCATCTTTCTCCCATACTCTCCTCAGGTCTGTTGAGCCCACTCTAAACAGGGATCCTCAAATGCTGTCCCTGGACCGGCAGCATCAGTGTCCTATGGGATCTTCCCAGAAATGTAAATGTTCCACTCTTCCAGGGTCAGTTGAGAGTGACCTTTTGAACTCTGAGTCTTGTAGGACTATAGATAGCTCATCATTAATGGCATTTGAGGTCAACTCCCTGAGGTTCTCATTACCATTCTTTGTATCGTTGAGTTCCAAGAGCACCATAGGCAACCAGAACAATGTCTTTGGATTTGCAGAAGTCCAGCAGTTTCCTCTGGTTGAGGTAAACATGACATTCTACCTGCAGTGGACAAGATAGAAAGTATCTGATTCTAATAAACACTAATGTTAATATGAATCCAAAATGTCAAAGAAAAAGAAGCTGAATTTAAAAAATGGAAACTTGAGCCAAAATCAAGAGATATCCTCAAAGACTTATGAGGATAAGTTTGAAAGACCTTTGGAGGGCATTCTTCAGGTGACATCTGGTTAAATTTGTTCATCAAAAAAATTGTGCTGTGAATGGATAATTATGAATGCAATGCACTCCATTTATTATTATGTATGTAAGAAATAAATAAATAAGAACTAAAAAAAATAAAATAAAACAAAAAAAAATACATTTAACAACAACAAAAACAAAACAACCAATAAAACCAGATTCCAGAATTTAGGAAGCTTAGAATTCCACCTAACCATATCTGTAAGAACAAGTTCCAAATGGAACAAGTCAATGTGGGAGAATGTTATAGTCTGAATTTAATCAATACAGGTTATAGGTTATAGGCTATAGATTAGAAATTACAGGTTAATGAAATATTAATTAGTAAAACAATAGGATTATAAGATAAGTGTTATAGAATTAGTAATGTTAAGTTACTCCAGTCTGCCATAGTTATAAGATTAAAAAAAGTAACAATACAACAATATAATCACTGTAAGACATAGGATTTAAGTTGCTAACAATAAGATATAGATAATGTAAGGTGATAAGTATAAGCTCAAAAGTCTAATATAGTTACAGATAGTTACAGATAAATATAGAGATGGATGTAGGTTACTAGAACAGTAGTTAAATATAAGAAATAACTATAGACAAGTATAAGTAAGTAGGGACTCCATCTTCTTACTTCCCGTGAGGAACTTGTTACACAGGCCATTCTCAAGGTGTCTTTTTTTTTAATTATTTTGGGGTAGACCCATACACATGAGGATGTAGACCTACACAAATGAGGATATAGACCCCCCATAAAGGAGGATATGGTTTTCTGTTTTTGCTCTGCTAACTGCATTTACAACCCCTGTATTCTGCTTGCTTGCAATTTGCAAAATTCCATAGGAAGTTTCCTGGGGTATGATTTTCTTCTCTATTTTCTTCCTTAAATACTTTGGTCACAAACAACTTGTGGCTGATGTTCTTTCAGAGAGCTACTCAGTCTCTGACCAAAGCAATCCCTGGTCAGGTAAAATTGGCAAAATAAAATTCTTTGATTTGTTTCAAAGTCAGACTTCGTGTGTTTTCTGAGTTGTCTCCCCATTAAAAGAAAGTGACTCACACTTAAAAATCTCTCTCTGCAGAGCAAGAACATGCACAATGGAGACTTGAAACTCTGAGGCAATGCTGTTGTCATCAAAAGCAAGAGGTGAACCTGGGCAAGGTTCTGAAGTCTTCCATGCAACACCCAATAAAACTGGAAGGCAGGATGGGCATACCCTCCCTCTCCCCTCTCAGAGGATTTACTCTGTCTCTTGAGAGTCCTCTTTTCTTCTTTCTTATACTTTCTAATAAACTCATGGCCTGCTACTCTGAGCGACATGTCTGAAATTGTACTAGCATGATGCAAAAACTAGTAACTAAGGACTGCTCTGGCTGCCTTGGCTCCTCTGCAGGCCCTTGATCTGTAAGAAGACTAATTCCTAACTAATAGAAAATGGGAATGTAAAAACACGTTAACCGATATAATAAGACAGTTTGAAAAAGATCCTGGTTCAACATGTCACATGGAAAAGCACTGGAAGAACATTCTGTGTGAAAAGATCTTAAGAAACACGACAGAAAGCAACATGTGAACCACAGTTACATCCAGAAAAAGAGGAAGAACTATATACTATATTTCAGAAAAGCAATGGGAAATTTGAATACAGACTGGACATAGATGCTGTGAGAGACTTAAAATTCCTTTAGATAGAGTAATGGAATTGAGCTGTATGAGAGAACATCTTCATTCCTAGGAGATGTTCTCTGAGGTCTCTAAAAGTGAATATGCTCTAGTCTACAATTTACTTTGAAGTGATGTAGAAAGTATCACACATAAGAGTGCAGATGTACACACATAAATCAACATCTTGCAGTGAAAACAAAAGTCAACAGTTTTAGATAAAGCATGGAAAATATGGATGCCCAGTATTATCCTCTAACTTTTTCTGTATGTTTGAAAATATTCATGATAAAAAATTATTGGGGTAAAACTAATATGAATTTTTTCTCAATTTTTAACACTTATATTTGAAATTTATCATGCTCTATCAACATATATGAAATTCATGAATTTTATAAGCTCTGTTTTCCAAGCAAAGACAATTAATCCAACAGTGAATGTTGTCAAAAAGTAAGTTAGAGCACAGAACTATGCACAGAATAGATGTGATTACACAGTTGATTTTATATCTGAAAGCATCAAGAAAAGCGAGTAAAAGGGGCTCAGGCACAAGACCAACTGTACAATCAGCTAAAAGTTCCTGAATGTGGATCTCATTCATCATCAGTTATCACCATAAGCAACTAACTTCCTCGAATCCTTTAACTTTCACAAGCCCTACTTTACTCTTTCCTGTTAAATGTTCCTCTGAGTCCAGAAAGCTGAAGTAAGAGATAACAAGGACGAAAGAACCCAACCTCCACACCAACCTGACCATTGATCTCCTATTTTCTCTCTTTTCTTGCTCACTACCCATTCCTATGTACTGGCCTTCTTTCCTACACAAAATTCCCTCCACAGAACATTCACCCATCCAGTCTCAGTCATCCTTCATTGCTCAAGGACAAGCTCACCTTGCCCCTGAAGTCTGATGAACAACCACCCTCCTTTTTGGTCACCTTTACATAATCTGATTTCCCCATAAACTGAGCACTAAGATCTTCCCCTCATTTTCACTAAGGAGGATTCACCCAGCAGAGACACAATTGAGACTCTTCCATACACTCCGGGACAGTGGCACTAGTCTTAGACTCTTCTGTTCCACAAAGGCAAATGAACTGGGGGACAGGACCAATGGACACCCGGCAGTGATAAAGAAACAAAGAAGTGTTATAAGAGACGGCAGTGAGGCTCAGGGCTCTCACCTGGTTGCAGACAGGCTTATACTTGAGGCCTGGTTTATTCAGGATCATCTCCAGCTGCCTGCGGTTAAAGTTGGACACCCCAATGGACTTGGCCAATCCTGCATCCTTGCACTTCTCCATGGCCTTGGGAGGAAGGGGTTGGGAAGAGGCATTTGTACAATGGACTATGTCAGTATAAAGTCCACACAGAACTGTTAATAGGAGCACTGTCAGGTAATGACAACAAAGCTGATGAACTGACTATTAACAAGAGAAAGATGGTAAAGATAATTGGGCACAGTACTGAGAGCCAGAAAAGGAATCCCTGTGTCCTTGGGAAATCAGACATCACTGCATGTGCAGGCAGGTGGTGCATTTCTCACTGTCACCATTTTTCTCTGATGTTTCCCTCTACTATATTCCAGTAATTCATTCCTCCCCACCACCCTAAGAAAAATCCTCTCTAAAATATAATGATTGCTTGTCCTACAATTTCAGGAGAAAGCATGACCTGACTGTCACCCTGTGGGCCTCCTATGTGATCACTCTCTCAGGCACTCACCTCCCACACAGCACAAAGATCCACGTGGTCATATATTGTTTTTCCATTTTCATCTTTTGGAAAAAGCTCTTCCCCTGGCTGGAATAGAAGTGATCATCACAGCAATCTTGCCACATTCATATGTCCATGTATAGCAATGATGCTAGGTGTATTTATGGAATGGAACATTCAAGCCCATGAAATAAGTGGAGTATCACTCTATATTCATCTGTTTACAAAGTGTTTGCATGTGGATGTAAGGAATACCATTAGGTGCTTATCCTCCTGTATTCACTTACATCAAATTATCTATATGCTTTTATATATATGTATAATTTTAAAAGATTTTTGCAGTTCTCCTCATAGAGTCTCCTACTTGGCTTATGTTACTTTTCCTGTCCCTATACATTGCCCTGTGTCAATTCCTCTCTTTCACTGGGAGGGTACAGGTTTGCATTCAATTAATCACAGCAATAGTGAATTTCAGTGATGACACAGGTTAAACAATATTCCTTATCTACCTGGACACATGTGTGTCCATGAATATATATGTGTACCTAAGATGGTCATTCAAGTTTCTATCCAAGATTGATTTGATGCTGGAAGATGAAGAGACCCTATCAAATATTAATCACTATGAAGCTTGAATTGCCCCAAAGTCACATTTACGACCAATGGAAAAGGCTAAACCAAAACCAAGCAAACCTCTAGTAATTCAGATATAATGGATGAATAAACAGACATGATTGAAGCTTCATTCAATCATCTATGGTAATAATGGTCATGCTGACGGCTGAAATTAAATAAGTTTGATGATGCAAGTTTCCTACCTTCAGCTCCATTGGGGAATGAATAAGATAGAGGTCAACATAGTCAAAATTAAGTTTTTTCAGTGATTTTTCCAAACAAGATTGGACGAGCTCTGGTCGATGAAAAGTGGACCATAGCTGCAGAGGTTAATAAAAGGAAATTGGACTGGATTAACATGTTGCCCATATTTGGAAGATTGAAACATTTGAAACATTGAAACACACATTTTTATTTTGCTTAGATACTATGGATCACAGGGATGATGTTCTCTTCAGGACTTGGGTTTCCATTCATCTGACTTATTTATGTAAACTGGATTATATATTTTGTTTTTTATTAGTTGATCAATTGAACTATGGAAGGAATTACTCAAGCAATATAATTCTATTGCATAACAATAATGAATTTCTGAATTGTGTTTCATAGAATTTACAAAACTATTGTTACTCTCTCTCATCTATCCACTTCAAAAGATAAGAATTAATATTTTTCTATTTATAAAACTGAAAGGAAACACATTTTGACCATTTTAATATGTGCAAGACATGAATCAACACACGTTAGCTATACCTTGTTTACTACCCATAGACTGACCGACATTGTTCTCTAAAAAAATCAAAAATGTAAAATGTTGATATTTAGAATGATGAGAAAATTTAGCAAGTTTCCCAGGATATAATGAAACCATAATTCTTCCTAATACCATAACCAATACTAAATCATAGTGCTGATTGGAGAATCAGGAAAGTAAAGGAACTTTAATATCATAAACTTAGAGACTATGAGTAGCAATTCATAATCTTTCTCTATTATGATACTGGATATTATATGTGAACAAATATTGTATCAATGGTCACTTCCATCAAGAATTGATCACCTAACATAATTGTCAATTCTTCATATCACATTCCAGTAATTTTTGCACTGTATACACAATACCTTTGAAGTATAGAATATGTCTTCTCTCTTCACAGTGCCATCTGCAATCTTGCTTCTAATGGCCAGTCCTACCTCCTCTTCTACTTGGTATGCATAAGCACAATCAATATGGCGGAAACCAGCTTCTATAGCTATTTTGGTGGCCTCTATTGTCTTACTATTAGGCACCTAGAGAAACAAACAACACCAGAAATGACTTTGAGAATCATATTGTGAGTAGTTACTCATAACACAACGGACAATTCACTAAACAAGAAGGAATTTTATATTGTGATGTTTTCTTCAGACAACTTAATTGTGTGATAAGGGACTTTGAATACCCAATTTTCTCTTCTGTAAGGCTGAAGGAAATTGACAAAAAGCAATATTGAATGTCATGGGCAGAAGCAGAAACTTCACAAAACTCAACTTTGCCCATGTATTGTGTTAGGTCTGTATTTGGAATAATGACCCCAAATCTACTTTGTTTGGGCATGTCCTAGAAGACAAGAATCTGGCATCCAGCAAGCCTTTTCAAACACAGAAATCTTAGTACACTGGCAGCCAAGGACCCCAGGAGCAACTCAAGTTCAGTGATTTTCTACAAGAAATCATAGGACACAGCCCACAGGTATAGTCATGTTATCATTTATGTGACAAAGTCACTAAGTAATATTAATAAAGGAAAAGAGGATATGGAATGAGTACAGAAGACATACTGTGCAAGGTACCATAAAACATCTCCCAATGAAGACACCAAAATATACTAAATTCCACCTACAGTGAATTTTGAAATAACATGGAAAATATTTTGTACAAGAAAAGCTGTTGAGATAATTTCCTAAGGTTTTCAGTAGGGCTGTTTAAATTGATACGCTCTGCTAGGACATCCCACAGTTCCAGTCTCCCAGAGAAACGTATATATATCATTCTAAAGAAAAGAGGATAGTAAAACACCATGGCCCTGCATGTCCCTTTCCAAAAAAAAACATGGTCTAACTATGGAATAATGAGATTAAGCTTGGTCCTGTACATGCATACACATATTATCTTGAAGGACTCTGACTTTCTCTCATACATGTGGAAATGAGGGCAAGCTAATATTACCTGTGGAATGATGCTTTTTGCATGTATGCCTGCACAGTGGCTCCATGGGATGTTGATCAGATAACCAAATTAAGCAAGTTAATGCTGATGATGTCACTGTTTCTTGCAGCCCAACATATAAAACCCCTCTCTTGAGCCTACAGAATGGGAGAAAATCTTTGCCACTTGCACTGCAGATAACACATTATTTTGCAAAATATACAGTGAGTTTGAATATCTTAACCCCCCCAAAAATCAATAAAGAGATAAAGGACGTGAACAGACACTTGCCAAAAGAAGAGATCAAACAGTCAAAAAGTACATGAAGAAATGTTCAAAATCTTCAGTAATTAGAGAAATGGAAACAAAAACCACATTGATATTTCACCTCACTAAAATCAGAATGGCAACTATCAAGAATACAGGAAAAAACAACTGTTGATGAGAATGTAGGGGGAAAGATACACTCATTCGTTTCTGGTAGAACTGCAAATTGGTATAACCACTCTGGAAAGCAGTATGGAAATTCCTCAAAAAACTAAGAATGGATCAACCATTTGACCCAGTTATACCATTACTATATATATATACAGATAGATAGATAGATAGATATAGATATAGATATATAGAGATATAGATATAGATATAGATATATAGAGATATAGATATAGTTATAGATATAGATATAGATATAGATAGATAGATAATAGATATATATAGATAATATATCCAGAGGAGTTAAAATCAGCATACTACAGCAAAATCAGAATACAACTGCTAAACTATGAAACCAGACTAGATGCCCTTCATCAGATGAATGGATAAAGAAAATGTAGTTTATATACACAGTGGAATATTACATAGCCATAAAGAAGAATGACTTTATGATATTTGCCAGTAAATGGATAGATCTGGAAAGTATAATGCTAAATGAAATAATCCCATCTCAAAAAAGCAAAGGTCAAATGTTCTCTGTGATATGTGGATGCTAATACACAATAAGCAGGAAAGGATAGGGAAGAATAAAAGTTCAGAGGATCAGACAACAGAGAAAGAAGAGAAGGGAGGTAGGATAGGAATAGAAAAGAAAATGGAATAAAACTGACCTTAATTTTCCTATGTTCACATATCAAGATACTACAATGAATCTCCACATCATGTACATCACAAGACTGGGATCCTAATTAGATTACTATATACTCCATGTTTGTATAAATATGTTGAAATAGACTCTGCTGCATGTATAACTAAAAGGAACAAATAAAACATTCAGGTTGAAACCCCTCTATCTGTGGTGACTGGGATAGAACTGAAGGCACTATGGAAAGGATAAGTGTTGCTCATCCAACCATTGAGCACAGGACAAAATGTCCTGAGGTGAAGGAAGCCCTGCTTGGGAAAACAATGTGAGGGAGGCAGATGCTGTGGTTCAACTGGTCACTGCTGGACCCTCCCCATAGACATTCCTCACTAATGACTTCTGGCTTGTATGCAGTCTCCAGGGATTTTCTCTGGTCTTTTGGCAAACTATCCCATTGCCCTGGAACAACAGGACTATGAACATGACTGCAGAATACATAAATACACTCCACTGTCTGTACCTTTGGGGAGAACCAGTATCCTTATGTGTTGTGGAAAAAATCCAAGTAACCAGATGCCCTCCAGGGGCCAGATTGATAATATGTTCTTGAACAAAGAGCAATGTGCTATGTCACCTCTGGCCAACAACCATCTCTCTATATGACAGACAGAACTAAACACTGGCTGCGGGAAAAAATGTATATTCTAAAGATGTAGACTTACGAAATAATACTCATCTTGTAGGGGTTATTCACACAAGCATCAACCCTTAAAGCTAACTCTCTATCATTTCTAGAAGATATAATAAGAGTAAGGTTGACAATTATTGCATGGTCTGCAAAATTTGGACAGTGATTTGAAAGTTCATTTATTAAAGAATAAAAAGGTAGATCAAACACATTCTTTTCTGTTTTAAAAAGTTCAAAAGTTTCTGTTTTTTCCATGCAATCCAATAAAATGCCATACTGCATCCTACCACCACCCTCTGCTGATACTAGCCCTGTATTTCTTATGTGTAAGGGTACTTGGAGCAGGGCTGAAGCCCTAGTGAAACCCTTCATGCCCCTTTTCCCTACAATGTAACCAAGTCCTGCCACAGGTCTTACAATTGCTCTCTGGATGTTTCCTTAAGACTTACAGAAGGAAAAAGTTTAAATTCAAACTTCAGGGAATTGATCTCTTGTCAAACAATTAAGTGGTCAGAGAATGATACTGGAATACAAAACTTGTTCCAGTCTAGTGAACTTAGCTTGCTCTACTTCAGAGGGTCATCTATCAATACAACACGCGTGAACAATGACCAATAATTCACAAATACCCTTGTTAGGTCCCAGTTTGACTTATCCAGGATGTTATACATTCAGGTAAATTTCCCACAGTTGAGAGCACATGAAAAATTCTACTAAGCCAAGGTCCAACATTTTCTGTGAAATGCCAAAGGCTATCTCACAGTGGAAAGGAAGTATTCCCCGTCAATGATTCTATGCTTCTCATCTCAAGTTGCCACAGTCTGGCTGGGCACAAATGCCGCAGTCTGGCTGGGCACACAATCACGAGCCACCACACAGCTTGTAGATTCAAACAGCAACTCTTTATTCCCGAACTCACACCAGCCGTCTACAATCACGTTCTGGGGAAATCCACGTTCTCTGCCCAAATCCACCTCCACTGGGCTTCTGTCTCCCAAAATATACTGTCTGAATCCCGTGAGAACTCAAGGGGAACTCAGGCAGCAGGATACACCCTATTCCCAGCAGGAATAATCTTAAACCTTAAACCTGGAACCTAAACCGGGAACGCCCTAATCCGCCTTGGTCCTTGAACAAGGTCACCTACATTCAATGTCACTGCAACATGGGGTACGCTGGCAAGGAAATCGTCATACCTACTTGGCTAATGGCTCCCAGCATCAAGTGCCTTTTGCTGCACAAATGTCTCTGGATCTTGTCTGTTTAGAAGATCAAAAAAAAAATCCCAAAGTATAGAAATAAACAGAAAGCATTACCAGTGAAAACCAAGTGCTGACATTCATGTTTCTACTAAATTGTTTCAATACACTGACATTTGGTAGGTGGGAGGACATGAGTGCCTGGAGTACTCAATGGGTGACCCCACCATCAGACAGTGAAGTAGAGCAATCAATGTCTGAGCACTGTCTCTCCTGCACATGGAATAGCTCTCGCCTGGAGAAATAGAGAACCACTTTAGCCCCCTCCCACTGAGTGTTATATACAAACCAAGTAACTTGACAACCCAGATTGGATTCCATTCATCCTGTGTCTACTTTCTTTTGAACCCTGAACCCAACCCCTTACTGTTACCTCTTGAGGTTTATAGGTGCCAAAGCCCAGCCTAGGAATGAAGTGACCATCATTGAGCTCCACATACTGATGTTTGGAATTCATTGCCTGTGACTCCTCAGCCTGAGTAGGTTCTGCTTCTTCTTCTGCCTTCTAGTGCACTAAATAATTGGATTTCACAACTCCATCTGCTTATCTAATGGTTGACCAATTTAGTTGCTGTCTAATGATTAGACAATATTTTATAGGAGGAGTGGGGTTAAAGCAATATTTCACATGTGAGAAGAGAATTAGAACCAGTTCATAATTTAATATGGAAAATATCTTAAGCAATTTAATACACAATGATAAAATGATGTTTTTAGTAAATTTTCTGATTACCAAATTTTCATGAATAATTTTAAGAGATTGATAGATTATTGACCAATTTTTAAGCTAAAAACCTCAGATCCCTCTTCTTTTGTTAGGTTTTGTTATTGGAATCTGTTGTGTTGTTGTTCATGATGACACCACTTCTTGATCATACACTATTAGAAATGATGAACTACCATACACCATGCACACAAACACAAAGCATTTTTTAAAAAGGATTATGAGCATTGGGGAGGGAGGGTATCAGAAAAACAATCAAATGTTAAAATGAACAAAACTTACCCTTTTTAATTTTCTCAGAGTTAAAATATTTTCCATAATTAGACAACCATGTCCCAAGAGGATGCAGACCTGACAAATGTACTCATTGTGACATTCTTCTCAGTGGAAGACAAATTATTACAGCCACAGAAAGTTATTTTGCAATAGGCAATCAGAGACTAACGTTTATTATAGCTTTTACCTTTAAGGTAACTTTGAGAAAACTATCAAGAAGTAAGATGCAAAACTAAGACATTTTATATTTTTATGGACTTGTTCAACATTATTGATAAAAGTAAAAAATGGGAAAATCTTAAATTATTGAAAATTTTGGAATAGTTGTTTAGACATTGATGCACTGATGAAATAGAATATTTGAAGCAATTAAAAATCAAACATGAATGTTTATTATAAAAAATTATTAAGTAAAGGTATAAGGGCTTTTAATTAAGTTACAAGACAAGGGAATATATTATAATCAACAACATATTATGTTCCTAAAAGATTCATGATACAAAAGGAAAGACTATGAACTGTATTTATTCTTTCTGAATAATGAGACTAGGATTGAACTCTTACATAGTTTTTAATCACCTAGATTTTTTGTTCATTTTATAATTTGAAAAAAGTGTTTATTATATAAATTGAAAATTTCTGCACACTACACAGATATTATTTTCTTGTGGTTTTGATTTTGTTAAGATGAAGCCCTCTCTCAATCACACAGTATTTGAAGCAATGAACTGTCTTACCCAAAACACACACACACACAGAATTTTAAAGGACTGCTGAGTTTAAATTTTGACACCCCTCCCATAAAAAGAATCAAATTAAAATTGAAAAAAATAGACTTTTTATCTTTCTCATTGGCAAAATATTTTCTGAATCTTTATATTTTGCTTTCAATGAAAATGTGCATTGCTGATAAATGTGCAATCATAAGAAGTGTGCACCAGGGCTGGGGTTGTGGCTCAGCGGTAGAGCGCTTGCCTGGTGCGTGCGAGGCCCTGGGTTCGATCCTCAGCACCACATAAAAATAAATAAAGGCATTGTGTACAACTAAAAGAAATGTTTAAAAAAAAAAAGAAGAAGAAGTGTGCACCAAAAAAGGTGATAAGTCACACTGCTTAGTGAAGGAAAAATGACTGACAGCTCTAAGAAATCATTTCACAATATGCTACTGAACCCTTAGGGTGCTTCTGAAATGTGTGACTCTGAGTGATTGCTAAATCTTCTGTATGTATTTTAGTTCCCTACAAAAAAATATATCATTTTTGTAGCCTAAGAAAAGTGTTTGCTTAGACAAGGTGACAAGTTCTGACTATGAAAATTAAACAGAAAGGAATTTCCTGACAGATATCCAGACCTGTAAACTCTCTCTCAAACTGCTTATGCTCAGTGCCACAAACATCACTGAGAGCCCTCAGTCTTCTCTGCTGTTTCTCCATTTACTACTAAAATTCTGCCTATTCCTCCTGTGAATACAAACTTGGATTATGGTGTCTCCTGACTTTATCTTGGTTGCATTTCCTGGAAATTGTCTCCATCTCTCTTCTCTCTGAGATAAGAATGTTTTTCTGCACTGACCCTGGCCTCCAGGTAATCTACTTGGATATGGTACCATGTGCCCAATCTCTCCCTGAATGTCCTGGACACAGGGCCAGCACACCTTTGCTCCACATCCAGAAACCTCACTAGTAAACAACTTCACAAAAATTCCATGGTGAACTCTGCTTCTTTAGAGAATTCACCATGGAATTTATTGTATGTATTTTAGTTTATTGGGGTTCATTGAAAAATTGAGGGCTAATTTAAAACACAGAAAAAGTGAAATGATCAGATTACAACAGGAATAAAAATAGTATGGACATATATAAACATTCATATCAAATCCAGCAGATTCTCAAATGATAAATTCTAATGAGAACTTCAGTGTCTAAAATATATCCAAACAATCCTCCATTGAGAGAAATTTTACCATATCCTGTAACAAACAACAGAGCTATTAAATTTGGGAGCTAAGAGGGTTAGTTATTCCCACATTATATACAAAAATTTGCATCTATACATTCAAGTAAGATGTAAGTCCAGCTCTTTATTTTGTTATAAGCAGTTATATTGAGACTATTGCAACTTTGATAATGTTGGGCAAATATTAGGAGAAGAATCTACCATCTCAAAGACTAGAGCTAAGACCAGTCCCTGTTTGTTTCCACTGAGACACACTCTTCCCAAATTGTGTGATCCCTTGAGTTTGGCATACTGTGCATATTGATGATGATCAGCCCAGCTGTTTAACAAGGGCTCCAAGTGGAAAAGAGATGGCTACTACCTTGAGATTTCAATATCTAATGGGGAATATAGAAAAGCAAAATATCAAAAGAGGCTTATAACAATTTGCCTGAAATGGTAAGGACTATTTCTTCTTCTCCAGACTATGGAAATTTTGTGTTAGAAATTTAAATATCCAACAAAAAGAAAATATTAAATTTATGAAGGCTGATTACCATAAGTGAGAGCCATGATGTGAAATTATGCAGATCAATATCAAATAAGGAAAAAGCTGCTTTTAATGTTGTATTGAGTGCTGAAAGTTGTAATATTGGAGAAAATGCTAGGTTAGGATGCTTTCAGTTGTAAGAAACAAAATTCAACTAAATTAGGTTTAAAACTTGAGGAAATTGTTGTAGGTTGCTAATTTGTTGCAAATAATACTTGGTTTCCTAATTATTATATTAGGAATATTGAAATATTATACATGTATTATAGGAAAATACAGCACTAGGTTATTTATTTCAGATCTTTCTACTTTTTGATATAGACCCTTAATATCTATATGATGAGGCCTAGAAACTCCAAACTTCCATCTCAGATAACAAGCGAAAAGCATGCCTCAAAAAATGTGGTCTTTTAAGACTGCTATCTTCTTGACACTGTTACATTACCCACTTCTTGGTACACTCCTTTCTTTCTCTTAGTTTAAATTTCTACCCAACATATGTTGATTTTCCCAGTCATTTTTTTATTTGTTCTAACTAGTTACATGTGACAGTAGAATGTATTCTACACATCATACATACATGGAGTATTACTTCTCATTCTTCTGGTGGTACAAGATGTAGAATCACACTGGTCGTGTAAACATATATGCACATAGGGTAATAATGTCCAATTCGTTCTACTATCTTTCCTACTCCTATGCCCCTACCCTCCCTTCACTCCTCCTCTCTGCCTAATCCACAGTACTTCTATTCTTCAGTAGCCACCCCCCCTTACTATGAATTAGCTTCCCCATATCAGAGAAAACATTCAGCCTTTGTTTTGGGGGGTTGGCTTATTTTGCTTAGCATGATATTCTCCAGCTCCAAAGGGGAATGAAGGGAAGGGAGAAGGGGTCGAATAGGAAAGACAGTGGAATAAATCTGACTTAACTTTCCTATGTTCATATATGAATACACCGCAGTGCAACTCCACATCATGTACAACCACAAGACTGGGCTCCTAATTAGAATAAGATATACTCCATGTTTGTAATAATATGTCAAAATACACTCTACTGTTATGTACAACTAAAAAGAATAAATAAAAACAATGCAAGTTATAACCCCTCTCTCTATGGTGTGGAAAGGATAAGTGTCACTAATCCCACCAGGGTTCACAGGACAAAACATCATGAAGAAGAGGAAACTCTGCTTGGCAAAGCAATGTGAGAGAGGGAGGTGCTGTCTGTTCAGCCTGTCACTGCTGGACCCTCCTCATAAGCATTTCTCAATAAAGACTTATGCCTTGTGTACAGTCTACAGATACTTTCTCTGGTCTTTTGGCAACCTATCCCACTGCATTGGAACAACTAGACTATGAACACAGCTGCAGAATACATAAATGAACTCCACTATTCATAACATTTTAGGGACATCAACCATTATTGTGTATTATAAAAAAGTGAAAAATCAATGTTCCCAGATACCAACCAGGGGCCATAATGATAATATGCTCTTGAACAAAAAGCAATGTGCTATGTCAACTCTGGCTCATATCTGTATCTATATATGATAGAACTAAATACTGGCTGGGGAAAAAAGTGTATACTCAAAGGATATAGATTTACAAATAAGAAATTGTGCTCATAATGTACTATTCACAAAAACATTGGCCCTTACAGTTAGATCTCTTTCTTTTGTGGAAGATATAATATGAGTGAAATTTATAAGTATTGTGAAACCAGTCTTGAAAATCAGGATTGATTCCCCATTCCAGTGGTGTTGAAGATTGAACACCCAAGAAACACTGAGGCAAGAGCAAAAAGTTTTATTTCAAGGATTGAACAGAAAGAGACAAGACTACTCTGAAGAGGAAGGGGTCCATCGCTTGTGCTCTGGGAGGGGGGTGCCTTGCCCCTTTCATAGATTTCAAGTTTCCCTTCTTCTCATGCCCCATTCTCCCATCCTTCCCAAAAGGTTCAATGGCCAAGGGCAGGAAAGTAGCCACCCAGGATGTACTCATTAAAAACTCCTTGCTGGAAGGAACATTTCGCTGAAGGCAGGTAACTTTGGCAACAGGTTGGAGGAGGGGAAAGTGCTCTGCAAGTATTAGCATTTTCTTTTGGATCAGCCCCCATCTTCCTAACTCAATCATTCATTCTCTACACTGACGGTCCTGCTGCCCCAGTCTCATTACTCTCTCTGATTTTGGGAACCCTTAATGCTATGAGGGGAAATGAACAATGACTGCTCTGGCTGCTTTGGGCTGAGAGGGTTTGATGTGGGGCAAGAAGTTTTGGTTTCCTTTTTAGGAATGTTTTGGTTCAGTTGAGGGGTCCCTTGTAAAAATCTGGTTTGGAAAGAACAAGTTGTAAAGTTATCTGTGATGTCTATGTTTCTATGAGATATATAAGAAAACATGAGTACTAGAATGAGATAAATACAAAATAAATATTGCAGCATCTGGAACATGTCGATGAACATTGTGATGATAGAAACCAGTCATTTTCATCAGGAGGTACAAGAGCTAAGAAGTTGTTTCCATGACAAGATCATGGAAATATGGCATGACCTATATTTGGGAATGTAAATCTTTGAGGATATTAGTAACATTGCCAGAGTCACTATTAATGTAAACACAACATTTAGTTGTACATCTTAAGTTACATTAAAAGAACTATTGCCTTTTTTTAAAATGCCCAAGTATGGCTGTGCTTTAATTATAATTTGTGTTGCTAGGTATTTAAGAACAAGCTGGTCAAATTGACCTTGTTCCTATCTATTGTTAAGAATCAGCTTAATTCCCTCAGGGGTCACTTTTGGGAAATTGTGACATCTTTGGTCCTCTAGTGCCATCTCCTAAGATAAATCACAGTCTTCTTGACCATGTGGCTTCCCTTAGAAGCATCAGGGACTCTTTTCAATGACCCTTCTTCTCTTTGCAACATGTGCACTCATCAGTTTTCGGTTCTCCAGGGTCTCATTGATCCCCCTCATCAGGAGGTCATGTGGCCTAGAGTTGCAAAGCCCTTACAGAAGTCCCATTATTCCCTGGGTTCAAGCCAACTCAGGGGGCAAAAGCCAAATATTGGCTTTTTTTTTTCTTGGCCCTTTTACTTCTTAATTTTAGTTACCAAGTTTTGGTCTTACACATCCATCAAGCCAGTTTCACCAATCTTAAAGAGTACTGGGTTTTACCTTTAATGCCTATAACTTTAGGGTTATTTACCTCTTCCATTTAATTGGGGTCAGTATTAGTACCAGTATTACATCCTCTCTGTCACATAGATGATGACCATTTTCTCAAATTAATCAGGTTGTTATATTTAAAGTTGTACTTTTACAAGGCACTAACAGACAATAAAGTTATAAAGTTTACAAAAAAATATATAACTAGAGTAAAAACATACTGAGTTTGTATGATAGCTGTGAACTATGTAACTATTACTTTAGAGTATTGCATTATATTTCAGATTCTAAATTTTTCTTTAAAACTAAACTTGGGTAATACAAGAACATTCAGTGTAATTGTGGTGCCATTACTGACTTCTTTGTATACTAGGTATATTCATATCTTCCAAGTATACAAGTCTTTAAGTATAAGACTTAAAAGAACATTTTACTAAGCTGGTGTTCCTGAATCTAAAGTTTGAAGTAAAGATTTGAGATTATAAAAATTATATTTCTTGGTTCATAGCTATCATATAAACTAAATATGTTTTACTCTTTTTAATTTAATTTTGTATTTTCCTTATAAAGTGTTGTCTATTAATGCCTTACAAAAGTACAACTTTCAATATAACAACCTAATTTAATTCGAGATAGAAGGGCATTACTTATAGGACAAACAAAATGTAAGGCTGACTTCCAGTACTTATACTGACTCCATTTCATGATCTCATTGTTCAGTTTATTAATAATGACAGGAATTGAGTTATACAATTTGTGGGATTTGAGCCTTCTTTCACTGTGGTACACTTTTCAGTTAAACAACATTGGCTTGACAATCCTTACATGCTTGGCAGGTGGCTTTTGCTAATTTTCCTGGCCAAATAAAATAATATTATCCTTATAATAAGTTCATTCAATTTGCTACTATAACCTCATTTATTTTCCTAACAATAACATGTGCTCAGCTGATATCTAAGGCAGTCACAGTACTTACTGATGGCTTCAGTACAAATAAGGCTGGTTACTATAGTTTTGCTCACACTAAAGTGGTGAAGACTCCTTACACCTCTCCACAATAAGCAGAGCTTCAAGCTCTCATTCATGCCTTATTTTATCTTGCTAATGAGCCAGTTAATATCTATAGTGATTTTGTCTAGACAGTAAGAGTTTTGATGTACATTGAAATAGCCACCATTGAACATACACAGAAGTGTTATTTCATTTATTCCATAGGCTACAAAAAAAAAAAATCAAGCATGTCAGTATCCCTGTTTTATTGGACACATCAGAGCTTACTCATAACTTCCCAGGCACTTTAACAGGCAATGCTACAGCTGATCACCTTGTTGCAGCCTGACAACAGTTGTCTCCTTGTGACTGTGCTCAAGCCTCTCATACTTTACATCACCAGAATGCTCTCAGCTTACACAAGGATTTTCACATTGCATGAGAACAAGCTTACCAAACTGTTCATCAATGTCCTCACTGTGTAGTCCACAATTCAGTTTTACCTACTGAAGCTAATCACCAAGTTTTTTGACCAAACCAATTGTGACAGATGGATATAACTCACATCCCTAAATTTGGCAAACAGTGCTACATCCATGTTAGTATTGACACTTGTTCTTGCTTCATTTTTGCCACTGCTATAACAGGAGAAAATACTCACCAAATAATTTCCACTGTTTGGCTTCTTTGGCAGTACTGGGCTCCCCTCTACAAATTAAAACTCATAATGCCTCAGTTTTATCAGTTCTTCTTTTTAACAGTTTTGTAATCAATACCATATTGATCACCAAACTAGTATTCCTTACAATCCCCAAGGCCAGCCCATTGTAGAGTGGGCTCATTTGTCCCTTAAGTTACAATTACAAAAACAAAAAGAGGGAGATAGAACCCTACAAAATTGTTTGAGTCATGCTCTCCTTGTTTTAAATTTTTTGAATTGTGATGCTGAGCATCACACTACTGCTGAGTGACACATGTCTCTCACTGCAGTGGACCCATCAGGCTGAGTCTGGTGGAAAGACTTACCAACAGGATAATGGAATGGACCAGATTTGGTGATAATTTGGGGTAGAGACCATGCTGGTGTCTTCCCAGAAGGTGCAGCTCATCACATCTGTATACCTGAGCATGCTGTTTACCATCACCATGGAGGATCTCAAGCTGAAGTTCAAACAACTAAAGAGCCTGACATATCAGGCTGAGCAGATGGTCTACCAACAGGGAGGTACTAAATCTCCAGCCACCATGTTTGTGGCTATGCTGGCTTTATTGAGCTATCAGGTAAGTAGAGTTCATGGGGAAACTTATTGGACTTATTTCCCAGATCCACATTTAGTGCACCAGGCTGTGTGGACTAGAGAATCCATTCCAGTATGTACACACACAATGGGAGGTTTTTCACATAAAGATGTTGCCCCTGTTCATACAATTGGTTTTAATTATACTGGAGATAGTGGGAGTCTGCCTATATATTGGTCCCACAGTGAGAATACTGACTGTTGGAAAGTGACCCCAGAGAAAAAGACAGCATATGGGGAAGCAGGGAGCCAACATTAATGGCTCCTGGGATTTAAAAATATATGTCAGCTACAAAAATGGAACTCCCACTGACATAACAATGTTTCCACAAAGGATCCACCAATACTTTACTGCTCTAATTATACTACAACAAAATTGGGTGCCTTTTCTAAATGGGTAGAAAATATTGGCACAGTCAATATTTTGCCAGTGTGACAAAATGTCTCTGGCAGTGGTGGATATATTCTGGATTGGTCTCACAGAGTTGATAAGAGACATCCACATCAGAAATTTCTGACCCTTTGGGGACTTGTTAGTAATATTCTGACCTTCAGCAGTGGTAGCATGCAAAGAGATCTGTGGAGTTTGATATCTGCCTGAGATTTCATCAATTATACCAGCAGCTCCCTAACTAATCTTGTAGACAAGAGCTGTAAAGTGGCTCCCTTCTATGGCCTGGGGCCTGTGTACAATCTCCTTGTGTTTTAATTTCTAGGAATATGAAAATAAATAGAACAGGAGGAAAGTATTTGTCAAAAAAGCACTTGTCAATAAGAAAATTGCCAAAGTTGCAATCTGACTAATTGCATTACTAGGTATAATAGAATACAAGGAGTGTTTATGTTATGCCAACCTTCATTTGTTTTAATCCCAGCTAACATTTCAGAGCCCTGTTATTCTGATGCTGGGAGCTCAAGTCCTACAACAAATTCACATCCAGTTGAATAGACGCCAGCGTTGTCTTGTCTCATCACATTTGGAATAGTTACTTTGATATCTGTTTAGGTCTCTGCTGTGACATCACCATAGCCTTATCCAAAAGAATTCAAAATGCTAATTTTCTTAAATAGTTGCCTTGAAATACTCCCAAAGCACTACAAAATCAGGTAGATATGGATAACAATATAGAAACTAAATTAAATGCCCTGGAAGCTATGGTAAATAAATATAGAAATTGAGCTTGCTGCTCTTAAATTCAGACAGTGGCTTCACTGCCATGCTAGCTATAAATTTGTTTATGTTACAACATCAAGATATAATGTTTCTCAATGGGATTGGGAAAAAGTTAAAAATCAATTAGTGGACATTTGGCAGAGAAATAATGACAGTCTAGACCTTATAGAGTTACATCATTACATCCAGAATATTCAGAAGAGCAGGAATGATCTCGTGGATACTGCATGGCTTGCAAAACAAATGCTTGATTACTTAAATGGTTTAAATCCCAGAAATATGTTAAAACATACAATGTTGTACCATTTTGGTATATCTGCTGCCAAAGCAAGGACCAATGTGGTACATTTTTGGAATTATGTGTTTGCTATTAATACTATTTTATGTTATAACAATAGGATAAGATGCCACATGTTCCAAGAAGAAACCCAACAATTCCAAATAATAGCTCATCACTTGAGCTTTAAAAATAAAAAAGGGGGAGATGTCAGAAGTGGTGATTTGACTCACACTTTCTGTCCTATAGCAGGAGCAGCACCTGCACTGGGAACTTCCTGTGCAAAGGTGCAGGTCAAGACTGCCCAGGTGCTATGATAACACCCTGCTTAAGGGAATTTCTGTGCTAGGCACAGGACTATCAGTCTTGACTCTGAGTCGAGCCAAAGCTGCCAAGGATACAGAATTATGAATGCAAGCTGATAATTATAATTGGTCACTCACTAACCTTTGACATTCAATCCTGCATGCTTTGAAGAAAGTTTCTCACAGAAAAAAATTTTGATGATAAAACACATATAATAAATGTGCTGAGCTAGCTATGGGTCCTTATTTCTCCATCAGAGAATGTTTCACCTGGTCCCATCTTTCTCTCTATGTATGTCTCCCTTTTCTAATCCCCCATTGCCCCCCCCCCACTTTTCCTGAATTATTGGCCGTGCAAGTCATGGCACATCCCAATTCAATTATTATTTTTAAAAAATCAGTTTATATAAAATTTACACTTTTGGAATGCATAACTCTTAGCTGTCGTTTTGATAAAAGGATATTTTGTGTTACCCAAAACATTTCAAGTGTCAAAATCTTTCATCTGAGACAATGCCTTCTCACCTGTAGGCATTTTCTGATTTGTTTTTCATCTTAGGTTAGTACCTATGCTCTAGTACTTCATTAAACAAAGATTCTTGGAACCTCCATCCTGTTCCCCACAATGGATGTAATAACATACATTCCCATCCTCAGTGTGCAAGATGACCACATCCTTGCCAGTGTTTGTCATGGCTTGTTTGAAATTTTAAATAATAATCATTCTAACTGGGGTTCAAGATTGACTTCCCTATATGTTTTTGATTTGCATTTCCCTTATGGCTGGGAATTTTTAAATATACTTGCTGGCCACTTGTTTAGTCTTCTTTGTAGTTCCTGATAAATTCTAGATATTACTCCCTTGTCATAGGAATAGTGTGGAGTATTTGTCTCCCTGTCTGAAGGTTGTCTCTTGACTTTGCTGATTATTTCCTATACTATGTAAAAGTGTCTTAGTTTGATATAATCCCACTTGTATGTTTTTGCTTTTAATAATTATGCTTTTGCCATGTGATCAAGCTGTCCAACTGAATACATTTCTAGAGTAGATGGAGTATCAAAAAGACACTGCAAAAGAATAATTAATACCAAACTCCTAACTTATTCCATGAAACAGAAAAGGAGGGAACCCTTCCAAAATCATTCTATGAAGCTAGTATCACACTGATACCCATACCAGGCAGAGACACATCAATGAAAAAAATTTTAGACTAACATCCCTGATAAACATTGATATAAAAATTCTTAATAAAATTCTGGCAAATTGCATACAAAAACATATTTAAAAAATAGTGCACCATGATCAAGTGGGATTCACCCCAGGGATGCAAGTTTGGTTCAACATACAGAAATCAAAAGATATAATTCATTACATCAATAGACTTAAAGAATCACGATTATACCAATTGATTCAGAGAAAGCATTTGATAAAATACAGCATACCTTCATGTTCAAAACACTACAAAAACTAGGGATAGTAGGAACATACCTCAACATTGTAGAAGCTAAACCCAAGGCCAACATCATTCTAAATGGAGAAAAATTGGAAGCATTTCCTCTAAAACTGGAACAAGATATGGATGCCCTCTTTCACCACTTCTATTTAACACAGTCCTTGAAACTCTAGCCAGAGAAATTAGACAAAAGAAAGAAATCAAAGGGATATGAAAAGAAGAGCTCAAACTATAATTTTGTATTGACAACATAATTCTATATTTAGAGGGTCCAAAAAATTCCACCAGAAAACTTCAGAACAAATAAATGAATTCAGAAACTTAGCAGGGTATAAAATTAATAACCATAAATTAAATGTATTCATCAGTGATGAATCCTCTGAAAGAGAAATTATGAAAACTACCCCATTCATAATAGCCTCAAAAAAATAAAATACTTGGGAATCAACTTAACAAATAGCTGAAAGACCTCTACAATGAAAACTATAGTACATAAAGAAAGAAACTGAAGAAAACCTTAGAAGGTGGAAAAAATCTCACATGCTCTTGGATAGACAAAATTAGTACTATCAAAATGGACCTACTACCCAAAGTGCTATACCGATTCAATGTGATTCCAATTAAAATCCCAATCGTTTCTTATAGAAATAGAAAAGGCCATCATGAAATTCATTTGGAATTATAAGAGACCCATAATATCCAAAGCAATACTTAGCAAGAAAAGTGAAGCAGGAGGCATCACAATACCAGACCTTAATCTATACTATAAAGCTATAGTAACAAAAACAGCATGGTATTAGCATCAAAACAGGTATGTAGATCAACGGTACAGAATACAAAACACAGAGACAAAACCACATAAATACAGTTATTTTTTCCTAGACAAAGGAGCCAAAACCTACATTGGAGAAAAGATAACCTCTTCAACAAATGATGCTGTGAGAACTGGCAATTTATATATAGCAAAATGAAAATAAACCCCCTATCTCTCACCATGCACAAAACTCAACTCAAAGAGGATAAAGGACCTAGGAATAAGACAAGAGACCCTGCACCTAATAGATGAAAAAAATAGGCCCACATCTTCATCACTTTGGATTAAGCCCTGATTTCATTAACAAGACTCCTAAAGCACAAGAAATAAAATCAAGAATCAATTCATGGGATGGATTCAAACTAAAAACTTCTCAGCAAAAGAAATAATCAATGAGGTGAAAAGAGAGCCCACATTTTGGAAGTAAATTTTTAGCACACACACATTGAATATTGAGTAGAGCACTGATCTCCAGAACATTTAAAGAACTCAAAAAACTTAACACACCCACACACAAAAACAACCCAATCAATAAATGGGCTGAGGATCTGAACAGACACTTCTTAGAAGAAGATACACAATTGATCAACAAATATATGAAAAAATGTTCAACTTCTCTAGTAATTAGAGAAATGCAAATCAAAACTACTCTAAGAGTTCATCACATACCATTCACAATGGCAGTTATCAAGAATACAAACAATAATAAAAAATTTTTTTGAGCTATTTGTGTATCCTGGAGAGTAATACTCTATTTGAGGTACAGGTGGTAAAGATTTTCTCCCATTCTGTAGGATTTCTCTTCACATTTATGATTGTTTCTTTTGTTATGAAGAAGTCTTTTGGTTGATACCATCTCATTTATTGATTTGTAATTTTACTTCCTGTGCTTCAGGAGTCTTATTGAGGGAGTCAGTTCTGAAGCCAACATGGTGGAGATTTGGATCTACTTTTTCTTCTAGTAGGTGCAGGGCCTCTGGTCTAATGTCTAGGTCCTTGATGCACGTTGAGTTGAATTTTGTGCAGGGTGAGAGATTGGGGTGCATTTTTATTCTCCAACATATGAATTTCCAGTTTTTCCATTACCATTCGTTTAAGAAGCTATCTTTTCTCCATTGTATGTTTATGGTGCCTTTGCTAGTATGAGATAACTGAATTCATGTGGGTATGTCTCTGAGTCTTCTATTCTGTATGATTGGTCTTCATATATGTTTTGGTGCCAATACCATGCCATTTTTGTTACTACAACTCTGTAGTAAAATTTAAAGTCTGGTATTGTGATGCCTCCTGCTTCACTTTTCTTGATAAGAATTGCTTTGGCTATTCTGGGCCTCTTATTTTCCCAAATGAATTTCATGACTGATTTTTCTACTTCAATGAAGAATATCACTGGAATTTTAATAGAAATTACATTATATCTGTAATATGGCCATTTTGACAATTTTAATTCTGCCTATCCAAGATCATGGGAGATCTTTCCATCTTCTAAAGTTTTCTTCAATTTCTTTCTTTAGTGTTCTGTACTTTTTTATTGTAGAGGTATTTCACCCCATTTGTTAGATAATTCCCAAATATTTTATTTTTTGATGTTAATGTGATTCAAAGAGTTTTCCTTATTTCTTTTGAACTGGTTCATCATTGGTGTATAGGAACACAAATGAATATGGGAATTAATTTTATATCCTGCTACTTTGCTGAATTTTTTTTGAGTTCTATAGGCTTTCTAGAAGAGATTTGGGGGGGGGTCGTCTTCTAAATATAGAAACATATCATTTTCAAAACGGGATAGTTTGAGCTTTTCTTGTTTGTATCTCTTTAATTTCTTTCTTTTGTCTAATTGTTCTATCTAGAATTTCAAGGACAATGTTGAATAGGAGTGGTAAAAGAGAGCATCCCTGTCTTGACCCAGTCTCTAGAGGGACTACATTCAATTTTTCTCCATTTAGAATGATTTAGGCCTTGGGTTTAGCATATGTAGATTTTACAATGTTGCGATATGTTCCTGCTATCCTTAATTTTTCTAGTGTTTTGAGCATGAATAAATGATGTATTTTGTCAAGTGCTTTTTCTGCATTATTGAGACAATCAGGTGATTCTTGTCTTTAATTCTATTGATGTGATGGATTACATTTCTTGATTTCCTTATGTTGAACCATTCATGTATCTCTGAAATGAACCCCATTACATTATCTTCTATATATGCAATTTTCCAGTATTTTATTAAGAATTTTTGCATCTATGCTCATCAGGGATATTGGTCCAAAATTTTTGTTCTTTGATGTATCTTCATCTGATTCTTAATCAGATGATGCTATATTCATACAATGAGTTTGGAAGGGTTCCCTCCTTGCCTGTGACATCTTTGTCTCAATTCTTAGAAGACTATAATTACATTCGGTTTGCTCAGAGGATCCAGGAAAATCTTAGCTGTCATAGTCCCTAAATTAATCCCTTCTGAGAAGTTTCTTATGCCATGTCATGTAACATGGTCTCAGGTTCCAGGGATTTGCAAATGAAATAATTGGGGACCATGATGTAACCTATTATCTGGCTATATGCTTAGTCTGGGCATCCACACCTTAGTTTCCCAGTCTTTCTGATAGGAGTAGTTGTATCAACAGGCCCTAGATATTTGAAACTCTAGACTTTCATCTCAGATATGAAGAAGGAAACCACATCTCTATAAACATATGTTCCCTCAAAATACGTGTCACCTTGACCCTATTTTATTTTCCACTTCTTGTTATAATCCTTTCTTCTCTCAGTTTGAATTTCTACCTAGGCTCCGTTGACATCACCTTTCTTTCTTCATGCAGATAGCTCACACTGTCCAGGTTACTGACTCTCACCTCCCAAGGGGTTGTACTCATGACTAGGACACACTTACAGTGACTTCTTCCATGTTTATTATTTATACGGCTTCATTTGGGAAATTGTGAGTTTACCGTGTTGTATGTGAAGCAATCCTGTGACTCTGGTTTCTCCCAAACCAGCACTCATCAAGGTCCCTGTTCATCAAGTGTGGCCATCACAGGTGTCTTGTGTTTCCTCTTCCCATTCATTCGTCCCACATAGAAGTTTCCATATTAAAATTAGATTGAATCATCAGTTACATGAACATTGATTAAAGCCCACCCCCTCTCTCAACATCTCTTGTACGGATTTGCTACTGGGTGTGGCTTCCTGTCACTTTCTCCTCTTGGCCTGTCCTTTTACCAACCATATAGCACCAATATGTCTGCTCCAGAGCAAACTTTTCACTTTTATTTACATGTACCACTTCATCCAAAGGTGACATTCCAGGCATGGTGGCACAGGCCTGGAATCCCAGTGACTCTGGAAACTCATATGAAGAAAGGTTCTCCACCCCCACCCCCCACTGTCTATTGTACTCCACTTGATTGGTTAGGTCACTCGGTTAATTCCATTGCTCTTGGCATGGGGTCATTGTGGGAGGACTTAATTGTGACTTATTCCTAATCAATGCCATGTGAAATTATTTGTTCTGAGGGTCTAGGGAAGTTTTCTCTCATTCTAAGAAGAATAATTTTCTTAAAAATAGCCCCCTGTTCTTGGAGTTGATATATCGTGTTGTATTGTAGGGTCGGAAATTGCTGAGGTTGTCCTTACCCAGCCTGAGAGTGAGAGTAGTTTAAAAAGGAAGAAGAAGAAGAAAGACCCAGGAAAAGATGAGAGGACATCTGGACCCTCAGTGGATGAATCTAGAGCTTCCCCTTCTTTTGGGCTTCTTGTCTTGGTAGTGATACATTTCTTTCAGGTTTAAACTCATTGAGATAGTTTTTTTTTTTTTTCAATTTAAACTTGCTATAATCTAATCAAACATTTTTCAGAGTTAATGATTTCCTTCTTACAATCTCCACCCTTGTATATTGACACAGTCCAGGAACATGCACAGTCTGTTAAATCTGCTGAGTCACCCCCTCCCCAGAGCATGTGCCCAATGGATTCTAGGAGCTAATACAGTACCAACTAGCATTAAAAAAAAAATAATAACACAGAAAAAGAAGTCATGTTAAAAATGGACCCAGTTTTCACCTCACTCATGGAGAAGCCACATCAGGGCAGTTTCTTAGATATCACTCATTCCATGAATCAAGAGTATAGGAGTTAGATTTGACTTGAAATTCCATGGGTTATGAATTCCATCAAATATCATAATTAAAACTCCACATGGATTCCCTTAAACACCTCTGGTTTTATTTTTTGCCCAATTTTACATCCAGGGTAAAGCAGTGTTTCATCTCCCCTGCAGAAAGGTATTAGTCCTTTCTCTGCTTCCCCCAATTCCCCTGTTTTCTAAAGCATTCCAGTTCTAATCCTTGACCCATGTCACCCCTCAGCACCCCTATTCCTAACAGCCTTCTCAGTGAGGTTCAAGTGTATGCTTTTTCTTGTATATGTGGTACACTCATCCTAGAGAATTCAAAACAGTATATCTCCTAGGGAAAAATGTTGAAGCCAGCACACAATTTTCTTTTCTTTCTTTTTTTATTTTATTTTATTGGTAGTATTGAGCATCAAACCCAGGAGCACTCTGCCACATATTTGCATCTCCAGTATCCTCCCCACTTTTTAAGGATTTTATTTTGTGACTGAGTCTCACTACATTGCCCAGACTGGCCTTGAACTTGCCAATTCTCCTGTCCTAGCCTCCTGATTAGCTGCAATTCTAGGCACACACCATTACACCTGGCTAACAGATCATTATCAAAAATTTATTGATAATTTTGCTGAGCTCATATTTGCAGTTCTCTGCAAATGGACAAATCTCTTTTAGGGCAAATGAGTGAAGCAAAAATAGAAGTAATTATTTTCTTAAGGCAGATGAATGGCTATTTCTTAGGACTAAAGGATGCACTCTCTTTTTTTCTCCACCCTCTTCTCATTCCTGCTTTTCTATTTCCACCCTTCTCTCCTTCTCCATGCCCGTCTTCTCCTCCCTCTCCTGTAGGGCTAAACATTCCTCAAATCTCTGAGATCTGTTTGTTGTTCAACCCAATGGGAAATACACTGGGGAAACTTTGAATCCTTGCCAACTGTAAGAGCCCACACTGGTTGTGCCAAAGCCCCGTGTATGAGCCAGTGATTTCCTCAGTAAACTCAGGAGGCTGGAGGTTTCACAGCTGAACCTTGGAGAAAATACTGTGGACAGGCAGAGAAAAATAGGGTGCTCAGCATGTTGCTGAGTGAATTGTGGGAAAGAGCCACACAGTCCTCATTGACACTAGGCACATGAACTAAGTATAAGAGCTGTGCCTAAGGCTCCATTGACCATAGCATTTTGGTGACACTTCTCATTCCCCTTAGAACATTCAGTCTGCATCAAACTCTACCTCACCTTGGAGTTTATATCCACGCGATGTGGGAACTGGGCATTAATGTGCAGTCTGTGCATAAAGAGGGAGCTTGGGTGTATGTATGCTGGGCTAAGAGTAGGGACTTGGGTATAAATTCAGAGATTTTAATATATCCCAAGAGGATCATCCCATAAACCCTCTCTTTTATGGGTTCAGAGTATGATGTAATTAATACCCCTTCTCCTCTTTCAGTGCTATTCATCACCTATCTTTATTTTTCATATTCTGAAGAATATTGACCTTGAGATATTGACATTGTTACCAGAGTTTCCTCCTTTTAGGCAGGATGGCGAGGATTTCTGAATTTGGTAGAGGTGGTTTGGAAGCAGGGTCCACTATTTCTGGTTATTTTCCTTGCTTTTTCTCATATTAAAATAAAACAAATGCTTTACAATAAGGTTGTTTGGTTTTTTTGAAAATGAAAATAATCCTCACAAATTCCAAAAGTTTAGAAAATAAAAAACAATTGTGCATTTTCTCTGATGACTTTTCTAAGCAAACGTATGGGTTGTTGTGTGTGTTTTATTTATTTATAAACTTAAAGTCATCATCACCATATAGATTGTATGTCTTTCTTTTATTAACATAATTATTTATTCAATGATTCCAGTATACTTTGCTTGTTCTAAAAATATGCACCTATTTAACTTGTTTAATTTCCTAATCATTAAAGCAAATTAGAGCATTTATATTAGTTGATTGTGTCACTCATTCTTTCATTCTTCCTACAAAACTTTACCTTACATCTTTTGTATTTCAGATGTTTTTTATGGATAAATAATCCAGGGGTAATTGTGCAGTCACAGAAGAATAACATACTAAGAGGTAACATATCCTCAGGTTCCAGGGATTTGGGCATGGGATAATTAAGGACCATGATTTAGTGTATCACACTAGCTATGTGATTATTCTGAGACAGCCAGGCCTGATTTTCCTAATCATCCTGATAGAAATAATTGTATCAACAGGCCCTAGATACTTGAATCTATAAACTTTCATCTCAGAAAGGAAGGAGAAAACTACATCTATAAAAAATGTTGTTCTTTCAAGGCTGTTGTCCCTCTCAGCCCCCACAGGATTGTACTCATGCCTAGGACACACTTCTGGTGACCACTCCCATTTTTACTACCATTATGGTTTAGATATGTGGTATCCCCCAAAAGCTGATGTGTGAACAATGCAAGAAAGTTTAGAGGTGAAATGATGGGATTGTGAGCACCTTAACCTAATCAGTGCATTAATCCCCTGATAGGTATTAACTGATGATAACTGCAGGCAGGTGGGTATGGCTGGATGAGTTGGGTCATTAGGCCATGCCTTTGGGGTATATATTTTCTCTGTCTCTCTCCCTCTCTTTACTTCCTAGTATGCTGTTCTGAGCCACTTTCCTCTATGCAGTTTTCCGCCATGATGTTCTGCCTCACCTTTACTCCCAAGGAATAGAGCCAGCTGTCTGTGGACCCAGACCTCTGAAACCATGAACCCCCAAAATAAACTCTTCCTCCTTAAAATTATTCCTGTCAGGTCTTTTGGTTAGAACAGTAAAAACAAAAATGCTGATTAAAACAACTACTTAAAACACATTGCACACTAAGTAATTCTGTGACTCTTTCCTTTCTTTCCCATGCCTCTATTCAGACTCCAGTTTCAAGAGTTCCATCATAGGTGTCTATTATTTCCTCTTCCCATTCTTTCAACCCCCATATAAGTTTACATATTCAAATTATGCTAAGTCATTAATTACATGTGCATTGCTCGGATTTCCTTCTCCCTCCAGCCCCCTTTCTCTCCACATTTCACCTAGATTTGCTGCTGGATGAGGTTTTAGTATTAAATAGGAAAATAACTTTATATTATTTTTTAAAGGCAACAAAAATTTAGCCCCTTTTCTTCCTGATATGTGAGCAGAGTTCCAGTGAACGTGAATTTGACAAACAGCATGGATTAGAAATGATGTGTCCAACCACCAGAGATGTCTCCCACATCAATATTGATTAGCAGGGGTTAAAGTCAAAGTGATGACAAAGGCCTCCATGTCAACATTCATCAAAATATGGATAATTGGGATGTCCGTAAAATCTACAATGAGAAAAAAAAATGTGCATAATATCAGCTCAGTGACTCCATTTCTAGAATGGTAAAGAGATTTCCAAAAGCATCCATTAGGTCATGTTTGATAATTTTGTTTCCTTAGAGCAAGGTTATAAGCTATGCCTTTCTTAATTTCATGAGCATGACATTATATTAAGTATTTTCTGGAAATCATAATTAAATTGTTCAAATTCTATTTTCTCACCTGGAATTTAATACAGAGAATACACCAAGGCAAAAATCTAAACATATTTTTATCCCCATTCACATCTGTCAGAACAGGAAAGTAGTTTCTCATCCCATCTTATTTCCTTCAGTTCTCAATGAAACTTCCAGTTCTCAATTTTCTCAAAGAAAATTGATTCTTCCTTGCTGAACAAGGACAAGTGCAGACATTGGTCAACACTGAGAAAATTATTTCAGGCTGTGTAAATTACTGCCTGCAACTTCACTTCCATTGTGCTAATTCATTAATTATTTACTTATTGCCCATCACACTCAGCATGTTCTGTTAAATTCATAAATGAAAAGAATTTCATTTATAACATAGAGTTCCAAATCCTAAGAGTTTACCATATAATTTGGGGAAGTGTAAATTTTACAAAGAAGATAAAATATAAAAATCATTATTTATTATAATGCTTAGGTAGCAATAATTATTCATTGCTTGCCACTCCCTCAATCTCTGATCTCTACATAACTCATCATCTTTCTCTGTACTAATAAAAATATTAGTAATGACATATCTACAAATTTTTGAGCACATACAATTTTATATTATGCTAATCTCTTTCATACAGTATCACATTTGTTTCTAATATGAATTAAATTCTCACAGGCAAGAGGAATCTGTTCTCCTGCTTACCTTCATAATATATTTTCTTTCTCAGATTTTGTAACCTCAGAGTATGAAGGAAGGGTAAAGATCATTTGTTGGCTATATATTCCCTTTACTAAGGCTTCACCCCATGCTGTCCTTCAGTTTCAGTCTCTATTCTCTAACACTTCTTTATCCTCTGCATTGAGATTTCTGTATTTCAGGAAAATCAAAGCCCACTGTTTCTATTTATCCATTAATGACAGTTATTCTGTAGACAAAAGCAGTTTCTGTGTCTGAGCAAATGTGCAGCAAAAAGGAAGAGAGGGACTTGAAACTATCAAAGTCATTAAATTGAAAGAATCTAATGAACAATTTTATATGGAGGAGATGAGAGCTTCTAACCACAGGGTTGATGGAGATGCCCTTAACCTGATAAGAAATTAAGAGATAAGGGAGAAGATATAGAAAACTTGTTTTAAAAATACTTAATAACATTATATTGGTGATAACAAAAGTGTATATCCACTACAAACTCATAGGATAGAGAGACCTACTTTCAGGTGTACATTCAGCAATGATATTGGTTTATCTGGATCATTCCATGGAATGAGAAGTGCCCAGGTGCATGTGTGGAAGTCCATGCTGACTCTGGTTCCACTCACAGAACAGAGCTCTGGCAAGAATCTGAGACAAGAACTCATAAAAGCTCCTGTCTCATCCCTGACTCAAACTGGCCTCTGTCCTCCATGTATTGAGGTAGCTTTCAACAATGATGTTATATTCATCCCCAGAAATAAATTGAGGCACTATATTTATGAAAATTACTTACACATCCACAACAGGGTAGTATCGAACATTCCTATTGAGGTCATCTAAGATTTTCATGTCTTCTGGAGTCAATTGAAATTCAAAAACCTATCATAGAAGTAGATTTTCATTATTGTTATATTGCACATTGTCAATCTGAGAAATATAAATTACTCCAACTGAATGGTGCAGAGGCAATTTTTAGAACAGATGAGAAGGTCTGGGGAGGTTGTTTGCTAGGCAAGCACTTGTCCTTGATGCACAGTGTCCTGGGTTTGACCATGAACACAGCTAAATAAATAAATACAATTAATGAGAAGTTTCAAAAAGTTATTAAAGATATCAATAAAAACACTTCAGCTGTTAAAGAACACCATGTGAAAAAGAGAAATCCAAGTCTTTATATAATACATTGAAATCACTTTATACTACAGATGAAATATCTTAAAAGAAGATTACATTAAGTTCTGAACAATATGATTTAGTAAGATTTGTGTCTGGATTTCTATATCCTATTAATAATCAGAATAAAAAGATTTTTCCTATAATTGAAGTCTTAAATTGTCCAAAACAAATGATGTTATCATCATCAAATAGTATCAAAGCTGTATTGAAAATATCTCATTGTCTAAATTAGTGTTAGTTAAGACAAAAAAAAAAGATGATCACTGCCAGGCATAGTGGTGCACACCTGTAATCCCAGTGATACAGGAGGATTTGCAAGTTCAGTGTCAGCCTCAGTAACTTAGCAAGGCCCTAAGCATCTTAGTCAGACTCTGTCTCAAATTAAAATATGAGAAAGAATGGAGATGTGGCTCAGTGGCTAAGTGCCACTGGGTTCAATCCTCATAGAAAGAAAGAAAGAAAGAAAGAAAGAAAGAAAGAAAGAAAGAAAGAAAGAAAGAAAGAAAGAAAGATGCTAGCATGTTGAAACTAATGGATCCATAAATCTATAGGAATACTCTAAAATGGGATGGAGATGTCAAAAATATAGGTAAGAGATGTTCATTAGATTACTCTTTAAATTTTCCTGTATACTGGGAAATTTTCAAAATTAGAAGAAAAACTTATTAGAAGAAAATCAAAATCATTGATTTTCTGTTATTAAGACATAGACTGGAAGATAGGATTAAAAAAATAAAGACCCAACAATACTCTGTCTGCAAGAGACTCACCTCCTAGGAAAAACAACCACAGACTGAAGGATGGGAAAAACCATATCACTCATGTGAATCACGTAAACAAGATGGATTTCCATCTTCAAATCAGATAAGTGGACTTCAAGCCAAAATTAATCAGAAGGGACAAAGAAAGACATTTCATACTGCTGAAGGGAACTATACATCAACAAGGCATAATAATTGTAAATATCTATGGCCCAAACAACGGAGCATCTACATACATCAAACAAATTCTTCACAATTTGAAGAATCAAATAGATCACAGAACAATAATATTGGGTGACTTTAACTTTCCTCTCCCACCACTTAATAGATCTTCCAAACAAAAACTAAGTAAAGATATAGAACTAAAAATTCAATCAATAATTTAGACTTAACAGACATATATAGAATATTCCATCCATCAACACGTGAATACACTTTTTTTTCATCAGCACATGCATCCTTCTCTACAACAAACCATATATTATTCCACAAAGCAATTCTTAGTAAATACAAAAGAATAGAGACACTACCCTGCATTTTATCAGATCATAATGGAATGAAATTACAATTCAATGATAAACTAAAAATTAAAGCTACTTCAACACCAGGAGACTAAAAAAATATGCTATTGAATGATGAATGGATAGCAGAAGAAATCGGAGATGAAATTTTAAAAAAAATACTTAAAGGTAAATGAGAACACTGATACAACATATCAAAACCTTTGGGACACTATGAAGGTAGTACTGAGAGGAAAGTTCATTGCATTGAGCTCATTCATTAAAAGAACAGAAAATCAATGAATGAATGAGCTAATATTACATCTCAAAGCCCTAGGGAAAAAATAAGAACAAATCAACACCAAAAATATTAGAATAGAGACAATATTTAAAAACAGAGTTGAAATTAATAAAATTAAAACAAAAGAAACCATTCAAAAAATTGGCAAAACAAAAAGTTGGTTCTATGAAAAAATAATAAAATTGATAAACCATCAGCCATGTTAATAAAGAGAAAGAGAGAAAAAACTCAAATTACTAAATTCATAATAAAAAAGGAAATATTACACTGACACTACTGAAATAAAGAAGATAATAAATAAAAATTATTTGGAAAACTTATACTCCAATAAAATAGAAAATCTTGAAGACATCAACAAATTTCTAGAGTCATATGATCTACCCAAACTGAATCAGGAGGATATATGCAATTTAAACAGATCAATTCTAGCAATGAAATAGAGGATGCAATCAAAAGCCTACCAACCAAGAAAAGCCCAGGAACAGACTGATTCACAACCACATTCTACAAGATTTTCAAAGAACTAATACCAATACTCCTCAAATTATTCCATGAAATAGTAAAAGAGGGAACCTTTCCAAACTCATTCTATAAGTCTAGTATCACTGTGAGAGCAAAACTGGACAAAGTCACATAAAGAAAAGAAAACTTCAGACCAAAATCCCTGTTGAACTTAAATGCAAAACTTCTCAAAAAAGTTCTGGCAAATCAAATACAAAAACATATTAAAAATATAGTGGACCACAATCAAGTGGGGTTCATCCCAGGGATGCAGGGTTGGTTCAACATACAGACATCAATAAATGTAATTCATCACATCAATAGACTGAAAGATAAGAATCACATGATCATCTCAATAGATGCATAAAAAGCATTTGACAAAATACAGCACAACTGCATGCTCAAAACACTAGAAAAACTAGAGATAATAGGAACATAGCTCAATATTGTAAAAGCTATCTAAGCTAAGCCCAAGGCCAACATTATTCTAATTGGAGAAAAGTTGAAAGTGTTCCCTCTAAAAACTGGAACAAGACAGGGATGCCCTCTTTCACCACTTCTATTTAACATAATTCCTGAAACACGGACCAGAGCCATTACACAGATGAAAGAAATTAAAGGAGTACAGATAGGTAAAAAAGAACTCAAATTAGCACTATTTGCTGACAATATGATTCTATACCTAGAAAACCCAAAATATTCCACCAGAAAACTTCTAGAACTAGTAAATGAATTCAGCAAAGTATCAGGATATAAAACCAACATTCATAAATCAAATGCATTTCTGTACATCAGTGATGAATCCTCTGAAAAGGAAATAAGGAAAACTACCCCATTTACAAAATAAAAAATAAAATACTTGGGAATCAACTTAATGAAAAAGGTAAAAGACCTCTACAACAAAAACTAAAGAACCCTAATGAAAGAAATTAAAGAAGACCTTAGAAGATGGAAAGATCTATCTTGCTCTTGGATAGGCAGAATTAATATTATCAAATTGACTATACTACCAAAAGCAGTATACAGATTTAATGCAATTCAAATCAAAATCCCAATGGCATTCCTCATATAAATAGAAGAGGCAATCATGAAATTCATCTGGAAAAATAAAGAGACCCAGAATAGCTAAAGCTATCCTTAACAGGAAGAGTGAAGCAGGTAGCATCACTATACCAGACCTTAAACTATACTACAGAGCAATAATAACAAAAACAGCATGATATTGACCAGTGGTACAGAATAGAGGACACAGAGACTAACCCACAAAATAACAATTATCTTATATTAGACAAAGGTGCCAAAAACATGCACTGGAGAAAAGACAGCCTCTTCGACAAATGGTGCTGGGAAAACTGGAAATCCCTATATAACAAAATGAAATTAAACCCCTGTCTCTCACCATGCACAAAACTCAACTCAAAATGGATCAAGGACTTAGGAATAAAACCACAGACCCTATGTCTAATAGAAGAAAAGGTAGGCCCTAATCTCCATCATATGGAATTAGGCCCCAACTTCCTTAATAAAACTCCTATGGTGCAAGAGTTAAAATCAAGAATCAATAAATGGGATGGACTCAAACTAAAAAACAAAAAAAAAACAAGTCAAAGCAAAAGAAACAATCTGTGAGGTGAATAGAGAGCCTACATATTGGGAGCAAATCTTTACCCCTCACACATCAGATAGAGCCCTAATTAATCTCTAGGATATATGAAGAATTCAAAAAGCTAAGCACCAAAAAAAAAAAAAAACCCAACCAATAAATGGGTCAAGGACCTGAACAGACATTTCTCAGAAGAAGATATACAATCAATCAACAAATATATGAAAAATGTTCAACATCTCTAGCAATTAGAGAAATGAAAATCAAAACTACTCTAATATTTCATCTCACCCCAGTCAGAATGGCAGCTATTAAGAATACAAATAGGGCTGGGGTTGTGGCTCAGTGGTAGAATGCTTGCCTAGCATGTGTGATGCCCTGGGTTCAATCCTCAGCACCACATAAAAATAAATAAATAAATAAAAGTATTGTGTACAACTAAAAAAATAAATATTTTAAAAAAATAATACAGACTATCAGAGCATACACCAAGCACTAAGCAGCCGAATTCCGGCTCCCGGAACTGAGCCCGCAGGCACTGCTTCTTGGAGCTTACACTTATAGGAGCTTACACCGAGCACGGAGCGGCCGAGTTCCGGCTCCCGGAACTTCCCTGGACCGGGGCTAGGAGCCCACGGAAACTGCTGAGGGCCGGTCAGGACTCACCCGTTGCTTTGGTTGCCCGGCAAGGGGAACGAAATGCTGCCATTCGCATAGGATACCAACATGGCAGAGATCTGATGTCAGCAGAAAGCAGCGGAGGAGAGATCTTCATCAATACCAGCGGCGACATAAGCAGTTGGTCTCCTGGTAGGGGGGGGTGAGGCACAGTCACCCGAGTCTCCTCAATTTGTCCTCGAGCCAGAGGGGAGGAGCTGGGCCGCCGCCAGCGCCCGGAGCAGGCCCAGCGGCTCGCCAGCGTGGTGACCGCGTGACCCCAATTGGAGAGGGGGCGGAGCGGAGCTGCCACCCACACCCGCCAGGTGGGCAGACCCGCGACCCAGTGGTACATGGGCATGGTAGGAGGGGCAGGGCAGAGCCGCCCTTCGCGCTTGCAAGGTAAACAGACCTGTGACAGCTTGGCGGGTCAGGCCCAGTGGCCTGCCAGTGTGGTACACACGTCACCCCAACTGGAGTAGGGGCAGAGCAGATCCTTCTCCCACACCCGGATCAGGCCCTGCCGGTGTGGTGGTCACGTGACCCCAATTGGAGTGGGAGCGGAGCGGAACCGCCACCCGTACCCGCAGGGTGAGCAGACCAGTGATCAACCTGCAGATCAGGCCCAGGGGTCCGCAGGCGTGGTAGGAGGGGCAGGGCAGATCCGCCGCCCGCGCCTCCAAGGTAGGCAGACCTACAACAGACCGGCGGATCAGGCCCAGGAGCCTGCCGGCGTGGTACAAACACCACCCTAATTGGAGTAGTGACAGAGCAGAGTCGCCTCCCGTGCCAGGAACAGGCCCAGCGTCCTCCAGGTGGGGTAGTCACGACACCCCAATTGGAGTAGGGGCAGAGCAGAGCCTCCACCCGTGCCCGAAAGGTGGGCAGATCTGCGACCGACCAGCGGGACAGGACCAGTGGCTAGCCGGTACGATAGACACGTCACCCCATTTGGAGTAGGGGCAGAGTAGAGCTGCCGCCCGCGCCTGCAGGGTAGGCAAACCTGCAACCGACCGGCGGATCAGGCCCGGTGGCCTGCCGGCGTGGTACACTCCTCACCCCAATTGGAGTAGGGGCAGAACAGAGCCACCGCCAGCTCCCAGAACAGGCCCAGTGACCTGCCGGCGTGGTAGCCATGACACCCCAATTGGAATAAGGAGAGAGCAGAGCCGCCGCCCGCACCTGCAGGAAAGATACGCAAGCAGTATGAAAAGACAAGGAAAGAAAGGACCACAAGCAATGCAGGTCAACGCAACTTTAGAAGAGGTAACAGCTGCAGCAGATGGAATGTCAGATAAAGAATTCAGGATATACATGCTTCAGATGATCTGGAGTATCAAGGAAGACATTAAACAGCAAAATCAGACAATGAAAGATCACTTCGACAACGAATTACGCAAACAAATCCAGGAAGCAAAGGATCAACTATACAGGCAGATAGAGGTTATAAAAAACAAGCAATCAGAAATCCTAGAAATGCAGGAAGCAATAAACCAACTTAAAAACTCAATGGAGAATACTACCAACAGAGTAGAACACTTAGAAGATAGAACATCAGACAATGAAGACAAAGTATTTCAACTGGAAAAGAACATAGACAGCTCAGCAAGACTGTTAAGAAACCATGAGGAGAACATCCAAGAAATATGGGATAACATTAAGAGACCAAACTTAAGAGTCATTGGGATACAGGAAGGTACAGAGCTCCAAACCAAAGGAATGAGCAGTCTATTCAATGAAATAATACAAGAAAACTTCCCAGACTTGAAGAATGAGACAGAATCCCAAATCCTAGAAGCCTACAGGACGCCGAATGTGCAAAATCATAAGAGATCCACACCTAGACACATTATAATGAAGATGCCCAACATACAGAATAAGGAGAGAATTTTAAAAGCTACAAGAGAAAGGAAGCAGATCACATTTAGGGGTAAGCCAATCAGGATAACAGCTGATCTTTCAACACAGACTCTGAAAGCTAGAAGATCCTGGAATAACATATTTCAAACACTGAAAGAAAATGGGTTCCAACCAAGAATTGTGTATCCAGCGAAATTAAGCTTCAGGATGGAGGATGAAATTAAAACCTTCCACGATAAACAAAAGTTTAAAGAATTCGCAGCTAGAAAACCATCTCTTCAAAACATCCTCGCCAAAGCATTACAGGAAGAGGAAATGGAAAATAACAATGAAAACCAACAGTGGGAGGTAGGACAGTAAAGGGGGGGGGGGAAATAATTAAAGAGGAAAACAAACAATGTTTAGTAACAGAAATAAACAAATATGGCTGGAAGAACAACCCATATCTCAATAATAACCCTAAATGTTAATGGCTTAAACTCACCAATTAAGAGACACAGGCTAGTAGAATGGATCACAAAACAAGACCCAACAATATGCTGCCTACAGGAGACGCATTTGATAGGAAAAGACATACATAGGCTGAAGGTGAAAGGTTGGGAAAAATCATATCACTCATATGGACTTCGGAAACAAGCAGGCGTGTCCATACTCATATCAAATAAAATAGATTTCAAGCCAAAGTTAATCAAAAGAGATAAAGAGGGACACTACATACTGCTTAAGGGAACCATACACCAACAAGACATAACAATCATAAATATTTATGCCCCAAACAATGGTGCAGCTATGTTCGTCAAACAAACTCTTCTCAAGTTCAAGAGTCTAATAGACCACCACACCATAATCATGGGAGACTTCAACACACCTCTCTCGCCACTGGACAGATCTTCCAAACAAAAGTTGAATAAGGAAACTATAGAACTCAATAACACTATTAATAACCTAGACCTAATTGACACATATAGAGTATACCACCCAACATCAAGCAGTTACACTTTTTTCTCAGCAGCACATGGATCCTTCTCAAAAATAGATCATATATTATGTCACAGGGCAACTCTTAGACAATATAAAGGAGTAGAGATAATACCATGCATCTTATCTGATCATAATGGAATGAAACTGAAAATCAACGATAAAAGAAGGAAGGAAAAAGCATACATCAATTGGAGAATGAACAATAGGTTACTGAATGATCAATGGGTTATAGAAGACATCAAGAAGGAAATTAAAAAATTCTTAGAGATAAATGAAAACACAGACACAACATATCGGAATCTATGGGACACATTGAAAGCAGTTCTAAGAGGAAAATTCATTGCTTGGAGTTCATTCCTTAAAAAAAGAAAAAACCAACAAATAAATGATCTCATACTTCATCTCAAAATCCTAGAAAAAGAAGAGCAAAACAACAGCAAAAGAAGTAGAAGGCAAGAAATAATGAAAATCAGAGCTGAAATTAATGAAATCGAAACAATTGAAAAAATTGACAAAACTAAAAGTTGGTTCTTTGAAAAAATAAACAAAATCGACAGACCCTTAGCCATGCTAGCGAAGAGAAGAAGAGAGAGAACTCAAATTACTAGCATACGGGATGAAAAAGGCAATATCACAACAGACACTTCAGAAATACAGAAGATAATCAAAAACTATTTTGAATCCTTATACTCCAATAAATTAGAAGATAGTGAAGGCATAGATAAATTTCTTAAGTCATATGATCTGCCCAGATTGAGTCAGGAGGATATAGAAAACGTAAACAGACCAATATCAATTGAGGAGATAGAAGAAACCATAAAAAGACTACCAACTAAGAAAAGCCCAGGTCCGGATGGGTATACAGCAGAATTTTACAAAACCTTTAAAGAAGAACTAATACCAATACTTTTCAAGCTACTTCAGGAAATAGAAAAGGAGGGAGAACTTCCAAATTCATTCTATGAGGCCAACATCACCCTGATCCCGAAACCAGACAAAGACACTTCAAAGAAAGAAAACTACAGACCAATATCTCTAATGAACCTAGATGCAAAAATCCTCAATAAAATTCTGGCGAATCGGATACAAAAACATATCAAAAAAATTGTACACCATGATCAAGTAGGATTCATCCCTGGGATGCAAGGCTGGTTCAATATACGGAAATCAATAAATGTTATTCACCACATCAATAGACTTAAAAATAAGAACCATATGATCATCTCGATAGATGCGGAAAAAGCATTCGACAAAGTACAGCATCCCTTTATGTTCAAAACTCTAGAAAAACTAGGGATAACAGGAACATACCTCAATATTGTAAAAGCAATCTATGCTAAGCCTCAGGCTAGCATCATTCTGAATGGAGAAAAACTGAAGGCATTCCCTCTAAAATCTGGAACAAGACAGGGATGCCCTCTCTCACCACTTCTGTTCAACATAGTTCTCGAAACACTGGCCAGAGCAATTAGACAGACGAAAGAAATTAAAGGCATAAAAATAGGAAAAGAAGAACTTAAATTATCACTATTTGCAGATGATATGATTCTATACCTAGCAGACCCAAAAGGCTCTACAAAGAAACTATTAGAGCTAATAAATGAATTCAGCAAAGTGGCAGGATATAAAATCAACACGCATAAATCAAAGGCATTCCTGTATATCAGCGACAAATCCTCTGAAATGGAAATGAGGACAACCACTCCATTCACAATATCTTCAAAAAAAATAAAATACTTGGGAATCAACCTAACAAAAGAGGTGAAAGACTTATACAATGAAAACTACAGAACCCTAAAGAGAGAAATAGAAGAAGATCTTAGAAGATGGAAAAATATACCCTGTTCATGGATAGGCAGAACTAACATCATCAAAATGGCGATATTACCAAAAGTTCTCTATAGGTTTAATGCAATGCCAATCAAAATCCCAACGGCATTTCTTGTAGAAATAGAGAAAGCAATCATGAAATTCATATGGAAAAATAAAAGACCCAGAATAGCAAAAACAATGCTAAGCAAGAAGTGTGAATCAGGCGGTATAGCGATACCAGACTTCAAACTATACTACAGAGCAATAGTAACAAAAACAGCATGGTACTGGTACCAAAACAGGCGGGTGGACCAATGGTACAGAATAGAGGACACAGAAACCAATCCACAAAACTACAACTATCTTATATTTGATAAAGGGGCTAAAAGCATGCAATGGAGGAAGGATAGCATCTTCAACAAATGGTGCTGGGAAAACTGGAAATCCATATGCAACAAAATGAAACTGAATCCCTTTCTCTCGCCATGCACAAAAGTGAATTCAAAATGGATCAAGGAGCTTGATATCAAATCAGTGACACGCCGTCTGATAGAAGAAAAAGTTGGCTACGATCTACAGTCGGTGGGGTCGGGCTCCAAATTCCTCAATAGGACACCCATAGCACAAAAGTTAATAACTAGAATCAACAAATGGGACTTACGCAAACTGAAAAGTTTTTTCTCAGCAAAAGAAACAATAAGAGAGGTAAATAGGGAGCCTACACCCTGGGAACAAATCTTTACTCCTCACACTTCAGATAGAGCCCTAATATCCAGAGTATACAAAGAACTCAAAAAATTAGACAATAAGAGAACAAACAACCCAATCAACAAATGGGCCAAGGACCTGAACAGACACTTCTCAGAGGAGGACATACAGTCAATCAACAAGTACATGAAAAAATGCTCAACATCTCTAGCTGTCAGAGAAATGCAAATCAAAACCACCCTAAGATACCATCTCACTCCAGTAAGATTGGCAGCCATTAGGAAGTCAAACAACAACAAGTGCTGGCGAGGATGTGGGGAAAAGGGTACACTTGTACATTGCTGGTGGGACTGCAGATTGGTGCAGCCAATTTGGAAAGCAGTATGGAGATTTCTTGGAAAGCTGGGAATGGAGCCACCATTTGACCCAGCTATTCCCCTTCTCGGTCTATTCCCTAAAGACCTAAAAAGAGCATGCTACAGGGACACTGCTACATCGATGTTCATAGCAGCACAGTTCACAATAGCAAGACTGTGGAACCAACCTAGATGCCCTTCAATAGATGAATGGATAAAAAAAATGTGGCATTTATACACAATGGAGTATTACTCTGCATTAAAAAATGACAAAATCATAGAATTTACAGGGAAATGGATGGCATTAGAGCAGATTATGCTAAGTGAAGCTAGCCAATCCCTAAAAAACAAATGCCAAATGTCTTCTTTGATATAAGGAGAGTAACTAAGAACAGAGTAGGGTCGAAGAGCAGGAGAAGAAGATTAACATTAAACAGGGATGAGAGGTGGGAGGGAAAGGGAGAGAGAAGGGAAATTGCATGGTTATGGAAGGAGACCCTCAGGGTTATACAGTGGAGGGGGTAGAGAGAGAGGAGGGGAGGGGAGGGGAGAGGTGGGGAGGGGGGAGGGTGGAGGATGGGAAAGGCAGCGTAGCACAACAGACACTAGTATGGCAATTTGTAAATCAATGGATGTGTAACTGATGTGATTCTGCAATCTGTGTATGGGGTGAAGGTGGGAGTTCATAACCCACTTGAATCAAAGTGTGGAATATGATATGTCAAGAAATTTGTAATGTTTTGAACAACCCACAATAAAAAATTAAAAATAAACAAATAAATAAAAATAAAAAAATAATACAAACAACAAAAAGTGTTGGCGAGGATGTGGGGGAAAGGGCACACTCATAAATTGTTGGTGGGACTGCAAATTGGTGCAACCACTATGCAAAATATGGAGAATCCTTGGAAAACTGGGAATGGAACCACCATTTGACCCAGCTATACCACTCCTGGGAATAGAACCAAAAGACTTAAAAATCAGCATACTATAGTGACACAGCTACATCAATGTTCATAGCAGCTCAATTCACAATAGCTAAACTATGAAACCAACCTAGATGCCCTTCAGTAGATGAATAGATAAAGAAAATGTGGGATATATACACAATGGAATATTATTCAGCATTAAAACAGAATAAAATCATGGCATTTTCAGGTAAATGGATAGAGATGGAGAATATAATGCTAAGTGAAATTAGCCAATCCCAAAAACCAAATGCCAAATGATTTCTCTGATTTAAGGATGCCGATTCATAATATTCTGCAGGGGGTAGAGTGGAAGGATTGAATGAACTCTAGACAGGGCAAAGGGGAAAAGAAGAGGAGGGGAAGAGAGGGGGCATAGGGGTAGGAAAGGTGGTGGGAATGTGATGGTCATCATTACCCTAAGTACATGTGTGAAGACATAAAAGATGTGTACAACCAGAGATAAAAAAAATGTGCTCTATAAGTGTAATATGAATTGTAATGCATTCTATTGTCATATATAAAAAATTAAAATTTTTTTAAAAATTTAAAAATACAGCACACCTTCATGTTCAAAATACTAGAAAAAGTAGAGATAATAGGAACATAGGTCAATATTGTAAAAGCTATCTATGCTAAGCCCAAGGCCAACATCATTCTAAACGGAGAAAAAAATGAAAGCATTCCCTCTAAAAACTAGAACAAAACAGGGATGCTCTCTTTCACCAATTCTATTCAACATCCTTGAAACTCTAGCCAGAGCAATTACAGAGATGAAAGAAATTAAAGGGATACGAATAGGAAAAGAATAACTCAAATTATCACTATTTGCTGATGACATAATTCTATACTTAGATTGAAAATCACCTAATTCAGCATCTTCATTTAAAAAAAAAAATGTGATTTGCACAGGATTGCACAAAACACTGCTGACTTAATATTGAAACCCGAGCCTCCGTTTTCTGTCCAATCCTAACAATCTCCAGTCATGTTGTCTTCCTATTGCCCTGGCAGGATGAAGAAAATGGTAGAAATATATCACACATGCATCAACAAAAACAGAGAAGCTAGCTCATCATAAATATGTTGAGAGTTTAAAAAGCACACATGCAAAGGATACTGCATAGGAACCCTGAAACCCAGAGCCCCTCAACACCTGCATGTTCTCTTTGATCCTCTTCTCATTGAAACTCTTGACCAGGACCACAACCCCACGCTGCAGCTGATAGCGGAGGGCAATCAAGGCTGGAGTTCGCTTGTGCTTTTTTGCCAAGGAACCAAGAACTGGATCATCCAAAAGAATAGGGGTGTTCTGGTCAGTCCTGGAAGAAAAGGCAGAGATACCGGAGTCCTGAGACTGAGTATTTACTTTGTTAGGAGGCTCCAAAATAGACCAAGCTCTGTTTAGACCACTCTAGACCAGGGATCCTCAAATGTAGTCCCTGGACTGGCAGCATCAGTGTCATAGGGGATCCACTCACAAATGCAAGTTCTCCCCGGTCCTTGAGCCCTTCCATGGGTAACCCTACAAAACAAACTGAACATGGCGGCATGCACCTGTGATCCCAGCAACCTGGAAGGCTGAGGCAGGAGCACTGCAAGATTTAAGGTCAGCCTCAGCAATTTAACAAGACCCCATCTCAACAAAATTTTATAAAAGGGCTTGGGATGTAGCTCAGAGGTAGAGAGTCCTTGAGTTCAATCCTCAGTACAGAAAGAAAGGGAGAGGGGTAGAAAGAAAAGGAGAAAAGAAGGAAGAAAACATTATAATAGAAATATAATAATAGAAATATTTCGTCACTGATGATGTTTTAGGTGAGCTTCTTGTCCTTATTACCATCTGTCTCGGGTACTTCCCACAGCACCATAAGCAACCAAAACAATGTCTTTTGACTTGCAGAAGTCCAGCAGTTTTCTCTGGTTGAGAAAAGGATGACATTCTACCTGTGGTGGACAAGACAGAGGGTATCAGATTCTACTAAATGCTAATGTTAATATGAAAACAAATTGTCAAAGTAACAGAAACTGATTTTTTTAAAAAACTATAATATAAAATTTGAGGTGAAAAAATTAACATCAAGTAGCAATACGCTTTTTAAATATTAATTCAGTACTTCTATACTATACCCTGAAATTTTTTTTTCTTTTTGAGGCATTTCTAAGAAGAAACAACTTTGTGGACCAGATCTTGGGTGCTAAATACCCTTTTCAACTGTAAGGAGACATGCATAATTCCAGATCTGGAATAGGAAAGAATTCTTCCAACCTTGAACACCAAATCACGCCAAAAACAAAAATTTGGTCAAAGATTCATGAGGGCAAGTCTGAAAGACAAAGTACCATGGATAGGGATCTCTCTAGTGAAAGCTGAATAGATTTCTGCTCCAAAGCAATAATGAACAAAATAGGATCATTTCTAACACATATTGTAAATAAAGGTGTTAATGCCCATAGTAATAGAGAGAACAAAAATACTTGCCCCTACTGATGCTTATTATTACAGTAACTCTACACAATGTAAATAAAGGCAAGCTATTAAGGATTCCACTATTTTAAAGGAAAAAGTTGCAGTTTATCTTTTAAAAAAAAACATTTTTTAAAAATCCTAATTTATTTATTTTTTTCACATGTTGATGAACCCTTACTTTATTCATTTATTTATATGTGATGCTGAGAATCGAACCCAGTGCCTCACACATGCTAGGCGAGTGCTCTACCACTGAGCCACAACCCCAGCCCTGCAGTTTATCCTGATTTGATATGTTGAAATTTTGTACAAGAAAGTGTCAGGCACAAATAAGAGTTAAAAATGAAAATAATTGTTCACAAACCCCTATATAACAAATGAATTTAGACAAAAATGATCAATAGATACTCAACTAGTGGGTCATACCTGTCATGGAACACGATTTCCTCTGTTGATAATTTTCACTCAATAGGTCTTTACTAATTCAAGGCGGGGGACACACATTTATCAAAAAGAAAATCTGGCTACCACTAGCTGAGCCAAGAAATCACAATTAGTATCACCCACAGTGGGGTGATCTGTCATTACGTGCTTCCTCCTGGGCTGAACATGATGGTGACTCCGTTTTTTGCCGAAAATGGTTAACACCAGTATAATAAAGCATTTGGACCTAATTTCTAATTTATAAAACTTGAAATAGAGAAACAAACTATCATTACAAGAACATAATCTAACAAATCTGAAATATTTGTCAAATCCTGTCCAGATATCCTGGGGAAAAAGAATTGGTGGTAATTCTAGGTTAAAAGAGCTTGAACAAAAGAAAAGAGCTTGACAAGGATTATGTGTGAACTACAATGATATCCTGGTTTAAAAAGTATACAAGACATTTTGGGGAAGCCATGGGAAATGTGAAGGTGGTCCAGATATTATATGGTATCAGGGAATAATTGATAACTTCCATAGATCTAATAATGCAACGGTGACTCTGGCAGAGAGGATCTTTATTCCTAGCAGATGTCTTCTGAGGTCTGTAGGAGTGAACACTTGTGCATAGGACATATTATCAAGACATTCAGCGAAATATTCCATGCATGTGTACAGCTGTAACCTCATCACCTACCTACACATGACAATGTGGCAAACATCAACAATTTTGGATATAGTTGGACACAGACGTTCTGTGTCATCCTTTCAAACATTCTAAAGGCTTGAGAGTGGGCATTGTTAAAAAAAATAAGGGTGAGGTTAGTATTAAAATCACATTAGCTTTTAGCATTTACATCTGGAGATCACAAGGTTCTATCATTATATAACAAATTCATGAATTTTTTAAGCTATATTTTTCAATCAAAGACCCATACTCCATGACTGGAATTTGTTAAAAACAATAACTTAGAGTACAGGACCAGGAACAGAATAGATGTGCTTAAATAGCTGATTTGATGTCAGAAAGAAAGAAGGAGAAACTAAATGTGGTCAGGCACAGGGTCAGGTCTGTGTTCTGCTCAAAATCCCTCAGGGTTGATTTCATCCACTAATAGTATCCCCACAACCGCTCCTTCTAAGCCAGATGGTGTAAATTGCACATCTGAACCCCCTAGGAAAAAACCTTTTCCATTGCTCTGCGTTTATTTCCGTTGTCCTTGGTTACTGCCCCACTCCATGTTTTCATGCCATTTCTTTCTCTACATGGTGCTCCCGACAGGCCTTCTGTCTACACTGTCATTGGTCATCCTTCATAGCTCAGGCTAAGCCCACCACTCCAAGTCTAAATAACTTCTACCTCCCTTCACCTTTACCTCTCTTTACTTCATAAACACAGCTTCTCCCAAGATGTTCCCAGTGTTTCGCTAAGGTATTGTCAAGGAGAGTCATAACTGAGCATCCTGTAAGCCCATACAGACAGAGGCTCTGTCTGCAGAATCTTCTAGTCCACAAAGGTACCACGCACAGGACAGGATGACCAATGGAAGCCCGTCAGTAGCACAGGAAGAACAAAAGGAGAGAAGCTGGAGGGTGCTCACCTGGTTGCAGACAGGCTTGTATTTGAGCCCTGGTTTGTTCAGGATCATCTCCAGATGCTGGCAGTTAAAATTAGACACCCCAATGGACTTTGTCAACCCTGCATCCTTACACTTCTCCATGGCCTGGGGAGGAAGGTGTTGTGAAGAATAGTTCTTGAAGTTGTCAACAAATATGCCAGAAAGAATTGCTAAGAGGAAAAATGTGAAGAAATGCCAACAAAGCCACTAGTATTGATGTCTAGATGAGGAAACATTGCCAAGAAAATGGGAGAAAAACATAATGACACAAGAGAGAATCCCTGTGTCCTCCTTAGAAAATGGGAGAGATTACTGACTATGGACAGAAAGAGATGCCTATCCCCACTCTCCTCACTCCTTCCCCATTTCTCCCTATTACTCTCCAGTAATGCTTTCCTCCCAACCACTGCATCAAAACAACCCTCATGAAGGCCATGGATGTGGAAGTCCAGCGGTGTATATCCCATTGTCAGAGGTGCAGGTCAGACCTGACTCTTCCTCTACCAACTTGCCCCTCCGCACTCTCTCCTCCAAGTACTCACCTCCCATGTGTCACAGAGATCCACTGCTTCAGATATTGCTTTTCCTTGTTCATCTTTGGGTGATAATGACATCCCAGACTGGAATAGAAGCCGTCATTTTAGAGATTTCACCAAACTGTGTTGCAACAATTAACTATGCTGCCAGGTACTTTGGTGGGGGGGAGGGTGCATGGGACATTAAGTTTTCATAAAGTAGGTGGAGCTATATTCTAGATCCTGGTATTTGTAAAATATTTTGCAGTTGAAGTGGTAAGGAATGTCCTTTGGAGACAGGTTTTCCCTTAATCCTTTAGATCTTTCATATGTATAATAAATACTATTTCCTCAGGTCCTGGTGGGGGTTTCATAGAACTTCTGTTAATTTTTTTCAGCCCCTATACTTTCCTTTGGAAAACACTTCTCCCTCATTGGGAAAGGCCATAAATAATTACATAGCCTTGATATCCAGTGATAAATGGCTTGTGTTCATGACCCAGGTGAAAGGATCCGAAATCCTTATGCCCCTGGACATATGATGGTCCACGAGCACGCATATGAACCAAGCAGGGTCAGTATCTTGGTGGGGGTATTTTTTAGATTAATATGGGTGTCAGAAAGCCAAAGTAACTCTCAAGTGTTACCATCAATGAGTCTTAAAGTGCCCCAAGGCATTATTTTTTACCAATGAAAAATGATGAGATGAAAATGAAGCCAACGTGTTGGAATGCAGGGATAAGGGAAGGTGGAAAGGAAACAAGATACACCCAAACCCCTTACCTGCAAAGGTAGAGGAAAATGAATGAGAAAGAGGTCAACATAGTCCAGCTGAAGTTTTTTCAGTGACTGTTCCAAGGATGGTTGGACTAAATCTGGTTTATGAAAAGTGGACCAAAGCTGCAGAGGTTAAAGAATGAAATTTGGAATTAATACTCTAGCCAGTTTTGTTGACAAAATTTTCTCATCTAGACATCAATACCAGCTGGTTTGTTGGTATTTCTTTACGGTTTTCCTTTTAGCAATTCTTTATGGCATATTTGTTGACAAATGCATGAGTTTTGTTTTTACCTAATGCAGAGACATTTTTCTGCTGGTTGGAAACTGTTGACCATCAGGGAAATATAACTCTCTTCTTTCCTTTGTTTCTTTTCATCTGTCTTGAACATATAAACCTTACTATTTGGCTATTGTCCATATACCTACTGAACACAGAATGAAGTGATCCAAGAGATAAAGTTCTTTCTCAAATAACAATGCCCATTATCTAAATTATGTTTGATTGAGTTACAAAATAGTGAACAAACTTAGTCTAAATCTCTTAGTTATTCTACCAGATGGGGAAGAATTTGTATCCTTTTTATTTATAGAGTTGAAGAAACTGTTTAGAACAGGTTAACACGTGCAGAACACAGTAGAACACAATATAGATATGTCTTTTTGATACTAAACATCTCTCTTATATTGCTGTCTCTGATTAACAAAGTAAACATTGAGATTCAGAATAACAGATTTTAGAAAGTCACCAAGAAGATAAGAAAAGCCATTATCTGGTCATAATTCTGATTATGTAGTCCATGATGAATCACACTGCTTTGATCTGATATTCGTAAAAGTAAAACAACTTCACATTATAGTCATAAATTTGGGCCCTCCAATGATGTGAAAGACACCATCTTTAACTGTTTTCTTTCCTAGTTTTAATACAAAAACTTGTAAATAAAAGTTGTACTAATAAGCAATAACTTACCAAAAAGCTACTGATCCAATCATATATTGTCATCTGCACACAATGGCATTAAATAAGTATGCACATAAATACAGAACATATGTAATACCTTTGAAGTGTAGAATATGTCTTCTCTCTTCACAGTGCCATCTGCAATCTTGCTTCTAATGGCCAATCCTACCTCCTCTTCTACTTGGTATACATAAGCAGAATCAATATGGCGGAACCCAGCTTCTATTGCTAATTTGGTGGCCTTTATTACCTCACTCTTAGGAACCTGGAAGAACAATCCAAAGAAGTATTTGAAGACCCATGCAATGAGAAGAATTTCAAATAGAAACAGTGGACTTCATGTGAATAAATTTCTCCTTATGTTATGGGGTAATTATGTATAAGTGGTAAAAAAAAAAAAAAAAAAAATCTCAATTTACCTGGATCTTTCCCAGTAGAAAGAAAGTTTGGGCATCCCAAGAACACTTTCAGTCCTGAGCAATCATTAGTTGATATTCTTTGGCATTTGAGCTTCCAAAGAATATGTCCAGGCTCAGTGATTTGTTTGAAGGATTCACATTCAGCATATTTTTAGTTAATGCTACTATTTATATAGTTAATAAAATAAAATCATTTCAAAATAAAATCATTTCAAAAACCAAAGTCATGGGATGGAATATAGAAGAAATTTGATACAAAATTCAATGACTTCTCCCCCAGTACATTGACACCCAACACAATAAGTTCCTGTGGCACTCAATTTTGAGAAAGAATGGGAAATCATCTTCAAGAAAAGCTGTTCAGAGATTAAATTCCTCATTTTTCTTTAATAGCTGGTTTCACAGACACTTTCTATTAGCACATACAAAGCTTCCAGTTTCCCAAGAAAAACAGAGACATAAACCCTAATATTTGTATATATAGTTAAGATAGAATCATCTTTATCATCAGTTAGAAAATGGTGAGAAACCCAAGTTACTTGCTAGACTGGTACCAATTTGAAAATAAACAATTCTATTTATAACAGTCTCTTATGTTATCTTTTTTCTAAATAGCCATTCTCACTAAAGAACAGGTCTACATACTAGGAATAAAGATTTGTAAAATACGGATACTGACATCCTCATTTTATTGTGTCCCACTTAAGTGGCATATCCCAGACATTGCATTTTTTTTTGACAAAATGAAGGTTGTGGCAACCTTGGGTGGAGCAAGTCTATTGGCACCATTTTTTTTTTAATTTTTTATTGTTGGCTGTTCAAAACATTACATAGTTCTTGATATATCATATTTAACAATTTGATTCAAGTGGGTTATGAGCTCCCATTTTTACCCCATATACAGATTGCAGAATCACATCAGTTACACATCCATTGATTTACATATTGCCATACTAGTGTCTGTTGTATTCTGCTGCCTTTCCTATCCTCTACTATCCCCCCTCCCCTCCCCTCCCCTCCCCTCCCCTCTTCTCTCTCTGCTCCCTCTACTGACATTCGTTTGTCCCCCTTATATTATTTTTCCCCTTCCCCTCACTTCCTCTTGTATGTACTTTTGTATAACTCTGAGGGTCTCCTTCCATTTCCATGCATTTTCCCTTCTATCTCCCTTTCCCTCCCACCTCTCATCCCTGTTTAATGTTAATCTTCTTCTCATGCTCTTCGACCCTACTCTGTTCTTAGTTACTCTCCTTATATCAAAGAAGACATTTGGCATTTGTTTTTTAGGGATTGGCTAGCTTCACTTAGCATAATCTGCTCTAATGCCATCCATTTCCCTGTAAATTCTATGATTTTGTCATTTTTTAATGCAGAGTAATACTCCATTGTGTATAAATGCCACATTTTTTTTATCCATTCATCCATTGAAGGGCATCTAGGTTGGTTCCACAGTCTAGCTATTGTGAATTGTGCTGCTATGAACATCGATGTAGCAGTGTCCCTGTAGCATGCTCTTTTTAGGTCTTTAGGGAATAGACCGAGAAGGGGAATAGCTGGGTCAAATGGTGGCTCCATTCCCAGCTTTCCAAGAAATCTCCATACTGCTTTCCAAATTGGCTGCACCAATTTGCAGTCCCACCAGCAATGTACAAGTGTACACTTTTCCCCACATCCTTGCCAGCACTTGTTGTTGTTTGACTTCATAATGGCTGCCAATCTAACTGGAGTGAGATGGTATCTTAGGGTGGTTTTGATTTGCATTTCTCTGACTGCTAGAGATGGTGAGCATTTTTTCATGTACTTGTTGATTGATTGTATGTCCTCCTCTGAGAAGTGTCTGTTCAGGTCCTTGGCCCATTTGTTGATTGGGTTGTTTGTTCTCTTATTGTCTAATTTTTTGAGTTCTTTGTATACTCTGGATATTAGGGCTCTATCTGAAGTGTGAGGAGTAAAGATTTGTTCCCAGGATGTAGGCTCTCTATTTACCTCTCTTATTGTATCTTTTGCTGAGAAAAAACTTTTCAGTTTGAGTAAGTCCCATTTGTTGATTCTAGTTATTAACTTTTGTGCTATGGGTGTCCTATTGAGGAATTTGGAGCCCGACCCCACCGACTGTAGATCGTAGCCAACTTTTTCTTCTATCAGACGGCGTGTCTCTGATTTGATAGCAAGCTCCTTGATCCATTTTGAATTCACTTTTGTGCATGGCGAGAGAAAGGGATTCAGTTTCATTTTGTTGCATATGGATTTCCAGTTTTCCCAGCACCATTTGTTGAAGATGCTATCCTTCCTCCATTGCATGCTTTTAGCCCCTTTATCAAATATAAGGTAGTTGTAGTTTTGTGGATTGGTTTCTGTGTCCTCTATTCTGTACCATTGGTCCACCCGCCTGTTTTGGTACCAGTACCATGCTGTTTTTGTTACTATTGCTCTGTAGTATAGTTTGAAGTCTGGTATCGCTATACCGCCTGATTCACACTTCCTGCTTAGCATTGTTTTTGCTATTCTGGGTCTTTTGTTTTTCCATATGAATTTCATGATTGCTTTCTCTATTTCTACAAGAAATGCCGTTGGGATTTTGATTGGCATTGCATTAAACCTATAGAGAACTTTTGGTAATATCGCCATTTTGATGATGTTAGTTCTGCCTATCCATGAACAGGGTATATTTTTCCATCTTCTAAGATCTTCTTCTATTTCTCTCTTTAGGGTTCTGTAGTTTTCATTGTATAAGTCTTTCACCTCTTTTGTTAGGTTGATTCCCAAGTATTTTATTTTTTTTGAAGATATTGTGAATGGAGTGGTTGTCCTCATTTCCATTTCAGAGGATTTGTCGCTGATATACAGGAATGCCTTTTGATTTATGCGTGTTGATTTTATATCCTGCCACTTTGCTGAATTCATTTATTAGCTCTAATAGTTTCTTTGTAGACCCTTTTGGGTCTGCTAGGTATAGAATCATGTCATCTGCAAATAGTGATAATTTAAGTTCTTCTTTTCCTATTTTGATGCCTTTAATTTCTTTCGTCTGTCTAATTGCTCTGGCCAGTGTTTCGAGAACTATGTTGAACAGAAGTGGTGAGAGAGGGCATCCCTGTCTTGTTCCAGATTTTAGAGGGAATGCCTTCAATTTTTCTCCATTCAGAATGATGCTAGCCTGAGGCTTAGCATAGATTGCTTTTACAATATTGAGGAATGTTCCTGTTATCCCTAGTTTTTCTAGAGTTTTGAACATAAAGGGATGCTGTACTTTGTTGAATGCTTTTTCCGCATCTATCGAGATGATCATATGGTTCTTATTTTTAAGTCTATTGATGTGGTGAATAACATTTATTGATTTCCGTATATTGAACCAGCCTTGCATCCCAGGGATGAATCCTACTTGATCATGGTGCACAATTTTTTTGATAAGTTTTTGTATCCGAGTAGCCAGAATTTTATTGAGGATTTTTGCATCTAGGTTCATTAGAGATATTGGTCTGTAGTTTTCTTTCTTTGAAGTGTCTTTGTCTGGTTTAGGTATCAGGGTGATGTTGGCCTCGTAGAATGAATTTGGAAGTTCTCCCTCTTTTTCTATTTCCCGAAGTAGCTTGAAAAGTATTGGTATTAGTTCCTCTTTAAAGGTTTTGTAAAACTCTGCTGTATACCCATCCGGTCCTGGGCTTTTCTTAGTTGGTAGTCTTTTGATGGTTTCTTCTATTTCCTCAATTGATATTGGTCTGTTTAGGTTGTCTATATCCTCCTGACTCAATCTGGGCAGATCATATGACTTAAGAAATTTATCTATGCCTTCACTATCTTCTAATTTATTGGAGTATAAGGATTCAAAATAATTTTTGATTATCTTCTGTATTTCTGAAGTGTCTGTTGTGATATTGCCTCTTTCATCCCGTATGTTAGTAATTTGAGTTCTCTCTCTTCTTCTCTTCGCTAGCATGGCTAAGGGTCTGTCGATTTTGTTTATTTTTTCAAAGAACCAACTTTTAGTTTTGTCAATTTTTTCAATTGTTTCTTTTGTTTCGATTTCATTAATTTCAGCTCTGATTTTAATTATTTCTTGCCTTCTACTTCTTTTGCTGTTGTTTTGCTCTTCTTTTTCTAGGATTTTGAGATGAAGTATGAGATCATTTATTTGTTGGTTTTTTCTTTTTTTAAGGAATGAACTCCAAGCAATGAATTTTCCTCTTAGAACTGCTTTCAATGTGTCCCATAGATTCCGATATGTTGTGTCTGTGTTTTCATTATTCTCTAAGAATTTTTTAATTTCTTCCTTGATGTCTTCTATAACCCATTGATCGTTCAGTAACCTATTGTTCATTCTCCAAGTGATGTATTCTTTTCCCTTCCTTCTTTTATCATTGATTTTCAGTTCCATTCCATTATGATCAGATAGGATGCATGGTATTATCTCTACTCCTTTATATTGTCTAAGAGTTGCCCTGTGACATAATATATGATCTATTTTTGAGAAGGATCCATGTGCTGCTGAGAAAAAAGTGTAACTGCTTGATGTTGGGTGGTATATTCTATATATGTCAATTAAGTCTAGGTTATTAATTGTGTTATTGAGTTCTATAGTTTCCTTATTCAACTTTTGTTTGGAAGATCTGTCCAGTGGTGATAGAGGTGTGTTGAAGTCTCCCATGATTATTGTATGGTGGTCTATTAGACTCTTGAACTTGAGAAGAGTTTGTTTGATGAACATAGCTGCACCATTGTTTGGGGCATATATATTTATGATTGTTATGTCTTGTTGGTGTATGGTTCCCTTGAGCAGTATGTAGTGTCCCTCTTTATCCCTTTTGATTAACTTTGGCTTGAAATCTATTTTATTTGATATGAGTATGGATACTCCTGCTTGTTTCCGAAGTCCATATGAGTGATATGATTTTTCCCAACCTTTCACCTTCAGCCTATGTATGTCTTTTCCTATCAAATGCGTCTCCTGTAGGCAGCATATTGTTGGGTCTTGTTTTGTGATCCATTCTACTAGCCTGTGTCTCTTGATTGGTGAGTTTAAGCCATTAACATTTAGGGTTATTATTGAGATATGGGTTGTTCTTCCAGCCATATTTGTTTATTTATGTTACTAAACATGGTTTGTTTTCCTCTTTGATTATTTTCCCCCCTTTAGTGTCCTACCTCCCACTGTTGTTTTTCATTGTTATTTTCCATTTCCTCTTCCTGTAATGTTTTGCCAAGGATGTTTTGAAGAGATGGTTTTCTAGCTGCAAATTCTTTTAACTTTTGTTTATCGTGGAAGGTTTTAATTTCATCTTCCATCCTGAAGCTTAATTTCGCTGGATACACAATTCTTGGTTGGAACCCATTTTCTTTCAGTGTTTGAAATATGTTATTCCAGGATCTTCTAGCTTTCAGAGTCTGTGTTGAAAGATCAGCTGTTATCCTGATTGGCTTACCCCTAAATGTGATCTGCTTCCTTTCTCTTGTAGCTTTTAAAATTCTCTCCTTATTCTGTATGTTGGGCATCTTCATTATAATGTGTCTAGGTGTGGGTCTCTTATGATTTTGCACATTCGGCGTCCTGTAGGCTTCTAGGATTTGGGGTTCTGTCTCATTCTTCAAGTCTGGGAAGTTTTCTCGTATTATTTCATTGAATACATTGCTCATTCCTTTGGTTTGAAACTCTGTCCCTTCCTGTATCCCAATGACTCTTAAATTTGGTCTCTTGATGTTATCCCATATTTCTTGGATGTTCTGCTCATGGTTTCTTAACAGTCTTGCTGAGCTGTCTATGTTCTTTTCAAGTTGAAATACTTTATCTTCATTGTCTGATGTTCTGTCTTCTAAGTGTTCTACTCTGCTGGTAGTATTCTCAATTGAGTTTTTAAGTTGGCTTATTGCTTCCTGCATTTCTAGGATTTCTGTTTGTTTGTTTTTTATAACCTCTATTTCCCTGTATAGTTGATCTTTTGCTTCTTGGATTTGTTTATGTAATTCATTGTTGAAGTGATCTTTCATTGTCTGATTTTGCTGTCTGATGTCTTCCTTGAGACTCCAGATCATCTGAAGCATGTATATCCTGAATTCTTTATCTGACATTCCATCTGCTGCAGCTATTACCTCTTCTAACGTTGAGTTGACCTGCAATGCTTGTGGTCCTTTCTTTCCTTGTCTCTTCATACTGTTCGCGTTCCTTTCTACTTGGTGAAACTGTTGTGCTATTGAATTTTCCCCCTATATATTTATATTGGTCTTGTATAGTTGCAAAGTCTCCCTCGCAGGCGCGGGCGGCGGCTCTGTCCCTCTGCGGGCCGCTAGGCTTGTTCTGTCGGTGGTCACAGTTCTGTCTACTCTGCAGGCGCAGGCAGCGGCACTGCCCCTCTGCAGGCCTCTGGGGCTGTACTGCCAATGGGTCGCAGGTGCGCCTACCTTGCAGGCGCGGGGGGGGGCGGCTCTACCCTTCCTCAGGCCACTGGGCCTGTTCTGTCTCTTGGTTGCAGGTCTGGCCTGCTCTGATGGTGGTCACAGTTCCATCTACCTTGCAGGCGCTGGGGGGAGGGGGCGGCTCTGCCTCTCAGCAGGTCGCTGCTCCTCTTCTGCCGGTGGGTCGCAGGCCCGCCTACCTTGCAGGAGTGATTGGAAGCTCTGTCCCGCTGCGGGCCACTGGGCCTTTTCTGTTGGTGGTCACCGTTCCACCTACCTGGGAGGCGCGGGGGGTGGGGGGCGGCTCTGCCCCTCAGCAGGCCGCTGGGCCTGCTCCGTGCGTGGTCACAGTTCCCTCTACCTTGCCGGTGCAGGGGGAGGGGGCGGCTCAGCCTCTCAGCAGGCCGCTGCTCCTCTTCTGCCGGTGGGTCGCAGGCCCGCCTACCTTGCAGGAGTGATTGGAAGCTCTGTCCCGCCACGGGCCCCTGGGCCTTTTCTGTCCGTGGTTACAGTTCCACCTACCTGGCAGGCGCGCGTGGTGGGGGGCAGCTCTGCCCCTCAGCAGGCCGCTGGGCCTGCTCTGTGCGTGGTCACAGTTCCCTCTACTTTGCCGGCGCAGGGGGAGGGGGCGGCTCAGCCTCTCAGCAGGACACTGCTCCTCTTCTGCCGGTGGGTCGCAGGCCCGCCTACCTTGCAGGAGTGATTGGAAGCTCTGTCCCAAAGTGGGCCACTGGGCCTTTTCTGTCAGTGGTCACCTGGCAGGCGCGGGGGGTGGGGGGTGGCTCTGCCCCTCAGCAGGCCGCTGGGCCTGCTCTGTGCGTGGTCACAGTTCCCTCTACCTTGCCGGTGCAGGGGGAGGGGCGGCTCTGCCTCTCAGCAGGTCGCTGCTCCTCTTCTGCCGGTGGGTCGCAGGCCCGCCTACCTTGCAGGAGTGATTGGAAGCTCTGTCCCGCCGCGGGCCCCTGGGCCTTTTCTGTCCGTGGTCACAGTTCCACCTACCTGGCAGGCGCGGGGGGTGGGGGGCGGCTCTGCCCCTCAGCAGGCCGCTGGGCCTGCTCTGTGCATGGTCACAGTTCCCTCTACTTTGCAGGCGCAGGGGGAGGGGGCGGCTCAGCCTCTCAGCAGGCCGCTGCTCCTCTTCTGCCGGTGGGTCGCAGGCCCGCCTACCTTGCAGGAGTGATTGGAAGCTCTGTCCCCCCGCGGGCCACTGGGCCTTTTCTGTCCGTGGTCACAGTTCCACCTACCTGGCAGGCGCGGGGGGTGGGGGGCGGTTCTGCCCCTCAGCAGGCCGCTGGGCCTGCTCTGTGCGTGGTCACAGGTCCCTCTACTTTGCCGGCGCAGGGGGAGTGGGCGGCTCAGCCTCTCAGCAGGACACTGCTCCTCTTCTGCCGGTGGGTCGCAGGCCCGCCTACCTTGCAGGAGTGATTGGAAGCTCTGTCCCACCGCGGGCCACTGGGCCTTTTCTGTCGGTGGTCACCTGGCAGGCGCGGGGGGTGGGGGGTGGCTCTGCCCCTCAGCAGGCCTCTGGGCCTGCTCTGTGCGTGGTCACCGTTCCCTCTACCTTGCCGGTGCAGGGGGAGGGGGCGGCTCTGCCTCTCAGCAGGTCGCTGCTCCTCTTCTCTATTGGCACCATTTTAAAATGTTGCATTTTGAAAAAATCTCACAATATTTCAAACTCTATTCTACATCTTGAAAATTCTCACAAATATCTCAAACTTTTCATATTCATTATGGGTATAATGGTTAAACTTTGGTCAGTGATATTTGATATTGCTATTGTAATTATTTGGGGTGCCATGAACCAAACCCACATAAGACAATAAACATTGGGAAAATACCTCATGGGTTCTAACTGTTCTACCAACTGTATATTTCCCCCACCTCTCCCCTTTCTCCCTGTCTCTCTACAATGCCCCTTAAATGTTCAACTGAAAGGAAGAGTTGCATGCCTCTCATATAAAATCAAAAGCTAGAAATGTTGAAGCATAGTGAGGAAGATATGTGGAAAACCAAGATCGGTCATAAATTAGGGTTTTTGTTCAGTTAGCCAAGTTGTTATGCAATGGAAAAAATTTTGAAAGTCCTGCTCCAGTAACAGAGATGATAAGAAAGCAAAACTGTTTTCTTTATTGCTGATATGAAAAGCCCAGAATAATCAGTAGGCGTTCACAGGATCATACCACAATGCAGAGTATAGTATGATATCCTTCTCTCTGGAATATGGATTAGCTCTAGCCTGGAGAACTGATGACCAGGTGATTTCCCCCTAAATCACACAAACTTGAAAATTCAAGCCAACATTCACTCATCTTAAAACTTTTCTTTTTTTACAGACCCTGAAGCCCAAGATACTACTGTTACCTTATCAGGTACACTGGTGCCAAATCCTAGTACAGGAATGAAATAGCCATCATTTAGTGCCACACACTGATGTTTGTGATCCATAGCTGTCACTCCACTGGCTAAGCACACACTATTCTGTCTTCTGCCTTCACAGGTTATATTAACCACAAACAGGCTATGTTGCGTCTTCCTGTTCAAAGTTTATGGGTGAAGTGACATGGAGGAGGAGCAAGTTTAAAGAAGTATTCCACAAAAATAAAACAGCATTAGAGACAGTTTACTTTTTTTATAAAAGTGGGTTCTTAAGTAAATTATCAAATAGTAATAATCATTAATTTCTTGCAAAAGAAATTTTTGTAATCAGAGTCCCCACGTTATTGCAAATTATTATAAGACATTTGGTGATGATTATTGGCCATGCATTAAATAAGCAAAAAATACCAGCTACCAATTTCTTTGATACGATGAAGTCACCTTTTTATCATGTATCATTTCAAACAATTAACTATCTGTTATGGTTTGGATATGAGGTGTCCCCCTAAAAAGCTCATGTGTTAGTGAATGTAGCAATGTTCAGAGGTGAAATTATTAGATTATAAGAACTGTAACTTAAGCAGTGGGTTAATCCATTTGATGGAGTAATAATTTGAATGAATTACTGGGTGGTAACTGTAGGCAGGTGGGGTGTGTCTAGAGGAAGAAGGTTACTAGGGGCATGTATTTGGGGATTATATTTTGTCCCTGGCTTTTTTCTCTCCCCCTTCATCCCTTCCCTCCCTGTCTGTCTCTTTCCTTTCTGGCTACCATACTTTCCTCCACTACATCGTTCCACCATGATGTTCTGCTTTACCTCAGGCCCAAAACAATAGAATCAGTTGACCATGAAATGAACCTTTGAAACTGTGAGCAAAAGTAAACTTTTCCTACTCTAAATGGTTCTTGTCAGGTATTTTTGTCACAGCAACAAAAAGTTGATTAAATATTAACTTTTTTTAGACCTTTTATTTTATGCACACAGAGAGATGCAAATATGTACACAACTTAGATAAAAGATAAATGGGCATATTTCAAAAAAGTAACCTTTGATTAAAAAAATTGAAAGTTGATATTGAAAGAAAATTTGTCTTTTGCATTTTTCATCAGCAAATTTCTTGTTTCTTTATACTTTATAATATGAATATCTAGTGCTGACACTGGTGCTATCCTTACAATGTTGCAAAAAATTACTTTCTAACATAGTTATTATAGTACTAGTTATTCAGTATTTAGATATAATTTACAACTTTCTGAGTGTTTTATCTGTCATCCAGTTTCGAAAAAGTTTTTATAAAATATGGTTTATGAAAAAGTACACAAAATCCTATAATTACACTATTTAGAGACTTAGGCAAAAGGATCACAAAATGCAAAGGTGGTGACTTCATTAGACCCTGTCAAAAACTGCAAAAAAAGTGGTGGCGACAGGGGTTGGAAGTGTAGCTTGGTGGTAGAGGGTCCCTGGATTCAATCCTCAATACCAAAAGAGAAAATACACAAAAAAATTGTAAAGATATTTTATATAATTTATGATGTTTCTCAACAATATTCACTCAAAAAATTAGAAATGCTCTTAATTACAATGCTTAAAAATAGTTATTTCAACTATAATGCATTAATACAAGAAAATCTTATGGTACAATTGAAAATTTACCATATAAAGTGGTATCAGCAAAATGTTGAACTAAGTAGTTCCAAATTCTCTCAAAGAAACATGAAAACACAAGGTGACATGGGCCAAATGACTTTAGAGGAGATTGGGTAAATATCCAAATGTCTATACTAGACAAAGTGAATACCCAAGAAAGAAACATCAGATTTAAAGTGGCAGGAAATTTCACTGTGTTTTCACCCCTGCCTTGCCTAGCATGGTGCAATTTTGGTCTGTAGGTGGCTTCAACCCTATTACCAACTTCTTCTCTGAAACCAGAGTGAAGAGAGATCTCATTTACAACATTCCAACCTTCTGGGACTCTTGAAAGACTGTGTTATGTTCGAATCCAGGACCCCCAAAAGACCACTAGAGACCCAGATCAATGTAAGCAGCAAAGAGATGTTTATTACAAGCTAGCTCAGTCCTCCAAGCGCACACAGCAACTGGTGACACTGAGAGGCCCCCGAGCCCAGGGTTTGCAGCAGTTTTATACATTCTTTGGGGAAGGCAGGGGCCCCACATACACCATAGCATCTCTTAGCAAATCATCACACACTGATGTGGGAAAATCAAACAACAACTCCAAAACATGATTAGCACATTCACTGGCAGGAACAATTTGGGTAGGGGTGATTGGTTAGTACAAGAGGGGGACTCGTTTGAACTGATTGGCTTAAGCCAAGAGGGGTGTTCGTGCTGAACTACATGGTTTCCTGACACATTATCAACCACCATAAACTACTGGGAGGGTCATCTAGCATCCCAGGTATTTTTCCTGTCTCATGTTGATTGGTGGCTGGTAGGGGGTTGCTATGGGTCCCCACCTAGCCTGACTGAGTCAGGGACACCTGGCACAGCAGATCTCTCCTGTTATTTGTAGATAAACAACTCAGCAGGGTGGGTATGTGTCTAGGAGTGCTCTGTGGGTCTCTCCAAGGACAAGGGTCATGCCCCCTTCCTTGGACAGGCTTTGCTCTGAGTTAGGAGCTGGTTTTTCAACTGCTGTCTGTTTGGTCTAAATTGGAGAAAAGCAATTAGAATGTTTCCTTAGGGATATAGGGGGACTATAGAACCACAGATGCCATGGTCAAGAGATTAGGGGTAAAGACAAACAATAGACCATCTAGGGAGAAACTAAGGTGTGAACTTTAGGAATACTTGCACATTCAAAAATAATTTTGATTTAGGAAAAACAAAAAACCTCAAATAGTTCAGGCAAGAATCATGCTCATAAAGGACTGAATAGACCTAAAGTTTTCATGTTAGGCTGATCCTAAGACCAGAATCATGAGAAGCATATTAGTTAAGAATTTTCATAATGTGAAACAAATCTGTAGATAGAGAGATCAGTGGGTTTTAAAATGTTTAATTTTTTAAAATGCGTACAAAGAAACAAAAAACATGGCTCATTCACTATGAGGAAGAAAATAAACTGATCTCCTAAAGAAGTACAGTCATCAGACTTCTTGCAAAGAAAAAAAGTAAAACAACTGTGTTAAACATGCTAAAATTACTAAAGCAAATGTGCACACAGGAATACTAAAGGAAATCAGGAAAATTATATATGCACAAAATAAGAGTAACAATAGAAATTGTGGGGGAAAAAAGAAACAAAACAAAAATTCTGAAGCTGAATAATGAAATGAGAAAAAATTTTAAAACCTAACCAGAGAGTCAAAAAGAGTAAATTTAATAGAAACAGTAAAAAAAACAACATATTGAAGGTAGAATACTAGAAATCAATTGAGTTTAAAGAACTAAAAAACTAATAAAGAGAAGGTAGCAGTCCCTAAGTGGCTTGATGGTGGCCCACTAGCATTAACAGTATTGAATTTCAGAAGGAGGAAGAGAGAGAGTGTGGGACACTGAGATTATCTGAAGATTACAGTCATCAAAAACATCCCAAAATTGATGAAAGATATGAATACACAAGTACAGCAAGCTAAAAGAAGAACTTCAGATAAATTCAAAGAGACCAAGACTCACATACATTATAATCAAATTGTCAAAAGACAAAGTCCATCTTGAAAGCACAAGAGAAATTTGATTCATGAGGTACAAGGAATCCTGGAGAAAAAAATCAACAGACATCTTTACCAGAAATTTTGGAGAACCAATGGAATGCTGTATTTTAAATGATGGGAGAAAAAAAAACTGACAATCAAAAATTCTCTCTGGCAGCCACCCTCAGAGCTAGCACCTACCACCACCTTGTCTTCCAGACCAGCATGAGTTCCCTGCAGCACCAGGTGGAGCCAGTCCAGCTGGAGGATCAAGGTCTCTCAGGCCCAGCAGAGCCTCAGCAGTGCTGTCTGCAGAGTGCCTGTAAGGATGCTCTGCAGGTGGGAGTTCCAGCCAGAAGCAACCCCTTCCAAGAGCCCAGATCCTGCACTTTTCTCTGAAGACTGGGAAGAAGTTTGTTGAAAATGCCTTCGACAGGAAGTAATGAATGACTGACTCCAAGTCTCAAGAAAACTCTTTTCTTTAGCCAAATGACTGAGATATTTCAGACCTTTCCTGTGTCCTGGTCCTACAGCCAGAATTCTACAGAAATTAATGATTTTCTACTCAAATAAGGAAAATGAAATTGTTTTAATTAATATCAGCTTGGTTCTCCTGAAGAAGTGCTTTGTATTACGATAAAAACCTTACCACCAAATATACCAAAGTACACCTCTTTAATAAGTGTTGCTATACCTAGAATATCGTGTATGTTTTATTAACTGGGTGTTTACATTTTAGGAAAGAAAACACATTTTATTTTTAAAATGGAGTATTTGTAATTTGTTGTTCCTATGATTTTTATACTATAATAAAGTTTGTTCTATCATAAGTTTACGATTACTAAATAAAAACAAGAAAGTATAAAATTGAGGGGGAAAATAGACTCTACCAATCAAACGATGCCTTGTTTTTTTTTTTAAATAAGAAGATTCTTGTTTTATTTTTAACACTAAACAGGAGATGTTTGTTAGTAAATTTGCTTAGAAAGATTCATGTTATGATGTATATTAGGTTGTCCCATCTTGTGTATGAAGCAGATTTGATCTCTTTTTAAGTTCCTTTACTTTATAGTTGAATGCACTTTTAAAAAGTTACTACATTATTTCATGCCTTTAAAAAATGTTTAAAATGTTTAAAGTAGGACCTACATACAGAACATTGCTAATGGTTAAAAACAAAGTAATGTGAAAATATTATAACCTTAAAGAATTCTTCATGTCACAAATGTTTGACTTTGATGATGTGCCTCTGATTTAATGTAGGATACTTTTAGAAGGATACTTTCTGTTTGTAATAATCTTTGAAGATCTTGGAAATAAATTCTGCTTAATACATCATTTTCTATGACAGAAAAAAAATTCTCTCTGGCAAAAATATCCTCCAAAAATTAGGGAGTTAATAAGACAATCCAAGACAAACAAAAGCTAAAAATAATTCATTGTTATTATAACTGCACTACCAGAAATGCTACATTATTCAGGTAGAAATGAGGGGATGTTACATAAAGCTAAAAGTCATATGAAGATGTGAAGATATCTAGTAAAGTGAAATATAATATCAAATATATCAACATACAATTTTGAAATTTTAGTTTGTAACTCCTTTTTTTCCTTTAATATTTAAAATAACATTCAGAGGCAGAGGCAGAGACACACACCTGTAATCCCAGTGACTAGGAAAGCTGAGGTAGAAGGATGATAATTTTGAGTCCAGTCTCAGTGGCTTAGTGAGACCCTCAGCAACTTAGCAAAATCTTGCCCCCCCAAAAAAAAATAAAATAAAATAAAAGAGCTGGGGATGTAGTTCAGTAGTACAGAGTCCCTGGATTCAGTCCCCAGTACCAACCAATAAATAAATAAATGAAACTAAATTTTTACAAAACATATAAATCAAACTGGGCTTGGTGGTACACACTGATATTCCCAGCCACTTCAGAGGCTGAGGCAGGAGAATGGCTTGAGACCAGGATTTCAAGGATAGCCTGGGCAAAATAGCAACCCCTGTCTACAAACAAAAACAAAAAACTTTAAGTCAATGTCAATATGTATACAATGTATATAAACATGTAGTAAATGGCAGTGACATCAATAATATAAAGTAGATGGGGACACAGATGTATAAGAATAGAGAATTTATTTTAAGAAGTAAAATAAATTGATATCCATGCAAAGAAGATTGTTATGAATTTTAGAGAGATAGATAGATAAATCCCATGGTAAATATGCACAAAAACTGGAATACGCACATGAGAAAATAACAAAAGTTTTTCCTTTTCAGTGAATACTTTTAAATATAGGTGAATTAAGTTCTCAAAAGGCAGATAAACTGGGAGAATGGACAATTTAAAGGACAGGAACCAACTATATGCTGTATGAGAAATTCACTTTAAAACTAAAATACAAATATCTTGTACCTGAACACAGAAAAGATGTTCCATGAAAATAGTAACCAAAAGAGATCCACAGTAGCTGTAGTAATGTCAGAGAAAATAGAATTTATGTTAAAAACTGTGAAAAAGTTCAAACAAGAACATTATATACTGATAAATGGACTAATTCATCAAGAACAAAACAAGTATAAACATATGTATATTAAACATCAGGACTCCAAAATATACGAAACACATATTGCTGGAATTGAAGAGAAACAGAGATTGCTATAATAATAGCGGGAAATTCCAATATGCAATATCTAACAAAGCATAGCACAATCAGTTGGAAGATCAATAAGGAAAAACAACAAGTGCACAAATAATTATAGACTCAAATCAAACAAATTCCTAGAAACACACAATCAACAGACTGAATCATGAAGAACTAGAAAATGTGAAAGAACTTCAACTAGTTATGAGATTGAATCAGTAAGCAAAGGCTTCCTCACAAAGAAAAGCCCATTACCAGATGGCTTTGATGATAAATTCTATCATACATATAAAGAAGAATTAACACCAATTCTCCTAATAGACTTCCAAAGTTATAGAGGAAGGAACACTGTCTAACTCATTTCACAAAGACAGCACAACTCTGATACAAAAGCCAGTCAAAGACATGACAAGAAAGAAAACTATAAACAAATATTCTTTATTGCTATTGCTACATAGATTCTCCAAAAAAAATAAAAATTAAAGAAAGAAATACTAGAAACCAAAAATAATAGCAGAAATCTCCCTCAGTGAATAATTAGAATATTCAACAACTGTCCCTTCCCATAACATGGAAAACTAACCATTATTCAAATTAGTGAAGGAGTAAGAAATAAATGTAGTATTTTTCCAGCTAACTCATTACAAATATGGCCTAATGATTCCCACTGTTATGTGTAATTAGAATGTGCCAATAAAAAAATCAATACAAAAAAGAAAGTTTCAACTTATATTTTACAACTAAAGCAAGAGGTTATTGACATATTTAAGGTCACTTGAAGTAAAACCTGCTTTTAAACTGTCTTTTTAAATTTATACAAATGGCTACTGACATTATAGATCTTCCCCTCTTGAACTATTGTAGCATGGAGCATGGGGTTTGGTTCTTTGTCTCATGAATTTGAACAATAAAATTCATGGACACAAGGATCAGGGCCAAGTAACAGGGTTTATTATAGTAAAAAAAAAAAAAAACATGTTGTCAGCAAAGATAGTTTGAGCTCATCTTTTCCTGTTTGTATCCTTTTTAATTTCTTTCTTTTGCCTAATTGCTTTGGCTAAAGTTACAAGGACTATGTTGAAGTGAAGTGGTGAAAGAGAGCATCCCTGTCTTGTTCCAGTTTTTAGAGGTGATGCTTTCAATTTTTCTCCATTTAGAATGATGTAAGCTTTGGGTTTAACGTATATACCTTTTACAATGTTGAGGCGTGTTCCTACTATCCCTAGGTTTTCTAGTGGTTTGAGCATAAAGAGGTGCTGCATTTTGTCACATGCTTTTTCTGCATCTATTGAGATAATCATATGATTCTTGTCTTTAAATCTATTGATTTGATGAATTACATTTATTGATTTCCACATGTTGAACCAACCTTGCATCCCTAGGATGAAACCCACTTGGTGATGGTGCACTATGTTTCTAATGTATTTTTGTATGCAATTTTCCTGTATTTTATTAAGAATTTTTGCATCTATATTCATCAAGGATATTGGTCTGAAGTTTTCTTTCTTTGATGTCTTTGTCTTGGTTTGGAATGTGTTTGGAAGAGTTTCCTCCTTTTATATTTCATGGAATAATTTGAGGAGAATTGGTAATAGTTCTTTAAAGGTTTAGTAGAACTCAGCTGAAAATCCATCTGGTCCTGGACTTTTCTTTTTTTGTAGGCTTCTGATGGCTTCTCCGATTTCACTACTTGAAGTTGATCTTATTTCCTACATCCTTCTGGTTCAATTTGGGTAAATCATATGTCTCTAGGAACTTGTTGATGTCTTCAATATTTTCTAACTTTTAGAGTAGAAATATTCAGAGTAGCCTTTTTTGCCCTCTGTATTTGCATGGTGTCTGTGGTGATATTTCCTTTTTCATCAAGTATTTAAGCAATTTGATTATTTTCTCTTTTTCTTTTTGGTTATCTTGGCTAAAGGTTTATCAATTTTGTTTATTCTTGCAAAGAACCAATTTTTATTTTATAGATTTTTTAATTATTTTTTAAATCTCAATTTCATTTATTTTGTCTGTGATTTTAATTATATCCTGTCTTCTGTTGATTTTAATTGTTGATTTGTTCCTTTTGCTAGGTCCTTGAGATGTAATGTTAGATTATTCATTTGTTGTCTTTCTATTCTTTTAACGTATGATCTCAATGCTATGAATTTTCATCTTAGAACCACCTTCATAGTGTCCCAAAGATTTTTGATATATTGTATCACTATTCTCATTTACTTCTTAATATCTTTTTATTTCATTCTGATTTCTTTTGCTATCCATTCATCATTCAATAATTAATTATTTAATGTCAAGGCGTTATTTTCTATTTTTTATTTTATTGTTGATTTCTAATTTCATTCCATTATGACCTGATAGAATGCAGGGAATTATCTCATTTGTTTATAATTGCTAAGAGTTTCTTTGTGGCCTAAAATATATTCTTTTTAATAATATTCAGATTTTATTATTTTTCATGTGTGTTATGAAGTCATATTATTAGAAATTTTCATTAGTTCCACATTTTTAAATTTATTTGACAAAGTTATTCACATATACCCTTTTAATCCTTTCAGTGTCCACATGATCTGTAGTGATATCCCCTTTTTATTGCAGATATAGACTTTTTGTATCTCTGTTTTTTTTTCATTAATGTCAAGATGGGGTGTTTTGTTGTTGTTGTTGTTCTAATTAGTTATATATGATAGCAGAATGCATTTTGATTCATTGTATACAAATAGAGCACAACTTTTCATTTCTCTGGTTGTACACAATGTAGTCACACTGTCATACATGTACCTAGGGTAATGATGTTCATCTCATTCCATAATCTTTCCTGCCCCCATGCCCTTTGCCCAGTCAAAATTCCTCCATTCTCCCCACACCTCTCCCCATTATGAATTAGCATCCACTTATCAGAGACAACATTTGGCCTTTGGTTTTGGGGATTGGCTTACTTCATTTAGCATGATATTCTCCAACTCCATCCATTTACCTGCAAATGCCATAATTTTATTCTCTTTTAATGCTAAATAATATTTCATTTTGTGTATGTACCACTTTTTTTGATCCATTCATCTACTGAAGGGCATCTAGGTTGTGAATTGAACTGCTATGAACATTGATGTAGCTATATCACTATAGTATGCTGATTTTAAGTCTTTTGAGTATAGACCCAGAAGTGGTATAGCTGGGTCACATGGTGGTTCCATTCCAAGTTTCCTAAGGAATCTCCATATTGCTTTCCAGATTGGTTGCACCAATTTGTAGTCCCACCAGCCATGTATGAGTGTACCTTTTTCTCCACATCTTTGCCAACACTTATTATTGCTTGTATTCTCAATAATTGCCATTCTGAACTGAGTGACATAAAATCTTAGAATAGTTTTGATTTGCATTTCTATAATTACTAGAGAAGTTGAACATTTTTTCATATATTTGTTGATTGTATCTCTTCTTCTGAGAAGTGTCTATTCAGTTCCTTAGCCCATTTAATGATTGGGTTATTTTTTCAATATTTATTATTTTTTTAGTGTAGTTGGACAGAATACCTTTATTTTATTTATTTATTTTTATGTAGTGCTGAGGAAAAAACCCAGGGCCTCACACTGCTAGGCAAGTGCTCCACTTCTGAGCCACAACTCCAGCTCCAGGTTATTCATTTTTTTATGTTAAGTTTTTTGAGTTCTCTATATATCCTGAAGATTAGTGCTGTATCTGATATGCATGTAGAAAAGATGTTCTCCCACTTTGTGGGCACTCTTCTTCACATTATTGATGGTTTCCTTTGCTGAGCTTTTTAGTTTGAATCCATCCCATTTATTTATCCTTGATTTTATTTCTTGCATTTTAGGAGTCTGGTTAAGGAAGTCAGGACCTAATCCGACATGATAAAGATTTGGGTCTACTTTTTCTTCTAATAGGTGCAGGATCTCTGGTCTAATTCTGAGGTCCTTGATCCACTTTAAGTTGAGCTTTGTGCATGGCGACAGATAGTGGTTTAATTTCATTTGGCTGCATATAGACTTCCAGTTTTCCCAGCACCATTTGTTGACAAGGCTACAATGTATGTTTTGGGCACCTTTGCCTAGTATGAGATAACTGTATTTATGTGGGTTTGTCTCTGTGTCTTCTATTCTATACCGCTGGTCTACATGTCTATTTTGGTGCCAATACCAGGCCATTTTTGTTACTATAGCTCTGTAGTGTAGTTTAAGGTCTGGTATTATGATGCTTCCTGCTTCACTTTTCTTGCTAAGAATTTTTTTGGCTATTCTGAGTCTCTTATTTTGCCAAATGAATTTTATGATCGCTTTTTCTACTTCAATGAGGTTTGTTGTTGGCATTTTAATTGGAATTGCACTAAATCTGTATAACACTTTTGGTAGTATGGCCATTTTGACAATATTAATTCTGCCTATCCAAGAACATGGGAGATCTTTCCATCTTCTGAGGTCTTCTTCAATTTTTTTCTTTAGTGTTCTATAGTTTTCATTTTAGAGGTATTTCAGCTCTTTTTTAAAGTTGATTCCCAAGTATTTTATTTATGTATTTTTGAGGCTATTGTGAATGGGATAATTTTCCTAATTTCTCATTCTGAGGGTTTATTACTGATGTATAGAAATGCATTTGATTTATGGTTGTTGATTTTATATCCTGCTACTTCAATGAATTCATTTATTAATTCTAGAAGTTTCTGGTGGAGTTTTTTGGATCCTCTAAGTACAGGATCATGTCATCAGCAAATAGTGATAGTTTGAATTCATCTTTTCCTATTCATATCCCTTTAATTTCTTCCATCTAATTGCTATGCCTAGAGTTACAAGGACTATATTGAATAGGAGTGGTGATAGAGGGCATCCCTGTCTTGTTCCAGCCTAAAATGTATTTTATTTTAGAAAATGTTCCATGTTCTGAGTCATTGATAGATGAAATATTCTACATATGTCTGTTAAGTCTAAATTATTAATTGGATTTTTAGTTCTGTAGCTTCATTATTTAGTTTTTGTTTGTAAGATAAATCTAGTGATGGGAGAGACATGTTACAATTACCCAGCATTATTGTGTTGTGATCTATTTAAATCTTGAATTTGAGAAAGGTTGGTTTCATATATGTAAGTGCTCCATTGTATGGGGCATAAATATTTATGATGGTTATTCCTTCTTGTTGTGTGATTCCCTTAAGCAGTATAAAATGATCTTCTCTATCTCTTCTGATTAACTTTAGCTTAAAATCCACTTTATCTGAGAATTGAAACCCCTGCTTGTTTACAAGATCTACATAAATTGTTTTTTTCCCATCCTTTCACCCTCAGTGTATGAATTTCTTTGCCTATGTGGTGAGTGTCTTGGAGACAGCATATTGTTAAGTCTTATTTTTTAATCCAATCTACCAGCCTATGTCTTTTTATTGATGAATTTAGACTATTTACATTCAATGTTATTATTGAGAGATAATTTTTTACTGTCATTTTTATTTATTTCTAGTTTATATGTTTAATTAGATTCTCCTTTGATAGAGTAATAAATGAAAGCAGAGCTCCCAAAGAGGGAGGGAATCTCAAGAGAGGGATACCAAAGAATGGTTGTTGTCTAGGGGTTTATATCTATAGGTTTAAGTCAGCCCCCTGCTCAACCCCAGTAAGGCATTCAGTGTCCATGAGGTATTCAGCCTTTAGTCCAATCAATATATTGAATCATGCATTTTTCCTTCTTTGGAGAGGCATGGACCCAAGTCGCATAGGTCCTGATTTTAAACTAGTTTTTTAATAAGTTTCTTACCATACATCAGCAGGTGCTGTTTGTGCTCTACTGCCCAGGAAGTTACCCTGGGGCCTATCTCCCTATCCATTCAGCTTTATCTCTTCCTTCTGATTTCACTACTTTTTTCTTCTCTTCATCTGAAAATAAGATGGAGTAAGGTAAAGGAGTTGGGCAGGTGGGGGATGACATTGGGAAAAGTCTTCATGTGTTACATTTGCTCTACATACAAACTCATACTTTTCTAGCTTTTTCCAAACCATCTCATGGTTACAGTTTTCCCACCTCATCCAGGATCATGCTTGGATGTCAACAGTCAAACTACAAGTTAAGATATGCTTGGTGTTCACACAACCTCCTCTAGCTCCTCCCAACTCCCAATGGACTACTTAGAGGAAACAGGACGACCTTGGTAAGAAGTCAGGTTACAGGTTCCAAGAATCATTTCTCCATCAGGGTGACATAGTTCAGAATTAGGTGGCCCTCAGGAGTACCTGAAATTGGGGGTGCTCACAATATGCCACATTGTGTCAATGTAAAGACCAAAGCTTGACGGAACTGATTTCAGGGTTATATTAGCTGGATTTCAATGCTGACTTACTTGTGCACTCTCTGCTTAGGGACATATTTGTGTATCACCTGCTGACTTCAATTCTCTGCTCAGCCCTCTGAATATTTCTCTCCCTTACCCTCTGTGCCACTGAAAGCACCTCTATTATAAATGTCTGTTGTGCTGTGGTGATACAGATGAATGGATTTTCAACAGTACAGTACAGACAGGGTGTTTTGTGATTGCTTTTTTATAATTAATAGTGCCCGCTATTTACCATTCTTACCTAAAATTTCTGAGTTTAGTTATAATGAAGCTAAAGAAACAATTATAGATTCCTAAATTACAACTATTAAAAATAAGCAATGTGAATTCAGAAAATCAAGTCATAACCTGTTTTGCAATTCTTGTTGTCAGTCCTGAGACCGGAGACACAAACCTTGCACCAACTCGGCAATGCATGAATTGCATTGTGCCAGGGTAATGATTCCTAGTTGGAGAGATTTGGGTCTATACTAACCAGTGTGTTCTTGCAAGAATTATTCAGACCTTAATACTAAGAAATCAATTTGACCAGGACAAAATTTAGGACAGGAAATTTTTAATTTGCATTGGGAGATGCTAAATTTCTTATAAAGAAATACAATGTAATGCTTTATGAATAGTGCCTATTAATTATCATTTGATATTTTCAAAGAAAAGTAAACACTTCTCAGAGTTTTAAAAAGCCACTTCCCAAGATCAGTCTTCAAAATTGACACACTCATCTCACCTCTTGAGCATTTTAAAATTCCATGTAAGATGCACACCTGTAATCCCAACGGCTTGGGAGATTGAGGCCAGAGGATCGTGAGTTCAAAGCCAGCCTCAGAAAAAGCAAGGCACTAAGCAACTCAGTGGAAACCTGTCACTAAATAAAATATAAAATAAGGCTGGGTGTGGCTCAGTGGTCGAGTGCACCTGAGTTCAATCCCTACTACCCCCCCCCCAAAAAAAAAGGAGAGAGAGAAAAAAAAGAAAAGATTTGTGGTCCTACTTGGAGATTCAGGGGAAAATTAAAGAATAGACCTGGGTTACTCATTGATAAAAAAGACCTGCTCGTGATTTATCTTCAGTGTGGCCATCAGCTGGGGAACTAAGTGTTATGGAGCTGTGGGTCATAGAGACAAGGAGAGAGGTGTGGCCACCATCAATCAGTGGACTTCTCCCAGGCCAGGGTCAGAGACTACAGCCTCTATTTTGACTCAAGTTGGGAAATTTTCATAATAAAGTTTATGACTGTGATTAGCAGGCAGTGATATGAACCCCTCATAACCCTCATTCCCACCGTATACCAGATTTAAGAGCAAGCATAATGGTTGGAGCTTGGTAAGGTCAGGTGGGTTGTAGTAAGGAAAGAGAACTTGGACAGAGTGGAAAAAAACATTGGGAACTTGACCACTCTGCCTTCATGGGACCTCAAAGTTTGGAGGGAGTGCTGAAGGGGGCTGTTCCCAGAAGGACTTGTGCAAATCCCAACTTATAGGACTTCCAGGGTAGAGGAAGTGCCAACCAGGATTCAGGCCCAAAACTCCCCTACTCACTTTTTCTCTCTGTCCACAGTATTTTCTCCAAGGTTCAGCTGTAAAAGCTCCATCCTCCTGAGTTTACTGGGGAAATCATTAGCTCATACACAGGAGCTTCTGCACAACCAGTGTGGGCTCTTACAGTTGGCAAGGATTCAAAGTTTCCCTGGAATGTTTACCATCAGGTTGAACAGCAAACAGATCTCAAGAGACATGGAGAATGTTGAGCCTACATGAGAGGGAGGAGAAGAGGGGCATGGGGAAGGAGAGATGGGTGGAAATAGGAAAGCAGGAATGAAAAGAGGGAGAGGAAAGAAGAGAGTGCATCCCTTAGTCCTAAGAAATAGCTATTCACCTGCTTTAAGAAAATAATTACTTCTATTTTTACTTCACTCATTTGCCCTAAAAGAGATTTGTCTATTTACTGAGAACTGCAAATATGAGCTCAACAAGCTATATTAATATAGTTTTTTTTAAATGAAGTGTTAGAGAGATATAATGATGCATACCTATAATCCCAGTTACTCAGGAGGCTGGGGTAGGAGGATCAGCAAATTCAAGGCCAGTCTGGGCAACTTAGTGAGACTCAGTCTCAAAATAAAATCCTTAACAAGGGGGTCGGATGCTGGGGTTTCAACTCTATAGTAGAGTGCTCCTGGGTTTGATCCCCAGTACTACAAAAAAAAATAAATTATCTGTTGGCCTCAACGTTTTTCCCTAGGAGATATACTGTTATGATTAATGAAACCTCTAGGATAAATGTACCACATGAACAAGAAAAATCACACACTTGAACCTAACTGAGAAAGCTGTCAGGAAGAGGGAGGGTGCTGAGGGGTGACATGGGTCAAGGATAAGAATTAGAATGCTTTAGAAAACAGGGGAGTTGGAGGAGGTGGAGAAAGGGCCAATAAACACATTATGTAGGGGAGATAAAACATTGTTTTATCCTGGAAGAAAATTTGGGCAGAAAACAAAACCAGAGGTGTTTAAGGGAATCCATGTGGAGTTTTAATTATGATGTTTGATGGAATTCGTAACCCATGGAATTTTAAGTCAAACCCAAGTCCCACACTCTTGATTCATGGAATTGTAGGACCTCAAGACCCAGGCCCAGCATTAGGTGACCAAACCCCTAGGCCTCAAAGCTGCAAGACGCTTCCTCACCCAACCCCCATGTCAAAACCCCTCCAGCAGCACGTAGCACCTCAGGTGTTGTACAATGTTACCACAAGATGTTCCATGTAGATAACCCTAATGGGCCCCCTACCACAAGATGTTCCTCTTAGACAGCCCTACTGGTTAAACTTGAGAACTAGGTTTAAAAACAGAAACTGAAAAGACAGGATGTAATTTTAGGGTTTTTCCGAGAGCATAAAGTGAAAAAAAAAACAAGTTTACCCCCTAGGCGACCCAGTGGCTGGATTCAGAGGAACCAATAGAAAGGCTGTTGCTGTGCTAAGCTAAGAACTAACCCGCTTGTTTCCTATATAAAAAAAATCTGTACCCCAAAGCCCTGTGTGCCAGTTCACCGAAGCTCCGGCTGAGGTTTTGCTGTGCACCCGCAGGCACCTGTGTGAGAATAAACGCCTCCTGCTTTTTGCAGCCAGTGTCTCGTGTGGTTCATTCCGGGTTTGGGATCTGTGGATCTTTCATTTTGGAGGTTCCACCGAGATCCAAGATCCCGGTTCCGGTTCCGATCCCTATCCCTATCCGGAGGACACCCGACATCACTGGGAGGTAAGCTGGCCAGCTCAAACTTTCTGTCTTGTTGTCCTGTTGGCTATCTGTTCTTTGTTCCGCGCAGCATCTGTAAGACTATATGATCCTAGGCATAGTCATTTAGTATTCTGAGGCAGTTCTGTAGTCATCTAGTATTCTGAGGCAGTTTGAGAAGGAGTTGACGAACTCGGACTTCTCCCCTGCCACCCTGGGAGACGTCCCAGGGATCAGAGGGGTCCATTTCTTTGGGGCCCCCGGTGTTTCTGAGGATTACACCATCTTTGTAGGCGACGGAGAAGTACAAACTTCTCCCAGGCCATCTGATTTTTTCGGTTTCCACCGAAGCCGTGCAGCGATCTCACTGTTTGGTTTCGTTTTTGTGTCGTTGTGTCTGTCTCTCTATTTCCTCTCTGAGAGTAACATGGGACAATCACTAACAACCCCTTTGAGCCTAACTCTAGATCATTGGCAAGACGTTCAAGATCGGGCAGACAACCTGTCCGTGACAGTCAAAAAGAAAAAATGGAAAACTCTCTGTACTTCAGAATGGCCAACATTCAACACCAGCTGGCCAGCAGAAGGGACTTTTAATACTGATCTTATTTTCCAGGTGAAAACCCGAATCTTCACCCATGGTCCTCATGGACACCCTGACCAGATACCCTACATTGTTACCTGGGAGGACTTAGCCTCCAACCCCCCCCCTTGGGTTGCTCCTTTCTCTCCACCCAAACCCCCTCTCCGTCCTCCCCTTGAACCCTCTGCTCCCCTCATTCCACTTCCCCCTCCCCAAACCTCTCATCTTTACCCTGTTCTTAACAAATCTGAGACCTCAGTTAAAACAGGGACAACACCAAAGAAGGTTCTACCGCCGGAGGACTCAACTCTGATTGACTTGCTGACTGATGAGCCTCCTCCCTATCAGCCCCAGCCCTTACAAGCCCCTGAACCTGATCAAGCATCCTCCGAGGACGAGAACCAAGAAGGCCCAGTCGCCAATGCTCCCCCGGATCCATCTCCCATGGTGGGACGGCTCCGGGGATGCCGGGATCACACCGCCTCAGGAGACACCTCCAGAGTTCTCCCCCTGCGACAGACGGGAGGCCCCAATGGCCAATATCAGTATTGGCCTTTTTCTGCCTCTGACCTCTATAACTGGAAAACCCATAACCCTTCCTTTTCTAAAGACCCTATAGCTCTAACCTCTTTGTTTGAGTCTATCCTAGTAACTCACCAGCCAACATGGGATGATTGCCAGCAGCTCCTGCAAATTCTCCTCACTTCAGAGGAGAAACAAAAAGTTCTTTTGGAAGCTCGCAAAAATGTGCCAGGGGACGATGGGCGTCCCACCCAACTCCCAAATTTGATTAACGAAGCTTTTCCTTTAACCCGGCTGAACTGGGACCATGCGACTGAAGCAGGTAGGGACCACCTACGTCTCTATCGCCAGTTACTCATAGCGGGTCTCCATGCAGCAGGGCGACGACCCACCAATTTGGCTCAGGTAAGACAGACTACCCAAGGGGCAGAAGAAACCCCGACAGCATTCCTAGAAAGATTAAAAGAGGCATATCGGAGGTTTACTCCTTTTGATCCTGATAGTGAGGACCAAAAAGGAAATGTATCCATGGCTTTCATTTGGCAGTCTGCCCCAGATATCAGGTCTAAATTGCAGAGACTAGATAACTTACAAGATTTTTCTCTGGCAGACTTACTGAAGGAAGCCGAAAAGATATATAACAAAAGAGAAACTCCAGAAGAACGAGAGGACAGGATCAGAAAGATGCAGGAAGAACGAGAACTTAAGCTTAGAGAGGAATCAGACAAAAAAGAAAGAGAAAGAGAACGAAGGCGTAACAGGGAACTAAGTAAAATATTGGCCACCGTAGTTCAGGCAGGACATCAGGGAAACAAAGTAAACAGGGACAGGGAGCAAAGCAGACCCCGTGTAGACCGAGATCAATGTGCCTACTGCAAGGAAAAAGGACACTGGGTAAAAGACTGCCCAAAGAGACCCCCCAACCCCAGGAGAGATACCAACCGGGCTCCCCGACTGCTGACATTAGATGAAGATTAGGGGAGTCAGGGCCAGGAGCTCCCCCCTGAGCCCCGGGTAACTCTACAAGTAGGGGAGCAACCTGTGACCTTCCTAGTGGATACCGGAGCCCAACACTCAGTGCTGACACAGACACCAGGACCCATGAGCCACAAAACGACGTGGGTCCAAGGTGCCACTGGGAGCATACCCTACCGGTGGACCACCAAGAGAGAAGTACACCTTGCCACAGGTAAGGTTTCCCATTCATTCCTACACGTGCCTGACTGTCCGTATCCACTGTTGGGAAGAGACTTATTGGCTAAATTGAGAGCCCAAATTTATTTTAAAGATGGGAGCGTCTCCATCACGGGGCCAAACCAGACTCCCTTACATGTATTGACTTTCAAATTGGAAGACGAATATAAACTTTTTGACAAACCCTCGGTATCTATGAAAGACATGGACTATTGGCTTAGTTCCTACCTGGAGGCCTGGGCTGAAACCGGAGGAATGGGAATGGCAAAACAACGGCCCCCAATAGTCATTCATCTGAGGGCCGCTGCTACTCCCATTAATATCAAACAATATCCTATGTCAAGAGAGGCCTATCAGGGCATCAAGCCGCACATCAAACGCCTCCTAGACCAAGGCATCCTAACACCTTGCCAATCACCCTGGAACACCCCATTACTGCCAGTTAAAAAGCCGGGGACTAATGATTACAGACCGGTCCAAGACTTAAGGGAAGTTAACAAGAGGGTAGAAGATATCCACCCCACAGTGCCAAATCCTTACAATCTCCTTAGCACTTTGCCTCCTACTCATACTTGGTATACTGTTCTGGATCTGAAAGATGCCTTTTTCTGCCTAAGACTGTCTCCCCAAAGTCAGGCTCTCTTCGCATTTGAATGGAAAGATCCCGAAGGAGGAATCTCTGGACAACTGACCTGGACGAGACTGCCACAAGGATTTAAAAACAGCCCAACACTCTTCGATGAGGCTTTGCATCAGGATTTGGCAGACTTCCGTGTAAGACACCCTTCCCTAATCATGCTTCAATATGTAGATGACATCTTGCTGGCTGCGACCTCCGAGGAAGATTGCCAGGCAGGTACGGAGGAATTATTGCAAACTTTGGGACTACTAGGGTATAGGGCGTCAGCAAAGAAGGCCCAAATCTGTCAGACAAAAGTTACCTATCTGGGCTATGAACTCCATGATGGTCAACGATGGTTGACAACTGCCAGAAAAGAGACTATCTCAAGTATACCAACCCCCCAGAGTCCCAAGCAACTGCGGGAATTCCTGGGGACCGCAGGTTTCTGTAGACTCTGGATTCCTGGGTTTGCTGAGATAGCAGCCCCCTTGTATCTACTAACTAAGCAAGGTAACTCCTTTGCTTGGACTAAGGAACATCAATTGGCATTTGATCACATCAAATTGGCTCTTCTGTCAGCCCCTGCTTTGGGCTTACCGGACGTTACCAAGCCCTTTGATCTATTTATAGATGAAAAACGGGGTTATGCAAAAGGGGTTTTAACCCAAAAACTAGGGCCCTGGAGGCGACCTATAGCCTACCTGTCAAAGAAATTAGATCCAGTGGCAGCAGGATGGCCACCATGCCTCCGGATGATTGCAGCTGTGGCTCTTCTGATTAAGGATGCCACTAAACTGACTTTGGGACAGCCATTAACCCTGTTAACCCCTCATGCCATCAAAACTGTAATTCGCCAGCTGCCTGATCGCTGGATGTCAAATGCCCGACTCACCCATTACCAGTCTTTGTTATTGGACACCGACCGAATTCAGTTTGGTCCCATGGTGACACTGAATCCAGCGACCCTCCTGCCGCTCCCAGGAAAAGCAGATCCTCACAACTGTCAGCAGATTCTTGCAGAGACACAGGGAACCCGGCCAGACCTCACCGACCAACCGATGAAGGATGTGGAGCTGGTCTGGTACACAGATGGAAGCAGTTATCTGCTCAATGGAGAATGACGAGCAGGAGCAGCCATCACCACCGAATCTGAGGTAATATGGGCGAGTGCACTTCCGGGCGGAACATCAGCTCAGCGGGCAGAACTGATAGCGCTGACTCAAGCGTTAAAGTTGGCAGAGGGGAAGAAACTAAACGTGTACACTGACAGTAGATATGCCTTTGCTACTGCTCACATACACGGAGAAATTTACAGACGCCGGGGTCTACTAACCTCAGAAGGAAAAGAGATCAAAAATAAGGCTGAAATATTAGCTTTACTTAAAGCTTTATTCTTGCCTAAAAAGTTAAGTATCATGCATTGCCCCGGTCATCAAAAAGGTAATACTCCAGAGGCCAAAGGGAACAGATTAGCAGATGAAACAGCCAAGAAGGCAGCCCTAGGGCCACAGCTTTTGATAGTGACTCTATTGCCCCAACGAGCAGACCCACAACATGATGACCATGAGGAGCACTGGGTCTATGAAGATAAAGATTTAAATGCCATACAGAAACTGGGGGCCACTTATGACCCCGGAAAAAAATGTCTGGAAATATCTAGGAAAGACTATCATGCCCCTCAAAAATTCAAAACAATTAGTAAAGTCCCTACACAGACTGACACATCTTGGGGCTAAAAAGATGAAGGAGCTCTTAGAGCGTGGGGAAGGTACTTTATATCTTCCAAACAGGGATCAACTTCTGCGCCAGGAAGAAGAAAACTGTCAAGCATGTGCCCAGGTAAATGCTGGTAAGATCAAAATTGGAACAGGGATCCGGGTGAAAGGCCATAAGCCCGGAACCCATTGGGAAATAGACTTCACTGAAATCAAACCTGGTATGTATGGCTACAAATATCTTTTGGTTTTTGTTGACACTTTCTCTGGATGGACAGAGGCATTCCCAACTCGGCATGAGACTGCTAAGGTGGTTGCAAAGAAATTACTGGAAGAAATCTTTCCCAGGTATGGAGTACCTGGGACCATTGGGTCAGATAACGGGCCTGCCTTCGTCTCCCAGGTAAGTCAGATGGTGGCCAATACATTGGGGATTAATTGGAAATTACATTGTGCTTATAGACCCCAAAGTTCAGGACAGGTAGAAAGGATGAATAGAACCATCAAGGAGACTTTAACTAAATTAACGCTTGAAACTGGCACTAGAGACTGGGTACAACTCCTACCTTTAGCTTTATACTGGGCCCGGAACACCCCAGGCCCACAGGGGCTAACCCCATTTGAGATTTTGTACGGTGCACCACCACCTGCTGTTAACTTTTATGAAACTGAAACTTATGCCTCCCTCACCCCATCTATGCAGACTCATTTGCGTGCCTTGCAGTTGGTCCAGAACGAGGTTTGGAAGCCTCTAGCCGCAGCATACAAGGAGGAACTCAAAACCCCCTTGCTGCCACATCCCTTCAAAGTCGGAGACACCATCTGGGTACGCAGGCACCAGAGCAAGAACCTCGAACCGCGGTGGAAAGGACCTTACACCATCCTGCTGACCACTCCCACTGCAATCAAAGTGGACGGCATCACCGCTTGGATCCACGCTTCCCACGTGAAAGCTGCACATCCGCAGGAGCCCACAGACGCCTCTCTGGATCCAGAATGGAAGCTGCAACGCACCCAAAACCCGCTAAAGATAAGACTTACATGCTGTTAATCACTCTTGCTCTCTACGCTACTCCCCTCGTCCTAGGTAGTAATCCCCATACCCCCATAAAGTTGACTTGGCAGGTGTATTCCAAAACCGGGAAAATAATTTGGTCTATTACAGCAGCCCACATCCCTGGCACATGGTGGCCTATTTTGACCCCAGACTTTTGCCAACTAGCCGCTGAATCAGACTCTTGGGATATTCCCGGCAACTCACATGACCTCAGTACTTATTGTTCTACCCCCATAACGAGATGCAGACTGGGTCAACATGACTTTTACGTTTGTCCCAAAGAAGGGAGAAACCGAACCCAAGCACGTAGATGTGGAAATTATGAAACATACTTTTGCTCCTCCTGGGGCTGTGAAACTACAGGGGACGCTCACTGGAAACCTTCTTCTGATAAGGAATTCATAACAATACTCAAAAACTTCACTCCCCATGGCACGCGCCCCTCTGATTGCTATCCCCCCCCTAAATCTTACTACCAAGGGGACAAATCATTGCCCTTACGGATACAGTTTACAAAAAAAGGAAAAGAACAGCTAGATCCCTGGCTCACTGGGAGAACATGGGGCCTTAGATGGTTTATGAAAGGAGATGATCTCGGTGTAATTCTCAGAATCAAATTATCTCTAACCCCAATTTTGATGAGCCAAATAGGACCTAATCCTGCTCTCGGGGACCAAAGAGCTCCCTCAGTTCCCAGACAATCAAAAAGTCCGCCCAAAGTACCTCCCAGTGAGCCACCCATGTCTCAAATTGTAACCATAGACTATCAAACCTCTAGTTACTCCCCCAAACCCACACTCCCTGGAACCGAAAACCGATTGTTAGATTTGATTCAAGGAGCCTTTTATGCCCTCAATGCCACCGACCCAGACCGCACCCGGGAATGTTGGCTCTGTCTAACCTTCGGCCCACCCTACTATGAAGAAATAGCAATAATGTCTGACTGGAACAGTAACATAAACCCTGATCCTAAATGTATGTCCCTGCCCGGCTATAAACTCACCATCACTGAAGTTTCAGGACAAGGGATCTGTGTAGGAAATATACCCCTGTCACATCAACCTCTCTGTAACACCACCCTCCTGACAAATGGCTCACAAAATAATTATTTGTGGGGTCCCCCCGGAACTTATTGGGCCTGCAACATTGGACTGACCCCCTGTATTTCCACGGCAATCCTCAATGCCTCCACTGATTTTTGTGTGTTAGTCCGAATCTACCCACGACTATTCTATTATTCCTCAGAGGAGTTTGAAGGACATTTCATGGGCAGGATTCGATACACCCGAGAGCCTATCAGCCTTACCCTGGCAGTCTTGTTAGGAGCAGGAGTATTGGCAGGAATTGGGACTGGGACTGCAGCTCTGGTTGAGGGCCCCCGACAGCTAGGGATTCTAGAAGCTGCAATCCAACAAGACCTAAGAGCAATAGAAACCTCTGTAACTGCTTTAGAAAAATCCCTAACCTCCTTATCAGAAGTTGTCTTGCAGAATAGACGAGGTCTGGACCTATTATTCTTGAAGGAGGGAGGACTTTGTACAGCCTTAAAAGAAAACTGTTGCTTTTACACCAATCACACAGGGGTAGTAAGGGAGTCTATGACAAAGCTTAGAGAAAGACTAGATGCAAGGGAAAGGTCTCTGCAAAGCTCCCAAAGTTGGTTTGAAAGCTGGTTTAATAACTCCCCTTGGTTAACTACTATATTATCTACTGTAGCCGGTCCCTTAATTGTATTGCTGCTGATCTTAACATTTGGGCCCTGCATATTTAACAAATTAATGCAATTTATAAAAGAAAGATTGTCTGTAATTCAAACTATGGTCCTCGCGCAGCAATATCAAGTACTCCCACAGCACCCTGAACCATCAGCTGAGCAAATACCGGACTCTGAGCAGGTAGATCAATGGATATAAGATTATATCCCGGATAAAGAAAAAGGGGGGAATGTAGGACCTCAAGACCCAGGCCCAGCATTAGGTGACCAAACCCCTAGGCCTCAAAGCTGCAAGACGCTTCCTCACCCAACCCCCATGTCAAAACCCCTCCAGCAGCACGTAGCACCTCAGGTGTTGCACAATGTTACCACAAGATGTTCCATGTAGATAACCCTAATGGGCCCCCTACCACAAGATGTTCCTCTTAGACAGCCCTACTGGTTAAACTTGAGAACTAGGTTTAAAAACAGAAACTGAAAAGACAGGATGTAATTTTAGGGTTTTTCCGAGCGCATAAAGTGAAAAAAAAACAAGTTTACCCCCTAGGCGACCCAGTGGCTGGATTCAGAGGAACCAATAGAAAGGCTGTTGCTGTGCTAAGCTAAGAACTAACCCGCTTGTTTCCTATATAAAAAAAATCTGTACCCCAAAGCCCGGTGTGCCAGTTCACCGAAGCTCCGGCTGAGGTTTTGCTGTGCACCCACAGGCACCTGTGTGAGAATAAACGCCTCCTGCTTTTTGCAGCCAGTGTCTCGTGTGGTTCATTCCGGGTTTGGGATCTGTGGATCTTTCAGAATGAGTGATATCTAAAAAAACTGGCCTGATGTGGCTTCTCCATGAAAGAAGATAAAAATTGGGGCCATTTTTAACATTACTTTTTTTTTCTTTGCATTCTTCTTTATCTCAATGTTACCCAATATTGGATTTGACCCTAGAATCCACTGGGGCACATGCTGGGGGCGGGGCATGGTGACTCAGCAGACTGTGAATGTTCCTGGACTGTGTCAATATACAAGGGTAGAGGTTGTAAGAAGGAAATCATTAACTTTGAAAATTGTTTGATTAGATTAAAGCTAGTTTAAATAGAAACAAAAAACTATATCAATTAGTTTGAACTTGAAAGAAATGTGTCACTGCCAAGACAAGAAGCCCAAAAGAAGGAGAAGCTCTGGATGCATCCACTGAGGGTCCAGATGTCCTCCCATCTTTTCTTGGGTCTTTCATCTTCTTTTTCTGTAAACTGCTGTCACTCTCAGGCTGGGTAAGGACAACCTCAGCAATTTCAAACCCTACAGCACAACATGATACAACAACTCCAAGAACAGGGGCCTATTTTTTAAAAATTATTCTTCTTAGAATGAGAGAAAACTTCCCTAGACCCTCAGAACAAATAATTTCACATGGCATTGATTAGGAATAAGTCACAACTAAGTCCTCCCACAATGACCCCATGCCAAGGGCAATGGAATTAACCGAGTGACCTAACCAATCAAGTGGAGTACAACAGATGGGGGGTGGGGGCTGTGGTAGAGAACCTTCTCGAGTGTTGAAATAGCAGTGATAAAGTGATGACTTTCTTCACATGAATTTCCAGAGTCACTGGGATTCCAGGCCTGTGCCACCATGCCTGGAATGTCACCTTTGGATGAAGTGGTACATGTAAATAAAAGTGAAAAGTTTGCTCTGGAGCAGGCATTATTGGTGCTATGTGGTTGGTAAAAGGACAGGCCAAGAGGAGAAAGTGACAGGAGGCCACACCCAGTAGCAAATCCATACAAGAGATGGTGAGAGAGAGGGTGGGCTGTAATCAATGTTCATGTAACTGATGATTCAATCTAATTTTAATATGGAAACTTCTATGTGGGACGAAAGAATGGGAAGAGGAAACACAAGACACCTGTGATGGCCACACTTGATGAACAGGGACCTTGATGAGTGCTGGTTTGGGAGAAACCAGAGTCACAGGATTGCTTCACATACAACATGGTAAACTCACAATTTCCCAAATGAAGCCGTATAAATAATAAACATGGAAGAAGTCACTGTAAGTGTGTCCTAGTCATGAGTACAACCCCTTGGGAGGTGAGAGTCAGTAACCTGGACAGTGTGAGCTATCTGCATGAAGAAAGAAAGGTGATGTCAACGGAGCCTAGGTAGAAATTCAAACTGAGAGAAGAAAGGATTATAACAAGAAGTGGAAAATAAAATAGGGTCAAGGTGACACGTATTTTGAGGGAACATATGTTTATAGAGATGTGGTTTCCTTCTTCATATCTGAGATGAAAGTCTAGAGTTTCATATATTAGGGCCTGTTGATACAACTACTCCTATCAGAAAGACTGGGAAACTAAGGTGTGGATGCCCAGACTAAGCATATAGCCAGATAATAGGTTACATCATGGTCCCCAATTATTCCATTTGCAAATCCCTGGGACCTGAGAATTATGTTACATGACATGGCACAAGAAACTTCTCAGAAGGGATTAATTTAGGGACTATGACAGCTAAGATTTTCCTGGATCCTCTGAGCAGACAGAATGTAATTACAGTCTTCTAAGAAGTGAGACAAAGATGTCACAGGCCCAGAAGTGAAGTGAGCATAGAAGTATATGTCAGAGATTCAAAGATGCTATGGAGGTGACTTTGAAGATGGAGGAAGGGGCCATGACCAAGGCACAAGTCCTCTAGAAGCCGGGACAGGGGAAGAATCATTCTCGATTAGCCCTTCAAGGAGAAACACAAGTCTACCAACAGGATGAGTTAGCCTATGGAAACTGACCTTGGACTGCTGGTCCAAAACTGTAAGAAATAAATTTGTGTTGTTTGAAGCAATAATGTTTGTGACAATTGGTTACAGCAGTGACAGGGAACTATGCCTGATGCCAACAATTCTCTCCTCTCTCTTCTAAATCATCAGTTTTCCTCTTTCACTTTTTTTTTCCTAAAAGCACATAGATATGATGCTATTTCTGCCATCACAAAATATCCCCACTGGACTCCGTGTTCTTCCTTAGTGACTCTGCAATTCCCTGGTCCACTTTATAGCCAATTCTTTGAAAAATTTGCATACTTCTGTCTCTGATTCCTCCTTTCCAGTTCTTTTGTGAAACCACTCCATTCAAATCCTTGCCTCTACCAAGCTATGAGAAGAGTTCGTGACTTTGTTAAGAACTATTGCCAAATCCAATTTTCCATGTTCAGTCTGTCTTCCTCGACCCACTGTTCCATTTCTCTCTCTCCCCACTGTATTATTTCTTTATTTGTTTTCATGAACAAACTTTCTCCCACCTCCACTGGTGCACCATCAACCACTGCTTCTCAGCCTCTTCTTCTTCTCAGCCTCTTCTCTGGGGTCTTCTGAGGTTTTTTTAGAAATTCCTTAACCATGAGGTGCCTCATGTGTCATTTCTTCACTGTCCACTCTACCTCACTTTTCCAAACTCATCTCTGAACTTTCAAGGTTTCTAAAGGAACAACTCTAACATGAAATTCCTAGTGTGAATCTTTGGCTTACACCTTTCCTCAAACTCTACACTTCTTTGCACAACTGTGTGTGTGGAATTTCATTTAGGTATATCATGGCTCCTCAAATGAACCATGTCTAACATTTAACTCATCATCTTCCCATGAAAACCTGCTCTTCTCTAATCTTCTTCGTCTCAGTAAATGATGATGCCTCTCTCAGTTGTTTAAAGCAGAATTTTTGAAGTCAGTGGAGTCCATTTCTTCCTCTCACCTTTCTAATGAAAGGCCTAAGATTTTCACCTGTCTTGTAAGCTAACAATTCATCTTGACCTGTTTTCATGGATATTAGGAGAAATCATGAAACTTCTGTGCCAGAGATGAATGACGGTTTATTATTCAAGACAATATCTGTGCCCAGTGTCATAGTATTTTTGTAATGATTCCTGGAGCTCCAACTTTGAGAGGGTGAAGGGGAGGAGCTCAGAGGTACTTGCACCTTCAGTAGGTTGAGTCACAGGAGGAAACCCTTGAGTGTAGGGAGCCAAATGATCCAGGCAGCAAGCATGGCTGCACTTTGACAGGAGGGAGAGATTTTCTTAATTTTACTTGACAGAAACATGCCTTCTGTTTCCTTGGAGGGAGCCACTATCTCTACATGTCAACGCTGAGCAAAATGAGCTAAATGAGTCCCCTTTTTATATGTGGAAGCAGGCAGGCTCAGGTGTAAGAAATAAGACATCCTTTGACAAAAATAAATTTTCTTTTCTATGCTTTTTTCTAAAGTAAAATAATGTTTAATGTGAAATTTTGATTCTTGTCACAAAATAGAAATTAATAATAATAATACAAAAATAATAAACTTTCTTTCTCCCCCAAAAAGTTCTGATTATTCATTTTGAGACAAATCATCCTCACCTTTAGGGAATTCTTTTTCTGATATTTCCTTAGATTCATTTTGCCTGTTATAGTACTTCATTAAACAAAATCATCTATTCATTTGTGTCTCACTCCTTTTGCTCAGAATGTCTGTGAGGTTCATTCGTGAAAGTGCAAGTATCTGTGGTCCATTCCATTTTACAGTAATCCTCCTTTAGGTTTGCTTTCCATGGTTTTGGATATTATGGTTAACTATGGACTAAAAATGTCAAATGGAAAATTCCAGAAATAATTCATAGGTTTTAAAGTGCATGACATTTTCAGTAGTGTGATGAAATCTCATCCATGCAATCCTGGTCCATTCTACCCAGGATGTCAATCACCCCTTTGTTCAGGGTACCCAGGATAAATAGCTGCTCGCCTGTTAGTCATTAGTAGTTGGCTGGGTTATCTGATTGACTGTCACAGTATTGCAGGGTTTGTGTTCAAGTAATGCCATTTATTTAAAAATGGCTCAAAAGTAGAAGAGTAATGGTGCTGACAATTTGGATATGCCCAAGAGAAGCTGCAAAATTCTGTTTTTAAGTGAAAATGTGAAAGTTCTCAACTTAATGACAGGTTAAAAAAATTCCCTGGGACCCCAATAAAAATGGAGGGCAGGAGAGGCACACTGTCCCTCTCATCTCTGAGAGGAGCCATTCTCTCACTTAAGAGTGTCTCCTTTGTCCCTTTCCCATTTCTTCTAAAAAACTCATGCCTGTTACTCTGAGCAACATGTCTGAAATCTTTCTGCCTTGGTCATAAGAATTGGAGTATTAAGGGGTGGGGGGCCTTCATGGTGCCTCAGTTTCCCATAATGTCCCAGCCCTGTAACAATTCGATTGAGATAATCCACCCAAAAAATTATCAACCTCTAAATATTCCAAGTCAATACTTCCGTGCACTTAGTGCAGAAAAGACCTCTATTGCTGAGAGAGAGGAAAGTTAAAGACAGAGCTGCAAGCCCAGAGGAGTCCTTCCAAGCCACCCGTTGTCCATCAGATGCAGGGCTCCTTCTGCTATAGCACTTCCAGGGCAGCTGACAAACCACCTTTCAATTCCCCTGGGGTCCACTTATTTCTTCAGAAGCAGAAGTGCCAAACCCAAGCCCTAGCATGAAGTGTCCATCATTCCGCTTCACACAACAACTGTGACTAAGATATATCACCACTCGAACCCCTCTGACTCTACCTTTCCCTCCTTCTCCTGACTAGAGCTTAGTAGAAGATGATGCACCAGTGTTATTATTTCTACCAACCACCAGTTGGATGGAACCTAACCACCCGTGGTTCCAAAATGAAGCTGAAATCAATTCATTGACTTTCTTATGGTCCTTCCTTATCTCATATCTTTCAGCAAGAACACATAGAAGGCTGGCTGGGGATCTAGCTCAGTTGGTAGAGTGCTTGCCCCACGTGCACAAGACCCGGGGTTCAATCCCCAGCACCACACACACACACACACACACACACACACACACACACAGAGAGAGCACACATAGAAATGTTTTATTACTAGAGGAGTATTGTTTTGGTTGGTCATTTCTAATTCTGCTCAAGGGCCCTAGTTAAATTTTCTCACCCTCCATTTTGTCATAAATCCCATCCAAAAAGAAGTTATTCAGATTTTTTTCCATAATGGGAATTGAACACAGCACCTTGCATATGACAGGCAAGAACTCCACCACTGAGCCATATCACCAGCCCTTTTTAAAATTTTTATCTTATTTAGAGACAGAGTTTTGCTAAGTTACCCAGGCTGGCCTCAAACTTGAGATCCTCCTGCCTCAGCCTCCCAAGTAGCTGGAATCACAAGTGTGCACCACCACATTCCACTTCAGAATTTCTTAAACAAAGCTAGATGTTGGTCCCAAGCACATATGTAACAAAATTCCTTAGAAATACCCACCACTAATTTCATTATCCTCTTTCCCTACATGGAGGTCCCACTCCACCTTCTGATTCTTTCTGTGTTGCTTCCTTGAAAAAGAAGGAAGGCTTCTTGCCAAGAAGAAAATATATAAGATCACCCATAAATTCCTCGATTATCTTGGTTTCAGTGGCTGTCTCTTTGGGAGTAGCTTTCTCCACGCCCCGCCCCCATCCCCATTGTTACCATCAGCCTTGGGAACTTCACTTATCCTCAATGTCTATGCTCCAGCCTTTAGTCCTTGATGACACCTATGATTTCATTGTATGAAGCCGGCAGTTCTTTCCTCTGTACTCTTGTGTTATTATAACTTCTATTAATGCAGTTTACACACACACACACACACACACACACATTAGTGAAATTGTACTCTGAACTAGTGAAGAAAGTCTGCTAAATAGAACTCCTATGCAAGGTTGTTATGGTTTAGACCTTAAATGCCCCACAAAGACCAGTTGTTAAAGTCTTGGTCACCATCCTGTGGAGTTCATCTATCTTCCTTCAAAGCTGGCTTTGAAAAAAATTTCTTTTCCTACCAATTTGACTTCAAATATTTGTAAATCAGTATGTGATGTATTACAGCCTAGTCCTTCCCCCAAGTGGTAATTGTACTGCCCAGTAACAGGTGAAGCCCTTGAGGGGGCATTGGAGCTTGAGTCCCATCTCTTCTTTCTCTTTGCTTCCTGTCCCTCATGAAGTGAGCAGCCTTCTCTGCCACCCTCCCTTCCACATATGCTCTGCCACAGGCCCAAAGCAACAGAACCAGCCAAATGGATCATGGATGGAAACTTCTGAAACCATGAGCTAAAAAAAATCCTTCTTCCTTTTAAGTAGTTTGTTTCGGGTATTTTATCATAGTAATGAAAAGCTGATTAACATGAGTGTTTTGTTTAATGTTACCATATGTCATTCTTTCCCTATCTTGTATTGGTGCAATTGGTATTTCATAGCTAAACACAGGACTACCTTTATAATTTATCTTATTATTTTCACCTGTTTTGTCAAAGTCAGAATTCTGCCTGATTCTATTATTCCATGTATTTTGTATTTATCTCAGCAATGTATCAGCTGTGGATTTGAAATAGACACCCTTCATATTTTCATTGATAAAACTATTGAACTAAGCAGAGTTTAGTCTGAGTACCATATCAAACTACAAAAATATTCTCTCTGATGTTAATAGTCTTGATCCAATCAAGTCTGAGCCCATCACACCGAGTTAAACTTTTGTCTCACATCCTTTGTAATATGAACCTGTATTTTGCATTAAATGCTTTGCCAAAGTGAAGAGACCCTGTCTCTCTTGCATCCCTAATTTGGCAGCCTAGGAACTCAGTCAGAGAAAGAGTATGAGTCAGTCTCACCCATAGTAAAGCTATACCAGACCCCCATGGTCTCTCATACACTTTGCATTAAATGTATCCTAAAACATTTATAAGGAGGATATTATGCCTAAGAGCACATAATTTTCAGAATCCATCCATCCTCCATCCTCCTTTTGCAAGTGGAAAGATCTTTATCCCTGGCTTCATGGTTACTCTCTGGTTTCCTAAGATTTCTCAAAAGCTACCAATAAAATGAAATGTTTTCAAGGAAGCCCACGGTCTATTAGACAAGTAATGGACAGATATCAAGATGATCCCCAAGTGACTCTGCCTCCTGGCATTATGTCCCGGTGTCATATCCTCTCCTGAGTGTGGCTGGTACTGATGACTTTAACCAACAGAGTACAGTAACATAAAGGGGTAAAATTTCCATCATTGGGTAATATAAAATCGTGACACCTACCTTGCTTGTCTTCTCAAGCTGACAAATTATGATAAAAAGAGTGACTATGATGGAGAGGCCCTCTATAACAAGGAACTGAGCATGACCTCTAACCACCAGCCAGCTAGGAACTAAAACCTTCACTTCAACAGTTCACAAGGAATTGAGTCCTACCAACTGCCACATGAACTTGGAATCTGGCCATTCCCCAGCTGAGCCTCCAGAAGATTCATACCTTGATTGATACTATGATTGCTGTCCATTGAAAATCTGAGCAGAGGCACTACCAAGCTCTGCCATGCTTAAGAAAAAAAAAATACGACAAATTTGGCAGCTTAAAACCAACACAAGTGGCGACAGTTTAAATGGCAATTATAACACAGTGTGATATCCAAGGAGAATACAGAACTCAAATAATCCCGGAACTTGTGGCAGAAGGCAGTTACTGCAGTCTGAGTGTGCCACAAAAGCTTTATGATGGCCTTCAAGGGGATTTTCAAGATGGCATTTCATGCCAAAATAAATCCTTCTTGAGTGGTCCAAATGTGCCAGGCGCTGTTATAGGCACTAGAACCACCAAAAAAAATCTGTCTCAGAGAGCTCAGTTTCCAGTAGAAGGAAACGAATAACAAGCTAATAAATACATAGAATGAACATTGTGCCAGATGTTGAGAAGTACTCTGAAGGAAAATAAAAGCAGGGAGACTGCATACAGAAGACGGGAGCAGACCAAAGCGTTTATCAGAGAGTCCTCACCCACAAAGAGATATTTTAAAAAAACAGCTAAGGAGGGGAGAAAGAAAGTCTTGGCAATGCCCCAAAGAAGAGGGAAAGCGTTTCTGCAGAGGGACTCTCAAGGGCCAAATCCCTGCAGTGAGAGCTGGCCAAGCATGTTCTAGAAAGAGTGGGATTAGGAAAAGAGAACAAAATGGAGGACCAACTTGTGTAGAGCCCTTTAAGCCATTGCAAGGCTTTGGCTTCCACTGTGCCCAGGTAGGGAGACGTGAGAGGATGTGAGCTGCTCTACAGAGAGTAGAATGCAGGTAGGCGAGAGCAGACATGGACAGCCAGCCAGGAGACCATTTTAATACTCAAGGCATGAGATGAGACGACTTGGACTAGGATGGTTGAAGAGCGAGTGATGAGAAGTGGTCAGATCCTAGATACATTTTTCTTTTTTTAGAGAGAGAGAATTTTTTTAATATTTATTTTTTAGTTTTCGGCGGACACAACATCTTTGTTTGTATGTGGTGCTGAGGATCGAACCCGGGCCGCCATGCCAGGCAAGCGCGCTACCGCTTGAGCCACATCCCCAGCCCTCTAGATACATTTTTAAGGTGAACGTGGCAGAGCTCGTTCACAGATTTGATATGGGATATATAATAATAAAAAGGGCAAATTTGATTCCACAAATTTTAGACTTTATGACAAGACACATGGCTGAGAGAGAAAATGAGACTGGGTAAATGGGAGGTGGGAGAAGTTTGCAGGGGATTGAAGGAGTGGTATCTGGGACGTATTGAGCTTTAGAAGTGCATGAGATCTTCAAGATCTTCACAATGTTAGGTGGACAAATTGACACGGCAGGTTATACAAAGTATACTTCTCCTACAGATATTCTCTTGATATGTCTGCCTTCTTCCAATGCTCTCTGAGCCGAGAGCAATAAATTCATGGTTTGGTCAACTCTAACTTCATCTGCTGTCCCTAAAAGAGATGCTCCACTCATTGGGTGCCTTTCCTGGGAATCTGAGAAGACTAACTTCTCAGATTCTCAGGGGAGATGCTGGTTGGAAGAGTTCTGTGTTTGGGAGTATGGTTGTCTATTACCTCAGACTAGCTTTTGTCCAAAGGTCATGCCTGTGATTCTGGGCTATCCAGAAAAGGAAATGCTAGCTCCTCTCCCTCCTTCCATCACTCCTGGGTTTTCCCAGTGATAGGTCCACCCAGAGACAGCTCCCCACTGACGAAATAGTGAGGAGCTCACTTTTTAAATATATCACGTAAAATTATACAAGAAATGTCCAGTGTTAAAGATATCTGGCTTACTGAATCAGCATCTCCCAGGGTCAGCCATAGGCATTACATTTCTTAAAAGCTCCTCAAGGGATTTTGATGAGTTAGGAACCCTAAGATGCCCTCTTCTGGCCACAGGGATATTCATTCCTTCTATTCAGACCTTCCTGCAACATCTTCCTGAACCAGCTACTGTTATGCATTCTGATTCCAAACACCCAAGCTACATCCAAGAGCAGAAGGGGCAGCTCCCTATAGAACCTGTATTCTGCACCCTCATCTCCTGCCCTGGATGGAATCAGGCACCTTTCCCACTACTCACATCACCTTTTGATTGCTCCTCATTGTACTCGCTCTTACACTAAAGCTACAATTAATTTCAATTCATGTGGTCCCTCTCAACTACCTGGTTTAAATTCCTTTCAAATCCCACTTAAAACTCTGTTCTGTATCTGAGTTTCTGTTTCAGGGGCCCAATTGTCCACCTTCTTTACTAGCCCCACACCCAGTCACATGTTTCACAATACTAGAGTGAGCGGCCTGGCTCAGGGGAACATTTATGAAGCAGAAGATTCTGAAGGCCCCTGATCTGAATCCTAGTAGCAGCTCAGACTCGGGCATCCTCTCCCTTCTCCTCAATGTGTCACCAAAGCTGCTTCCTCAGCACTTGCTCTCTGTGTGACTGGCAGCTTGCTCCATTTCTCTCCCTGGGTCAGGCTCACTATCTCTGGTACCAGGCTTGTAACTTGGTATATCTTTCTATTTTTAAGAGAGAGAGACACACAGAGAGAGAGAGACAAAGACAGAGACAGAGACAGAGAGACTGCCTTTGGGGTTAACACTTATTTTGATCTACCTTGTTCTACCTGAGGATTCTCTAGAGAACAAGGCTCATTTATATAGGTTGTTGCTGCTTTGCAGTTCTGGGAACTGAACCCACGACTTGTGCATACTATGTAAGTGCTCTGCCACTGAGCTATAGTCCTCTAATCCCCGTTTTTTGGTGTTTTTTTTTTTTTTTGGTCTTAGTACTGGGGATTGAACCCAGGAGTGCTTCACCACTGAGATACTTCCCCAGCCCTTTTTTCACTTGAAAACAGGATCTCAGTAAGTTGCTTAAGGCCCAATTGTCCAAGGCTGGCCTTGAAATTGTGATCCTCCTGCCTCAGTCTCTCAAGCCACTGGGATTACAAGCGTGTACCACTGTGCCCAGCGCACAGTTTACTTTGTAATCCCACTCTATCTCTAAATAAGTGTGACATTGGGATGTCTTATTTGTGAATGAGTTTGTCATTTTGTTGATGGCAACCAGTTAGCTCAAGCCATTCTCATTGGTGACCTTCCAGATCTTCACTAGAGTATGAGGGTTTGCTGGGACAGCCCTTACCTGCTGATCTGAGTGGGTATAGTTTGTCCCCCAAGGGTCCATGTGTTAAGAGTTTGGCCTTCAGTATGGAGGAGCTGGGAAGTGGCAACTTAAAGTGGAAAATACGGGGGCTATGTGCCCCAGACGTCCAGGAGAGATCAGCACCTGGCCAGCAAGATAGGGATGTGGACCAATTCTCAAATACTCACCGACAGAGCTCCCAGGGTCAGTCAAGAACAAACTCCAGCTTCTGCAGCTTCTGATTATAACTGTGCCAGCCCCACTATGGGAGAACACCAGTGGTCAACGCTCCCCAGGCTGCCCCATCCTATCCTGGGGCACAGGAAGCTGAGGCTACTACAAACAGCTGGCAGCTTGCAGAGAAGCACAAAGAGTAGGACTTGAAAACCCCCGAGTTCTTGACCCAAGTGTTACAGGGCCACCAAAAATAAATACAGAGAACAGCACAACAGCATCGGCAATGACCATCCATCTTCGCCAACAACTTTGCACCTCAGTGGAAATAAGACCCACCCCCTTTTTTTATTAAGATTTTTTTTCCTATCCCCCAACTTTTTCCACCTTTTTTATTTTTCATTTTACTTTTTATTATTTTTCTCTATTTTTAATTTATTTTAATATTTTTAATAACTTTTTCCATTTTGCATGATGTTGTATGTATGCATGGGTATGTCTGTGTATGTGAATTCTCACTGCATGGATAGGTTTGAAATATATATATATATATATATATATATATATATATATATATATATATATATATATATATGCAAATAATTTTTCTTTCATTTTAATTGCTCTTTTTGCATTTTTTATTTGTTCTTTTTAGATATACATGACAGTAGAGTGTATTTTGACATATTATACATACATGGAATATAAGTTATTCTAATTAGGATCCCATGCTTGTGGTTGTACATGTTGTGGAGTTACACTGGTCATGTGTTCATATATAAGAATAGGAAAGTTATGTCAAATTTATTCTTCTGTCTTTCCTATTCCCCTTCCCTCTCCCTTTCTCTGTTCACTTTTTAAGTATTTCAATCTTTCTCTTTCCTTTCTACCATACTTTCTTTTCATTTAAGGAATGTAATTCCACTATATTACAGAATTATATAGTTTATGGAATTCTTATCCAATACATGTTGTAATTTTTAACATCATATACAACATAGTAGACACCTGCTGGCTAATGGCTGATCTAGACATTAGTTTACTGTTGACGACAATGTTAAATGCTGATCCCATTATTCCTCTACAAGTGGTAATTAGTGTTATAGATGTCAGAGTAGACACCAAACATTTGTTTTAAGACTGTACATTAGTTGTTAACATTACAGCTAGTCCTTGCTCCCTCTAAGAGAAGCTGGGAAGTGATTGGGATACTTTAAGCTCACACAGTAGATATCCTGCTGATGAGCAATACTCACAGCTTAGCCAAAACAGTGAACTCTACTCCACACGCAATCTCACCTCACCGGAGCTTCATCAATACTTCAACACATAGAATAAAGGAGAGAAAAAGCTGAGACCAACTACCAGGCCCCAAGGAGAAACAACTACAGGGGGACCTCAGGTCCCACTCCTGGACAACTACTCATACAACAAAAACAGAGAAGTCTACAGAACAAACAAGATAACAAGACAGCACATGTGTATAAAAGAGGAAAAGGAATCCAGTGTAACTCATCAGAATAGCTACTAGCAAGTCATAGTTCCACAGCCAAAGGATGTGGGCAGAACTCAGAATTCCATGAGGATAAAGGAGTTTGAGTGAGCTGAAATTTTTCAGGCTAATGTAAACAAATATTAAATAGTGAAAATGTTTTAATATTTGAAGTTTTCTTTTATGGTCCCCAGTCAATTACTGTTCTTTACTCTGAATGAGCTTTAAAAAAAGGGGGGGGGGGGCGGCTGTTGGCAGCAGGTAGGATTTCTGCCGGCCAAATATTGTGAAAAACCTTCAGTGCCCTCCCCTGTAGGGTTAATGGACTGGCTGAATGCTGAGAGATCTTTCCCACCCAGGGACATAATGACAGTTGGCAACTCTAAGCCCAGAAAAAGTATTCCATTGAGGGAATAATCTGCACTCACTCTGCCACGATTATCATCACTCAAAGAAAAACCAGCTTCCAATACATGGTCCAGTGTTCCTGGGCTTCTGAGTGAATTTCAGTCAATTCTGCCCTCTAGTGTGTGCACTTGATATTACATCAGTTCAGGATTTTGACCATTAAATGAAATGGACAAGAGTTTCAGGAGCCTTTTCTCACAAACCTTTTCTAGATTCCCTTTGGTCAAAGGGAAAGTCCCAAAGCCATGTGTTTCACTCAAGGTCACACCGCCAGTGATTGATGGAGATAATCAGAATACAGTGAGCCTGTCTTCCACCTTTGACTGCTTCCCTGTGGGATAGATGGCTTCATGGAGGGTGCATCCCCTGTCGCTCTTCGTGAAATTCATCAAACTGTAAAGCACGGTACTTACCCTTTACCTAACAAGCCAAACTCACATAGGCCTTAAAAATCATAGAATGAAATCCCAGTCCCTGCAACTCAACAACAGAACGAGCAGATATTTCCCCACCACGTGAGAGTTGTTACATGACTGCTGAATGCTATCACCATTGTAGCTCCTCTAAGTGCTCATCAGACCTGCACCAGATGCTGTTGTTTCATGCATTAATAAAGCAGCTCAGGTATTACTATATCATATTGAGACAGGCAGTGCATTCCCCACCCTAGATGTCCACATCAGAACCCCAGAAACCTGTGAAAATGTTTCTTTACGTGGCAAATACAGGATTTTTGAAGATGTAAATTAAAGATCTTGAGAGATGGGATATTCCAGCAGAGTGCTGTGGCACACGCCTGTAATTCCAGCGACTTGGAAGGCTGAGGCAGGAGGATCACAAGTTTGATGCCAGCCTCTTCAATTTAGTGAGGCTCCAAGCAACTTAGAAAGACCCTATCTCAAAATTAAAAAATAAAAAGAGTTGGGGGTGTGGCTGGAGACGTGGCTCAGTTGTTAAGTTTCCCTGGGTTCAATCACCAGTACCAGAGACAGAGAGGGAGATGGGAGATTCTCCTGGATTACCTAGGAAGGTCTGACGTAATCACAAGGGTCCTTGTAAGAGGGAAGCCAGAGCCAAACAGAAGTAGTTGGAGTGATGCAACTCTGACTTTGACAACAGAAGGAGAGGCTGTGAGTAAGGAATTCAGGTGGCCTCTAGATGATAGAACAGTGAGAAGATAGATTCTCCCAAGAAGCAACATTGTAGCTTTGATCTTAGTGGGACAGGCAATGAGGCATACAGAAGTGGTGCACCCCTGCCAACCATTCTGACCTCCAATACTGTAGATCATAAATTTTTGCTATTTTAAACCACTGGGTTTGGTGGTAATTTGTTACAGCATAATGGGAGACTAACGCAACTGCACTTCAAAGCAATACGTTTCTTTTGCCATTAGACGCATTTTATGTTCTGAATTTAAAAACATCAATATGAAGAGCATTCATAGACTTCATCAAACTACCAGAGGGACCCATGACACACCGAGAAATTATTAACTCTTACCCTAGAAGGTGGAGAACAGGATGGAATTCAGGATAGATTGGAACTCCAGGAAGGCATGGGCATATCAAATGCAGTGAGGATTTCATTGTGTCAACTAAATTAACAACAGAGAACACGACCAGTGAAACTCCACATCATTTACGACCACAAGAATGGGAAGTCATACTCCATGTATGTATGATATGTCAAGATACATACTACTGTCATGTATATCTAAAAAGAACAAAAAAAAATAAATAAAAAGTAAAGGCTTCTCCCCCGAAAATAATAATAATAATAATAAATAACAACAAGAGAGTAGTTCTCCAAAGAAGTGAAGTTCAGAATAAACAGAACTGTCACCCAGAGTACAAATTCTGAGACATGTTACAGGCACATTCAGGGAGGTAAAGGAAAACAAGGGTTTTCAAAGTTAAAATGAGGATGGTGACGAAGTTGATTTGAAACAATGACCCTTGGTGACCGGACCCATGGCAAGGTGGCGTCAGTCCAAGGCAGGACAGGAGCTACTGGGTGAAAGTCCTTGCTGAAAGATTTTCTGTGCACCGTTGTAGCAGCTTTTCTGCAAGGTCATGGGCCCTGGGATAATTTTTATCATGTGTAGGCACAAGAAATCCTTCTATAGAACCCCCTGACTCTATTTTTGCTAGGGTTTGGCCTAGCTCCTCCATTTTGATTCTGACACCTGCAAACACTCTGTGTGAGTTTCTTCCAGTTGGAAGTGTACCAATTTATTTTTAGACCACATTCAGGCCTTCAATTCTGGCAAAACCTAGGATGTGGACATTTCAGGCTTCTGGGATAAATGATAAAAATGGAGAGTCTGGGATCTGAAAGGATTTTCCTGAGACCTAATTTTCCAAAAAGCTGCTCTAGAGATGTGAACCACTCCAAAGCCCCTGGGCTTCACCACAACCACACACAACTTCCTTCTCCTGTCATCTCCAGTGCCAGCTGCCTAATGCTGGTGGCTGCTTCCCATTCCCTGCCCTCCCTCACACTTGGCAAGACAGTGTCTCAAGTTTCTCATGTCTTATAAAACATACAAGGTGTCAATCAGCAAATCTGAAACCCTGACTCAGGATGGACAGACAGAAGAGGACAAAGAGGCTCCCGCCACAGAGTCCCTTTCCACATGAACAGCCAAGCACCGTTCTGCTCTCCTACCTCACCTGCCTGAGCCTCCTCTCCTAAACACTCACCTCCTGGCTTCTTCGAGTGTTTCTTGAAATGTGACCCTTGGTCCCCTTCCCGCCCCCCTGTACTCTCTTGTGTTCTTCACACAACATTGTAGCTTTGATCTTAGTGGGACACGCAATGAGGCATAAGAAAGATGGACTTTGGAATCAAACAGGTTTGAATGTCGCAGGAGTGACTATCAGTGTCACCTGTTCATTACTTGGATTGCTTAATCCATAGGAGCCACAAATATGTTTTCCTTAATGCGAGTCTGTGGACATTACAAGAGGCCATAGTCAGGCTGACCCCATGGTCAATGATCAATAAATGTGAGCCATCATTATAACCATGAAAATGTGCATGATAATTTTGGGGTATTTGTTGATAATTAATAATCAAGGCTAACCTGGACTGGTCACTCTGGGGTTCAAGAATTGAGAATGATCACCTTTGGGGCATACACTATTGGGAGAGGCCATCTGCCCTGGCCCTGAGTGTCCCTGTACGAGTAGGTATAGCAACCCTTGGTACTGCCTGATCTTTTCTGGCTGTACTTTCTCAGAATTGTACTTATAGGAAGCAGCAAGATGAAATAATGTCCCTCCCAAGCAAAAGGTCAGGCTTGTTTCCACTTGCTCTAAAAGTGGCACCTCCTCCAAGCACAGCGATCTCTCACACACCACCCACTGTGTGGGGGACTTAGTAGGTGCCCTGGTGTGTCGCTGGTGCTGACTGGTCAAGTAAAGCAAGAAGAGAGAATGGGTCACTGGATTTGACAATGCAGGTATCACTGGTGTCATTAAGAAGAACAAATCCATGGGATGAGGAGAGAGAGAGAGAGAAAAGAGAGACAGAGAGAGCACCCAGTGGGAGTGAATTCAAAAGCAGGTGGAAGGAAAAGGAGAAAAAATAATGGATATAGAGCTTTGCAACCACTTTTACCAAAAAGACAACTGAGAAATTCTCTGGTTTCTGCTAAGAAAACCCATCTGATTGCCTACAAAAGATGATGTAACTCTATCCTCTAAGGGTTAAGGAGCAAATGACGGGTACCATCTGAGTGTGTTTCTCTTCCCATAAAGTATTTATGGTTTAAAGGAAAGAGCAACATCTTTGGCCAAAGCTGTCACCGCTCCCTGAGTGACAGCCCAGCTGAGACAGAGGCTGGAGGCCGGAGGACGCTGCGTGTTCCCTTGTCACACCGCAGTTCTCTGGCCATCCCAGTGTCCAGGCCTCATTCCACAGGCCATAAGCTGCAGCTGCAGCCCTCTTGATTGTATTGCCCCTTAAAGGAAATGTTTAGGACAGTCACAGACTTAGGATGGACATTCTAGCTGGTTAGTGTCACATGACATCAGGAAGAGCAACAGCTGTCTTGACCTTAGAGGGTCTGGTGGATGATGTCCATGCCTTACTTCCTTGCAGTATGAGAGGAGAGGATGGTATGTAAGAACTCACCTTAAATACAAACTAAGGCTAGAGATCTGGTCAGTGGTTGAGTGACCCTGAGTTTAATCCCTGGTACAAAAAAAAAAATTTTTTTTTCTTGCTAGAATTTTAGAGCAATGTGCTGACTTGAAGCAACCCTACCTGAAATAAATGTATTTCACAAGCTGGCACCAACCGCAGACATCCTCCTTCCTTTCTCTAAACTAGAGAAGCCCTTGATGTTTTTCTTATACCAAGAAATATTACCTCTTGGTCCTCAAACACCACCAGTGTCGTCAAGAGTGGGAAGATGGGGAAAGAGAGGCAGATGGACTTGTAGAGAAGACAACCAAGAGGGCTTCTAGAATCCTCCAGCTGGAAGGAATCCCAGAGGCCATCTGGACAAATGCCCTTCTTTCATGCAGCCAGAGAGGAGTTGGGCAACTCTCCTGAGCCCAGAACATAGGTGGCAGAGTTGAGATTATAGCTAGATGGCCCAGTGCCTTTTGCAGCATGTCACACTACTCTCCAGGGGGCAATATCATTTAGTCACCAGAGGGTGGACTCCAGCCAGGTGGTTCACACACCGGCCCTGCCACTTGCTGTATTACCTTGGGCCACTTCCTCAACCTTGCTGGGCCTTCTACTCCTTTATTCTCAATAAGTTGGATGAGCTACTTGAGCTTCCTCGACGTCAGTATCCTCTACTGCAGAATGGGCCTTGGTAATGCCTCCTGGGAGTGCTGGGATGATTAAATAACTAAGGACCGAGAAGCACTTCATTCACTATATAAACAACACTGAACAAATGTTCACTTTATTGTCATTTCCTCTGGGAGACACTGGAGCTCAGGAATTAGACAAATATTCTACCTGAAAAGAGTCTGGAGTTGATTAAGGAAAAATAAAAGACTTAATGAGACATTTCGTGGCTGTGGAAACTAAAGGTGTAAAAAGGTGTGGGGGAAAGATAAACAAAAGGTGTGAAAGGTCAGAAATCATTCTTCTCCCCTGAAGGACAGTAGCAGCCCTGACAGGACCCTCCTAGGATCCCTATTTTCTCTCCCAGGGGCTGCCCTGAGCCTGCCACACTCTGGATTCTTGGAAGATGTGAGTGGGCTACCTCTTTAGTGTCGATTCATGTTGAAGGAAGAAGGGCCAAGTTCAAAGCCCCCAGGAGCTTTGGCCAGTACCTGGCAGGTAGCAGCCCACCATGAGGAAGCCATCGAGGTAGTGATATTAGCAGACCTCAGGGCTTTGCAGGAGGGAACAGGAAGATTCAGAGGAATGTAAATCTGTCCAAGAACAATCCTAAACAACCCTGCAGCCCAGTTCCTGGATCTAGAATGGGTATCTGGTCAAGAAACAGCAAAAGCTAAGGGAACATCAGCACCCCGTGGGTCAGAGGTCACCTAGTGCTTGGTTCCCACTGCCCAACTCCCAAGTCTGGCCCAACAAGTCACAAGCATTCCACGTAACAAGCAACATCGTAAGAAGCGTCTGTATCATCCTAACCTTACGGTACCCAAAGTCATTTTCCACACTGGCCCAGTAATGGCCTTAACATTGAGTTTATGGGGCTTTCCACTCCACTTTGAGATGACTGAGAAGTGCTGGGAAAAAACACGGTTCTGAACTTTTCCCTTATCATTAGCCAATTTTTGTCTTCATTCACTTATTCGCTCCATAAATGGTTAAGTGTGTGCTCTGTATCAGACACGACATCAAGGTCCAGAGATGGGAGCTCCTGTTAGTGATAATGCAGTGTCTGATTCTCCAATTAGGGTCCTTAGAATAATTCTGAGTCAGATAGCCACATGCAGAAGGTCTTGGGGGCTGTTCCTTGGAGGAGCACCTGTAAGGAAATGAGAAGACAAGATTGGGCTGAGGGAGAAGCTGATCTAAAACAGCTGCAAATAGGCCTCTGCTCACCCTACAGAGAGCTCATTATGGACATTTCTCCTGAGTTGCCCCAGATTGAGGCAAAGGGCTGCACTTTCAGATACCCATATCAGCAATCATTGGCTATGAGCCACGCAGGTAGTTTGTGCAGTAACTTTGGCTGTTTCCTGCTCTCAGGAGCAATGCCAGTAAGGCCCAGTTGTGAACCATCCTGCCATCCTGGAAATTTCTAGAACCTGAACAGAATCTATGAAGCCACACAGGCTCATCAAGTATAGCACATCACCTTCCCAGAGCCAAATCCTTTCTCTCAGGGCCCTGGTAAATTCAAATGAGGGAGGGAAAGGGACTTCCTATTAGCATATCCCTCAAGACAAATAAGCACTCAGAGACCATCTGATCCAACACTTCCACTGAGTTTAATTGCCCGGAAGAGTATCTATTGCCTCATTAGCCCCCTAACTGTGCCCATTAGCAGTTAAGAAAGCAAGCACAGCAGCTGGACAAGGCAAATACACCCTCGCCATTTGCTTCAGTTTCACATGGAGGCCTCGTGCTGACAGGTGGTAGTTACCTGGGCAGCAAGTTGTCAGCTAATCCTACTGGACAGCAGGGTGTATAGGCCCTCTGTGCCTGCAGCAGGACTCTGCCAAGGGGAGCAGCAGATCCACCTGTTGGAACAATTAACCCTCATGACGGCAGCCACCAGAGGCTCCCTGGTCTTGTTCAGTTGAGCCTCTGGAAACGTGGAGTCCAGGTGTCTTCTGCCAGCCATGTAGCTGCAACCCCTGGTCAGCATGGTTGGGAGGGCGAGGGGTGGGCAGGGTCGGAGAGGTTTGTTTTTTTATGACTTGTGAATGGCTGAGTTTAAGGAGGTAGAAGAAGAGGAGGATGGAGACTGAAAGAAGAGGGAAAGGTAGAAGGGATGTCGGAGTGTGTCTGTCCCATCCTTTCACTTCAGAGAAAAAGAAACTAAAACCCAGAGAGGAGAGAGCACCAGCAGCTTCACACAGCTAGATCGTGACACAGCTCAGACTGAAACTTCGATTTTCTGATTTCCAATCTAGGTCTCTGCCCACTTCCCCCAAGAAAATTAATGAAAAGGAAAACAAGATGACAATGTCCATAAGGAGATAAACTTAAAAAGGGAAGAGAAAGGAAAAGGAAGATTAAACTGGGAAGAGGATGGAGGCAAGGAAACAACAGTGGGCATGGTGGCCCTCTCCTGGGCAGCAAGTCGCCAGCCAGTCCCACTGGTGAGTCTCTTTAAAGAGTAGTGCTGGAGGCTGAGGCAGGAGAATCACAGTTCAAGGCCAGCCTCAGCAACTTAAGATAACTCGTCTCAAAATAAAAAATAATCCTCACTGAGCTGAGGATGGGGCTCAGTGGTAGTGCACCCCTGGGTTTAATCCCCAGAACCACAAAAATTTAAAAAAGAAAATGTAAAAAAAAATCATCAAAATTGATGCTCATTCTAAAATTTATGGTCACAAGAAGAGCTAAGAAAAATCTGAAAAAGAATAAGACGTGTGGAACTGACCCTACAGATCTCAAATATTCTAGAGCTTTTTCGATCAAAAGATCACTTCCTAGAAAATCAATCACAAATATATAAATGAAAGCGAACACAAAGTCCAGAAACAGGACAAGGTTTCCATGGCATTTAGTATATGGCAGGATGGGATGGGAGGGAACTAGTCTTAACTGGTCTGGGCAAGTGTTGCCTGGGCATCTGAGGGGAGATTAATTTAAATTCCTACTTCACACCACTTCAGGAAAAAAAATAACCTGAGAGATGGAGAACCTCAATAAAATGGTGATATCAGGCAATATTTTTAAAGTATTGCAAGAAAATATAAAAGAATGTCTCTAGGATTCTGAGAGGCCTTCAAATCCAAGCCACAAAAAGCCAAAGCCAAAAGGGAAAGACTGAGATAGATAGATAGATAGATAGACAGATAGATAGATTTATATATTTTGTTGTTGTTGTTGTTGTTGTTGTTATAGGTGGATACAATACCTTTATTTTATTTTTATGTGGTGCTGAGGATTAAACCCAGGGCCTCACGCATTCTAGGTGAGTGCTCTAACACTGATCCACAACCCCAGCCCAAACTGATAAATTTGACTTGATTAGAATTTAAAACTGTTTTAGAATAGAGACCACAGACAGAGTCTCAGCCTCGCCGCTGCCGCCTCCGCTGCAACCGCCCAGAGACTGCTGAGCCCCCATCCGTCCGCCTCCACCCACTCCAGACACAGAACATCCAGTAATGGATAAAAATGAGCTGGTGCAGAAGGCCAAACTGGCCGAGCAGGCTGAGCAGTATGATGACATGGCAGCCTGCATGAAGTCTGTGAGCAAGGAGCTGAATTGTCTAATGAGGAGACGAATCTTCTTTCAGTTACTTATAAAAATGTTGTAGGATCCCGTAGGTCATCTTGGAGAGTCGTCTCAAGTATTGAGCAAAAGACGAAAGGTGCTGAGAAAAAGCAGCAGATGGCTCAAGAATACAGAGAGAAAATTGAGACTGAGCTAAGAGATATCTGCAATGATGTACTGTCTCCTTTGGAAAAATTCTTGATCCCCAATGCTTCACAAGCAGAGAGCAAAGTCTTCTATTTGAAAATGAAAGGAGACTATTACCGTTACTTGGCTGAGGTTGCTGCTGGTGATGATAAGAAAGGGATTGTGGATCAGTCACAACAAGCATACCAAGAAGCTTTTGAAATCAGCGAAAAGGAAATGCAGCCAACACATCCTATCAGATTGGGTCTGGCCCTTAACTTCTCTGTGTTCTATTATGAGATTCTGAACTCCCCAGAGAAAGCCTGCTCTCTTGCAAAGACAGCTTCTGATGAAGCCATTGCTGAACTTGATACATTAAGTGAAGAATCATACAAAGACGGCACGCTAATAATGCAATTACTGAGAGACAATTGACATTGTGGACATCAGTTACCCAAGGAGACGAAGCTGAAGCAGGAAAAGGAGGGAAAAATCAACTGGCCTTCCAACTTTTGTCTGCCTCATTCTAAAATTTACACAGTAGACCATTTGTCATCCATGCTGTCCCACAAATAGTTTTTTGTTTATAATTTATGACACGTTTATGTTACTTCTATTTGAATTTCTATATTTCCCATGTGGTTTTTATGTTTAATATTAGGGGAGTAGAGCCAGTTAACATTTAGGGAGTTATCTGTTTTCATCTTGAGGTGGACAATATGGGAATGTGAAATTTTTATATGAGTTATAAATGTTTGGCATAGTACTTTAGATACATTGTGGCTTCAGGAGGGCCATTTTAAAACTGCTTCCATGTCTAAGCAAAGAAAACTGCCTGCATATTGGTTTGTCCTGGTGGGGAATAAAAGGGATCAATGGTTCCAGTCACAGGTGTAGTTATTGTGTGTACTTTAAGGCTCGGAGCACTTACGAGGCTGTAGTAGAAACAGATATCCCATGGATCCTACATGTGTGAATCATGTGTTTCTGTGGAATAGTCAATCTCAGTGTGCACAGCTGCAGAAGTGCTCCTTTAGATGAAGTTTTGACCCAGTTTACTCTGGATAAGGGCAGAAATGGTTCACATTCCATTATTTGTAAAGTTACCTGCTGTTTGCTTTCATTATTTTTGCTACACATTTTATTTGTATTTAAATGTTTTAGGCAACCTAAGAACAAATGTAAAAGTAAAGATGCAGTAAAAATGATTTGCTTGATACCCATTACTTCATGTATATCAAGCACAGCAGTAAACAAAACAAACCTCTTGTATTTTAACTTTTTTTTAGTTGTTTTTTTTTTGCTTTTGTGTTTTTTTTATATTTGCCTAATGTGCATGTGCTGTAAAAATAGTTAACAGGGGAATAACTTGAGATGATGGCTAGCTTTGTTTAATGTCTTATGAAATTTTCATGAACAATCCAAGCATAACTGTTAAAACCCCGTGTATTAAGTTCATGTAAATGGAATAAAAGTTTTATGAATGGACTTTTCAACTACTTTCTCTACAGCTTTTCATGTAAATTATAGTCTTTTGGTTTTGAAACTTCTCTAAAGTAAATTATACATTCTTGGAAATGTATTCCTTATTCCCTCTAGTGGGCTTTTACCAAGTTTAAATGCAAAATTTATAACAACAAGAATACTACTAATATAACTACCATTCTCAACCGTGTCCCATGTTTTCTGGGGGAGGGTGAGATTGATTGGAAAAAAGTATTGTGTTCCATTCAAAATTTTGGTATATGGCATTTTCTAACTTAGGAAGCCACAATGTTCTTGACCCATCATGACATTGGGTAGCATTAACTGAAAGTTTTGTGCTTCCAAACCATTTTGGTTTTTAAGAATTTCTTGATATTCTATGGCTTGCCTTCAATTTCGATCCTTTGTCAGGTGCACAAGATTACCTCTCTTTTTTTAGCCTTCTGTCTTGTCACCAACCATTCCTATTTGGTGGCCGTGTTCTTGGGAAAAGGCTGCATGATCTTTCTGGCTCCACTCAATGTCTAAGATACCCACCCTGCTTCCTGTGCTTGCATCCTACCAACTATTTCCCACATCCTCTTTACTGCAGCACATCTCTCCTTAGTTGAAGAGATTGTGTTTATCTCCCTGTAAACCCTACCAATCCTGAATGGTCTGTCATTGTCTGCCTTTAAAATCTTTCCTCTTCCTCTCTCTAAATAATGATGGGGCTGTTATACCCAAAGCTCACCCTGCAGAATATTTCCTCAGTACTTTACAGAAAACACCAAACAAAAATTCCATTTTAAAAGAGTTGTATTTTCCCCCTTTTAGAATGTAATCTCCTCAAGGGACAATGTTTTCTGTATATTCTATTGTGCCTAGTACACTGTAAATGCTCAATAAATATTGATGATGGAGAAAAAAAAAGAATAGAGACCACATATAAAGTTAAAAGTCAAAGGTTGGACCAGAAGAAATATTCAATGGTTAGCTACAGAATTTCTAAAAAGAATTCAAAAAGAGTACAAGTAGAAAAACAGGCCAAAGACATAAGCAAGCCATTAAAGAGGAAATGACGGTGTCCATTTACCATATAAAAGAAGATCAACCACACTGCCATCAGGAAAGCACCAATGAAAGTGAAATAAAATACTTCTTCACGTGTATCAGCTCAGCAGAACTGCATGTGTGGTGAAACTGTGTTTCCCAGTGGGCAAAAGGAAAATTGGATTCAGTCACACTTGGGGGCAAGCCAGTAAAAATCTGCTACAGAAAAATTCTTAAATTTTCATTTTCCGGCGTAAGCAAATGAACATAGTTGTCATTCTTAAAGATGATCATTTTGACCAAAAAAACTGCAGACTCAGTGTGTGCTTAGAGCCTGGCAGGATGTTTGAATGTATTTGTAGCTCAGCCCACAGCTGGGGCCTGGTGAGGGCACTGTCAGCCGCGCCAGCCCAATCGTCCATCCCAGCCCTCCGCTATGGTGTTTAATGCCACTGGCTGGCTCCCCGACAGGGAAGACAGCTTCCTTGTCAAGTTATCTCATTTTCCAAACTTCAGTGATGAATCTATTTCAGCTTGGCAAGTGAAGCAATTAAATAACTTAGTGATGGGGTCATTCAGAGCTAAATGAAAGATGTGACTCTGTCGGGCAAGAGAGACGCATGTCATTAATCATGGAGGGTCCCCCACCCGCCTACTGCAGAGTTCTTCCTTGACCTCCCTCCCTTTGTCTGACTCAATCTTCATCTCATTTCTCTGTGCAGAGTTGCCAGAAAGGGTCCACTGGGGGCCCAGGCAGGAAGGAAAGTCACGCACATGTTAGTTACCCTGGAAATAGAAAATCTGCCTTAGTGCAAAACGAGGCAGTGGATTTCCTGTAATGCCTAGATCTTGAAGGTACTGGTGAAATAACATCACCAGGTAAGAAACTAGTAAGGCTGAACTCACAGGAGTTAACTAAAAGCAGGAACACAGAGGAAAAGCTGGGCCTGCAGCAGAGTCAGGCATGGAGGATCTTGATCACTCTGGGGGGGCCGTTTCTCTCTCTCTGTTGTTCCATCTTGGACATCTGACACCCCAGCTTTCTCCATCATGCCTGACTCTGACTAGCTTCATAACCTGACTCTGACCCTCTGTGCTCCTGACCCCACTTCCTGTTTGTGTTCTGGGATTACCCTCCACTCTTGATCCGGTACAGTCATCATTGTCATTCACTGAGCACTAGCCCAATGCTAATCACTTTACATGGATCACCTCATTTAATCAATTCTGCATCTCTGACTTCAGACGTATATGACCATAAATCCCAGGCTTTTTCTCCTCTGGGTGGTGTGGCTGCTACCCCAGCTCACCTACAGGATGTGCTTCAGCATCTCCAGACCTCACATACCAGGACCCATCCCAACCCTCTGAAATAGAATCTGAAAAGGTGAAGCCTACAAGCTCCCCAGATGATTGGAGGAATGACTCTTTGTTAAGAGCAGCTGAGCTGGATTCTGAAGGACATCCTGGCCTTGACTGGTCCCACACATATGAATAAACTGACCTTTTCCTTCCATCCAGCCTCTGCTGGGGCCCCCATCCAGATACCTGATGTACCTAGCTGCTTCTCCACCCTCCTCCCACAGAGAGACATAATTCTGGCTACAAACCAACGTTAAAAAATGAGACGACTTGGAATGTACGCATTGGTTCAGCCAACCCACACCTCTTCTCTCTTTATTAGACCATGCTCTGAAACTCCTTCGGCAGAGACCACCTGAATCCCAAAGAGATGCTTTCAGGATACCACACCCATCACACAATGGTCTTCAAAATAAAAATGCTAATGGAAGCCAGAAATAGGGTTGCTCTGCCCCCAGATTTCATGGTAATAAGGAAACAGCAGCGTGTGAATCAGCCGTGAGAAGGGCAAGGGGCGGTGAAGGTCAAAGCAAAAGCAAGTGTAAAATCTATTACCTGGTAACACCATCCAGCCCACCAGTCTCTTTGATTAAGCATTAAATTTGAAAGTAATTAAAAATAACAATAATAGCTGGGCTATTGTGCTGGGAAGAATGCACAGGAGATGAGGAGGAGTGGCCTTGACCTCATGTGCTAAGGAAATACAAAGGATTTTTCTAAATGTGGAAGGCATCCACTGAACAAGGTGCTAAGGGGTAGCAGAGAAATAGAGCAATTTCCATTCTGTCCAGAGAGGAACAAATGCCAGGACACTGGAGTTTAGTAGTTATGTACAATCAGGGGTTTCAAAGACAGAGAGGCCTGAATTAAAATTTCAGTTCCTCCCCTTTTTACCTGCATGAGCTCACCCACTTCATTTACCAGTGGCAATAATAATTGTACCCACATCACAGGGCCAGTGCTGTGTGATAGTCACCTGACTGCTTAGTTTTGTAAGAAACTTTAATTAAAGTCATGTGAGTAGAACGTTTATCTCAATGCCTAGCTCTGGGTAAGAGTTTGACAGATGGCTGATAATGCTACCCCAACACTGATGGCCTTGTCTTCATTTCCGCCTCCAATCCCTTGATGGATGCTAGGCGGGGGCTTCATTACTCAGAGTCTCGTTTTCTCTGCAAACAAAGCCTCTGACTCCAAACCTGCTTAAGTCTCTTTTTTCCCAAAGGGTTAAGATAAGCAAGGAAATATCCAAGGGGAAGGAGATCATTGATCTAGTGTGACATTGCATTTTCAGAGCCCTATTCATATCACCCCATCTGCCTTGATGTTCCTTCTAGCACGGAGACATTAATCCAGCGTGCCAACAGGAAAACAGTAAGAGACTTCAAAAAGGGCCCAGCAACCAGAGATAAAGAACTGAAGAAGATCCAGAACATATCCCAATGAAATAGAACTTCTGGAAGAAAGATGAGCATCCAGAATAGAAGAGAATAACAAGGAGACCAAAGAAAAGTACAAAATACAACAGAAAGAGACTTCCAGGGGCTCACCAAAACATGCTTTTTGCTTTCTACAATCTTGCCCTCTGTAACTTTTTCTTTTTGATTGACACATAATCATCGTTTGTGTTAATGGGGTGCTGTGACGACTCACACTTGTATACAATGTTCCGCCATGATCAAATTAGCATGTTCATCTCATCCTTGTTATGTGCTCCAAGGCTTCAAACTCCTCTCCTCCAAAATACATAATAGTTTGTTGTAAACTATAGTCACCTTACTATCCTATAAAACACTAGAACTTACTCCTCCTGTCTAACTGAATTTTAGTAACCCCTCCAGAAAAAATGCTATGATTTTTTACATTTAGTATATGAATTAAAGAAGAGAATGGCCAGCTCCACTGAGACCTAATTTAATAGCCTAGCAGACCAAGTGTAAGAAGCAAGTCAAAGTGCAGAGAAAAAAAAAAAATTGAGAGCTAGAAATCAGAGGAAGAAATGGAGGCACTTTAAAACATATCTGAAGTTTGATGAGTAGGATTTCCACAGAGACAAAGAAGCCGATTGCAATGCAGTAACAGGGGCCACATTTACCTCCTGCCTTCAGAATGGACACTGGATGAACTGCATTGGACACAGTTCAAACTCTGGACAAAATCACAGGATTGCTGGTCCCATGAGAACTTCCTTGCTAAAATCCTAGGCTGCTATCAAGTCTCGACCTTTCTGACTTTTTATTGCTGTTGTTTTTAGATATACATGACAGTAGAGTGCATTTTGACATATATATGCATGGAGTAGAACTTATTCTAAATAGGATCCCATTCTTGTGGTTGTACGTGATGTGGGGTTTTATTGCTGGTATATTCGTATATGAACATAGGAAAGTTACGTCCAATTCATTCCCATCACACCTCCCTTCCCTTCATTCCCCTACTCTGTGAGATCACATGAGAAGCACACTCAGCTATATGCCAATGTGCACTAGTTGTTTCAAGGAAAAGTGTTTGGGGCAATTGTTTGAATTTCAAGTTGAACAAATCACTCTTTCAACAGACCATTATTTTTACAGTAAATAATGACAGACAAAGCAGTTGGGAGAATAGTAGATATTTCCTCATTTCAGGGAAAACAACTGACAATATTGGATACAAATTTTTGAATTATACTTTGCAAAAAACAACGTCAAGAGAATGAAAAGACAAGCCATGAACTGAGAAAAAATACTCTCAAAAGACATCTAATAAGTAACTGTTTCCAAAATACATACAGAATTATTACAACTCAACAATAAGAAAAAGCATGAACCAATTTAAAAATGGGCAAAAGATATGAACAGACACCTTACCAAAGAAAATACACAGATGACAATAAGCCTCTGAGAAGATTCTCAATATCACATTACTAGGAAATTTCAAAATAAAATAAAAATGAGATACCACTACACACCTAGTAGAATGGTGGAAATCTAATACCTGACCACCAAATGCTCACAAGGATGTGGGGCATGGACTCTCATTCACTGCTGGTGGGAACTCAAAAGTGGCACAGCCACTGTAGGCAGCAGCAGGTACCTTCTTAGACAACTGAACATTCTCATGAAAATCTAAGAGAAATAAGTAGAATAGGAGAAAGGGACTGGGGTAGAGGGACAGGGAAAGGGGAAATACTGGGGAATGATATTGACCAAATTCCATTGTTATATTGTGGGCATGTATGAATATATAAGAACAAATGCCACCATTATGTACAACCATAGTGCACCAATAAAAAATATGGGGAGAATGCTAAAACTTTTAAAGAGAATATTGGTGTAACTTTGTGAAGAGAAATGGAAAATAAAAAATACAAAATAAACAAAAACCTGAAAACTTAGCTGATATTGTAGTTAAAATTCTTATGTGTAAAAATTTATCAAAAAGGGTTGAAAGAGACATGAATTGTATTACCAGTCATTTTTGCTTATTTTTGATATTTAGCTTGACTTGGTTTCTCCTTTGGTTGACTTTTCCTTTATTGTAGTTCTTCCCTTTGCAGATTTTCATTGTCGTTTTTCATTTCCTCCTCGTGGAACATTTTGCCAAGAATGTGCTGTAGTGCAGGCTTTCTTGCTGTAAATTCTTTTAGTTTTTGTTTATCATGGAAGGTTTTTATTTCATTATCAAATTTGAAGCTTAATTTGCTGGATATAAGATTCTTAGTTGGCATCTATTATCTTTTAGAGCTTGGTATATGTTATTCCAGGATCTCCTGGCTTTGAGAGTCTGGGTTACAAAATCTGCTGAGATCCAAATTGGTCTTCCCTTATAGGTAATCTTATTTTTCTCTCTTATGGCCTTTAAAATTCAGATGGAGAATGGAGCCTATATGGCAGCCATTGGTTACATGAAGCTACTGAATATTTGAAATGTGTCTAGTCTGAATTGAAGTGTGCTATGTGTTAAATAGACATTAGATTCCAAAGAATTACTTGGACAAACAAAATGAACATGAAATATCTTACTAACAATTATTTTCTTTGCAAATTATGATGGTAATCCATTGGGTTAAAGGAGAACAAGGTAACATATTCTGTATCTTGACTGTAGTACTATATATCCATATATATATATATATATATATATATATATATATATATAGAGAGAGAGAGAGAGAGAGTCATTTTTTATATTTGTGTTGTCAAAATTCATATAACTATAAAACTAAATAGGGTAAATTGTACCATATATAAATTATATCTCAAAAACATGCCTTAAAAATAAATCTAGTTCATGAAGTGTTTTAAGAGTATTGGGCACATATTAATCACCTGATAAATGATGGCTATTATGATTCATTAAAACAACCAGCATCAGGCTGTTTCATAGTGGGGTAGTGAGAGGGAGCATGAGAGAAATAGATGAACTCTAATAGGGCAAAGGGGTGGGAGGGGAAGGGAAGGGATATGGGGTTAGAAATGATGGTGGAATGAGATGGACATCATTACCCTAAGTACACATATGAAGACACAAGTGGTGTTGAATATACTTTGTATACAACCAGAGATGTGAAAAATTGTGCTCTATAAGTGTAATATGAATTGTAACACATTCTACTGTCATATATAACAAATCAGAATAAAAAAATTAAAAAATAAATTTTTAAAATATGGAAAAAACTGAGCATACTCTTATACAATCCATCAATCACACACCTTGGTAGTCACACAAATGAATTGAAATCGTATGTCAACACAATCTACACAAAAACCTGCACGTGGGTGTTTATTAATAATTGTCAAAACTGGGAAGCAACCAAGATGTCTTTCAGTAGATGAATGGATGGTACATCTCACAATCAAATATTATTCAGAGCTAAAAGATGTTAGCTATCCAGTCATAAAAAGATTTGGGGGAAATGTAAATGCATTTTACTAAGTGAAAGAAGACAATCTGAAAATTGCACATACTGTGTGAATCCAGCCTATGACATTTTGAAAGGGCAAAACTACGGACATTATAAAACAATCATTGGTTGCCTGAGATTAAGGGGAGGGAGGGAAGAATAGGAGCACCGAGGATTTTTAAGGCAGTGAAACTACCCTGCATAATATTGTAACAATGGAAGCATTTCGTTCTACATTTGTCCAAACCCACAGAAGGTGCGATGCCAAGCTGGAACCCTAATGTCACCTATGGACTTTGGAGTGACAAGGACATGTCGGTGTAGGTTCTGCAACAGTAAGGGAAGCACCAGTCTGGCAGGGGCCTTGACAGCGGGGCAGGCTGGGCAAGTGGAGCAGGAAGCATGTGGGAAATCTCTGTACAATTTTCCTATGAACTTAAACCTATTCTAAAAAGAAATTAGGTCTATCCAATTTCTACCTATCCAGAAAAAAAAAACCTATGGCCATATTTTAAGAACAGTTTAATTGACTAAAATTTCCTTTCTACATAGAGATGAAGCATTTTAAAGAATAGGGTTAGATTCTTAAGAAGCATTTTGAGGAGTGCAAAAACTCTACCATGAGGGAGAAGGTGAATGCATCTCTCTAGACACCCATGGGTGTTCTGTAAAAGGAAACAGCAGAGAGCATTGGAGCTGGAAGGACCAGGGGGCTCCTGTTCCCAGGGGTACTGGGATTCCGACACTCTCCGCCTTATGGAGGAAGTGACAGGGAGCCCACCCCACTGTGGATTAAGCAGCCTGGCTTATGTATGTTTTAAACATTAAAGTTCCAAGTAAAACTTCCTTTGATAAAATAATTTCACTATTTTAAAAATAAAAAATGGGGAAGAAAAATATTGAAAACCATTTAGAATCCAATCAACTATTCTTTGAATCTTGCAATACCAATTTCTTTTTTAAGAACAAAGCAAAGGAAGTGTTACTTGCCACAATGGGTGGTCAAACTTCAGAACTGCTTTTCCTCCTGAGTGTTAGAGATGGAAAAAATCCAGCAGTTCATGTATATTGCTTACGTATTTATTGAGTGTCCACTCTGTGCCCAGGGATGCTGTGTGAATAAGAAATATGTAATTCCCTCTTGCATAAAGCTTTTTATATATATAGTTAAAAAGAAATTAGGATCAAAAAAATTCACAATTAGCAAAGAAAAGAGAGGATTGTCTTCACACAGAACTTGTAAATCTTAGAGTGTGAATTTCATAGACCAGACGGTAACAGACTAGCTTTCTCTTCTCATAACCCAAACACCATTTTAGAAAGTCACAATTCCAGTAGTGTCTGGACTGGGAGCCATTCCTGGCCAAGACTGTGGACAAGACCAAGTTAGTCTTTGGATGACTCAACTCCTTTTTTCTCCTCCTTTTTCCTCCCACAAACATGCTCTGTCCCATTACCTCCTGCCCAGAATTCCTTTCTCCATGGCATGTGGGTCTAAGCCTGGGTTCTCCAAAGGCTGACAAGCCTCCAGCACAGGGCAGGAAGCCTCTGACACTAGGATTACAGATCATCCAGCAGGAGGGACCATTTTGAATTACATTCCTAACATTACCAAAAATCATGCCCCACCTTCTCTCTCAAGTCTCATATGCTGAAGACACAAAACAGAGGAACAGGTATTCCTGGGGACTGGATGGATGCTCTAGTGTTATTTATGAGCCTGCATGTGGGGTGGGAAGGAAAGGCTGTCCCGGGACTCCATCCTTAGCCTCTATTACGGATCCTCCCCACCGCACCCAAGCCTGCCTGAACCAGTTTCCTTCTTCCCAGGCTGAAAGTGATGGAAACAGCCAAGCAAAACCAGGGCCTAAATGAGTTTCTCTGTTCCTCCGTGATCTGATTTGACTCTGATTTGATTTCAAATGCAGAGAACATAGGTCCATCACTGCGCTGCCCATAATACAATTGACATGCTTGTCTTCTATCCACATTCTGACAAGAGAAAAGGCCGTGAGGGAGCCAGAAACCAGGGAGGTAGAGCAAGGACTTGAGACACAAGCCTGTGTACAGTCATCCCAGGATGAAGTGAGACATGTGACCGCAGCTGCCTGCCTTTGCTTGAAACCACAACCCCACGGGGAGATCCACTCCTGCGTTCCCCAGAGACATGAGGAAATGAGGCAGGTGTATTTTCAGTGACCAGCTTCTCCTAGCCCTGCCTGCCCTCTCTCCTCCACCCCAGAATATCCCCAGGTTCCTTCAGACTCAGTTTTAACCATCTCCTTCCTCCTTCTACCCAATAAGAATACTGAATCTCAGTTTTTCTTTCCTCCCATTAATTTTCCAACTGGAGTTTGCTGGTGCAAGCCTTATAGTTTTAGACTCTGTCCCCACCACTTCTAGCCTGACTCCACTCATAATGTGGCCAAACCCCATGGTACTCATATAGATCAGCTCTCACAGGAGCTCAAAGATCTTCCACTGAGGCTGCAGACCTACCCAGGCTGATGCAGAGGTTGGTATAAGGAGCAAATATAGGACAATATCTTTGTCCATTTTCTTGTGCTTGGTCTTTTACCATGTGATTTGTCAATGTTCTTAGCTGGAAAAAAAAAAAAAACATAGTTTGAGCAGAAAAGGAATTTATTTATTTAAGGATATTATGTAGGAGCATTGTAGTCTGCCAGAAAGCCAGGAACAGTGTCTGGTCACAAGGAGGGGCTCTTCTGTCACAATTCTGTAAGTCAGTGATTGAGGCTGGTAGTTCCCGCATCTCTCTTGATGGCCCAGACTGCCAGGTTCTGGTACTGAGAGCCTCTACCATGTCCACCTCTGCAGAGCCATATACCGGGCCCCGGGCTCCCAGGAGAGCCTGTGCCCTGGAGGATAGCCACCTCCTCAAGGCGCACACTTCCCAGTCCAGTCTCATCTAGTACATCCCATCGGAAGAGCCTAAGTTATGTGCTTCTGCCTTGGTGTGAGTCATAGAGTCTGCCCCAATGAAGCAGAACTGGGAATTATGGGAATAACCAAATGACTCATTAGACGGGAAATGATCAAATTGTAGGGAAGACATAAAGAGATGTTAGCAAGCACCAGTGACGAATGCTGCCCACCATGGAAGCTGAATGGCAAACCATATCCCTTGGAAAGCTGAGAGTCTAATGGAAAGAGAGGTGGCCTTTCCCAACTCCACTGGAGCCCCTGCTTCTGACTCCTGTGCTGGCCCAACCCTCGGCACTTGGAAATGCCAGGGGACATTTATTCATCCATGACGCTCCCATGTGCTGGACACCTCTAGCACTCTCAGAGATCTCTCTGAGAGGACATATCTACTCTCATCATGTCCGTTATCACCTCTGCCCGGAGAGTCTCTCCTCCTCTTCTCCCAAACGTTAGCCCTGCATCTGACTCTGCTTTCAATGGAGCTGGCACTTACAACACCCTGTATACATCGCTATCATAACACCACATTGTAATGATCAACGTATGTTCCTATCACCGCTACTACAAGTGAGTTCTACAAAGACAACACATTTCCATGCTCATCTCTATAGACCTAGAACCTCTCACAATGCCTGGAGCCCAGTGTTCACTTAGGAAATGCTTGCAGAGTCACCTGGCCATGCTCACGATCATGGCAATAACATGAAGGTCATATTGCTTTCCTTTATACCAAATGCCATGGTTTAAACCATACTGAATATACTGTGCTTCCTGAACACAGCGGGGAGTTCCGGACCTTCACTCCTATTCCTCAGAGAGAAAAGACCTCTATCTGGTCACCTACATGAGTCAGATGAGATAGAGAGAGATCAAGAAGAAGGTGAGGCAGCAGATGCCCCTGCACTGCCAACCCTGAATGGCCTCTGCCCAGCAGGCAAACTCCTGTTCTCGCTGGACTCCAGCACTGAGTGACTGGGCCACAACACACCAAGCCTTCGTTCCCTCTTGGACAGGGAAGAGCACACCTGGCCTTTCTCTGTGTCGTGGGGCTGATGATGAAGCAAAAGCAGTTGCTAAGGAGCTGCACGCTCCTCCATGGCGCCCTTGCACTCCCACGTCCCAAGGCACTCAGTTCAATCTTTACTCATTCCTTACCTCCTCTGCCTCTAAATCCCACTCTCCTCGAAGGCTACCCCAAGACAAGTGCATGGATTCAGTCACTACTTCTTCACATTCCTCATAGTGTGGCTTCCACTTCTCCGGGTGTGGGCTGGTGAGATGCCCAATGCTTGCTTAGCAGAGCTGTAGGACTTGCTTTAACTTTGATAGGACCTTAGAAACGAGGCAAGCAGAGACTTGGGAAACTTCTGGTGTATTGGAACACACTACTTGCTACTCCTACCTGTTTTTTTTCCTTAACAGAAGAATATACTCAAGATGTAGGAGCAACAGGTACAGGATACCTGAGCAATCAACAGTCCCTTGAAACCCAGGCTTGTATCTAAACTCAGCTGAACCAGGAGACCCATCAGCCTAAAGTGCTGACCTCATAATTGTGAGCTGACATGTGGTTATGATTTTAAGCTAACTGAATTTTAGGATGTTACATAACACTATTTATGACAATCAATAATTGCTGATATTCATCAACATTATGTCCTATGTTTGAATTAAATTTCCCTCTGCTTATGTGTTCCAGAAAATTTTTCTGTTCTTATTTACAACTTCTATGCAATTCATCACCTTCAGAGCAATTAAATCATGCCCTCAAGATCCAACTCCCTTCCCTTTCACCTGCTGGAATAAAAATGAAGCCTAGTACACGATTTTGAAGGGAGAGCTCACGGGACTAATAGAAGAAATGAATTAGAATCAAAAACTACTTACTGATGATGAACAACTATGTATGGAGTCTTGGAAGTGGGCTCAGCACCTCTGGTATGTAAGTCTGTAAACCTATGTAATCCACAGCCCTTAATCTCACCAGGGTTTTAAAATATAATTGAGGATAAATGGGACAATATCAAACTAAAAAGCTTCCTCAAAGCAAAGAAAAAATTAAAAGCATGAAGAGAGAACCTATCGAATGGAAGAAAATCTTTACAACCTTCACCTGAGAAAGAGCATTAATCTCCAGAATGTGGAAAGAACTCAAAAAGCTTAACACCAAAAAAAAAAAAAACCACACAAATTACCCAGTCAATAAATGGACAAAGGAACTGAACAGACACTTCACAGAAGAAGAAATATGAATGGTCTACAAACATATGAAAAAATGTTTGACATCTCTAGCAATCAGAGAAATGCAAATTAAAACTACAGTGAGATTCCATCTCACTCCAGTCAGAATGTCAATTATCAAGAATACAAGAAACAATAAATGTCGGTGATGATATGGGGGAAAAAGTATATTCATACATTGCTGATGAGACTGCAAATTGTAAAACCACTCTGGAAAACAATATGGAGATTTCTCAAAAAAAAAAAAACTAGGAATAGAACCACTATTCAGTTCAGTTGTCCTAATCCTTGGTATATATCCAAAGGACTTAAAGTCATCGTACTACAGTGATACAGCCATATAAATGTTTACAGCAGTTCAATTCACAGCAGCTAAACTATGGAACCAACCTAGGTGTCCTTCAACAGATGAATGGATAAAGAAATTGTGGCATATATACACAACGAAGTATTGTATTGCTTAGCTATACAGAAGAATGACTTTATGACATTTGCTGGCAAATGGATGGATCTGGAGACTATCATGCCAAATAAAATAAGCCAATCCTCAAAAACCAAAGGTCAAATTTTCTCTCTGATATGTAGATGCTAACATATAATGTGGGTAGGAGAGAATAAAATTTCAGGGCATTACACAAAGGGGAATGAAGGGAAGGGAGTGGGTGGGAACAGGAAAGACAGTGGAATGAATCAGACATAAATTTCCTATGTTCATTTATGAATACACCACAGTGAAACTCCACCTCATGTACAACCACAAGAATGGGATCCTAATTAGAATAAGTTATTCTCCATGTATGCACCATATGTCCAAAATACACTCTACTGTCATGTGTATCTAAAAAGAACAAATTTCTAATGATTTTTTTAAATATGGTGGAGGAGAAGAAAACTAGCGTAGGGGAAATTTCTAGAACATGATGAAGTGCTGATTTGCATGATGAAGGTTAGTTCTACATTAGGAGTTTGAACAGGAGAATGAGGAGCAGACAAGGAGGGAGAGGGCCTGTTTGAGAAGTGTGAGTGGGTACAGCAAGACCAAGGGAACAGAAGCAAGAATGAATTTCAGAACACTGAACACAGCATGAGCTGGGGTCAGCAGAGAACAGTTCCAGTGGATTATGGGGTGCACACTGGCAAATAACAAGGAGAGAGACTCAACCTCAAGGGTCGGGTGCCCAAGGGGAGTGTGTAGGACTCATGGCAGCCAATGAGAAGGGCAGATCTGCCAGAAGCCATCAAAATTCTGTACTCTGATCCACTAAATCCAACCTTGGCAATTTATTCCCAAACCAATAGTTTTTAAAGCCCAAAATGGAAAAAAAAATACATAAACACATTTATGCTAAAGCAATCATGGTTGGGAAAAAACTAAAAAAAAAAAATGCTCACAGAAGAGTGACTAAAGACAACAACTTCAGGTTATATTCTGCAGCCACAAGACCCTTGAAGACTACAGACACATGGCAATGTGCTTATAGCGTAACATTAAGTAGAAACAAACTAAACTATTTGTGTTTTTAGATTATAGGGAAAGAAAAGAGAAATAATTGAGAATCTACCACATGTGAGTTTAAGGCAAACTTTTAATCTTTCAAAATGTTGTATGGTTTAAAGTGATATAATAATAACCATTTTTCACAGTTAAAGTAATGGGTTATAGAAAAAAAGAAGTGATAGAGTAAAAGTGGAAAATTTTAGCCACACTAGTCTGGGAAGCTCTGCTTTCATATGGTTTGAGCTCTACATAATCATACTCCACCCACACACACCTCTGTGGATTTCCTTTTCTTATCATTGTCACCTATAATGGCTTATTTAAGCACACCTAAAACATGCTGATACTGTTATAGGGCAAGGGTCTGTCACAGAGCTGGGGCAGCCATGGCTGTCCTCTGATGCCAATTCCTGTGATTCCACCAGAAAGAATTCGAGCAAGAGAAACCCAGAGTAGCCAGCCAAATCCGAGAGTGAGAAGCAAGGGCAACGTAGGGCACAAGAACTGCACAGGCCCCTCAAAGACAGGGTGGTGTGGTGCTCAGAGTTGGAGTTTTTAAGGAAATTGCATCCCCCCTGTTCTTGCCTTGATTTTTCTGTCCCCTGAATTGGATGACCCTCAGCAAGCTTTCTTTGTGGACACCAGTGTGCCAAGGGCACCTAGGGGGAGCAGGCTAGGAGAGAAACATTAAGGTCAGCAAAGCAAACAAGACATTGAGTTTAGAGCTATAGTCACTAATGGCATGCATGGGAAGCCCCCTTATAATTGCACTAACAGAAACTCAGGAAGATGAATCACCAGCTTAGCCTGGTGGAGTTGGTAAGGGCTGAGGCCAGCTTTCCAACCAGTTAGTTTGGGTCATTCCAACAGGAACAATTGTCAAAAAGATGATGACAGAGAACACAGTCTTGTAAACAAGGAACTAGGAGCTGCAACTCTTGGGCCCTCTCCCAGCCTCAGTTATAATCCATCAGTAGGGTGGATACCTACTGCATACCAAGCAATGGTGTTACCAAGAAGATGATGAAAGGACAGGAGATGACATCCTGCAAGAGCTTGCCATGTGCCCCCTCCAATGTTCTAAATGCAAACCTGTGAATCAGAATGTAGAAATTTAACTACATTTTTTACATTTAGAGATGAAGAAATAGGATCAGAGATGGGACTGGAAAAAACTTGCGCAAATTTGGGGCAGTTGTTCAATTTCTCCAGGCTAGGGATAAGACAGAGGTAAAATTCATGCGTATTCCAAGCTTCCAATCTCAGAGACCATCTAAGTGGAAAGCTGAAATCAATGTGCAAAAGGGCCAATCAGAGGAGCAAATAATAAAAGATAATTACCAACTTAAATATCAGTGATGAGCAAGACACCCTTTTTTCAAGTATAAAATGAGACAGAAAATCTTAAGGAAAAGCAAGCAGAACATGGTACAGAGAGTGGGAATCTAAGTCGATGCAAAGGGTGGATTAAATTCCATAAGTCAAATTCTTACTGAGAGAGAATTATAGTTTGAAAGATAAGGAGAGATCAGGAAGAGCAAAACATGGGCAAGTGCATCACCTGCAATCAGTCAAGCAACCTGAGCAGCCACCAAAATAAAACAATGGGTAGATTCCTTACTTTGGCTATACTCTGTCCTTGGCCATAGAGAAAGCAAAATCTTGGCTTCCAGACTGTTTCCTTTCTGATTATTTCCTAAGAATTCAATTAGACTTGGTGTTACAGACTGAATTGTGTCCCCCACAAAATTCGTATTTAATATAAATTTAAGTCCACCCCATTGTGACTATTCTTTTATGTAGGAGCCTTAAAAAAGATAATGAAGGTTAAATGAGATGATAAGGAAGGTCCTGGTCCAATGGGACTGGTATCCTGATTAGAGGAAGAGACACCAGAGATGCCAGGTCACAGAGGGAAGAATTTGTGAGGATACAGCAAGCCCCCAACATCTCTCAGGAGAGGCCAGCTCCACCAGCACCTTGGACTTCTGCCTGCAGAACTGTGTAGTTTGAACCACCCAGTCTGTAGTGTTTTGTTATGGTGGCCCTACCACGCTGATACACTGGGTTCCAGTTACCTTTTGTGACTTTTTTTCCACGTGACTTAGGCCTGCAAACTGAAATAGGCAAGTTGGTCTAAGTTTGTTTCATTGATCATGTCCACACAAAATAACAACTCTGCTTTAAAGGAAATTTTAAAAAATGGTTTATTCTGCACCAAATTTGACTGGCCATGACCTGGAAACATGGATTCAAGTTATCCTGAATGACATGCTCCGCTGTGGAAGAGGTTACGTGAACTTTTATAATCAAAGAACAAAAGAAAGTCCTAAATCAATCTCTTTACCAATTGCACTGGTGGGAACATAAGGTAGTCTGGCTACAGCAAGGGGAATGTCCAAGGGTTCAGATGTTATCTTGCAGCATTCTGATCTTTAGACTTGGTGAAGGCTGGAAGTCAGCTAAGCTAGTGATTCTTTCCAAGAAGTTTATGTAATAGTCATGAGAATGCTAGGCCAAATCCAAATGTTAAGATAAATGGCTATTGAAAGGCCTAAGAAAGCCCAAATAATATTCCATCTCTCCACAGTCAAGGGCAAGCATTCTGAGTAACATCTTTAATACAGATGCAGCTTCTCTAGAAAACTTCAGGTTCACAATAATCCACACTCCATCACATTCTAGAAATAATTTTAAAACGTGCAATATTTTTAACGTATGGCACAAAGCTACTAAATTTAAAATTTAACAGCAAAGCATTTAGCATTAAGGCAGAAAGGGAATTTATAATGAGCATCATAGTTTTCATAATATTTGAATTTGGGAATCATATTTAGCTTGAAATTCCTGGAGGCCAAGGGAACAGAAATAAATCAGTGACTTAATAAAACTGTAATTTGATATCAATTTGAAAAACTACAGTAGTTCAAGGTCAGAAGAATTTTTTTTCCTATAATCAATAACAAGAGAAACTTTGCCACCTTCACCATCTACTTAAGGCCTTGGAGAAAATATGGGGGGGTGATATGGGGAGATGAATAATTTCAGAAAATGAACCCTGGGGGTCCTGAATCACCAATTCGCTCCCTTTAATTCAACCTAGAATCCTCGACTGGGCAAGTCTCTGAGCTTCATTTGCACCCACTGCTTCATGGACACTGAGATGATGAGGTAAGATCATTTATGTTTTCACTTAGCAATTATTTTTCGAGTACTTACCATGCCGTTTCTAGACAGGGCTGGTCTTATACACTTGATACCTACACAGTTGCAGAGGGTCACCTACAATGAGTTTAATGCTCTGCTTACACCATCTTGAAAATGTTAAGATGTTTTAAAATAAGGAGCCCCACATTTTTACTTTGCAGATGACGTAGCTGGTTCTTCTAAGAATTGGAGATACAAAAGTGAAATCCCTGCCTACAGAGCTTACACTCCTCATCTATTGGTTCACTTAGCAATAGAATTACATAAGCAAACACCCTGGTGGGCTCATGTTGAAGGAAAACAGAATAAACAGCATTTCTCCCTTCCTTCTTTCCTCCCCACCACCTCCCGCCCTCTTTCTCTCCCTATTTGTCTTATTGTACTGACTAGAACCTTCAGTGTAATGTTGAGTCAAAGCGATAATAATCATTCTTGTCTCATTCCTGACTTCAAAGGGAATGCTTAGAAACATGCTATTTAGTTGATGATTTTTGTAGATTTTTACACTCTTCACATAAAGAAATGTTTTGCCTTTTTTAATTTAATAAGATTTATTCAATCAAAATATATGTTAAATATTATTCAATGCTTTTCTTGTAGCCATTGAAATAATCATATCAGTTTTGTTCTTTAGTCCATTCATGTGATAAATTACATTTATGAATTTTTTTAAAGATTTAATGCAATTCCAATTAAATTCCCAATAATGATTCCTCATAGAAATAGAAAAAGTAATCATGAAATTCATTTGTAAAAATAAGAGATCCAGAATAGCAAAGCAATACTAAGTAAGAAGATTGAAGCAGGAGGCATCACAATACCAAACCATAAACTATATCACAGAGCTATAGTAACAAAAATGGCATGGTATTGGTACCAAAATAGACATGTAGACCATTGGTACAGAATAGAAGACACAGAGACAAACCCACATAAATACAGCTATCTCATCCTAGACAAAGGCACTGAACACATACTGGAGAAAAGTTGGCCTCTTCAACAAATGGTGCTAGGAAAACTGAAAATCCATACGCAGCAAAATGAAATTAAATCACTATCTCTCACCATGCACAAAGCTCAACTCAAAGTGGATCAAGGACCTAGGAATTAAACCAGAGACCCTGCTCCTAATAGAAGAAAAAGTAGGCCCAAATCTTAATCATGTCAGATTAGATCCTGACTTCCTTAACCAGACTCCTGAAGAGCAAGAAATAAAATCAAGAATCAATAAATGAGATGGAGTCAAACTAAAAAGCTTCTTCTCAGCAAAGGGAATGATCAGTAATATGAAGAAAGAGCCTACATCTTTACTACACACACATCAGATAGAGCACTAATTTCCATGATATATAAAGAACTCAAAAGATTCCAAATACTATATTTTGAACATCAAGCTTATAGGATGTGCTGAAAGATCAAACAAGAGACATGAGAGTAAACGAGAAGTCAAATACAATGCCAAAGCTTTGGCCTAAGCAAGTGAGTAAATAAAATTGTCATCTACCCAAACAGGGAAGGCTATAGGGAGTAAGTGCGATTTGTTTGTTTGTTTTTTGATAGGGTTTGTTTCTTTAAGGGAAGGGGGCTTCGGAATCTGCTCAGCTTTGTGCCAGTGAAATCTGAGATGACTTCTAGGCATTAAGTGGAACTGTGGACTAGACAGCTGGGTACGTATGGTGGAGTCAGAAAGACAAGCATGGGCTGAAGATATGAACATATAAATCTGGGAGTCAATAGCATTTGTGAAAATCAGCCTGAGGGAAACAGCCTTAAAAATCTACATATACAGGAATAAATAAGCCTCAAAATTATTTGCAAAATGTCATTCCTTTTCTGATTTCTAAATCTCCTAGAGAGGGCTTATGCAGACAGAATATCTACTCCCTGTTATTAGTTAGCAGATCCTTTTGCTCCAGGCTTCAGTGATATTCCTTACCTTACATGGATGTGTTTTCTGTAGCACTTATTTGATCTGACAGGTTGCCTTCAAGAATCTATTGTATCTATAAAATGTGATGGAGATTGTACTATTGGACAAGCAGACAAGAAACAGAACACACATAGACGTACACGCACATCCGCCTCAAGTTTACTGTATATAAATTTAAATGGAGAGGATAGGAAAGGCAGCAGAATACAACATACACTAGTATGGCAGTATGTAAAAAAAGTGGATGTGTAACCGATGTGAATCTGCAATACGTATACGGGGTAAAAATGGGAGTTCATAATCCGCGTGAATCAGATGTATGAAATATGATATGTCAAGAGCTTTGTAATGTTTTGAACAACTAATAATAAAAAAAATTTAAAAATTAATGAATAATAATTATGGAGATTAAAGAGCTAAAAAATAAAAATAAATAAATTTAAATGGAAATCGTTTAAAAAAAAAAAAAAGGCCTTAGTCTCACAAGTTCTACATTTGAAGTCTCCCAAGGCACTAACCAGCCTGAGAAGAAGGAATGATCCCTTCGGGTGAAATGGGACATATTGATGTTTATGAAGTGGGGTGACTTGCTTGTATTAAACTATGTAGAACCCGATTGAACCAAGGACAATGTCCTCTTATTCCACAGGTTCTTGGATCTAAGTTTATAGCATCAGAACCGCAGACCGGAAGTGGACTTCAAAGACTGTACAATTACCTAGTAGTTGTCCTGTCTTTAAGTAGCTCCACTCCCTAAGTTATTGTAGACTTAACTGCCTTCACTTATCTCATAGAATTATTGCAAGAATCAAAGAAGAGGTACCATGATTAAGAAAAAAATAGGAGCTTTTCAAATCGGAAGCATTCTTTTTTATACCTTTCACGGTGCATCCAAACTTATCAAACATTTCTATCTCTAAAGTAAGGGACCCAAGGTCATAAAGGTTATCAGGAGCAAATCTTCTTTAACATTTGGCAGGATAGTTGCCCTGGAGCTCCATCTTGAACATCACTTTTGTTTCCTTTCTCCAAATCTGACAAATTTATTGGATCCTTGATGAGATTGTTCTTTAACTTCTACATCCTCTCTCTGCTCATCCCATCCCTGACTAACGTGTGACCTTTTTTGACTGAATTATTGAAAGCCATTAATGGTTTCATTGCTTCTGATTGCCAGAATTTGCCAATTGTGCTGTGGCATTTATCAAGCTCCTGTTAGGCTGGGCAAGGATCACTCCCGGTATTGGTTGAAGCTCCAAACTAATTTTCCTTAATTAGAATCAACTCGGCTCCTTCCAGGCTAATAAGCTACTAATGGGTTTGCCATAGAGTCTGTAGCAAAAAGAAATACAGAATTAGTTGGTATTTAGCACAGTTAAATGGCATTGAACTTTCAGAAAAGGAAGGCACTTCTCTAGAGCCCTGACAAGAATTGGGACTCTCCCACTGAGAGTCCAGGGCACTGCCCCAGGTAAGGAGTAGAGGGGTGGAAGGAAGTGATTTTATCCCCTGGGGATTTCATCTCCTCCTTCCCTTCACCTTCAGCACTGCCATGTTCATTTCTAAAACGACATCTGATAAACCCATAAACTGACATTTACGTCAATGTGAAATAGTGGGGAAGTTGACTCACTCCCTGGAGAAGGCTAAAGCTGATGTCTTCAATTACTGCTCAAAGAGCTTCAGAGACTTGCAGGAAAAAGAGAAAGAAAGAAAAACACAATTGCCCTAGAAGTCAGATGACCTGTGCTCTTACCAGCGTCATGAGCTTGCACAAACCACCCCCAACCTCAGGCTCCAGTTACATCTTGAGTGACACAGAGAGGACAAAGCCTTTCCACACTGCAGAAGGGGCCCAGCTGCATGGTGGTGGGAAGCACAGTTTTCGTGCACAAGCAGCCAAACTCCTCCAATTGTGAAAGGGAAATGGCGTCAGTGATAAGAACCCATCCCAAATCCCTCCCAGGTTTGGACAGAAAAGTGCTGGGAAGGAAGAGCTTTAGGCATAGAAACAGAAGAATGAGTGAGTACGTGAGAGGTTCTCGGCTCCTTCTTCCCACAGTTCTGCCTGTGCTGCCCACCACATAGGGCTTCCCTCACTGTGATCAGAATTTGCCCCCCTGAACTATTCTGGCTTTTAACAGTCGACCATTCTCACTCAGCTGGCTTTATTGAGAGCTTCCACCTGGTAAGCACTAGGCTTCGGGGTAAAAGCCCTGAGGTAAGTCAGGCCCAGGCCCTGCCCTTAGGAAGTCACCAGTCAGTAGAGGAGTCAGGTAAGTGGTGCCACTGTGGCACCCGCAAGATGACATGGGAACATCAAATCTGGAAACAAAACTTTGATTGAGGAGATACCATTCACTCCATGTCTCCAGAGGATGAATGGGAAGGACAGTGTGCTGTCCCAAAAATGGTAAGTGTCCCAGCGAGGCCCTGAGTATCTGCCCTGGCTAGTGTTTCCACTGACCTCCTCCACCAGACTGTGGGCTCTCCTGGGGGCAAGGAAGGTCTTGCTCATCTTCATGTCCTCTACTGTCTGCACGGTTCCCAGGCACAGAGGAAGCCCTTGATAAAAGGCTGGTGGCTGGATGGATGGATGGGTAAAAGGAAAATGAACAAGGAGGAGGCTGGAGCAGTGTGGTAGGAAGAGAATGAAGGAAAGGGGAGCCTGGGGCAGTGGAGAGACAGGGCAAGGGCAGGTTTGCATCCACTCAGCACTAAGAGCGAAGGAGGCAAGAATGGAAGACCAACCAACGAACATATGAGATGATGCTGCCCACTGCGACCTGAAGGAGGAAACTGTCAAGTTCCCTGGGAAGCAGCAGTGCTAAGCTTTGCTGGTTCAGTAAGGAGGAGGGTGTGGGAGAAGATGCTCTGCGCCCATCACCTTTCCTAATGAGATGTGCCCTCTTGCATCTGGTTCTGAGACCCCAAGTTATTGACTAACCTTATTAGATCTCATTGCTGATCCTTGGAACAGCTTGAAAACTGTACCTTGCCTAGGGAATGAAGCTGGCAGATACTTCCCATCAAGTCCTCCAGAAGATGGCCTCTGACAAGGTATAAAGGTTCCAAGCATGACAGTGTCCCCAAACTCAATGTTTTACAAAGCTGGTCTTTGCATCAGCAGGTACTAAAATAAGCTTGGCTAGAAAGAAGCTCTTTATTCTTATTTCCCTTGGAGAAAAAGTCCTTTCTGGTTTACCTGAAGGTCGCCAGTTAGATATAATCCCACTCTGGGATCAATCAGGAGACTTCTTTAATCTACGTCGTACTGGGAGTGTGAGGATAAGTATATGTGTGTGTCATGGGATGTGTGTGTGCGTGTAATTTGATGTGGTGTGAGTATGTGTGGTATGGGGTGTTTATGTTCTGCTGTGTACGTAATGGTGTGTGTTGTGGGGTGAATGTGTCATTGTGTACATTTTATGGCATGGATGTGTGATGTTCTTTCATAGTTATTCATTTTCCTAAAATACCAACTCAGTTCTAAGCAAAGGTCTATGGCAAAGTCCTCAGACTAGACTTTGGATGATAAAAAGACTTTTCTTAGCTTTCCTGACCCATTTTCTGATCCACTCCAGCTTATCTGTATTTTTTATTTCTTCTTCTGCCTCAGCCATTCTTTGCAGGAAATAGATGTACTTCTGAAAGAGCTGATGCCCAGGAGTCCCTGAGGATTCAGGGAGCAGACAGAAAAAAAAAGTGGATTTGGGGAAAAACTGAGGACTTGGGGAGGGAGGATCAGAAAGGGGGCAAATAATTACTAGTCAGATCAATGATCTGATGTTTTCTTGTGGACGCCTGGCCCCACAGGAGCCCAGACAGAGTTTCCTGGGAATGCATCTGGAAATGTTGAAGCCCCCTGAGAAGGAATGAAAAGTTTTAGGTCAGCACAAGGTAGGAAATGACCCTGCCCACGGGAGCCTAAATAAAGTGCATGACTTTTAGGTTGGAAAGACCAAACAGCAATGGAGAAACCTGTAAAGTCTGTGCTACCTGCTGAGATGAAATAATGAGAAGGGTCATTCGGATCCTCCCACGGAGCCAGCCCTAGTGGGGTGGGAGTGGTCCGTCCTGGAGAAAAGGAGTCAAACCCATGCGGCTCCCCACGCTCTGTTTGGGGACGTTCTTCCCAGCCTCCTTCTCCCGTCATCTCACTCCAGAACCAGGTGCCTTTTGGATGCCCAGTAGTTTTCCCCGAGGAAGGCAATCTGAACCCCACTCAAACCAACTTGAAAATGGGTGACAAAATTAAAATAAATCCCCTCTCCCAGGAGCTCTAAGGCAACATGCTGCAAGCCATTTGGGGTCAGAGACCCCTTTCCTTGACCTCAAATCCCACCCAAATTTAGTTTTGTTGACCATCAACTGGAGGTTTTAAACTTTCTTTAAAACTCCTCATAAACCTCCTTTCTATGCAAGTGTCCTTTTCCTAACTGGTTTCTTTCCCTCCCTCCCTTCCTTCCTGTGTATGCTGTGTCATGTTGGGTCAGGTATCCTACAGCTGGGTGGGCGTAGTCTCCATACCACTCCCTCCCCACTGCCCAAGGAGGTTCCCATTGATTGATTATATGTGCCCTCAGCCACTGATACCTGTGATACTGTAACAGGAGGTAAAATAATCATAAATGCAAGTAATACCAAATGATATTTTTAATTATGCCCCGAGTAATAATGCAGCCATATATTGAGTACTTTGTACTGAGTGCTCTGCTAAGAATTTACAAGTCATCTCATTTGGAACTTTGCCCCAACTCTATAAGATTGAAATGACTACCCTTATCTTTTGCACATGAAGATTGTAGAATCAAATGCTTTTTTCTGGAATCTATTCTTGATTCTAGCAAGTGAGGTCAGAGCTGGGGTTTGGCCTCAAAAACCTCACCCTCTCTTATCTATAACTCTAAGATTATATTATATCCTGTGTACTTGCAAATCAACTTTTCATTTTCTTTCTTTGGAGAAAATTCTGAAAGAACAGCTGGTTGGGTCGAGTTGGAAGATTTTCCTGGGAACCACTATGTTCCCACAGGAAAGACACACCTGGAGACTCCTCAGGAAAGGCACTGTTTATTACCAGAGCTTGAACCCTAGACTCTTAAATGGAATTCCTGATTCTGCTGAGGCCTAAGGGCTCTTTTTGTGTCTTTGAGCCAAGGACCAAAGGACAAACCACAAAGAATACCCTTCTGCACCTGTCCTCCCAAGTCTCAGACTTTATTAGCTGTGGATATTTCATTACTCAAAGGGTAAAAAGACGCAGGACAGCAGGGGACCAAGAAAAGCAACCAAAGGAAAGAAGAGTAGGCCAATGTAGTGCATGATTATTTATATTCTTCCTCCCAAAATTTCAGCCCCTTGTGGACACCCAGGAGTGCCCTTGGTACTAATTTGCATTATCCTTTCTCTTCAGGAAAAATACAAAAGTGTCTCCCTCCTCCACTGCCCCACCTAACAGTCCTGTGGGTTCCTGGAACAAGCCCAGGGGCATGAAAAAACTTCCTCAACACATAATTTCCTGGGATAATAATAATAATTTTGAGTTAACTACATCTGCCATCAGACAGGTTAATAATTCATCATACACCAGTACGAGGGTCATTCTATTTGCACTTCTTTAAAGCAATTAAATATGTTTGAGACACTACAGTTAAAATGACACAGAAATATATTGGTTGATAATTCCTCTTATAAAAACAACTCCTCAGAGTTACCTCTTTTCCATTCAGAAATCTACTCTCTATTGTGTCAATTTTTATTATTTGCGCTATCAGATATCTTCATCAGGCAGGGCCTTGGGGTAAGATAATTCTGGTAAAGAAAGCTATACAAAATTCAATTTTATCCCCTCTTTTTTATATGAGGCTAAGAAGCCAATGGGAATAGTATTTGACTTATCCACTGTGGAGGTTCAGATGTCTAATGCTCTGGGCCAGTCTTGGTGGAGAACTGATTACAGGGAAGAAACCACAGGTGTAGAAAGATTCTGACCCAGCAGACAGGGTAGGCAACAGGCTCTGACTACTGCAGGCAATGGAGTTTCAGATACAGTGTTATTTGATAAGGAATTCTCCTAAAGTCAATCATAAGAGAAGCTATGTTTGTACCTTGAAAGAGCTTTGGCTGTCACACTTTAAGGTAAACAACCTTGTTCCATGACCCTCAACTAAGAATGAACACAATGGGGATGTTGTGAAGAAAGGTGATTGTCATGGAGACTCTGCCTTCCAGACTTGGTGGCAATATCCTATTGCAATGACAGGCAGCACACAACTCTCCAGGCAGAAGGTACAGTACCCACAATGGCATTGGAGCACAACCCTGTCCTTGGAGAAGCAGAGCCCACTAGGAATTATATAGGTCTGAGACTGTACAGTCATAACTGGATGCCACACAATGAGAAATGGTCAGGAATGACTTGTTACCACATGTACCAGGCCTGAGGAATCCCAGAAATATTTGAGGGCAAAGCTTATAAAAGACAGGTGGGGATTCAGTCAGGTGGGGATTATAGTCATGAGAATATTTAATATTAATGGGAATCCATCTAAATTCCCACAACTGATGATCCTGAGATATTTGATCATTATAGTGTAAAGTATAACTGTTACAAAACTCACATTCTATTTTTTCTGTGTTCTCTGAGTCTCATGATACATTTGCCCTTCCACATAACTGCAGTATTGACCTTCATGTCAAAGTTCTGTGCTGACCACCATATCCACATTAAACTTGTGCCGGCAGGGACCTCTCAGGCCCAAAGTACTGTCATCCACTCTCACTGTATCACTCTATGGGACTTATCATCTGCATCCACTAGATCACACTTATTGAAAGCCTGAGTAGTTCTTGTTGTTGTATAATTATTTTCTCCATCCCATCTCCAAAATATTCCTATTGAGAGTATAAACTGGCACATTCTATTAGGAAGAAAAATTTGGCAATATTTTTCACTATTTTGAAAGTGTATGTTAGGGTTTAGATATAAATTGTCCCCCACAGCTTGTGTGAGAGACAATACAAGAACTTTCAGAGGTGAAATTATTAGATTATGAGAATTGTAACATAATCAGTGGATTAATCCACTCATTTGGATTAGCCAAACTTTAGGCAAAGAGGGTATTGTTGGAGGAAGTAGGTCACTGGGCGCATGCATTTGGGGTTTATATTTTGTCCCTGGTGAGTGGCTCTCTCTGCTTCCTGACTGATATGTCCTGAGCTGCTTTCCTCTGCCACACCCTTCCATGATGTTCTCAGACATCAGACCCAGAGCAATGGAGTAGGCTGACCATGAACTGAACCTCTGAAACCATGAGCCAAAATTAACCCTTTCTTCTCTATGTTGCTCTTGCCAGGTCTTTTGATCACAGCAATGAAAAAGCTGACTAAAACAGTACACATCCTTCTTCATTTGATTGATTTTTCAGTGCTGAGAATCATACCAGGCCTAATGCAGGCTAGACAAGGGCAGTGGAGATCCTTTTATCCAGCAATTCCCCTCCTTGTAACTTTACCTATGGATATACACATGCAGAGGCATGCTCGACCCAGTCAAGAATTGAAAACAATCACCCTGACAATCAACAGGGGAATGATTTCATTAATTTGGAATATGAAAGAATGAGGAAGTACTTTTTGTCATTTTTGGAAAAGGGAAAGGTAAAAGAGTGTTTATATATGTGTTTATTTATGCTTAAAATAACTTTACCAGGAAGCACCCATGTGTTTGGAGTCCTCCAGAGAGAGAACTACATGGCTGGTGGACAAGGGAAGGGAGATTTTTCACTGCGTTCCTTTGTGTATCTTTCATGTTTTGAACCATATGAACCAGCTACTTACTCAAATAAACAATTTAAAGTTTTACGCTATGTTTTTTAATGATTTTAACAAGTAACACATATTTTAAGTTGATTGAACTTTCTCAATGCTTCTCCCTGCCTTCTCTTCTGATAAGAATAATTAAACATAGAAGCCCCAGGAAAGAAAGAAACATTAGGGATTCAACAAAACAGCAGCATCGATCAGAGGAAATGGGGAGTTCATCTCCATAGGAAATGGATTGGGAACGGATCATCCTCCAGTCCTCATGTGAAATGCTAGCTGAGACATCTCAGGAGCTCTCCCCAGCCCCAAGGATGGATGGGGGGCCCTCCTCATTGTCCTCATGCCCTGCAGGTTCCCCTCTTGCAGCAGCAGGTCACCTCACTGGCTGGCACTGTTCACCCATCCGTTGAAGCTCACACCTGCTCTGAGTCAGATCCAACAGACCTTAACTCACATTCTCATCCATTTCTACCCAGAGTGTTTAATTGGTGTGACTACTATTGAGGGCAACTGGTAATCTTTTTCAAATATCAATATTATTTTTCAAAATTTTATTAAAGTATAGATGTTTTGGTCCAACAGTTCTAAGCTGAGATCTAATGTGAGGACTGAAAGATAATTAGAAAGTATCCATTCTTGACCAGAAATAAGTTTTCAGTGTCTTCTGAGACTGAGAGCAAGCATTCTGATGGTGCCACTCATTTTTAATTTCTGCTGCCCTTCGCACCCATAAGTATTCAATAAATACTTCAGTGCATGAGTGACCTTATCAAAATTTCAGATTACTTTCATAATGTAAAATCCATTTTAAAAAAAAAAAGTAACAACAACATCATGTTACTCTTCCAAATGGGACCATTAAGCAGTCCCTATCATTTTGAAATGACAAAGAGCAAAGCAGGTCAACTCTGAACCACTTCCTGTGTTGAAGACAGCAATGTATTTATTACTGACATTTAAGTTTTTCCCCACCTACTTCCCTCTTGCAAATATTTCTGAAGAGAATCCATTCCAGAGGCTGATCTATCCTCATTTACACCTAATTCTTCCAGACTGCCCTCAGTGGAGGAGTGCTAAGAAAGGTCAGGGCATTGGAGAAGGGCGACTACCCAAGAACTGAGCAAACACACCCAGAGCTTCTGTCAGCAATTAGCATGAGGAGAGACAGAGCAACTGGGTGCTTTCCTTAGCATGCAGCAAATGACTGCGACTGATAAGTGCCAAGAACACACACACACAAAGAGCCTTGCCTGGTACCCCAGAGATCTCCATGGACACAAACCAAGCCAGTAAGAGTCTTAAGTTAGTTAGCACCTGAACAAGTGAGCAAAATCTGTCAAATGGCCAGAAACCAAAGCATTCAGGGCATTGTTGACTCCTGGGAGAAACTACGTGCTCCTTGTGCTTGGCATTGGTCTAGAATAAAGTGCCTCTGAAGCACCTGCTGGAATAGTGTCTTTGCCTGTGAGTTAATAAATATCAATAGTGAGAAATTGACACTTACGGGCCATCTGAGAGCCTTACCCAACCAACTATTTAATGAAACCCAAGTGGATCCTAAAACAGCCTTTCCTTAATTTCACAAGAATCTTTCTCTCCAGAGATCACTTTGTTAATATGATTACAGAAAAATGCTGACGCTGAGCTCCTGTATTCTCTAGTAATGATAACAGTGATTCTCAAAATTTTGATCTCAGGACTCCTTAACACCCTGAGGAGGAACCCCAGGAGCGTTTGTGGATGTGGATTATATCTATTAATATTTACCACAATCAACATTAAATACATACCGTATCATTTATGTTGTTTTTTTTTCTAATTATAAATATTTTAAAATTCTCCTTGTGACTTGATCTTTGATCCATAGATTATTTTAAAACATGTCATTTAATTTGTGAAAGTTACAGGACTTTACATATATCTTTGTGTTATTAATTTCGAGTTAATTATACACTTTATATTATTTTATTTTTAAAATTTTTATTGATGTTTATTTTATAGCCCCGACTATGGTCTATCTTGTGAACTTTTTATGAGTTTTTTCAGATGTTGTGTTTTATAACTACCCGAAAGTCAAATAAATTGAGTCTTTAGTTCAGGTCTTCCAGTTCTTACCAACTTTCCTCTTGACATGCTTTGTGGATTACTGATGAAAGTGTTGAAGTCTCTAACTATAATTGTGGATTTATGGATTTTGCTTTCAATTTTATCAGTGTTGCTACAAATATTTTGAGACTCTTAGGCATATAAACATTCAGGATTGATAGATTCTTTTAAATGGATTCTTATTGTGTAATGCCTATTTTTATGTATGATGTTTGTTCTTTTATGTCTACTTTGCCAGATATTAAAATAGGCACTCTTTATTAGTATTTGCATGGTATATTCTTTAATCCTCTACTTTGAATCTATATATTTATATTTTAACTGGTCTTTGAATCTATACATTTCTAAACTGAATACTAGAATTTATTTGTCTTTTAATCAATTTGACACCTTTTAATTGATGCATTTTGAAAAAGATCACATATAACTTAATTATTTATGTTACTAGATGAAAATCTAGCCTTTGCTATTTCCCACTTGTTTCACCTATTCTTTCTTATTTTTTTAACTTTTAATGCGTTATTTTTATAATTCCACCTTATCTCATATTCATTTATCATCTGTACTTCTCAAAATGTTATTAGTAACTCTTGATTTTAAAGTATACATTTTTATTAATTATAGTTTACCTCCAAATAGCTTTATTACATTTCAGGTGTAGCATAAGGATTTGCAATGGTATATTCCCATTTCTAGTCTCCCATCCCCTGTGCTATTATTTTCATATATCTTACTTTTATTTATTTATTCTATAAAAATATATTACTTCTGGTTTTCTTTATTCACTTACACTGTGAGGCAATTAAAGATAATAAAACTATTTTTTTATTTACATTCACTTGAACCATTTCTATTGCTATTCTTTTCTTCATGTGAATTCAAATTTTGATCTTTGGCATGAAAAAAATTCTTTAACATTTCTTGTTGCACAGGTCTTTTCTTAGTTTATCTTAGCATGAGGGTCTTTGAATTTTGAAACTTTGAGAGATAATTTTCTTAGTTAAAGAATTCTGTATTGGTATTTTTCTCTAGTACTTTAAAGATGTCTCTCCATTGTCTTCTGACTGACAGTTTCTGAAAAAAAACTTTTCTGTAAATTGTGTCTTTAGAGCTTTAAATATTTTTTCCTCCTCTGACTACCTCCAAGATTTTTCTCTTTGTCACTGGTTTTCAGCAGTTGTAATACAATGTGTCCAGATGGGGTATTTATCTTTCCAGGTGTTCTCTGAGCTTCTTGGATTTACAGTTTGTTGTTGACCATTAATTTGGGAAAATTCTTGACCATTCTCTTCAAATATGTCTCCTAATCCTCCCCCACTCCACCACCAGTTCCTCCTGAGAGTTCTTTTTATAGGTATATTAAACTATTTTGTTTTGTTCCATGGTCCATGGGTATTCTGTTCTATGGTTGATTGGCTGGTTTTTCACTGACTGCTCTGTGTGTCTACTCAAGGAATTCCTATTAAGTTCACAGATTCTTGCCTCAGCTGCATTCAATTGCTCCATTGAAATCCATCTTCCTCTCTTCACCCCTGTTATCATATTTTGTATTTCTACATGTCAGTCTGGTTCCTGTTTATATTTTCTATCTCTCTGCTACAGTTCCTCCATCTGATTATGCATGTTTTCCACTTTTCCCATAGAAGCTTTAACATTCTCTAATATTTAAATTCTCCAATATTTCCAACACCTGTGTCATATCCAAGTCTAGTTCTGAAGGCTCTCAACAATGTATTGATTATTGATTATTTTTTTTCTTCCTTTGCATGTCTCAACTTTTTTGTTGAACAATATTTTTCCTTCAATTTTGAAAGGTAACATTTCTAGTTACAGAATTGTATATTGGCATGTCCCCCAGTTCGTTAAAGATGTCTCTCCACTGTCTGCTGGGTTGTATTTCTTGAGTAGGACAGTGGAGATTCTGGTAAGCAACATTTATGTCTAGAAATGACCTGCCTTGTTTATTTATCTTTTATTTATTTAATTTTCTATCTATTTATTGATTGATTGCTAACCCTTTCGCATATAGGACTGAGTAAATCTAGATAATATCCAAGCTGGATTTGGGATTTGTTATTATCATTGTTACCCACAGTGTATACAAGCTACAAATTCTTCCAGAATTTTCTTGTGCTTAGGGAAGAAGCTAATATGTCAGAGGTCTTCCCAAAGTGTTCTCCCTCAGCTTTAGTTCTTCCCTTTGCATTTGCACCTCATAGGAAGTCTCCACATTCATGATGCTCCCCTAGCAAAAACATGTTACTTGTTGCTTGTTGTTTACTAGCTCAGTGGTGAGGGCAGAGCAAGAGGGCAGGGTATTCTTTGCTGTCCTAGGTCATGTTTCTGGATCTCAGAGATGAGGTCTGCTCCTTGATCTTGATCTTCTCCTAGTGACAGTTCTTTCAAGATATTCCAACCAAGTCTGTTGATCAGTTTGGGAAGGACTTGTCTTTTAAAATGTCTCCTAACTTTATCTATAGAAAGGACCTAGAAGCAATCGCAGTTCAATAGCACAGAGCAAACCTACCATCTCTCACTTAATTTCATTTCTAAATACCATTTCTCAACACACCCCAGCCATATCCCTAGCGTTTAGCTAGAAGAGGTTGTCTCTGTTTTCTTTCCTAGGGGGTTCAGGGTTTGCTAACCTTCCTCCAGTGGCTTAATGATTGTCTTAGTCCATTTTCATGGTGCTATATCATAATACCTGAGACTTGGTGATTTTATATTGAACAGAAATTAATTTCTTATAGTTCTGGACACTGGCAAATCCATGATCAAGGCACTGGAACCTGCTAAGAGCCTTCTTGCTATTGTAAAGTGACAGAAAGCAGAAGGCAAGAGAGAGAAACCCCACTCCTGCAAGTCTTTTTAGGAAGCATTAAACCATTAGTTTAATCTCCTAATGCTGTTGCAGTGGAAATTAAGCTTCTAACACATGAATTTGAGGGGACATATTCAGACCATAGCATTGCTTTCATTCTAAGGTGACACAGATCAAAGTGTCTGTCTGGGTAGGGCACTGTGCCTTTCCTACCAGGACTACATTGCCTTTCTCTAGGTCTACATCCAGATAGGATTTCTCTGGCTCCCTCCTCAATCTTTTCAGTGACCACCCTATAAGGTTTAAGAAGAACCTATAAGTGGGTACAAATTTCCTCTGTTCCTGAGCCTCTTGGGAGTTCTATACCTCAGATCTTAGCAATTGGTTTATAATTTTAGGTAAATTGTTCTTGCCAGCTTGTATGACATATTCCATCTGCTCAGCTTAGCAACTGCCATGTTCCACTCTCCTTGGAGGTGCATATTTTCTTAAATTTTTGATTAGTTTGAAGTCCTGCAACCTCAATTGCTAGATGTTTTCATAGAAACTTACAGTTTTGCAGAAAATCTAGCTTTTGATGTTGTAAAGGGGGAGCAGATTATTTCCACATTTATTTTTTAAATATTTTTTAGTTGTAGATGGACACAATATCTTTATTTATTTATTCTTATGTGGTGCTGAGAATCAAACCCAGTACCTCCTTCATAAGAGGCATGTGCTCTACCACTGAGCTACAACCTCAGCCCCTCTTTCCAGATTTCCAACTTAAGCAGAAGTTGGAAGTCTCTTGATTTGGTTTTCATTGTTTCTGATGATTAATACTGTTGACAACTTTTCCTTCCACATATTGCCATTTTTATATATTGTTTTATGAACTACCTGTTCTAGTGTTTGCCAATTTTTATTGGGGCTTGTCTTTAGTATTGAGCTATAGAAGTTCTTTATTCATTCTGCATGCATACCCTTTATCAAATCCATAGAGAGAGAGAGAGAGAGAGAGAGAGAGAGAGAGAGAGATAGTTCTGAACACTGTTTTTCTAGTCTGTGGCTTGCCTTTTAATATCATTTGATGAACATTTTTTTCACCTTTGATGAATTCTAATTTATCATATTTTTCTATTATGGTTCATGCTTTTATCACAACATAAGGCCATAAAGTAGGTTCTCCTATGTTTACTTCTGGGAGATTTATACTATTACCTTTTATATTTAGGTTCACGATGCATCTTGAATTCTTCTTTCTATATACACTTGAGGTTGAGGTTTATTTTCCCCCAAACATCTATCCAGTTGCCCCAGCACCATTTATGAAAATATTTTCTTTGCATATTTAATTGATTTTATATATTTGTCAGAAATCAACTGGTCACATGTATATGAACCTATTTCTAAACCCTCTATACCATGGTATGATCTATTTGTTGATTCATAACCTCTAGCTTTGTAATAAGTCCTGAACTTAGGGAGCATCACTTCTTAAACTTTGCTCAGCCATCTCTTCCATAGCAAAGTTCAGGTGTTTAAAAATAAGCCTAGGTGAAAAGGATGAGCAAGTCAGAAATGAACAATGAATAATTGTTGTGGGAAATCTCATTTTCACTTCTGGGCTACTGAGAGCAACCGTAGGCAGCAGTGAAGTTCTCATTAGCAGCTCAGGTTCGGCCCAGACTGCTCTGCATTCCACACGGGTATGATGTCAGCAAACCTTCTGCACACCCCGAGACCTGCCCGCCGGCCTGCTGCTCACAAAGATGAGTGTTCCCCCACTTCCTACAGAGCCTCAGTGAGCCATCCACCTGACACACAGAGTGTGAAATGAGAATAGTAATGTTATGACTCCCAGGATGCTGAGTGGGGAAAAAGGTCTCCGATGAGCAAAAAGAAAAGCAGATTTTTAAATGTTCAAAAATGCAGCGAGAGGGAAAATGAAAGGCAGAATATAAAACAACACCTCTGCTGTGTCTGCAAATGCATGGAACACAAGATTCCGTAGGCTACAGATACCAGTTGCTCATGCCCCTTGACTGAAAACTCTAGTGCCACTTGTGCCACTCTGACCCAGGGCCCAGTGCACTATTTCTGGGGAGGTCTTACATGCCCTTTTATTCTTCCACTTCCAGCCATGCACGATGTTGATCCAGAAATTCTCCTGATGGGGCAGGCCCTAGTGGACCAGAGCGACTTTACTCCCACCAATTTTCAATGGGGCTAAATCAAGCTATACTCAACGACAACAAAAATTTTAAACCAATCATTTCTAATCCTCTTAAAGGGCTCATTTTCCTTTCAATACTGTTATTTCTCAAACCAGTCTTCAAAAATATTCCTATAATAAAACCATTTGTTAGCACACCCTATGTAGTGTTCTTCTCACCTGGGATTCTTGATAAAATACAGTTTCTGGCTCAGTAGTTCTGGGTGGAAGCTTCTGACAAGCTCCCAGTGATGTTGGTGTTGCCAGTCCATGGACCATACCTTGAATATCCAGATCCTAAAGTGTTTGGACTAAGTACTATGGTCCTTAGCACCTATGATTCTCATACAGAGTAGGTTTCCAATAAACATGTTTTGAATTTATTTATAATTTCTGCAATGATAGAATATCTTTATATAAAGCTTTCTCACAATATCTGCCCTTCATTCCACTCATGTTCTGCTATTTTTTTGGAGCTGTGAGACTGGAGCTCTGTTAGGTGAAAGCAAAAGTGATAAAGGGGTGTTCGTCTTTTAGTCTCTGGAGTCAAATGAGAAAAAAGATCAAGAGTTGAGGACCTGCCCATTCTCCCTAGGGATCTGACATCCCAGGAGCTTCTCTTCCTAATCTAAGTGGCTTCTGTTTTATCCTCATTAACAACTATTGGCTAAAATTGCAGATTTATTCATTGCTCACCATCTCCTAATTCCCACACTCAAGTACACGCTCGCACACACACACACAAACACAAAAAGCATATTACTTTTCATTTAAATTGCTCCTTCTGATTTGCAACGGGAATTAATTTTGTGTGATTTCATGCTATGGGAAGCAAACTGTTAGTGGTGTTACTGCCTCTAACCTTGCCCCAGATCCTCAGGGAACAAAACACACATGCTTTATCTTGCTTCGATTGCTAGAGATAAAATATAATCTCAATGTCATCTGACTCCGTACACTTGTCTTTTTGAATAAGTATCTAATAATCCCTCATTTTATCTCATTTCAATAGTATTAGCTTCAATTATTGGCTCCATGTCTAAAACAATTATTCACCCTCAGAGCAGAGTTCTGTTCTTCCTTCGTGGTCAGAGATGCAAAATCACCCAGATTTGAAAAACACAACCGCCTGGAGAACATTGGTGTCGGGAAGCATGAGCTCTGACCATAACCCATGTGTGACCCTCTCCAAGTGATTGGATACATCTATGCCTCAGTTTCCTTCTCTGAAAAATGAGGAGATTGAACTAGATTGTTCCTTTTAGGCCATTCTATCATTCCATCATTCTAGAAAAGTTCACACAAAAAAACAACTAAAACATTTTCAAATAACTGAAGAAACTCATTCATGTATATGTAATTGCAACTAATATATGTCTATATTAGTGTATATATACATATATATTTATATTATATATATTATATATATATTTGTGTATATATACAAATATATATGTGTGTGTATGTGTATATATATATATACACATACATATATATATATATATATATATGTATGTGTGTGTGTATAGTTCTACCTTATTCTAGATTTCACAGAGGAAGCACATTAACACATTTACTACACATATCTAGGAATCAGATGACCCACATCTGTTCCCCTCTCTGTGATGTATTCCTAGTGCAATCGTCACCAAGTTACCTGCACACATTCAAAAACCACCTCCAGCACCCACCATGTTCTGCTTGCATTAATTCAATCCTCTTTTCTTCAATGGTACTGCCATACTTGTGGCCTGGAAGGGTTGTTTGTTACTTTTCAGTTCAGGTTTATTTCATTAAACTTGATTCAGTAACAAAAGCCATGTTCCAAAGAAAATTTTGTGCAGAATTCCAATATATAAAACAGAGGAAAGTCAACAACCTGGTTTTAGCCTGGAAAGCAAACCAAATCTTTTCTCACTCCTATCCCACTCATGCCACCAGAAACATTCCACAAAACCCCAGAACTTCTGCATCTTGATGGTCATTCCGTCGCTATCATTCACGGTGACAGGATGACTTTACATTTACTTTGGTGGGGAACGGAGAGTTTCATTGGTTCAAGAAGAACATTCTGTCTCTTTGCAATTCTTACTCATTCAAGTCTCTATCAACTAGAATCACATTTTTAAATCTACTCCATCTTCCATTTGTAACCTTTCCAATGCGGCCTCTGACTTCCCTCCTGTCCTCTTCTCTATGGACAAAATCTCAGAGATTTTATTATTGGCTGCTATAACACATTCAGGACCTTCATCACTTAACCCTTTCAAATCAAGCTTGGGTTTATCATCATTGTTTCAAATTGCTATCACACAGGTAATGCTTGGAATATATATATATATATATATATATGTGTGTGTGTGTGTGTGTGTGTGTGTGTGTGTGTGTGTGTGTGTCTTACTAGTATTCTCAAAAATAGTTCTTAGGGGCTGGGATTGTGGCTCAGCAGTAGAGCGCTCACCTAGCACGGGTGGGACCCAGGTTTGATCCTCAGCACCACATAAAAATAAAATGCATTGTGTTGTGTCCATCTACACCAAAAAATAAATATTTTTAAAAAATAGTTCTGCATTTTTCTTTATCCTATTATCTAAAGCTTTTCTCTTCACTCTTAATGAGAACATCAGAGTTTGGTGCATTCTTCACAGAAAAACTTTAAAGATGAGCATGCTGTCTATTGAGGATATATTTGCAAATACTTATTTTCATCTTTGCTGTGCATTTCCGGGTCCTCCTTTCAGGGTGCCTTAGGTATTTCTTCACTTACCGAAGTAATAGGTTTATAATGGAAACTTAGTTTTCCATCTGGGGGAAGCATATCATCTCCAGGCCTATTTAACTAATGACACCCTAGAACCTCTTTTTCAAAGATAAGGATAAGGATTAAATATTCTAAAAAAAAAATCCTACTCCTAGGATAAAGAACATTATCCATATTTCTTCCTCTATACTGTCCAAATATCAGTAATCCTTGTATGAATTACAGTATATTGACCACAGTTAATCAATTGCTCTGTCGCCAAATGAGATTTCTACGTGAGGGGCCCAGTTTACAGAGCAAAGGTCTTGCTCCCACACATTTTCATAATGTGTGTTGAGAGATTATGTTTTGAAGTTATTAATAGAGCTGTTCTGTTCTCAATAGAGCGTGCTTTTCACTCATCAGCTCTTATTTGATCTATTGGGCTAGCTTGCTTCCATTACACAAGGGAGGGAGGAGACAGGCAGATACACATCAGCTTTGGTTTCCAAAGATCCAAACATGTATGAGAGCAGAGGGGTTAAAGCAAAAAGGTTGGGGAAAACAGGGAGCCAGGGACTCCCCTATCCAACAAATTAAAAAATTTCACCAGGTTAAAAGTGGGTGGTGGCTGTAAGGGAGAAGAAGCTGGGAGGGAGCAGGGGATGAGAGAGAGAAGTGAGGAGACCCCAGGATGTTCCAAATGACCTCCAGCCTAAAGTAGACATAAGAATTTTAACCTGATCTTTAAAAAGATCGTTCCTGAGCATACTCCAGATTCTTAATTACCTTGATTCTCTTCTCCATTTTTAAAAAGAGATACAGAGAAATGAAATTATTGGATAAAAGATTAAATGAACTTTCTATAGATTCTTGATGAAATCATTTCAGAAAACTTTATTTTACTATCACCAACAGTATCTGAAAATGTCCCACCACATTACTACAAAGAAAAGCAAATGAACACAAATGGAAAAATATTTTCTGAAGATTAACAGTTAAAACTGACAAGGGTATAAAGAGATCAGATCTCTCATATACCGGGGCATTATTTGCTTAAGTTAATAGACTTTTCAATTTGGGTCTCCAAAAAAGGAAGGAGGAAATTGAATCCCGAAAGCACCTTTATCAGGCTAGTCTCTGTGGTAGGCAGTAACACATATTATCTCATTTAATTCTCACACAATCCAACATGCTGGGTACAATTGTCTTCATTTTTGCTGATAGGAATGTGAAGCCCAAAGAACCTAAGTAACTGGCAAAATATCCTTCACATTAAACTATGTCAGTTAGGTCAAAACAACCAACCTGTCCCACTGCAAAGCATAACATCTTTCCAAGACAGTTTTGACTTGACTTTATTTTTCCTTAAAAGCACTGTCTAACAGAAATATAATGCAAATAACATTACATAAAATTTTAAAATAAGTAGCCAAATTTTAACTGATAAAAAAGAAACCAATGAAATAAATGAATTTGAAAAATATATTTTATTTAACCCAATATATTAAAAATATTTTCATTTCAATATATAAAGAAGTTATTAAGGGGATAGCTTACCTTTTGTTGTATTAGTAAATTAAGTCGTTGAACCTTCATGCATATGTTATAACTGAAGCCATCTCAATTTAGCTTAATCCCACTTCAAGTGCTTGATCACCTCATGTGGCTTATGACTACCACCATCCAACACAGTGCAGAGTTGGAGTTCAGAGCAAGAATTTACTAGGAAGATTGTAGTAAGAAGCCCCAGAGGTGTGGACTACCCAAAACAGTTTTCCAAGTCATTTTTTTTTATTTATTTCTTACATACATGACAATAGTGGAATGCATTACATTCATAATTATCCATTCACAGCACAATTTTTCGTAACTCTATATATAAATTATTCTAGCCAAATATCTCAATTTCACCAATCCACTAAATTTGTGTTAAGGTATTTTAAATTTCTTTTCATTTCTACATTTAGTTATTAAGCTACTGCTACACATCAGGCACAACACCAGCCTACAGAGGGATAAAGGGGATGTGTTTAGGGAGGAGCCCTTTGCCTTAGAGCCTCGAAGGGGCCACACATAAATGAAGATCCTGTTATTTGTTAACAGGATACTTGCTATAATTCCTCCCTATTTCTATAAATACTGGAAGACACCAGAGCATGAAAATAAGCATCTACTCTACCAAAGGGTATGTTTAAAGTGCATTGTCTTTTCAATGCCAATGAATCTAACAAGCTGTGCATGAAGAGCCAAAACTATATGATGAGACCAGAGCACAGAAAGCCAGAGATAAAATCCATACCATTTCTGGCAATCTTTGTAATCTTTGTACCAAAGTCCCAGTGAGATTCCTATTGGCGTTATAGGCCACTATCTCCATATCCTTTCTCATTCCATCCACTGCCCACTTTTCCCAGGTGAACTTTCTAGTCTTTTGGGGAGACAGACTTTGACTCGCTTTGACTCATGCCTCCCCCAACAAGCTGAACTGATTTAATTACTGAGGATTAATATTTCTGTACTAGTAGCGTAACCTTCCCAATGCAATCACTTCCAGTCCTGTCTGATATATGGGTTCTCCTACACTTCTTCCTCAGGACCTGTCAGAGATTGTTTTCAGTGGAATTCACCAGCAGAATGGGAAACAGTATGGAAGTTCAGACCTACCTCGTGTCCAGGTACACCATGTTCAAAGAGGTAAAGTGTGTGCTCTGAAGGAACAGAAGGATAGGAAACATGAGCAAGACAAGTGGGAAATATTAGAAATGAAAAAAAAAATGTTACATCTGGGAAAACAATAACCAGATAACCTAACAGTAAATGACTATTATGCCAGTGAACATAAAATGTTTCAGACATCAAGATAGAAGAACCCCTATAGTTCAGGAAATGACAGCAAGAGTTGACAAACAGGACAGCATCAAAATTTGAAATGTTTCTGAACAACAGAGGAAAAAGTCAGCCGAGTAAAGAGACAGATTACAGAACAGGAGAGTAGCTTTGCCAGCTCCTCTTCCAACAGAGGTTGGTATCCAGCATAAATGAAGCACTCAAAAAACTGAACACCAAAAAAAGCAAATAACTCAATCAATACATGGGCAAATTAAGTAGACACACAATTCTCAAAAGAAGACTTATGAATGGCCCATATTACCTGAAAAAAACATTCAACATTGTTAGCCATGAGGGAAATTCAGATCAAAACTACACTGAGATTCCACCTCATCCTAGTCAGAATAGCAAGCACCAAGAATATAAAAATAATAAATTTGAAGGTGTGGTGGGGATGTGGGGAGAAAGGAACTCACACTCTGTCGGTGGATGTAAATTTGTACAGCCACTAAGAAAATTAATAAAATAAAAAACTCAAAATAGAACTGCCATATGACCCAATTATAACAGTCCTCAGGATATACCCAAAGGAATTTAAGGCAGCATGCTATATAGATACCTGCATACCTAAGTGTTTTGCCACACAATTGTCAGTAGCCAGGTTGTAGAATTAGTCTAGGTGCCTGCCAACGGATGAATGGATAAATTAAAATATTGTATATATACAAATGGAGTATTATTCAGCCATAAAGAAGAAAATTCTGTTATTTACAGGAAAATGGATAGAACTAGAGGTCATCATATTAAACAAAATAAGCCAGACTCAGAAAGACAATTATTTCATACTTTCTCTCATATGTGGAAGCTAGATTTTAAAAAACAAAAAAAGATGACATAAAGGTAGAGTAAGGGGATCAGGGAAAGGGATGAGAAGGGGTCATTGTGAATGATGGCGATTGTAAATGATCAAAATGTTATATGCAACTACAGTGACGCAGCCACATCAATGTTTATAGCAGCTCAGTTCACAATTGCTAAACTGTGAAACCAACCTATATGCCCTTCAATAGATGATTGAATAAAGAAACTGTGGTATATATACACAGTGGAATATTACTCAGCATTAAAAGAAAATAAAATTATGACATTTGCAGGTAAATGCATAGAGTTGGAGAATATCATGATAAGCGAAGTTAGCCAATCCCAAAAAACAAAAGGCCAAATTTTTTCTCGAATAAGTGGATGCTGATCCATAATGGAGGGTGAGTGGCATGTGAAGAATGGAGAAACTTTGGATAGGGAAAGGGGAGTGTAGGAGGGGAGGCGACAGAGGGGTAGGAAAGATGGTAGAATGAGATGGACATCATTACCCTAGCACATGTATGATCACACAAATGGTGTAATTCTACATCATGTACAACCAGAGAAATGAAGAGTTGTATTCCATCTGGGTACAATGAATTGAAATTCATTCCAGCGTCATGTATAAATAATTAGAACAAATTTTTAAGAAGAATACTAGCAACAATAAGAGTTGGCATGGATGTGGGGGAAAATGTACACTCATACACTGCTGGTAGGACTGCAAATTGGTGCAACCAATCTGGAAAGCAGTATGAAGGTTCCTTAGAATACTTGGAATAGAACCACACCATTTACCCAGCCATCCCACTCCTCAGTCTATACCCAAAGGACTTAAAATCAGCATAATAGAGGGACACAGCCACATCAGTGTTTATAGCAGCACAATTCATAATAGCTAAATTGTGGAACCAACCTAGATGCCCTTCAGTAGATGAATGGATAAAGAACCTGTGCTATATATACACAATGGAATATCACTCAGCAATAAAAGAGAATAAAATTTTGGCATTTGCAGGTTAAAAAAAAGTTATATGCATATTTGACTATGACATAATGAAACCACTACTCTGTAGAATTGATATATACTAGTAACAAAAAGAAAGAAAGGAAGGAGGCAATTTAGTGACAGCCTGGCTCAAAATCTCAAAGTCTTAGAAGGGCTGGGGATGGAGCTCAGTGGTTGAGTGCCCCTGGGTTCAATCCCCAGTACCACAAAATAAAGAGGAGGTAAGGACATGCCCTAATCACAGAGCCTCAAAAGAATGTGAAACAAAAATTAATAAAATTATAATGGGAAAATTAAATTCCCGAATCATAATAGAGGATTTTAACACACTCTCTCAGTAATTGATAGAACAACTAGACAAATATTAGTAAAGATACAGAGGATCTGAACAATACTATCAACTACTTGGACTAATAGGAAGTTACTGAACACAATACTCAACAACTGAAAAATGTACATTCTTTTAAGTGCACATATTACATTCACCAAGCTAGGTCACAAGCAAACTACAATCATGCCTCAACAAAACTCAAGGATCTAATCTATTCTCTGACCACAACATAATTAAGATGGACACAAAATTTAAAAGTATTTAGGAAAAGCCCAAATATATAGAAACTCAATAACACATTTTAAACTATTTATGGAACAAATAAGTAATAACTGCTTTGCAATCCTTCTACCATCCTAGCTTCTCTGGCTGGAGTCCTATAAATCAGATTGACAGATTAATGAGAGAAGAACAGAAGTTTGCTGACCTGTGCACTGTTCATTAACATAGGAGTACTCCAGTGATAAGGCAAAGGAAAAGAACTGGGATTCTACAGGAGCAAATTGTGGGAAGGTATAAAAGTAGATAAGAATGGGTTAGCAAGGTGTGTTGTGTAGATTCCTCCAGCACTATCTCCAGGCCAAAGAAGTCTCTGGGGATTCATTTCTCTTCTTCCTGGGCGGGGGGACATATTTAGAAATTTATAACCTGCGTTAAGCAAATATGGAGAAGGTAGAAATCTTTTCTTGGATCTGCTTCTTCTGAATTGCCTTCAGCTTAATGATGCGTATGTTAAAGTGATACAATTTGGGCTGCATAGTCCACTACCCTTCATCACAAAAAAAATTTTGAAAATATTTGAACTGAGTGACAATGAAAATACAATCCATCAAAAATTTGCAGGATGCAGCTAAAGCAGTACTTAAAGGGGAAAGCATAGCTTTAAATGAAAATAATAGAGGAAAAAACAAAAAGTAAGACTTGATCAACAGATGCAGAAAAGGAAAAACAGGAATTAATTAGAGGTGGAAAAAAACAGGGCCATAGAAAGCACAATGTGAGAAGGCTTAAGATGATCTATCAGTAATCACTATTAGTATAAATGTGTTAATGTCCTTGGCTGAAACATAGAGATTTTAGATTCCATTTTTTAAAATTTAAATATAAACTATATACAGAAGAATTCTGACACAAAAACGACTGGAATAAATGCATCAAATAAATGTTACCCAACAGAAAGTTGGGATAGCTATTTTGATTCAGGCAAAGCAAATAAGACACAAAAAAAAAGTTATTGGAGATAAAAAGATTTGCAGCAAAATGACAAAAGGAATCATTTGCATATACCAAACACTTTGGCTGCATAAAGCAAAACTGGACACACTTAAAAGAAGAAATAGACAATTTTCAAACACAAGAGGAGATTAACGTTCACTGTTCTTAGAGTAAGAAACCAAACAAAGCAACGTCCATCAGCCAGGGAGAACTGAACATAAGGGGGAAAAACGGAACAAGATAGTCAGCCATGATATTCTGCCTTCATGCCAAACTTTATCAACTGCCTACACTAGTGTCTTGGCATTGACCTCGTTAGAAAACAAGGGAAAGTACACAAATTCACACTTCGTAAAACAGGAAACAGAAGACCAGAGGACTGAGTGATAGTTGAAATCAAATAGCCATGCTGGCCACAGAGAAAGAAATGAAACTGACTTTCCTGGTTCCAAGGTAAAACTTCTTCTCCACAAATCAAGCTTTCTTGCAATTCCCTGATGTGTATTTCCTATCTTTTTCCTTTACTGCCAAGCTCAGGCTGGGAGAAAGGAGTTGTATTATTTATGCCAGTGTTTTGAGAACTTTGGAGAAATAGAGCTTTGTATAGATGAGCCATTTCTATTCCTCTATGGAGCAGATCAGCTTTTTCTTCTCACCCGAACTCTCTACAGACTCTCTACAGAGTATTTACCTCCCTCAAACAATGTTCTAAATGTTGCTGTTAAATTTATAAAAGATGCCAATGGCTCTCCAAGGCCGGAGAGAAGTGCAAGCGAAGCAGCATGGCTTGTTTATATTTCAGCGATGTGGTGGGTAGGGAAATCATTGTTTATTGGAAATGATACCTGGGGGTTTCTTCACTAATCATCCTCACACCGTCCAAGCCTCTCCCCCAACAGATGCGAGCAGAGGCAGTTTTAAGTTGTAAAGCAAACAGTACTACTTCATGAGGGTTTCATCTCCAAGAAAGGTTCTCTTCCCACCTCAGCACTGGCCAGTGTATGTGGCATTGTGTGTAGAACTCTGTCTGGGCTAGCAAAGGTCAGTGGTCAACTCCAAAGCCAACCCCAGATGGACCAGTGGAAACCAACGAGCCTGCTCTATATGGCAAGGGGACCCTGGGCTCCAAAGACAGCCACTGCCACACAGCCACACAGATGCCTTGGTTCCAGTACAGGTCTGGTCTCAGGGTCTCAAATCTAGTCTCATGTCACCTCCAATCTCTAGAGAATCCCAGCCCAGACAGCTCTGGAAGAAGAAATGGGAAGGAGGCCCCATCGCACATCTCCATACAGGTTAAAATTGGGGGTGGAGAGGTATTTTGGAGCCCTAGTCAAAAGCAGCTCTCCATTTGTTCCCCAAAACACTTATGGACATTCAAGAGGTTGAAAACCTCAGGAGTTCACATCTAGAAGAATCTCACAGCAGGAGCAGCCATGTGGGTAAGGACTATGATCTGGAGAGTTCTGGGAAGTCCTAAGGAAACAAGAAAGACTGACAGGGAAAGAATCCAAGGTTTATTGTCTTCCTAACCCTGTACTCCAGGGCTGTGCCTCTCAACTGTGGGTACTTCTGCCCCCAGGGAACAGGTCCAGAGATCTTTTTGGTTGTCACAAATGGAGGAGGGGATGAGATGGTATACTACTGGTGTCTAATGCAGGCAGGTAAATATCCTTTTAATGCTCAGGAAAGCCCCCACAACAAGGAATTCTTTGGCCCAAATGTCAATCATGCTGAGGTTGAAAACTCTGTCCTGAGGGTACCAATGTCTGCATCTTCACAAGACTGGTCCCTGGCATCTGAGAGTTCTTCAGGTGGAAAGCAGAATTAGACAATCTACTCTTGACATACATAAATTTCATCATCGCCTAATTATCTGAAGTGGAAAAGTTAAAAACCTTCTCCTAGACCAGTATATACAAATGAATGAATGAAATAATGAATTTAGATGAAAATGCAGATCTAGTCTCATGTTACCTCCAATCTCTAGAGAATCCCAGCCCAGACAGCTCCAGAAGAAGAAATGGGAAGGAGGCCCCATCGCACATCTCCATACAGGTTAAAATTAGGGGTGGAGAGGTATTTTGGAGCCCTTGTCAAAAGCAGCTCTCCATTTGTTCCCTAAAATACGTGTGGGCATTCGAGAGGTTTGAAAACCTCAGGAGTTCGCATCTAGAAGAATCTCACCGCAGGAGCAGCCATGTGGGTAAGGACTGTGGTCTGGACAGCAGGCCCAAGAGACCCAGCCATCTCACAGCTGCCTTGTGATCCACTCAGCCCAAGGATTGAGGTGGATGTAAGAGTCCAGGGTCAGCGTGGGGCCTGGTTTTCACCCCACTGTCACCCAGGCCTGCGTGATCCTGGTTAGTCACTTTTATGGACTCAGTTTCCTCGACTGTGAGCCAAGGGTAAGCCACCTGGAGTCTCCCATATCTCCCCATGATGGAGGGGATAAAATTTACCCCCTGGACCCATCTTCAGAGCACTTCTCAGGGTGGACAGCTCCCAGCCTGCTGCTGCCACCTACCTCCGAGCTGACTCTCTCTCTTGGCTCTGCCCACACAAACCACCACCCTGCCTGGTGAAGCCCAGCCTCTCCCCTCTCTTAATGCACACAGACCAGTCTGGGGTGGACGAGGCCGCTCCCTGCTGAACTACTGCCTCTGGTACATGGAAATTAGGTTCTGCTTTCACCTCTCTCTCACCCCCAAGTGCCCTGTATGGACAGGCCCCAACACTTAACCCTGAATTCCTGAGAGTCAGGCAGTACCAGCACACACTAGGTGCTCAATAAATATGGGGTGCATATGTGAGTAAAAAAATCATGTGGTTTCCCATTAAAAGCTCTGGGCACAGTGCATAGGACCAGCACAAACATAATGGGCCATGTAGGTAACCAAGCCAGCACTGCGCAGTCAGAAACTACATAAATGACAGACAGCAAATGAGCTCCAAACCACTTTCCTCATTTCAAAGCAGGTCCTGGTTCCTCCGACAGGAGGGTTCTAGTGAGGGAGATAGATGTAAGCGAGGCTGAAATCCTCAGAACTAATATCAGTCATAAAACTCCTGGAAGACACTGCTTCTTAGTTTACCAGTGGGGTTTTTCATTATTATTTTAATGAATGAAGCAAGTTGCTAGGGCAGAAAGGGAAGTGGAGGCGGGGGAGCGGGAAGGGTAGGAGGGGTCGAGGCTACAGAGTACCTGTCATCTCTGTGACGTGGACAGCTGGCTCTGGTTGAATTTTAAATGAAATCTCATCCCAGCATAGACAGCACGTCTGGAATTACTATCCACCCAGTGATCTGTCACTTTTATATAGATACACAAGGGAGTGGAGCGGTTTCCATAGAGAGGGAGGATCACAGCCCACTTAGGAACAATACCGGAGGAGAAGGAGCCCCGACCCCAGAGCAGGCAGAAGTTCCAGGGATGTGCCTGGGGCAGATCTCCTGGCCCTGAAGCTGCACCCACCACCCTGAGAGCTTCACCCACTCCAGAGTGAAGTCCACTCACAGGTAAGTCTGTGGCAGGGACTGACTTATGGAGCATAAATGTGTTTGCCTCATTGAGACAGGTGAGAGATGAGAGTAACTAGTGCCCTGGGTGGGAGCCCGAGGGAGTGAGCTGAACTCCAGGCCCAGTCTGTTTTCAGTCAGCAGAAATTGCCTCCAAGAGACCAGGGAAGTTTCTTAGGGGATAAAATGACCCTGCCCTTGTTGGCATAGAGTCCTGTTTTGCAAAAGGTAGCAAGCCTGTCTAAGGCAGAAGGTGCTCATTCAAATCTATGTTTCTGAACAGAGTTCAGCTGTGGACATGAAAAACAGTGCGTGGTGTGAGTTTTCAAACTGGGGACAGGGTGGGGTGGCAGGGAAAAGAGAGCACACCACCTGCAGAGCAGCCAGGACGTAGGCATTTATTGATGCCATGAGCCAGAGTCCTTCTCTCTGATGTACCTGAGAGGCAGGTAAACGCAGCAGCCGACACAGAGAGGTGAAGTCACTTCAGAGCTTATGGAACCAGCTCAAGGCAAGTTAAGAGGCAAGAGAATGTTCCAGCTCAGAGTCCTTTCTGCCTTGCTTCTCTGGGATCACAGGGAATGTTGGATGGTGGGGTATATCTGCAATGACTAAGTACCACCTGTGGAGAGTAGAGGAAGCATAGCATTTGGAGGGAGATTTAATGTCTACCTTGGATGTGCAAGTTTTCTGAAAAAATCCCATTTGCCATATCCTCCCCGAACATAGCTCTCTAGCAAACACAAACTCTCTTGAGAGTGGAACAAATATTACAATGGCCCTTTGTTGTCGATAACGGGACAATTTCCTCCTGGCTGTCGGTGCTCCTCAGGGGAAGGGTATAAACCCTCACTTTTCCTTTCAGGGTGAATTGCTTACAGGTCTGTGTTCATATGAGTCCCACATAAACCCTCCACACAAGTCTGAAACATTTCAGAAAGTTTTTTTCTATAGTGCTTTTCAAAATGCTAAAGAGTTCCTTAGGATCTGCAGCCTCAGCTTAAGTGTCTATAAATGGTTTAGTCTGGGGTTCGACTTCTTATCAGTGTTCTTAAACAAACTGGGCCACATGGGGACTAGCTCTGCCTTGGTTTGCCCTCCAGGCAAGCTGTGGAATCTGTGCCATTTGTCTCCTGGCTTCTCTGCCCCCTGATTTTTTTCTTCCCCTGAAAGGTGCTCTGAATGTAAGGCTGGTAACTGTCTCTCGCTGCCTCTGCCACAGCTCTCGGAAGGAACTGTATCTCTTTAAGACCCTAGGAGATTCCTGTTATAAGAACCTAAAGGAATGGTTGGGGTTCAGGCACCCACAGAGAAAAACGCAGGAGAAGAGTTTTGCCCTGAAATCTAACTACATGATTCTTAGTTACTTCCACGGCTGGAAGCAGGGAAATCTTAACCCTCTATGTTGTTTCAGGAGAGGGTATAGAAAAAGAGCCTGAAGAATTTGAGAGGAGAAACTTGCTCAGGAATCAGACATTACCTGAGGAGCAAAGTGTGTCTTTTCTTTGTAGAGAGTTTCTTTTCTTTTAACATGCAAGCCTCAAACAAATCCAAATGAATCCCAAAAAGAAAGTCTCAGAAAGAAATCAGAGTGTGCCTCCTAGCCCCCAGCCTCTCAGTTTGATGGTAAAAATATCCAGGATCACAAAGGGCGCTTATGTTTTAGACAATATAGAGCTAAGATCAGAATAGACTTTAGGGACTTCCCTATCATTTATAGTTCATAGTTCTAAGTATCTCTCTCTGCTTTATAATTTTGCATCTTGCTGGGGATAAGGAGATATCTTTCCAAATCCCACAACCCTACCACAGCCAGACCCAGGGTCTGCTGTAGAAGAAGGTCTGTTACCCTTGGCTACACCAGGACAATAAATAATATTGAATATTATTGTTATATATAATATATATATGTATAATCTTGCTGCCTGTTATATATAATATATTATTGTTATATATAATATATATAATCTTGCTGCCTGTTCATGGAGGGGATGCCAAAGGTGTCTAAATAATCCAACTGTGTTTGAGAACACTTGTTCCCAAACACAGTTGGATTATTTAGACACCTTTGGCATCCCCTCCATGAACAGGCAGCAAGATTATAGGTCTGCAACATCAGATTGTCTCTGGGTGTGTGTGTGTGTGTGTGTGTGTGTGTGAGAGAGAGAGAGAGAGAGAGAGAGAGAGAGAAAGAGAGAGAGAGAGTGAGAGAGAGAGATACACTCTGAAAAGGTTGTGTGCATACTATGACTTCTCCTCATAGGACCCAGAAATTATTTCCATATAAACAGACATGAACTAGGCTATACTGAATGCCTGGTTCAACCAAAGAGCCTTTACACATGGACATTTTAGTTTCTTCTTGCAGCTTCTCTTGATGACAGACTTGGCATTTGAAAAATTAGAAGATAATGAATTTGATGAAGGCATAATATTTACAAGTTGACCAAAAAACATATGAAAAAGTAAATGAAGAGTTAAAAGGGACCTTACCTCCCCAGCCCCCGTGAATTTCTCAGGTAATTGGGATGAGTGGCATTTCCAGGGGATACATGCAGAGGCTAGCTCAGGGCAAGGGAGAAACCTTCCCAAGTTTTTCCTGGGAAAACTGTAGAAAAGTATTTAGGTAAAACTCCTTCATGTTCAGAGACCCTCAATGGACTCCAGATATGTATGTATGATTTCAAAAATTTTTTTAAAATGTGTGCCTTATGAAGCATTTTTTTCTCTGTGGTATGTAATAGCATGTATTTACAGAAAGGTTATATACCTAAAAAGAGAATTTAAAACAGTTGTCCTGCAAAGGGAAAATTGATTTAATTGAGTGCCTAAATATTAATCTGAATTTCAGTTTATTTAACAAATATTTACCCAGGATAAATATTTACCCTGAAATGGACTTGGACACAAAATGTAATCTGAGTTCTCAGCAATATTTGTGGTTCTTGCAGAAAATTCCCAGTAGTTGAGGGTGAATGCAGAGCACTGTCCCGGGGAGGGGGAAAGGTCAGGAGGGGAGAACATTGTTGTGCTGCTCCCCTGGATTGCTGCAGATGTTTTATTGGGGAGAAAATAGAAGGAACATCAAGGTGAGGGGCTGCCCCTCAAAAGCCTCCTATGAACTTCCAGAGTCCACAGACTTTCACCTGAGGAGAACAGAAATCATTTCCTTCTTCTTTTGGGAGAGGGACTGCTTGCTTTCAAAACTAGGAAAAGAAAAAAATCAAGGGGGAAGAAAAAGGTCTTCAGATTCAATCCCCTGCTCTCACAGGTGACAACTCTCAGATCCTGGGCATTTAGTCAAGAGCTGGTATAGTGATCTGAGAAAGAAACAGGGAATAAAGGTTTAGAGGAACAGAGAGATGGTCATTTTCTCCACAACCTTCTCACCAGTATTAACCCTCTCTAAGCTGGCTGTTTTAAAACTCTTTCAGGATTCACAAGCCATTCAAAATTGCTCCCAAGCTTTAAGATGCCTTCAAGGCCTACAGCAACTAATCATAGTTCATACCCGATTTATGCAGAACACCTACCTGAATTCTTTCTACTTGGTAAAGCTAAAATCTGGTTATTTAACACAATATTCAAGGAAAGAATAAGTCTGTTTTCCATAGAGACTGTGGATCCAGCACTGCAAAATGTCCTCCAGGAACTCTGGCCTGCAGTCACAAGGAGGACAGAGAGGAGTTGGAATGCAAAGAACAGGGGCACTTGAAGCATGGTCCACAGACCCGCAGCAGCAGCAACATCACAAGTTCTCAGGCCCATCCCAGATCTGCTGACCCAATAACTCTCTGCATGAGGCCCCTCAGTGTGTGTTTGAATGATCCCTTCACAAGATTCTAGGGCACTCTGAAGTTGAGAACCACTTGCTTACCTGCACTATGTTAAGGGCAAATGAGCTGCAAAGAGCAGTATGCAACCAGAGGAACAGAAAGTAAGGACACTGACCTGCAGCATCAGACTCTCAGCTGTGGGGGGCAGGGAGCGGGGGGGGGGTGTGAAATACACTCTGAAAAAAGTTGTGCATACCATAACTTCTCCTAAGGGGACCCAGAGATTATTTCCATCTAAACCGACATGAACTAGGCTACATTGAGTGCCTGTTTCAACCAAAGAGCCTTCACACATGGACATTTTAAATTTAATCCTTCACTTGCCCTTTATAAAGGAGTTATTGTTACCCCATTTACCAGGTGAGGAAATTGAAATTCACAGAAGCTAAGGAATCTGGCCAAGGCCTTCTGGCAAATAAAGACAAGATGGCATTTAAGCCTAGGTCTAATTCCAGAGTATATAGGGGTGTCACTGCAGGATGTCACATACCCAAACCTCCCTCGTGCACACATTTGCATTATTTAAAGTAAGGCTCATGTATTTTGCCATAAAATACGAAAAATGTTCTTAGATTTTAAAAAAAAGCTTCAAATTCTTATAAAATTCTTATAAAAATAAAGGAACAAACAGATTATAAAAAGTAGTCCAGAGAAAGAAGATGGGAAGGACAATGAAATAGTCCTAAGAAAGCAGAAAGTGCTGCAGAGCACTCTCCAAGTGAGTAGGGAGTGCACATATGTGCATTTGTGTGTACGTGTGTGCATATGGGTGTATGTGTGTATACGTGTGTATGCATGTGTTAAGCATGTATAGGTGTGAGATATGTACGTGTATATGCTTTTATGTATACATGTGTATGTACATGTGTTTGGGGGAGTGTTTTTTGTTGCTGTTTTTTGACTATTGTGTGTGTGTGTTTGTGTGTGTGTGTGTGTGTTGGTAGCAAATGAAAGAGTAGAAATTTAAAAGATCCTCCTTTGGAGAACTAGACACTGGTCTTTTTTAAGAGTCAGTTCTAGTCCCAACCATCATTCACAGCCTAAGAAACGTGAAGGGGCTTGGGTCCCCTCCCACACATGTTTTGGGAAATGGCCCGGTCAAGATCACACCAACAGAGCTGCAGAGCTGGGTCTCGAAGTTAGGCCTCTTACCACCAGGTCCTCCTGGCACTACACCACCCTGCGTCTGCAGAAAATAAAACAGTCCAACGCCAGCCTGGCACTGCCAAGTACTCAGGAGAATCCCCTTGTTTATTTACTTCTCCAGTTTTTTGTTAGTTTTTAAAACTCCCATAAGGCAAGAATTTCCCTGAGTTCCATAGTTAGCTACTAAATAAATTCCAAGTTCAAGGAAAATACCCAAATGTCAAGTTGAACCTTTCACTCTGTGTATCTCAGAGTACAGTCCAGGAGGTGGTTCTTTCTGACCATGAGACTAGGGAACAAGGCATGTTAGGTTTCAGTACATCCAGGCCTGAGAAGAGCTGTGTTTGCTTGAGGAGGGTTTAGATAAAATCCAGACATTTGACCCCACTTGTTCTCATGCATGATAAAGAAAGACAATGAAGTAAATAAGCTGGAAATAAACTTGCCCACAGACCAGGCAAAGGGCCCTGAGGTACAGGTAGGTTCCGCCCCAGGGCACCAGAGGCAAATTCTGCCCGTCGTACAGTTTTCCCAGTGGCCACAGACAAGCCTAATTCTGATGACCTGGTACAGCCCTGTGCTGTTATCGTAAACAAGACTGGAAAGAGGAGCGTGGATAGCTTAACACGGGGCCTCTTCCTGGGTGAAAAGGAAAGCTGAAGTTCTATCTGATGTGGTGGGGGTGGGCCAACAGCAATGTATGGTGATTTAAAGCCCAAACAGTGTGAACTCTGGAGGGGTATTGATCTGGAGGGGTATTCACCAGCCCTGGGCTTCTTATTAAAATCAATAAGTAAATAGATTCAAATGGTCACTGTAAGCAATCTTCCCGTGCCTCTGAGCACCTCCTTCTCACTCTGGACAATAAGTTCCTTGAATAAGCACCTGAAGAAGGTGTGCGGCCTCACCCAGAAGGACACATCCTCAGACAGAAGCTGCTCCGATTGACTCTGGACCATCACCCTCACTCAGTCGGAATAATAACCAGGCACACGGGGTATCTATTCAGACGGAGGCCTTGGAATTGGAGAACTTAGGAGCTCTTTGGGAGGCACGTGGTCTCACATAGATACAAAACTGACTTTGCTTCCTGAAAACTATAATAAACCCAACCAAGTTCACAAAGCTTATGGTTCTGAAGAAACTAGGAGAGTGTAGGAGGGGACCCATCTTGAAGATCTGCCTCAGAAACAGTAACTAGATGCTCAGCCTAGACATGAAGCAGTAAGAATGTACTCCATCAGCCTTGCCAATGAGGAGGGAACTAAAAGTGTCCTTGCCAGGTGTACACCTGTAATGCACACCTGTAGCCCCAGCTCTGTGGGAAGCTGAGGCAGGAGTTCAAAGCCAGCCTCAGCAACTTAGCAAGTCCCTAAGCAACTTAGTGAAACCCTGTCTCTAAATAAAATATTTTTAAAAAGTTGGGGGACAGGGATGTGGCTCAGTGGTTAGGCACCCCTAGGTTCAATCACCAGTACCAAAAAAAAAAAAAAAAATCTCTTCACCATATTCACCATACCAATCAACCCAGTTAGGCTACTAAGTGCTCATTAACATATTTCTTATTCCCTTTCAGGGCCACTGACTATCCGCAAATCTGAGTTAAACAAAATACCTAGATACTAGTAAAGTGATGGTTTTCAAACTTTAGGGATCATCAGAACCATCTGCAGGGGTTGTTAAAACAGGTCACTATGCCCAAGAGGTTTTGATTTGCTAGTTTGGGGGAAAGACCTGACAATTGTTTGCATTTCTAACAAATGAGACCAGGCAATGCTGCTCTTACCAGTCTAAGGACCATGCATTGGGGATCTTTGAGTAGAACACTGACAACACACCACTGGATGTTGCTCGTTGTCTTTCTGAGGTCTCAGCTCTTCTCACGCCCCTCCCCACATCCCTCTTTTCTACTGCAGGGAGAGATGTTGGTGCCAGCTCACTTCCTGCTTCTCCTGCTGCTGCTCCTGGGGGACCCGGGGGCCGGCCTCTCCTATAAGTTCTACAGAGCCAGGCCCGTCTTCAACTGCCTCAGTACAGCACGAGCTGAGGTCAAGCAGAGCCAGTGGGAGGACATGGCCCCGCTGAGCAAGAGGAGCTTCCACTACCTGCCCAGTCAAGACCCGTCTTCAGGAGAAGAGAAGGAGGAGGAGGAGGAAAAGCAGGACAAGGACAAAAGGACTTTCCCAGGCTCTGGGGGTGGGGGTGGAGCTGGAAACACCCGGTACAAATACCTGTCCCAAACCCAGCACAAGGGGAAGCTGTACCAGGACAAGACCAAGAGCGACCGGCGCACCAAGTTCACCCTGTCCCTGGATGTTCCCACCAACATCATGAACATCCTCTTCGACATCGCCAAGGCCAAAAACTTGCGGGCCAAGGCAGCTGCCAATGCCCACCTGATGGCGCAGATTGGGCGGAAAAAGTAGCAGAAGAGGCTGGACAGGACGGCAGCACACCAGGCACAGAGGTGGGGGACAGGGACACTGGAGGCTTGTATTTCACAGGCTGCTTCATTGCTGAGCCCCTCTGATCCTTCCTGCTGCCAACCCAGTCTCCCTTCTCCTCTGTACATAAGCACAGAAGTGCAGTATTGTCTAACCTTCTCAGATGTCGGAGGTTAAAGTCTCCCCTGTACTCTGTCTCCTTTCTCCTTCCCCATGGCAAGAGGCACAGCTCTCCCACTCCTCTCCAAGCTCCTCCCTGTTGACCCCAGGCCTGAGGAGAGAGCATCCCAGGCTCCTCTCCCGCCCCCACATCAACCCTGCCACAGCAGAGACCAGGAGATGCACTGTCCACCTTCCTTACTTTCTCACCCCATTAAAACCAGTGGCTTCTTGAACTCCTGGCTTGTTTTCAGTTCCTCTTCCTCCAAAGACTGAGCTTGGAACAAAAAAGGCTAGCGAGGGAGGGTCCTGCTGAGTCAGTCCTTCATTGCTCCCAGGACAGGCGGTTGTGGTTCTGAGAGGCCATAAAAGAAGTAAAGGAAAGTTTGAGAGTCAATCAGCTTTTGTCATTTTATCCAGAGCCATCTCCTTGGCCAGATCCTATTCAAGGGACACAGCCTGGGATTTCCATTACACCCCCGGGGCTGAAAGAGGGAGGGAGTTTGTAACATCCCAAACTCCTGCTAGGGTGCAGGCCACTGCTTCTTTACAGAATTCTCATTGAACCCACAGTACCCACCCAGTGCTGTGCTGGGTACTAGGGCCAATACTGATGTCTGAGCCACAGCTTTGCCATCCACAAATCAACCAAATACCACAAAGATCACCAGGGAATATGCAAACAATGAATTGCAAACTGGTAACAATTAATGTGAACAGATATATATATATATATGGAATTCAGAAGAGAACAGTTGATACAAGCAAAACTCCAATAAAAATGGTTATTAGCAAGTGTGCTAACCCACCCACCCCCACCCGGCGGCAGCAAAGCCTAGGGGCCAGATTCCCAGAGGAGAGACTATGGTCCCTCTCACTTCTGCACAGTGACAAATCATTAAGAAATAAAATGATAAACAGGCAGCACACATCAGCAACTAATATCACCACCACCACCAGAGGCAAAGTCAAAAGAGAAATAAACAATAAACTTGCAAAAATGTTTGCCACTCGTGTAAAAGAAAAATGGGTTTTTGAACAAATATATAATTACTAAAAAACAAGAACAAACCCAAAAGAAAAATAAAAAAAAGACACAAATAGGTCACACAAGCACACATACATACACACAAATAATAATGACTTTCAAATATATGAAAAGATGCTCAATTTCATTCTTAATAACTACACTGATAAACAATTTCTTGGGTTGAGGGTGTAGCTCAGTGGTAGAGTGCTTGCCCAGCATGCACAAGGTCCTAGGTTTGATCCCCAGCAACACACACACAAAAAAAATAGCAAGACAATTTCTCACCTGCAGTGCTAGCAAAAGTCCCTAAGTTTGACAATATTCCCCATTGGTGAAATTAATGGCCACCTCCTCTCCTGCTGGCTGGTAGGGGTAAAACCATAGAGACACAATTTGGCAGTACTTATCAAAACCACAAATTTGTCTTTCCTATAACCCAATAATCATGTTTCTGTCAGGCATTGCTAAAATCTTTAAATTTCATTTTTTAAAAAAAGTTAAAATTGAAATTTAAAATACCCCATCTCTTAACAGGACCAACATAACTATTGTGTCCAACCATGGAAAAAAACACACACAGTAGAGCAGAAAGAATCATGTTCTGAGACTCAGAACACCTATCCTTTGAGTCTCTGTTCATCTACACTTTAAGTGTCTATGAACAAGTCCTATAACTTCCCTGAATATCTGTGTGCCAAGAACACTGATAGGTATTTTATGAGCGTTATCTCACTTAATTCTCTCAAGTTTATTTCAATGTAGCCATAATATTTTTCCACTTTAAAGGTAGAGATTGAAGCCCAGAGAATTTAGGAAATGTAACCAAGGTAACCCAGCTATTAAATGGCAGTCAGATCTGCCCAGCCACAAACCCTTTCTCATTCCTCCATGAAAAACTGACCCTTAATTTGTACAAAAAGCATTGAGAATAACAATCACCCCACCTCCCAGTGCTATCAGCAGACCCAAGTGAACTAGATAGTAGAACCAGCTGGAAGAGCACCACACAGACACTGGGATTCAAGACTATGAACCCAGCAGGTGAGGCTGGTATTTGATTGGCTTTCAGCATCTTACAGATGACTTAGTGTGCAGATGGTTGATGAACAAGAAAAGTGGGCCAAAACTGAAACCTACCAAGTAGTCAGGAAAGCTCAAGAATTCCTGTTGGACAGCGCCCATTCCACAGTTCTGCCCACCACACTGGGCTCTAATTGAGAGCAAGTGACACCTCTCAGCATGTGTTCATAAAAATATCATATATACCTAATTAAAATAAAAAATAATTTTTTAAAAAATATCAACAATGCTGGAAGGTGGGATGGCCACATCCAAAGACCACCGCTACTTTTATCTGCTACCCCTGACTTCACTGTGTAACACTTTGGGGAGGGGCAGGGAGAGAGAGCAATCTTCATTGTTCTAAAAGGATTTAAAAAAAAAAAAAAAACCCTCTGGTCATCCCCTCCCTTCTCCTCAGTCAGGGAAGGACAGATACACCAACAGGAACAGCCTCTCCAGTAGCAAGAACTTAACACTTCAGTGTAATGGCAAGTTGCTGGGACCAGGGAGCATTTTACTATAGCAAGTCCTGAAACCCAGCAAGTGATAGAATAAGCTCTTGGTACACAGAATTTAACATTGTGATTGGGACTTTCACGAACTCTTGGTGTATAATAACCTGCCATTTTTCTAAGTCACAATTTTGAATTACTCCTCAAAGCAGATGTGCATGAACAATTTAATTATCTACTTACTGATCAAGCCTAGCCAATTACCCAATGTCTGTGTCCCCAAATCAACGGCATTGCTTTCTACTAATGAACACATACACCCTGTGTCACTAAAGGTCTGAAGGGGGTTACTTAGGGTCTTTTTCAGTTAAACATGACTGAATTCTGCAAAAGAAATTATTGACCAATGTGGCAACACACAAAGGCCCCAGGTTTTTTTGTGTGGGGATTTATTCTGTTTTAGAAATAGAGAACCACACACTACGTCCTGCAACTTTCCAATATGACATATTGGAAACTGTGTAAGAGAGGACACCCATCAAGGACAGCCAATGGAATTGGGTGTGTTCATACACTTCATGTTTATTTCTTCCATTCCCACCTCCACTAGCATCAATTCCACAAGGTAGGGATGGGTTTTGCTTTGTTCATTGTTGTATCTGGAGTGTCTAGAATAGCAATGAGCATGTGGCAGGTGCTCATTGAATAGTTGGTAAATTAGATACAGATGTATTGATGTCCTTGTGATAGGGAAGCTCTTCGTATTTGGCATTTAAAGTGCAGTATTTTAATATTTAAGAGGTTTTGACAATAGAATCATATTCAGTCTTGTGATTTCAATTTTAAAATAAATAAATTTCATAAATAAATTTACACTTTGATCTTAAAAATATATGGCTAGTTTACAGACAGTTTTGGAATACTTAAATGTACTCATTCACCATATTTATATTTTAAACTATTAGATTTAGAAAGGATTACTTAGGATATTTGGGAAAGTTTGTCAAACTCCTTAAAAGAGAATATATTAAATTTATATTCAATCTTAAATAGTTAAGAGTACTTAACCTAAGATTGTAAAAGGGTCCAAACATTTGTGTATATTCCCTTTGAAAGTTATTATACAAGTTTACTAGACATAAATAGTAAGATTCACGAGTGGACTTTAAAAGCTTAAGGAGTAATTAGGTTTTTCATCTTAAGCTGAGTAAGTTAGTAATTTTGAAAAACAAAAGTTGTCAGTCTCTTTCTGGAGGTATATGAATGCACGTGTACACACGCATACACAGAACACACACACACAGCCCCCCCACCCAAGGGCCCCCCGCTGTGCCTGCTGAGCAGAGTTACTTAAGTGTCTCACTAGTGCCCTCCGGTGGCTAAATCCAGAAACAACATGTAAGTTAAACAAAGTTTGAAGTAAAATTTCATGTTTTAAAAAACCTAATGAAATTTGGTGTCAACATACCTTATATATAATCAGAGATATGACAAATTATTGTATAATAGTGTATTAAGAATTGTAATACAAAATAAATAAATAGGAAAAAAACTAATGAAACTGTGAATCACTGGATAGATAGGGTATACAAGTGGAAATAAACCATCAGTGAGTACTTACTACAATATTTTCAATATACTGAGAGAATCCAGAGTGTATCTCAACCATCCAGAAGTTCTGGGTACGAATGCATGGATTCTCTAGACAGCTCTGGTTGTTAAGAGGACACAAGAAAGAAGAGTCCCAAGAGGCTTCATGGAGCAGGTGACATTTGAACTGCACCTTGAAGTAGGAATTACATCACATGTCATAGGGGGAAAAGGAGCAAGAGCAGAGGCGAGAGAGAATAATGTGTGCTGGAAAAATGGGCTTCAGCAACAGAGAATCATTAAAGCTTTGGGTATGGGAGCAAAATGATCCAAGTTGTGCTTTGGAATTTTCAGCCATGGAATAGTGTGTGGGATGAGTTAGGAAGACAAACGGAAAGGCAGAAAAGCATTTAGATACTAGTGCTAGTTGTGGCGAGAGGATTTGATGACCTGTATAAAAAGGGAAGTGAATGGATCCTGAAAACATTACAGAAGTCAAATCCGTGGGACTTAATTCTATGTAGAAATGAGGGGGTCAGTCAAAAATGACAGTGTTGTTTAGAACCTGCTTTGGGAAAAAAATGTTGGCATAAACAAATGAGATCAAGAACACCATAAGGAACAAGGATCTCTTTTGATGAAAATAATGTTTTTCCAGGAAGAAATGGAATTTTAAGTCTGGGTAAAGCATCGGGGAGAACAGGCCCAGCGAGTAGGTAGAATTTTCAGGATATGACTTAAGAGAAAAAGAACACCTTGAACTATAACAGTTGCTCAGTTGTGATAAGTGGCTGTATGATAAATAAGGGCAGAATATGACCAAAAATTTCTCCACAAAGGGAAGACAACGTAGAAGAAGAGTCTGGGGAGATGTTAAATGCAGAAAACGCACTAAGCAATGTCACAGGAGTCAAAGGAAAGACTTCACCAAAATGACCAAAATCTAAGGTCAAGAAATCTTAAGGCCAAAAAGATCATTATTTTGACACAAATGGTCTGATCATTGATCTTCAAGATGATCATTTCAGTAGGAAGGCTTGGGGTGGGGGAGAAACCCAGTTACAAAGGATGGCCCACAAGCAGAAGATGAAGTAAGGATGGAAAACATATATTCTTTTAGAAATTTGACAGAGTGGATAGATAAAACAGTACATTAAGGGACAGCAGAATCCAGAAAAAAGACTATGTTGACTTTTGTTGTTGTTGTTGTTGTATGTGGACACAATACCTTCATTTTATTTATTTATATGTGGTGCTGAGGATCGAATCCTGTGCCTCACACATGCTAGGTGAGCATGCTACCACGGAGTTACCACCCCAGCCCCTATGTTGACTTTCTGAATGGAGGAACTTAGATAAATAAGGAAAAAAAATAAATCAATGGGCAAAAAGAGAAGGGGTGTACAAAAGAGATGAAAGATCAAGGTTTCCTGCAAGATAGGAGTGGAAAACATAAGTAATGATCTCAGAAAATAAAACATTTACATGAGACAATGTAAAAAGATTTAACCTGTATAATCACATGAAAATAGGAGGAAAAACTCAGTTAGAAACAAAATTTAAAGAATTATTGGTCAAATTTTTCCAAAGCTGATAGAAGACATCAAGCCATAAATTCTAAAAGTTCTAAAAAGTTCAGGTAGGATGAATACAACAAAAATCACACCTAAGCACATCTCACCATTAAACACCAAAGCAGGGCATGACTTTCAAAGAGGCAACAAGATTGACAACTGACTTCTCAATGGAAATGATAGAAGCAGAAGATGATGAAATGACATTTTAAAGTACTGACACAAAATAACTGTCAACCTAGAAGTCTATACCTACCAGAGAAAGTATCCTTACAAGATGGTTAACATGAGATGTTTAGAGATAAATAAGGACTAAAATGATTTTCTGACAGCAGATCCACATTAAAAGAACATTGGAGGGTGTTTTTGTTTTCTGGTTTCTGGGTGGCTTGGTGGTTTTGTCTTTGTTTAATGTCAGAAGGAAAATTATCCCAGATGGAAGTATAGTCATGCAAAAAGGAATGAAGAGCATCAGAGAGCCTGACTGTGAGGACAAATCTAAGCAAACACACTCCCTGTTTAAACAATAGTAATAATATCTTGTGGGGTTCAAAGTATATGTAGTATTAAAATATGAGGTAACAATACACAAAGGACAGGAGGAGAGAAAAGAAGTTCCAGAGAGCAGAAGAAGTGCTATTGCATGACAGATGCTAATGTTAAGTTTGAAGGTAGTCATCTCTGGGTATCCACAAAAAGAATGTTTAGAAAGAATATTTAACGAGCTAATAAAGAAGAACCATGAAAGATAGAAAGTTGATAAATACATGAACGTAATACTTATGTAAGGCATGTAGAGTCAACCGACATTATAAATTGACCAATTCTTAGACTCGCAGACTCTTGGAACTGGAAAGGTTCTGGAAATCACCTTGTCCACAATGAGGGTTTTCATGTATGGAGAAGTTAAGCATCTATTTCAAGGTCACATAATTGCAACAGTGCCATGATTTGTATCCACCCTTCCAAATATTTCTTCCCTATTGTTCATTAAGCAATAAAATTAATGCAAAGATCTAAAGAAAAGTATTTGAGACTTAAGGACCACTCTTTAAGAAACATTATCTTAAAACTCACAAGTATGTGAAAAGTCCATTGTATTTATTTAAGTCATCAAATAGCTTTATTTACTACTAAGAGAAATAATATTTTAAATGCAAACATAAGAGACATAGGTAAATTGAAAAGTGGATCCCCCCCAACCCAGTAATGCAGACACTACAATACGTTCTTGCAATTGAAGAAGGTTTTCTTCCACACTTCAGACAGTCCACTATCGATCTGTGTTAAATGTTGATAAAAATTACCAAATTGTTTCTTAGGTTTAGAGGAAAAAAAAAATTTAGTATTCTTCCAAAATATTTGATCACTGCAAATTAGAGACACGAGAATGAGAGTCATGCTCCTTTCTCTGCTACATACCTGAAATCCTGGCACATCTCAGAATTAACAGGGCCTATGTTCCAAATGGAACTCTGTCATGAGATTGACTTAATGTCAGATCTAAAAAAGCCCTTGAAAGAAGGACTTAGAAGTAGAGTCTCAGAGGGATCCAGCCAGTGCTTAGAAATTTGAGAACTGATCAAAAATCCGGCTCACTTGTGCAGGCATTCAAGGGTATTTAGATATCACTTGCACCTGTGGTCACTGGCCTCCGAGAGGACAAAGATTTCAGTTGAAAAATATACAATATGGTATATTGTCAAAGTGGCATTCTTGAGGGCCATTTCTTAGAATGATGATTTTGGAACAAGATAGAATCCCCCCGGGCAACTGTTACAAATGGAGGGCCTTACTTTACACTCAATTTTGTTGCGAACCTAAAACTCTTCTAAAAATTAAAGTCCCTTTTACAAATAATGGAGGGTCATTTCCTGGGTCCAAGTGGTATTAGCAAAAAAGAGGGTGGCATCCTTCTGGTTTGGGAAGTCTCACAAAACAACTGTGTTCCTGTAGCTGTGGCTTGAGCACTTACTACCTTCAGATGCCTACTTGGGCCAAAGTATATACCAGGTTGAGGTCAAGAGTGAACAACTGGAGGGCTAAGACTGCAAGCTAAACAGAACAGATAGATGAGGCTCCTGATGATCTGCCACAATCACTCCAAGAACAGTACCTAAGCCCAAGGACGCACCTTTGTAATATCTAATTCACCTTCATTTCCAATAGTAGTCAGACTAAACATCATGGTTTGTAAAAATCTCCCTGGCAGTTTCAGTGCATTCATAGCTATTGAGTCTATGGAACACTTTTGTTGTTTGAAATGAGACTGTTCAGTCCCAAAGAACTGATTTCACAGTGTTTTTTATAATGTCAGATCCCTGGATTACACCCCTCCCAGCCCCAGGGTTCTCCTTCAGCACCCTCTCCAGTGAAGCTCAGAATTTGCATTTCAACTAAACCAAATTTTATAAAGACCCAAGAGAATTCTGGTTTGTTTGAATGAAAAGCAAATGGAAACCTTAAAGCCCATGTTGGAAGGAAGGAAAAGAAACAGACTGAAAATATGTGTTATTTAATCAACAGACAAAATAGAGATACAGGGGAAATAACATTCACAATCAATATGAGTGTTTTTCCGCTTTAGGCACAGAAAAGGAAAAGCATAAACTTTAGGGTTTAATACTCTCTTAGTTAAAGGAAGCAAGAAGAAAGACCGGTTTCCATTCTAACATAAAAGCTAAAATTTAAAAAAAAAAAAAAAACAAAAAAAACCACCTAGACATGACCCAGTTCAAAAGACTCCCCAGAAGGCTCCTAGTCAGCAGAGATGAATTATACCATAGATAAGGAAATATACGTGCATTATCAATAAAGACCCATTTAATTTAGTGTGGAATTTAGGTTCTTGCTTCACTTGATTTCATTTTTCTTCTAGTATGGGAAACTCTAGCCACTAAGTATATAATGGCTTGAACAGAAAGCATGACATTTTAACTTCACATTGTTTCCACCAGTCCTGTTTACATCAGAAACTCAGCCCCACCTCCTCATAATCCTTTTCCAGAGCTGCCAGATCTTCCCTGGCTTCTGAGAACTCCCCTTGTTCCATGCCTTCTGTGATGTACCAGTGTAGAAAAGCCTTCTTGGCATACATGAGGTCAAACTTGTGGTCGAGCCGGTCCCAGGCCTCTGCAATTGCTGTGGTGTTGCTCAACATGCAGACAGCTCTCTGGACCCGGGCCATGTCCCCTCCGGGCATCACCACAGGTGGCTGATGGTTGATGCCCACCTTGAAACCAGTTGGACACCAATCTACAAATTGAACAGAGGTCCTCAACTTCATGGCTGCAATTGCTGCATTCACATCTTTAGGGATCACATCTCCTCGGTATAGTAAGCAGCAGGCCATGTACTTCCCAAGCTGAGGATCACACTTGACCATCTGGTTGGACAACTCAAAGCAAGCAGCAGTGATGTTGGGCACTGACAGATGCTCGTGGTAGGCTTTGTCAGCAGAGATGATGGGGGCAAAGGTTGTCATGGGGAAATGTATTCTTGGATAGGGTACTAGGTTGGTCTGGAATTCAATAAGGTCTATATTCAAGGGTCCTTCAAACCGAAGGGAAGCCGTAATGGAAGATACCACCTGACTTATCAGCCTATTGATACTTGCATAGGAGGGGCGTTCAACACCAAGTTTATGATGGCAGATGTCATAGATGGCCTCATTATCCACCATGAAGGTACAGTCTGAGTGCTCCATGGTAGAATGGGCGGTGAGGATGGAGTTGTAAGGCTCCACTACAGCAGTGGAGATTCTAGGGGCTGGGTAGACAGAGAATTCCAGTTTAGTCTTCTTGCCATACTCTACGGAGAGCTGCTCCATTAGGAGAGATGTAAATCCCGATCCAGTACCTCCTCCAAGGCTTCGGAAAATCAAGAATCCCTGAAGTCCACTGCACTGTTCTGCCTAGGAAAAGTGCATGCAATGTGAGAATGCAGCCAAATCAATGCACAACCGGAAGGCACAACAAGTTCCCCAAAACAAAGTCAACAAGTTTCAGAGAGGACTGGTTTACGTTTTAACTCCACAACAAGCATAGTTACTTTGGAGTATACCTAAGTGGTACTTCTGGAGTAGGGGAAGCTCTTTTGAGTTTTACTACAGGATGAGCATCCCAAGTTCAAAATCCCAAACTTTTTGAGTGTTAACATGAAGCTACAAGAGGAAAATTCCATACCTGATCTCATGGTGACAGGTTATAGCCAAAACATAGGGACACTGAAAATATTGTATAAAATTACCTTTAGCCTATGTATATAAGGAATAGATTAAACATAAATAAACTTTGTGTTTAGACTTGGGTCCCATCCCTGGAATGTCTCATTATATATATGCAAAACACTCTAAAATCTGAAAAAAAAAATATCCAAAATACTTCTAGTCCCAAGCATTTCAGATAAGGGATAATCAACCTATATAAGCAAAGCATAGATATTCTACCCTCTTTCATTAGCCTCTATGAGTGAATGTATTGGTAGATGATGAAAAGCAAGGCCTTTATCGGTAACAAAGAAAGTGATGAGCAAAATATTCTAGTGAAATAATGTTGCCCCCATAGTAGGTGAAGTACCTATCTCTTCTAAACCTTCCATCTACACTGCTGATGTAGCAGACATCACGTTACCTAATGATTGTGCCAAACCACCTACTCCAGACTTGGGTCCTTATGGAACAATGAGCTGTCAGTAACCAATCTCCAGGTGTAGGATCTGTGTCCTATAAATTTCATAAGCAGTGGTGACTTGGAAAATTATGTGCTTCAGAGTGCTTCAAAAGTCTCTGATAGCAAGATAAACCCTGCATTAGAAGCAAGGGTAGATGGGACCACCTAGTAAGTAAAAGCCTTCTGTCACCCTTCTTATGTAACAAGGTATAATCAAAACCAACACTGGGACCCTTTTCCAGGTCTGAGCACCCACAAAGACACCCAGATGAAAGGCTCGGGTGGCCATGGTGGTGCCTGTAGATAATGTTGGTGCATCCTACTACAGACCACCAGTGCCCAGGTATGGCCTGATCAGAGGAGAGAGGGGTCACTTGCCAGCTTTCTGATCCTCTCCAGCACAAGACTGATGATCTCGGAGCCCACAGAGTAGTGACCTCGTGCATAGTTGTTGGCAGCATCCTCCTTTCCGCTAACAAGCTGCTCTGGGTGGAAGAGTGAACGTAACTTTCCTGTACGGATCCCATCTGCAGGCGGAAAGGTAGTCAGTGCAGTTCAACTGTCAGCCCTTTGCTGATCCTCACAGGGCTCCATACTGTCCCCACCCTTTCCCCCAGTGTTGTGGTAAAAGAACAAACATACTTCAGAACTAGCGTTTCTTAATCTAGACAAAGGTAGAATCTTTTACATATAAGTTGAAAGTATATTTTCCACCATATACCCTGTATTATTTTCTTAAGGCTGCCATAACAAATTTGTCTTAAAACAACAAAAATTTATTTTCTAACAGTTCAGGAAGCCAAAAGTTTAAAATCAAGTTGTGGTTGGTTCCTTTGGGAGCCTCTAGGGAGAATCCGTTCTCTCTCTCTCTCTCTCTCTTTCTCTCTCCCTCTCTCTCTCTCTCTCTCTCTCTCTCTCTCTCTCTCTCTCTCTCTCTTTCTTTCTCTCTCCCTCTCTCTCTCTCTCAACTTCTAGTGACTTTTAACAATCCTTGGGTGGTAGCTGCCTCTGTCATACATGTCCTCTTCCTCTCTTTTTTCCTGTGGAAGACACAATTCTTTGACTTTAGGGCCTAACCCAATCCAACATAACCTCATCTTAACTAACTACATCTGCAAAGACTCCATTTACGAATATGGTCACATTCTGGGGTTCCAGGTAAATATTAGTTTAGAGGGGACACTATTCAACCCATTCATTACTCCATAATGCTTTAGAATTTTGAGACAAGTATTCCTCTCTAAAAATCGCCAACTATGTGCTGAAATAGAATGAAAAGTATACCAATCTAAATTATAATCAGTATTATTTATAAGAGATTTTAACAACAAAATCACGACAAACTCAAATGACCCTGTGACTCAAATGCAGGAAGGATGAATGCACAAAACAGTTTGTGAAAACCAAAAATATTCAGCTATCTTTCATTTTCCTCCATGAGTTTATCTGCGTCTTCAATCTACTAACAATAGAAAATTCTACAAAGAAAGAATATATTCTTGGATCAAGTCCTAGGTTGGTCTGGAATTCAGTGAGGCCGACATTGAAAGACATTTCTGTTTCAGTCAGCTTTTTCACCATTGTGACCAAAAGAGATGAAAAGAGAAATTTTAAAGAAAGAAAAGTTTATGTGGGGCTCATGGTTTCATAGGTCTTAGGACATGGATGGCCAACTTCATTGCTCTGAGTCAGGGGTGAGGCAGACATCAGGGCATAAGGGTGTGGTGGAAGAAAGCAGCTTCATGGCACCAGGAAGCAGAGAGAGCTCTCACTCACCAGGGACAAAACATAAACCCCAAAGGCATGGCCCCTAGAGCCACACTCTATCTGCCTACAGCCACTACCCAGTTAATCCATTCAAGTGCATTAATGCACTGAATAGGCTAAGGCTCTCATAACCCAATCATTTGGCTTCTAAACCTTCTTGCATTGTCTCACACATGAAATTTTGAGGGACAACTCAACTCTAAAAAGTTAGAATAACTTCCTACCCTTGCAACAATCTTATAATTTTCTTCAATCCATGCTATTTGTGTCATTATGTTGCACATAGCAGGTGCCAAGTACATTAATGAATAAATCTTGTGATTAATCTTTAAATTATGGTTCTAAATCTGCCTTTCTCCCAAATCTAAACTATTCACTGGCCTCTATTTCATATCAAATACAAATCAAACATCTTATTCATGGAGATTCCATGGTTTGCCTTCTAAGATTCCAATTGTAACATTTTTTCACCAATAGATTATGATACTTCTCTGCCATAAAAGAAATATTCCAGTTTAAGCCTCCTATAACTCCTGTACATTAACACCCTCCTCAGGTTCAAGCCAAAACAATATTCCCAAGCATCTGAATGTGTCTGTGGTCATGATTTCTTTTACTCTCACCCATGAATTATTGAAATTCCCCTGCCCATTCTTCAGAACTCAAGTGCAAGATCACTTTGTCCATGAAGTCTTTTCTAATCTCTTCCAAAAAGATAGGCTTTATGTCCTCATTTCCTTCTCTTTAAGGCTTTCCTTGTGCACACACATATAATATGCCCCTCCTCGTCTCCTTGCTTTATTTTTCTCCAGACCACTTATCATCATCATCGGAAAAACTGTTTACTGGGTGTTTTTCTTGGTCTGTACCTCACTTGAATGTTGTCTCCATAGAGACTGAGATACATGCACACACACACACACACACACACACACACACATATCCAATGTCAGGAACACTGCCTAGAATGTCTGAGGCACTCTTATTTGTTGAATAAAACAAGGAAAACCAATGCTTTTCCCCTAAATCCTGCAGCACTTTTCTTCTATCTCTGTCTGAACTGGCTCAGGACCCTGAAAATCATCCTCCCTGTGAGCTATGTCCTAGAGGACTAGGGAATTTCTTCCAATTGTTGCTGCTACCTTCCTGTCTTTTGACTTTCTCAGCTTCTGATCCTGGGCCTTAATCCTTCTATTTGCCTGGCATTTTTGATTAACAAAAGCTAAAATACCTGCTGTGATGTCCATGATAACTGGATTTAGCCTCTTCAAATCCACATTGCTCCTTCAACTACACTGACCAAAGTCCACTGAAAAACACATAATCCACTTTGCCTAGGTTCCTGGAACACTAGATTCCAGCTAAGGCTCACAGTTGCAAACTCCCCTTGGTCTTGCATAAAAATTTATATATTATCTTTAGGCATTTATAACTTGAATCACACTGTAACATAATTATTTATCTTAGCCTCCATACCAGTCTCATCTGGTGATTTTTTGTTTTTTGTTTTTTGTTTTGGGGGGGTGTTATGGGGCATTATGGGGTTTCTTTGTTTTATTTGGGGTTTTTTGTTGGTAGTGGTGTTTGGTGTCTTGTTTTGTTTTGTTTATTGGTTGGTTGGTATGGGAAATTTAACCCAAGGGTGCTTAACCCTGAACCACATTCCCAGCCCTTTTTATTTTTTGGTTTTGAGACAGGGTCTCACTAAGTTGCTTAGAGCCTCACTAAGTTGCTGAGGCTGACTTTGAATTTGTGATCCTCCTGCCTCAGCCTCCCAAGTCACTGGGATTACAGGCATGCACCACCATGACCAACTCATTTGTTCTTAAAGCCATCAGTAATTTCTTATTTTTTACTCTTTCACAGAATCTACAGAGTAATACTGAATTTATATATGGGTCTCTTGGCCTCAGCATTTCTAACCCACTCCTCTTAATAAAACATTCTGTTTTTTCATTTACAGTGACATCAATCAACCTGCCCCCATCAGTTTGTCACTTTTTTTGTCTCTGTTCTTACAAGGAAATCAACTCCAATCTAGTGTGAATGGCCTCTATTTTTATATTACAGGCAGATTATATTCTACAAAAATATTTCCCATTGTACATGTGCTTCTAGAATCTCACCAATCTTGCATGTAGGTAGGGTTCATTCATATGCTCCCCCCCCCACCCTTGTGGATTTTTGTTAACTACCTCAACCCATGCAGAATAGATAAAGTGACACTGTATGACTTCCTGGGCTACGTGATAAAAGTGCCGTGGTCTTCTCTCTTATTCTCATGTGATGCTTGCACTCAGAACCCAGCCACCATGCTGTGAGGAAGCCAAAGCAGCCCACAGAAAGCCTACATCTCAAAGAGTAACCAAGGCCCTACCTGCATGCTTGGCCTACATCTCAGCCTACAACCAGCACCAACTTGCCAACCATGTAAGTGAGCCTCTTTCAAAGTAGATCCCCTTTTTCCAAGCTCCCATCTGAACCTCCCTGGCTGGTACCCTGTGGAACAAAGAGGAGCTGTCTTCTCTGAGCCCCACCAAGTTGCAGATTCATGAACAACATAGTGATTATAACCCTAAACCACCGAGTTTGAGGGTATTTATTATACAGGAACAGATAACTGACACACAATCTCAAACCCAAATCTACCCTGCTCTCTAGTTGTTTTCCATGTCAGTATAAACTCTTCTCTCTCCAATATTTCTCTAGCCCCATTTCTCTAGCCCTCAAGAGTGTTTTCCCAAGATACAACAAAGTCTATCATTACTAATCATAAATTGGTATTGATTTCCCCCCCCCATAATTTGAATATTTATTTGGTTCCTTGCTGCTTTGAAATTATCTTCAAATATTCTACTCTTGATAAGCAAAATAATGACAAACTTTTAAATTCTTTGCCAGTAGCTGCAGGCAGCAGGCTCACAAATCCAGGAAAAATTCAGTGTTCTATTACAATACATGAGCAGACAAATTAACAAGGTTTTAATTAGTTTCATCACATACATAAAAAGACCTAGTCTCCTCTTTGGGTATGTTTGTCATGTTCATCACCCTAAATGGCTATCAAATGAGGCTCTAAATTTGGAAAAGGTTTATATGATTCTGTTCAGATGGCTTAGTACAATCTCATGCTCTGCCCATTTGATTTGTTTGATTGTGGACCTGGTGAAGTACACTAGAACATAAACCTTATGTTACCTATAACAGTTGGTTCCAAGTCCATGAACAGTGTTCTGGGCACATGCTTCCCAGCCCTCGTCTCATGAAAGAAGGTATCAAAAGATGCATTCATGTGCTTCATTTTAGAATTTTCCAACTGATTCTGTTGACTGTCAAGAACGATGCCATCTGGCTGGATTCCATGTTCCAGGCAATAGAGTTCCCAACAAGCATCCCCAATCTGGGCGCCAGCTTGACCAATGTGAATGGAAAGGCACTCCCTCTGAAATAAGCCACAGTGAGTTAGAACTGGACAAGCACTCAGGCCATGAGCACCGCACCGTTGCTCAGCACTTCTAACTACAGATGAATCAAGCTAAAGCCCACAGATAAATATCTTCTGATGATAATCAAAAGTGTCCTATGGAAACCAAAGACCAGAGTTCATAAGCTAGACTTCAGAGACAACTGAACCATTGGCTTAAATGCTATTAGAAAGTTTATTTCAACAATATAAATTAAGCACCTATTGTACATTGAGTTAAAACTCAGTTAAGAATACATATAATCTATGAGTATGTGTATGTACACATGTGAGCATGCATGGGGAAATGGGTATGTGTATGTGTATGCATAGTATGTGAGTGTTGGTGTCATACCAACTCACCCAGAAAAAAATTTAGCTAGTTATTGTAAAGGAATAAAACCAAAATCAATTTTCAACCTAATCAGGTATTATAAATCATCACAGACAAATAAAAGAGGTTATCTTTTCAGACCTTGAAATTTTATATTTATTGTGCATATTTGCTCTATATAAGAAATAATAGTCTAAGCTAAAATTAGTAGAAACTTTGCCAAGGACAAAATATAATAGCTTTATCAATCCCAAAATGTAAAACTTCTATACCATAACAAATTGATATATATAAATATGTATTGTATAAAGGGCTATGTATAAATTAATTGCATATACCCTGATTTTTTTAAACTCTTAAGACATATGCTAGACAAATAGGCAAGTGGCATAAACAAATGAATTACAAAAGAGAGGTCCTGAAAAACAAAGATTTTGGCATTCATAATATTATAATTTATAATGGTGAAAACCAAGAACCAATCTGCTCAACCATCTACTCAATCTACTTGCGTTCATCTATTGCCAGATATTTATTTAAAGAATTTTACTTCAATCAAAGAGCATATCATATAATTCTTAAATATTTACCAAAAAAAATAATATGTGGAAAATGCTTAAGATAAAAAATCAAGTACAAAGCATCTGAGACACATTATTATATTTATGGGGTATGATGCTCTATCCATTTTTAAAAAGGCACAGAAAATGAATGCATCAAGATATTAATCCTAGTTACATCTGGATAGTAAGTAATTTTTTTCTTATCTAAACCTACTATTTTCTTCTCACCAGCTTCCATCCCATTTTTTAAATCAAACAACTTTTTTAGTAATTTAAGCAGGCAAAATTATTTACTTTTTTGAGATGAAAAGAAAAGGTTAAATCCCAGAAATCTAAAGTCACAGCAATTGCTGATTTTAATATTGCTACATTTTGATTGCCAGTGGTCCTAGAACAAGTCCTTGTCAGAGAGATAAGGAGGAGCCTCTCTTCCAAATCATCAGGCCCTTCAAGCTGTCTGCTGACCTGGTCAGCCGAGGGGCAACCCTGAGCTGCTCCATAACTGCACTGTCTCAAAGTCAGATTCCACTATAAAAAGACCTTGGACCTCCCCATCAATAACTGGCCATGGTCAACCCAGACCTCTTCTCATAGGAGAGAGCAAGTTCTGACCAGCCACACCCCTGCAATCTGACTTGGACTCTGTTCATGCTCAGCAGCCTCAAAACCTTGTACTTTGGGTCTTGGATTCAGGAGGCATAATGCAGCCTTCTTCAGGAGAAGTCCAAGCTACGTGTTTAGGAGAACTTCCTTCTTGTTTCTTCTCTGTGTAACTGTCAGTCTCACGATAAAGGCTGAGAACTTAACTTTGAAAACACCTTCCTTAGAACTTGTATTCCTACTTCTATTTTGGTAGATAAAAATCAAAACAACACATTCCATTGCAAACATTCTTCAAATGCCTTTATCTGCAAAGAGTTTTCATTCCTCTCCCCACCTGACAGACTATAAATGCTATGACTACATTAGCTACTGTAATCAGATCAAAGCTTTATTTCCCCAAATTTAAGTTAAAATTGAGAAAGGGGAAGAGAGTGTTCATTGTTTACACATCGTTAGAGTCTCTTAATCAGTAAAGTTTACATGTACATTTCTCTCACTAACTCTTCCGCAGCTGTCCATCATCCTGTCCTGTATTCCACCCAAATGAGGTCGTGGCTCACAGGATTCACAGTAAAAATAATCATTAACAAAAAAAATTCATCACTGCTCTTCATGTGGTTCAAACAGAGTAATACTGTCCTTTTGTAACTCAGCAGGAATCACTTGGTTCAACAAGCCCCTTGCTTGGCTTTAGAGGAAGCTGGGTTTATAAGAGAACTGGGTCCAGGGGTGTAGAAGACCATGTTCACCTTAGTCTTCTCTTATCCTCTCCCTCCTGCTAAAATACTAGTCACAGTATGAAACACTGTAAGACTGCAAAATGTCCACAAAATCTCAACACTGACAGGTCGCAGCACACCAATGAATGCTGCTACCCAGCTTATTTGAATTACTAGGAAAGCATAATTTTTAATTAAACATTTAAGATTGAGATCACTGTTGATTCATATGCAGTTTAAAAAAAAATGACACAAAAAGATTTCATGTACCTCTTAGTCATTTGCCCTCTGAGGAAATATCTTGCAAAACCATAGTAAAACATCACCCCAGAATAATAGCATTTATAGTTAAGATACAGAACATTCCATTACTAGACATATTCCTCTTGTTGGAAGGCATAATTCTTGAGAGAAAAAAATTAACAAATTGTAAAATGCTGGAGAGAGAGTACAACAGATAATTAGAGATGAAATCAGTTTTAAAGATTGCTTTGATTAAGGACAAAAAAATTCTAAGATACTTAAAATTACATCCATAGAAGAGATTACAGATGAAGTGGGCCTTAGAAGATGGTTCCCAAATAGGAAAGACAGGGAAATGCATCTGACATAGCTTTCCTATGTACATATATGAATACACCATAGTCAGTCTCAACATCGTGCACATCCACGGGACTGGGATCCTGATTAGAGTAAGATGTACTCCATGTTTGTATAAATATATCAAAATAGACTCTACTGTCATGTAAAACTAAAAAGGACAAAAATTTTTTAAAAGATGGTCTCAAAACAGAATTATTGTAAACACAATATTCATTATTATACTCAAAGAAATGGAGAGCAAAGAAAGTGTCTGTGCACTTTACCCTGCCACGCATTTATGATCCTAGCAATAGTAGCCTGGGTCTGAAGTCCCCAGAGACTCCAAAGCATAAATGGAAATTAAGCAATTGATTTCTACAGAAAAATAAGCATAGTGGTTCAAAAACAAACGTAAAAACTAAAGGAGAGTTTCTTGCTTCAGTGCTTTAATACAGCAGTGAAGGATTGCAAACCAACCTACCTTCACATTGAGAGAAGCAAAGCTACAGATGAACAGATTACAACCTATTCAAATCTGCTCCCAACGTCGAATGGGTACTGAAAGAAACAAATGTCTATTTTAAAAGTTCTTCTCTTGTAGTAAGACTTTACTGAGAAATTTGGGTGGAGGAAAAGATGAGTAAAATTTGCCTCAGCACCAAATCAGCACTGTCAACAATGTGCAGGTACCAAGCCACTTACCATGCTGATCTGCACTTGCCCCTACTGCCCAGTGGTAATGATTGAGGAGCAATCATTTCTATCTACACTTTAATCACAGGACCCGGAAATGACTCCACCTGAGGGCTGCAAACTTTCTTCACTTAAAGCAGTACCGTCTCTTTTTAGTTCTACACTTCTCTGGTCTAAAATTGACTGTGATGGGTTTAAACGACCTGTGATAAAGTTTGTGCCAATTGCAGGTGAGTTAATGACAGCTTATCACAATCTGCTTTCATCACACACCTATGCTGAAAATAACAAGCATCTTTAAAAATTCTCCTCTTGGGTTATGAATTCATTAACCATTGATGGGGAAAAGAAAGAGTATAAGCAAATTTGCTGTGATAGCAAATCAACTTTTCTTATTACCTGAGTGCTTTTTGAATAGCTTCTCTTCAACAAGAGTCAAAAGATCCTAAATACATAGAGCAAACCAAAAACTGTCTACCTCCCACTCATGCATGTCCACCATCATGTGATGTTTTATTAATTGCATTAAGTTCAGAAACATTTTAAGTGATTTCTCTCTTTATATATTTGTTACAACTTCCTTTATATTCTGCCATATGGTCCATTTTTGAAAATGTTTCATGAATGCCTGAAAAGAATGTGTTTTAGACAGGTAAGATCAATAAATAGATCTATTAAGTCCAACTGATTTATTGTGTAGTTCAAATTTTCAGTATCAATTATTTTAAAAGATATGTCAAAATTTATGCTATGATTATGGATTCATCTACCATTTCTTTTTCTGTCAAATTTTGCTTGATGTATTTTGAGACTATGTCATCAAGAGCATATAAATTTTAAATTAATATTTTCTGTGGAACTGAAACATTATTTTGAATCACCATTGGTACTAATAATTTTTGCTTTAAAATCTCTGTGATAAAATATTAATATCACTATTTAAGTATAGTTTTTGAATAGTATTCAAACACTTTCTTTTTGTACTCAATAATATATGTGTGCCTCTTGCAATTATTTGAATGGCATTTAGAGAAAACATTGAGGTCTTCTTTCTTTTTTTTTTTTTTTTTTTGGTGCTTGGGGTTGAACCCAGGGCCTTATGCATGTGAGGCAAGCACTCTACCAACTGAGCTATATCCCCAGCCCAAAGTCTTCCTAAGAAAGAAGAAATTTCTGCTGTGTGTTACAACTTCTGTTTCAGCACCAACTCAAAAATTTTCCAGCCTGCCTGCCTGCCTTTGGGATCTCAGACTCTATAGACCTAAGCATCCATAAGCATGGAAACCAATTCCTTGAAATAAATTTATATATATATATATATATATATATATATACACACACACACACACACACACACACATATATATATACCTACATACATACACACACACACACACACACGCACGCACTACTGGTTCAACAACACTTGGTAGCTGTCCTTAGGTCTTGAAAAAATGAAAAAATTTCCATGTGATAAAAATGTGGCGTTTATAATTAGGATTCCCTTTCTTTTCAAAGTTTCTTCCTGAAATATTACTCAGTGAATGGGTCAGTCAATCCACTTGCCAGTTCGCTGGCTAAGAAAGAAAACCTTGTCAGCAAGGAATTTTTTTGTTTTCAAAATTATTTTGATCGATATTCTGAGGTTTCTGAAGTTCTCTTTGAAAATACTCTTTTGGCAACCCTGGAAGCCACCAAAATCACTGTCTACTATTATTCCCTCCCATCAAGCCAAACCCTTTCCTTTTCCTCCTCCATCCTTCCTTCCCACTAGGAACACAATTCAGCCTTTTAAATCTTCTGTGATCTCTTAATAAGATCATATAATCATAAAAAAAAATTCAGTGTACTTCTGATCAATAGTGCCTTCTCTGGTCACACATTTATATTGTTAACTTTTATTCACCTTCTCTCAACCAACAGCTAATATCCCATCTCTGGAATTTTAGTTTTCCTCATTGAAATATCTGAAAGCAGACCAATACAGTAATTACATGATAGGTAGGTAGGTAGGTAGATAGATAGATAGATAGATAGATAGAAGAAATAGCCACACGTGATAGATTTTAAAAGATAACAAACCTGATTTCAAATATACTGCCTTATTGTGCCTATACATCATACACTTCTGTTTCTCAGAGAAAACTGAAATTTTTCCTTGAAGATAATTACCATAAAGGTGACCTTCCCATTGGTAGCATAAGAAAAATAATAGGTCCGGTATCTTTAAAGCATTCTAATTCTGATGTTTCTGCAAATATGAATCTGAAGATTTGATGAAAGAACTGAAGTATCTAAAATGCAGAGTGGTAAATCAGATTGTTGGGATGGCAGAAGAAAAGGGAAGTAATGGGCATTTCCAGTATTTTCCCTATGAAGCCCAAGTTATATACAGCTGGCACAAACTAGTATAAGCTTACTGGTTGTTAGAAAAAAATAATAAATCACTTTTGTACTAGTTGTAACTACTTTTCTGGGTCCCCTAAGTTCGCCCCACCTGTCCCAGTCCCACCCCACCCCTTGGGGCCTCCCCTGCCCCACAATCCAGAAACTAAAGAGTGCCTGGCTCAATATCTGGCTCAGTGTTATCCTAAAAGTCCAGCCTCCAGGGCCCTCAACAGCTTCTCCTAGGAATCCCAGGTGGTAAGGAATGCCCACTCAATCTTAGGCAGTCCAGGAGGTACCACTGAGCACATCAGCCAAGTACTCTGCCTAGGCACACGAACTCCCACCATTGTGTATCTCCCCAGCATGGCAGGCTCTGGCAGCCCAATGACGAACACCAGATTCTGACCTCCCAGACCCATAGCCATCTAACTCTGCTGGCAGTATCTCAGGATACTGTCACATGGTTTTGTACAGGAGCTGTAACTTTCACTACAGGCATCGAATTCTACCTCCATTTTATGGATGAATTTTTAATACCCACTCAATTCCCACCCTTCACTTGTAACAACTTGAATTTTGTTCATGGCATTGAAGCTAAGGCAGCATAGGTCTGACTATGCCGATGATTCTTCTAAAGGCATATTAACTCACTGCAGTACTATAAGTATAATTATCATGACCCTTGCCCCCCATAAACATTTTACAAGGACACTGATAGGCAGGGAAGTTGTTTAAACCTTGAGTAGGTAAGCCAGGATTTGAATCACTACTTCCTGAGAACCACATATTTAACTATTGGACTACAATGTCTTCCATTTGGCAGAAGCAATTAAGTTTGACATAACTAAAAATTAATCTAATAAACATTTTTATAACAATAATAAAGATACTAAATTTATTTTTTATTTTTAAAATTATTACATCATATGTATTTATACACATGCGCATATACACACATTCATTCTCTTGAGTGTAATTGCTATGAATTTATCAAAAGAGTATTCAAAACAAAAAGAAAAAATTATTGATGACCTAAAGAGAAATTTCCTGATTATTAAGACTACTAGTTCCTTAATAGGAAAGTCTTTGTTCATAAATTTATTTCATTTCTGTATGTAATTTCAAGCTCCATTTAGCTAGTAATAATAGTGGCAAACAAAACATTACACCAAAATCAACAAATAATTAGAAAATTATTGGATTGGATTTGATAAATGCTTTGCACTATAAAATATATATCACTTGATCAGCAGTATTGTAAAACTAGTGTTTAATTTATCTAAGGAATAGATTTTATCATTATTTATTACATATTAATTTATATTAGTGTGCTAGTTGTTGAATCTATTTAAAATTAATCTGCCTAACAATTTCAATCACATGCATATGGCTAAAAATTTTGGAAATCCTCCAAGAGAATATTTCTAAATCTATGATCATTAATCGACACTTAAAGAAATCTTTAAGTGTCGATTAATGATCATCTTTAAGTGTCGATTAATGATCATAGATTTAGAAATATTTAACAACTAGCACAGTGATTGTTACAGGTTCCAAAAGGATGGGCCACCTCTCAATACACCACCAAAACCAGTTTTAGGACCTGCAGAACTGAAGACAAACTCTGACTTCCAAGGATCTCACCTGTTCCTGTGGGTAAATATGTGGTTTCGTCCAAATATCTGCATCCTATAAAGCTCTATCTGGGATTACAGTCTGTATTATTATGTTGTAACTGTACTAAAACAGTACTTCCTTCTTTAATTTTGAGGGAAGAGTAGGTGGGGTAAAGGTGTTTATTAGTGAAGGATATCCTACTCCCTAACTTCTTATCCTTTTCAAACTAAAGCATTTTACCCTTGGGTTGTAAAGGTAATACAAGTTCAGTATCTCACTCTTTTCAAAAAAGTATTCAACATAAGAAAGTAAAATTTAAAATGTTTTAAATGCCCAAAAGTCTGATACCTACAGACATCTTCATACACTATGTAATATTTTGCAATTCATGACTCTGAATATACTGAATACACCTTTATGTTCCATGTTTTTTACTGAAAATTACAATGTATTATTCTATTACACGTCCCAATTTTTTTTATTGGCTGAAAATATTATTTCCAGTAGATGAGCCAGAATTGGCAATTTTCCTATCATTGTTTGGTTTAGTTGTCTTTAATTTTTCTATTATAACAACAATGCCATTAATATATCTTCATGTACAGATAATTTTATTTCTTAGGATAAATTCCAAGAAATGGATTTATAATGCCAAATAAGAGAAAATTTTTAAAGACTTTAACACATGCAGTACAATATTTAAAATCAAAGAACATGTTCATTTGTTTCACAATTGTCTTCTTGAGAAGGTCCTTTATTTTATTTACTAGTTCCTTTAGCTGCCTTCTTAGACGCAGAGAAGTCACAGTCTCCTAGCATAGGGCTCATAACTAGATTTCACTGGTTTCTTAGAAACAGCCCGGGTTTCCAAAGACAGTTCCATGATCTTTGGCAATTGGGGATATATCTCACAAGAATAATTTAGTATAGTCAATAACCAAGCTTCAGTATAGGTCATTACTTATAACCTCTATCCTCCCTAAACGCTAATGAAGATCTAGTGACCTGAAATGCTTCCAGTCCATTTGCCTTGGACTGCAGTAAAAGTCCTAATAAACAGTGAAAGAAGTACTAGGGGATTGAGAAATACAGTCGGAATGAAAACCAAACTTTCCCAACTCCCCTCCAGTCTTTCTTCTCTCCCTTTCCCTGGGCGCCTTCAGGTCTGGCAGAGAAGGGGGCGGGACTCCACGTCCCCTAGCAACCACCGCCTGCTCCTGATTGGGTGATCGCTGCGCAGCCGCCATTTTCAAATCCCCGGATGATGGTGGTGGTGGCGGCTTTCTAACAGGCACTTGCTGCCTCATAGAAGCGGCGGGCACTGTGCCCGTGCCTGTCGGTCTCCCGGGCACCCGGCCACCGCCCCACCCCCTCTTCCACGACATGGAGCTAGAGCCGGCGGCTCAGAAGCAGCCTCGGCCGCGAAGGCGAAGCCGCCGGGCCTCCGTACTCAACGGGGATGGCGCCGCGGGTCCTTCGGCCGACACCCCCCGGCCAGAGCTGGACGGGAGGTGAGTGCGGGGTCCCGGGGAGGATGTGGGCCTAGGCCGGGGATGGAGAGCGCGGGGACCGGGGTAAGGACGGGCAGGGCACGGGTTCCCGGGGGCCGAGTGCGGTGGGCAGCCCGAGCGACTGAGGGCTCGGCCTGGAGCTGACGTCCGTGAGGCCCCGACTGCGGCTGCCCAGCCCTGCGAGGAGGGGCGGGCTTGTTGACACTCTCCTCCTGGCCCTTCCCAGAGGCAGAGGAATAGCCACACTGGTTCTGTGCTCCACAGCCGATTGGTCATGGGCTGCAGATGCTCCGACCAAAACTCTCACGGAGTTTGAACCTAAAAGCGAGTTTTTCAATAAAATGTTTTTCGGAAGCCAGAATCCTTCTTTGCACGTCGGAGTCTGGAAAGGGTAGACCCTAGACTGGGGTTTCAGAAAGCTGTATCTGGAAGAGGAGTCATGTAAAAAATAATGAAGACGTTGCTTTCCATTGCAATGCGGTTGGTTCCAATTACAAAATGAATGACCTTGTTTGAGTTGCTTACTATCTCTTAATGTCTCTGCACAGTGCATTATATTAGTACCCAAGGGCCTTGTGAAATTTAGTGAATGTAAAGTGCTTAGAATGTGCCTGTACACAAAAAGCTGTCAAATAAATGTTAACTTACTTGTCCTGTTGACTGTCATCTGTCTGGTTTTTATCTGTAAAAATAGTAATTCCTGTCTACTCCATCTTTTCAGAAGTCCCTGTTGTTCACTGAACATTATTTTAGATAAACTACAGTCCTTTATATAACTTACATTCCCGTCAGGATATGTCAATCCCTTGGATATGTCAATCCCTTTTTGAGAAATAGGGAGGGAAAAAAAAAAAAAAAAAAAACCTAGTTTCAGCAACAAGATGTTGATAAGCCCATTGTAAGTTACTCTGCAAAAAGCTAGAGTTCTTCACTCAAGCTGATATTTATTTATTTGTTTGTTTGTTTATTGGTTTCAGATGTTGAACCCCTGGGGAGTACTTAACCACCAAGCTACATCCCCCATCCTTTTTATTTTTTAAGACAGGGTCTCTTAAGTTCTTAGGCTGGCTTTGAACTTATGATCCTCCTGCCTCAAGCTGGTTTTTACTTGAAGTTTAGGATGAACTTTATCTGAATATATCTTTCTGAAACCTTCTCTATACCAATTATAGCCTATCATTAAGAAGTAGTGAAAGAGCAGAGAAAAAGAAGCTACCATCTCTTGAGACTAAGAAATAGAAGAACCAGGAAAAACTAGTTCAGGGAAAGTAAAATTTAAAAAATATATATCTACTGGAGGCAGTATTAAATTCATTCATTCAGTATTACTACTGAATACCTACCTGGTATTGGACATTGTTGTAGATAATGGGAATTCTACTGGGGGAAAAAAAAAAAAACAGATGAAATCCTTTCTTTTGTGCAAGTTGGTTGGGGGACAAAATAGTAATCAAATATATAAAATATCAGGTGGTCACATAAAGTGAATCAGGCATGGTAGGAAGACTAGAGTTAGGAAGAGGGTAGTTTGTTATTTCTAAAAGATCACAAGGAAAGTCTCTGATGATAATAACAAAATTGGAGCAAAGACTGAAGGAAAGACCTAGGCCATGCAGTATTTGGGGGAAGAGTATTCTAGACAGAAGAACAGCAAGCGCAGAGATTTTGAAGTAGAATTCTATTGGGTGTGTTCAAGTAACTTCAAAGAAAACAAGGTGTTTTAGTTGGCTTTTTCGCTGCTGCAACTAAAAGACTGGACTAGAACAATTGTAGAGAAAGAAAAGTTTCTTTGAGGGCTCACGGTTTCAGAGGTCTCAGTCCATAGACAGCCTGTTCCATTCCTCAGGGCTTGAGGTAGGCTGAATATCTTGGCAGAAGTGTGGTGGAGGAAAGTAGTTCATATAATGATCAGAAAGCAGAGATAGACTCCTCTGGCCAAACACAATATATACCTCAAAAGCATGCTCTTAGGGAACCATCCTCTCCAGCTACACCCTACCCCTCTTCAGTCTCCACCCAGTTAATTCATCATTGGATTAATTTACAGATTGGATTAAGGCTCTCAGCCCAATTATTTCTCCTCTAAACCTTGCATTGTCTCACACCTAAGCTTTTGGGGGACATCTGACATCCAAACTATAACACAGGGTGACTAGAGTTGAGTGAAACAAAGTGAGGAATGATAGATGAGGTCAGAAAGATGACTGGGGCTAGATCATGGAGTAACTGGTGGACCATTGCTAAATTTGATTTAGCCAATTGGGAAATAAGCGGAAACAATGTGATATATATTTTTAAAGACTCACTCTATTATGTAGCAAAGATGGAATTACAAAAGACCAATTAGGAGGTTATTGCAGTTGATACAACATGTGAGCATGAGAGGTGGTGAAATGTGTTTATATTTGGGGCATAGTCAAGGAACAACAAAGTTTTTTTGATTAAAAGCTGGAACAAGGCATTTTAATAAAAACGTCTTCTGAAATAAATTATAATTCATGTCACTTAATAATATGAAGATATAATATGATAAATGATAAAAGATTATGTGGATGACAGGCTCTCTTTCCTATATAAGTGCACAGATTAGACTTTTAAAAACGCTGCTCTAGAAAAGTGCTATTATATAACTACATAGAGAGCCATCTGTGAGGAGTGGGTTGAGAAGCAGCAATTAATGATCTCAAAAGATTATTTTTAATCTAATACAAATATATGTTACAAAGTAGCATTCACAGTGGCACTTAAAATATTTAATAAGCGTTTCCTTTTGGGTATAGGACAAGTATTAAGAAAAATTACAAATCAAAGCTATTAATACTTTTTATCACACAGAAATAACTATACTGACCTCAGAAAGGTATTTTGGTTTTGTTTTGTTTTGGGGGGGTGGGGTTTGGCATAGGGGATTTAACCAGAGGGGCGTTTAACTACTGACCCACATGTCCACCTCTGTTTATATTTTATTTTGAGACAGGTTACTAAATTGCTGAGGCTGGCTTTGAACTTGTTGTCCTTCTGCCTCAGCCTCCTGAGCTGCTGGGATTACAGGTATACACCACCATGTCCGGCTCGGAAAGAGTTTGATGTCTAAAAGTTGGAAAGAAAAATAGCTCTTAAGAATTCTTAAGACATTAACGAACGGAAAAACATTTCCAAGTCAATGGTAGATTCTTTCCAGTATTATCTGTAATCAGCTTTACAGTAATGCTATTTTCCCCCATTTTAATAATAAGCGTCTATTTATTTTGAATTCCTATGGAAAAAAGAAACCTAAAAAACAAATTATGTCCAGAAAGCATGTGTGACAGTGCCAGACTTCCAAAAATCTTGGAAAGACACACATTTTTTTTATAGAAGGCAGACTCAAAATCTAGTATCTATTTTAAATTCTTATGGGAAAATTTTTTCAATTTCATAAGACTTTAAGATTACAAGTGGCCTTTTTATAGGCCCCACAGGACATTCCACTTAAAAAGTGGGGGAGAGGGTTTAAAAGATTGAAATGTAAGCTAGAAGTGATAGTCCTTCATCTTTTCGAAAATTTCTATCCATATATACAAATATTTTTGTCCATATATTGAATATATTTTTAAATATACCCAATAATAAAATTGAAGTAAAAAAATAATACATTAAGGGCTGGGGATGTGGCTCAAGCGGTAGCGCGCTCACTTGGCATGCGTGTGGCCCGGGTTTGATCCTCAGCACCACATACAAACAAAGATGTATCCACCGAAAACTAAAAAATAAATAAATAATGATAATAATAATAATACATTAAGGAACTAGCGTGGTTCATTACATATTGAAGTCATAAAATAATACATTAAGGAACTATTGTGGTTTATTACATTTTTTTATTTAATGCCACTGTGATTTCCCTTGACTCCAACATGCTTTCTTTAATATTATTTGATGGGTTTCTGAACAATGTAAATTATTTTTGCATTAACTAGTTTTAATACAAATGAAGCATAATTAGAAATGGTAAGGCTGCTGTTTGAAAAGAGAATCATTCTATTAATTCTTCTTAAGCCAAATTATATCTTCAGAGATTTTGATGTGTCATTGCCTTCTTCTACCATGGCAGATATGAGTTGAAGCAGAATTATAAATAGAAGAAAGGTATTAAACAATGTATCAAACAACATGATTGCCAACAGGAAGAAAAAACACATTCTTAAAAACAGAATTATTTTCAAGATGTTTCATTGTAAAATGTAGAATGGAATGATGGAATGAAGTTTAAAACAAACAGTTAAAAAAGCAATAGCTAGTTATCATTTATTGTCTACTATGTAACAAGCACTGTATATGTAAATATATATATATATTAACACACACACACACATATATATATCTTTTTTTTTTTTTTTTTAAAGAGAGAGTGAGAGAGAGAATTTTTTTTAATGTTTACTTTTTAGTTTTCGGCTGACACAACATCTTTGTATGTCGTGCTGAGGATCGAACCCAGGCCGCATGCATGCCAGGCGAGCGCGCTACCGCTTGAGCCACATCCCCAGCCCACACATATATATATCTTTATGAAAACATCACAACTCTTCCAATTAAACTACAAAACTATAAAGATACTGACTTATCATAAAGTACACACTTTATTGAACTTAGAAAACTACAGAAACCCTTGAATTGATTTAAACTTGCAAATTTAAACTTGTAAATTTCTGCAGGAATGACAGCCATCTGTGGTATTTTTAAATTTATTATGAACAAAGATCATGAAAGTCAAAGGAAAAGACCAGATTCACAAATGGACTATGGCCTACAATCCAAGAAGCTAAATAATAACTTCTATAATACTTAGCCTAAAATAGCCAGGACTTCATTAATAACTGTCACGTTCCTAACTTTGGTCCCATTTCCTACTTAGGACCAATCAAAGTAAGCGAGATAGGCACCTTATCCAATCACAATACACACACACACACACACATTCTTTTAGTTAGCTCGCCTACAACTTCCCTTCAATGACAGTCTTCATTCAGTTCATTTTTGAACCTCCCCTGTTTTTTCATTGTAAGGCTTCATGCTCCTCTGTTAAAATGCAAATGATGATAGCTGACTCCATTGCCATAGTAAACTCATAATACTCTTTACTTTTCTCATATGGTTGCTCTTCAGTTATTTCAACATGGTGGTGGGATGGGGACATATCTCTGCTTTATTTTTCTTTACATTTGAATTAATTTAACAATAAATATGGTTTATAAACTGCCTTTATCTCCTATGCTAGCTATGTTTGCTTTTCTACATATTTTATAAACAAAGAAGTTTATATTTTTATAGAGAGAGAGGTTTGTATTTTAGAAAGGTAAAGACAGCTTTTGACATAGGAATATCTTGATTTATTTCTTTAGAGTGAATGGAAAACAAAATCCTTAAGGAACAAAATTCTAACCAAAGTTTAATCTTACTTGAGGCCTTTATCTCAAATGTATTATTCAGAGCTTTATATATAGTTTAAAATTGTAATTTTTTAAATCAGCAGGGATTTTCAATACCAATGTAAATAACATGGATTTAAATTGGGGGTGAGGGGCAGGTGGTACTGGGATAGAACCCAGTGTTGCTCTACCAGTGAGCTACCCCCCCCCCTTTTTTTTTTAATTTTGAGACAGGGTCTGTCCAAGTTGTCTGTACTGGCTTGGAATTTGCAATTCTCATGACTCAAGACTCCTGAGTTGCTAGGATTATAGGTGTGCACCATCATACCCAGCTAGGTTTTACTTGTTAAGAATATTCTTCTGTTTTTATTTGTTTAAATATTAGGCATGAATGAATTTCATATTTTTTAATCTAAGAAAGTTCAACTTGCCGGTTTTTATTTAACCTATTAATGCAATATATTATATTAATAAATTCTATATTATTGATCTCTGTGTTTCTAAAATAAACTCTGCTTGGTTTGGTGAACTATTTTTTTATTCACTTTTTTGGGGGGGATTGAACCCAGGAGTGCTTAACTTCTGAGCAACAACCTCACCCTTTTTTATATTTCATTTAGAGACAAGGTCTTACAGTGACTTGCTTATCTGCTGAGGCTTTTCACGATCCTCCTGCCTCGGCCTCCCGAGTTGCTGGGATTATAGGTGTGCACTACTGCGCCCAGCTTGTTCACTAATTTTATATAAGGTATTTTACTCTAAAGATTTTGAACATGACCAGGATCTGTGCCCTTTTTTGTTTTATACTCTGTCCCTCTTATTTCCAAGATTGAATGACTAATCAAGCAATTTTAAATGGTTTTAAAACTATGTAGTCTGTTTATTTATTGTTTGAATTTTCTCTTCATAGATATTCCCTTCGGAGAGGTAGCTCCTTCACATTTTTAACACCTGGCCCCCACTGGGACTTCACTTTGGTAAGTACATAATGGGATTTTTATTTCAAGGCATTAGAATTAGTTCTTGGGTTGTCTTTCAGTCTCTTGTATAGCTCACTTGTCTTTACTTCTGAATATCTTGAATAGAATTTCTACAGCCATCTTTTGCAGCCCAATTTAGTCCTTTTCTTTTCTGTTAATAAGCTGGAAGAATTTTTTTATTTCAAGTCAATAAGATATTTTGCAAAGCACTCATATATATATATATCAATCTTTACTCTATACAATCCTTTCTCACTTCCTACCAATGTTAAATTTAAGATCATGTTATGAAATATTCATTAAAAAATATAAGATGTTTGATTATACATATATAAAATTACATATATACATATTTAATGTAAACAAGTCATTCGAAATAAATATACATATATAAGATAAATCATTTTTTGCTATTGATCATCTCAGGATGGAGAAACTGATGCATTATTTTTAAGGCAAGATTTTACAAAGGCATTTATTTTTGTGTGATATGACACTAGAAAACTGATTACAGTATAATACATATATAAATAAATTATACAAATAGATCATATAATTCTTATGCTTTTATATTTGGGGAAGATAGCAAAAAATGGTTCTTTTTGTAGTTTGCCAGATGTAACTTATGTATCTTTTGATAATGTTCTAATGAATTAGGCAATACAGAATTAATTTGCATTCTTTTCTGTTTAATATATATTTCTGTTGGGTATTCTTGTTGAAGATTTCTGTGCTTTTATTACCATTACATGTGTCATTTAGCCACTAAAGCATTCATAGCAAGAGTCTCCTAATGTTTAGTGCAATTCTATATTTTCCTTTGAAACGTTTCCCATCTTGGCCCTTTTTCCTTATAGGTTGATAAGCCTAACCTCAAACAGAAATTCAGTAAATAAGAGTCTCCATACATTTGATTGTGCAAACCTATCAGCAAAAATATATTGAGCATGTACTCCTAGTGCATATTTTAATTTATGTAGTAATATTATGAGCTATCTTAAAGCACAGTATTCACTTAGGGTAAGGTTAATGATAGTGGGCACCAATCAGTATGACTGTCTACAGAGAATACCATCTACATAGCATCTACTAAAATAATAAAAATTGAAACAAGAATCTATATATACTAGCAATAAAAAAATCAAATGTAACTTTTAAAGACCTATATGAATATAGGAAGAATTTTTTTTAAAACTAGCATTAAATCCATGGAAGAATGTATGAGAACTTTATGGAGAAAATTGGAAAACATTAAAAAAGAATATAAAAGACCTAATTAAATAAAAGAAATTACTATTTTCATGCAAGAACTCTATCATAAAAATGACAACTTTCGGCCCAGTGGCCCGCGGCGGGACAGAGCTTCCAATCACTCCTGCAAGGTAGGCGGGCCTGCGACCCACCGGCAGAAGAGGAGCAGCGGCCTGCTGAGAGGCAGAGCCACCCCCTCCCCCTGCACCGGCAAGGTAGAGGGAACTGTGACCACGCACAGAGCAGGCCCAGCGGCCTGCTGAGGGGCAGAGCCACCCCCCACCCCCCGCGCCTGCCAGGTGACCACCGACAGAAAAGGCCCAGTGGCCCGCGGTGGGACAGAGCTTCCAATCACTCCTGCAAGGTAGGCGGGCCTGCGACCCACTGGCAGAATAGGAGCAGCGGCCTGCTGAGAGGCAGAGCCGCCCCCTCCCCCTGCACCGGCAAGGTAGAGGGAACTGTGACCACGCACAGAGCAGGACCAGCGGCCTGCTGAGGGGCAGAGCCGCCCCCCACCCCCCGCGCCTGCCAGGTAGGTGGAACTGTGACCACGGACAGAAAAGGCCCAGTGGCCCGCGGCGGGACAGAGCTTCCAATCACTCCTGCAAGGTAGGCGGGCCTGCGACTCACCGGCAGAAGAGGAGCAGCGGCCTGCTGAGAGGCAGAGCCGCCCCCTCCCTCTGCACCGGCAAGGTAGAGGGAACTGTGACCACGCACAGAGCAGGCCCAGCGGCCTGCTGAGGGGCAGAGCCGCCCCCCACCCCCCGCGCCTGCCAGGTAGGTGGAACTGTGACCACGGACAGAAAAGGCCCAGTGGCCCGCGGCGGGACAGAGCTTCCAATCACTCCTGCAAGGTAGGCGGGCCTGCGACCCACCAGCAGAAGAGGAGCAGCGGCCTGCTGAGAGGCAGAGCCGCCCCCTCCCTCTGCACCGACAAGGTAGAGGGAACTGTGACCACGCACAGAGCAGGCCCAGCGGCCTGCTGAGGGGCAGAGCCGCCCCCCACCCCCCGCGCCTGCCAGGTAGGTGGAACTGTGACCACGGACAGAAAAGGCCCAGTGGCCCGCGGCGGGACAGAGCTTCCAATCACTCCTGCAAGGTAGGCGGGCCTGCGACCCACCAGCAGAAGAGGAGCAGCGGCCTGCTGAGAGGCAGAGCCGCCCCCTGCCCCTGCGCCGGCAACGTAGAGGGAACTGTGACCACGCACAGAGCAGGCCCAGCGGCCTGCTGAGGGGCAGAGCCGCCCCCCACCCCCCGCGCCTGCCAGGTAGGTGGAACTGTGACCACCGACAGAAAAGGCCCAGTGGCCCACGGCGGGACAGAGCTTCCAATCACTCCTGCAAGGTAGGCGGGCCTGCGACCCACCGGCAGAAGAGGAGCAGCGGCCTGCTGAGAGGCAGAGCCGCCCCCTCCCCCTGCGCCGGCAAGGTAGAGGGAACTGTGACCACCCACAGAACAGGCCCAGCGGCCTGCTGAGGGGCAGAGCCGCCCCCCACCCCCTGCGCCTGTCAGGTAGGCGGAACTGTGACCACTGACAGAAAAGGCCCAGTGGGCCGCGGAGTGGCAGAGCTTCCAATCTCTCCTGCAAGGTAGGCGGGCCTGCAACCCACCGGCAGAAGAGGAGCAGCGGCCTGCTGAGAGGGAGAGCCGCCCCCTCCCCCCAACGCCTGCAAGGTAGATGGAACTGTGACCACCATCAGAACAGGCCAGACCTGCAACCGAGAGACAGAACAGGCCCAGTGGCCTGAGGAAGGGTAGAGCCGCCCCCCCCCCCCCCCCGCGCCTGCAAGGTAGGCGGACCTGCGACCCACTGGCAGTACAGCCCCAGAGGCCTGCAGAGGGGCAGTGCCGCTGCCTGCGCCTGCAAAGTAGACAGAATTGTGACCACCGACAGAACAAGCCTAGCGGCCCGCAGAGGGACAGAGCCGCCGCCCGCGCCTGCGAGGGAGACTTTGCAACTATACAAGACCAATATAAATATATAGGGGGGAAATTCAATAGCACAACAGTTTCACCAAGTAGAAAGGAACGCGAACAGTATGAAGAGACAAGGAAAGAAAGGACCACAAGCATTGCAGGTCAACTCAACGTTAGAAGAGGTAATAGCTGCAGCAGATGGAATGTCAGATAAAGAATTCAGGATATACATGCTTCAGATGATCTGGAGTCTCAAGGAAGACATCAGACAGCAAAATCAGACAATGAAAGATCACTTCAACAATGAATTACATAAACAAATCCAAGAAGCAAAAGATCAACTATACAGGGAAATAGAGGTTATAAAAAACAAACAAACAGAAATCCTAGAAATGCAGGAAGCAATAAGCCAACTTAAAAACTCAATTGAGAATACTACCAGCAGAGTAGAACACTTAGAAGACAGAACATCAGACAATGAAGATAAAGTATTTCAACTTGAAAAGAACATAGACAGCTCAGCAAGACTGTTAAGAAACCATGAGCAGAACATCCAAGAAATATGGGATAACATCAAGAGACCAAATTTAAGAGTCATTGGGATACAGGAAGGGACAGAGTTTCAAACCAAAGGAATGAGCAATGTATTCAATGAAATAATACGAGAAAACTTCCCAGACTTGAAGAATGAGACAGAACCCCAAATCCTAGAAGCCTACAGGACGCCGAATGTGCAAAATCATAAGAGACCCACACCTAGACACATTATAATGAAGATGCCCAACATACAGAATAAGGAGAGAATTTTAAAAGCTACAAGAGAAAGGAAGCAGATCACATTTAGGGGTAAGCCAATCAGGATAACAGCTGATCTTTCAACACAGACTCTGAAAGCTAGAAGATCCTGGAATAACATATTTCAAACACTGAAAGAAAATGGGTTCCAACCAAGAATTGTGTTTCCAGCGAAATTAAGCTTCAGGATGGAAGATGAAATTAAAACCTTCCACGATAAACAAAAGTTAAAAGAATTTGCAGCTAGAAAACCATCTCTTCAAAACATCCTTGGCAAAACATTACAGGAAGAGGAAATGGAAAATAACAATGAAAACCAACAGTGGGAGGTAGGACACTAAAGGGGGGAAAATAATCAAAGAGGAAAACAAACCATGTTTAGTAACATAAATAAACAAATATGGCTGGAAGAACAACCCATATCTCAATAATAACCCTGAATGTTAATGGCTTAAACTCACCAATCAAGAGACACAGGCTAGTAGAATGGATCACAAACAAGACCCAACAATATGCTGCCTACAGGAGACGCATTTGATAGGAAAAGACATACATAGGCTGAAGGTGAAAGGTTGGGAAAAATCATATCACTCATATGGACTTCGGAAACAAGCAGGAGTATCCATACTCATATCAAATAAAATAGATTTCAAGCCAAAGTTAATCAAAAGGGATAAAGAGGGACACTACATACTGCTCAAGGGAACCATACACCAACGAGACATAACAATCATAAATATATATGCCCCAAACAATGGTGCAGCTATGTTCATCAAACAAACTCTTCTCAAGTTCAAGAGTCTAATAGACCACCATACAGTAATCATGGGAGACTTCAACACACCTCTATCACCACTGGACAGATCTTCCAAACAAAAGTTGAATAAGGAAACTATAGAACTCAATAACACAATTAATAACCTAGACTTAATTGACATATATAGAATATACCACCCAACATCAAGCAGTTACACTTTTTTATCAGCAGCACATGGATCCTTCTCAAAAATAGATCATATATTATGTCACAAGGAAACACTTAGACAATATAAAGGAGTAGAGATAATACCATGCATCCTCTCTGATCATAATGGAATGGAACTGAAAATCAACGATAAAAGAAGGAAGGAAAAAGAATACATCACTTGGAGAATGAACAATAGGTTACTGAATGATCAATGGGTTATAGAAGACATCAAGGAAGAAATTAAAAAATTCTTAGAGATTAATGAAAACACAGACACAACATATCGGAATCTATGGGACACATTGAAAGCAGTTCTAAGAGGAAAATTCATTGCTTGGAGTTCATTCCTTAAAAAAAGAAAAAACCAACAAATAAATGATCTCATACTTCATCTCAAAATCCTAGAAAAAGAAGAGCAAAACAACAGCAAAAGAAGTAGAAGGCAAGAAATAATTAAAATCAGAGCTGAAATTAATGAAATCGAAACAAAAGGAACAATTGAAAAAATTGACAAAACTAAAAGTTGGTTCTTTGAAAAAATAAACAAAATCGACAGACCCTTAGCCATGCTAGCGAAGAGAAGAAGAGAGAGAACTCAAATTACTAACATACGGGATGAAAGAGGCAATATCACAACAGACACTTCAGAAATACAGAAGATAATCAAAAATTATTTTGAATCCTTATACTCCAATAAATTAGAAGATAGTGAAGGCATAGATAAATTTCTTAAGTCATATGATCTGCCCAGATTGAGTCAGGAGGATATAGACAACCTAAACAGACCAATATCAATTGAGGAAATAGAAGAAACCATCAAAAGACTACCAACTAAGAAAAGCCCAGGACCGGATGGGTATACAGCAGAGTTTTACAAAACCTTTAAAGAGGAACTAATACCAATACTTTTCAAGCTACTTCAGGAAATAGAAAAAGAGGGAGAACTTCCAAATTCATTCTACGAGGCCAACATCACCCTGATACCTAAACCAGACAAAGACACTTCAAAGAAAGAAAACTACAGACCAATATCTCTAATGAACCTAGATGCAAAAATCCTCAATAAAATTCTGGCCACTCGGATACAAAAACTTATCAAAAAAATTGTGCACCATGATCAAGTAGGATTCATCCCTGGGATGCAAGGCTGGTTCAATATACGGAAATCAATAAATGTTATTCACCACATCAATAGACTTAAAAATAAGAATCATATGATCATCTCGATAGATGCGGAAAAAGCATTTGACAAAGTACAGCATCCCTTTATGTTCAAAACTCTAGAAAAACTAGGGTTAACAGGAACATACCTCAATATTGTAAAAGCAATCTATGCTAAGCCTCAGGCTTGCATCATTCTGAATGGAGAAAAATTGAAGGCATTCCCTCTAAAATCTGGAACAAGACAGGGATGCCCTCTCTCACCACTTATGTTCAACATAGTTCTCGAAACACTGGCCAGAGCAATTAGACGAAAGAAATTAAAGGCATCAAAATAGGAAAAGAAGAACTTAAATTATCACTATTTGCAGATGACATGATTCTATACCTAGCAGACCCAAAAGGGTCTACAAAGAAACTATTAGAGCTAATAAATGAATTCAGCAAAGTGGCAGGATATAAAATCAACACGCATAAATCAAAGGCATTCCTGTATATCAGTGACAAATCCTCTGAAATGGAAATGAGGACAACCACTCCATTCACAATATCTTCAAAAAAAATAAAATACTTGGGAATCAACCTAACAAAAGAGGTGAAAGACTTATACAATGAAAACTACAGAACCCTAAAGAGAGAAATAGAAGAAGATCTTAGAAGATGGAAAAATATACCCTGTTCATGGATAGGCAGAACTAACATCATCAAAATGGCGATATTACCAAAAGTTCTCTATAGGTTTAATGCAATGCCAATCAAAATCCCAACGGCATTTCTTGTAGAAATAGAGAAAGCAATCATGAAATTCATATGGAAAAACAAAAGACCCAGAATAGCAAAAACAATGCTAAGCAGGAAGTGTGAATCAGGCGGTATAGCGATACCAGACTTCAAACTATACTACAGAGCAATAGTAACAAAAACAGCATGGTACTTGTACCAAAACAGGCGGGTGGACCAATGGTACAGAATAGAGGACACAGAAACCAATCCACAAAACTACAACTACCTTATATTTGATAAAGGGGCTAAAAGCATGCAATGGAGGAAGGATAGCATCTTCAACAAATGGTGCTGGGAAAACTGGAAATCCATATGCAACAAAATGAAACTGAATCCCTTTCTCTCGCCATGCACAAAAGTGAATTCAAAATGGATCAAGGAGCTTGATATCAAATCAGAGACACGCCGTCTGATAGAAGAAAAAGTTGGCTATGATCTACATACTGTGGGGTCGGGCTCCAAATTCCTCAATAGGACACCCATAGCACAAAAGTTAATAACTAGAATCAACAAATGGGACTTACTCAAACTAAAAAGTTTTTTCTCAGCAAAAGATACAATAAGAGAGGTAAATAGAGAGCCTACATCCTGGGAACAAATCTTTACTCCTCACACTTCAGATAGAGCCCTAATATCCAGAGTGTACAAAGAACTCAAAAAATTAGACAATAAGAGAACAAACAACCCAATCAACAAATGGGCCAAGGACCTGAACAGACACTTCTCAGAGGAGGACATACAATCAATCAACAAGTACATGAAAAAATGCTCACCATCTCTAGCAGTCAGAGAAATGCAAATCAAAACCACCCTAAGATACCATCTCACTCCAGTAAGATTGGCAGCCATTATGAAGTCAAACAACAACAAGTGCTGGCGAGGATGTGGGGAAAAGGGTACACTTGTACATTGCTGGTGGGACTGCAAATTGGTGCAGCCAATTTGGAAAGCAGTATGGAGATTTCTTGGAAAGCTGGGAATGGAGCCACCATTTGACCCAGCTATTCCCCTTCTTGGTCTATTCCCTAAAGACCTAAAAAGAGCATGCTACAGGGACACTGCTACATCGATGTTCATAGCAGCACAATTCACAATAGCTAGACTGTGGAACCAACCTAGATGCCCTTCAATGGATGAATGGATAAAAAAAATGTGGCATTTATACACAATGGAGTATTACTCTGCATTAAAAAATGACAAAATCATAGAATTTACAGGGAAATGGATGGCATTAGAGCAGATTATGCTAAGTGAAGCTAGCCAATCCCTAAAAAACAAATGCCAAATGTCTTCTTTGATATAAGGAGAGTAACTAAGAACAGAGTAGGGTCGAAGAGCATGAGAAGAAGATTAACATTAAACAGGGATGAGAGGTGGGAGGGAAAGGGACAGAGAAGGGAAAATGCATGGAAATGGATGGAGACCCTCAGAGTTATACAAAAGTACATACAAGAGGAAGTGAGGGGAAGGGGAAAAATAATATAAGGGGGACAAACGAATGTCAGTAGAGGGAGCAGAGAGAGAAGAGGGGAGGGGAGGGGAGGGGAGGGGGGATAGTAGAGGATAGGAAAGGCAGCAGAATACAACAGACACTAGTATGGCAATATGTAAATCAATGGATGTGTAACTGATGTGATTCTGCAGTCTGTATATGGGGTAAAAATGGGAGCTCATAACCCACTTGAATCAAATTGTGAAATATGATATATCAAGAACTATGTAATGTTTTGAACAGCCAACAATAAAAAATTAAAAAAAAAAATGACAACTTTCTGCAAATTACTCCATATTTGGTGCAGTTTTAATAGAAATCCTATTGGAGTTTGATAGATCTCATTCTACAATTCATGGGGAAGAGTAGAGGACCCAAAAACAAAAAGCAGTATACAAGATAGGAAGTGTATGACTTAACTGTATTGTATTAGTTATTAAAACACAGGGTGATATGGGCACAGGAATGATAAACAGACCAACAAACAAAATAAAGAACCCAGATACTTACCCACATGATGCTAGAACTTACTGTATCACAGGCATAATAAAGGAGTCGTAGGCGCTCAACAAATTCTGTCAGGGTGGGAGTAACTGACTGTCCTATCTCATGCTACATATATATAAAAGTAAATTCCAGATGGCTCAATGAAGTGAGATTTCAAGATATTTTTAAGAAATTACAGTGGAATGTTTCAAAGTCTGTTAAAGGTTCTTCATGCATGTACTCATACGTATGCAATTTCACGTGACATTTACATGTTTTCTCTTATTGTAATCTTTTTGCTAGGCAATTACCTTTCCCTTCTTTCTCCCTGTCCTTCCCCATGTAAGTCCTTCCTTCCATCCCCAGCCTCTACTCTAACCCATAACAGTAACACCATTTGTATACTTCTATATTTTGCTCATATTATAATTAACTAATACACACATGGGCCTACAGATGGATACACATATACAGGATATCTGGCTAGTTGGCTTTTCAACATTGTAATCATACTATTCATACTTTTCTGTATCATCTGGATATGATCTTTTGTTTTTCATGTTGTCACCTTATATTCAATTTTTTTTCCAGTTCTGATTTATATTGTTCTTTCGTTTCTCGTTTCATTTTCTTAATTTCTTTTAGTTCAATTTGAAATAGTGTATTGCAGTTTTGTCTGCCCCTTCAAGCATTTCCCTCTGCTGTGCCTTCATTCCTTAAAAGGATGGTAGTCTGCCCCTTATTCTCTTTTTTCTTAGAATGATTCTGTACAGGATTTAACTTTGAGAATTTTTGTTCATCTTAATGTGAATTTTGTTTTTCTCCACTTTTACAAGGAGGCTGGGTTTAGGTAACTTTTCTAACTTCACAGGGCTCCCTATTTTTATGTTGGCTTGCTTTCTGATACCTCCTGGTTCCATTATTTCCCCCTTTCCCTTCTGTACTTTGTCTTTCCTTTTTCCTTTTCTCTGATGACTCTGTGCTACTCAACTCTGATTAGACTCTTAGTAGTTTCTCTTCTGTGTGGAGCCAAGAACTCTTAAGGGAGTCCTGGTTGATCCATTTTTGATATTTCACAAGAGCTAAACTGGTCGCAAGTACTCTAAAAAGTTATTTTGAGATGAAGTGTTACTTAAAGGTAGTATTCTATATTGACCATAAACCATAAATAATAGGTACACAGTTTTTCTACTGCTTAGCACCAGTAGAGCTGAATGATACTGGAAAGTAAATCCAGGGATATCAGTTTCAGCTTTCACTTGCTAAATCCTGCTTCAGGCAACACATCTTTTAGTTACTTTACTTTGGGCCAGGAAGAAAAAAGGACTTTTTTTCCCTAGTGAAAATTTCCCTCCTTTGCCCCCAGGATAAACCGTAAGTATTCCTTTTAAAAAAATAAAATAAAATAAAAAAGTGTTGCCTTTCTCTTATAAAATCTATTTTACTTTTTCCTCGAAGTACAGACAGACCAATAACAATATGAGTACTATTCTGAGACCTTTACATAAATACACTTTTTTATATGATGGAATCACTTCACAGCAAGAGATAACTTATGGGGGGGTGGGGCTATTTTGATAGTATATGTGCCAGGGACAATTTATAAATGTTCCTCATCAAAATACTTTCCCTTTGCATATATACAAAAGCTTAACATTTTTAAGTTATTTTTCTGTTCGTTGCAGTTTGTTTATGGGCTAACATGTACCACTTGTACATAAGGATGAAATCTTTTTATTTTCCTTATAGAAAAGAAAACGAAGAGAGAAAGATGATGATGTTGTGAGCCTTAGCAGCCTTGATCTGAAGGTAAGCCTTGATGCCCTATTAAAGAAAAGCACTTTAAAATTTGTGAATATCCTTTTATTTCTATGCTATAAGAATGAATATCAGGTTTTTAGGGGGAAAGATGGTTTGTGGAATTTTTAAGTGCAAAACTGAATAATATTGGTTCACAGAGACCCTCTTTTTTGCTATTCTACTTCTTGGTTAAAAATAAGGGGGAACCACTCTCAAAACTGTTAGATCGGGGCTAGTGTGTAGCAGCCAAGTCTGGTGAAGAGGAAGCACTATGGTGCTCTAGCCTTTAAGGAATAGCAAAAATCCCTTAATATGATCAGATACAGTTCATACTTGACGATCTGTGATTAATTATATCTAAGTGTTTTTTAATTTGTAGATTCCCTGTTGCTTTTTGTTTTCTTATAATTTTTTGTTGTTGTTGTTGTTATTGAAGAAACTGTCATTTTTTTCCTTTAGCACTTTCCACATCCCCATGATATCATTTACCATGTTATGATATTCCCTACATTTCTGATAAGTTGACCAGCAAGTAAATGGAAACTATAAAATGTGAAACCAGGGCTGGGGATGTGGCTCAAGTGGTAACGCGCTTGCCTAGCATGCGCGGAGCGCTGGTTTCAATCCTCAGCACCACTTGATTAAAAAAAATAAAATAAAACAAAGATGTTGCGTCAACCAAAACCTGAAAAATAAAATAAATATTAAAAAAATTCTCTCTCTCTCTTAAAAAAAAAAAAAAATGTGAAACCACTGGGCACAGAGGCATATGCCTGTAATGCCAGGAGTTTGAGAGTTTGAAGCAGGAGAACCACAAGTTCAAGGCCAGCCTTAGGAACTTAGTGCAACCCTGTCTTAAAAATAAAATTAAAAGGGTGAGGGATGTAGCTCAGTGATAGAGTACCTGGGTTCAATCTCCAGTACTACCAAAAAAGTGAAACTGCAAATAAGGGAGGACTAACATTGAATTATCTTTCAGGAAAGTGTGAAAAAAGACTGGAGACAGTATCTCTACTGTCTGCTTTTAGCTTTCATTGAATCAGAATTTAGCTTTTTCTCTCCATGATGGCAAAGAGAAGGAAATAGATGGAGACATTTTCATAATTATTAGACAATGAGTGCATATTGACAGATAACAGTGCTATTTCTACACTTTATAACCTTACTGAATTCTGGCTCTCTGAAAATATTACCAGAACAACTTGTTGGTAAGAAAAAGTTGAATTTATTCTACACTGTAATAAGAGAGAGCACTAATTAACCTCAACAATCTCAGTAATGTTTTAGAAGGGGGGAAAGTAAATCTGGTTTTAAAATGAAGCTTTTATTAGGGAAGAGGACTTGATTAATTTGAGTAAGGATCATGATAAAATATTGTGGTAAAGGATTTTAGCTATCTGGAATATTTTGTTTCACTAAAAAGTTGTATATTGTTTATATGCCAAATGTGATGTTTACAGTGTTTGAACAAAATTTTTTAAAAATTTCTTCATATCAAAATTTACTTGATATAAAGAAATTTGCTATGTTTAAATTATTAAAATTGCTAATGAATCTGTTTTCCCTATTACCTCTTGTTCATGCTTTGTAAAATGACTTAAGATGTTAAAAACATTTAGTCATTTGGATCCAGATGATAAAGAGTGATGACAGATTTTCCTAGTGTATTGAAGGTAAAGATATTTTTCTTTGCTCTTGTGTTTTTTTCTAGGTTAGTCTTTTTTTGTCTAAGCTGTTTTTTCTTTTATTTCTAATTCTTTCCTTAATTCTTATCATCTAATTCTGATTTATGTTGTGTCGTGGTTAATTTTAAAACATTGTTATAGTTTTTTTTATGTTTGGGCGCATATTTTTCTGTCATGTTTCTATTGTTGGGATGTTTGTTTTTCTTATAAAGACTTTTATAAGATTTGACTACAATTCTTTACTACTGCTCATTCTGTGTGGAAAAAGGAAGAGTGAGTGAGTTCAGGAGATCTTTTTTTAGCTTCTTGACTCCAAAGCTCTTCTGCTCTTCTGTTTTTTTGAGAAATAAATACATATGTTTAAATACATGTATTCCTACTTCCTGAGTTTCCTCCCCAACTTTTATTTCTTCTTCCTTTGCTTCCATCTCCTCTGTCCCACTCGGTTTGAGCTCTACTCTCTAAATTATCTCCATAGTATAAAAATATATAAAATAAAATAAAGATGTTGTGTCAACCAAAACCTGAAAAACCCAAAGTCAGTATGTATAGCACTACATGACAATCCAAATTTTTGTCCTGTGAGTGAGCTTTAAGAGTTCCTAAGGTTGGAGTGTGCCAGCCATGAACCCCTTACCATCACCCTTGCATATGTAAAACACTTCATAGTTTCAGCTGCTTTTCCCAAAATGGCTTATCTCACTTTGCTTCGAGTACCTGTTGATAGGTATTCTGTACTGAGATCTGGCAGAGGCCTCATATTTCTCTGCTTTCTTCACTTATACAGGTCTTGCAGTTGTTTATCCACATGAACTTGTAATTTTGGATTGTCACATAGTGCTATACATACTGACTTTGGGTTTTGGTTTTGCAGTCTTTGTTCCATGTGCTTTCATGGGCACATTCAGTGAAACCGTAAAACTGCCACTTCCACAGCCTTTTTCCAAAGTTAAGCCTTACATTATACATATTGTGGTAAAAGGCAACATCCAGTTTCTTCTAATTGTAGCAGAGTTTATTGATACTGAATTTACTGGTATTATTTTAATTACTATAATCTTTAGGAAAAATAATATGAATACTTGTCAGCTAGCCCAAAGTTTGGGGCAGTTGTCATGTGTCCAGAAAATAAAGCTACTACTATGATCAACCTTACCAATAGGAACTGAAAAGAACACATAGGCCAGATTAAAGCCATATACCAAATGCTAGAGAATTTGTTGTCTGTTCCCATTAAAGATTATATATTTTATATAATAGCTGAGAATAGAACTTTAAGTTTGCAGTGGTCCACTGTCATTCACCACAGTTCATCTCATTGTAAGAGGCACTCAGATAAACAGAATGAGCATATAGTGGAGACCAACACTCCTACTTTCTGTACCTTGGTTAATGGCTAATCTCTACATTTTCTCCTGGTATGCAATACTGCTTCTGATTTATTTTGGCCCAGGTGGGGGTGATGAAATTTCAGGTACCCTTACTTGGCTGTTCCCACCTAATAACTAAGGACAAACATGAAGGATCTACCAGCTGCTTTTTCAGGGTTTTTTAAGCAATTAATTAATAAATGCCAGCCCAACTCTAAGTGCTTAAAATTACCACTGCCCCTTCTCTTGTTCATTTGCTACCATGAGTACCTAAGCCATTGCCTTTACTGCTTCATCTGTACCTCATCCTGATCCATACCATGTTACCGTTTTACTAATGAGAAATCCTATTCCAGAGTCCTGTCCTGTGTCTCACCACTAGACCAGTTTCATTGTCAGTGTCTTAGCCTAAATTCTTTCCAGAAATCAGGGCCTGAAATGAGGGCTCATTTGACAGGTGATCTATCTTGAGGTGTGATGGGGAAGTAAAACAGAGGAGGTTCATGCAATGTCTACAATTAATCTGGACACCACTGTGGGCAACTAGAATTGGTCTTACTGGGGGCTCTATCAGGGGACTGAAGAGAGGACCTGCTTTCTCCACTAGTCATTGGTGGCCCTTGGGGTATCCATCACTTACCCTGTAAGGCTACATATACATAGATTTTACACAGAGCCTCCAATAAGCAGGTGCAAGGCAAGGGATGCACAGTGCAGCTAAGACCAGGAGCTGCAAGGTCACCTTTAAGGAAGCTGGTTGTTTCAGCAGTGAGTGAAGTGAGAATGGGCTGAAAAATGAGGAAAATGGGTTCAAGACACAGTAGTGTTTTGTATTTAATGTGGAGTCTTAATTAAAGTCAGGGAAAATGAGAGGGATCCCACCCAACATCCTACTACATGAGCATAAGTGATCAAATATTATACTGGAAATTATTTCTTAACCTGTATGTATACTTGAGATAAAAAGTCATCACTAAAATCCTGTGTACATTATTTTATTTACTGTTTCTATTATCACTGCAAAAAGAACCATTGCTTTGATAAATACTTCCTAGCCTGCCAAACTATTTTGTTTATATACCTCTTTCTAATAGTATTTAATTGATCCAAATTTATGATATTTTCCTAAAGCAAATTCCTAATAAAACGTAAATAGGACACTCAAATTTTTATCCAAGTGATATTAAAAACCCAAATCCACATATAATTTCATTACTAGTTTCTTTCATACTCATTTAGTCCAAATGTTATAACTTCCTTTTGTGTTTGTGTATGTTGTTTTTAACTTATTGCTAGATATTTTAGAGCTCTGGTTTCTTAAAAGTTCCATTTTCTAATCATTGCTTCCTTTTTTAAGTAAGATTTTTAATTCTGATTTTAACCAATTTTTAGTGAGATATATAGTAGTATTTGTAATCTTTAAATCTATAATTTTAAAATGGAACATGATTTTCTTATTTTAGAAAAGCCCTTATAATATTTCTTGTGAACTGTGAAATTTTAATATATATGATTGTTAAATATATGTTTAATTTAGTAATACGAAACATGAAAACTAGATAAGAACTGAAGATACAAATTTTGCTGTCATTCATATTTTTATACAAAGATTGTTGATGGTAGTCATCTTTACAATGTCTTTGCGAACATAATTACAAAATTGAAAAACAAAAAGAAAACAGGTTAAAAATTTCATTGCAGTTCACAATATCTCCTGTAGAGGGCAGAAGAGAACTTAGATGTTTTTCTCTGCCCATAATATGGCTTTTCTAGCTTAGTATTCAAATGCTCATTATTATTGCAGATATAAGTAAGTAAAAATAGTACCTAGACCAAAATGATAAGGACTATCCTTTTTCTTTTTTTTTTTTTTTCTCAGTACTGGGGATTGAACTCAGGGTCTCACACATGCTAGGCAAGCTCTCTACCACGGAGTTACATCTTCAGCTCAGATTTTTCTTAAATTCTAATTTATTTCTACATATCAAAACATATTTCACATTAAAAGAGGGAGAAAATAGGTAGCCTAGCAGTCATTTTTTAATAGAGAAAGTCAAAATAATTTTCTCTTTATCTTATTCATATTTTAGGAGAAGAAAGCATTTTTAAAAGCTCCATACAAGCAAAACAGAGCCTACAACTAAACATGTCTTTAGGAACCAGTATTTTAAAAAATTAAAAAAGCTTGATCCCTTTTACAAAACTACATTATTATTTTTAGATAACTCAGTTTGGTTTTTAGGTTTATAAATTCTAGATTTTCTACACAAAGACAATTAACCAGTCTGCCTCTATTATACCATTTGTAGAAAGTAAAAAACTGTTGCTATTAACAACATAATTAAAGTATCATGATTCTTTGAAATAGGATCTCTCCTAAACTGTTTAAACACCTGGAATTGTATTATCTTTTTGCCTACCCTGCACCTTGATTTTATGGAATCCAAAGACTCACATTCTCTCAGAATACTAATTGAACATCTACATGTAATTAGACTACTAACCTACACATTTTAAATGAAACTAAAATTTCATTGTTGATGAGCCAGGAATTTTTTTTAAATTTGTTATCACTAGAACCTTTTTGTTTCATGTATGCTTTCTGTTTGTACATAGAAAGACTTCTACCTTTACCTCTTGGGTCCCCAGCTAAAAGAGGAAAATGAAAGATATCCCTTCTCCCTCATTAACTTGGAATAACTTCAAATAGAACTAAATTGAAAAACATAATTTTGAGAAAGATATCAGGTAAGAGACCCACAAGAACTCCCTAATAACCTCTTTCCTAACTCTCTCTGCACATTATCCTTTATTCCCTTATGAGACCAAGTGACCATAAAGTATTGGCCTCACTGACACCATTTTTAACTGAGAAAGCTAACTAAACCAAACTGTAAGGTTCTAGCCTAGGCTATTCCTATAGCTCTTGAGAACCTGGGGAGATTAGTTCTCTACCTGTAACATTAGGGAACTAGAGTTCACATTGTCTAGGTGCTTCCACTGTAATACTCTATAGAAATATCTTCTACAAACAGTTCTTCACTCGTAACACCAACCACATCACACCTAGTTCCAAAATATGTGACCAAATAATAGAGAATAGATGGTAAAATATAACCAATCTCTTTTTTAAAAAAAAATCACTTAAAAATTAAAAAATTCAAAGCAGAAAGATAAAGCATTAGCATCATCTTATATACAAAATACAACGGTGGTAGCTACAGAAGGGCAATGATGGTCCTTCCTGCAAAAAAATTAGCACTATTTCACATACCCTAGTAAATTACATTTTATAGATTATTTACTATTAGCAGTATTTATGCCCATTATTTTTCTCTGTTCACTCTTCAACACCTATTTATTCACCTATCTTTATTCCACTGTACTAGCACTACTGAGAACCTCATTAAACTTGTAATCACTAAGTCCATGGATCTTTTCTTACCTTCCTTAACGTCTTTGCTATAATTTATACTTTTTATGCCCTTGGCTTCTTTCTTTCCTTCCAAATATTCCTTTTGCAAAATTTTCTTTCCCTTGGCAGTCCTGCAGAGTTGGGTCCTTGGAGCAGTGTTCTTTTTGTTCAGATTTTCCCTCTGAGGCATCTCATTCATTCCCAAGGCTTTAGTTCTGATCTCTGTGTAGCTGACTCTCCAGTTTAAATTCACCCCAGCCTTTTTTCCAAGGCCTTGTCCATCATCTACCAACTGAATAGTTTCATTTATATGTTCTTCACTGCCTCAGGTTTGGTATGTTTAAAGTGAAATAATTTTCCTTTGAAACTTGTTCCTCTTTATTTCTTTATTTGCATTTATAGTCCTGTGCTTAAAATCTTAGGAATCTTTGACTTCTTGAATATATTCTTTTCCTTTCCCGAAGCCCCTACCTTAGGCAAAGTTCTTGACCCCTCCTTGTGATTTTGCATTATTTTTTCAGTTATTTTTTCAGTTTCAACCACCTTAAATACCAGTCACATATCTTATTACAACATGGTTCTCGTTGTCTCTCTCACTTGCTTAGTAAAGTCATCTGCTCTTATGTCTTTACCCACAGCCTGTTACCTTATAGTGTGAGTTTACTCCCTCATCCCACTTGCATTTTTCTCTTGCTTAAACCAGTGAACAAATAACATGGCATTCAAGGCCCTACTGAAATAACATCTTACAGCCTGAGGTACTTACTAAGTACACCATTTATTTGCAGTTTGCAAAAGCCATCTTGTATCAGTATCACTTCATGGGGCCTGCCTTATAGGATAGCCTATTAGCACTTTAGGAGCAGAATGAAACCTACTTGTTTTTGTTTTAATCACCCAAGCATCTAAAATGGTGCCTTTTATACAGTAAATTTCTTTTATCTTAAGACTAGAAATTTAGAAAACTGTCAGTAGTGTATCACTTCAGGGAGATCACTTTACCTTCATTATCCTTATTTCCTCACTTGTGTATCACAAGACTTTTTAAGCAGGTCTTTTGACTGACTCTATTAGAACTATATCAAGATCAGTTCTTTTAATTTAGAGAGGGACCCTATTATACATTTTTAGAACAAAAATCATCTTTTTTTAAATTTTACAAAACATTTGGTACACAGATTTTAAGTTTTTTAAATATTACAGGAAAAATATCTGCTGTAATACTGATCCTAAAAGTTATATTTTACCCATAATCCAGTAGGAGATTTTCTTCAGCGATGGAGTAAATATAGTTTGTCTACTGTATTATCCTGCTGGGGGGGGGGGGGTAAGAACCATCTTATAAAAGACGCTCATAATGTTAAAATTGCTAATATGCTTACACTTATGTATAATAAAATCAAGCTCTCTGCATAATTTAGGCTTTTCTTAAATATATTGCTACTTAACCCTAAATTCCTGTTTCCTTACTATAGTTGATTCTATTCCTAGGCAATAGAATGTTATAGGGAAAATAAAAAGGAGCCCTTGTGAAAGAGTAGGTAATTTAGATAGCATTTCATTTTCCTTTGAGAATACATTTTAAATCAAGGAGAGACGTTCTGCCCATCGTTAACCCCGCATCTTTCCCACTTGCCCTCCCACAAGTCCCATACCTTTTGATAGAGCTTTCTCTTGCACTGTGCAAGCTGAGAAGCCTAGGTGTACCCAGCAGGCGGCTAACTCAAGTCACGTGGCACTGGGCCCCGCCCCTGGAGCCTGGCTGGCTGCAGCTCCACCCCCAGAGCCCTGAGGTCTGAGTGCTTGCTGCCTGTGGTTCGCAGACGCGGCCAGCCCCACCACTAGCAGGAGGCATGGGCGCATGGCTGCCAGCGGAGGCTGAGCACTCTGAAGAAAAGCCTGTGCTCCCCCAAGGTGCTTCTTTACGGGGCTGACTTGCATGTGGATTAATTCAAGAGATTTGAAGGGATACTCGGTAAAGCATGGTGGCGCATGATGATATTGGAGGTCTCTTACCTATTAAAAGGACTATCCGAGTCCTAGATGTTAATAACCAGTCCTTCAGAGAACAAGAGGTAAGAATTTAAGAGAACTGGCCAGAGGAATGTTTTCTAACTCCACGGAACATTTGGGAATTTTTAACAATTTATGAACTATGATTTTAAATTTTTGGTCTTATTAAATCTTAAAATGTATGACTTTGATATGCAAGTTTGAATTACATTTAGGAGCTGTGGTCTAAATTGAAATAATAGGCTTATATATAACTGCTTGGGTATACACAAGACTTTAAATATATGTACTTCTCTGGTTTCATTTGTCACATATCTTTCTGATGATTAATGTGGTTGCGTTTGGGGGTTTTTTTGTTTTTTTAACTTGAATTTATATTACCAAGTCTTAGGAACTCCTTTAGTGGAGTAAGAAAAATAAGAATCTCTTCCTCACAAATTAATGCTAGTGAACAAAATGCCAGTGAAATGTTGTCTGAACTGATATGGGTGTTTGTTTTTCTTTCCACCTCTAATAAGCGCATTGTGTGCCACTTTTTTCTCAGAAAGAAAAAAATGTGTTAAAATATTTAAGCCACAGTAACATTATCTAAGTTCTTTATCCTTGCTTAAATATTTCTCCTTGCTTTAATTTTCAGATGTCATTTTGGCTTTTTAAAGTCTTTATGAACGTTTAACAAAGTTATTTTTTGACATTTTATATAATCTTGGTATTTAACACTATATGGTATTCTGTATGTATTATGTACTGGGAAGTACTTGTACTATGTACTGCAAAGTATGAACTGTTGGTATATACCACATTGTTACTTATGTAATAGAAATGTATGTGATAGAAATATTCCTGTATTCAGCTAACTGTATAGCTCTGGATTGTGGTAATGGGTCTGCAGATGTATACATATGTCAAAACATACATTTTTACATATGTGCAGTTTATTGTATACCTCTGTGAAGCCATTTTTCATACATATCTGCACACCTTTTGGCAGTTAAAATAGCTACCATCTTTAAGAGAGAGGTATGCATTTATTTGGTGTGGATTGCCTTGGATATTTATTTGTTTGGTTTTGGTTTTGGTTTGTATGCTTCAATGTTCTTTAAATATATAAGTGTTTTCTTTGAGTAAAACAACTCATACCTACATGGTCATCAATGTTAATTCTAAAACTGATCATCTTTTGGCCCATCAAGAACTAGGCTTTTTTATTTAGTATTGGATATGAGCCATGTTTCTGGCATACCTTTATTTGAAGATTAAAAACACCGGGAATGTGTTGTTTTAGAACAGCTTAATAATTTGAGTATTTCTGTTTCCAAGTCTAAAGGGGAAAAAAAACCCATGTGATCATAACTTATTTTTATGTTTTTTTGAAAATAAGTTTATTTTTACTCTTCTGATTTTAAAGTTCTCCTTAGGTAGGAAAGAACGGTGAATCTAGTAACCCAGGACGAATAAACCCAGACACAAACTGACTTTTTTGTCTTGATTCAATTGACCATAGAAAAGTCAATGTCCTAAAATATACCCTCTAAGTGGCATGGTTAGAAAAACCCTTCTTGGCAAAAAAGCTAAATTCAGACTTTAAATGTATGTACTTCTGTGGTGTTGCATTTATCTGTAAAATATATCCTGATAAAAAGCTAAATTAAAAAAAAAACTAAATTAATCTAAACAATTTTCTGTTTATAGACATCCAGAAAATATTTTAGGGCACAAAAAGCTGACTATAAGTGAATTATGAAAAGTAAGTATAAGCCCAGTGTAAAGGCAGATTTCCTGTGATAATACATGGGACTGTCTATCTAAACTGGATAGTCTGATTAAAAATTAACCAAAATAAACAACATAAACTTATTGTGAGAGCACTGGGTTTTTTTCCCCTTCCAAGTGAACTTTATCCTTGGTAAAAAATTGTCTACAGTAGAAAGTCTTTGAGCAGGGAAACCTTATTGGTATTCTTTGTTTATACCCATGATTTTCAGATTATCTTTTGAGGAAGGAGAGTTATTGAAATGTCTTTTGAGGAGAGTTATTGTTTCAATATCCTCATCTGTTCTAAGCTTCTTGTATTCACCATAACATGCCTCCAGCACTTTGAAATAAATACACTGCCACCACCAAAATTATCTGAGCCTTCTTTTGGTGGTGGGAAGTTATGCATATTCCTATTCAGTTTTTTTTTTCATTGCCTCCAAATACCTTATCTATTTCCTATAAGTATTAAGAAGTGAATATAGGTGTAATACCAGTTCTCTAAAAACCTTGTCTTAGAAATATGTTTTGTGACAGTGACACATATTTGGGTTTTTAATAATAAAATTCAGATCATTGAAATGGTTCAGAGGAACTGTAAAGAAAAACTTTTTTTTTTTTTTCAATTAGAACTACTACTTAAGTTTCTAAGTCACATGGGCCAAATCCTAACCTATGTTCCAAAAGGGACAGGTTTTTTTGTCCCTGCTTTTTAGGTAACCCATTGAATGCCTAATCAATATTACTTTTCCAAAAAAAATTTCTGCATTTTTTTTTCAAATAGCATATGAATTCTGAAATTGGCAGTAGGCCATTTTCAGTATTGCACTGTTAAATTTCATAATCACACTTTTAAAGTTATTTTATTCCTTAAAATTTAACTTTTTTGAAATACATGTATGCTAAAAGGCCTGTGTTGTATCTGACAAACTTTCTTCCTATATGTTCTTTGACTAAAGCAGGAAGGTTTTTATTGGATCCCAAAAAACATGTACAAAAAGTGCAGAGATGTCCTTCTCCTCTCCCTTCCCCCACTCATATTTTATGACTTAGCATCATCCTTTCTTGGCAAGCACTTTAGGCTTGATAAACTCTGAAGAGTAACATGTCCTTTGTGGAGAAACGAGATTATAGTTGTTTTTAAAGAACCATGCAACTTAACCACCAAATATTGCTTGGCATGATATCCCACCACCCTAAGGAGACTGAATAAACAAAGTCCATGTTAGTGTCGAAACATGCTTTGATATATTTATATCTAAATCTAAATTCTGTAGTTTTTTTTAATATTACCTAATTTTTAATTGCCAGGAAATTAATAGTTGTACGATAACTAATTCTATAAAGATAAAAAATTTTAACATGAATTTGATTTCATGTAATAAAATAATATCAAAAATTCTTTCTCCCCAAGCTAAACTAGCTTCTCCTTTCAAATTCACCAGGAAGAACACCTTTTCAAAAACCTTTAAATTGGACTTACATGTTTTATGATTTACTGGGAAGTCAAATGTGTTACACTTTAAACAAGGAAGAGCAGCTAACTTCTGTTTCCAAAAAGCAGAACAGAACTTTCTGACAACTGCTTTGTTTCTAGTTAATGTTGGCATGTCTTACTTTGTGAGGTAATCCTATCTTCATTCAAATAGAAGACTCTTTGTACTGTCTTTACTAAATGGAAAGGAATGCCTTGCACTGGCCTGTGCACACGTGTGTGTCACTCAGTCTGCACAGATGTGTATGGTAAAAACATTCACATGTCTTCCGCTGCATAGCCTGTGCCATCTTACTGCATATCTTGAAGGTTTCTTTTTCAGTTCATGTAACATTTACACACCAGCTGTTTCATAATCAGAATCTTACTTTGCAGTGTATTATTTGGAAATTGGGGAGTGGTCTAACATCTCTGACTTGCTCACTTGCTTGCTCTCTCCCAAAGTCAAGGTTCTGAATTCTCTTTAATTATCTACAGAGTCTCTTCAACAGTTTACATTCCTTTCTGATTAATATATATTATATATGTATTATACATTTAGGAGCTTCCATAAGTATAACTGCTGCTTTGGATATTTCAATGATTAAGTTCCTTTACAGTTTTTAATTTTTTTTATTTGGTTTCCTCATCCCTTTTTATGAGACTTTAGTTATGTCAAAGAATTTTTAGAAAAAAAAATGTTCTACAATTTTTAAGTGACAATTTGTATTTTTAAACAGTGATCTTAATAATTTTTAATGATATATCTTTCTGAATTCTCATCAAAATCATGTTGTCGAGAGCACCAAATACAAAAAAATTATATCCCATCAACATTATAAAAAATAGACATGCCTGTTTTGTGACGTACCATTTTTATCTGAGTAACTATGTGAGTCACCTAATGATATGCCTCCATTTTGCTAGCAGTAGACTCAGAATAATAACTATTTCTTCTGAATTTGTATTTTCCTTTAAGTTAATAAATTAATCATGTGAGAGAGGACTTAATTTTTTATAAACCCTTATGTTTAAGTAGTAAGTGGAAATACCTTAAGAATGTTAGCAGTAACTAAAATTTGGTGTGTACCAAGCACTGTTTTGATCCCTGTTTATTCATTTAGTCTTCATAACAACAACATTTAAGAAGTTATAATTATTAGCCCAGTTTTACAGATGAGAGAACTAAGGCCCAGGGAATGCCTGAGCAAGTACCAGAGCCATAATTTGAGCCAAACATTCTGACTCCTAGAGTCTGGGAGCCTTTGTAATCAGCCCCCTGTCATGGCTTAAATATTTTTTTGATTCACTCCAATACCAGACTTGCTTATATAAAATATTTTTTAATTAAAGTCATTAAGAATGGAATTATATAATGTCCAGGATTTGCTTTAAAATATTCAGATAGGGGCAGAAATGAGACAAATAGTTATACCAGAAATTGTTGAAGTTGAATGACTCATTATGCTTTTCTCCACTTCTGTGTGTGTTTGAAATTTTTTATAAGGCCTTTTTAAGTTATTTTCCTCATTAAACTAAAAAGTTTTATAGGATTTTTCTTTGTTTTAATCTTAGTTTTTCTTCTGAGTGTAAATTTGTTACATTGTTAAACTAATATTCAGATATTTGACTGGCCTTTCTTACAATATTCATTTTTTAGCAAGTTATTCAGTAGTAGTCTGTTTTAATGGTGAAGAACAATATTCATTTTTTGAGTTCTGTGTTTCTCCATCTTAAAACGTACAAATATTGTTCTGTGAGAGGGCTTAACTTTGTCCAGGCTTGTATGAAATCATTGCACCTAAACACACATTTAGTGTAGTCTGGTTTTGTTTTTACAGGAGCCAAGCAATAAAAGAGTTCGACCTCTTGCTCGGGTCACGTCCTTGGCAAACTTAATCTCTCCTGTAAGAAATGGAGCAGTCAGACGTTTTGGTCAAACAATACAGGTAAAAAATTAATATATAAATAGATACAGGGAAGGGTAAAGGATACAGCAGGAGACGTTCTATAGGAGCCTAAAATTTTTATTTTTCTTTGAGCTATACAAACATGTTTGCACTGTTCAGACATATGAGTTTTCTTTTTGGAATCTGCTGGTAAGTAATAGTATTAGCAGAACAGTGTTTATATAACCTGTATTGAACTAAGATGCATCAAAAGATAGTCTTAATTTTTATTCCCAAAAAGTAATTTGAGCTGACAAGTATTTATATAAATTATAGATTGAAACTTTGGCAAATGATTGATTTATGCATTGAGGAAACTCAGAACTTTTTCTTCTTTCTTCACTTAAAGAACGATAAGTAGCCTCCAAATCTATGTTTTCTTTTATTTGCCTCTTTCAGTCATTTACCCTTCGTGGTGACCACAGATCCCCAGCCTCTGCCCAGAAGTCATCTAGCAGATCAACAGTTCCAACGCCAGCCAAGAGAAGAAGCAGTGTGCTATGGTCAGAGATGTTAGACATCAGCATGAAGGAGTCTTTGACAACCAGAGAAATCAAACGTCAGGAGGTATGCTGGCTTTCAGCACCAAGAGCAACTTTATTGGCTTATACTAAGAAAAAAGACATGCTTTTTAAATGTTTTGCCAGAAGAATAGCATAGTAATGAGTATGACAAAATTAACTTGCATTTTTTGTATTTGAGTAAAAATGTATAACTCATATTGAACAGCCTTTGTGATGGGTGGTCGTCATCAACTTGAACAACTCTATTGGTAAAATTATAAAATGTATGACAACCTTTTATTTGAGATTCCATTCCGAATTATAGTTTTCAGACTTAAGTCACTTTAAAAAGAGCTGTTCAAAGCATTAGTTAAATATAAATATCAATTATATATAATTTTCCTTTCTCAAAGAAAGCAATGACCTTTGTGAGGGGAAAGGGGAAAAAAAACAAGGGAGAGAATTAAACAACAGCAGATGGGGTAGAGAGGGAAGATGAGAGGGAAGGGGAGGGGGGATAGTAGGGGATAGGAAAGGTAGCAGAATACAACAGTCATTAATATGGTATTATGTAAAAATGTGGATGTGTAACCGATGTGATTCTGCAACTTGTATTTGGGGTAAAAAATGGGAGTTCATAACCCACTTGAATCAAATGTATGGAAGATGATATGTCATGAGCTTTGTAATGTTTTGAACAACCAATTAAAAAAAAAGAAAAAAAGAAAGCAATGACCTCTGATGTTTGCTGGGTGTTTTCTAGGCAATATATGAAATGTCCCGGGGTGAACAGGATTTAATTGAGGATCTCAAGCTTGCAAGAAAGGTTAGTAGATCATTTTTTATCAGGAACCCAAGTTTTTAAAAATTACATTTCAAAAAATTCTGAAGAATAGGTTTATTAACCTTTAAAAATAGTAAAGGAGAAAATATCTACTGATAAATATAGTTTTGGGATGAGATTTAGACATCTCTCTTCAAATGAGTATTAGAGAGCCTTTGGGGGGATTGATATATACTTTAATTTCTTCTATGTGTGGCAAACAGAGTCCACACTAGCTTTTATGTATTCATATACTTTCAGGTGCATCACTCATCACATTTGCTTTGCTTGATCTTTGTATGACACATTTCTCCCTCTGATTAGGCCTACCATGACCCCATGTTAAAGTTGTCTATCATGTCAGAAGAAGAACTCACACACATATTTGGTGATTTGGATGCTTATATACCTCTGCATGAAGGTTAGATATACTACTTAATTTTCATAAGTATCTAAACAGCAGTAACACAAGTAATTTTAAATCTAAACAAGTAATGTAGTTCTCACCTATTTTAAAATCTTTGTTCCTTTTGCTTTTTTTGCACTTCAGATTTGTTGGCAAGACTAGGAGAAGCCACCAAGCCTGATGGAACAGTGGAACAGATCGGGCACATTCTTGTGAACTGGGTACGCATAAAGTTGTTGATCCCCCTCAACTTTTTGTAGATTTGCCCTACAACAGTTTTTGATGGATATCAAAACAATTTGATTGCATAACTAGATTCTACAAACAGAAAAGGCACTAAAACTAAGTAATTGTATGATAAAAAAGGTTACCTTTTTTTTTTAATAAATAAATAAAACTTCATTAATGGTATAGTTTAATCATGTTACGAATATATTTACAGATATGTTCCTGCTTGGACAGAATTTCCACATTATATGCTGTTGATTACCTGTTGCATTCCTTCACTTAAAAATTCAAGTGCCTGCTAAATGCTAGATACTATTCAAGGAAGGGACACTGGGGATTCCATAGTGAAAGACCTGCATTTATACCCTTGTATAAATAGTTGAGCCCATAAACAGTCTCAGAGTCAGTGAAGAATGTGATTAAAGATGCTCAGGTGTCCTAGAACTCCCAACAACTGACATCAAAGTGAGATTGGGGGAGTAGAAGTCATATGAGTGAGTCTTTAATTGAATTTAGCCAACTTAAGGAACTCATCCAAGAGTGTTGTGATGTTGGTCCAGAATACTTTTCTGCTCCCATTATCATCTCTAGAAAATGTCGACAGCTTGTTAAAACTCAAGCATAGCTATACTGTCATTCTGCATTTCATGTTCACAGGCTTATGGATGCACTCGGTCATAGCAGGAATGCATCTTACTTGTTTTTATTATTCTTCAGTTACCAGGCTTGAATGCCTACAAAGGCTATTGCAGTAACCAGCTGGCAGCCAAAGCTCTTCTTGATCAAAAGAAACAAGATCCAAGAGTCCAAGACTTTCTCCAGCGATGTCTTGAGTCTCCCTTCAGTCGAAAACTAGATCTTTGGAGCTTCCTAGATATCCCTCGAAGTCGCCTAGTCAAATACCCTTTACTGTTAAAAGAAATTCTTAGACACACTCCAAAAGACCACCCTGATGTTCAGCTTCTGGAGGAAGCAGTAAGTAGTCCATTAAATGAATCCTTTATTTTTCATTCATATACTGGGATGCCTTAGGAAAGTATAGAATGTACTCTGAAATCGTACATGTATTGAATCAGCATAGCAAAGGGTTTTATTGTTTTTAAGTACCAAATAATAAATGTAATGTGCACTAAGTAATAAGGAGATGCACGTCTGTCATAATTGTATTTTACATTTATATTTTAGTCTAGGGACTGGGTTTTAATCTAGTTTTTTCCGCTAGCTGTTAACTTCAGACAAATCACCCAGTTTGAGACTGTTTTTCTTCATTTGTATAATGAAAGGACTGAATGAATTAATTGATTCAAGCCTTTAATTCTGTCATTTCATGTGACATTATTACTCCATAAGGAAGCAGGATAAGTTAATATACAAAAGTTACTCATCCATTTCTTAATTATTTGTAGGTAGTGATAATACAAGGAGTTCTCTCCGATATCAACTTGAAGAAAGGTGAATCTGAGTGCCAGTATTACATTGACAAGCTAGAATATCTGGATGAGAAACAGAAGGACCCTAGAATTGAAGCAAGTAAAGTGCTTCTGTGCCACGGGGAGCTGAAGAATAAAAATGGACATGTAAGTACATCTCAGTACTAACAGGAAGTAAGCCATTATTTTCCTTTTCACATCCAGCTTAACTTTTTGCATGTAAATTATGAAGCAAGTGTGTGAAAGTAAATTCATAGCATAATGAAAGAAGGTAACTGATTTTTATTCTGTTATCAGTTTTGATAAAGCAAGCATTTGTTTTCTACAGTAATAGAATAACTGACTTAAATGTCTCAGAGAAGAATTAGTAATATTCATTTTCCAGTTTTGAAGTATAAATCAATTTGTTTAGCTAAGGGTTCTTTCCTAAGTTCTGTAATGTTTAATAAAAAGAATCCTTTAAGAGTATAGAGTTATGGAAGTAGTTTTTAGCACTACTCAACAAATTTCTACAACAGATTGAATGGAAGCAAATTTATTTTTGAAATATTATTTACAAAAGTACCTACTAGGGGCTGGGGATGTGGCTCAAGCGGTAGCGTGCTCGCCTGGCATGCGTGCGGCCCGGGTTCGATCCTCAGCACCACATACAAAGAAAGATGTTGTGTCTGCCGAAAACTGAAAAATAAATATTAAAAAAAAATTTAAAAAAAAAAAAGTACCTACTAGAACTAAGTTTAGTCATGAAATAATATTTTCATTTTATTATATGCTGTTTAAAAGCACAGTGTGTAAGTTGAGGCCTACTTAGAAAAGTTGAAAGCTGACATCTCCGATTTCCATCACAAGGCATAATTGTTTTACAAAGGTTTAAATTTCTGTGGACAAAATGGAACCATTAACATTCATCTGGCTTGCATTTTTTAATTCCTACTATTTTAGAAAACTGAAATGAAATAGTGGCGATTCAAGTCATGAGACTGCTAATAGGTCTTTGTGATGCATAGTTTACTCAACTGTTGCCTGATACCACACAACAATAAAAAAAAAAAAATTATCAAGTCTGGATTGAGTTTTCCAAATAAAACATGCATAGTCATGAAATCACTATTTTATAAAGTCAGAGAAAGATCTTAGTTAAATACATTTGATGAAATTAGTAATGTCAAATCAAGTTTTTAACAGTATATTTCAGTCACTTAAAATCAGTGAAGTTTCATATTTAAAAAACACTTGTTTCTCATTTCTCTAGAAACTTTACATATTCCTGTTTCAAGACATCTTGGTTCTGACCCGGCCTGTTACACGAAATGAGCGCCACTCCTACCAGGTTTACCGGCAGCCCATCCCAGTCCAGGAGCTGGTGCTAGAAGACCTGCAGGATGGGGACGTGCGCATGGGAGGCTCCTTTCGAGGGGCTTTTGGCAACTCAGATAAAGGTAGAATACAAGTTTTGAAATTTAAGCTCAGAATCTAAATAAATCTAGTTTTAACCTTTTTAAGAATTCTAAAATGAAATGATTCTCTTATCCTGTGCTCATTACACACATTGAGCTATCAGGTGCTTCGTGACTGTGATGGCTCACTTTAACAGTGTACAAGTTACAGATGTCCTAGTGCCTGTGTTAGGACAATATGACCACTTTCTTTAAACAGTTTCTTAAATCTCATTTCCATTTTTTTCAATTTTTATTTTTACAGCTAAAAATATCTTTAGAGTCCGCTTCCAAGACCCCTCTCCAGGCCAGTCTCACACTCTGCAAGCCAATGATGTATTCCATAAGCAGCAGTGGTTCAATTGTATCCGAACCGCCATTGCCCCTTTCCAGCAGGCCGTCAGTCCACCAGAGCTTCAGGGTTTGCCAGAGCTCCACGAAGAGTGTGAAGAGAACAACCCTTCTGCTGGGAACCTCAGAGCCCAGAGAAGGGCGTCCACAGTTTCCAGCATGATGCAGGTAGAAGGTGACGAAAACGCCTCAGAATTTAGCTCCAGCTTGCAGGTGGCAGACACCAAGAGTGCAAAAACACACCGGACACAGGCTGGCTTCCGAAGAGCCAGGGACAAAGCCCAGCTCTGCGGCAAACGGAAGGAGACTTTGGTGTAAAGGAAGCTCTGTGTATTAACTGGTGGAAAGATTGTTTATTTATAAATGTGTACAGTTTTGTTTTCCTTGTAATGGAAGCATGGGCTCATCATAGGGTTACTTTGTACCAGTTGTAACATTTTCATGGTTTGGGGTTCTTTTTATGTCTTGTTTTTGTTTTTGTTTTAATGGCAGCTAAAGATATGCAGATTACTGTTAAATTGCAGACTTTTTAAAAAAAGGATATTTCTCAGATTATTTAGATTGTGCAAGCCTGGTATTTTTAATCAAATGAAATATTTACGAACTGAGTTTTATCCTAATTCTGAATTTATCATAACTTTCCAATAACAACAATTATGATATTTACAGTGCCAGCCAAAACAGAATTTTCAAAGACTGGAATTCTACCAGTTTCTTTATTAAGGCTTGCTTGCAAAATTTGAAATTTTGACATTGGCACCTAGATTTTATGTTTGAAGTATCTCAAAATTTATGTTGAAACAGCTTCCTGGAAAACAAACCACAAAACTTAACAAGTTTTCCATTTTATCAACTGGAATACCATATATTAGCTTGTTTTTCACTGCACATTCCTCATTTTTCATTCATTTATCCTGCCAGTTATTTAATGTTTTTTTATTGTAAAGTAGTTTTTAGCATTTGCTTTTATTTTTTTACTTTAATGCCTTTTCAGATTGGCAATCTTTATTTTTCTTCCTGATTAAAAATGTGTGTGTATGTGTGTGCGTGATATAAATATATATATATTTTTGTGGTTTTTTTTTTTTTTTTTTAAATTGTATTAACTTTGCCAAGTGAAACTAAGCCATACTGTTTTTGAGCCAATTAAGAAATTGAAATTTTTACAGTGTAGCATTTCAGGGTGGTGAAGGCGCATGAAATGACTCCGTATAATCTAGACTACTGAAAGAAAAACCACTTCAAGGAATTCATTGAAAGTTTTAGTGTTGTCTGTAAAGCAAGAGGGAAGGCAATTGACTGGTACTAAGTAAAAGAAAACAGAGGGGAAAAGAGAGTAGTATTGTCTTAAAGTAAAAATGTCTGGTTGTGCCAGAGGATGAAAGGAGATAGAAAAGCTCTTTTTGAGGGTATGTAGTAAGTTGTAGAAGGCTTGAGGGGATGTGGACTTTATTTGCCTTGGTTTATGATACCTGCAAATAAGTTTGAAAAGAAACAATGAAATGTGTTGAAAATTTGGCCATGTTAGGTCAATTTTGGTGGATTTAGTCATAAAGTGGAAAAAAGACTCCTGGATCTTAACTGCAAAATGTTTCTGTTATAATGAGACAGGGAGAAAAGACTAAAAGTTCTGTGTCATTGCAGGTTTATAATGGTGATCAGTTCAAGTCAATATTGACTATTATGTGAAATATATTTGCCAGTAGAAGTGAAAATTGGAAAAAAAAATGTAAATAGATCAATCAAATGATTTCTCTGTATAAACGAATTATACAATTAAAAAAAAAAAGCACACACATAATCACTGAAGATTTCTTGCCTGGTGGATGTTTTGGGGCACTTGCTAGAACATGTTTGTATGGCAAAGTAAATAGATGATTGGCAAGTCTCAGAAAAATTTATAAAAATATCACAAATAAGTCTTTGAAATTAATTGATGAGTAAGAGAAAGGTTCACTTAGGTCAGTTCTGTGAATCTTGTGTAATCTTTTAAGATTACACTGCAATCATACTAAGACAACTGCACACCTGATCACTTTATGGATAGAATAGTAAAGCCAACAGCAAAGCGTTATGATCTGCAACACTGGGAATCAAGAGTTCTGCTCCTTTCTTGGAGATGTTACATAGAATATCATTCTTTAATTACCTTAATCAACTTCCAAAGTTATAGAAGCAAAGGGTAGTTCATACATCATAAATAGAAAGATTCTATATCTGAAACTGTATCTTCCTTTGGTTCCCACAAGGGAGAAAATAGAAAACAGTAAATACATGAAATGAATGTTCCTCAGAAATGACATTTATGTTTGAGAGCATTGGATGATCTAGCCCAGTAGTTCTTACAAATTTTTTCCCCCCATACCAGGGATTGAACTCAGGGGCACTGGACCACTGAGCCACATCCCCAATCCTATTTTGTATTTTATTTAGAGACAGGGTCTCACTGAGTTGGTTAGCACCTTGCTGTTGCTGAGGCTGGCTTTAAACTGTAGATCCTCCTGCCTCAGCCCCCAAGCTGCTGGGATTACAGGCTTGTGCCATCGTGCCCAGCTAGCCCGGTAGTTCTTAAACATGTTTGAGCATCAGAATCACCAGGGATACTTTCAAAAGGTAACTTGAGGCTCCCTCGTCCCTCCCCCCCCCGCCCCGTAACCTCACACGCATTTACACCATTTCACTAAGTCTTAAGGGTTTTGTGTGTGTGTGCTCCCAGTTTGTTTTAACCTGTTCAGACTTGCATCTGAAGAGAATCTAATCTACTTACCTTCTTTCAGTATGCTCACAATTTGCAGCAAAGGATGGTTCTCTACCCAGAAGATCTTGTTAAACTCAGTGCTCCATCTCGGAATGTATGCACACAAAGTAATGAGGGGAAACCAAGTCATCCAAGTAGTAATCAGTGGGATGACAGTGTCACTAAATCACCCTGCAATCTATTAATTCACAGCTCCTCCACTGACCCCATAAGTGTTCAGCTACTTGTGTGCTAGTTAGATCTACTTTGTGTTTAATGCTTTTCTGAGTATGCAGATTCAGCAGGATACAGTTTTTTTCCAGTATATGTGACTAACTATAATGTTAATAGTTTTGCAGGATTCAGATAATGCCTAGTTAAGGCTCACATCTGTAAATTTTGATGATTGACATAAAGACCTAAAATGGCCATCTACTTTCATCATCATCTTCATTTTTACACATCTCATTTGAAATGCTTGCCTGTCCCTAGAGATGAAATTGGTTGGTAATAAGCATGTCCTAAGGATTCAAAGCAGGTAACTAAACCTACAGACCAGCTTTTTCAAATTGGCCTGAAAGAACACCTACAAAGAGTTAATGCCCCTTTGTCCATGGAACCTCTAGTCCCTCTGAGAGGAACATCCCGGTAAATTAATCTCCCTAGATCTAGACTTTTGGGTCCAGAGTAGTTTACTTTTTCTGCACATCAGCAATCCTCAGACCCAACCACAAGACAGACCTCATAGATTGATGGTTACTAAACCCAGTTGTACTCAAACTCTCTTATTGCGTATTTTGAGACTCTAATAAATAAACTATAGACCCTTTTTCCAAGAAAATGTGTCTATGCATCCATACGACTTAGGGGTTCAGGAAGATCCCAAATCACTGTGGTCAAGTTCAGATCTGCTCAAATCTGCCCTGACAAGGACTCTTAGAACACCTGCTGGAGAACAAGAATTTGCTTTTTCCCTGTGGGTTCTAAAAACATTGATACTACCCTTGCTATGCAAATAATAGGTGAAAACTTTCATCTTCCATACTTCCAGTTGGTCTTCAAAGCCACACTTGTGACAAATTTAACTGTTCTGGATATAATTATCTGCAGGATGATGCAAAAATACAAGTGTGCTTTTTGTATAATACTTTCAGTGTGCTATCAGTCCTAGGTTCACAATGCTTTGCCTTTCTGAGCCTTGTTCTCTCCAGAAACTGCTCTGCTTTCCCAGAAGATGGGCTAATTGTTAGGAGGTAAGCGTAGACTTGAATGAAACCAAGTTCCTTTCCTGAGCACGAGGTAACTGTCCAGTATCTCAGTACACAGGTGTCTCATGATGAATAATGTATTATTTTAAAAGTATTGAGGCAGAACATCAGGATAAAACTATAATGGATTAGTTAAAACACATCAAATATACTTAAATCTGTAGCTTCATAATGACTCTTTAATCTTATGATCCCCTTTGGAATATCTCAGGGAACCAATTTACTGCTTTGCAACCTGGTAAATAAAAGAATCAAGCATTTACCCTAACCTTTCCTCTACAAACTAACCCTCAGGCTAACATAGTAGCTGAGAAAGGTCAGATTCTCCCCATAGCAGAAGCCCAGCTGATGGGGAATGTGGAATATCGCCACATGTAACCTTCATGAACCATGGACCAAGAGGTCCTAGTGTGGCTAATGAAGGACACAACACAGGAAGGCAGGCACTGCTGCCTCCTGAGAAGTGCACACCACCTAAGCAGTCATGACAAGTTCAGGCCTGAGCCGTTAAGACAATAGTTGCTTCAATAAAACAAACAGTAAAAAGGAAAAAAGATGGAGGAGATTGCAGAATCTGACTTAGATCTCAAACAACTGCATCATATTGATCTGATTTGGATCGAAACCAAATAAAGTTTTTCAGTAAAACCATCAGGGAGTTACCCAGAATCAAGTGTATATTTGGAGTAGTTACTTTATGTTTAACAATGGTAGCTCAATGGTAGACCATCTCCTTAGCATGCATGAGGCCCTGCATTCAATTCCCAGCAGCAAAAAGAAATATAATAAATGATGTCTGGGATGTCCTTCAAAATATGAGGCAGGAAAATGGTTGAGAATAAAAAGGAAATGAGATTGGCCGTGAACTGTTCTTTGCCTATGTCTTTGTACATGTTTGGAAATTCTTCTCTAAAATACGAAGTTAAAGAGAACATGAAATTTCAGCTATCACTTATGCTTCCAGCTCCTCGACCTCTTCATTCCCTCAGAATCTCCAACCTTTACTTTCCAAAATAAAGGCAGAATGTTCAGTGATGTGGCTGCATTTGCCATCTCACAGAAACACGTCTTTTTCCTGAACTTCATACTTGCGCTCTCTCCATTACAACTGGGCCATAGCATTAGTCTAACCTGATTCTGTCTTAGTCAATATGGCCGTGGTCCTCCTCTCCCTGTCTTTCTCTCAGTATTGTGTGTTGCTTTTGCCTGTACTTCTTTTTTCTCCTCCACACAAACATCTATGTGCTCCAAGGATTGAAGCAGCAATACAGTGGTTCCTCGTGGCTTCCCTATTTATGGTCGGCCATGATCCAGATATAGTAAATGAAAAATTCCAGAAATAATTCATATGTCTTAAAATTGCTCACTGTTCTGAATAGCTTGATGACATCTTTCTGTCTATAATCACCCCTGTGTCCCACACACCCATGCTGTATATGCTGACTGCCTGTTAGCCACTTAGTCATCATCTTGGTTATCCTATTGACTGTGACAGTATCAACAGGACTTGTGTTCAAATAACCCTTATTTTCTTTATTCATGGCCCCAGAACACAAGGATAGTAATTGATATAAAGGAGGCCCCATTAACTCTAGCAACACTGATGGACATATAGGAAAAAATAGGATTCAGTACTATCCACTGGGAATCTCGAAACCTTCCCTGTGGACAAAGGGAAACTACTATGTAAAGTTTCCAGGTCTTCCAGGGAAGCAACTGCATTCAGCCTGAGAATTCCTACCAACGGCCAGTTTACTAACTATATTACATCTTTAAAGGAGATAGTGTTGCAATATCTGATAATGTTTGTGCTGTTATTTAGATCTGAAAGTAAGACAAAATTAGCTAGATTCAAAGAGTTCTGATAATCTCCCATAGAATTCAGATTTCTCAACAGCTGCTCCTGGGGGCAGGTGGAAGGGTTTTTAATTTCTCTCTTTTACTGAACTGACAAGCAGGGACAGATCTATCAAGTTACACCTGGAAACCCACATAGATCATTTAGTCTGATCCTCTCTTTACCAGCTAGTTGAGGAATCTGAAATCTACAAACAGCAAGCGACTTACCCAAGACCACACAGCTGGTTTTTGGCAAAGCTGAGATTAAACACATATCCGATGTTTGTTCCTCTGCAGACACTGCCTCTTTGCTACCAGCACACTCTAAAGCTTGGCTCAGTTTATCTGCCTGATATTCGACTTATGCAGACAGACCTTGGAAGTGAAAACAGGGCCCTCAGCATCCATGGGTTCTGCATTCAACTGCAGATTGAAAAATATACTGGGGGGCAAAAATGTGTTTATACTGAAAATTACAGACTTTATTTCCTTGTAATTATTCCTTAAACAATACAATACAACAACTATTTGCATAGTGTTTCTATTGCATTAGGTATTATGATTCATCTAGGCATGATTTAAGCACATGGGAGGATTGCTTAGGTTATATGCCAAAATTTATATCAGGGGATTTTGATATCCACAGGGGGCTCTGGGACAATCCCCCTTCAGTTACCAAACTTCTATTCCTTACCCTTTTTTTCTCTTCAAACACTGGGCTTCCCTGGGTTTCAGAGACATGACACTTTCACATTTGGCTAGTACCTGAAGTCATTCACTATCAGGGTCAACCTACGTGATAATAATGTGGCTCCCTAGTCCCATAACACACAAACCACTGATACAGGCCCAAATCTGCTTCTTGAGATTCAGGCCCAAAGATTCTGCTGCCTGGTGCCCTTTATCTCCACATCGTGCCACGAGCAAGCTTGACGCTCTACTCAGCCTTCCCTCCTTCCACCCTGATATGTGGAGTCTCCTGTTGCAGGGGCTCTCTGCGCTGTAGTCCATCCTCTCCAAATACAAGACTCTTCACCCAAAGGTGCTCCAAAGGCCTGGCTCAGGCACAGACCGGCTCCTCATCAAGCAGACTTTGCATCCAGGATTCTTCCCCAGATGCCACAACTCAGGGATAGGCCTCCTAAGCCTGGGTGCTTTCCTCTCCCTCTGCCCTTCCCACCACCGTCTTGAGCTTATGCTACTGCACTTCCAGGCTCTGCCAGCCAGACTCCCAACTCCTTCCTACCTGACCACCCAACTTCTAAGAAATGCCAACTGAATGCACTGCACCACCCATCCCCAGTGGCCTCCACCCTCCCACGGCAACTGATCAGACTCAGTCTCCCAGCTGCATATGCCTCCTTTTTTCTTAGAACCCTTTTTTTGCAGTTGCCAGCACATTCTCCTTGTTCTCCTTCGAGTCATACCCATAAAAACCTCCCCATAATCTCTCCTGTTGGCTCTTCTGAATGTGTCCCCTAAAAATCATTAGTTGAAACTTAATGGCCAAAGTGATATTAAGAGGTAAGGCCTTTTGAAGTCGGTTTGGGTCCTTGAGCTTGAAGAAGTGGGTTCATTCCCTTTGTCCCTTCTGCATATGACAACACAGTGTTCACCCACTTCCCGAGGGTGCTGCTACCAGATGCCACCTCGGAAGCAGAGCAGCCCTCCCCAGACATGAAATCTACTGGGGCATCTTCACCTTGGTCTTCCCAGCCTTCTGCGCTGTAAGCAATAAATTTTTGTTCTCTACAAATCACCTAGTCTCTCTCCAGTATTTTGTTAGAGCAGCACAAACCGACTGACAGTAGGTGAATAGATAAATAAACCATGGGACAAACAATGAAATGTTACCCAGCACTCAAAAGAAATGATCTCTCAGGTTGTGAAAAGACACAGAGGAATGTTGAGTGCATGTTACTCAGTGACAGGAGCCAATTTGAAAATTTACCCACTGTACGATCCCAATTAGGTAACATACCAGAAAAGGCCAAAACTATGGGGACAACAAGAAAATCAGTGGTTGTCAGAGCTTGGGAGAGAGGCAGGGGACAGACAGAACACAGGGAATTTACAGGGCAATGAGACCATTCTGTATGATTCATGCGTATTGGTGGATACATGTGATTACATATTTGCAGAAACCCCTGGAATGTCCAAGAGGGAACCTCACATTACACTGTGGACTTTGGCCAATGATGCATTCATGTGAATTCATCAGCTTTACCAAATGCACCACTCCAATGCAGGATGTGGATAGTTGGGGAGACGATGCCTGTGTGGGTACAGTGGTGTATGAGACTCTCTGCATTTAATGCTCCATTTAACTGTGAATGTAAAACTGTTCTTTTTTTTAAAAAAGTATATTTTTTAAAAGAAAGAGGAAAATTTCCCAAACCCAGAAAACATGGGCCATTAGTATACTTCCTTCAAGTCATAGCTATAAAAACGGGAATAACACTGTACAAATTCTACAAACACTGAATGTAAATGCTCAGTGAGTGAGCTGAGCCTGTCCATCTGATGTCTGGGCCAGCACCCCTCACTCTCAGGCCACAGTGGCTTGGGGGAATTTCCCAGCCAGAGCACTGGGAGCCTCTGGGCCTGAGCCCAGGCCCACCCAGCTTCCCACAGAACAGCCTGAACCTCCAAGCAACCTTCCACTGGGTGTGAATGTAACCGCAGGCTCCTCCTTCACCAGCAGGGCAAAGCCACCGTGCAGGGGAGGAGAGGGCAGTTTCCAAATCACAGTCTCCACTGCAACACCCCACCTGGGGAAGAGGGGCTGCATGACCTCTCAGTCCTTCCCCAGCCAAGACTGAGGCTGTAACTGGCCTCTGTCTCTAGCTGAGCTGGGACGGACCCATGCCCATGCCTCTGCATCCCCCTCTCTTCCTGGCCTTGAGGTGGGAGAGGCAAGGCTCCCTGTCGAGGCAGAGGCAGGGCCTCTTCTCTGTCCACCACAAATGGGCCCAGAGTCACTGCCTGCCCTCCTCCCCAGAAGGCTGAGCAATGAGGTCATGAGGGATGAGGCTGAGACTTCGTGTTTGGGGCTGTTGTGATTCTCTTCCCCCGCAGGTCCCTCTCTCCACAGTTCAAACTACAACTGTCAGTTGAAGGAGGCTGGAGAGGTTGGCATCAGTCCTCCCTCCACGCCCGGAAACTGCTGCAGGGCTGGAAAAAGACATCTGTTATCTGATGTCGCCTGCCTTTGCCAACCTCGGAGCATAACAGACCTTGCCCATCCCACCCCGCCCCCTGCAGGCTCAGGCATGCGCAGTTCTCTCCATCTTGGGTGGTTTCCAGGTGTGAGCTCAGCCTTCAGCTCCCCACCCCACAGTCCAGAGAAACGCATGGCTTCTGCCGTGGCTGGGGGAATGAAGACGTGGAAGGAGGGAAACTAGCCTTGAGGGACTCAGGGAGGGAGGAGCAGGGATGGGGAGCCGGCCAGGCCTCCCCGGATAAGGGGAAGCAGATGTGTAGACTGTAGTCTGTGCTCTGGTGTCTCAAAGCTAAGAGCCAAGAGCCTCTCTGTGCATGGGACAGGAGGGCAGGAGTCAGCAGAAAGTCTCTGCCCCCAAGGAATAGATAGTCTAAGGCAAACTCAAAGCAGACCACAGGGTGAACCTTGAGCAGGCTCACAGACTACATGTTTCAATAAGTTGACAGCCTGTTATTCTTCATTGCATCAGAGGGGTGTTTGCATTTTACAGGTGGCAGATGTGGCTGAAAATCAAATACAGCCTTTCAATTCTCTGGTATGGTAGACCTGGGAGGGCCAGGTGTCTTTGGGGGACCTCCACTGATCCCAGCAGGTAAAGCACTCTTCCAAGACAAAATAAAATGGCACATCAGTCTGTAAATACACACTCAAGAACAACCCCCCAGATAGCAAGTGGGAACGGGTCCCTGGAGCTCCGAAACCATGTTTGCCTCCAGCAAAGGAGCATGAGACAATCTTTTCCATGAATGGAAACTATTTCTGTCCTCTGCTGTCCTCACAGCCAGGTCCTCCACAGCAGAACGTCAGCAGAGCTACCCAATGAGTTTCTTGGTTGCAGGAACACACAAAGCAGCGATGAGCAATGTGCTATTGGTTTTAGATGATCCTAAAATTAGGGCACGTGGAAAAATGGCATCCTAACTCTGGCAGTGCTCAGGACAGCAATCGCTCTGTGCCTTTGCTCACTGTGCCCCTGTGTGGAAAGCCCTCCCTCCCTCCTCCACCCTTGCCTGGCGACCCCTACCAAGTCTCACCTTCCTTGAGTCCCTCATAGAACCCATCACTCCCTCCACTGGCCCTCACTCACTCCACCCAAGGCCCTGCTGCTGCCCCTGTGGTAGTTAACACTGTCCAGGTTGAGTGTCGCCTTCTCTACTAGTCTACAAGTTTATTGGTCTTTGCGTCCCCCAAACCTACCATTTTGCCTGACACAGAGAATGTGTTCAAACTTGTTTGCTAAATGAACCAGGAAAGCTCTGCACAATTTTAGTTCTCCATCAACAATTATTCATGATACCAGGAACAAGTTAGCCAGACACTCAGAGCTTTTTGGACCTGAGAGGGCTGTATGGGAGCCAGCCTTCAAGATGGCCTCCAGGATCCCACCTTCTGGGACTCACACCCTTCCCACAGTGTCTCAGGATGGTATGTTAGAAAAAGACCAATAAAATAAGATGGAAGTGACTGCATGTACTTTCTAAGGCCAGATCATGACAGGTGTTACCATACTCTGGAGGAAGCCATCATGTCACAAGGACACTCAAACTGCCCGTGAAGAGGTCCAGGGGTTCAGGAACTCAGGCCTCCTGCAGAGGGCCAGCACCCACTTGCCCACCATGTGAGGGGTTCCCGTTGAGCCTTCAAATGATACAGCTACTCTCCCCCGCCTGGCTTCCGGACAGCACCTCAGGGAGGACGCTGAGACAGAACCACTTGGCTGTTTCCCCACAGAGATTGTGAGATGACCCATGTTTACTGCTGTTTTAAACCACTAGGATTTTACATAATTATGCAGCCACAGATAACAAATCTAAGTCCTCAAGGTTGGGCCATGCTGTAGCTCTGTAGCCAGGTCAGCAAAGGCTCATCAGTACCCCAGCTCTTGGAACAAACAGAGAGAACAAACAAGAAGTAAATTTCAGGAAGACTTCAAGACCTTGTCTCCCCAGGGCCCAAAACTGAGGACCAGGCCACAGAAACATTCACCAGGCCTTGCTGTGGTCTGAAGCCAGAGGCCTGTGCCCTCTGTCCAAGAATCCTATGTCCCAGTGGACACAAGCAAATAACCTGACCTGGAATGTTCCAGAATTACTCAATCTATCTTCATTTCACAGGAGAGACACAGACCCAGAGGGGAGTCCACTTGTTGACGAGGCCAGAACCCAGTTCCTCTGGCTCTTTGCTGCACTACCCCATGCAAACGAATAGAGAAGCTTCCCTCGCTTTCCCCCCTCCCTGCCTCCTCCTCTCCCTCTATTTCTTCCTCTTGCTGTCTACTTCCTTCTTCCCCCTACCTCTCTCCCACACTTGAAGGGTTTGTGTTTTTGTTCTTGTTTGCAGTAATAGGGGTTGAACCCAGGGATGTCCTACCACTGAGCTACATCTCCAGTCCTTTTTATTTTTTCAAAACTTTTTTTTTTGAAACAGGGTCTCACTAACTTGCTATCCTCCTGCCTCAGCCTCTGGGTCACTGGGATTACAGGCACACACCTAAAGTTTTCTGATCATCCTAACTCTCCATCCATAGCAACAAGACAAGATTTGCTCAGCATGTACGCAGTCAGATCTCTCTCAGAGAGGCATCCTTGACATTTTTCCGCTGGTCCCATGAGGTCCCAATCACCAGGGCCCAGGGAGAAACTCCTTCCTGCCTTAGCTGTGTGTTCACTTTAGAAGTTTAGAAGTGACCTTCCCTGGAAGTGGCTCAATAGCATCATCTCAGGCTAAGGGAATGGTTGATGCTTCCCTTGTCTTGGGAGGCCTGGAGCTGAGTGGGTGGCTATGGTGACAAGGACCCAAGAAACTAACCCCCAATTCCACAGAGGGTCCTGCATCACAACATCTCCCCCACAAGACACCCTCCTCTTCTTGCAGTCAAGGAGCATTGGAGCCAAGTCAGGGACACAGTGACTGGTGGGAACCTGTGATCATCCTGCAGTATTCCAAATTTTAATTCCATGTATTCTCCAAAATACCACCTTGCTCCCATTCATTAACTTGTGTTCATAAGTATAATAAAGTTTTCATTTATTACTGCATCACAAGAAAATTCTTGCAAAGAGATATTTTCAATGAATTTCAAGGTCAGGGTTGGAATGGTCTGACCTAAACTCACAGGCTAGGTAATCTTAAAATCTACTTTGAGAAGCTTGGAGGGTGTTTAGCAGACATCCCCGAGAGATTGACAGTGACCCTCAGCACCTGCATGGCCTTGCCACGGGACTGTGATGGGAACAGATGGGGCTTACATGTCCAGATGCTGTAGACAGAGATAACAAAAGAGGGCTTCAGATAATAGCCACAAAACAGAAGTCACAGTGCCCCATGGTCACTGAGAATGGCTGCAATTAAGCACACCTCCTCCCACGGGTAGCTCATCCGTGCCTCACCACAGGGTGAGAAGCTAAGGTCTTGAGCTTACCTAACTTTGTTTAGCAATTTTCCTGGGAAAGGCCAGGGATGCCAGCTTCATCTAAATTCATGTTATCAATCTGACATTATGAATATGTTTACACTAATCCCTAACTACTTCTTTCCAGCTCCTCTGCACAAGATTTGAGTTTTAAAAAATGTTGCACCGTTAAAATGTTTGGAATCTATTGAAATGGTGAATTGTATAACCAACCACCACTAAGGGAATTTTTCCAGGAACTTAAAGCTCAGTTAAGACCCTGAAAAGGGATTATACCTGAGAGTATTGTAGTCCAGAACCTTCCGCACACTGACCGCTCTGGTGCCTCCAAGAAGCCACCCTCGGCCTCATCCAGGCCCCCAGGCTAACAGACTCACCCACCCTCTGCTCAGCCCTGTTCCTATCCCCACCCCCTTGGCCAGAAGATACTCTGTCCTCAGAGACGTTAATCTAGGAGTGGGCTTGGGAAATGCTGACCCCAGCCATATCTCATGTCCCCTGAAGATCCGAAGTCATCAGCATGGTCATTGCTCCTTCCCATGTCGGTCCTTCAGGGTGCCCCTGAGAGTCCTTGTACCTCACTGAGATCCCAGTCTCAGAGTTTCAGACAGTGAAGCCAGCCTCACAGCCTAAGTGGCTCTGTAATCCACAAATGATCTGGTTGTCCCCAACAGACCTCTGCACTCAGACATGCTTCCCCAGGCCTGGGCAGGACCTCAACCATCCAGTTTTTGGTGCCATTTATGGTTCTTGCTCCCCACAGAGAGGTCTTCACCAGCCCTGAGCTCTATACTCCTGTATGCAAAGGAAGCCCTCAGGGGAATTAGGTGTAGTGAGAAGGGCTGACCCCGGGGAAAATCCCTCACTCTTGTGCACCCACTCAAGAACCTTCATTCTAGAGAGACTTCCAGAGGCACTTAGTCCAAGCTCCTGGCTCCAGGGCTTGTGCAGGTTTACCAGATGACCTGTCTGCTGCTGAGATTTCCCAGACATTTATCTAGGATCCTGCTGGGCTCAAGGTGATCTCCAGTGTCTTCCTTTCCTGGACCTCTCCCTCTTTCCTTCCTTCAGACCACAGAGCTCCAACCCCTGCAAGTCTCCCTGCTTCTCTGCCTCCCCTTGGGTGGACTACAAATTTATATAGGTCATGGACAAAATAGTGGCCCTAATACTTTTCATGATAAGCAAAAACAGAAGTTGTGAGATCTCAGGGAATTTTCGGAAAGCTTTGTTGAAATGAAACACAAGATTTGTAACTGTACCTTCAGAAAGTCCCTTCTGTGGCTGGGGCCAGACTCGCCTCTGGTGTGGGTCATAATTTCTCCCCCAACCCTGAGCAAGGACCAGAGGCACCTGCTGGTGCCCCATCTCGGGCTGAGTCCTCACCCACAGGAGTGTCCAGGACGGGGCCATCTACCAACCAGGCCTGGGAGATGGGAGGCTCCACCATCTTGGCTCTCTCCAGTTCCCCGCCACGTGTCTCTACCATGTTCTTCTCTCTTGAAAGACGCTGGTCAAACCCATCCCTCTGTGACCTCGGTCTGCTCCTCAGTAATATGAGAGGTTTGTGTTACATCCTACATCCGTGTCTTTAAAAGTTCACTCATCTGAATACCACATCACAGTGTTTCATTCCAAATATATCATCTACTTGATCTCTTTAATCTGAACTTCCCCACCTAGGTGTGTTTTAAACGGACACTTTATATCATTGCTGGGAGTGAAATTGCTGAGTGTAAAGCTGCTTTCCCTTGCTGAGAACAGAGGGAAACAATGAACCCATTACAAACAAAATCATGTGCCTAAGCTCGGCCTGGATATTTCTGCCTCTCAGAGGAAGGCCACCTTCTCCACTCTTCTCTTTGCCTGTCTTAAAATCATTTCTGATGCCACAAGTCATACAAGTTTGGGCAAACCTATGGATTTGAAGCTCTCTGTGGTCCTTTTCAGGGCTATCATTTTAGTTATTTTTCTTTGTTTCCTTCCCCCTCTCTTTCCCAGTTGCTCTATCCACTTCCCTGCCATAATTATAACACATACAAAAACAACTCTCTGGTCTAAAAGTGCATTCTTAAAAAGAACTTTTTTTTTTTTTCCATAGTCAGCCCAAAGAACAAGGGGCCAGCATTGTGTTCGGGGAGAGATAAAGGACTGTTTCACAATCCCCTCCCCCTGGGTCCACAGATACCATGGTGGTTCCTGACAGGAAATCCCCTTTGCCTCATGGAAAACCCACAGAAGGAAGCCGCACAGCCCCAATGAAGCTGGTCAGCCTCCACCCAGGACTGCACACGAGAAACAGGCCCACCATCTCTGGCCAGGTCCTGAAGCCCCTGGAGGCAAGCGCCACACACACTCACAGGGACAAGGAGCCCATGCGGAGACACACACACACATACAACCACGACCACCTCCCCCTGTGGCATTTTTACTGTGCTCACCAGGCCCAAGGTGGTTTTGACTCTTACAACCCTCGACGCGTAGCCTTAGAGGAAGAGGTCTCCTTTTCCTAAGCAAGGAACCACTCAAGAGGGTTTGCTCAAGAGGGAACTCGGGTGAGCTTTCTTAATTCAAACAAAAACACCTTGACCCTTCTTCTCATAGTTTGTCATGTCATAGTTTGTCTTTGAGTTTATTCAAAGGTGGTGCCAAGATCAAGGTCAAGATCAAGGCCACGCCCCCCACCCCCCCTGGGATGGAGCCTCTGCTCCCTTTGCCTTCCCTCTTCACTGCTCTGCATGAGGCTCCACCCAGTGTATCTAGCCTGGTGCCTTCATGAACTCACCCAGCTCAGCCCTCCAAGGCCACTCAGGAAGCTGATCTGGGCACCCAGAGTGAGAAAGGGAAGAGAAAATCCACAGGAAGAGGAGAGTCTGGATGTGTTAAAGATCCCTGCTCATCCCACCCCTCTGTGGCCACAGTGGGCCCAGGACTTTCTCTGTGATGGTGGGCTGGGCTCCAGTCTGTCCTGTCTCCCCTCTCCAAAGAGCCGTGCCTGCCGCCCTTGCCTTCTCCAACAGCCCCAGAGTACAACTGAGTCCAGGTACAGAGCTGGACACTACCCTGAGTCCTGCCCCATCTTCCTGTGCCTCGGGTGGGCCCCTCAGGAGTCCAGGCCCTGAAAGACTCTGGGACTGACTGGAGCCCCTGGAGCTCTGGTTCATTTCTTGACCTCAGGGACCGAATGGGAACCAGGAGGCCCAACCTCAAGACTTACCTTACTTAAAAGCAGTAAGTGGAGCCAGGCTCGGGATGAAGCCCACGGTTAGACACAACCCTGGCTCTTGTTTGCCAAGCCTCACGTCCAGTCCCCTCTGTGGCCTGGGAAATCTCTGTCCTCGCAGCAGGAGGGATCCTTAAGAAGCTCTCCTCCAACTGCTCCCAACTATGTCTCTACCAAAGATCCCTTTTATTTCCCAAAAGTCTTTTACCAAACCAGCCACAATGATGTGTAAGGATTTGTTTTCTTTATTTGTATTCATCAAGAACTGGAGAGGACACTGAGGACCTCACTGTGACAACGATGCCCACAGGCTCCTGTGTGTCCCCTTCCAGACTCTCATTTATAAGTAATTAGTGTTTCATTTTTACCCTCTTGCCCTGCTTCCCCACGGCTGTAACAAAGGACCTCACACAGAGTGACTTAAAGCAACAGGCGTTTGTTTCCAGGGTTCTGGAGGCCAGAGGTCTGAATACACCATCCCTCCCCACCTTAGCTTAGGTGGTCAGCAGGCCTGTGGCCTCATTAGTCCAGTCCCTGCCTGCATCTTCACATAGCCTTCTCCCCTCTGCCTCTGGGTCTGTCCCTCTTCTCCTGTCTTTTCTTCCAAGAACAAGTCATTGGATTTAGGGCCCAGGGTGATCTCCTCTCAAGATCCTTAGCTTGATTACATCTCAGAAGACCCTGGTTCTAAACAAAATCACACTCATGGGTATTAGGAAGACTCTTCTGGGGATACCATTCAACCCAGTGTACCATGGATTGTAAGTTCCACACGGACAGAGACAGCACGTCTTGCTCATTCTTATATCTTCCGTTCAACCAAAAATATTTACTGAGTGTGTAAATTCAACAATTCAACTCAAAGGCAAAGAAGTTTGAGCCTTTTCTCAGGTTGGGTGAGAGAAGTCTCTGTGATACTTTTTGATGTGGTTTGGATATGGTCTGTGTCTCAAAGCACATGTGCTGGGGAAGATTTTCCCCCAATGTAATGGCATTGAGAGGTGATGGGACCTTCAAGCAGTGGGACCCAGTTTAAGGTAATGGTTCATGAGGGAGCCACTCTCAGAAGGGATTGATATGCATCTCAAGGGAGCGGCTTAGGTCTCTTGGATTAGCTTAATTACTAAAAGAGTGGTGGCTGGTCACAAAGTAAGTCCACCCCACGAGTTTAATCTTTCCCACAGGCACAGCTCCGTGGACACGCTTCCCCCATGACCCATTTGCCATGTTATCACACAGCATAACACCTTACCATAGTGGATTAATCCACTACCTCCCACTAGCCTACCTGAGCTTGGACATTTCATCCTCCAAATCTATGAGCCAAAATAAATCTATTTTTCCTTATAAAGTACCCAGTGTCAGGTATTTCGTTATAGCAACACTAAATGGACTTAATTACTTTCTAAAATAAGGTCAATGGCTGTTTCTCTGGAAGTCTGTGTTTGTCTCTCCGCCCCTGTGACAAAGTACCTGAGAAAATTAACTTGAAGGAGGAAAGATTTATTTAGGCTCATGGTTTCAGTCTATAGTCACTTGGCTCAGTTGTTTCTGGGCCTATGGTGACTCAGAATGCTGTGATGGAGGCACATGGCAGAGGAAAGCTGCTTACCTCATGACAGCCAAGAGCAAAAAGACAGAAAGGGGCCTGGGATAAAACATAACCTCCAGGGGCACAACCTCAGTGAGTGACCTGCTTCCTCCTGCTAGGTCCCACCTCCTTAGGATCCACTACCTCCCACTGGCCTAGTAAGCTATGAATCCGTAGTGGATTAATCCATTCATGAGATCAGAGCCCTCAAGACCCCATCACTCCAAAGGCCCACCTCTGAACATTGTTGCACTGGACACCAAGCCTTCGACCCATAAGATTTGGGGGGACATTAAGATCCAAACCACAGCAGTCTAACCAGCAGAAACATAAAAATAGCAAAGTCGTTTTTGAAAGTACTCAACATGAACATCCATCCTGGTATCCCTGCTACCGTCATAAATAACAAGGAATGACAAGGATAGGGATGGGACTGGCGTTATCCACCTCACCTGGACAAGGAGTCTGTGGGAATGGCAGGTCACCTGACCACATGACACAGCCAGCAGGCACATGGGCGTGCTGATGCTCGGGGTTGGCTGAGGAACACATGCCATGGCCTTGATTACTTCTCCCCAACTTTTCATCCTAAATTTCATACAGTAACCTAATGTGCCAGATCCAGTGTTCTCTTCTCAGTTACTGGGATTGTTTGCAGTTGGACGTCTTTGAATTTGAAATATTCACTTGGTTTGCATCAGGGCCTGAAAGCAGTGAGCTCCTGGGTGGAGGTTGTCTGCTGCCCCCTCCTCACATCCCAGCCTTATCCAGGTCTTTCCTCTTGCTTTCCTCCCTTCTGATACCCTCCTGTCCGAGGGCAATAACTCAGGGGGTGCTGTCAAAGCAAAGTCAAAACTGCACAACCGATTCATCCCGAAAAACAATTAAAACCCTCTTATACAAATAGGCAATCTTCATAAAGTTCCCTTGCAGATTTGAAATTGAGTAGGAGAATTCCAGCTTTAAATGGCTTTTATAGGCATCTGCATATTCTCAAGGCTGATTCGACTTCAGCCCAACTGAAAAGATTACATAGTTTACCTAACACAAAACCTGCAGTGTTTTATCTGTGACATACAACCTTAATGTATGTGGAGGGAAAAAAACACAGATTATAAAGCTCTGTGGGTTATATAAAGCTTGAAAATTTGTTTTTATGGGTTATTTACAGATTTTTTTGCAAACTGTTTCCCATTCTTTTCTACTGCCTGAATATTTTGTATTGCCTGGTTCAGGATATAAATAGTGGTATACTGGGAAATATTTAACAACCAGTTTTCTTAGAGGGGAGAGGAAAAAAAAGCCCTGATTTATGACATCTGTTGATTTCTGTGGTGTAGATATTCCCGTCATGACCAATGTCATGCTACCAACATGATGTCAATGATTCATTCGGTTTAATATGACAGTCATTACAGTTGGAGAAAGATCCATGTAATTAGTCTCATGAGGCAGAAAGAGCCAGCTCTGATACATACCTCTGGAGGTAAATAAATGCACCTAAGTTATTCATAATTTAGGGGGTTTTGTTTTGTTTTGGGTTTTTTTTTAAACAACAGAAGTACATGTTTATCAAAGAAAAATTAGAAAACACACACAAACAAAGGAAATCCTTCATCATCTCACATCCTAAAAATGACTACTGTTTATATTTCAACGTGTAGTGTTCTATTTCATGCATTTCAAGCTTATATACACATTCAGAAAAAAATGCGATAGAATCCATATTGTTTTGTAAACAAAAACTATTTATGCAGACTTTTATATGTTTCTGTAGGAACGAAATGCCATTATAGCCCAACAGCATCCATGAATCACAAAATAGAAGAAAAATATCAGGAAATACTATATTGACTGCAAATGGGTAGTTGGCTTGGTCTTAAGAACCAGTAGAACCAGGATCTTTGCACTCATCTTTGGAAACAGCATTCGGAACCACTGAATCTCAGAAGAGGAAGTGATATCAAAATCCATCCAACCCAACCTCCAGTGATATGGTCCGAATCTCCTCTGCCTGTTTCATTCCACCTTCCCAGCTGTCCCCAGGTGAGGGTGCACAGCTGGCAGTTCTGCAGTTCAGGAGCACTATCCTCTGTTAAAGACCAGCACTCAGCAGCTCCCACTCAGCCAAATTTCAGCCTTGGGGCCACTGGAGCAGGGAATTCTTTCCCAGGCAGCGACTCCTCCGACTCCCCTGTCACTCAGCCCCTGAACCCCCTCTGGGCCCACAGCTGCACAGCAGGACTTCCCATCATTCCCAGTTGCACAGGCTCCTTGAGAAGTGAGAGGCCCAGAAATGGGAACAAAAGGCATCTGCGTGCTGTCCATCCACCGTACAAAAAGGAATTTTGGGTGCTGGGATAATAAGTGAGCTGTTAGGACAGACAACATCCAGCTGTCATGAAGCTCAGGTTCTAGGGAGGTGAAGGAGATGGAAAGAAACAAGAAAAACATCAGAATGTTAGATGCTCTGCAGGGAGTTAGGTTGGGTCCTATGATAGAGTGTGGCAAGGTGACAGCTCTTATTGGAGGGTTTGGTCGACCTCCTGAGGGACTGCCATTTATGCTGAAATATGAGTGACAAGGAGGCAGGCAGAAAGAACAGCTAAAGCAAAGTCCCTGGGGCAGCAGGGATCACCTAGCCCCCTCCCCTTCCTGCACCCACAGCTTGCAGTCCTTGTCCTGCCTGGCTGCCTACCCTTCAGATCTTGGCGTCTCCCATCTGGGACCAACCCAGCAGGGTGTGGTGGAGCCCGCCCTGATAATCACCCAGGGAAAGAAGCACACCCTGTAGAGACGCTTTGGATACTTTTAAAAATAGAAATTTCAGAATGGATCTTCAATGACATTAAAGAAAGCGGATTGGGTAGCCTTACAGGCGTCCCAGCCCCTCCACAACAGCACTAGCTGGATGCTCTTCTCCATGGCACGAGTTTGATTTCCAGAGAAGTTATCCAGAAATGGGGTGCTTTATAGCCCCTAAATCTCCAGAGCACCCCAAACTCTTCCCTGAGCCCGCAATACCCAATATCCCATTGGTCTCCAGAGCTATTGGATGCTAAGACCCAACTGAAATGGCCGGCAACTTCTGACCCTCTGTGGTGTGGCCACAGCTCCCACAGTCCAGCCCTTGTACTCTTCCCTGACCCTGTCACTCAGCTCCCCCAAGCAGAGCTCTTTCAGGGTGGGCACTTTCCTGAATCTCCAGGCCCAGTGCTCTTCCTGGTAAATAGTGGCTGAGGGAAGAAAAGAAACAGGGAGGAGGGGAAGGTGGAGGGGAAGGAAGGGAGGACCGTGAGCTCTCCACTCCCTGGCAGGGCCCAGCTCAGGAATGGGTCTTGTTTTATGCCTGCATATTTGAGAGCCTCCTTATCATATCTTATCTCTCCCTCCTGACTCCCCACCCAGCAGAAGCCTGCAGAATCTCAGAAACTCCCTTTCCCTGCTAAGGGTGCTGGGAGTGGGAGCAAGGTGTGGGGCTGGGCTTCAGACCCTGTCTTGGGCAGGATGCACTGGGAGGGCAGCACCCTGGGCTTGCAGGGAGAGGGGAGGTGGGTTGGCCTCCTGACCACACCTCCTCCTCCTTTAACCAGTGCTGCCCCAACTCCCACTCTAGGCCCGCATAGTCAGGACTTCAGGGAAGTCCTGGGCTTGTCTTCTCTCCAAATTCTGGAGACAGGCCACAGGGCCCCTGGGGAGGCTCAGGGGTACACTCTGCCCTGTTCCTATCAAAGGTTGAGCGCTTGGACAGCAGGCCCCTGAGGCTCTCAGTGGCTCCAGGATTCTGAGAACTGTGATGTGCTTTCACCATCTGACAAGGCAAGAGGCCAGATGTCCTAATATTGGCCCTCTCCACCCCTCAGGGCACCAACAATAGCCAACAGCAGTAACATCTGACCTGACCTGGGATGGATGGACCAGCACAGAGACAAGGCTCACCTGGCAGAGACTGGGTATCCTCAAGACAGCCTTTCTGCCTCCTCCAAAACTCCCTGAGGCTCCCTCTCAGGGCATTACAAATCAGGCCCCGTCCCTAGAACCCCCCACTCAGCTCTCAGTTAACCAGCAGGGTCCGACAGACCCCACCTGCCCCTCTCTGTTCTGCACAGCCTCCAGCTCCGCCTCCCCCCACCCCGCCTGAGGTCTTTATCTGCTCAGGCTTGATGGTCAGTTTCCCCTCCCATACCCGCTCCATCTCCCTACACTACTTTGTCCGGCACACTGCTGCCAAAATCATCCTCCTAAAGCACAGACCTGACCACATATCTCCTCTGATTAAAGACCTTCTTATTTAATTTTCTGGAGAAAAAAAAATTGTACTAATAGCAGCAAAACAGATCAAACACTTCTGCTCCTCTGCTGACACCATCCCTAGCACTCTCTGTATCTCACTCATTTCCTCTCACAACATTGAGACAGAAGTCACTCTTACCTCCCATTTTACAGTTGAGCTAACTGAGGCACGTGAGTGTCACTGACATGTCCCAAGGTCACACGGTAGTAAATGACTTTGTTGGGATTTAAAAATTCTGAGCTCCTTTGCCCAACCATGGAGGTCACTAGTAAGAGTGCTCCAGCCTCTCCCTCATCTCTGTGGCAGTGTGGACTCCCCCAAAAGGCCCTCACCAAGTTCCCTCACCAAGAATGTCCCTTCACCTGCTGAAAAGTTTCCCCATCTTCAGTGCCTGGCTCCAGTTCCATGTCCTCTAAGTCTTCACCCTTCATTGAGCACTCTCCTAACCCTGGACTCCATAACAAGGCTCCTGCCACCCACTGTCTTCATAGGTGGCCATTTATATATACATGTCTCATCTCCCTTAGAGGGCAGAGGCTGATGTGGTATCTCCAAGTCCTCTTGGACCTACAGTGAGGCAGGGCACCCAAGAAAGCACTTGTGGAATGACTAAGTGTACCCAACTCCTAACGCCATGCAGTCATGACCACAGGGCTCCACATGCAGGAAAACATGGCCATCAGGAGCAGACGTTTGAAGTCCATCACAGTCAAAGTTCACTGGGCAGTAAGGTCAGAGCTTTGAGATTAGTGACCATCCCACACAAAGCATTTAGAGGTGACAAGGGGGCATCGGCTGGCAGGCCACCCACATAGCACCACCTGATCCCACAGGGATCCCAACACACAGCCTTCCCACTGGTGGAGATCTGTGAGCTGAATGCTCACCCCTGGATTCTTCCCTTCCTGGGTGCCAACCTGCCCAGGGGTGCTGAGGAGCGGGTGGGTGTGGGGAGTGCCAGGTATTGTCATAGTTTCCAGGGACAAGTTAGAGCAGAAGTTCTTAATCTTGGTTTTCCAACCTTGTCTGCAGGAGCACCTGGGAAACTTAATAAAGACTGCCTTACCTGGGCCCAGGCCCACTGGGAGGTCAGGCATGGGTCGGCCCACAGATGGCATTTTTCAAAAGCTCCTGGGTGTTTTCAATGTCAGCCAGTGTTGAGAGTCATTAGCTTATAGCAAAACGGCGGGAGCTAGAGGGAAAGGCAGGGCTGAGATGGGAGGCAGGTGCCCATCCCCAGGGCTGGGGCACCTGAAGTGGGGAAAGAGAGGTATGCATCCCTGGAGACGGTCGACAGATAAGCAAGAAGGAGCTTGCCCAAGGAGGCCTTTGGGCCCTTTTCCAGATTATCATCAAACCAGAGAGAAGCCCAGGGAGGAGTGAGGTGAAGTCATCTGTGGGCTGTGCCAAGACTATAGGTTCAAGGTGGATCCTGATTTGACAGATACTAGACTGAGAAAGGCCACATCTGCTCCCTCTAGAGGACAACTGAGTGCCGTTCCAGTGCATTATGGGTATGAAAGCCAAGTTTATGATCCCCAAACTCAAAAGCTGGACTCGTTTTCAGAGAAAATGGAAAAGAATTGTCTAGGCTATTTCTGAAAATCTGAAATGGACAATACCTAGTGGGAATCTGCCCCTTATGATTTTTTTTTGGGGGGGTAGGGTGGGGGAGAAGATAACCCACTATGAATCAGAAGCATTAGTCTGAGATCTTGTAAACTGATTCAGACATAGTGTGATGTCTAAATCTTTGATTCATTGGGTTACATGCCGTAGAATCTTATTTCTACCAAAAGAAAATAAAGTTTTAGAATTTTAGGATCATAAGAGGACTGTTCTTTGTTCTCAGATAATAGGATATAAAGCAGAAGCCCTCTTTAGTCTCACCTTGGGTTTTCCCTCTTCTTGATGAGTACACTGGTGTGAAAATTCCTTTTGCCTTGTGAACATCTTGGGAGTCATCTTTCCTGGGCTGGAGATAATGCCTGTGGATGAAGAAGTCTTGGATCTCCTGCTGACACAGTGCGTGTGCTAGGAGGGTTTTGTACTTGAAGAGTTTGTAATCTGGCTGTTTGAGTCAACTTTGTGTTGTTGTGATCTAAATACCTGACAAGAACAATTTAGAGGTGGGAAAATGTATTGGGGGTTCACAGTTTCGGAGGCTCAGTCCATAGACAGCACTGCTCTGGGCCCAGTACAGTACATCATGCGGGAAAGATAAAGTGGAGGAAAGCAGCTCAGCTTATGCTGGGGTCAGAAAGCAGAGAGGGAGAGAGGGGGAAGGGGCCACATGGATGGAAGATGTACCCTTCCAAGGCAGGCCCCCAGTGACCCATCTCCTTCAGCCGTACCCCATCTGCTTACAGCTACCTTCCAGTCAGTCAATTCAAGCGAGGATGGATTCATTAGGTTACAGTTCTCATAATCTAATCATTTCACCTCTGAATATTCCTACATCAATACAGGAGCTTTTCGGGGTGGGCGTGGGGGCACTTTGCATCCAAGCTGTAACACTGGTCTAATCCTTGATGGGTTTTATTTTCATATTTGGTATTCTGAGGAAGAAGACTAAGCCTTGTTCACCAGGAATTTTGTAATGCAGGAGGCACTTTGATAAGAACTGTGCAAAAAGTGAGTTCACATTCATCATTCGCTAGGAAAGGGCACATTGAGGGTTGGTCAGCTGTGTCAAGACCTGCTCTGGAAGGCTGTCAGGAGGAGGCAGGTGATATGCACCTGAAAAGACAGACTGGGTTACCAGGCCTTTTGGGAATGAATATAAGTTAGGATTTAAAAGATCCAGGGACAACCCAATGAAAATGGTGTATTATTTAATATTTGGAGTTTGAACGTGTATGCTGATTTACCTAAAGTCAGTTTACTAATTAACATCACGGAAGTTTGGGGGAAATTTTGCTTGAATTGAATTAGTTTTGATTTCATCAAAGCTATTTCACCTATCAGTTCTGGGAGAGTCATCTGTTTCATTCTAAATGTCAGTTTTGGGTGTGATTCATGGTTCAGACACTGAGCACTTACCAAGTACTTAAAACACATGCAAAATATTCATTTGACTGAGCAAGTTAACGCACCTGGGAATTAAGAGAAGTACAAAAGCAAAAACTATACTGAAATTTTTTTAGTATAGAGAAACCTGCCTTATCTATAATTTATAAAATCCTTGACTTGGAAGACATATACAAAAGCTGAATCTTGAAGTGAGTTACAAGGTCTCTCCTTCCCCCAAATCATAGACCCAAAGTATAAAAGCAAAACAAAAAGAACCTCACTCTCTGTCAGGGTTATGCTGCAATGATTAGGTGAATTGACTGCAGCTACAATAATTTGCTAAACTCAATGTAAAATTAAGTGAACTAAAAAAATTAAAATTGGGTAAATAAAACTTCAAAGAGAAATTAAAAAATTATTTCAGTAGCTCCTCCACTATGAACTAATTTATTAAGTTCCTTCGGGAGTATTTTTGTTTTATTTTTTGTTTGGGTGATTTTTGTTGTTGTTTTCGTTTTTTGTCTTTTGGTACATTGGGAAATAATAGCAGACTGACCGTTTGTGGAACTTGTCTTTTGGCAAATTGATTTTCAGAGAAGTGGCTTTCAGAGAATTGGGTTTCCCTGAATGACCTAAAGCAGCTTTGGGTCCTCATATGCTTCACGCACACAGGTCTCTTCAGGGGGTTGTAAAGCCCTGGCCATGGAGTGCAGCTGGCTGCTGTCCTCCGAGGCCTTCGGGTAGTCCACAGCCCACCCAGAAGCCATTCCCAGGTGTTTTGCACAGGCTGTTGGGTGGAACTCAGATGACCAGCTTCTAGAAGATATCCCACCCTCCTCCTGGACCGCCCCCCCAGGGGACTGCGCTTGATGGGGCTCCCAGTCCCTCTCAGGCTCTGCTGGGAACAGGAGGTGAGCTGGCCCTCCTGCTCTCCCTACCTTGGCCTAAGAACCACAGTTAGAACATAAATGTGCCATCATGGATCATTTGAATTAAAATTTCTCTCAAGCAAAAACAGAAGAAAACCCCATTTCACAGAGGATGAAGCAGAAGCCTAGGCTTGTTAAATGACAAGCTGTCTGTTGGTCTCATGTTCACAGCCACACACAATGCCCTACGCCAAGTTCAAAGAGTGGCCCCGCTCATGGCCAGCATGCCCGTGGCAGCCACTGGCAGACCTCAGTCTTCCTTCTCCATCATCCTTCCTCTCCCCATCATCCTTCCTCTCCCCAACTCCTCTCTGGGATGCACTCTTCAGACAGAAGCTCTAGAAGCAATGTCAGAGCCTCCCAAGGCCAGGAGGTCCTCAGAGAACAGCAGAGACCTGCACTCAGCCTTGGAAACACCTCAGCTTGGGATTTCTGCCCTTGTCATCTAACTGGCAAGTGGCCCCCACCTCCAGGGCCACTCCCCACACTTTTCCCATCACAGGGCCCTGATTTCCGGCCACTTCCTGACCATCTGGCTTCCATTCATGCAAAGAGGGTCTCATCTTCAGGACCCACCTTTTAAAAATATCTATAGCATCCTGTATTTCAGGTATAGGACACATGTACACAAAGACACAGAGACACATGCAAATACATACACAGACACAGAGACATGAGCATAAACACAGAGGTACACACACACACACACACACACACATATCCACACAGACCATACACAGATTTTCCCTTTATTGCAGACACACACAGAGACACAAACACAGGCAGACACAAATGTATAGAGACACAACCCATCTTTTTATTTGAGGTTAAAACCCAACAGGCTGCATGCATTGGACCTTATCCTTCCTTGATGGGCATAGGTGGTGCTGCCCACCCTGGTCTCAGACTTGGCCTGGTCCTCACCCAGGCAGATCCTAGGGCCATGACACCTGTTTCCTCCATCCTCCCCACCCCCGTAGAGCCACCCATCTTTCCCTTTTCTGGTGGTATCAGGGGAGGCAAGAGGTGGACCATGGGGCTTACTCAAGCCAGTATTCCACCAGGTCCAAGTGAAAAGAGGGACTGAGCCCCAAAAGCATCTCAAATATACTGTTTGTTTCCCTTGGACTGTCTACTTTACAATCAAACACCAAGCACACAGCTGGACTTATCATTCCTTTTATTTAAACCATTGTGACAGCCCTATGAGGTAGGGAACACCCGTTCCACTGCAGGGAGAGGGGGAGGGACCAGTTCAAAGAGGCTACCTTCTGCCCAGGGTCTCAGCGGCAGAGAGGAGCTCGTGAGCAGCCCCGGAGAGCCCAGCATCCAGACCAAGGACAGCACAGTCTTCCTCGTGGATGAGGAATTTCCCATCTACCAACCCAGATTTTCCCTTTATTGCACCACAACAAAAGCAGGGGCCCAGAGAAGGCAGAGAAGCCAGTGGGCCAGAGTCAGTCCAACAGGGTGAGGCCCGCACCCGGGGAGCCTTACTTCTGGGTGAGGATCTGCACAAACTCCTCATAGTTCACCTGCCCATCCTTGTCCACATCAGCCTCGCGGATCATGGCATCCAGCTCCTCCTGCGAAAGCTGCTCCCCCATCTGGGCCATGGCCTGCTTGAGCTCCTGCACGCTGATGTGGCCGTCACCATTGATGTCAAAGGCGCGGAAGGCGGCCCTCAGGTCCTCCTCACTGCCCCAGGCCTTCATCTTTTTGGCCACCACTGCCAGGAACTCTTGGAAGCTGATAACACCATCATTATCTGTGTCTACCATGGCGATGAGCGCCTTCAGCTCCGCCTCCGATAATTTCTTGCCCAACATCTGCATCACTTCACCCAGCTCCTGGACGTTGATGGCACCATCCCCATCCTTGTCGAATCTGGAGAAGGCCTCCTTGTACTCAGCCACCTGCTCTTGAGACAGCTCCTCAGCCATGTCTGTGGCCCTGCACCTCTGAGTTTGCTGACAACCTGTTGCTCCCAGGGATCGTGGTTCCGAGCTCAGAGCAGCCACTGGGCTCTGAGGCAGTGTCTGTCAGAGGGCAGAGCTGCAGGACAGCCTTGCCTCAGAGTGGGAACCCCCTCCTTTTCTGCAACTGGAGCAGAGGGAGGAGAAAGGCTCTCCACCCTCCACCTGTCCTCAGGCAAGATCCTCCTCCCAGGGAGGGACAGACCTGCTATAGACAAGAAATGCAGGAATTGGAGTGGGAGGGCCCATGGGAAGAGTTGGGTGGGAAGCAGCATGGCATTGCAGGCCTAGTGACCTCTCCTGGCCCTGATGGCAGACCACCCCACCGCAAGGACACCTGCTCAGAGCACAGTTCCCTTGCAACTGATTCTCACAGAGACCCGGACCCATGGGTTCAGGACAGCTTCCCCAATTTTGTAGAGACTGAGGGTAGAGAGGGGAAGGGGTGTGCGGAAGCCTACTTCAGGAGAACAGCTGTCCCCAGGAGGAGAGCTGCTCTCTTCTCTGCTCTTTCCCCAGGGGATGGGGCTGGTAGAGGGGTCTGTGGGAGAAATGAGTCTCCATGGGTAAAACTTTGGGCTTCATCAAGCTCCCAGGCCAGGGCAGACAACAGGTCTAGAGCAGCAAATGGGTTCCCTTCACTTTGGGAAGTTTTTCGCTTCCAGAAAGCAAGGAGCCATGTCCCATTTAGAACCACAGCTGATGCTAAGCTGTTGCTTATCAAACGAACGTGCGAAGTGTGATTTCAGAGGCAGGACAAAGGCTTTTATATCTCCTTGCCAGGAGAGCCATCCAGCTCAGTGATCCCTTTAGTTCTCTTCCATTGCTAAGTTCAAGGTTCTCAGTGTAGATACCCTTGGGGAGAAGCGGCTGTGGTCCATTCACAGGGGGATGACACCGGGAGGCTGGAGTCTTAACAGAGTCGCCTGGAGACTGGCTGACCATAGAAGGCCAGCCCAGCTGATGCTGAGGGGCAGGAGGAAACAGAACAGGCACTGCAGTGTGGACTTGGCCTGCCTCTGGTTTAGCTGAGCATCAGCACTAAGCATGGTTACTTATCGGGGACCCCAGAGCCCTCCATCTGATTCACCCTCTGAAAAAAAACTCATCCCTGACTATTGCCTAGAACAGCAAGGTTTAGACCAAGAGCTCAGCCCTTGGCGGACCATCCTCAGGTCCTTCCTCCTGCTGAGGGGAGGTTTGCCATGGACTCCCCACAGTGACTTTCTAAAGGAAGTTTCCTCTTGATCTCTATGGATTCTCATCCCCCCCTCCCATAAGGAATAAACTCCTTTACTCTCCTCTGGTTCAGCCAATCAAATAGAGCATTCTCTCCTTCCCTAAAGTGTAGCCAGACAAACAGCCCTGTCTGCTTGTCATGGCACCCCCACCCCCACCTCATCCAAGAGTCCAGGGTGGGAGAGAGAGAGAGAGAGAGAGAGAGAGAGAGAGAGAAATGTTACAGTTGTCCAACTACTTTTTTTTTTTTTTGGTACTAGGATTTTATTTGGAGACAGGGTCTCACTAAGTTGCTTAGGGCCTTGCTAAGTTACTGGGATTGGCTTTGAACTTGCGATCCTCCAACTTCAGCCTCCCGAGGGGGGGATTACAGCTGGGCAAAGTGTCCCCCAACTCCTTTTATAAAGAGTCTTTGAACAAGAATTGCTATCTCATCTCTACCGGAATAGTGCTGAGAACTCAATATACATTAAGCAACCAATTTCTCAATAAAACTGGCAACCAGTTTCAGGTGGAGACATCATTCCAGCCTGGAGACCAGAACACGGAAGCATCCTGCTGGGTAAGGACACAGGAAGGGTGGAACTTTTAATAACTAGATTCAACCCAGCTCCTTTATTTATTTTTTTTAAAGAATATTTGATGATATCCATGATATCCATCAGTATTTGAAATTTCCTTTTCTTCTCCTCTTGTTAGCAGGACCCATGATTAAATCCAAATGCTTCATAATTATGGCCTTATTATTTATTATTCCCTGGCTGTTAAACAAACTTTGCAAATAGAAGACTCGAGTTCCTGGTTCCAGGTCGGTCACCCATGTGGAAACTTCCATCTCGATATCTTTACCTATTAACTAGGATGATACACCCACCATATCTAATGAGAGTACTTAAGATCAAAGTTTAAAGTTCAGAACCACAGAAGGTGTCATTATTCTGTGATGAACCTATATGTTCAAGGACAAGCTGGCTCACCCTTGATGTAAACCTCAGGAAGATATCCACTTCAAGAGGGAACACACTGTCAATTCTATTTTCATACCTTTGTTGCTTGACCTAAAAAAAACAAGACTTGTCCACCTTGCGGTTGTTGAGGATGCCATTCCATGCACAGCAGGGGCTTCATTCAGAAAAGCATCCAGCTGATACCCACCATGGCACAGCAAGGTGATCATTCTTACTGACTCTCATATTCAAGAGATGGAGCTACCAGAAAGAAAAGTCCTGTGACTTCTGATTGTCTTCTTCATCCTTGGTCTGCCATGTTTGGATCCTGCTTCCTCTGCAAACCCATGCTTTCTCTTTTGAGAGCAGATATAAATACTGAAGTGGTTTCTTTACTCCTTCCCACCCAAACTCTTGCCTCGGTTAGTGAGCAGTCAATAATGCGGACTCAGCCTCCAAGAGTGGGACCCACTCTCCCCTCCACTTTGGGTCAGTCATTCATGTGTAACCTACACTACAGAGCTTGATACTAGAGGTCAAAGTAGGTGTTAGAAAAGGGGACAACACTGCCTTTGTGCTAAAATCGAGGTAAGCTTGTGCAAGCCCTTTTCTTTAGCTGTTTTACGTGCAGAAGCCCAGACACAGAGCCCATTCCAGCTGTGTAGAAGAGGCAGTAGAAACCTAAGGATGACATAGTTCCATGGGTTCCTTCCCAGCTCAAGTTCATTCACTAGGCTGTGCTTCCTGAAGGCTCCCTGTGTGATAAAAGGAAGGGATACTGTTCACGCAGTGAGGGTCTCAAGGCGAGGGGGACCTGGCACTTGCTCCCTGTCCCCTTGGGGCTACTCTAGAAGCAAACTCAGACAGATCCATCCATCCCCAGCCATGTTGGCCAAGTGAGAGAGGCAGCACCTGGAACCAGGTGAGAAAGGAGAAGGTTGTGGGGTTGGAGGAGAGAGCAGGGGTGTCGGAAGGCCTGAGCCTCTTGACTGAGTATCAAAGGTGGATTCTCTTCCTCAAGACGTGTCCCCTCTGCTACCCTTCACATGTCATCCCCTGGTGAAGATACAGACTCTGCCCAGAGAGAATGACAGTGGCGCTGGCGGAGAAGGTGCCCCTTCAATTAAGAGGACCTCTGAGGGAATTGGAGGAAGGATGAAAACCTCTCCAATACTGCTGGAGCTCCCAGGGCAGGAAGGGGAGCATTTGTGGCCAGGGGGACTGCCCTATGCAATAGCTATGTGCACTCGTGTACTTGCGCATGTGGATATGTGCTTGTGTGTGTGCAAGTGTATAGGTGTGCATGTAACACCGATGTACACCTATGTAGGTGTACATTTATGTATGTATGTGTGCACTGTGCATGAGTGTGCATATATGAGTGTGTTTATATATATACATATGTGTGTGTGATTACATGTGCCCTATGTGTCTAATGTGTGTGCACTGTGTGGGGTGTGTGTATGTGTGCATGTGTTTAAGTGTGTGGTTGTACACACAGGTGTTGGGAGGAGGCGTTTGGGATGGTTGTCATTTTGTTCAGATGTTTGGAATAAACGGCTAAAGTTGAGTCCTGCCTTCACATGAGCTTGGCCCCAAGAACAAATACACACTCCAGTGTTCCATTATTATTTGGCTCCTGTGAGTGAAACACTCATAAGAAACCCGTCAAACAGGTCTTGGCTCCTGTGACTTGCAGGAACCTGATTTCACCCTCGCACCTGAGCAGAGTCTGTGGTATTGGCACAGCCTGGCTCCCCACGGGGAAATGAAGAGAGGTCTGTGTGAAGTCACTGCACCTCTCCAGGGCGTGAACCATGGGAGAGAACTCCTGGGACCAGCTTCACGAGCTCGGGGCCATCAGGATTTTCCTTGGTACTGAGCAGCAGAAATGGTAGATGAGTGTGGTGTACCGTCAAGAGGGCAGCTCCCAGCCCCTTCTGCCACAGCCCCTCAATGCAGCACAGTGTCCCCTCTAGTAGCAAGATCGTGTGGTTCAGTAGCAATGTGGGGTCAAGTCCTGCCTCCCCCATTGTCCTCCCTGTGCACCTGGGCAAGGTGCTTCCTGGCCCCATCCCTGCCTCATAGGGTCACTGCAGGGATCAAAGAGCTTCCAGGGAGGATTAGCTCAGGGCCTGGCTGCAGTGACATAGAAGCATCACTATCACCTGTCACCCAATTATCCTGCACCAACTTTCTGCTAGGTCCGTGCTAGTCTTCCATCGCCTCTGGCCTGTCCTCTTCCTGGACAAAAGATAAATATCCTCACAGCAGGCCAGGGTGGCCATTCAAAGGGCTGAGAACATCTCCAGCAGAGGTAAGAATTGCTGATTTCATGGGCACTAAGGACAGCGTTGGAAGTATTCCTGCTAGTGCCCACCACAGTGTGCTCCATGAATGTCGAACAGATTGGACAGATGGACACAGTCAACAGGAAATGCTCACGTGGTAAGGACTCAGAAGTTGCAGGTCACTGTTCCATTGCAGACCCCTGTCCAACCAACAGGGTGATTCTTGAGCTACAAAGTATAAAGTCACACCAGGGGCCCCTGGGAAATGGCAGAGGCCCTCCTCTCACAGAGCGGGTCTTTGCTTTCTCAGGTGAAGGCAGCCTTGGGGCTGATGAGGGCTGCAAGTGCCCACAGTCTGGCCTGGACTTGTCGTGTTCGTTGGTGAGAGCAGTTCTTCCCCATTCGCACCGTCGTTGACACACCTGGGAACTTGGCAGGACACACTGCTCCGTGTCCCAGACCCAGGGCCTACTCATCAGTCCTGACACACACTCAGGCCCTAGTCATTCAGCACTTTCTGTGAGAAGTGTTTGAGCGAGGCCCATTTCCAGAAAACTGAAGCACGAGAACTGACCACCCTGGATGGAAATCCTCCCAAGGTGGATCACATGTTTCCTTCCCCATCATTCAGAACAAGTGAGATGGAGTGTCACTCTTGTGGTGGAAAGTGATCGACTCGGCCCTCAGTTCTGTCGTCCCACAGCACCGGGCACATGGTGCATGTCAGGCATGCACAAGGAAGTCCTGGTCTGCTCTGATTTTTCTAGGTGATTGTCCCCCTGTCCCTCTCCCATGGATCTTATCTCAGTGTGCCCAGTGTTCCTGTTCAATTCCCAACTGCTAGGGCAGAACCTAAGGTAGAATCCAAAGTTTCCAGGATAAAAGAGATCAATCAAGCTTGTAAACCAGCAACTTTAATCTAGAAACAGTAATAAATCAATTGATCTGAGAGTGGTGCGGGGGCTGCCGATGTATTTCTGGATTCAGGACTGTGTGAGTTTTTTCCCCATATTTTTATTGGTACATTACAGTTGTTCATAATGGTGGGATTTGTTATTACATATTCGTACATGCGCACAATATAACAATAGAAGGTGGCCAGTATCATTCCCCAGTATTTCCCTCCTCCCTCTTCAACTCCCTCGCCTTAGGACTTATTCTGAAGCCTGGAAATTTCCATGAGCTTTAACACTGAATAAAGAGGGATTATCATTATCACACCCGTTGCTGGGACACACATATACAAAAATCCTTTGGGGGAATTGAGATCTCAATGACTAAAGGCAAGTAGATGAATGCCAGAAATATATTTCAATAATTTTAGAAGCCCAGAATAAACAAAAGAAAAGGTAAACAAAGTATGTACAGTTGATTTTTCTCATTTGCGGGTTCTGCCTTTAACCAACTGCAGATAGAAGTTGTCTTTTAAAAATTGTGTCTGTCCTGAACATGTACAGACTTTTCCTTGACATTATCCCCTAAAGAACACAGGATAGCAACTGTTTACATATCATTTATAATGTATTATACATTGTAAGTAATCCAGAGATAAAGTGTACTCGAGGGTTGGATGGGTAGGTCATATGCAAATACTATTTTATATAAGGAATTTGGGCATCCTTGGATTTTGATATCCTGGGGTGAGGGTCCTGGAACCAATTCCCCATAGATGCTGAGGCCAATCTGGTGCCTTTTATTATTTCCTGGGAAATATTTAGCATCTCTTGGAAGTTCCATTTATGTTAGCTATTCTTGGCCTGCTGAAGCAAAGACCTAGGGCCTACACAGGTGTGTGGGAAGTGGTCTACTCCCCAGTCCCTTCACACTCCCTGGACCTGGAACTCATGTGCATGGCTTAGAGAAATACTCATTTCCAGGTGTGCCATGCTGGCATGGGATGGCACTACATTGGCTTTGTTGCCATCTGATGTGACTTCATTGAGACTTGGTTAGGATGAGGCAGTGTGTGAGGGGGCATTCATAGGCAGAGAAGGCCTCCAAGATAAGGCATTTTTCAAAAAAGCACAAGTCAAAAATAGTTCAGTTAAATCAGGGAGCTGGCAGGCGCCTTTACCCTCAGGGTTGCCCACGGCAGAACTCATAGGACCTCCAAAAGGGGAGCATTTCCCAGGGTCTGCTCTTCTATTTCTAGACCAACCCCAGGGAAAGATTCTTCTGAATCTCCAGCTGTTCAAACACAAGGAACGAAAACAGGCCCTGTCCTGGATAAGAGAAGAGTGTGAGCGGGAGGTGACCAAGAAGCTAAGTTCCCTTGGCCTCGCCAAGCCTGGGTCCCAGGGAGACCCTCAACCCACAGTCAGAACACTCATTGTAAGCTGGCTGCAATTTACTAATTTGGGGCCTTTGGAGAAATGACAGTTCCCTGAGCTTTAGTTTCTGTCAACTGTAAAAGAGACCAGTAATCCCTTTTCCATATACAGTAGAGGGCCCTTGTGAGAATCAAGTGGAAAAGTGCTGTGGCAACGCTTGGCAGCCCGTAGCTCACCACACAAAGGTGAAGGTTTGACTTGGCCATTTTCATGTTCAGCCCAACCCTTTAGACTTTCCTTCCTCCCAGCAGGAGCTAAGGGGTGCTGGGCCAGCTGACCGTCCAAGAAACCAACGACAGCTTAGAGGCTTTACAGATTTGTCAGCCCTCTCCTGGGCTTTTTATAACACAAATGGTACAAAACAAGGAGCGATGCTCATGGGTCTGAATGGGGCCAGGAGAGTGAGAAAGACCTCAATGTGTGTGATAAGAAAGGAGAGGAGACAGAAGCTGTTTAAAACTGTAGGACCCAGGGGGCAGGGCTGGCATAGACAATGCTTCTTTCCCCAGTGGCACTTGCTCTCCTCTGTTTTTGTCCTTGGGGACACTAGCCTGGGAGAAACAGAAAGGGCATCGGCTTCATTAAGTGGGAGCAGTGAGACCTGGGAAGACAGCATCTTCTCCCTGAAGCCTGAGAAGAGCTCGATGCCCACCCCGAGAGGGGACTCGGTGATTCCCCGAGGGAGAAGCGTGAGTCCTGATGAGTCCCCAGCTCAGTGCCCCTCATCAGGAGGGCTCTCCATGCACCAGTTCCAGGACAGGTGGCCTTGCACACGCCCTTCCCGCCGCCTGTTTGGGCACTGTTTCCACAGCAAACCTGTTCTGCAGGAGCCCAGCCCATCCAGCAGGGATGCCATGCTTCCTCCTGGGGTGTCTCTGTGGCACTCAGGCCAGGGCAGGTCCAGGCACAGTCAGCCCTGGGAGGAGCTGTGTTTATGGTGGGAGAGATGGGCAGCCCCACAGAGGGGGAGAAGAGGACACTATATATCTGCCTAGAGACAGGAAGTGAGGTTTGTCAGCAGGTCTGGCCATCTGTCTGTAGCTGAATGAAGTCGGGTCAAGATGGGTCCCAACAAGTGGTCAGTTAGCCACCAGGCCAGAGCCTGTAACTGCTTGGAGGTCTGAGAGCAGGAAGATCACCCCCGCAAAACACCTACCACCTCCAGCTTGAGCCCTCCCCCTCCTGCCTTCCCCACACTGCTCCTCTGCACCCTCTCCTCCCTGTCCTCTCCCAGCAGATGGAACTGAAACATCTCCCCCATCTCCAAGCCTTCCTTTCCTAGCCCACGTCCAGATGCAAGCAGTGCCACAAGCAGCCCCATCCCCCTTTTGGTTAGTCCCTCCCTGCCTCCGTCACCCATGGCATTTAGTTTATTGCATCCTGGGATGGAATCTGTGTGGACTGCCTGCCTCCCTGACCAGGCTTGAGAGTAGGCACATGTGTTCCTCACATGCCAGAAAGTACCTACAAAGGTGTCCCTGAGAGATGGGCACTCTCCCTGCAACCCATTCTATCAGGAAGGGCTGGTCTTGTCACAGATGGCCCTCCAAGGGCTCAAGTAAACTGACCAAGCTAACCAGGTCCATAGCAGAGCCTCCCCTCTGCCGAGCTGCTTCAGCCTCAGGGTTTGGATGCCCTTGAACTGTGTGGAGCCAATACAGGGGCTCCCAGCTCAGCAGCAAAGACAATGGATAGCAAACTGGGACTCTTTCTTCCAAGTGACCGGTGCTGGTCCAGTTGTGAGGAGACCCTCGGCCCCTTCTGTGATTTGGATTTTCTGACTGTGCAATGAGTGAGTTGAAGAGAAGGACTATGCTTCCAGGTGGACAGTCTCTCATTTCACATGGACTTGCTTAATATCCATTTGTTAACGACTCTTTTCTCTCATTCCACTGGCCAATTTCAGGATGGTAGTTGTGGTTAGCCCCATTTCAAAGACTGAGAAACTGAAGAACACAGAGAAACCCTCTGGGGAAGCTGGAATTAAAATACATGAGTCATGACTTACTTGGTTCTTGTCACACACAGACCACCCTGTGGATGTGCCTTCCTGACCAGACGTCCAACTGCTCTTTGGATCCCCTCTTTCCACCCCCAACCCCTTCTTGTTTCCAGGGTTGACCACCAGTGTCTTGGGTTGCTTTAACATCCTACTTCCAAAGATGACAGGCCTTTCCCACATATTTTTCCAGGATTGTCTTAAATGTCTCCAGCGATGAATAAATGTTTAATTATAAAAGACATGGACCCTTTGGACATTTTTATCTACCACTAAAATTTTCCCAACCACGACATATCACTTTCTTACAAATCCAAATGAACTTCAACCCTAGCTTTAATTTCTCTTCTCATTCCCTCTCTCTCTCTCTCTCTGATGGGCTCTAGCCCTGTGCCTATGCCCGCTTCTCCTCTTAATTCAGTCTTTCAGAAGCCGTTTGTTTCTGTGGCCTGAAAATCTGAAGTCCCCCTGGCATGGTTGGCCACGTCCCCTCTTCTCTCCCCACATGGTAAAGCTCTCGAGCCCTTTCTGTGTCCCCATGGCTGGCCTTCCCTGTCTTTCCCACAGTCCCATCCAGCCACCTGTGAGTTTCTCTTTTGTCTTCCTGCTTTCTTCTTTGGGGAAGTTGCTCTTCCCTGTTCTGAAGCTTCGTATCTGCTTTAACTAGGTCATGAAAAGAAGTGATGGCGGGATCTTTGTACTTTTCCCTAAGTCTCCTAGTCATAGGTTCTCTCTGTGCTTTATATGACATGGACCCTGGTATTCATGGCACCTTTGGCAGGAACATTTCTGGAAACCTTTTGCACCAGGGTTCAACAGTGTCAGCAGCCACCACCTACTCCTCTGATTAAATGTCCATCCCAGCCTGACAACACCTCATTGCCTAGATTCCACTGGTGTCCCATTTACCTGAGAAGGAGGTGTGTTGCTGTGTGCCAGGTGCTGTGCTAAGGGCTTCATGCATGACCTCATTGTGTCCTCACCATTTGTCCCTATTTCATAGATGAAGCAACCAAGGCTCAACAATGCCACTAAAACTAGTTCATGATAGAGCCGGGACTTTGAATCTAGGTTTGCCTTATTCCAAAACTCAATATGCTATCCACAGCATCACACATGTTGTTCCTTATCTGATTAGCTTGGCTTCCTGCCTAAGGTACTGAAGATAGCCAAAACGACCCTTGGAGAGTTGATAGGACTTGGCAGCGAGGCTTTCTTGCCCAGAAGCACCATCACTGTCACTTTATCATGTGCACACTAGTGAAAAAGCACACGCATAATCAGTTTTAATCAGGCCCTGGCACTGGTCAGGGGTCCATGGGAGGTGGCTGCCAAGTGATGGCAGGATCACAGGGTGTGACTGGGGAGGTAGCCATGTAGTCTCTCTGCCTCTCACCCATTATGTGGCTTTAGCAACTCACTTAACTGCTTAGTCAGTTTCAAAATTTAAAGCCAGTCATCTGGTAAAGGTACTTTGTACATAGAAGGTTTTAAATACCTTTTTATGCAATTCTTAGGAACAATTTCATCAAGAACTCTATCATTTGCAATGTCCTTTCAGCATCACCTAAAGCTGTTGGTATTTAAGTTTACCAGTATCTTCTGGAACATTCTATAATAAGCTGACCTCTGATTCTTGCTGACAAGAAGTTCCCTTCTCTTCCCTGGTAATTTAGCCTCTGCTAATTAAAGATCTCTGTATTTGATCTTTGATTCTTTATCCTTATTTTTGGTCTAATGTCTTCATTTTTTTTTAATGTCTGGGAGATAGAAATGTGTGAGGCAGACAGAGCTAAGGGTCCCACCTCCTTGCCCCAGGAATTCACAAATGAAATAGAGAGTGACCAGTGACTCCATCCAAGCCTGAAAGTATACACAGGAAACTCGAGCCAAGTCCCTGAGGCAAAGGCATGTGATCCACATCCTGATTGGACAGGATGGACACCAGGTGCCCTGGTGTGACTGGCCCCACAGACCCACTTCTTTAAATTCTCTATCCTATGGTCTTTAAGGTCACCTAACTCCCCTCTACTCTTACGTCAATCCCTACAGAACAGCCACCCATCACCAACCCTCCTTGGAATCCCTCTGCTTTCTTTATATTACTTTAATAAATCTTGCTTTTTTGCTCTCACCCTTCGTGTCCATGAATCTCATTCTTTGAATTCACAAGACAAAGAACCAACAGACCCTAGTGTCTCACTTGTCTTTTTTAAGAGCTTTCTTTGTTTAAAAAAAAAAAAAACTATCTGAACACTTTTTGGCATCTTGAAAACAGAATAGAGCTTTTCTCCTTCCTTGATCCTCACTTTTATTATAGTTTTAATAGCCTTCCATTCTGGGGGGAGTCTGTCTCCTCCTCCCTACCACCACCCGATCCATACCCTTTTCCCATACATGGGCCCCATTCTATGAAGATCAGATGATCAGAAAGGACAGATGTTTTGCTTTTACATGTTACACATGCTCTTTTCTTCCCCACAAATCCTATGATTTATACTAGACCATTTCCCTTCTTTAAGTACTTTCCAAGCTGTTATTACTTACAGTGAAATAAGTTTCTACAACTTGAGCCCTCTAAATGGATTCTAAATATTTGGATTCACAGTCATTGTTTATTTCCTCAAACTGTAATATTTTCTTATTAGATGCATGTGAAAATTCTTTCCTCAAGGTGTACTTTACACATATAGGATCCATAAATTTACAAGTACCTATTTGTTTAATTAATAAAAGGCAGTGGGGCATGGGGAGGGGCTGTCCACATTAAAAGGCCAAACCCAGCCTTTACCTGTGGTACATCTTCCATATCCATCTCAGATGAAGATGGCACTAGGGTCTTCTTTCTGCAAAGAGAAGGCCACTTCTGCCTTTACTGTCAAGTGGGGAGGTCAGAAGCTACTCACAAACCCACTTCACAGACAGCCAAAGCAGGCTGCTTTCTAGAGCTCAAAGTAGAGACCCTTCCAGCAAAAGCATGGAGACTCCACAAATGCTGATCTGTTAGCATATTCATGGAGCTCAAATAGGGGTTCCTCTAGAGGAGGCCTTTCCTGATTCCTCCAGAGCATTAGTCCCCTAACTTCTGTGTACCCATAGTATTCACTCATAGTGTGCATAATTAGCTCCTGACCTCCTTGCCAGTGGGAAATTTGTTGAAACCATCTTGGTGTCCTCAGTCAGGAAGGAAGGTGCTTCCAGGAGTCCCCAGTATACACCAATCCAATGAAGGATATTTGGTGTGTGGTTGAGCAGGTAAAAGAATGAGTGAAATGCAAAATCCTGACAACATTTTAAGATCTTTGTTGTTGCTGTTTCTCTCAATCCATTCTGCAAAACAGAATCTACGTTCTCTTTTTTTTTTTTTTTTTTTTTTTTTGTGGGGGTGGGGACGGGGTAGTTACCAGGGATTGAACTCAGGGGCACTTGACCACTGAGCCACATCCCTAGCCTTATTTTGTACTTTATTTAGAGACAGGATCTCACTGAGTTGCTTAGTGCCTCGCTTTTGCTGAGGCTGGCTTTGAACTTGGGATCCTCCTGCCTCAGCCTCCTGAGCAGCTGGGATTACAGGCCCACTTTCTCTTTTGAAGCACATAGGAGACCTCTCATTTCCAGGGTTTTGCTGCCTTCTGCTCGGTACCTGGACCCATCTTGGAATCTAAAAGTTCCCCATGCACATTGCTTGCTCTCAGCAGCCATTGCTTGCTCCCCTCCGAGAGGCAGTGTATGACCTCTCTTCTTTCCTCATTCAGGCCTTGGCCTCCTCCTCCTCTTCCCTCCAGAAGGGTAGGTTGCAGCCCTCTCTCTTCCCCTGACCCTTTTTGGCTTCTTTAACTCTAATTCTTCATCATGTTTTGTTTGTTCCTCATCCATGAAGCTCTCTCTCCATACTTCTGAAGCTCCATCACACGCTATCTTTGGCCAAAGTGCAGAAAGAAAGCTCAGAGCTCAGCGCACCCCGGTTCCCTCTCTTCCCTGAGTGCTGCTGTCCTTGCACTTGACTGTTCTCCTGAGCCACCCACCCCCACACTCCCTGCCCCTTCCACTCCTCAGCAAGCGCCACGTTCCAAGGGCATCCCTTCCCTGAATCATCAAGTCTGGCCTCTTGTCAGCACGCCTGGCTCAGCCTTGGGTGGGGCCCCTTTGATCACCTCTATCTTCTTTCAGACAGGAAGTCAGAGCAGTCTGCTCTCTTCATTTTACAATTGCAGAAAAGATGCACAGAAATGCCAAAAGGTTTTCTGTGGGAGTTACAGACTGAATTGTGTCCCCTACAAAATTCACATGCCAGAGCCCTAACCCTCAATGTGATGGCAGTTGGAGTGAGTCCTCTGGGAAGCCAAGAGGATGAGATCTCGAGAGTAAGGCCCTATGGAAGTCATTTTTTACATAAAAATATATCCCTGGTATTTATAAAGTAATAGTTAATATTCCTTGAGTTCAAAAAAATTTTTAAAAAAATATTCCTTGAGTTCTTACTATGCTAGAGGCTCAGCTGCTCTTCTGAGACTTTTTAATGGCTCAATCCATTTTCCCCTCTGACCTGGGTACTATTATTTTGCCCTGATGAGGACTCTGAGCCCCAAGAGTTGCAACTTGCCTCATATGTACGTAGTTAGAACAGAGCTGATTGGTTGCAGATGGTGAGAAGGAGTGTTCCCTGCCCCTGACCTTCCTTGCCCCTGAGTACCTCTTGAAGGACTTCTGCAGAATCCCAGGATTCCAAATTATATGGTTGAAAACCACTGGAATAAAAGGGCCAGAGTTGGTGCTGGTAAAATGGGGGACACACCTTGCCAAACAATTGGGCCTCTTTCAAATCCCCCATCCAGGGCTTGAATTCATGCCCTAATGCCCCTGCTCTCTACACACACCACAGGCTTACCAGCAGGCAACACATTCTCACAAGCTTAATCCACACGTGTGCACAGCTCTCATACCCACGTGCACACACGCGAACACACCTCTCCTATTAAATGCGAAGACTTTCATCACAATCGTAAACTTCAAAGGCTTGGAACTTGGAACAAAAGGTCTTCCTGCCTTTTAGTGCACTTCATACGCCTCAGGGATCAACATGTTCTCTTGGAGACAATTATTATCTCACCTTTGGTTGTGGGGGCTTAAAGTACAGATGACCCTGTTGAGCCAATTATCAAAGGTAGATGTGGCCCTAGTCCCTCGGTAACATCACCCCATTTAATATTTCAATTTTTTTTTTCAGAATACCAGACATCAAGTTTGATAGGCTGGTGGGGTCAGATCCATGAAACCCCCAGGACCAGCCACTTCTCCCTCTTCTGACCTCGCTTTCTCTGTCCTCACTCCCTTCCCTGATGCTGCTTACCCCACCCCAGCACTGGAGTGGGCACTGAGGGAGCTCCGGGTGAACTCCCTGGGAAAACTCCAACCCCAGCATACGTCATAAGAAACAGCCCTCTCCCAGGAAATTAAGAAAAAAAGAATAGATTGGTACTTACTTGGTGGTTTTTCTATGAGAGTGCTAGTAATTTGCTTTTGTTTGGTGGTGACCAACTGCTCCTGATTTAATGGAACTTTTTGCTCTCAGGAGTTAAGCACAAACTACTCTCATGCCCCTCATGCTGTGCCAGGCACTGACTGAGGAGCTCGGAGCAGCTCAGCAGCTGACCTCAGCAGACAGCAGCTACAAAATGGGACCCTGTGGCACAGGGTGGGGCAGCTGCTTTATTTATTTATTTATTCATTTATCTATTTATTTGGTAATGGAGATTAACCAGGGGCCCTTAACCACTGAGCCACATCCCCAGCCCTTTTTTGTATTTTATTTAGAGACACAGTCTTTCCGAGTTGCTTAGGGCCTCAGAAAAGTTACTGCAGCTGGCTTTGAACTCACGATCTTCCTGTCCCAAACTCCGAGCTGCTACGATTACAGGCATGCGCTACCACACCGGGCTACCCCTAAGGTTTCTTGCACTGTCTCACACATGAGCTTCTGGGGACACCTCACATCAAATACTCACCATTATGTCTTCCATCTTGTTGTCTGTACCATCGTTCTTGCAGCTTAGAATGTGCATTGCAAAGATCCCATATCAACAATATAAGCCATCTACCCCTAAAAATTCAGCTATGCCTTGTCTCTTCTAGATTTATAGAGTGGTCATGATGGAAAGTCACTGGTAAAAATTTTTGATGCTGAACTTAGCAAGACCCTTAGCAACTTAGCATGACCCTGCCTCCAAACAAAAAATAAAAAGGACTGGAGATGTAGCTCAGTGGTAAAGTGCCCCAGTACCCAAGTTTTGACAGGCCACAGATAAGAAGTGAGAAGTCAGCCCAAGACAAGAAAAAGCTAAGGAACTTACTTTAGGATGTGTGGTCAAGAGCCAGAGAGGCTGAGAGATTGTTTCTTAATTCTTCCACTTGCATGGTTTCCAGCTAACCCCTCAGCCACCAGAGAACCCACCCAAACGTAGAGAAAGCTTGAGGTCCTGACAAAGTGCCATCAGCCGTGCCCAGAAGGTGCAACCATCTTCCTGGGACCCTCTTCCCACTTTCCATTCTGAATCCCCCACATTGTCTCTCTGCCTTGTCCCTCCACCGGTTGGACAATCCTCCTAACTTTCAAACTCAACTTTGTGTCTGCATCTCTTTCCTTACTAAGGAGAGAAGCCTCACCTCACCCTAAGTCCTGCCAGCACTTATCACTTCAACTGGGCCTGGCCTCTCCTTAGGGAATCCCTGCCAGAGTCCCTGGGCGAGGACCATAATAACCAGATAGGCAGGCGAAAGTGTCATGTGACTACAGGGTCAGCAGGCAGCAGAGTCCACTCCTCAGAGCAGCACAAATGGAGTGCTGGGGGTGGGGACTTTCTCGCATCCTTGCAGAGAAGTGAAATAGGAGAAGCTGTGAAGACATGTCTACAGATGTGGAGCAACTGTGGCAGCTGCGCCCAGGAACCAACAGAGAGGTCATTTGTCACCATGGAGCCACATGGCAAACTTGAGAACCATAGGGGAAGAAATGACAGACAACACAAAGCAAATAAAATGGCATTTGGGCAAAAGAACATTTGAGGCACTCCAGGGAGTTTTTTGAACAATAACTTCAAGGAAAGATAAGATTCTGATAATCCTTGTCACACAGCTGGAAGCAAAGTTGCACTTTCATGACAAAGTGACCCACATATGCTTTATTCATTCAGCAAATAATAATTGGCATCTGCTGGGCAGAGAGCCTCTTGTACCTCCAGAGGGCTTGAGAAGAAGTCAGAATCAGCCTTGCCTTGTGAGAAACTTAGATGGGAAGAAAAAGATAAAAAAAAAAAAGCAGACAAATGAGCAAGTTAAAGTTAGGAGTGATGAGCTATGAAGGAAATAAAAGAACAAATAAAACAAATGATAGGTAGAGAAGGAGGTTAGGCTCACATGGAGGGAGACATTTAATTTTTGGCTGATGTGACAAGAAGGACCAGCCACTTGAACGTTGGGAGCCAAATGTCCAGGTAGCTGGAGCAGCTCCTACAAAGATGCTAAAGTTGGAATCAGAACGGGAGTGTTCAAGGAGCAGAAAGCAGGCTGGTATCTGGAACATAGTGATGGAGGTTAATGATATTTGACAGCAAAGAAGGAAGGAAAGGATCATGAGAGGTTAAGATGGTCACCCTAGGGAGTTTGGATTTCATTTGAGGTCCAAAGAGATGCCAATATAGGGCTGTGAGCAGGAAATGACATGATGCATTGAATTACAACACAAAAAGGAAACCAGTTGTGAGGCTGTTAACGAGTCCTGCCTCGAGATGATGGTTTGGTACGGTGGGTGCATTGGGACACACTTTCACTGGATATGAAATAGGAATATATATAAAGTACAAAAGGAAGGGAAGAAGTAAGTATGAATCTAGCTAGGATTTAGCTATGAACAGTTGAGTGAATTGTTATTTAAAGGGATAGGAAGATTGGAGGGGAAGCAGATTTGGTGCAGCATGAGGACCAAGAGGTGCTGATGAAATGTGCAGATGGAGATGTTAGCTTGGCAAATGGACGTGAAATGCTTTGGTGAAAGGTGGGCAAAGATAAGCTCTTTCAACAAGTGCATCTTCATACTTTCCTGTGCTGAAAGACTTCTAGGCTGGTCAGTCCCTTTTTCAGACCAAGAGATCAAAGACCAAGTCGGTGATGACCGCAAGAGAACAGGATGGGATGCCCCCTGGGAGTACAGGAAATGGACAATCTAGATTCCAGTCCAAGATGCCAACTTGCTCATTGTCTAGCCATCTATGGAGACAACAGAAATAAGAGTGATTGTTCCAAGTACTCAGTGAATCCATAGCTATTGCATTAGGTGTGAATATGTAAGTTGGAGGGAAAAGATGGACATGTGCATAGGCTGGTAGGTGGCTTTGTCAAGATTACCATGGCAGCTCTCGGTCACTCCTGTTCCACCAGGGTCACAGGAAATAGTATGACATGTGCTCTGTGGATCTTTGGAGGTACAGGTTGTCTCAAGACCCTTTCCGAGAAATTAGGAGTCCAAACTATTTCATAATAACAGCAGTGGTTTGGCTTTTTCCTCTGTGTTGATTTGCACTGAAATCAAAAGCAATGGAGTGTTAACAGCCAGTGCCTTAGCATCAATCAAGGCTCCTTTGCAATGAGTCATTATATTCTGCATGGCCACATTGTCTCATTTAAAAACAAAAAAGCCAGCTTTACTTGAGAATGTAGTAGGAGAAGCAGTAAGACTTCATTTACTACATTTCAACTCTCACATGCACATCTTTAATATTTTGCTGAATACTGAAATACAATATTGCCATGAGAAAAATACTACTGTGATTAATTCCAGGGGTGGCCAGGTAAGCTCTTTTCGTAGAAGTTCACTTTGATTGGAAAGAATAGCTGACAGATGAGCCAGAGTTACTCAGGTGTATTTGAAAGACATTTTCTCAAAAATGGATAAAGTAGGTTTCTCGTTTCAAGGAAAGTAACAGTATTTGTTGTCAATAAAATTGAGCTTACAAATGAAAATTGGGAAAGTTTTTTAATTGCCATTGTGAACTTGAGACCCTTCAACAGTTGAAAAATTTTTAATGGGATTGGTGGTGATATTAATGAATCTGATTCTTTTATATTATGTGTGTAATGATTCAACATCTGGATGATTGGAAGAACCAGTGAACTAATATTTTCCAAGGGACCAGTGCATCATTGCATTAGAAAACCACACACAGGTAAAATATCCTTTCAAAGTGCAGGAGAACACAATGGAGTTTAATGTAGCGGTATGAAAATTTCATTGATATGGTCTCAGATTCCATGTTGCAAGTAACCTTCAAGAAGCCCTCACTTGGTTGTGAGGGGGAAAGGGAAAAAAAAACAAGGGAGAGAATTAAATTACAGCAGATGGGATAGAGAGAGAAGATGGGAGAGGAGGGGAGGGGAGTGGGGATAGTAGAGGATAGGAAAGGTAGCAGAATACAACAGTTACTAATATGGCATTATGTAAAAATGTGGATGTGTAACCGAAGTGATTCTGCAATCTGTATACAGGGTAAAAATGGGAGTTCATAACCCACTTGAATCTAAAGTATGAAATATGATATGTCAAGAGCTATGTAAAGTTTTGAACAACCAATAAAAAAAAAGAAGCCCTCACTTGTCAAATTTTGATGTGGCATCAACGAAGAATGTCTACTTTTTTGAAAAAAGGACCTTTAAACTCCCTTTTCTCTCAACTGCACGTCTGTGTGATGTATATAATCATATACTTCAAAACAAAAATTTGACAAGATTAGGTACAGACATTCATAAGTCTCTATAAAGCCAGACGTCAAAGAGATTTGCAAAACTACTTTTTAGAATGCCACTCCCCTATTCTTCATCTTGGAAATTACAATTTATTTTTTTCCACAAAAATGCTATTCATGTGAACAACTCATAGATTTTAATCTCCATCTTTAGAGTTATAAATATATAATGCATTTAAGTATTTAAACATTTCTCAGTTTTAATTTCAAATGTAGTAAATATTGATACATAGACCCCACACAGACACAAATTCTTTGGAGCCCTCAATAACTTTTAAATATTTAAATGGGTCCTCAGGCCTAAAATATATATATATATATATATATATATATATATATATATATATATATATATATATATATACACACACACATATATTCTGCAGGGAAGGAAATGAGTGTATTGGGTGAGAGGCTGCAGAGAGGGAACTAAGCTGTGACATAGGATACGTTCCCTTTGCCACAGTTTCCCAACTTGGGAGTTGCAACCATTTGGACGGTCCCAAGGTAGCCCTTTGTGAGTCATGTGCACTAAGGGGCTCTGTTTGACATTCTTTATTCAGTTCTTTTTCAGTGTGCCTTTTTGAAAAACACATTTAAGAAAGTCTTGATGTTTTTGGCAACAAAACCATGACCCAGAAACCGATGGCATTTGTTGGCCTCTCAGCTTAGTGGCAGGGGAAGCAAGAAGGAGAGATGAGCATCACCCTGTCCTCGTCCATCACGGGACTCTCTCAGCCATGGGTTTTCCAGTGATGCCAACCCTTGCTTCTCCAGGAGACTGCTGGCCACATGCCAAGTGGTGCCACCTTGCCACCTCCTGCTGCCTTTTTATTATTTTATAGGTTAGTCTCCCCTATTATTGGATAGTTGAGTGATTTAGATTGGAGATATTTAAATATTTTTAAAGAGCATTCAGAATCTAAATTCTAATGCCTGGGCTTCAGGAGGGTTGTATGGTCCTGGCTAAACGTTTGACTGGGTGATGGCAGGCAAGACATGAGCACAGCCTTTGCCTGAGACTCCCACCACAAAAGAAAGGTAGAGCTCCCAGAGTGTTTGATGGGTGATGGCACTACCAGAAACAAAGCCCTGTCAAGAGCCACATCTGTGTAGAGAGTATGGCTTTCAGCTAACAAACAAAAATGGCACATAATTATTATCTCCAAGTCAACTGTTTGTGTTTTTGGTTTTGGTGTTTGTTTGTTTGTTTTTAACTTTCAGCCCCTTTCTTATCAATATGGCAGAGAAATGAAACCTCAGGAATTCCTGGCCAGCACCCCATCCCCATCCCACCAAACATTTTATAGTGGGGAAGGAGAGGACTATTCACTCTGGTCAGCCATCCACAGGAGTGGCTTCTGAGATACCCTTCATTTTCTCATTTCTTCCCATGATGGCCGCATCCTGGGTCATGCTGCCCTGAGGTCCTGCATGCCTCTCTTCTCAAAGAAAAGCTTCTATGGGGTGAGGAAATTCTTTAACCTCCCTGTTTCTCCCAGGACAGATCCTCCTTCCTCCTCCTGCCCCAACCCTTAGGGCCTGGGCTTTGTGGGAAGCTTCAGGTAGGCAGGAAAAGACCTTGGAGGTAACTTCTACGTCCTCCCCACCACAAACTGCTCCAGTCAAGGAAGAACAGAGTTGAATAAAGGAAGAATTGAATAAAGGAAGAATTAGTATCATAAATACTTGAATGCAGAAGGGGTGTCAATTCAGAGAGGAAAAAATTAAAATCCAAGCTATCATCCTGCCATATTCCTTCCTCAGTAGATCTAGGTTCTCATAAATACGATTTCTTTCCCACACAGACCCCAGTCCCCATGTCTACACATCTAGCCCTGGAATAAAGAAAGGGCCAGCTCTATGCTTCCCTCCCTGTTGGGATTTCCTGGATTCCCTTCTCCAGAGGCCCCAGAGATGGCAGCCAAGTCCGTGTGCCTGGTGAACACCCTTCTTGGTCTGTCTGCTCTTAGAGATGCCTGTCTGTCTCTGGCTCCACCAGGACTCAGACAAGCTCTTACTGAAAGCCTCCTCAGGTGTCCATAAATTGAGAATATAGTCCTGAAAGGTCTCCCTGCTCTATCCTCCTGCCCCACCTCATTAGACTGTAACCACACTGTCCATCTTTCTATCTTTTGTCCACACCATGCCCTCCCCTGCTCCAGGGTCACCCTCATGTGCCTTTCTGCAGAGGGGCTATCCTTAACCACAAGGAGGGAGGGGACTCCTGGTGTCTTCTCCGTTATCACCTTTCATTGCCTTCATAGCATTAATCAAAACTCTCTACTGACCTAGCTTGGGTTCCTCTGTCCCTTTGCTTGCTAACTCTCTGTCTCTCAGAACATGGACATCATGAGGGCCAGGCGTGGCTTGCCCTGTTCACACCGTATTTTCAGTTTCCAGAATAGCATGTACGCATAGTAGAAACTCAATATATACCTGTGAATGAATGAGTGAATGGGTTGGAGGAAATCCTTCTCCAATCCTGTCTATTCCAAAGACAAGAAAATACTGCTTTTACACAAAGAAAAAGGCTTTATCCTCTGACAACCCTTCGAGATCTCCAAGGCTCTGGAAACCAAAGACAAGGAAAGGAAGTCCTTATCAGTAATGACGAAGTCTGCTTTTCATCCTGTAAAAACCTTCAGCTGAAGGGGAAAGGGGTGATGGATGTTAATTTTATTGCGTGAAATGCAGAAGATGGGGTGACAGGTGGACGGCTGGGAAAACAAAGGGAAAGAGGAAAATGTACAAAGGCGAAAGCCAGACTAACTTCTCTGCAGGTTGTCCCCCACACCTGGATGGGAGGCATTCTGACTGGTGACTCCTGTGGGCCCTGCTGATGTCAGGGTGGAAAACTGCCTGCCTTTCACACAGGGCTTGGCGTCAGCTCAATTAGCAGGCCAGCCTGATTGCTGCTCCTGGCCTCCTGTCTAAACAGGACTGGGCCTTCAGGCAACCGCAGGGGCGGGGGTGTCTGTGAATGGCAGCCTAATCCCGCCAGGCCAAGGATGGGGGAGGACCATACTGCTTCTTAAGCTCCAGCAATTCAAGCTGAGGCTAGAAAGCCAGACAGGCAGCCGCCCCTCGGGATCTCCACCTGTCCTTCCAGGCTGGGAAGAAGAGCCCAGCCTGCCGCCCGAGCTCAGGAGCCCAGCCACCCCTGCCCTGCCAGCATGGCCAACCAGCTGACCGAGGAGCAAATTGCCGAGTTCAAGGAAGCCTTCTCTCTGTTTGACAAGGACGGGGATGGCTGCATTACCACCCAGGAGCTGGGCACCGTCATGCGGTCCCTGGGCCAGAACCCCACAGAGGCTGAGCTCCAAGGCATGGTGAATGAGATCGACCGGGATGGAAATGGCACGGTGGACTTCCCCGAGTTCCTGGGCATGATGGCCAGGAAGATGAAAGACACGGACAGCGAGGAGGAGATCCGGGAGGCCTTCCGCGTGTTCGACAAGGACGGCAACGGCTATGTCAGCGCAGCCGAGCTGAGGCACGTGATGACCAGACTGGGGGAGAAGCTGAGCGATGAGGAGGTGGAGGAGATGATTCGGGCAGCAGACACGGACGGAGATGGGCAAGTGAACTATGAGGAGTTTGTGCGCATGCTGGTGTCCAAGTGAGGGGCTCCTGGGCTGCCCACCTGGCTGGGCAGAGGCCACCTCTTACTGCAGCAAGAACCTCACTCAGGCCTTAAGCTTGAGTCCCCAGCTTAAGCTCCGTCCCCAGCTTCCTCTGGGCAATGCTGCTTTGGGGAAAAGTGGATTCCATCAACCTTTCTGCACCTCCTTTTCTGCCAACTGCTCACCTGCTCGCACAGCAGGATGCAGAACACCCTCAAGCCAAGCAAAGCATAAAATGCTGCCGCCACTCAGGAGCAGAAGCAGAAAAACCTGCCTCTGCACCAAAGTGAACCAAAGGACCAGTAAATGTTTCCTGACTCTGCCATCTGCCAGGATGGGCCTGGTGACATCTTAGAGCTACCTGTTAGGGCAGGATCCCTAACAGGTGTCCAACACGGGGACCGGGGGGATTATAGCCCTCAGTCCATGCCAGAATTCCTGGAACATCTTGGACAGAAGACTTCATCTGCTGTTGGACTGGGGAGACGTCTTGGCCATGGATTGAAGAGTGGTGACGGGGACTTGGATGACTGAGGCCCAGCCTTCTGAAAAACATCACTGCCCTTCCACAAAAACGGCACTTGCTTGTTCCATTCTGTCTTCGCCAAACTTCTGTGATTCGTCTTTTGAAGCTGGGAGTAAAACTGGGGTCAGTTGTCACATGCTTACAATTCACCTGGAAAGAGGGAAATTTGACTGAAAGGGAGAGGGAAGCTGCAGGCAAATAAATACGATGTCATGTTCCTATTTGGTTTCCTTTTTTCTTCCAGTTGAAATGATCCTTGGTAAGTCCAGGACATAAGCCATAAAATTTGTGCTTTTTTGGAAATGCAATGAATTCCTGTACTGACAGGTGTAGTAAAAAGAGAGAAGCCTAGATATGGTGTATCTTGAATATTTACTCCCCCCACCCACTGCCAAAATGGGGATTGAATCCAGGGGCACTCCACCACTGAGCTATATCCTCAGTTCTTTTAATTTTGGGACAGGGTCTCACTAAGTTGCCCAGGCTGGCCTTGAACTTGTGATCCTCCTGCCCTGGCCTCCAGAGTCATTGGGGTTGCAGGTATGTGATCTTTTGAAAAATACTCACTTTCAATAGAGTGGATAAGTTGGTAGAAATGAGCAGTTAGAAACTCAGGTAGAGCTCCTAGAAGCCTGATGGATCACAGCAGGAAGGAGCTTCTCCTGCCGTCACTGTGGCTGTGGGAAAGCACCCATGGTTAGAAGGCGGCAAGGGGTAGGGTAGGGGTGCTAACTGACACAGGTCTCCAACACACATGGTGGGAAAGCTCTCAAAGAGGTCCATCCTGTCCACACCAGCCCCGCCCAGAAATAGGATCAGATCATCCAGAGATGTCACTTTAGTTCCAAAGGGAGTGGACATCATAAGAGTGGGATCATAAGAAATGATCAATTTTGGATAAGTCCTTTCTCTCCCAAACCTCCCACCTCTCCCCAACTTCACCCCTTCTTCCTTTGTTCAAAATCAAAGAACCTGAATTCTGGCACTGAACAGCTTGAAATTCCAATGCTGGCCTTGCTATCAAAATGTGTGGCTGTGTCCCTCCCCCCCCGCCCCATGATGACAGGCCCCTCATGCAGTCCTTCCTGAACGTGAGGATTTGGTCTGCGTAGTAACCCACAACCAGAGAGCAGCTGCTTCTCTTACAAATGAGGAAGCTGAGACATAAGGAACTAAAAATCAGTGCCATGTCCCACAGCTGGTGAGTAAATGTCAGAGGGAGCTGGGATTTGAATGCAAACCTGTGCCCTGACCACTGTGCTACCCAGCCACTCATGCCTTGGCCTGGGCCTCCACTGTGATGATTGCAAGAATACTTCTCTCTAGCATTTGTGAAGATGAGGATTGGTATTCTTGACATGCAGTAGGTGGTTAATAAATGACAATTACTACCACCATTAATGCTAAGGCCCCTTCCCATATTGGCACTCTCTGAGGCTTATAGTGTTCTTCCAGAGAAATGCAGGATCAGACTCTCTCATGACACTTTGGGGCTTGGTTTCTGAGGATTCACTGGATAGTAGGTTCTCCGGTGAAAACCAGCCCTGGTACAGGTGATTGTAAATCCTCCTGCCAGGGGAACAGAACTTTTAGGCGTGGCCAGCACACTAACCTTCCTGACACCTTCAAGAGTCAGGGCTGGTTGTAGATCTTCTGTAAGAGAGGTAGTAGAGAGCCCAGAGGTCACTGGATAGTGGCTCCCTTGGGGGTGGGACAGCAGAAGAGCCAAGGGAAGGTTTGAATGTGAACTACAGAGCCATCTGCTAAAAGGAACAGGACATCCCCTCTAGGAGCAAGCACAACTCACATCTCAGCATCTTCATCTCCTAAATTCCTACAGTAACTACAGAAACAGAGGTCTCCCATGGTCTCTCTAGCCCCTGTAGAGGACCTGGCTGGAGGTGTGGCTTGAATCCCCTTCTTTCAAGGTATAGCTTAAAGAAGCCCTTCTAAGCATCAGGACCCACTCACTGCCAAAGCTTTGGCTAGAAGGGGATGAGGATATAAAATATAAAGGTGTTTTGTTGTTGTTTCTTTTTCTTTTTTTTTTGGTCTCCCTCCCAACCTCCCTGCAATTTAACTGACATCTGTCTTCTTTTCATGTTTTCATGATCTCATGCACCACCTAAGACCATGCATGCACACGTTTTGCAGGACTCATGATCCTTCCACATGGCTGGGCAGGAGCTAGCAGATGAAATGGAGGGGCCCCGGGGCCTCCACTTGCCCTCAGCTGAGCTAACAGCCCCTGATCCTCCCTGCAGTGGGTCCCTTGGAAGCAGAGTGGTAATAAACGGGCTCACTTCTTTCTTCCATGGAAACTCTGGAGAAGAAAGGCCAAAGCTGGGCCCACTGCAAAGTTGAATGTGGCCCTCCTTCCCTTGGTGTTCATTCTTACATGATTTTAAAACATGGAAGCAGGGCCATCTAGTCATGGTGAGTTCCTCCTGTTCAGGCACATGGCTGGACCCCTCTCTGTACCTGCTGGGATCAGGACAGGAATGCCAGGCCAAGAGGGAGACACAATTGGACTGCTATTTTTTTTTTCCTGGTGCTGGGGATGGAAGCCAGGGCCTGCCAGGCAAGCCTTCTACCACCGAGCGGTACCCCCAATGCCTGGGCTGCTGCTTTTTAATTCTTTCCCCTACCCACCATGAGAAAGGTGATGTCCTAAGGGTCCCTTGCACAGGCCAGTGGGTCCAAAATCCACAGTGTATGTGTGATCTTTTCATGGGGCTGGCAGTGCCAACTCCCTAGCTGGGTGTCAGTCATTCTGACTGAGTTTCCCCCCAGGGCAATGTGTCCCATCACACAACAGCCTCAAGATCCAGGGCCACCTGGGGCACATGTGCCTATCCTCAGCACCTCATGCCCTGACACACGCACACACACACTTTATCTTCTTTTTCTTTCTTCCTCACCCTGGCCTGACCTCCAAAAAATCTGACCTGTCCTCAGATGCCAAGACAGATGTTTTTATTTGTAAAATGGGATCACCATGACTGGGGGTGTTTTCTTGCCTGTTGAGTAAGGGCAGGGGAGTTGCCGGGGGCTGGAGCAGTGGGAAGACAATAAATAGTCACCGATATGCAGGATGCAAGAGAGGAATGCAGCCCTGTGTTTTTCTGGGACTCCAACTTAGTTCCCTAACATTTCCCTTTGCTTTCAGTCATTGAATAATTGAATTTAAACAACCTCCCTCCTTCCCCCAAAAAAGTGCCATCTAACTGCAGCTCTGAAGGGCATTCCATGCATCCTTGGAGGAAGGAATTTATAAATATTACCTCCAGTTTCATGGGGCTCCCTCATAAATCAGGATTCAGGGCTCCTGCCCTCCCAAACTATATAAAGCATGCTTCTGACTCCCACGTTTCCACTTTTAAATCAACCTCAGCCCATCCCCGGAGGCTCCTGTTTTTCCTTACAGATTCCAGGGGCCTGTTCAAAGGCTCCCAGAGCCAGTCAGCTAAAAAATGATCCAAGGTTCCCACTGGAGAAATGTAACATCAAAACTCACATGTGGGCTAAGACTGCAAATGAAGTAGTAGGGAATTTGTGCTGTTTCTCCAAAAGGAAGGAAAGAAGGAAGGAAGGAAGGAAGGAAGGAAGGAAGGAAGGAAGGAAGGAAGGAAGGAAGGAAGTCTCTGAAAAAGGTCTGGGCCCAACCCACATACCAACCTCCCTATCACCTTCATTCTGGTGGCTGTTTCTATAGCAACAGGTCCTTAGATTAGGAGTCTGGCCTGAGCAAGGGAAGACAAGGGAGCTGGGCCTGGAGTCACCATGAAGAAGTCCCCTGAGATCCTCTCACCATTTACAAGGCTGAGTGCTGGGTGCTAGGTGCTAGGTGAGATGGAGCACCTTCCTCAAAGTTCAGGGAAGGTTGAGATAGACCTGGGAATGAGGGTCTCCATAGCCAGAGGATAACAATCAGTGTTTCCTAAACATCCTCTCCAAGTTCTTCCCCTCTTTTGTGCACTCACAACTACCCAGGAAGGGAAATAATCAGGGTACTTGCTACACAGGGAGGAATTCCTGAAGGCTAGCCATAGGTGGGTCCAGATCATTCTGCATGGTGCCCAAGACTGCCCTGCACACCTGGAGGGAGCTTGACTCCAAGGACCAGTCCCAGGAGACCAACCACAGGCAGCCCCACAGCCCATGGGTGAAGCTCACCTCCCATAGTCACCAGCTGGTCTCATCTACAGCCCACTGTGACCTTAAGACTCTGGTCTAAAGGTCTCCCACAAGAGAAGCTGAACCCTCACTGGGGTACACTAACATGGAGTGCTTACTACAAGTTGCATTTGCTCATTTAATACTCAAAACAAGTTCACCTGGCAGCTACCTTTATTAACTCACATTAGAGACAAGTACACCTGGCAGCTACTTTTATTAACTCACATTAGAGAAGAGAAGATTAAGAATTCAGGATTTAAAATAAACCTCCCAAACTCATACATCTAATAGAGTTCCACCCTGCATCTGACCGGCTCCAAAACTCACATCCCTCCCACTGTACCAAAGCAAAGCTCTCAGAGCAAGTAGCCCGAGACTGAGAGTGGCCCATCTAACAGAGGTGGTGAGGGCTGGAAGCCAGGCCTCAACTGAGCCCTGCACAGGGAAGGCCTGGAAGTGGGGAGCAGCTGCCAGAAAGAATGTCTGGGCACACAGGACCTAGAGTAAAGAAGAAACCCAGGAGCCATGAGGACCACTGTTTCAGGGTTCAGGGTGATGGCAGAGCTGGTATTGTCAAGCTGCCCCTCCCTGCAGAGGACAGCTCGTCTCACCAGCCCCCTTGCCCTGGCACAGGAGGTTGGTGCAGATCCCGCAGAACTGGAGAGAACCCTGCAGTGGCCCACATCTTTGTGACAGTAGATCCCAATGTACTCACAGTCCCATGCTGTGGGTCTGTCTGGACAAAGCAGGGTGAAGCCCTTGTCAGTTATTGTTGCCGAGCAGCTGGGATCTGTCTGGGCTTCTCAGTCTCTATAGCAGGACTCTGCCTCTCACCCAAACTTAGACCAGGGGGCCCACATCATGGGCCATTAGAAAGAAATACATCCCCTATCATGGATGAATAATGTCTCCTCAAAGTTCACACTTTGGAATCCTAATTACCAATAGCACAGAATATGATAATAATTGGAGATGATGGTCTTTACAGACATAGTCAAGTTTAAATTAGGTAATTAGAATTCTCCCTAATCCAAAATGACTAGTGTCCTTACAAGATGAGGAAATTTTGGACAAACACACATACAGGAAGACAATGCGAAAATTTGAGAAGATAGCCACCTATAAACCAAGGAGAAGGGCCCGGGACAGAGTCTCCCTCTCAGCCCTCAGAAGGAAACAACCTCCTCCAACACCTTGATCTTGGACTTCCAGACTCTAATCCTATAAAACAACACACTTCTGTGTTTTTAAGACTCCACGTCTGTGGCACTTTGTTAGGACAACTATGCTTCCACTCCAAGGGGAGTTTCAAGGTAGTCATAGCCTGTCTCCTTACTCTGAGGCCCAGGAGGGTAGCTAGGAACTTGTTCCAGAACTGTCCCTTCTCCTAGTCCAGTTCTGATTACAGGAAATCATGCCCTCTAGAGCCAAGTGCAAACAGAAGGAGGAGGGAATGAATCCCTGCTACACAGGGAAGACCTTGTGGCAGTTCTGATGCGACTTCCCAGACTCTGGACTTGCAGTTGGTATTCAAAGCCTGGTCCTGCAGAGGACCAGCTTAGTGCCCATGAGAACACTTGCCCTCTCCCACGCTCAGCACTTCTGAGGAAGCGAAGAGTCATTTGAGTCTGCATAGCAGGGCACAGTGGCACCACGCTTGGCAGCTTGGGCTGTCTTCTTTCTTCCTTATGCAGAATGACAACTCGACATTATTAATACAGAGCCTGAGGGTGGATGAAAATCAGGTCAGGATAAAAATTTAGGCTTGTAGAATCTTGGATTTGAGCAACATTGTAAAAATATGTAGACTTGTAGAATCTTGCATTTGAACAGCTTTGGAAAATGTCACTGACCCAATTTCCCCCAGGATGCAAGGCCTAACAGCAGCAATATCCTTGAGAGATGGCTAATCTACATTTCTTTCAATGTGACCATTGTAAGGAGTTCAAAACTAATTGTAAAAAGGTTGGATACTTCTCATCCTTGGAAAATGTTTCCTTGGATGGATCTGAAGGGTGCCTCCATAGGACATCACACATTGGCCTTTTTCTTCTTCTTTCTACATTCTAGATGGAATCTAGAATGCTGGAAAAGAAAAGCAGCCCCTCTCCCCGTGTTAGTGCCTCAGGAGTTTGCCAATTCCACTGAGGCTCACACTGCTTTCTCTCCTCTCCAGGCTAAGCAGTGTTCATGCCCTCAAGAGTTTCTCAGATGACACGTGCTCGGTCCCTCACTACCCTAGCAGCTCAGCTCTTGACATGTGTCAGCTTTACAAAATCTATTTTGCTGATGGGTCCCAGACCCCAAGCACCGTGTGGCCAACCTTGAAGGCAAAGGGACCTCACCTCTCTGTTGTGAATACAGCACTTGTGAGAATAAAGCTGATGGACAAATATTATTGAATACTGTGTGTGCACACGTGTGCTAGACTTTAGGGGACACGAAGGTGAATAAGACTCACAAGTGTAAGAGGAAGATCGTAGACAATAATTATAAGGCACTGCAAGAAGAATGGAAAATGCCCTGAAGCAGAGGAGGACACTCTGTCATCAGTTTAGCGGGTGAAGGGGGGCAGAGTGGGTACCTAGAAAGACTTTCCATAGAGGTACCCCTCCAGTCATGTCTTGAAAGCACCCAGGCAGATGATGGGGAGGGGAGACACAGGCAAAAACAAGAGTATGTGAAAATTCCCAGAGGCACGAAGAGGCAAAATGTCCTTTGGTTCCTGTTTGGGTGGCCACCTCCCACACATCCCTAGGGATCCAATTCCAAGACTGAATGTTTTAGAAAACCTCTCAGGCTTTCCAATCCCCCCCTGCCCTCACCCCCAGGTTGGAGACCTTCTCCCTGTCCCCATAACCCTCTGAGGCTGCATTTCTGTAACCCCAAGCACTCACCTCATTACCTTACCAGGATATCTCCTCTGCCATCTTCCTCCCCGCAAGCCATGAACTCCCGGAGCTAGTCACCTTCATGACAGAACGCACAGCATAGACCTGGCTTTGAGTCCCTGTTTCAAAACGGGCCTGATGGGATGAGTGGAGCAGCCTAGCGCGTTCTGGCTAGAGGTGTTAGAGATGACAACGGAAAGGTGGGCACGCATGAGGTGATGAAGAGCTTCACAGACATTCTGAGGGCTCTGGGCTCCATACTGGCAATGGAGAGTCATGGGCGACTGTCACATCAGGGGGTTGATTTGGGGGGAAAGAGAAAACATGCTGGCAGCCATTGGAAGAGAAGGTTAGAGACAGAGACTAGTTAGGAGACCTGGATGACAGATAATACAAGAAGAGGCACAGGGCTTAGGATGACGGGGGGTGAACAATGGCAGAAAGAGGGAAATGGATTAAAAATACCAAGAGCTAGAATTTGGCAGGGAATCTGGGGAGGGAGAAAGCCAGAAGGATTTGGGCAGATGGCAAAATGGCCTCTTCCATCTCTGAAAGCAAGATTGAGAAAGAGAAGTTTACAATTTAGTTTGATGGTTAGAGGGCATAGGACCAGATGAGAAATCTGATTTTTAGTCTCATTGGTTTTTAGGTAATAGGACTTGTAAACAGTCAGAAGTCTGAAGTTGAAGCTGGGCTGGGTTGAAGATCTGGGGAGCCATGGGAATGGACGACCCCCGGAGAGCACAGAGCGAGTTCCTCTACTGCTCACCCAGCTTCACAAGCCTCATCTCTGAAGACCTCAAGCTGCCTTTAGGCTCTGCTGTCACTCTCTTGGAATTCTTGATTTTTGAATCAGGGGCCTTGTATTTTCTTTTCAGACACAACCATCCCGCTGACCGTCATAGTCACAGGGCAGGACCTGTCCCAGGGGACACTCAGTTCCACAGACTGACTGTCTCCTTTAGAGCCTTCATCCTCACGCCAGATCTTTGCAGATGGGTGGGCTGGAGTTTGTTTCCACCCAGCCTGTTGATACAACTTTGGCCTTTTCCTTTGTTCGATTTGTTTAATTTTTTTGCCCCCCAGAATTCACCACTGATATCGTCGGATTGCACCCTGAATGAGTGGATGACCACTCTGAGAGAACCCAGAGACCAAATGACACTTCACATCCCACCACCTGCAGCACTGGTCTGCCAGGCTGGGCTCAGCGGTACCTGGTTCCCCCTCACTCTGCCGGTTCTCCATGTTCACAGCAGGCTCAATGTCCCAGAATATTCCCTGAACTCTTCCAGCTGTGACGAGAGACCTAGCTGGGAAACAGGTCCTAACAACCCAGGCTGTACACTCAGCCTGGTGGAGACCCTGAATTCTACCCCCTGCAGCCCCAACTTCCATTCCTATCACCTTCACCAAAGGGTGGATCAGGCAGAAGCTCCTTGAAGGATAGTGACTCTGTTGCTTGGAAAAGAAAATACCTCAAGGTGATTAGATCACTGTCTTTCATTTCAGAAGGGAAGATTAGGGGGAAAAAATGATAGAGTTGTTCTTCTCCAGTAAAATCTAAATGGTCTTAAACAGCAACAACAACAACAAAAACATCTTCAGTTAAAGTTGAGACTAGATATGAGAAAGGATTTCACAATAGCACAGATTTGGAGATGTCTACAGGAAAAAAACAAACTGGAGAACATTTAACCTGCACAAGAGTTATGCCAGGATAAACAAAAAGTACCTTTGCATTTCCTAAAGTCCTCACACAGCCCTCTGCATAGGAAGTTCTCCATATGGAGGCTAATGCTGAGCAAGCAAATGCTTGAACTTATGCATAGAGGCTCCTTTAGAATATTCCAAAAGACACCAGCTGCATTTCCAAGAACTAGGCTATCCAAATAAGAACCCTGGTTCAAACTCCCCTATCTAATTTTAAAAGGAAATTTTCAGTCCATGTATCTGGAATCTTAGTGGCTTTATGCAAAACCCAGTTCTGCACAGTCACAACTTTAAAAATAAGATGGTGTTCCCAGAGGAGACCCAGGGGATAGAGTAAGAGTCTATTTGTAATCCAAAACCTGTGAGGAAACTTTAGTTCTGTGGCCAAATAGAGGTCTCCACTGGAAAGAGAACAAAAACACACAAAGAGGTTTTGCAACAATGAAGCCCTCTGTTTAAGAGGCTGAAGGGACATCAGGAAAGTCCAAAGAACAGTTAAGAAAATTTCTTTAACCTAGAACATAGAAACTTCAACATGGCATATGGGACATGAGGAGCCTGGAATCTGGTCCCTTTCACATTCTCATTTTGCAGGGAAAAAGAGAGTTCCCTCATATGGGATGATGTTTGTGTTTAGAGCCTTTCTTGCTGTAGTGAAGACAAAATTATATTAGTGGTGTTTGGAAAGTGGACAATCACATATTTATGTCAATATGCATTTCATTCATTCACTTCAGTTGTGATTAGGCTTCGATGGGAACTAAATCCTGTTTCAACACCTGGTAATTGTAAGAATTTCCCAGTGTCTGGCTCTATGTATTTCAGAACTCTTTTCTATTCTGCTTCCCTTCTCCCCTGGGGCCTAGTACCCTGGGATGCGTTCACATGACGATAAAACCAGCGTGTCTGGACTCTTGTGCCAGAACACAGAGGGTGGTAGAAATACCCCTGAAGTCATGTCTGTATGAGGACAGCTGGAGATAGTTTGCCCACTAAGTGACTGAGAACAAACAGAGGAAGAGGGAAAGAGCAGCCATCTTACTGATTGCAATTAAAATATATCATTTTGCAAATTTTTAAAAAAAGTATATAACCATATGAACATACCATGGGCTCCTTTAGGGACTTGGAAGGGGTCCCCCAAAAGATACCCTGATGCAGAAGCTCAAGGTAAATTTTCAGCATGGTCAATACATGTCTGGGTGAATGGCTGGATGATGTGAATGTCTACTTCAGGCCTTTTGCAAAGCCTTGATTCGCAATTTTCCCTGCAGAGAAAAAACAGAAGTCTGTCAACTAGATTCCAAGCCCTCGAGGTTGCCTAAGGTATATATCCAAGACTCATAAACATGGGCTTCAATCAGGCTTCTTCATAAACGCCAATAAAAGATGTTGTGATGCCAAATGGTTCTATTTTTAAGTCTGACCTCCTCTCTTTCCCCCAAGGGCCTCCCCCATTTCCCTGACTGTTTGGATTTTTCATGCTGTCTGTTTTCTATTTCTAGTCCTGTCTCCAGTTCTCTTGGAATTCTTATTGATTTCCTTATGTGCTTGACTTTTTAGAGCTGCCCTTTGCCAGGTGTCTTCTTGGCTCTTTCCTTCCTCTCCTTTCTCCTCCTCCCCACCCCCCAGCACCCTTCACCACCATCTCTCCACATCTGGATCTCCCTCCCTTTCTGTGTCTTTCTCCCCTCCTGTCTTCATGTCTTTCTGTTCTTGTCCTCTGATTCTTTCCCTCTTTCCCCAGGGCCTTCCACTTCTTTCCAAATACAACCCAGCCTCCACTCCAGCCTAACATGTTTGCCCCAATTTGCTCATTAATTGTTTAAGAATTTGATCTCGGGGTAGAGCCTCATGCAAGTTGTTTTTCCTTCCAGTGGCACAAAAGCTTTCAAGGACCCTTTTCCCTTTGGGCTTCAGAACAGGGAGCGAGGCCAAAAGAGCAGGAGTTGACCAAGGGCCTCCAGCATCTGTGTTCTCAGGCAGTACCCTCGAGGGGACGGTCCTTGGTACACCCTGGATCTCAGACACAAGAGAAGCCTGAGTCAGTTGTTTGGGGATTCCTCTTAACTCTTGTGTTTTTCTTTAATTCTGTCTGTTTTTGTCTGACTTTCTACAGAAACTCACACCTTGTATGCTTATCACTCAGTTAACAAGTACTACAGACATCTTTGATGAGCTATGAAGGACAAAGAAAAGTCCTTGTCATCAAGAAACAAATTCTCCAGGGTCTATGGAGCCAAAGTCATCACTGCAAACAAGCACAGGACATGTAAATAATAAAATGCAGGATGCTGAATACAAATGTACCAGACGAGTGAAGGAAGAGCACAGGGCAATCAAACACAGCTTTGCAAAAGAGGAGAGAGAGTGAACTTAAAAAGCACAAAGAGGGGAGAGGGCATCTCAAGAAGGATGGCAAGAGCAGAGCCAGACCTCAGGGACTAGCCAGGGCCTCCAAGGAGAGCGAGGAGACATCCTGGCCTGGATGGAGATGGAATTCATGGTATATGCACAGTATAGACAGAGTGGCTGTGAGAGGCACAAAGCCTATCTCACTCTACCTGGGCTGCCATACTCAATACCATGGACATGAATTTTCTCATGGTTCTGTAGGCTGGAGGCTCCAAGATCAAGGTGCCAGTAGGATTTGGTTCCTGGTGAAGCTTCTCTTCCTGGCTTGCTGATGGTCATCTTCCCACCTTGTTCTTATGTGGCAGAGAGACCAGGAAGCTCTCTGGTGTCTCTTCCTGTAAGGACATTAGTCATGTTGGGTTAGAGCTTGTTCCTTATGACTTCTTGTAACCTAACTTACCTCCCTCCCTAAAGCTCTAACTCCAAATAGCAACATAGAGGGGTTGTGGAAAAAATATATGAATTTGGGTAGACATAAACATTCAGTCTATAGCAGAGACTCATCATCTCAAAAAGTTAAGGGGCCACCAGACTCATCCCAGCCTGTACCCAAGAGTAAAGGAAGCTGAGAGAATCTCTTAGGATTACACACGGTTTGCTTAGTCTCTTTGAGTTAGAAGTCCTGGCACCCCAGGTGCTGTGAAGCTTGTCTTCCTGGTAAGAATGCAGAGACCTTCCTGCATCAAGGTCTCCAGAAGCCATACTGTCAGGGATGAGGACTCAGCTGAGTACTGTTTTCTTTTCCATGGAGACCTGGATCAAGTTCATCCTGAACTTACAGACTCCCTGGTATGGTCCAGTTGAAATTATAAATAAAATTCACCTTGTCCAAATGATTCCTTCCTCCCATTTCAGTTTTGATTCTGAACAGTTTTAGAGGAAATGCTTTATTTCCCTGGGGAAATTCAGGGCCTACCATGTGCTTGGCACTGATCAGCTGCAATAATAACTATAATAGCAAAGGACACTGACAAAAATATCATGGAGCTTAGATATGAGTGAGACAATTAGCATAGCAAGTAAATTAGCAAGTACAGCATAAGGTAGATTGATGATAAGATAAAGGAGAAATTAAACCAGGAAAATACTGGAAGCCAAGAATCTCAGTCCACTTTCTGCTGCTATGACAGAATGCCTGAGATTGGGTAATTTATAAACAATAGAAATTTATTTGACTCATGATTGGAGGATAGGAAATACAAGAATGTGGTGCTGGATACTAGTGCTGTATCATAATGCAGAAAAAGAGCAAGCAAGCATGGGCAAGACAAAGAGAGGAAACCAAGCCAAACACATCATTTTTATAAGGATTGTCATGGGATTGTATCCATAACTAACCCTCCATAACTGACCCCTCCATCAATAACAAATCCACATAAGGATTAACAAACTTGCCTGGCCCAGTGGCCCATATCTATAACCCCAGTGGCTCCAGAGGCTGAAGCATGAAGATCACAAGTTCAAAGCCAGCCTCAGCAATGGTGAGGCGCTAAGCAACTCAGTGAGATCCTGTCTCTAAATACAACACAAAATAGGGCTGGGGGTGTGGCTCAGTGGTTGAGTGCCCGAGTTCAATCCTCAATACAAAAAAAAAAAAAAAAAAAAGATTTAACAACCTTAATCCATTCAGGAGGATGAAACCTCCAGGACCTATCACCTTTTAGGGGATAGAGTAAGAGTCTATTTGCCATCACCATGGCAATTCAATTTCAATGTGAGTTTTGGAGGGGACATTCCAACCTAGTAACAAGGAAAGAGAGTGTTTCTTCACAGAAGAGGAAATACAATCGGTCAACAAATATATGAAAAAATGTTCAACATCACCAGCCATTAGAGAAATGCAAATTAAAACTACACTGAGGGCTGGGGTTGTGGCTCAGTGATAGAGCGCTCACCTAGCATGTGTGAGGCCCTGGGTTCGATTCAGCACAACATAAAAATAAGTTAGTAAAAAATAGGTCTTGTGTCCAACTACAACAAAAAAATAAAATATCTTTAAAAAACTACACTGAGAATTCCATCTCACTCCAGTCAGAATGCCAATCAACAGGAATACAAATAACAATAAATGTTGGCCAGGATGTGGGGAAAAGGCACACTCATACATTGCTGGTGGGACTGCAAATTGGTGCAACCACTCTGGAAAGCAGTATGGAGATTCCTCAGAACACTCAGAATGGAACCATCATTTGACCCAGTTATCCCACTCTTCGGTTTATATCCAAAAGACTTAAAATCAGCATACTACTGAGATGCAGCCACATCAATGTTTATGGCAGCTCAACTCACAATAGCTAAGCTATGGAACCAACCTAGGTTCCCTTCAACAGATGAATGGATAAAGAAAATGTAATACATATACACCATATTATTCAACCATAAAGAAGAATGAAATTATGGCATTTGCAGATAAATGATCAAACTAGAGACAATCATGCTAAGTGAAATAAGCCAATCCCAAAAAAACAAAGGCCGAATGTTCTTTCTGATATGCAGATGCTGACTCACAATAGGCACAGGGGTGGGGGGGTGAGTGGGGGTTGTTCACCAGATTGGGAATGGAGGCAATGGAGGGGAGATGGGAATGGGAAAGACAGTAGAATGAATCGGACATGGCTTTCCTATGTTCATAGAATACACAACCAGTGTAATGCCACAGTGTAATACCACAGCCACAAGAATGGGAAGTTATACTCCACGTATGTATGACACGTCAAAGTACATTCTAATGTCATAAATAATTAAAAAGAAAAAATAAATTTTAAAAAAGAAAGAAAAGAGAGTGTTTTCAGAAGGGACCATGATGGGTCTTATAAAAAGAAGACTGAGAATGAGCCACTGGATTTAGTGATATGAAGGTTATTGATGAACTTGACAAGGATAGACAGAGTAGGAGGGGCTAAAGTCTACGGCAGGGAGCCTCCCAGATGGTCCCCATGCCCCCTGCCTCCTGGAATTCACATCCTTTTGTTGTCCCTTCCCACAAGGACCAGAGTTGATCAGTGAAAAACAGAAGGCCACAGAAATGCTAGCGTATAACTTCTGAGATTTGATTGTAAAAGACCATGGCTTCTGTCTTGGGCTCTCAGATCACTTGCTCTAGGAAACATCACCAACCCACAAGTAGCTGACATCTGTCAACAATGGTGTGAGTGAGCCTAGAGGTGGATCCCGGCCCTCAGGTGACACCGGCTCCAGGTAACAGCTTGATGGAAACCTCATGAGAGACCATGAGCTACATTCTCCCAGATAAGTCTCTCTGGTTCCTAAGTCACAGAACAATCACTGCCAGGGGGGGACTGGAGGCAGGTAGTTCCTCCATTGTCTGTTTGATATTCAAGGAGCTGCTCTTTCTGTCCTAACATGGGGATCATGTACCCTACATCGAGTTCTCTCTCTCCCCAGTTTTCTAGTAGGAAAGCTTTTTATGATCTGCCTTTGAGAAAACTCAAGCAGACATGTTCTCCGATTGTATCACCATAATTAAAATCATGATTTCCAAGTCGAGAGCCCATAGATCTGATAAGTGGAACGAAGACCCTTTCTATCACCCCAACATCAGGCTCTGAGCACCTTCAGGAGTGGGTTCCATTGCTTCAGCTTTTATTTCATTCACATGGCTATCAAAATTAGATGAGTGAAACTGATTTGAAAAAAAAATTGATAACAGAATCTGGAGGTTCATGAAGAGAGACCTCTCTGCAGTAAAAACCAAGGTCATTCTCTTTTCTTAAATTTTTAAAGTTTAAACATAATATTTGTACATCCTTGTGGGCTATATCATGGTAATTCAATACATATACACAATCATAATTATCAAATCAGGGTATTAATCATTTCCCTCTCTTCAAACATTGATCATTTTTATGTGTCAGGAATTTCAAACTTTTCTTCTCTAGTCATTTTGAAATACATCATAGGACATTTTAATCAATAGTTGCCCCACTATGCTATAGAAAAACAGAATGAATCCTTCCCCTCTAACTGCATTTCTGTGCCCCTTATTGAACTTCTTTGGTTCCCACCCCTGCCCCTTGTCCTTCCCAGTCTCTAGTGGCCACTAGTCCATTCTATTCTTGTAGAGATCAACTTATTAATTTCACAAATGAATGTGTGCTATCTGTCTTTTTGTGCCTGGCTTGTTTTGCTTAAATTAATGACCTTCAGTTTCTGCAAGTGATAGGATTTCATTTGTGAGAAGAGTTTAAACGAAGGGCCAAGAATTGTAAAGGATACCTATAATACCCAGCTCTCAGGTTAGCTCAATTTTTAAGAGCATTTAAGTTCCCACAAGGTGTCAAGAAGGTGGCAGGAACTTAGCCAATGCCTTGCCAGCTCCAAGGGCACATTCACATCGTGTCCTATCTGGACTAACGCAAGTCCTCCAACACAAGAGGGAAGATAAAAAAATAAATGGGGATATTGTTTAATGGATAGAGTGTTCCTGTTCGGCATAATGAAAAAGTTCTGGAAATGGATAGTGGTGATGGATGTACAACATTGAGAGTGTACTTAATGCCACTTAATTGTACATTTTTTAAATGTACATTTTAATATGGTCATTTTTATGTTATGTGTTTACCATGCTACAATTAAACTAAAACACAATAGAGAAAGTCCTTGAGCCCAAAAGAACTCCCAGTCTTGGTTGGCAAAGAGCAGGTAATAAAAAGATATCATAATTGTATCTTCTAAAATAGCAGAATGCCATTTGTGCATGAATGCTATGTTTTGAATGAATAGTGAACTTTGAGAAAGCTGATATTACACTGAGTCTTGAAGCGTGGATGAGTTCATTAACTGAATAGATTCTGGGATCCTCTGCAATATCCTTAGAAAAGCTTAGGCCATGCTTCTCCTGATCCAGAAGACACCATCCAGAGGAGAGGGTGGATTTGGAAGAGAGTATCATATAAGAGGAAAGAAAGGTCACCTTCTAATCCAAGTGACTGGTTGCTGGTGAAGGAAGGACAGAAGACCCAGAAGGAAGGCTGAAGGTTACCACTAAGAGGGTGGGAGATACTGCAGAAGTTCCCACAGGGCCAGCTTTGCAATGAATGGAGAGTCGCAGACAGGCAAGGAGGAGGACTTTAAAGTTAAGTAACACAGGAGGGAACCCAGTCACCTCGAAACCCTCTGTCCCTCCCTGACACACCAAGCAGGCCCCACTCCCTTCCTGCCATGAGGAAATGGTGGTTGTAAAACCGATAGACTGTTCTTGGGATTCTGATTGCAATCACCCGCTTTGGGGAACAATTACAACTTCATAGGAAGAAGAAGAGTTTCTAGTAAAGTGAAAAACAAACTTCAGAAAATTTTTCTTCCCTTTCAGGAGAAAAGTTTTAACCCTATATCTTTTTTTTTATGGACTCTTTTTAGTTATATATGACAGCAGAATCCATTTTGGTATAATTATACAAGCATGGAATGTATCTTAACCCAATATCTTTATTTTCCTAACCAGAAATTAAATTCCATGTTGCAGTAAGTACTCTTGTGCTAAGGGAACAATAGCACAGACATTTGAAGGAAACTTTGCTGAAAAAATACAAATTTGTTGGGTCCTATTTAAACTCACAGGCTTCCAGAAATACCTGAGGCACAGCAATTGTGGAGAATTCTGTCTACAGGCACAAGATATTTCAGAGTCCTTTTAATTCTATTATCCTTTTGTTTGCTCCTCAGTGAAAGAATCACAGAAGCTTAAAAGTAAATAGTTATAAAGGACCCAAGAGAATTTTTTTAATCCTCCCTCTAATTAAAACACCACCATAATTTGTGCAATCTACTTGAGCATTTGCAAAATGCTTTAATAAATCTTGGCCTTGACTTATTATTTAATATGATAACTGTATAAGATGCACATTATGATTTCCATTTTACAGATTCTAAAAATGAGGCTCAATGAGATTAACTGAGGTAACTGGGTCACTTGATTAGTAAATGATAGCCCAGTTTTTAAGCTCCAATATTATAACACATTATGCACTGTTCTTTTTATTTTGAAAAAAAGTTTCTCATCATGAAAGTTAGAATTTTTAATTTTAGAGAATTCAGAAGTGACAAAATAAAATAAAAGGCTGAAAAAAATAAAGGATAGTTACATCTTGATGTATAGACTTTCAGGATTTTTCTCATGAATATGTATATGCACACATTTTTAAAATAAAATGGAATTACACTATACATAAGTTTTATAATTTATATTTTTAAATGATGACATATTGCATTTTCCCATACTTCAAGATAGATAGATAAGCTATATTCTTGATCACAAACAAACCTCAGCATATTCCAAAGAATTAAAATTTTAGGAAGAATGTCTCCAGTCCCATGGAATCAAACTAGAAATCAATACCAGAAAGATAATAGGAAAATCTCAAGACATTTGTAAATTAAACAGAACACTTCTAAATAATTCATAGTCCAAAGAAGAAATATCAAGATACATTTTTAAAAAATATTGAATCAAATGAAAATAAAACATATTGAAATCTCTGGGATACAGGTAAAGCAGTGCTGAGTGGAAATTTGATAACACCTAATGAATATGCTAGAAAAGCAGAAAAACCTCAAGTCAATAATCTCAGTCCCTACCTCAAGAACCTTTAAAAAAGAGAAGAAATAAAGAGATAATAAAGTGATAAAATCCATGAAGTTGAAAGCAGAAAAATAGAAAAAAAAATACAGAAGAGAATGGTGAGCAAATGCCTTGTTACTTTGTCACAGTAAGCCTACAAGAAGTTGGAGGAGTTGAAACTAAAAACTGGACTGTCCCAAGAAGGCTCAGTGAGTTTCAGAATTTACACCGGAAACTCAGTGAGTGTGTCCCTTCTATTAAAAAAGTCCAGTTGCCTTCTCTTAGCAAGCTGCCTTTCAAATCTATAGATCACAAGTTTATGGAAAAGTCAAAGAATCAATTAAATAAGTTTTTACAGAAGCTACTTTCAGATGAAAGACTGTGTCAGAGCGAAGCACTTTATGCCTTTTTGAGCCCTTCTCCTGACTACCTCAAGGTCATTGATGTGCAGGGGAAAAAAAACTCTTTTTCATTATCCTCATTTTTGGAAAAACTTCCCCGTACGGGCCACCAAATGCCGCAGTCTGGCTGGGCACAATCAGGAGCCACTTGTCAAAAGAAACTAACTTTATTTTAGAACCACACACGACAAACAAAATAGTCTCTCAGGAAAAACCCTCAGAGCCTCAACTGCCACCACCGGCTTTCCCCAAGCCTCTCTCTCCCACACAAGCTTCTCTCCACCTCCCACAATCCTCCTGCTCTTGAGGCCGATTGGCTGGGTCATGTGGGCGGAGCCAAAAAAGTCCCCCAATGAGCAGCTCCGTGGTCTGAAAGGGCAGGGAAACAGTCCAATGAGCATCACCGCAGAGGAGGCAATCAGCTAGATGTTGCTGGGGCCGAGGAGCCAATCAGCTAGATGTTGCTGGGGCCGCTGTGAGCCAATCATCAGCCAGCAGCTGGAAGTTTGCTGGCAGCTGGAAGTTTGCTGGGGCCCCTTTGGCTGTGGCTCTCAACAACAAAAAGCTTCCTTTTTTGTTATATCAATAAAATTGGCAAACTTCTAGCAAGACTGACAAAAGAAAAAAAATAGGGAAAACATAAATTACAAATATCAGGAATAAAATAGGAGCTACTACCACAGACCCAACAGATATCCAAAGAGTAGTAATGGAATGCCACCAGCAATGCTACCCACGTAAATATGACAAGTTAGATGAAATGGATCAATTCCCTGAAAATACAAACTACAACAATTCACCCAATATGAATTAGATCATTTGAGTAGCCCTGTAACTATCAAGAAATTGAATTTGCCATTTTAAAACTCTCCAAAAAAAAAAAAAAGAAAGAAAGAAAGAAATCTCCAGGACTTTGTGATTTCACTGGAGAATCTATCAAACACTTTAAGAGAAGCCAATAGCAATTTTATATAATCTCTTCCAGAAAATAGAACAACAGTAAATACTTACCAAACCAAAAAACATGTATAAAAAAAGAAATAAGACTATTAATCAATATAGTTCATGCATATAGATACAAAATCCCTTTTAAAAATGATAGCAAATAGAATTTAACAATATATGAAAATAATTATACACTATTACTATAGTGGCACCCCATTTCTCTACAGAAATCTTCACCCTGGCTGATTTTAGGACTGTCAGCAAAAGAGACCTACAAAAGAGTTCAATGTAGATATACTTCTTATTTTCGTGTTACTCTGACTTACTTGGCCACTGGCTGGGAAGAAATCAGCACTCCAGGTGCTGGACACCCCCTTACTAGTTTTTCACCAATATGTATGCAGTATAGTACTTTGTAGATATATGTAAACAAGGCCTCTGGCCTTGAGCTGGGGCTTCACAAAGATGTCTACATTTCTAAGATAAGTTACCAACTGGGCTCCATGGTAACAGCTGGCAGGGGGAGGAAAGAAAGGGGAGAAGAAGTTCCCCCTTCTCAAGTGTTGTCCTTGAAGGTTAACTTGCCCAGAATAGTGAAAGAAAAAAACTGCTTTTATGTGAACTTCTACAGACTGTGAACTTCTGAGCCCCTCCCCTCAAGTGCTGGGTATAAAATTCTGAAACCACAGGGTTCAGGAGATTGATTGATTACAGAAAAAGCTGTCCCCTCTGAACTTGGCTGCAGCCAAATAAAACAGTTTCCTGCTATCTTCAGTACCTTGTCTCATCTGTCCCTACAACATTACCAATTGGTATTTGCTCTAGCAATACAAGACTGGTTTAATGGTTAAAAAAAAAAAAAACATGGACATATCCACCATGTTAATAGTTCAAGGAAGAAAATTCATATGAATATATTGATACATACAAAAAGGTCTGACAATATTCAATATCCATTTATGGTTCTCAAAAAATATATATCCAAAAAAAAAACTATCAGGAATAAAAAGGGAATTTCCTCAACTTGAAAAAGAACATTATAGAAAGACCACACCTAAGATTAGAGTTAATGATGAAAAATCAAACCACTGTTATTCAATATAGTAATAAAAGTTCTAATCAGTGTAATAAGCCAAGAAAAGGGAATAAAATACACAAGATCAAAAAGAAATAATAAAACCATCCTTATTTGTAGATGTATGATTGCCTATATACAAAAATCCCATGGAAATGTTATAATGCTCTTAGAACTGATCAGTGAGTTTATACAGGCTACAAGATACAAGCTAAATGTACAAAAGTTCATGTGTGAGCGCACACACACAGTAAACAAATGAACACTGAAATTAAAATACCATTTATAATCACCTAAAAAATGCTTACATTAAAACTAACCCGATACATACAGGACTTGTATGGTGAAAACCACAAAATTACTGATAAAAGATATACCATGTCGATGAACTGGAAGACAACATATTAAAGATGTCAGTTCTTTCCAAATTGACAAACAAGGTTAAAGCAGTTCTTATTAAATCCCCAGTGAGATTTCTATAGATAGAGGATAGGCAAGATTACCTCAAAATTCATATGGGAAAACAGAAGAACTATAATAGCTAACACATTTGAAAAAGAAAAATAATATGGGAGGAAATCAGTGCAGCCAATTTGAAGACTTATTATCTGGAGACACTAGATAATTGTCAATAGAGACAATGTGGTGTTGGTGAACGGAGAGACATATAGATCGATGGAACACAGTAGAGAATAAACCTGCACAAATACATCCATCTGATATTTGACAAAGATACAAAAGCAATTCAATGCAATGAAGACAGCCTTTTCAATAAATGGAACTGTCAGCAATTGAGCATCCATAGAGGGGGAAAAAAAAAACTCAACTTACACATCATATCTTTTAGGATTTTAACTCAAAATGGATCAAAGACTTAAAAATAAAATTTAGGACTATTAAAAATTAAGGAAAAAACATAGGGAAAGTCTTTGGATTTAAGAGGTGGCCCAAAAGATCTTAGACAAGGTACCAAACTTATGAACAATAAAAGGAAAAACTGATAACTTGAACTTCATCCCATGAAAGATCTTATTAAGGAATATAAAGACAACCTCCAAACTGGGAGAAAATATTTGCAAACCATATATTCAACAAAGAATTACTATATTGAATACAGAATATATAAAGAACTCTTAAAATTCAACAGTAAAAAACTTAAAAATCTAATAAGAAAATAGAAAAATCAAAATCAAAAATCCCAAAGGAGACATTTCATGAAAGAGGAAATACAAAAGCACATGAAAATGTATCTAACATCACTATTCATTAGAGAAATGAAAATTAAAACCCCAATGAGATAGCACTATCTATCTCCAGAATAAAAAAAAATGGCAATACCACCAAATGTTGGTGAGCATGCAGAGAAATTGGATCATTCTTACTTGCTATAAAATGATACAGCTACTATGGAAAGAGTTTGTCCATTTCTTTTATTTTAAAAAATACACATGTAACTGTTCTATGGCAAAGCAATTGTACTCCTAGGCATTTACTGCAGAGAAGTAAAAAATTCTATTCCCATAAAAATGGAAAAAATTTAAATCTTTTCATGAATGTTCAGTAACTTCATCTGCAATAGCCCCAAACTGGAAGCAGTCTATATATCCTTCGGTAAACAAATGTGATACATCCATACCACAGAATATTACTCAGCAATAAAAAAGAAATGAACTATAGAAACACCCAACAACTTGATAAATATCCAGAGAATTAGGCTGAGTGAACAAAGCCAATCCCAATAGATTTCATACTACATGACCCCATTTATAATAATTTCTGACAATCCTGAAATGACAAAATTATCGAGACAGAGAACAGATCAGTGATTGTCAGGGGTTGTATAATTCAATGTTTTGCTTTGCTTTGCTTTGTTTTTGGTATATTCACAGTAGTGAGCAGCCTTCACCACAATCTATTTTTAAATATTTCAATTCCCCTTAAATAAGCATCAAGCTCATTAGCACTCAATCTCCATTTTCCACACGCACACCAATTTCCAACCCCCAATCTAAACTAAGGCAAACCAGTTAGACCATGTTTCCTCAAAAGGTGAGTCCCAGGGACAAGACTCACTTCTGCCTGGGTGTGTCCACATTATAAAAGTCTCCCAGTGACATTGCCACATTGATCCTGAAGGGCGAGGTGAGTTTTGTCATGACCCTAATCTAAATTTTCTTTTTATAAATTTACCTTTCCTGGACATTTCCTATAATTGCAATCACAGTATGTGGCCTTTTGTGACTGGCTTCTTTCAAATAGCAGAGTTTTTCAAGGATCCCTTATGTTGTAACATCTATCAATATTTATTCCTTTTTATTGCCAAATAGTATTCCATATACAGATATACCATATCTTATTTATCTATTCAGCAATTAATGAACAGTAGACTGTTTTCACTTTTTGGCGATTATAAGCAGTGCCACTATTAACATTCACGTATGACGTTTTTAGTGCGGATACATGTTTCACTTCTTTGGGCATCCACCCTAGGAGTGGACTGCTGGGTCATGTGCTAACTCGATGTTTAACCTTTCAACCTGATGCCCATTTTGAAGACTCTCCTGGAAGTAAAAAGCACTTCTTCATTCATGGAGGCATCTTTGAGGGTCTTGATCCATATTGCCAAATCACACTCCTGAATATTATTCCAGGTTTTGCTCCCCCCAGCAGTCCAAGAGCATGCCTTCATGGAATAAATCTGGGCTCCAGATGGTCCTAAGTGATCTGACTTCTTTTTGGCCCTGCGAGCTCACGAGGCAGCCCACTCATTTTCCACACAAGGCTTTATACAGGAGCCAGAAGACCTGTCTCTCTTGCCAGACCTGCAACTTGCTGGCCGGGCCACCTTGGGCAGGTTATCATTCTCTGCAAAAGGAAGACAAAACTCACCCTGCCTGCTTCCCTCAGTCCTCCTCCAAGATCAATGTGGCAATGTCACTGGGAGACTTTTGCAATGTGGACACACCCAGGCGGAGATGGGTCTCATCCCAGAGAATCACCTTTTGAGAAACACGGTCTGCCTGGGTTGCCTTAGCATCACCGTCTTTGACAGAACTTGGCCGTCAGGGTCATGGCTCTTTGGTTCAGGTGTATCTACTTTAACAGAGCTTGAGATCAAACAGTCTTTCTAAAGACTGTTTCTTAGGCTAAACACACACACTACCACCAGTGAACACGTTAAGGATGGACAAAGGGGGATGAAGGTTTCTGAGAATCCATACTGCACCAGGAAAGTTTTTGTTATCATTGATGAAAAGTTCTTCTTTCCATTGAAATGGAATCCAACCAGTGGTCTCTACCCTGCCGTCGGGGAGCTAAGCCCGAGCTGAGATTTGTAAGACTCTTTTCACAAGCCCAGCACCATCCCCAGAGGCTCAGGAGGCAGTGGGGCCTGCTTGTGCGCATGCTGAGCCCAAGGGACCAGCGCCTTCTCAGTGTCTGCACCCTGGCCAACATGCCCGTGCCTGGACCTGTGGACATTTGCCAGAGGTTGAAGGGAGATCCTTTTGCTTGTGAGAAGGCAGTAAAGGTCATCAATCATGACCAGAAATAAACCAGTGGCCTGGGATCAGGGCACCGCCTTTCTGCATGTCCATGAGCATCCTTCCTGTGGCAGGGGAACACAATTCCATTAGTCCAAAGCCCCAAGTCACAGCAGCTGCTGTACAGACCAAGCTACCTGCTCCCTCCCTCCCTACGTCGCTGCAGGTGTCCACTGGAGGAGGAGGAATTCTGTTTAACTTCCTCTTACTAATCCCAGGAGGCTTATTGGAGAGATAAATATATTCAATCAAATAAGATCAGCCATTAGGCAATCCTCGCTCCCTGTTTCGGCACTGTGCGTGTATCCTCTTTAATTCCCACAGCAATCTCCCAGACAGGCATCGCACCCATTTTACAGATCAGCAAACCAAGGTCCCTTGAGGTGAAGGGACCTGCTGAGGCTGTAAAGCCAGAAGGAAGCCAGGCCATCTTGGGCAGGCCAGGCCTTGTTGACTTCAAAGCCCGCGTTCTTCTCATTTCACAATGACTCTGGGTATGATCTGGAACCCAGGGCTAACTAGCAAAAAAAAAAAAAAAAGAAGTGTGGCTAGATGGACCCAGTGAGGTCCCTGCCAAGGGATGGGGGCAAAGCACCACCTTCAAGTTCCGATGTAGGGAAGAAGCCAAGTGTTTCTGTTCCCTCCCTCAGAGGCGGGCAGGAGCCCACCCACCTGAGTGTGTGCCTCCTCCGGCCTGGTTGTTTGGATCATCTGTTTTTATTCTGGCTTCTCCCCTTCCCTCTTCCCCTGCAAAGCCCTTTGTGTCATGGATTTTCTCTTCCAGTTCAATTTCAAGAATTGTTTAGGCAAGGAGGGCCTCTCCCTGGGTGTTTGTTTTTGTTGACAGGAAACATTAGTTATGAGTCATTCCAAAGCAGTGTATCAAAGAGCAGGGCAGACGCAGCAGTGGGGGTGCGCTGCAGACCGGGAGGCCCCTGGGGTTGCCTGGGCCTCCCTAGAAGTTTCGAGGTCACTGGCCCCAGGCATCGCTGGGTGGTTTGCGAGGAATAGCATCTAGTCATTGTTAGGCTTTTGGTGTGGGTCAGCAAGGAAAATCCCCAGAGAAGCAGCTCCAGGTCAGACCACAAGCTGAATAAAATTAAGGAACACAAGCTGATGACAAGCCATCGAAATCCTGTCCTAGGAGCTCAGCACACCAGCACCAAAGACACCCCATGATGGACAGTGCCGACCAATGAATGGATTGGCCAGAGCCCTGGGCAGGATGATGTTTCCAATGGGCTAATCCTCTATGGCCTTTTTAACGGCCACAGAATCAGGGCCACCTGCTGCTTTGGACATCCCTAGAGGACATGCAACTCTAAGGACATGCAATTCTAGGGACACCAGCAGCGTCCACCACATACCAACACAAATACTTTCCCACTGTCACTAAAACACTCTATGTGTGTGTGATGACCTTAAGGACTGGCCTTGGTTCTCTCTAGAGTCACCTGTTGTGTGACCTCCTATCTTCTGTTCAACACCATCCTGAAGATGCAACCCAAGCACAAAGAAGCATAAGACATAATTTCTGCCTTCGAAGAGCACAATGAGAACCCAAATACTGACATGCAAAACAGGAAACAGTGCCAGGCTCTGCGCTCTCAGTCGTAAGGTAGTGTGGTGACAACAAAAACAGTTGTGGGGGCTTAGAAGGAGGAGAAAACCTCAGCACTCAAAGTTCCAGGTCAGAGTAATCAGGGAAGGCTCCCTGGAGGTGGTGGGACCTGAGCCAGTCCTTCCACAATGGGTTCAGAGTGGGGCGTGGAATTCTAGGTGGGAGGAGCAGCATGGCCAGGACCAAGTACAGAGCTCAATCCAGGCACGGCAGATGACTCACTGCTGGCTCTTTACCAGCACATTCTAACCAGGAGAGAAAGCAGGATGTCTCCGAGCCCAGAGGAGGTGGGGAAGTTGGCTTCACTAATAGCTCTGGATTTCAAACCCATACAGGTGGAATAGAGAATGCTTCTTAAGTGCTATCCATGTGCCAGCCTCGTGACACAAACTTACTTAGTTCTTGAAACAAATCTGTGGGAATACTGTCATTAAGCCCCATTTTCCTTATGGATAAACTGAGGCTTACCAAGGTTAGGGGACATGCCTTAAATCACACAGCAGAGTGACAGAGACAGGCCTCTGACCTGGGCCTGCTCACCACAGAGCGAGTACCCATTTCACCAGGCTCACTACCTCCCCCAAGCAATTGATGGCTAGCTGACCCCTTGGACCAAGGCCAAATCTAAGCAAAGCAGCACCCCAACCACCACTCACTGAGACTCTACATCTGCCACAAAGCCTTTCCTGATTCTTCCTCACCAGATGGGCTCGTTCTTCCTTGTTCATGGAGCAAATCTACCAATCCTCTCCTGCACCAGGCCCCATGCTAGGCCCTGGAGTCCTGTGAGAAACAGGGCAGAACCTGTCCCCACGGAGCTTATGTCCTGTGCCTGATTCCCAGTTTACTGCTTCTGGCAGGGGCTGCTTCTGGGAGGCTCCAGTTCCCCTGACTTCCCTCCCCGGAGCCCTCTCTCTAGGCCACACCGCCAGCGGTCAGCACGGACCTGGAAAACATTCCCAAGGGCTCTGGCCGCTGAGACTGCTCCCTCTCCTATAGAGGCCTGGGCCAACCCCCGCCACCTATTAGGCAAGTGCCCAACTTCACTGTACCTGGTTAGCAAACACCATTTGATGTGGTCACAGGAGCCAGGGCCACAGAAGCCAAAAGGCTTGAACTTGAATCCCAGATCTGCGGTCCACGGCAGCTTATTTGAGCAATATCTTCATCCCACCCAGCCACAGGCTCCCAGGCCTTAAAGGTTATAGACGTTTCCTCAGATTAGTGCTCAAAGCGCACCATCCCATGGATTCTAAGATACAACATTTTATTTTATTTTATTTCATATTTTTAAATGCCTGAGGTCAAAATGCAGCCAGCAGTTGAAGGGCTCTTCAACATTGGCAATGGTCGCCCAGGTGTTGGGGGTTGGGGGAGATGGAAGGACTGCAAGGGGCACTAGGAACTTTCGGGGACAACAGCCCTGCTCACTGTTTTATTCAGGGATGGTTTCACCTCACTGTGGTTTCACATGTGGACACACTTATGAATATTTAAATTGGGGCAGTTTAATATATGTCAATCATACTCCTAATCAAGCTCTTACAAAATAGAACTCTATCTTCCTAACTCCGATTAACCAATTAGAGTTCCTCACTTGCTTATTAGAATTCTAACTAACTCTAACTTGCTAATTACTCCTTCTTACTAACTTGGCTCTCTCAATCCAAAGGAAAAGTTATCTTTTCAAAATCCTGGTGTGCACCGAGAACCCAGCATGGTGACGAGCACTTGATCATCAAGAGCTGGACGAGCCTGTACCTGTGTCTTTGCCCCCAGAAGGGCCTGGGCAACACGCCACACCTGCATCCTGCCACCAAACAATGCCACAGAGATATTTCACAATCATCCAGCTCTTTTTTGTTCTGTCTGTCCTTACGAGCAGATATGGGCTCGGCCATTTGGCCTGTTTTGAACAGAGGGAGAAAAGCTCATTCCCTGCCGCAGTTTCACCTGAGGCACCCCACGTTCTGACTTTCTGGCTACCTGAGGTGAGCCATGATCCTGGCTGGTGACACCCACTCCATCAGAGCCCCTAGAGATGCCTGACTGAGGACCAGTTCCCCTAACATGTGCCCACAGCCACCCCGCCCAGCCACCCAGCCCAGCCACCAAGAGTGCACAGGTCTCCTGCAGCCAGTGTTCCTGGGAGCAACAGGCTCTTCCTTTTGGGCTCATGTGCTGGTTTATTTCAGCATGGCTGTGCTCAGTTCTGCATACCACGGGCATCAGAACTACAAGTATTAAACGCTGAGGCAAATATCCCCCGCAAAGTCCTCACACCATCATTATTCTGAGGAATGACTGAATACTACTGGATTAACACTAGAAGCAAACTAGGGCTGACGTGTTCTAGCTCACAGGTTACACACTGTACAATTGCGCAGTCACATAGTAAGGGGCCTAGAAAGTCATTATGACCTTAATGGTTAATGGGACAAATAAATCTTGCTACAAATCTCTCTGTACTAGAGACGTAGTATCAGAACAAGCAGAATTGTTCACAGCCAGTGCCAGAGATTATAGATATCACATGACAACAGATAAAGCCAAGCCTGATAGCAAGTGACCTGGTTTTAGGCCCAGCTCAGCCAGTAACCAGGAGTCTGACCTTTGGCAAGAGCCTTAGTAACACCACTCCCAACAATACAAACCACGGGGGAAGTGCTATGGAAACTTAGTACCTATAATTTTATGTTATGCATCACAGTTTTAAAAAATCAGAAACTGGCTAGACTCAAAAGACCACAGAAGCCTCTGGCCAGGCCGTCTTACAGTTCCAACATGAAGGCCAGGATCATGACAGGAGGGTGCCAGAGAAGGAGTGGGTAGAAGAGCACCCAGGGAGGAGGGCAGGGCCTGCCTCACCCCAACACCCCAAGAACAGGGAAGGAAATGCCCGCCCTTCTAACACTTCTGTTATTTTTTCATTCCATCCCAGGTTGGAACAAAGAGCCTTTTGTGAGTTTAATGGGGCCTGACCTGGCAAACTTTCCTGTCTCCTTCTTCTGTGTGCGAGGGGAAGGGAAAAAAAGAGGCAAAAACAAAGACACAGCTTTCTGTCAGGGGTCTGTTACCTTCCTTTGAAAGGCTGGTGGCTCTGGTTTAGACCGTGGCAGGTGAGGACTGAGGAGGGGTCAGGAGGCAGAAGGAAGCGTGGGATGGGAAGGGAAGGAGGCCACACGTGACCCTTCCGTCCAGGAAGACGGGGCACAGTACTGAGCCCTCTACTCCATGAGCTTTCTGAAACCCACCTAAACTCCCTCATCTGTCCTCACTATCCATGGGATAAGGACTGCATCTCATTTTCTGGATCAGGAAATGGAGACAGGCTGAAACCAAAGACTGTGCCCAAACGAGGTCACTCAGGTGACAGGAGCCCCAAAGCTTTTGTCCTTCTATATGCTGTGTCTGCTCTCCCAAGAGCTCCCAGCCACCATCATCCCCTCCCAGTGCCCAGAACCCAGGATCCACCAAGTGGGCAGTGTAAGAGCCATGCCTGGAGTCGTGACCGAGTCCCAGGAGGCAGGGTGTCCTTCCTCAGCACTGAGGACTGGCACAGGTATAGACTCCAAGGTGAGTGCAGAGAAACTCCAAGTGGGCTCAGGGCTCCCATGGTGAGCTCCAGGACCCACTCTGGGGAGCTGAAGAGTGGGTGCCACACCCTCCTCTGCCCCTACCCCACGCAGGCGGGTGTGCACGTGAGCACACCCACGTACGCGTGCACACCTCCCTGCATGCCACAGGAGGTGGGCAGAGAGCTCTATCTCAGGGTGACGCCTCGCCCTGGACAGACTCCCAGTTCACCCAGTGACTAACGAATGACAGGCATAAACTCTGAGGGTGGAGGGGGTGTCAGGGCAAAGGGATGAAGTCATTTAATGCAATTTCCTATCAATGGGTTATCCAGAAATAAGGGAGAGAGAAGAAAGTTCGACCCCATTCGAGGAAGTGGCTTGTGGCTTTCTTCTGTAGGAAAGAATCTTTGGCAGCAGGTGGGTGTCTACTGTCCCATCCTTTCCTGGGCCCTCCAGTCCCATGACCTCCCTACACACCCTCACACATCCACACTCTGGCCCCCCACCACACCTACGCGTGCAAGCACACACACACACACACACACACACACACCAGCACCGTCTCGCTGGCTCCCACACACTGGAGGGATGAACAGCCAGGCTATGGAGACACTTTCATCCTAACCAGCATTTGCTGAGTACCTAGAATGTGCCAGGAGTTACACCCAGCTTTATCCAAGCACACAAGGAATTTCCAGCTAATATCCATAATAACCCTACAAGGTAGGAACTATCAAAAGAAAAACTTTGAGAAGAGTTAAATTCAAGAAAGTTCAATGAAGCACAGAACTGCTGGCAAATCAGGCAGCCCTCAGAACCAGAAGAGGCTCAGAGAGCTCTGGTGGGCAGGAAGTATAGATAGACACAAGATAGACAGAGACACAGAAACCTCTCGACTGGTTACAGCTCGCGGATGCCTTATTTGAACACAGGCAGATCAGTTGCCTCCTGTGTTTGGCTGAAGCTGCAGTGATTGGCTGAGACTCAAGGATTTGTTTCAAAAGTCAGCTCCTGGTGAAACTTGCAATTAATTCAGTACTAAGTTAAGCTGCAGTTCATCACGTAGGTACTCAAAGTATGGACAATTCCTCAGGCCCCACTTCATTTCCCTTAACAGTGCCATTATTCCCATTTTCCACCAAGGAAATCGAGGCTCAGAGCTTGGACAAACCCTCTGAGTTCCAAGAGCCAGACTCCAAACCAGCTCTCTCTAGCTCCAAAGCCCAAGTTCTTCACTACCTGGTACCTTTCAGCGCCCTCTGTGCTCAGGCACCCCTGTTCCCTTCCCTCCACCCAGACTTCTGCTGTGGTCCCTCAGCTTCCCTGAGTCCAGCCAGGGCTGGAGGCCTGAAGACCTGTCTCTCTTGGTTCCCGGTGGCTTCTGATTTTCTGTAGATCTGCAAGGTGATATGGGTTGGAGAGTGGAGAGGGCGTGTGTTTGGCTACATAGCACCACCCCCAAACCTGGGGATGGGTGACCTCACATGGCAAAGGGGACTCTGCAGATGGAATTCAGTGGAAGGATCTTGAGGTGTGGAGATGATACTGGATTATGGGGTGAGCCCAGAGTAATCACAGGATCCTTATAAGAGGGAGGCAGGGGTCAGGATCAGAAGCAGGAATCGGTGAAGGAAGGAGAAATATGAGGAAGGGGCCACAAGCCAACAAATGCAGGTGGCCTCCAGAGCCAAGAAAGGCAAGGAGACAGGTTTTGCTCTGAAGCCCCAGAAGGCACAAGCCCTGCTAACACCTTCTGAACTCCAGACCATAAGAGGATACCTTTGTGTTATTTTAAGCACTAAATTTGGGGTAGTGTTACAGCAGACACAGGAAATGAATCCAGGGGCAACCCAGAACAGCAGGGTTCAATCAGCTGGAGGAGATATTAGGGACTGTGTCAGTCTGCTCAGGCCGTGCCACCTCCGCAGCCCATTGTGCCAGGACAGTGGGATACATTGTTAAGACACCAAAGAAAATACCCAGAGATGGGCAAAAGCTTTGTTGAGAAATGCTGCTGGGGGAGGTCCTGTGGCAACAGGCTGAACGGACCCACCTCCACCCTCACTGTGCTGTACCAAGCAGCACCTCCTCCCCATCATGGTGCCTTGCCTAGTGACAGCCCACTGGATGAGTGACACGTGTCCTTTTCACAGGGCCCTCAGTTCTGTGCCAGGCCCCACTGAGAGGGGGCTTTTTTGTGTTAGGTGGCAGAACAGTGACACCATCGGCAGGTTTGCTTAGTTTGCCTGGTTGCACCAGGCATCCTGAGAAGCCCGTGTCCTCGCTTTTATGCAAAAATCCACTTTCTGCAGCAGCACTGGCTTGCCATGGTTCCCAGGGTGCAAGCAAAAAAACCAGTGTCCTTCAAAATAACATGTATTTGGACATTGCAACCTGAGGTTGCACTCATTGTTCCTTTAACTTGGCTAGTGTTTGGGAACAGAAAGGGGGAATTCAGGGACAGGGTGTTTTGCTATCTCCCTTTCCTTTAAGAACACTACAGACTGCCATAACAAAATGCCCCAGACAGGGTGCTTAAGCAACAGAGATGGATTTTCTCACAGTTCTGGAAGCTGGAAGTCCAAGATCACAGAGCCTCCATGGTGACCCTTGCTTTTCCAGCAGCTTCTAGATCTCCTAGGGCACCAAGTTGGAACCTAAACAACACATCCAAGCTTAGAGAACCAGGGGGACAGGACTTGCAGGGGAAACCGAGGATCCCCTCAGCGAGGACCCTGAAGGTCAAGGGACACAGGCCCCAAGTGAATCTGTCAGGCCTAGGGTAACTCACTTCAATTTTTCTTCCAGGCAGAAGGAAAATTCATCAGACTGGGCCCAGCCCAGGCAGTTAAATAGGGATTCTGATCACAGATCATTTCTGCTAATTAAACAAATATTTTTTCCAGCGCCGTCTTGGTTTCCGCTGTTGCTGTTGGCCCAGGTTGCTGGCTCACTCAGGGTCAGAGCTGTGCCCTGAAAGACCACGTGGATCAGAGGGTGACATGGCAGGGGTGGGGGAGCATTTGAAGTGGCCACAAAGGCAGGTCTTCAAAGAGAGTCACTCTGCGTCCAAACAGAAAGACGGAAGAGGGAAGAAAGCACCAGCACCTCTGGCCCGACAGTCACAACTCTGCACCTAGAGATTGTTGCTCACGCCCACATGTGTGCAACTGCACACTCACACCCAGGGAATGCACAGTCTTTCCCCCTCCTGCCTCCTAAGTCCTCCCCTGTGGACAAGTAAGCACTCTAGCTGCAGAATCAGGATTCCAAATTTGGAGATTTAAGTGCGGTTCTTGTACCCAGGAGGAAGCACGGGGTAAGCCAGAGAATTTACTTGGAGGACAGAGCCAGGCAGTCTGGGCACAAGGTCTCCTTGTGGAACCGATTCTCAATGGTTCTCAATCCCTTTAAGAATGCAGTGATTGCTGGGGCTGCAACTATAGCTCAGTGGTAGAGCACTTGCCTTGCATGTGTGAGGCACTGGGTTTGAGCCTCAGCCCCACATAAAAGTAAATAAATAAAGATGCTGTGTCATCTACAACTAAAGGAAATTAAAAAAAAAAAAAAGAGAATCCAGTGATTGCAAACTCCCCCCTCCCACCCCTCACCCCACAGCAATAACCCAACATCATATTTTGTTAAAAGTCCAGGAAGTCTGTGGGCTCCCTGAAGCCTGCCAGGAGCAGACCCTGGATTCTAGGTTTAGAGCACCATTCTGGAGAAGTCGGGGCATTTGTAATCTCTGAACCACATACAGAATTGTCAAGTTCATGAAGTTTTTCTTCCATCAACACCCCTGCAGACCTCTTTATAGCAAGCATTGGCACCCAGAGCCTCACTGCCATTCTTTCTTCCCTGAGTTGTCCTTTTAAACTTGAGACCCCCTAGCCTTTTTCAGAAAATGCTCTGCATCTGTCTGTCCCTCTTTTTTACATAAGCGGAGCAGCTACCCCAGTATGGACCAGGCTTGGCTGCACAAAGTCCTCCCCTAGGCTCCAGGTCCAGGCCTGCACCAACAATCCTGTGGCCATGAACACCCCTGCTGTCTTGAACCCTAGTCAGCATGAGACATATGGACTGCATCAGTGATTTCCTTCTCTCCTTGGCCAAGTGCCATCCAGCTAGAAACCTCACGTGCCAGGCTAGTCTGTAAAGCAAAGCAGAGCAAAGCAGAGGTGCTCTTATTGAAAAGGGGATGTGTGGTGAGCCGTGTTTGTAGACCACTGCTGCCATTAGAAGATGGCGCTGGTCTCCATTGTGGATCTTGGTAAACAACTCCTTATTAGGAAGAGTTGGCGCGCTGTCCCTCAGCACCCTATGAAAAAACCCCGCGTAGCAGCTTTGGATTGGACTTGAGTAAGCTTTATTAGGCTATGCTTGGGCGCTCGGCGGGGGGTCGCTAGAAGATGATACATGAATCAAGGCCTGAATAAACTGCTGAAAAAAGAATCCTGTGTCGTGTTTTCCCTTGCCGGCGAGGGGTCGCGACAATTGGTGGCCCGGACAGGGAATTATATTCATCGAACCCAGGATCCAGAACTTTCAGCAGTCAGGGTGGTGCACCGGTAAGTTCCCAGGTAAAGTGGGAATCCGCAAGCTAATAGCGGGACGCTCCTCGGTAAAGAAAGAGAGAGCGGGGAAAAAGGACGCTCCCCTGTAAATAAGGAGAGAGCGGGGCTTTTGTACTTTCACTTTCTTTATAGCTCTAAAAACATTATGGGCGCTACCTCTTCAAGCCCAATTTTGTTGGCCCTAGATGGGTTGCTACGTTCAAAAGGACTTAAGGTAAAGCAGAGCACTTTGCAGATGTTTTTGAGAGAAGCTGCCGGGGCCGCGGCCGCGGTCTGGGCATGAGGATGGCGGTGGGCTCAGTCAAGATGCAGCCGCCGTGCGAGAACCCGGCCCTGGCCGCGGCGGTGGCGGCGGCGGACAGCGCTCTGCGCCGCAGTCCTAGCGCCCGCGAGCCGGAGCGCGAGCAGCCGCCGGCGTCGCTGCGGCCACGGCTGAAGGACCTGCCTGCACTGCTGCGGAGCGGGCTCACGCTGCGGAGAAAGCGGAGCGCCGCCGGGGGCCGGGACCGGACGGAGCTGGTGTGGGTTCCAGAACGCCTGACAAGAAGAGTCCCGACAAATACATCTGAGTTAAATATAACCACTTTGGCCATTACTTCCCAGGTGTTAATTCCGTTGTCTCCTTCTAATGAGACCTCTAATGCCACTCATTTTAAGGCTTCTCCTTATTGCACCCCTGAGTATGGCTTCCCTGCTATATTTACACCTTGTCAAGATCACTCTTGGGAGAAACATCAGGTCGCCAAAGGTTTTTCCCTTTCCCCCTCTTTCAAAAGGTACTTGTATAATTCTTCCAACAATAATTCCTCTATAGGAGCGGGTTGGTCCTGGTTTCAATGGTTGATTTCCAATGAAAAGGGGGCCACAGCCGACATCTCCGCTTTGGCTCAATTACGAGGAGTCCAAAGTTGGCTGTTTAATGTTTCTGGCAGTAGTACCCAAGATTCGGTGTGGGGTAGGAGACTCAAAAATATTTCACACAATGCACAATTAAGTAATGCAACGTTACCCTCTGCAGCAGTCTGTCTCCAATCTCCGTTCCTGTTTCTTTTGGCTAATGTTACATCACAGGGGATGCTTAATTGTTCTAATACTACCTGTTACTTGTCTGAGTGTTGGAATGGATCCTGGCCTATGGCAGTGGTTATGAAAATTCCAACTTTTGTCCCGATCCCAGTTACTGCGGATCCAGAGTCATTTCCTATTGTTAAACTGATTAGAGCCCATAGAGATTTTGGAATTATGGCAGCTATAGTGACAGCTGTGGCAGTGTCTGCTGCTGCAACAGTTACAGCTGGAGTAGCCATGGCCAGCCAGGTTCAAACTGCTGCCACTATTAATCAGGTTATTCAACAAACATCCACCATACTTAAATCTCAAAGTAGAATTAATCAACACATTCTATCTGGGATTTTGGCTGCTAATCAAAGGATAGATCTGCTTCAAGCTCAAGTTGAGGAATTGTCAGACCTAGTACATTTGGGTTGTGTTGATCATCGTGCACATCTATGTATAACATCTCTCAGATTTAATGATTCCAGAAATACCTCTCAAATCATCGGACAGTACCTGGCTGGAAACTGGTCCATGGAAGCAGAGAAGTTGATCCAGACCCAACTGACACAAATTGCCATGTTGAACAACACTCGTGTGGACCCTGTGACATTGGGCCAATTTACGAATTGGTTGTCTTCTGCTTTTTCTTTCTTTAAGGAATGGGTGGGAGTAGGCATTTTTGGAGCGATGTGTTGTTTTGGGGTTGTCCTTTGTCTGTGGCTTTTCTGTCGCCTAAGAGCTCGACATAGCCAAGAAAAGGCTATGATCGTCCAGGCTTTTGCAGCCCTAGAGAATGGTATCTCTCCACAAGTTTGGCTTGCGCAACTTAAGCAATAATTTCCTGGGTTTTGGCCATTGCACCCCAAGTTATTTTTGACATTGCACTGGGATTGGCATGCCCTCCTCTTCCTGCTTTCCCAGTTATGGAAGGCCCATGCACTCTGCAGGCCTTGTTGCCATTGCACGCAGGTGGGCTTCCATGCTGGCGCTGCACTTTATGCTTTGGACCCTTCGTTTTCTCAGGGGCTGAGAGATGGTGTTGCCACTTCCAACCTCATAGTCACTGACCGGCTACTTGTAAAATCCCCTTTCTTTTTCACCGTCAGCACGATGCAGGATGCGAGGCAAGGCACTGCACTTGAGTGATCCGATCTCCGGACCTCAAGGGAAGCATGTCCTATTGCATACGGGTTTGGCGTCCACACCCCGTCCCACGAAAAAAGGCGTCGGCTGATATGGTGTCAGATCTAGGGAAGGCGCCTCCTTAGGACTGAGCCATACATTGCAGCCATGTTTGCACAGTGGGATAGGACCTCTACTTTCGCCTGCATTGTTTTTTAAGAGATAAGGGGAAACTGTGGTGAGCCGTGTTTGTAGACCGCTGCCGCCATTAGAAGATGGCGCCGGTCTCCATTGTGGATCTTGGTAAACAACTCCTTATTAGGAAGAGTTGGCGCGCTGTCCCTCAGCACCCTATGAAAAAACCCCGCGTGGCAGCTTTGGATTGGACTTGAGTAAGCTTTATTAGGCTATGCTTGGGCGCTCGGCGGGGGGTCGCTAGAAGATGATACATGAATCAAGGCCTGAATAAACTGCTGAAAAAAGAATCCTGTGTCGTGTTTTCCCTTGCCGGCGAGGGGTCGCGACAGGGATGGGAGAGATCCCACCTGCCCCGAGGTCTCCAGAAGCACAATTTGAAGATGCCAGAGTAAACGATTCCCGCATGCCACATGTACTATGAACCTGGGATTTCTCTGGATCCCTGAATCCAAACAGCCCTCCTCACCAACCTTCACTCATCATACATGAAACCAACACTCATTGATGAGTTATGTATTCCTTCCTTCTGGATCATTTTGTTCTAGGTAATCTAAGAGATTAGACTTGTTTAAAAGTTCAGAGGGTGTTGTGGGGTTAATAAATTAGTTCTACTTTAGAGGGACTTGAATTTGTAAGGGGATCACCTTTATCCAATGGAGAAATGTTCAAATATATTTTGGGGTATTTTTAATTTCAAAAGGACCATGTAATTTCTACAAGCAATTGCTATAATATAGAAAACTATAGAAACACAGGAGGTGAAAAGCGCCCCTTGATTCCCCCTCCAAATGCAAGACTTGAATGACAAGCAGGGGTGGGGGGGGGCGTTGAATGCAGAGGGAGTGCTGGGCGCCTTCAAGCCCTGGACAGGTGGTTGCCTCCTCTCCCGTGCAGACACTGCCATGAATCTTTCCCAGGGCAGCCGAGAAGGAAGAGTTATGTGGACTAACCCCAGCTCCCTGAACAAGTCCAACATTGCACACATCAGGCCTCTCTAGGTCCTGCTGCCCTCTCAAGGTACAGGGAGGTCACAACTGACCTTACAAGGTAGGAGCAAAACAGAAAAAATAAAAGGAAGTAAAAGAAAGGCAGGCAGGCAGGCAGGAAGGAAGGAAGGAAGGAAGGAAGGACTCCTGATTCTAAAATGATGGAACTGAGGCCAGGTTACCCAGGCTGGATAGTAATCATAACTTTCAAATCCCCAGCTCTGAGGTCTCTTGGCCATGGGCAGCAGATTGTCATCCCTTCCCCATGGTTCCAGGGTGGACCAAAGCTTCCAGGATCTTTCCATTTAGTAAGGCTGGCATGGAGCACAGGCCCTGTGGCTGTACACCCTCTGCTGGGACATATATGTTGGTGGGCACCCCCTAGCCTGTGTTGTGAGGTCTCATAATTGGGATGTCCTTTGGCAGAGGGGTCATAACTCTCCCTGCTGCACATGCCCCTGGGCTCCTGCTGGTGCCCAGGCACGGACGCATCCGTTGAAACCCAGGGATTCCTTGCACCCAGTCCTGTACCCTGACATGGCTCCCAATAAAAAAGTCACATCAAAGCAGCCTCCCATGTTATGAGGAACTCAGCGTCTTTCCGGAGGGACATTTTCTCTCTAATGACCAGGACTTCCCTTGGAGTTCAGCTCAGCCAAGCGTTTCATCTTCTCAGTGTGTCCTGTTTTCAGGACCAAGGGAAGCTTTGGGCACATCAGATCTTAGAACTGGGGAACCATCACCAAACAACAGATCAAAGGCAACTTCTTCTGAATGATGAGGGCTGTCCTGCTGCAATTCAGGAGCAAAGTCGGCCTAGCGTCTAGAGGGAAGTCCCAGATTGGAGTGATCTCTCTCTATCCCCCCCCACCCCGAGCTCTTCGGTCCCTTAACTTACTACCCATTCCATCTTTGGCTCTTCGTGAGAAGCTATTGTGCAGTATTTTTTCTCTTAGGAGAGATTCTGAGAATGGACCCTCCAAGGGGAATTCCTTCCCCACCCCCACATTCTGACCACCAGCTAAGCAAGGGCATCCCAAGACACCTATGGAGCTGTCCAGCTGGGGGAGCCTGGCTGGCCTCACTGCTGCATTGGAGGTGACTAGACACGTGAGCCTGGAAGCTGGGTCCTTCAGGGAAGAAGAATAAGAGCAGTGCCTGCCCAGGGTCTTCCAGCCAAATCAGCAGACCCAGCCAGCACAGGTTCCTGTGACATTTCTGCCTTTTGGCTTATCAGGTGGCACAATATCCCATGAGCTGGGGAGCTAGGGGGGTTGCTGTAGAAGGAACCAGGCCCATCTGGAAAGAAAGCAGCTAAAGCAGCAGCCACCAGGAAGCCCATGGCAGAGGGCATCTGCCTATCAGGGATCGATGCAGTGCTGAGGGGTCCATGCATGTGGAGGGGGGTCCGCTAGAGGGGTCCACTCTTGTTTTAGTGTGGTACTGCTGGCTTTCCCTAGGGTGCACACCCTAGGGAAAGCCAGCAGTACCACACCAAAAACAAGAGCACCACTGTCCCCAGGAGCCCTCCCTTTTGTACTGACCCCAGATGTGCCTGGGCTGAAACAGGGGTGTTCCGGCCCAGAAGCTAAGAGGGCAGATGAATGGCTAAACAGAACTGGATGCTGGCCACTCCCATGCTACCTTCTGGAATGCTGGCCCTCCACACAGGCTCCTGCCCACGACTGGGGCCCCAAGCTTCTTCCATTGTGGGAAAATTCCCCCCTTCAGCTACCTGCTTGGATGTGAATAGGACAGAAGTGAAAAGCAAGGCTACTGCCCCACCAGGACCCAAGGATGCTGCCTTTACAGTCTCAGGCTTCCAGGGGACACAGGAAGAACACCCTACATCCTGCAGGCTCCCCTCAAAACCCTTTCTGTGAAGAGTCCCCCACACCCTCGTCAGGGGGACCATGTTGTTTCTGGAGCTCTTCTAGTGACTCAGCTGTTCCCAAGGGATTCGGGCCCAGGCATCTTGAGCCCAAGCACCCTGGGTAGAGTGAATGTCCAGCACGAAGAAAATGCTCCAATTAGTTACCGAATTGAGTTTTAAACAAGGAGCCCTCTTTCCTGGAATAACTCTAAATATTTTTGGCATCATAGAATCATCAGCTATCTATGTATTTTGCAGTTTATAAATGATGAGTCTTCCTGCCTGAAATCCCTGTCTCAGAGATGGGAGAGACTTTGGGGATGCAGCGGTGGGTCCAACTCAAGATTATTGCTTGTTTCTGTGTGTTTGGGTCCCACAGAAATCACAGGTGACACCATCTGTAATGCTTCATTATAGGGGACACTTGTCCGTGCAGCCGTAAATCAGCTTTATGTAGATACCTATTTTTTAAGTGCACAGACTTGCATAGGTCTCCCTCTACACAGAGCATGCCTCAGTGTACTGCTTCAGAAGTTGAGGATAATATGTTATGAAATGTCTTAGTGTTGACCCTCCGTGCCAGGATGCTCCCATCATTGCTGTCTCTGAACTTTTACCTTTCATCAAGAGGCTTGGATATTTTCTTACCCTTCCTCGAAATGCATAGCTCCTCAGGGAGCATGAACTATCTGGGTCGCTGAGGGTTACCTGGATCATGTAAATATTTAATCAAACTGCGCCTCACGGGAATTTCAAGCATGAATGAGGAAACCTCCCTCATAATAAAAATCTCTTATTCCCCTGCTGCCAGCACGCCCTCCCCTAGGCCTCCACATTCTGCCTGTCCTCCCACCACACACAGGCTGTCTGGAGAAGCAGCCAGGAGCCCTCCCAGGGAGGGAGCTGTGAACAAACTGAATGTCTAAATAAAGTCAAGTCTTCTCTGAGCACCTTGCAGTCATCATTCAGAGAACATTTCACACATACCCTCTTGCCCCATATAAAGCTCACCTTCCCTGGTGGCTCAAAAAAGCCACAGGCAGCCAGGAATAATCAGCAGGCACATGTACATAAATAACGTGTCCTTTACTCTGGCTTTTAATTTAACTGTAGTCTTTGATGGAGGCGTGGGGGACAAAGGATATTTATTTAACCAGTGACACATCACCAAAGCAAGCAAGCAGAGCTTCAAGGAGTTAGTCCTTTTTTTTTTTTTTTCCCTAACTAAAATTGCATTCAGTGTTTTTATGAAACTGGTTCAGTTGCTTCAGGCTCTTATCTGAAATAGATTGTTGCCCTCACAGCACTCTTGGCTTTATCTTAGTGTGTGTGACAGGAGAGCTCAGTACAGGGGCTAGAGGAGGGGAGATGGAATCATGGATTGGTACTGTTCAGAGATTCTTTGGAAGCAAGTTGGAAATGATCTTCTAAGAGAGTTGGGCTCCTGGAAAGAACCATATTCTAGTAGACACAGTGGCAAATGCCTGTAATCCCAGCTATTTGAGAGACTAAAGCAGGAGGATTGCAAGTTCAAGGTCAGCTTCAGCAACTTAGTAAGACTCTGTCTCAAAATAAAAACTAAAAAAGGTTAGGGATGGTGCTCAGTGGTAGAGCCCTGGCCTAACATGCATGAGACTCTGGGAAAAGAAAGAAGAGATGGAAGTGGGAGGAAAGGAGTTAAGGGGGGAAGAGAAGAGGAAAAAGAGAAAGACAGTAGAGATTTAATAGGCAGAGAGAAGAATCCTGAAGAGACTCTTTATTCTCTTTAAAAAGAGAATCAGCCCCTATCAGCAACATGCCTGCAATATCTTTGTCTTCTTGCTCCTGAATCTTGAAGAGACTAACCACTAGAAGGGCACAATATCTTTGGCAAACAAGAGTCAAGCATTGCTTGAGCAAGTCAGGTGAACTGAACTGCTTGGAAGGCAGCTGAGTAGGTGGTGGAGGCTGGTACAGGTGCCTACAATGCTGGACTTCACCCAGAGGACAATGTCCCCCCTGCTCCTTGTCATCATCTTGGTGCTACCAGGGATAAATAGAAAACAAAGATAACACAGCATTTACCAAGGGCCCAGCATGGGATAGGCATTGTTTGAAGCACTTTACATGAATTGGTCATTTAATCCTCACAAACACTTTATGAGGAGAGTTTCCTGTTTTACAGATAAGGAAACCAAGGCACAGAAAGGCAAAATGAGCTTTCTAAATTCAAGGAGCTCGAAACAACAGAGGAAAGATCCACACCAAGGCCAGTTGCTCCAGGTCCCCAGTTCTGCCTCTCTGGATGTTTGTCTCACAGGTCTATTTGTGGCTCCAGATGCAGGCTCCGGGCTCCTGACCACAGCCACCACACCTTTGCTCTTGCCTGAACCCTCTTCCTGGTTGGTCTCTACTCCAGGCCCATGTTTACCACAGCCAGCTCTTAGCAAGCTCATCACTTCATCCCTAGTAAGGAAGGTACACCTCAGGAGGACCTAATGTCATTCAGAGACGTCTTATCGGTACTCTGTAATCAGTGAGTCAGCTCCTACCAGCAACATAAAACACAAAGCCTGTACTATCTTTGACCTCTTGCTCCTGAACCCCATGTTGTCCTCCCACCATAGCCACTGCCACTGATGCCCACCCGGAGGGTTACCAAACACCACAGGCTGCCATCTCCCAAGGTTCCCAAAGCCCCTACTTCTGGGGGCCACTTTGTTGTGCAGAGTCTCTCCCTTCCTCACTCTTGGGGTTTCCCAACCCACCCCACCCCCCACAAAACAGTTGCTTAAGCTTCTACCTATAACTCTTTCACCTGGGGCTGAAAACCCACTTTGGGGACCAGTGTAAAATCACCTAACCACCTACTACCCTCCATCTCCACCCTAGGAACCAAGCTACAAAACCTCCTCCCATTGTTCACACCCCCCCCCCCCCGCAAATGCAATTTCCTCATATCAGCAGCCAGAAAGGAGCAGGCAACGGTGTTTGAAATCACAATCTCAAGTTATCCTCAAATTAGGAACCATCGGCCTACAGTTCTTCAACATGAATTGTCAGCTTCTGTATCTCCTCTTCCTCCTTCTTCTCCAACTTTAGTAGACAGAATAAGAGAAACAACTTGCTTAATCTCCTTCCTATCTAGAAATTCTAATAAAATTGAAAGTCACTCCCCAGATCTCTGACCTCCAGAAAGTTATATGGTCCAAATCAGTCCTTGTCCTTCCTCCCAACCAGAAATTCTCTCTAAAGGAATAAGAATGCCCTGAGGAAACAATGTCCCAAACTGTGGGCTGGGGTTGTGGCTCAGTGGTAGAGCACTTGCCTCACATGTACGGGGTTTGATCCTCAGCACCATATAAAAATAAATAAATTAAATAAAGGTATTGTGCCCATCTACAGCTAAAAATATATTTAAAAAAGTGTTGTCTCAATTTGCTTTAAAATAGAATAGAGGGATAAAATAATATCGATAAAATAAAGTTGGTTAAGAATTGATAGTTGTTTATGATGCTGATATACAGTGATGGTACCTCATGGTCTGTGATCATATTCTGTTTCCCTCTTTTTGCTTACTTATTTGTTGTTTTAGTTGTAGATGGACACAATGTCTTTATTTTATTTATTTATGTGCTACTGAGAATCGAACCCAGTACCTCACCCACACGACACCAGCGCTGTACCACTGAGCCACAACCCCAGCTCTCTGTTTCCTTTTATAAGTAGGTAAAACTTTCCAATTAAAAAAAAAAACAGTAGACAAATGAAAAAACTGAAATGTTGGTGGGGGAAAGAAGCCCAATTTCACGGCAATGACACCATGTTGGGTTTCTCTTTTTATTTCATTTTTCCACATAACCTCTGGCACCTTTGTTAACCAAGGATAAGTGAGACTTGGCTCGCAGCATGTTCCTAGTTCAACAAAACCAGACAGAGTTAGAGCTGGAGTCTGTGGGGTTGATTGCAACCCACCAAGCCAGCCGGGGCTGCCACACGGACCTGGCTTTGGCAACACAGCAGCACTTTTGGAAAGTGCTGGACAGACACAGATCGGAGTCTGGGTCTAGACACAGGTCGGAGTGTCTTGGCTCCAGCTGCTTCCAAGTAGGTGAAAAGCTGCCGTTAAGGCCTGCAGTGCATCCCAGAGGAGTGACGTCTTGGAGGTGCCTGCCAAGCAGAGGTGCCAGAAACAATGGATGGCTGGAAGGTGTTAAGATGCAATGTTGAATTCTGGGTTCGAGACGGGGGAAGGAAGCGGTCCATCTCGGTTCTCCACACCGGTCAGACCACAGAGGAGGCCAGCAGCCACCATGTTGGTAAACTGACGTCACCATACCTGTTTTCGACTGACCGCAGCTCATTCAGCCATAGAACAGGTAATTTCAGGCTGCAATTCGCCTGCGGCTTGCAGACAGATTGCTAGGGTTCAGCGCCTGGGTGCTTCTTAGAATCTGATCTTATCGGAGTGAACACCGAGCGCGGGGCAGCCGAGTTCCGGCTCCCGGAACCATCCCGGAACCGCCCTGGCTCAGGGCTGCGGAGCCTGCGGAGGCTGCTTCTTGGACCCTGCTACTATCAGAGCAAACACCAAGCACTAAGCAGCCGAATTCCGGCTCCCGGAACTGAGCCTGCGGGGACTGCTTCTTGGAGCTTACACTTATAGGAGCTTACACCGAGCACAGAGCGGCCGAGTTCCGGCTCCCGGAACTTCCCTGGACAGGGGCTAGGAGCCCGCGGAAACTGCGTCTCGGTCCGGGTCCTGCTGAGGGCCGGTCAGGACTCACCCGTTGCTTGGGTTGCCTGGCAAGGGGAACGAAATGCTGCCATTCGCATAGGATACCAACATGGCAGAGATCTGATGTCAGCAGAAAGCGGTGGAGGAGAGATCTTCATCAATACCAGCGGTGACATAAGCAGTTGGTCTCCTGGTAAGGGGGGTGAGGCTCAGTCACCCGAGTCTCCTCAATTTGTCCTCGAGCCAGAGGGGAGGAGCCGGGCCGCCGCCAGCCCCCGGAGCAGGCCCAGCGGCTCGCCAGCGTGGTGACCGCGTGACCCCAATTGGAGAGGGGGCGGAGCGGAGCCGCCACCCACACCCGCCAGGTGGGCAGACCCACGACCCAGTAGTACATGGGCGTGGTAGGAGGGGCAGGGCAGAGCCGCCGTTCGCGCTTGCAAGGTAAACAGACCTGTGACAGCCTGGCGGGTCAGGCCCAGTGGCCTGCCAGTGTGGTACACACGTCACCCCAACTGGAGTAGGGGCACAGCAGATCCTTCTCCCACGCCCGGATCAGGCCCTGCCGGTGTGGTGGTCACGTGACCCCAATTGGAGTGGGGGCGGAGCGGAACCGCCACCCGTGCCCGCAGGGTGAGCAGACCAGTGATCAACCTGCAGATCAGGCCCAGGGGTCCGCAGGCGTGGTAGGAGGGGCAGGGCAGATCTGCCGCCCGCTCCTTCAAGGTAGGCAGACCTACAACACACCGGCGGATCAGGCCCAGGAGCCTGCCAGCGTGGTACAAACACCACCCTAATTGGAGTAGTGACAGAGCAGAGTCGCCTCCCTTGCCAGGAACAGGCCCAGCGTCCTGCAGGCGGGGTAGTCACGACACCCCAATTGGAGTAGGGGCAGAGCAGAGCCTCCACCCGTGCCCGAAAGGTGGGCAGATCTGCGACCGACCAGCGGGACAGGCCCAGTGGCCTGCCGGTACGACAGACACGTCACCCCATTTGGAGTAGGGGCAGAGTAGAGCTGCCGCCCGCGCCTGCAGGGTAGGCAAACCTGCAACCGACCGGCGGATCAGGCCCGGTGGCCTGCCGGCGTGGTACACTCGTCACCCCAATTGGAGTAGGGGCAGAACAGAGCCGCCGCCAGCTCCCAGAACAGGCCCAGTGACCTGCTGGCATGGTAGCCACAACACCCCAATTGGAATAAGGAGAGAGCAGAGCCGCCGCCCGCACCTGCAGGAAAGATACGCAAGCAGTATGAAAAGACAAGGAAAGAAAGGACCACAAGCAATGCAGGTCAACGCAACTTTAGAAGAGGTAACAGCTGCAGCAGATGGAATGTCAGATAAAGAATTCAGGGTATACATGCTTCAGATGATCTGGAGTATCAAGGAAGACATTAAACAGCAAAATCAGACAATGAAAGATCACTTCGACAACGAATTACGCAAACAAATCCAGGAAGCAAAGGATCAACTATACAGGCAGATAGAGGTTATAAAAAACAAGCAATCAGAAATCCTAGAAATGCAGGAAGCAATAAACCAACTTAAAAACTCAATGGAGAATACTACCAGCAGAGTAGAACACTTAGAAGATAGAACATCAGACAATGAAGACAAAGTATTTCAACTGGAAAAGAACATAGACAGCTCAGCAAGACTGTTAAGAAACCATGAGCAGAACATCCAAGAAATATGGGATAACATTAAGAGACCAAACTTAAGAGTCATTGGGATACAGGAAGGTACAGAGCTCCAAACCAAAGGAATGAGCAGTCTATTCAATGAAATAATACAAGAAAACTTCCCAGACTTGAAGAATGAGGCAGAATCCCAAATCCTAGAAGCCTACAGGACGCCGAATGTGCAAAATCATAAGAGATCCACACCTAGACACATTATAATGAAGATGCCCAACATACAGAATAAGGAGAGAATTTTAAAAGCTACAAGAGAAAGGAAGCAGATTACATTTAGGGGTAAGCCAATCAGGATAACAGCTGATCTTTCAACACAGACTCTGAAAGCTAGAAGATCCTGGAATAACATATTTCAAACACTGAAAGAAAATGGGTTCCAACCAAGAATTGTGTATCCAGCGAAATTAAGCTTCAGGATGGAGGATGAAATTAAAACCTTCCACGATAAACAAAAGTTTAAAGAATTCGCAGCTAGAAAACCATCTCTTCAAAACATCCTCGCCAAAGCATTACAGGAAGAGGAAATGGAAAATAACAATGAAAACCAACAGTGGGAGGTAGGACAGTAAAGGGGGGGGGGAAATAATCAAAGAGGAAAACAAACAATGTTTAGTAACAGAAATAAACAAATATGGCTGGAAGAACAACCCATATCTCAATAATAACCCTAAATGTTAATGGCTTAAACTCACCAATTAAGAGACACAGGCTAGTAGAATGGATCACAAAACAAGACCCAACAATATGCTGCCTACAGGAGACGCATTTGATAGGAAAAGACATACATAGGCTGAAGGTGAAAGGTTGGGAAAAATCATATCACTCATATGGACTTCAGAAACAAGCAGGCGTGTCCATACTCATATCAAATAAAATAGATTTCAAGCCAAAGTTAATCAAAAGAGATAAAGAGGGACACTACATACTGCTTAAGGGAACCATACACCAACAAGACATAACAATCATAAATATTTATGCCCCAAACAATGGTGCAGCTATGTTCGTCAAACAAACTCTTCTCAAGTTCAAGAGTCTAATAGACCACCATACCATTATCATGGGAGACTTCAACACACCTCTCTCGCCACTGGACAGATCTTCCAAACAAAAGTTGAATAAGGAAACTATAGAACTCAATAACACTATTAATAACCTAGACCTAATTGACATATATAGAGTATACCACCCAACATCAAGCAGTTACACTTTTGTCTCAGCAGCACATGGATCCTTCTCAAAAATAGATCATATATTATGTCACAGGGCAACTCTTAGACAATATAAAGGAGTAGAGATAATACCATGCATCTTATCTGATCATAATGGAATGAAACTGAAAATCAACGATAAAAGAAGGAAGGAAAAAGCATACATCAATTGGAGAATGAACAATAGGTTACTGAATGATCAATGGGTTATAGAAGACATCAAGGAGGAAATTAAAAAATTCTTAGAGATAAATGAAAACACAGACACAACATATCGAAATCTATGGGACACATTGAAAGCAGTTCTAAGAGGAAAATTCATTGCTTGGAGTTCATTCCTTAAAAAAAGAAAAAAACCAACAAATAAATGATCTCATACTTCATCTCAAAATCCTAGAAAAAGAAGAGCAAAACAACAGCAAAAGAAGTAGAAGGCAAGAAATAATTAAAATCAGAGCTGAAATTAATGAAATCGAAACAAAAGAAACAATTGAAAAAATTGACAAAACTAAAAGTTGGTTCTTTGAAAAAATAAACAAAATCGACAGACCCTTAGCCATGCTAGCGAAGAGAAGAAGAGAGAGAACTCAAATTACTAGCATACGGGATGAAAAAGGCAATATCACAACAGACACTTCAGAAATACAGAAGATAATCAAAAACTATTTTGAATCCTTATACTCCAATAAATTAGAAGATAGTGAAGGCATAGATAAATTTCTTAAGTCATATGATCTGCCCAGATTGAGTCAGGAGGATATAGAAAACCTAAACAGACCAATATCAATTGAGGAGATAGAAGAAACCATCAAAAGACTACCAACTAAGAAAAGCCCAGGTCCGGATGGGTATACAGCAGAATTTTACAAAACCTTTAAGGAAGAACTAATACCAATACTTTTCAAGCTACTTCAGGAAATAGAAAAGGAGGGAGAACTTCCAAATTCATTCTATGAGGCCAACATCACCCTGATACCTAAACCAGACAAAGACACTTCAAAGAAAGAAAACTACAGACCAATATCTCTAATGAACCTAGATGCAAAAATCCTCAATAAAATTCTGGCCACTCGGATACAAAAACATATCAAAAAAATTGTACACCATGATCAAGTAGGATTCATCCCTGGGATGCAAGGCTGGTTCAATATACGGAAATCAATAAATGTTATTCACCACATCAATAGACTTAAAAATAAGAACCATATGATCATCTCGATAGATGCGGTTTTCCGCATTCGACAAAGTACAGCATCCCTTTATGTTCAAAACTCTAGAAAAACTAGGGATAACAGGAACATACCTCAATATTGTAAAAGCAATCTATGCTAAGCCTCAGGCTTGCATCATTCTGAATGGAGAAAAACTGAAGGCATTCCCTCTAAAATCTGGAACAAGACAGGGATGCCCTCTCTCTCCACTTCTCTTCAACATAGTTCTCGAAACACTGGCCAGAGCAATTAGACAGACGAAAGAAATTAAAGGCATAAAAATAGGAAAAGAAGAACTTAAATTATCACTATTTGCAGATGATATGATTCTATACCTAGCAGACCCAAAAGGCTCTACAAAGAAACTATTAGAGCTAATAAATGAATTCAGCAAAGTGGCAGGATTTAAAATCAACACGCATAAATCAAAGGCATTCCTGTATATCAGCGACAAATCCTCTGAAATGGAAATGAGGACAACCACTCCATTCAAAATATCTTCAAAAAAAATAAAATACTTGGGAATCAACCTAACAAAAGAGGTGAAAGACTTATACAATGAAAACTACAGAACCCTAAAGAGAGAAATAGAAGAAGATCTTAGAAGATGGAAAAATATACCCTGTTCATGGATAGGCAGAACTAACATCATCAAAATGGCGATATTACCAAAAGTTCTCTATAGGTTTAATGCAATGCCAATCAAAATCCCAACGGCATTTCTTGTAGAAATAGAGAAAGCAATCATGAAATTCATATGGAAAAATAAAAGACCCAGAATAGCAAAAACAATGCTAAGCAAGAAGTGTGAATCAGGCGGTATAGCGATACCAGACTTCAAACTATACTACAGAGCAATAGTAACAAAAACAGCATGGTACTGGTACCAAAACAGGCGGGTGGACCAATGGTACAGAATAGAGGACACAGAAACCAATCCACAAAACTACAACTATCTTATATTTGATAAAGGGGCTAAAAGCATGCAATGGAGGAAGGATAGCATCTTCAACAAATGGTGCTGGGAAAACTGGAAATCCATATGCAACAAAATGAAACTAAATCCCTTTCTCTCGCCATGCACAAAAGTGAATTCAAAATGGATCAAGGAGCTTGATATCAAATCAGAGACGCGCCGTCTGATAGAAGAAAAAGTTGGCTACGATCTACAGTCGGTGGGGTCGGGCTCCAAATTCCTCAATAGGACACCCATAGCACAAAAGTTAATAACTAGAATCAACAAATGGGACTTACTCAAACTAAAAAGTTTTTTCTCAGCAAAAGAAACAATAAGAGAGGTAAATAGGGAGCCTACACCCTGGGAACAAATCTTTACTCCTCACACTTCAGATAGAGCCCTAATATCCAGAGTATACAAAGAACTCAAAAAATTAGACAATAAGAGAACAAACAACCCAATCAACAAATGGGCCAAGGACCTGAACAGACACTTCTCAGAGGAGGACATACAGTCAATCAACAAGTACATGAAAAAATGCTCAACATCTCTAGCTGTCAGAGAAATGCAAATCAAAACCACCCTAAGATACCATCTCACTCCAGTAAGATTGGCAGCCATTAGGAAGTCAAACAACAACAAGTGCTGGCGAGGATGTGGGGAAAAGGGTACACTTGTACATTGCTGGTGGGACTGCAGATTGGTGCAGCCAATTTGGAAAGCAGTATGGAGATTTCTTGGAAAGCTGGGAATGGAGCCACCATTTGACCCAGCTATTCCCCTTCTTGGTCTATTCCCTAAAGACCTAAAAAGAGCATGCTACAGGGACACTGCTACATCGATGTTCATAGCAGCACAGTTCACAATAGCAAGACTGTGGAACCAACCTAGATGCCCTTCAATAGATGAATGGATAAAAAAAATGTGGCATTTATACACAAGGGAGTATTACTCTGCATTAAAAAATGACAAAATCATAGAATTTACAGGGAAATGGATGGCATTAGAGCAGATTATGCTAAGTGAAGCTAGCCAATCCCTAAAAAACAAATGCCAAATGTCTTCTTTGATATAAGGAAAGTAACTAAGAACAGAGTAGGGACGAAGAGCAGGAGAAGAAGATTAACATTTAACAGGGATGAGAGGTGGGAGGGAAAGGGAGAGAGAAGGGAAATTGCACGGTAATGGAAGGAGACCCTCAGGGTTATACAGTGGAGGGGGTAGAGAGAGAGGAGGGGAGGGGAGGGGAGAGGTGGGGAGGGGGGAGGGTGGAGGATGGGAAAGGCAGCGGAGCACAACAGACACTAGTATGGCAATTTGTAAATCAATGGATGTGTAACTGATGTGATTCTGCAATCTGTGTATGGGGTGAAGGTGGGAGTTCATAACCCACTTGAATCAAAGTGTGGAATATGATATGTCAAGAAATTTGTAATGTTTTGAACAACCCACAATAAAAAATTAAAAAAAAAAAAGATGCAATGTTGAGAAAACAGTGTCACAGGAATTTTCTCCTGGGCCTTGAACATGTCTGCCCTCAGACAGGAATCCAGAGGGATGTCTGGAGCCATCGTTCTGAAGGCATGTCAGGCGCCCAGGAAAACCAAGGCACCACAATTCTATAGCATTCTGTGGCCCAGGCCTGGTCCCTTGGGACACCCTCAGGAGTCGATAAAGATTGTTTAACTCTGAAGTGCTCGCAGCCAGGTTCCATGTGAGCCAGCTGTTTGGAAGTCTCCTCCCTCTTCCCCTCGGCTGATTCCTTGCACCATCTTTGAGAGGTCCAGCTGTCTGTGGTACAAAGTCTCCCCACCAGGGCCAGAGACAGCCTCCCTCCTGTTGTCACTGGGTAGAGCCCAGCAGGCACCTTTCTTTGGGTTTCTCAGGAGCTCCAGGGACATGGCCTCACTCTGCATTGATACCCATCTGAAGGGCAGGGTCCAGACTGTCCCCTTCCTTCTCTGAAACAAACAGGGTTGGGGAGGGCAGCCAGAAGCTGGCCCATGCCCAGGCTGGGCCCTGCAGGTGCTTTCTCAGCACAGGTGTGGGTATAGCAATTCCATCCACTTCCTCCTTAATCCAGTCCATGGTGGTCTATGCCAGAATCACTGTAATTGCCTCTTTCTAGTCTACAAACCTCCAGCCTTGACACCTCCATTCCCTTCCCACGTGGCAGCCATGTGATCTCTCTAAAATACAGACTCAATTATATTCATCCCCTTTGGCACCTGCCTATGGTCTCCAAAACCCCAGCAGTCAGCAGACTGCCATCCTCACTGCCCACACTCGCCTCTCACCAGGCTGAACAGCCCATAGTTCCTGGAATGACTCTGACCCAGGAGGGCTTCCCAAACCCCAAGGTCCAACTTGGTCCCATTCCTGAGTGGGCGCTTCAATAGCAACTCTCACTGCATGGTCATTACTGGCTTACTTCCCTGTGCACCCCAGCTAAACCTGGAGGTCCTGAACTGTGTTCCGTAGCACTGTGCCTGATACACAGTAGGTACCCGAATGTAGAGAATCATACTCAGTGCAGGTCTTTAAACAATGTTTTGGTGCAGACAATACACTCGGTTGGAAGGGCTGCCCCAAAATGACTTCTTGAGATCCTTCTGTTTTATTTCCTTAAAACACTTGAGTAACCACCACATATTCTCCACTCTCCCAGATCTCTGTCCTTCAGAGACTACCAAGGGCCAAACCCATAAACAAACACTGGATCCTGGACCCTGGAAGGGGGGAGTCCTAGACAAAGTTCACTACGTGCTGGTAATTTCCCATTGAATCTTTTTTTTTTTTTCGTGGTTGTGCTGGGAATCGAACCCAGGGCCTTGTACATGTGAGGCAAGCACTCTACCAACTGAGGTATATCCCCAGCCTGCCGTTGAATCTTTTTTTTTTTTAAAGAGAGAGAGAGAGAGAGAATTTTTTTTTAATATTTATTTTCTAGTTTTTGGCGGACACAACATCTTTGTTTGTATGTGGTGCTAAGGATCGAACCCCGGGCCACACACATGCCAGGCGAGTGCTCTACCGCTTGAGCCACATCCCCAGCCCCTGCCATTGAATCTTAATGAAAGAATATCACACATAGAAGCCTAGAGTTCCCAAAAAAAAGTATGCACTTTGAAGTGGGGCAGATTTGAGTTTAAGCACCATTTTTCTCACTTATTCTTTCTGGTACCACTTTGGTCATCAGTAGAATTCATGTAACAATGTGTTAGAGTAGTTCCTCGCTGCTATAACAAACAATCCCAAACCTCAATGCAAAAAACACATTTCTCTCTTGCACAAAGCTGAATATGATCATTTCCAGTTATGCAGATGGATCTCTTGTGTGGGCTTCTCCAAGCTCAGAGTACATCCTTTTCCAGAGTACCCACACTCTTCCAGCCATGGCTCTGCAGAGCTCCACACCTTGTTGGCCTCTGCCCCTGGATTATATCACTAAACCAGCAGCCATCGAGTGAAGAGAGAGAGAGAGAGGTGTAGATGGTTGTTCAGGGAGATAATAGGGGTAGCCCTGACGTGGTGTGCATCACTCCAGCCCAACCTAATGACCCCCAGCTGGAAATAAGTGGATGCAGGGCAGGAAATGGAGAAAATGTAATGTTCTTAAAAACATGTGGCACCGCTTATGCCACACCTACCTGACAGAGCTGTTAGATGAGACAACACACAAAGGCACCTAACAGCTTCCTGGCCCAAAGCAGATGCTAAATAATGAGGCTTCCTTCTTGTCTTTGCCTTTGGTGATGATTACAGCTGGACAGTTTCTAGAATGATCTCTCTCTCTCTCTCTGTAAATGAGCCTCAGGTCTCTCTCCTCACAAGCACCAGCTAATGAGAATTTTCAGGCATATGAAAATGGTCAGAATCAAAATGGAGTCTCTGTGTCAAATCCTAACAAAACATAAAGAAATCGGGAGAATATGAAGGAGGAGAGCTCAGGTACCATGCATGCCTGATAAGAGGAACTTTCACAAAGATCCTGCCAGAGCCCCAGCCTTGCACAAAGGCCACTGCAGCTTTACACAAAGAATACTTCTGCAAGGACATCTGTCCAGCCACTGCCCATCCGGCCTTGGATTGAAGCCACCCTTGTTATTGATCTATACGGCCAAGGATAGTTGTTCCAAGACAACTGAAGCAATCCTCCTCTTCTTGCCTTTAAAAACAACCCTTTGCCTCAACCTTCTTGGATATCCTCATAGTTTACATATAATGCTTATTACCATTGTGTCGTTACTCCTGACTAAACCCATTCTCTCTGAAGAATCTCTCCCCACTTTTTTAATTATTTAAAGAATCCAGGAATCCACATATTTAAAGAATTCAGGAAGAGGGAGAACAAGTCTTCCATGGATTGACAGGCACTAGCTGGTTGTCAGAGACCCAGGGGAGTTGGAGAGATCACCCTGATTTGCCAGAGCATTGGGAAAGTTCTGCACTTAGCATGACAGACATGTCCCGCTGACTGCCACCATCATGCCTGTGTATCCACAAACATGTTCTGTCCTCTCCAGAAGAAGACTGGCTCAGGATGACTGGACTCCTGGATTTCCTCTTTGCAGATTAAAGAGGCTTCAGGAGGCTTCCTCGGCAGCAAAGCTTCTGTGAGGAGGCATGACTCAGGGCCCAGCAGCCATTCAGACAGGCTTTGTGAGGCAGGTGGGTTGAAACACCTGGGAGGGGACCTGCAGGAACCCAGACACACTTCCGAGTGCTAGACGGGATTGCGAAAATGAGAATGGTGGAGGATTCATGCTCAGCCTCCAGATTATACATCGACCTCAACATCTGCACACACGTGAGCCCCACAAAAGGGAAAGAGTGGGGCTGTTCAGGATGGTCTTGAGGGAACCCCATCCTTGCCTCGGCCTGAAGTTTAGTCTTGTCTGACATATTTTCCTTAAAGCTGATGGGTCTTTTCGTAAGACCCAGGAGTTCCTGGTTTGGCTATGCTTTGAACCCCCCAACCCCTCTCTCTTCTTTATTTGGGAGATCTTTTTGTCAACACTGGTTCTTCTTCTTCTTTTTTTTTATTTGTTCTCATTAGTTAGACATAATGGTAGAATGTACTTTGACACATCATAAATAAATGGAGTACAATTTCTCATTCTTCTGGTTGTACATGATATAGAATCACACCAGTTGTGTAATCATATTGTACACAGGGTAATAATGCTTGATTCATCCTACTATCTTTCCTTTCCCAACACCCCCTCCTCTTCCTTCACTCCCCTCTACCTAATCTAAAGCAATCCATTCTTCCCTAGCCCCCACCCCATGTGAATTAGCATCCACATATCAGAGAAAACATTCAGCCTTTGGTTTTTTGAGTTTGGCTTATTTTGCTTAGCATGATATTCTCCAGCTCCATCCATTTACCAGCAAATGCCATCATTTCACTCTTCTTTAAGGCTGAGTAATATTCCATTGTGTATATATTCCACATTTTCTTTATCCATTCATCTGCTGAAGGACACCTAGTTTTGTTCCACAGTTTAGCAGTTGTGAGTTGAGCTGCTATAACCATTGATGTGGCTGCATCACTGTAGAATGCTGATTTTAAGTCAAGTAGCACCAGAGACTAAGTGCTGAATGCCTACTGATCCCTCGAGCAGTCAGAGGACAAGGACACCATTCTCCCAGCCAAAGATCTTTAGACCTCCCAGTGGCCTCCATTTGCCTCCAGACCCTGCAGTCCCTCTGAGGAGAAGTCAAAGAGGAAGGAAAGCAGGTCATGAGAATCTATCCTTGTTTGGAATTACAGTCTTCTCTTTATTCCTTAAAATTTGGAGAGTGAAGAGGCCCAGACATTCCTAAGCCTAAGAAAGGAGGCAGAACATGAAATGTCTGATCACAAGAATCCAGGAAGAGGGAGAACTAGTCTCCCATGGATGATCTAAGCTTTAGCACATACCCAGGAAAGCCACAAGATGGAAGAGAGCACACACACACATGTGCAGTCACACACACACACACACACACACACACACTTTCAAATCCAACCCAGACAAAATTGTCAAGGCCCCTAATACAAACGTGGTGAATGTTGGGAACATGCCAAACAATTTCTTATCCAGCTTCAAGGCACCATCTCACTTTGACTCACTCTGATGGACACAGTGACCAGCTATGGTTTCTGGCTCATGGCCAATCATTTTAAAGTCATTTTAAATTTCCATCACCTCATCTCCAGCCTCCAAACATTCATATTGGTTTATATGCCCATATCAGCTCTCTCTCCTTTGAAGATTCATATTTCATTTCACACCAAATTTCTCTTTTCTCCTTCTTTATGTTGACTGGCCAATGCCATGGCAACCCTCCCAATCCCAAACTCCCTCTTAGCAATGGGCCCACATGCCACGACTTGTACCCTGCATCCTCTATTAGTCAAATGGCAATGAGCTCAGCTTCCCCTCATGATCAAGGATGAGTATTCCTTCGATTTGTTTCTTTGTAGCTAGGGCAACTCTGTGACTACTGAGCTTTGGGTAGGGCAAAAAGTCCTTCCCTGGGGGAGGAGATAGGTTACTTGTCTTTAGAGACTGGGGGCTTAAGATCCTTGCATAGCAAAAAATCCATAATGCAAGAGCATAAACTCTTTTTTTTTTAACACTATATACTACTTATAACAAAAACTACTTTGAAGATCTTTCTCAGACTCGTGATCACAAGCTACTTCAATAGGTGATTTTTCTCAAAAATAAAGTTAACCATAAATCCATAGAAAACAAGTGTGAATAAAAATCATCTGGCAAACCTTGCACCATCTTACAGGAAGCCTGCACACATACTGGGCATGTTGGACATTTTGAGATATTACTGAAATATTATTACCCCAAAAATTATTCAGAAGACATTGACTTAAATAAATTTGTTATAGTGAGCATCCAGAAATATTTGCCCAGTGCTAAGGGGGAATACTACCCTGTGCACACCTTGAATTCCTTAAGTAACAGCTTTAAAATAATCTGCTAGTTAAGGAATACAATATTATTTTGCACCATGGTGTGCAAGAATAACCCTCCTTTTCCTATTCATGTATGTCTTGTTTTACAATATAGACATTATACATATTTTATTAAAACATGACTATGTTAATGAGCCTAAATAGAAAAGTCATGGCCCCAGAGGGTGGCTCATTAGAGCCCTTGCCCAGCATGACTGAGGCCCTGCATTCAATCCCAGCATCACAAAAATAATTTAAAAAGCACAGAAAAACCATGCCCTTGCTGTGGGTGTAGGAGTTGACATCTCTAAAGGATGAGATCACTCCTGATGTCACTCACCAGGTATAATGAGGTGTCTCTCAGACCCAAAATGATCAGAGGTCCAGGTGATGGCCTCACAGTTGTACACATACGTAAAAATCCATCAAACTGTATAGATTAGTGTGTATTGATGTATTATGTATGGCACGATCCTATAAAATAAATAGGACAGAATAAATAGAATAAAATTTCAGAGTGACAGCTGAAAGTGAACTTTAGAAAGAAGCTGTTTCTCTTAGTTTTGGCCATTGAAACATTAAAATACCTCCCAAATTGTAGAGAGAGGGAAATACTAGGGGCTCTGACAACACACACCTGTGAACTTTGGCCAGCTGTTTAAGGGTTAAGTGTTATATATCTAAGTAAATCGTAAATTCTAATTTATCTTAGACTTTGTAAACAAATTTGTTTTAAGCTTTTTGAATTTTTTGTATTTATTCCCCTTAATTCTCACTTGGTGTTGGACTAAGTACAGCTAATTCTTGTTATTCGTAGTAGTTATGTTATCTAAAGTTGCCAAGAACCCTGGAGGAGCAAATGCTGAACCACTGCTCCTAGGGGAAATACAGAGTGAGGTTCTTGTGAGCCTCTGGTCACATCTCATCAACCACTCCATACAAAACTCATTCCTGGACTAAGTTTATATAATACACACATTTTTTCCATAAGGCACAGGAGACTTATGGCGGAACACTAGACAGCACCTCCGTACTGTGTCCAGGAGCAATGTAAACAGCAAAAGCAATAAAAATTACAAAAAAAATGCAAAAGATGTGGCACAAAATTGACCTTGAAAGGAACACTTCCTTCAGTAAGGGAGGTGAACAAGGGGGCAGGGCATTGTCTTGTTCAACCACAGCTGGGAGGTGAGTATCAAGTGACTCTAACTTTTTGCCACTCTGCACATGTCCATAAATGAGTTTGGAATCACTGCACATATTGATTTTGAGGCCACAAGTAAATTTTAGCAGGTAGGTGAATTGGCAAACACAAAATCTGTGAATACTCAGGATTCACAGATTTCAAAAGTTTCAGTTTAGTTTAGCAGTAGAGAAGAGAGCTAAGGGAAGGAGCTATTGTCTATACCAATGGTTATCAAATTGTACTACCTGTTAGCATCTGGTGGAGAGCTTTATAAACCCTCGTGGGGCAGGATGCCCTACAGACCAGTTAACTCACTTCTGGAGCTGGAAAGCACGCTGTATTTTCTCTTTGAGTTCCAGGAGTGATACAGGGATTAGGCAAGTTTGAAAGTCAATAATCTTTGCTTTGACCAACTGAATAGGCAGAGCCCATTTTGAGTGCTAGGATGTTGTTGACAACAACAATTAGAAGGAGAAAACCCCAAGGGTTTGTTAGATCACCAGGTATGTCTGGTGAGGCTCTGTCTCGACATTGACCATCAGAGTTTCTGTGGGTTAGGAATACAGGAGTGGCCTATCCGGCTCCTCTGGCTAAGTCAAGGTTCCGGATGGAGCTACAGTCCCATCTGAAGACACAGCTGATGCAGGGTCCAATTCCAGGCTCAGCTCCATGGTCCGTGGCAGGATGCAGCTCTTGTAGGCTATGGGGCCCAGCACCCCAGTTCCTCCCTGGCTGTTGGCTAGAAGCTGCCTTCTGTTCTTTGGCATATGGGACCCTGTGTAGTGTAGCCTGCAATGTAGCAGCTGGCTTCTGCCAATGTCAACAAGTGAGAAAATAAGAGAGAATGTCCATGAGGAAAGCCACCATCTCTTTGTCCTCCAAGGTCAGAAGCAACACTCCATCACATCTGCCATGTGCTACGCATTAGAATCAAGTCTTGGGTACAGCCCACACCCTGGGAAAAGGGTTACATGGGCTGTGAACACCAAGAGGTGGGATCACTGGGACATCCCAGGAGCTCTACTACCACCATTTCCTGCCTAGATATTTTCTTTCCAAAGCCAAACCTTGGAATTGCCAGTTTGGTCTTAAAAACATAATTTTCTTTTACCTACACGTCCAAATAAAATACCTATTTGTGAATTATCCACTTCCCAGATTAGAGGTGGATAAATCAATATACCCAAGACTTCTCCTGTTCTTAATTCTTGCCTATTTAGGGATGAAGGCTGCCATACAACTGGGGAGGTATATTGTCCATCAAAAAATTCATATAGCAATCTCAGGACTAAGTATAAATTCTTTGTATTAATTAAAAATTCATAAATTCTCAAGCAGAAGGAATATAAGTGTAAGGACTCTGAGACAGGTTGTTCTTGGCACATTCAGCAAGAGGGCACACATGATGTAATATGTATATTCAAGTAGAATATGTATGGTAGGGAGGGGAGAGAAGGAGACAGTGAAAGGAAAGAACATTCCAGAAGTAAAGAAGGTGTAAGGGCAGACCATACAGGGTCTTGTAGGGTGTGAGTACTAGTAATCTATTTGATGCATAACCAATGGCCCCAAAATTTAGAGCTCAAGACAGAAATATACTGTTTTACTCACACAGTTTCTGTGGCTATGACTGCAGGACTGGTTTTGCTGGGTGATTCTGACTTGGAATCACCTGTGCAGTTGTGGTCAAGCTGTTGACCAGAGCACATTCATTTGTAAGTTTGATTTGGGAGCAGAAATCCACATCTAACATGGCTCACTCAGGCTGCTGGCAAGTCAGCTGCTGCTTAGCAGAAGTTCCGGGTTCCTTGCCATGGAACTCTACAGAACTGCTTGAGGTTCCCAGTGACATGATGGCTCACATCTTCCAGAGAGCAACCATTGGCCTTAGAAGGCATCAAATATAGGTGATCCGTATCAGTGTGGGAGAAGAGCACACAAGAGTGTGAGGGCAGGAAGGGGGATGGATCCCTGGGCACCATCTAGAAGGCTGCTACCCTGCCTTGGATTTTATTCTGAGTGGGATGGATGGAAAGCCATCAGGGGACTCTGAGCAGAAGAGTGATAGGCACATTTTGAAAGACTCACTCTGGCCGCTGGGCAGAGAAGGGACAAAGGTAGAAGCACAGGGGCCCACTGGGAGCTCATCATGGTGGCTCAGACCAGGAGAGTGATGGTGAAGATGAACATAGGTGATCAAATTCAGGATTTATTTTGAATACAGAGGTGACAGAATTTGCTGAAGGACTGGATGTGAGTGGAGATAGAGGGGTCCAGTAATCTAAGATTTCTGGCCAGAGCATCAGGAAGATAGAGTTGCCCATTCCTGAGATGGAGGAAGAGCCAGTCTTCGGGGGTAACATGGAGTTGGACTTGGGGCATGATAACTTTGCCTTGTTTCATCTTCGGGTTCAAGTGGGATCACAGAAAGAGCCCCTGTCTATTTATTCGGCCCTCACATGCTTGAGAAGACCCTCAGCCCCTACAATTGCCACCTGGCTCACTACTACCACAAATACTGGGGGATTCACAGGGAGGTGCTGAGATGAACTCCAAGCAAGTTGGGCATTGCCACCGAAGTATCAAAGTCCTCCGTGGCAAAAGGTAAGCCATTTTTCTATGTAAATAAGTGAGAATCCTTTGATACCTTTCCTCCAGAGTGAGACACCATGGAGAAAATTCCTCTCTTCCCTTTCTTCCTTGGTTTTCTCTGTACAAGAACCTTATGGCTATGGTTTAGGTCTGGAAGGTTCCCCAAAGACCACATGTCAGTGGCCTGTTCACCAGCCTTGGGCACTCATTGCTGGGAGGTGTAGAACCTTCATCAGGTGGGACCTGGGGAGGGAGTTAGGGCACTGTGGGCATACTCTTGAAGGGGATACTGGGAACCCAACACTTTGCTCTCCCATTTTAGCTTCCAGGCCAGCATGGGTGCCTAGACTTCCTCTGCCATGTAACAGAGCCGAGCAACCATGGACTAAATGCTCTGAAATTGTGAGCCAAAAAAAACTTTTCCTCCCTTCAAGTTTACTTTCTCAGGTATTTTGTCACAGCAGCAGAAAGAAAACTAACACACTCACCCTATCAGTCAGGGGCAGCATCCCCTATGCCTCAGAGAGTGCTCAGATTCTATGCAAAAACTCAGAATGAGAACCACCAAAGCTCCTGCTCCTAACCTCCCAATAAGTCTCTTGCTCCCCAACTCAGAAACAGCAATTTTGAAAGCCAACACTTTTTTATATTTCAAGAATTGAATTAGAGTATCCTAGAAGGGCTGGGGTATAGCTCAGTGGCAGAGCGCTTGCCTGGCATGCACAAACCCTGGGTTCCATCCCCCGCACTGCAAAAGAAAAAAAGAGCAAAAAGAGAAGCCATGGGGTGACCCACGATCCAGCTGGCACCTGCTGCAGGTAGAGAACTCACGTCAGCTGAGACCTTGTAAGAGTTTGTGAAGGATCCTCCTTAGAAATGTCTGCCCTAGGTTTGAAAGGGACCTCATTCCCTTGGTCACAAGTGGCCTATAGGCTGCACCTGAATGCTCACTGAGCAGGTGTCCCTGGTCCCAAAGGCAGAGGAGCCCCAGGATGGAGAGGGAAATGTCCATCTTGCAGGAGACAATGGGGTGGAGGGCCAAGTGGATGGAGTCGGTGAGAACAGCTCAGTAGTGGGCAAGAGGAGAGAACTTAAGATTGAGTATCCCTGAGGTGTCTGACCTGATCACCTCTATAGTGGGAAAGAAAGCAAGAAGAAGGAGAGAAGAGAATGGAAAGTGGGAAAGCAAATGGGAAGAAAGAAAGGGATCAAGGAAAGGAGGAGGAAAAGCAAGTGGTCCTCGAGGCGGCTGCTTGTCCCCCAGTTCTCTTCACCTCTGCTTGGAAGAGTCCCAGTCAACATCTGCCACTGGCATCCTGCTCTGAGCACCCCCGCCTGCTCTCCCAGCCCCTCCCCAGCCCAAGCAAGTCTCTCCTGCCTCCTCTGGGTGCCCTCAAGGCAGGAGGAGGACCATTCCCAGGGCTCCTCAGCACTTTCACTTCACGACTTTCTTTACTCTTGCAGCCAAATGTGAAGTAAACAAGAAAGGACTTTTAATCTCTGCTTCACAGAGGAGGAAGTGGAAGCTCTGAGAGGTTAAGTGATTTGCTCAAGGTCACCCAGCTAGTAAGAGGCTGCTGCCAGAGCCTGGCTGCAATCCCAGCTTGTGACCTCAGAAGCAAAAGTGTTTTTCCTCATAGAGTCCTGTCCTCCCAGCCCACCAGCCTCCAGCCACCCTAGGGACGGCCCCAGGTCCTCACGACTTCTACGCTCACCAAGAGTAGCATTTACTGAACCTTGAATATATATATCCAGGGCTTTTTTATTTAATCCATGTAAGAGTGTCATCACAGGTAAGGAAACTGAGACCTGTGAAGGTGAATAACCTTCCTGTGTGTGGAAACGTGAACTCCACATTAGAATGTCACGGTTCAGCTCCAGAGGCCACAACAATTGCATCATTAGGTGCCTCTTTCTAAAAGAGGCCCATCCGAGATGACTTAGAATGGAATCTTCAGAGGGACACCTTGACCCCTCTAACCAGCCTTTAAGAAACACCAGAGTGCTGATTGCTCCCTTTTCTTTGTTCAGAATTTTATACCTTAATGATGGCCCCAAAGGAATGATTTTGAGCTAGTGGCTTGAAGAATTCTGTACACTTAGTAGATACTTGATAACTGTTGGGTGGATAGTTGGAAATTGGTTGTTGGTGATTGAGAGTTAGTGGTTGGGTGGTTGGTGGTTGGTGGTTAGCTGATTGGTTGAATAAATTAAAGAATGATGTACTCTCAGAAGTCCACCTTCCCCCAAATCCATTATCCACCTGACACAGATCGGACATTTGTAACATTGAGGTCTCCAGTTAGAAAACCTGGAGGAAATGTAAATATTTTAACTGGATCACAGAATTATTTACCTGGAAGGTGGGAACTCATACATGAGATAATGAATTATGCAACATTCTTTTCTCCGGTCGTTTTCCCCTTATGACTCCATGGCACCCTTGCAAAGATCAGGCACAAGGTGGATGTTTTGCTGGAGAAGAGGGAAAAAGCTAAGAAAAGGTCTAGAATCAAACTTCTCCAGAAAGAGCCTGTTGGGGTGACAGGATACATCCCCTTCTCCAAGGAGCCGGCTTATTCATCTCTGGACAGTGGCAATCTGCTATGTGGGCTCCTCAGGTCCATTGACATGTCATCAAAGGAGGATTTCTTTTTTTATATATATATTTATTTTTTAGTTCTCGGCGGACACAACATCTTTGCTTGTATGTGGTGCTGAGGATCGAACCCGGGCCGCACGCATGCCAGGTGAGCGCGCTACCGCTTGAGCCACATCCCCAGCCCCCAAAGGAGGATTTCATGGGCAAAGTTTCTCAAAACATTTCACCAGAAGCTACAGCCCAGAAAAATGGATGCTCCTTCCCCAGCTTGGGGTATGCCTCTACAGCAGTCAGTCCAAACCTGGGTTATTCAGGGATTACCTGAGAAGCTCTTACAGAAAGGCTTCTGTGGTGGTGCACACCTATACTACCAGCTACTCGGGAGGCTGAGGCAGGAGGATCGCAAATTTCAGGTCAGCCTAGAAACTTAATGAGACCCTGACTCAACAGAAAATAAAAAGAACTCTGAATGTATCTTGGTGGTAGAGAGCATATGTGAGGCCCTGAGTTCAATCCCCAGTGCCACATAAAAACTTACAGGGACCTCCTGAAAGTTTTGTTAGGGTGGAACTGGGAACAGCTCTTTCTAAAAAACCCACCAGGTAACTCTGAAGATGAACCAGGTTTAGGAATCTCAGTTGAGGGCCTGGGACATTGTTTGAAGGGTTTGGGAGAAAAGTACCCCTGTAGGGCACCAAGAGCTGTTTGGGAAGCCGGGAGAGGAGGGGCCCAACCCAGCACTAAATTCAGAGCGATGAGGGCAGAAAGAGGCCTCATTGCTTTCATATCAAGTTCAGACTTGTCCCCCACCCCCACCGTAGGCCACAGGCAGCACAACACAGCAGGCTGGCCTTGGAGGAAAGGGTGGGTCACCAGCTTTGAAGCCAGCCAGGCGTATTTCCCCCAGTCACCACTGAGTGCCCTGGGCAGGACACAGGGGCACGAGACAGAGCCTGGCGTGCCAGGCTGTTTCCATCACACACGGAGGGGCAGGAAGCACAGGCTTGGAAGGGGCCCAGACCTGTAGGAGGTTTTCAGAGCCTGCTCCCAGCTGGGCTGCAGAACCCACTGGGCACAAGAAGGCCTAAGGGAACTTGGCAGAAGGAAGGCAAAATGTCCCAGGTCTTTAAGCACTAATTCTTCATCCTTGACTTTGTCAATGTCTCTCGCTAGTCATTGACCATTCCAGGGTAGGGTCTCTGCCTTACCTTTTGGAAGGCCCAGTGCCTTGTGTCAAGCCTGTCCACAGTAAGTATGTGATGCGTGTTTGTTAAATTCAACTGACTACTCCTTTTCCAATGACCTCAGCGTCCATCTCCCTTGTTACAGGTTCACTCGTGTTGAGGGGATCCAGCTCATAACCTGCACACAGTACATTCAGAGTTTTCTTGATTTGTTGATCTGCTATGAACGGCTAGAAAACTCTCTTCTTCTGGTTGTTGGTTTGCATCCCATGTGTCCCAATGGACTTTATCACCATCATTGATGCTAGACCCTCTACCATGACCCCTGCCCTCAACCTCCTTCTTCAACTTTTACTGTAATGCAAACTGTAAATACAAACAAGTTAGATTTGAGGTTGTTCTTGCCTCTGTCTGACCTGGAGAAAAGCAATGAGGCATCCCAGTCCTACGCTGTGTGATCTTAGACAAATTGTTCAACCTCTGAGTACTTTATCTCATCTGTGAAAAGGATCTACAAAGTCCACCTTACAGAGCAAGTAGATGGATTAAGGTACTTAAAGTACATGGAACAAAAGCTGTGATTTGTATACATAAGTAACTATTAGGGCTGAGGATATAGCTCTGTGGTAGAGTGCTTGCCTAGTGTTCACGGGGGTCCTTGTTTCAATTCCCAGAACCACTAAAAAAGTAAAATCTTGCAGAACCAACTGTTACTATATTCTCAATTTGGGGATAGCCCAGCCTCAGGCTTTGTGTCTCAAGGCCATGGTCTCTCAAAATTGCAGAGCTTTGACTTTCTCACAGCTGTGGACAGAAGGAGGGGCTGAACTCCAGGGTCCAGGCTCAGAGACTCTCCAGGTCTAGGAACTATGTGTAGAACTCAGCACTGTATAAGTAAAGCTCTACTTATTAATAATGACAGGGTTTAAGCTTTGCTGCATGTTTGTTCACACACTTACCCAAGTGTGTTTACTATCCTTGTTTATTAAGTATGAGTGGTATGGTTTTGGGTGGGGATATATACACTCCAGGCTTGGACACTTGAACAAAGAGCTACTTAGGCCAGGTGCCAGGTCCCCATTACAAAAGCACAGGTCCTTGTCCTTGAGGACCCTGTGTTCCTGAATCACAGCCTTTGTTCTCAGGAACTGGGAGAGGCAGGTCACTGGCCAGCACCATTCCTGAGGTGGCTGAGTTGGAGGGAAGGATCCTTGGAGCCAGATGTATCTGTCCCATAAGTATCTATGGGATCTGCTGTGTGCCGTGTGCTGGTCTAATCTTCTCAGGTGAATGAGAGACAATTTAATTGATACTTTTTTTATCATTTGAAACAAGTCTGTTGACATTTATTAACACAATGTACTGAATATCAACCCTGTTTGGGATTGGCAAGGAGAGGAAGAGGGACTTGCACTGGCTGTGACAAGAACCCCAGTTCTCAAAGCCCCAAGGCGTGCAGATATGGAGAGGACAGCTTCTTCTCCTGACAGCCACTAGGCTGACACACCTCACCACACCTGTTCACACCTTGGGCTCAGACCAGGGATAATGACGGGCAGCTCATACTCTAAAAAAAAAAAAAATTGCAGCCTAATAAGTGCAGTCAGGACAGGGGGTTCAGGGAGGAGCAGGAGGGCACCTATGGATCTTAACAGTGACTCCAATTTAGGTCTTTTTCCCCCTTCATGCTGTAGACTTAGCAAGGGAAGCCAGGAACAGAGCCATTTGATAAATACCATACTTGTATACAGCTAAGGGTTTGAACAATTTTGTTCCTGACTATGGCCAGGAATTCCCAACTTTCTCCTCCCTACTCTCCTCCATCCTGAAATTTGACGTTAGCAGTACAAGGGGTTCCTCAGCTTACAGCCCTCAGCAGCCTCAGCAGCTGAATGTCCATAGGCAGTTGGGGGGAGCAAGGTACCAGGGACCTTCTTAGGAGGCCATAGCCAGGGTTTCCAGTGACCAGTGTCTGTCCAGGCAGTTATGGATGCTCCTGCCCCATCCTGCAGTGGAGCTCTGAGGGTGTCTGGTACCCTCAGGGCATTCCTGGGTTTGGAGGATGACTGGGCATTGGGTTCACCCTCTCTGTCACTGTCATTTCTCACACACAAGTACAAGCACATGTGCAAGCCTGGGAGCAAACAGCCCTCAACTCTGTGTGTTGGGCATCTCTCAAACCCATCAGGATCTCAAAGCCACAAGCTCTGCCCAGCCCTGGCATCAGGAAGGGCCATGCTTTGCTTCTCCCTTAATTGGCTCCCGTGGACCCGAGTTCATTCTCCCAAATTCCAGTCCTCCCTTCTCAGGACAAGCACTGAAACACTTCCTCGTGTCTCTTCTTGGAACCGGCTCACATAGCACTTGCGTGGCTTTTGATACAGAGTCTGATAAGTGGTGTCGTGCCTGCCTGTGTTCAGCATAGAGAATCTAAAGTTCAGAGGGATTAAATACAACGCCAAGGATACACACAGTGACTGGCCACTGAGTCATCCAGTCTCCCTCGTGAAAGTTATTTAAAGCGGCACAGTCCAGGCTCCCAACAGAAATGAGGTGGAGGAGAGAGAAACAGGGGCAGGTGGAAGGTGAGCCAAGAATAAACGGTGCTCTCAGCATAGACCAGCCCCCTAGGTGGAACAGTCACTCCATTTGAGGAGATTCCATTGCATGGCTGGTAATTTCTGGAGCAGGTGTGACAATTCAGCAAGGAGAGGGCTTGTAGGCCAGTGGACTATCTAGGTTTATAAGTCAGCATCATCAAGTATGCCTGGTTGGAAAGATGGGGAAATTAATATGCATATTCAATAGCTCAGACCAAGAAGGAACTGATGCCTAAGAACATAATTTATTGGGAACTTGCCACATGTCGAGATTGATGCTACGAGTTTTCTCTATGTTGTCTTCTAAAATCTTCACAATAGCCCTGAGGCATGTGTTCAGTGATTGGAGGACTACCTCTGGCAGTCAGGCTGGGTTCGTCTGTCAGGGCCTTCAGCCTGGTCATAACAGCAGATCTAGCCTCTGACATACCTCAGGGACTCCCATCACTGGTATATGGCGCTAACTCTGTGCCTGACACATCCAAGAACAGGGACTTCCTGAGGCTGTGCATCCACCAATCATCACCCACACCCAGCCCTGAGGTCTGCCAGAGACAGGCTCTGACTACAGGTAGGTGCCTCCATCCCAGCTGGAGCAGCACAGTGTGATCTAAAGGGAAGAAGATCCAGGCTGACCCCATCTGCTGCACAGCCAGGTGAGCAGGGAGATGCAGGTAGGAGGCTTCCTGAGTCCAGAGACGGGACACCAGGCCTGCCCACCAACTTGACCTCACTCCAAAGACCAGTGATTGTGGGTTTCTCTGAACCAGTCAGGCTTAGCACAAAGGGGAAGGAGGACTCAGGGAAGAGGAAAGTGCAGAGAGGTTTTTGGAGATCACGCCCAGCTAGATAAGAGTCAGAACCCAGAACTTCTGACCACCGGTAATGGCGGCACCTCTCAGCACTTGCACAGAACGCTCTGTGGGGCATGTGTTGTATGACCATTGACTAAACTGAGTGTTATGGGTTAGACCTTAAATGTCCCTTAGAGACCTTGTATAGAAGGCTTGGTCACTAGCCTCTACTGTCACTGGGAGGTGGCAGACCCTTCAGGAGGTGGGACTGTGGGAGGAAGTGAGGTCATTGTGGACATACTCTTGGGACTGCATCCCCTTCCTCTGTCTCTCTTTCTCTGCTTTCCAGACCCCATGAGGTAAACAGCTTTACTCTATCAAATGCTCTCTGCCATGATGTTCTGCCCTGCCACAGGCCCAAAAGGCAACCATGAATTGAAACCATAGAGCCAAATAAGTTTTCCCTTCTTATAAACTGATTATCTCATGTATTTTGTCACAGCGACAGAGAGCTGACTAGCACACATACGTACAAAGAAGGTGACCTTCCCAGGGTCACACCAGCTAGTTGAATCTTCTCATCCCAGTGCCATTGTTTTTACCCACTCCTGCAAAACTTCTACATCCTTGGCACCTGGTTATGATTGATCACATTCTCCGGAATCCAAAGGGCATAGGGCTGTGTGCCCAGCTGCTGGCTCACCAGTCACCTGCTGTTTTATGACCAGTCATAAATGCCCTGTGATTGCAAAGGACACAGGATCCTGGAACCTCAAAGGCAAGTCCACAGATGCACAGTCAACCTGTACTGATGCTCAGACACACCGTTCTGCTATCCACACTTCTCTCATGATGCAGGAGCCCCAGAACCACCTCCTACCTCTGCCCACCCATGCAGCCCTGATGGCCTTCTCCGCCACGTCCTCCTCCAAAAAGCTCCTACACCAGGTGTTGAGACTGGGGAAAACGGACAGGTATATAATTATCAAGAAAAGGAAATGGGTAGATAGCACTCTCCATCACCTGGTTGGTAACAACCTCCCCGGGGAAGGGGAAGGATCACATTTCCAACACAAGCAATCACCCCCCCGGAGGGCTCTCTTCCTGCCCTTTTGGTCACATAGGCAAAATAAGAGGAGGAGGGGCATAAGAATAAAGGAAACCTAAAATCTATAAAAGGAGCAAGACACCCCCACTCCCTCAGGCACCAGCTGTGGACCCCCTCCTCTCCAGAGGAGTCTCTCCCTCTCGTATTCATTCTCTCTCTCACTCTCTCTCTCTCTCTCTCTATCTCTATCTCTCTCTATTTTTCTCTATCTCTCTCTCCCCCCTAGCCTTTAAGCCTTTAAATAAAACTTTTTGCTCTTGCCTTGGTGCTTCTCAATTGTTCATTCTTCAACTCAGAAGAAATGAGGCCCTGATCCTGATTTTGAAGACTGGTGGCATCTCCTCCTGAAGAGTCTTCTCTGACCTCCCTCCCACAAGGCCATCTGGGTTGTGATGGGAGTGTGGCTTGGCTCCAATCTAGTTCACTATGAAATGTAGGTGAGATGCTTCAGTTCTCTGTGCCTCAGTTTCCCTATTTGTGAAGAGGGAGACAAGAGTGTGCGAGAAGCAGGCCACAGCCCAACTGGACTCCCTCTGCTCCTGCGCTGGGTGGCACCTGCTCTCACCTGGCACAGTGGTGTGGTCTGTTCTGCTGTGGGGACCCAGGAGGGCAGGAGCAGGACAGGTCCTCTGTGAGTGAAGCCTCTTTGGTAGACAGATCATTCTTGATTATTTGAACCAAGTGAGGGAGGAAAATATAAATAACCCAAAATAGAAGATATCGTTTCTAATTACACGATCACTCAAGTTAATCACACTGAGAAAAACAGAAAGGGTGCTGACTGCATTCCACAGCTAGAGAGAAGCAATCTTTTTTTCAGTCTTTCCTGGAAGGGTTTATCCTTAGGAGGTTGTTTTTACTCAACTCCCTTGTAAACGTGTGGGGCAGATGATTCACACCCTGATTCCACACAGGATCCCTTAAAGGGAAAGACACCACAGCTTCTCATTGTTCTCTGATTATATTCTGGATTTAACAGAAACCAGCTCCCTGCCCTGGGGAGTGCACTATGGTGACCCCAGAGCAGGAACTGGGCAGAGACTCTGAATCCATAGCAGGCCCTTAACAGATGTTGTGATAGATTCACACTGGGTCACCGGGTCAGCATTTCTCCATCTGCACCTGGTTCCTGAACCAGTCAGCAGATCTGTGAGTCTCACCTGGGGAACAAAGGGGTTCCTGGCCTGCTTGTGGCAGCTGTGGCCCAGTTAGAGGGTACAGCTATCCCTGTCTGCCACTTGCCCGTAGGCCAAGACCTGTTCTACCCAGTGGTTCCTCTGTGCCAGTTCAGGGGTCAGTGTAGACAGGTGGACTCTGCAGCCTGCTCTGGCCCCTCCCCCCCTTGCCTCCCCAGCCCTCAGACCCTCTCTCTCCCACTCCTCTCGGGTTTGTCTCTTTCTCGCTGTCTTCCTCTCAGTCTTTCTGCCCCACTCAGTCTCTCTCCACTCGTCTCTGTCTTGTCCCTCTCCCTTCTTTCTTGTCTGAGGAGGCCACATAGAGCATACTCTGCTCTTGGCCTCCCTCCAGACATGTGGTCTCATTCCCTTCAGTGGGAACGAGGAGGTGCAGTGACGGAGCAGGGGAGAGCAGAGCCCTCGGTTTTCAATGTGCCCATTCGAGTTGTGCACACTTCTGTTGGAGGTTCCTGGGCCTTTTCCAGGGGTTTATTACCCATTTCCTCAGACCCCAGGCCCTGAGCACGCCCACCAGGACCTTGAACTCAGGGGAACAGAACCCACCCATGTCTGTGCCTTAAGGCTTCCCTGTGAGTGTGCACATGCCCAAACTCACATCTAAGTATGCACACACTTGCACACACAGTCACAGGTACACACTGACACACTCATAAAGACATACTCAGACATTCACACACATACACTCAGATATGCACTGACACACTCAGACATGCACATACTCATTGGCACACACATTCACACACTCCGGCATGGCTCACATTCAGACACACTCACATACAAGTGCACATGCAGGCACATACTTACAAACTCACACACTCAGACACACTTACAGACATATGCTGACACACTCAGTCTCTCTCATATCCCTAGGCATGCACTGACATGCTCATGCACTCACAGGTATGCCATGACACGCTCATCCACATACACATGCATATATGCAAACACATACACACTTTGTTCTTCAGCATGTCCATGGAGGTAAAGGGGATATATGTGAACCAAGAAAACCACCCTAAGTGCTAACTATTTAACAAAATGCCCAATTCAATACACATTACAGAAAGTCAGAAATTATAGATGTCTAAACAGTTAAGATCCAAAGCATTTAGTGACCTCGGTGACTCTTTGTCACCCCTCCACTGCCTCAGTCCCCTTGCTTACAATTTGGCACATGCTGGATTTTAAAGCCTCTAATGCTCTGGTTGGGATTTACTCATGAACACACATGAGGACCACCACCCCCACTCCCTCCCCAGGGCTTGCAGAAATACCTGCATGAGACTCTCTGGGGGCCTGGCATGTTGCCTCTGCAGGTAGGACTTGAGGGCCAGACCTGAGGGCCATTGTTTGTTAGGGACCAGTGAAAGTCAGACATGCAGCCATCTCCCCAGCTCACAGGCCTCCCCTTCACCAGATCCTCAAATATTACACCAGCCCGCCTCCATCTAGGGCTTCCTGACTCCAAGAAAGGGTGCAGGCTGGTGGGCAGGTAATAGAAAAAAGCTGCCCCTCCAGGTTAATAGATAAAAGTCTCTGACTCAAAAAAGATCCCGAATTCCCACCACGGTGGGAAAAAGAGAGTTAGAAGATTAGAGTTAGAAGATTAAAGTACAGTCTCCTCCCAAAGCCCATCCGTGTGGGCCAGAGAGACAGGGAGGGACTGCGACTCTCCAGAGACCTGACAGCGTTGCAAAAAAAAAGAGAAGAGGGAGAAACAAGAGACCCTGGTTTCCTTGATCCCTGGAATGGAAATAACATCCAAGTGAGGGAGACATAGCTAAAGGTGACCTTGATGTGTCCATGACAATCCTTGGTTACAAGAAACGAGATCAAGGGAAGTAGTAGAAGAACATGCGGGTCATGACCGTCTGAGGACAACCAGAATCCAGGCTGTGGCTGGGGTAAGTCCCAAAGATATGATGAAAGGTCTCTCTGGAGCATGAAGGTAAGGCGAGTGCTGGGTTCCCATCCCAGAACAGAAACGGGGGGCATGGCCTGGCTCTGGTCACCCTTGACTTATGGTCAGAATTGTACCAGTCTGGGAGAGGCAGGTGCAAAGCTGAGGATCAGCTAGCAGACAAAGGGACACAGAAACCAAGGGTGTCAACTGGATTAGACGTCACATTTTACAGTGTCCCCACAAGGGCAGTAGCTGGCCCATGAGCCCAGGGAGGAAGTACACATGCTGTGACCAGAGCACCCCCACCCCCAACTAAAGCAGCGAGAAGGAGAGAGAGGGCATCTGCCCCAGGGAAGGTGCATTCAAGGACCACAGGTCATCTTCAACACATTTAAGAGAACTTTCCAGAAAGTTTCTGTTTTGGTGACTTTTTTTTTTTTTGGTAACTTTTCATTTTAAGATAATTTCAAAATTACAGAAAAGTTACATGAAGTTAGAAGAATTCCATATACTTTCACCTAAACTCACTAATTGGTTACATTTGCCCATTAGCCTTGTCATTCTCTATATAGGTACCTTCTTCCTTGTGCGTGGAGGAGGGTATGTTTCTCTCTCACAACCACAACACAATTATCAAAATTACAAATTGCATTTTCAAAAATTATGAATTTCAGTATTGATACCATACTATTATCTAACCTATGACCTATATTTAAATTTCTCCCACTATCCCAATAATGTCTCTTAGAGCTACTTTGTTTCTTAGTCCAGGTCCCAACCCAGCTCCATGTATTCCATTTAGCTGTCACGGCTCTTTCTTCCTGTGGCAGATGTAAAACATGGCCTTGAATTCTTCTGCTCTCCTCCAGTTGAGATCTGGGCCTACATCCCTCAATCCGAGTGGATTTGCAGCTGTTTTAAACAATGGAGAAAGTGACACTGCGGCATTGAGGCAAAGAGGTAAAAGGCCATGTGGCTTCCACTTGGCCACTAGAATGCTCACTCAGGAGTCCTAAAGCACCTGGGGACTGTCATGATTTGGGGGAGTCCAAGCAACATGGAGGGGCCACATGTGGGCGTTTGAATTCACCATTCCAGCTGAGCCCAACCTGGGAGTCTTCCCAGCTAAGGCTTCTGGTGCACCCACAAAGGACAGGCTGGGATTTGCCTGCAGCCATTCTAGTCACCCCAAACCATTTAAGTGTCCCTGGCTGAGGTCCCAAAGTTCAGAGCAGACACAAACCATTTCTGAATTCCTAACAAAAGCCATGAGCACAATGAGATACTTTTGCGCCATAGGATTTGGAGGTTGGTGACACAACAGTGTCCAGCTCTTGCAACCAGGAGGTGTGAGGCACCTGGTAGGCTGCACAGGCTGGAGTTCTCCCACCGACTCCTCCTGGAGCTCAGGTTTCTGTGAGCTGATCAGCACAGACAGAGTATCCATAGCATGGCAGGCCAAGGGCACCAGGGGATGACCCCAGGTCTGACAACATTGGAGAGGAGGCAAAGCAGGGTCAACGGGGCCAGCATGAGACACTTGTGACTTCACCAGGGCCCCCCTGACCCAGCCAATTTGTGGGCAGGCTGGCAAAGCTTTGTGAGGATCAGTGCCACACTGCAGTTGAAAGGGTGACCTGAGGTCAGTGAGAACAATAAGGAGATAAACCTGAGAAGGGAAAGGCATCCCCTGGGCTACATTCCCCAAACTTGCCCAAACAAGAGCATCGCTTGGGGTGATTTTTCCAAAACACCAGCGTTTTATTTGCTCTATCTGAGGTGGGAAAAAAATCTGTATTCTAAACACAAGTTTCTGAGTGATTCTCCTGATCAGGATATTTTGAGAAATATAAAGTTAACAAAAAGTATTTTAACTTCAAGGAATCAGGAAAAAAGCCTGCAAATGGGGTGGGAATGAGAAGAAGAGTACCTATAAAAAGCTAGGTCATGGGATGGGGTTGTGGCTCAGTGGTAGAGCACTTGCCTAGCATATATGAGGCACTGGGTTCGATTCTCAGCACCACATATAAATAAATAAAATCAAGGTCCATCAACAACTAAAAAATATATTTTAAAAAAAAGCAAGGTCATGTTTTAAGCCTGTGCTTGGGCAAGTGAGTTATGAGAGTCTAAACCCCACAGAGGATTCCCTATGAGGTTAGACAGCTAGGGTCAGGCACCGCGGGATGGTTGGCACCCTGAGACAGGGCTTCCCTGGACAGGGACAGGGACGGTAAGGGGCACATGGAGAAAAGAAAAGGCTCGGCCCTAAGTCTCAGTCTTTGAAGCAAAAACACCCCCCTCTGGTTCTCCAGAATGTAACAGCAACAGTTATACAATGAGCAACTGGAAAGGAATCCACCACAGGACTCCTCACAAAATCATCACCCAGAGACATGGTCTGAACAGGCCAAAGATACTGCCTTTGCCATTTAGAGGTTGAGGCAGAGGCTGTGGGATAGATCTGCCAATAGCCCATCTTCAGACCATCAGACCCCTCCTCTGGCCTTATTTTCAATTTTACTTATTTTTTTTTTAATTTTTTCAGTCTTTTGATGCTGATACTCTGACATGTGGGAAAGGAGAGGAAAAGGAATCCCCAGCGCAGGATGAGAGAAAGGGAGGGAGAGATTGAAGACAGTCAAGTGTGAGGCGGGAACACACACAAAAAAAGAAAAGGCTCTAAAGGGCCAAGTGGACCCCTGACGAAGCAGACACATAGAAGGCACATACTGGTAGTGCACAGTGGGGTGCTGGATGGGGGCTAGCCAGGCCCCAGAGGGTGGCAAAAGGGATTCACAATTGACATTTGGAACAATCACCCCTGAATAACAACCTTCTCTCACAGCCGACCTCCAGCCCTCCCCTCAACTCCTTGACTCCTGAAGGATCGGTCAAGAGCCTCTAGGCTCTTTTTTGTTATCCTTTTCTGCACCACTGGTTGCCCTGGTGACCACTGCAGCTGGCCCCTGGACTCCCAAAGCAGGCGTTGTAATGGGAATCTCAGGCAGGTTTGTTCTGCTTGGCCGGTTTTGAGGACAATAGGAGGAATGCAGGCCAAACAGCTCTGGTTGCAGAACCTGTCCCCAAGGACACCCACACACATACCAAATAAGGGGAGAGAACAGAATTTGGGAGGAAAGGTGAGGATGGGGACGGGTCAGCTCAGAGCAACGCTGAGGAGGAACCTGGACTATGGAAGTTCCCTATGACAAGCTTGGGGGCCCGGCAGTGGGATGAGCCTGCAGCTGATTAAATCACAGCCCCGGGAGCACTGGATTGCTTCATGCAGTGACCTGAGTGGAAACCTGCTGATCAGATCTGCAGATGCCCCAGAGCTTCAAGGGACAGCGAATGTACTTCAGATGACAAAACCACTGTTCATAAAAAAGACCTCATTAGCGTGGAACTGTGGGCTGACAGCAACCACTGTAAAAAGTGTATTACAGGGAAACTTGGTGGGTGTGACCCCACCGGAACCTAAAGTCCAGAAAGCAGATGCAATTGGAATAATGCATTTGTTGCTTGGTTATCATCTGTACCCCGCTACTTTGTCTAGTGACTAGGAACCCCTTAAGTAAATTGTATAGGTCTCAGAAGCAAAGCTGAGCAGTGCCATTTTTAACTGTTTCCCATATTGTGTTTAAAGCATATGTACTTACATAACTCAGGGCCTGTATACTGTAGTCAAGAGCAAGATTTTCTAGAGCCAAACTATCTGGGTTTGAATCTTAGCTCTATTATTTTATAAGCTCTGTGTCCTTGAGAAAGTTACTTAACCCCTCTGGGTGTGGGTTGCCTGTCTATGCAATGGAGACACTAAGATTACCTCCTTCCTCCGGTTTTGATGAGAAATGAGTTAGTAAAGCACTCACAAGAGGAAGTAAATCCTTGTAGTGGTTGCTACTGGTGTTACTGACTCAGCTGTGTGCTTTCAAAATGTTGCTGAGCAAAATTGAAATCGTCTGGAGTCCTCTAGACTCTGCCTGACAAGTCTCAAAGTCAAATACTCAAAGTCCTCAGTGTCATTAGGCTGTCTGGCCACTTCCCGTGGGGCTATGAGTAAGAAGGACCAGTAGCCCTCTTCCCAGGACAGCCTGAAGCTACAGGCACCATGTTGCTCCTGTGGCCCTTGGAGAGACTTCCTGTGGAGAGGTCGGATCCTCTGCTGGCTGGTCCTCAGGATCTGGTTTTCTGAGGACCTGTGGCTCTGGGGAAGCACGTCTTCCTCCAGCAAATCCTCACCAGCAAAGCTGGAGCCACGGAAACCCGGCACTCTGACTTCCTGCTTAGCTACAGACCCCTTCTTCTTCTCACCAGGGCATATCCCAGGGACGATGGAACATTCTATAAACATCTACTTGTCCAGAGGAGAAAAAGCCTGCTTTAGTTCAAACCCTGGAAGATGTGTTGGTAGAATGTCCAACACATGACCTGGGACTTCTTCCGGCTCTGGGACCTTGGCCAAGTCTTATTTCTAACTTCTCCTTGTCAACACAGTAGCACTGATTTCAGGAGAGACTGGGAGCTTCCCATTCACATGAACTTGTCTGGGAATGGATTGGCACCATGCTTTGCAAGAATGCAGCCATCATCTCTAGGACAGTGGCTCTCAGTCAGGCAAGGTGGGGTCTTTCCAAGCTTTGTACGTTTCAGAATCACATTCTTTCCCATTTGCCTTCCCCGCAAACCTAAAACAGATTGGAAGTAACAGAAACCGTGCATAAAAGACAACACCCACGATGGAAAACTGCCAAACCTCCTCTTAAAACCTAAATGTGGTCTCTTCCTGTTTGTCTTGACCCACATTTTCAATTTTACTTGCGTGTTATTTATTCTGCAAACACTCAAGCATCTGATGCCAGATGCCATTCTACTGCAAACTATGCGTCATTTAATCCTCATAACAGCTCCATACAGTAGGTACTGGTGTTCATCTCCATTTTCAGAGGTGGAAACTGAGGTTCAGTGCATAGTCAGCAAGTAGCCAATCAGCATACAGACCAGGCAGTGAGCACCAGCGTCCATGGTCTCAGCCCACCGCCCACCTGTCACTCTGTTGTCACCCACCTGTCACTCTGTTGTGTACACGGGTATTTTCCAAACAGACTAGAATCCTCTAGAAGGCAGACACCATGTGTCTTCCCGAAAATCCTGAAGGAACCAAGATGCATTGTGATGATGTCAATGGCCTTTAGCTGTCGCAGCAATGCCCAAAACTCACCTCCAAGTTACTGTGTGAAAACCACACTGGGAAGAAGAAGCCAGCTCCTCTCTGCTGGAGCTCCACTTCCTACAACCTGCCCGATGCTCTCAGAGCCATGATCCCCACTCCAGGCCTCAAAGAGGAGCCTGGGCCTGGGCAAGGCACAGTCTCAGGACGCCTGCTCCCCAGGGGGAGGCAGCCTCCCCGCGGTGGTCTGCCTGACCTTCCCGAGACTTGCTCCACCACACCCCTTCCAGCTTCCTGGACTGCAAAACAGCATCTTCGCTTTCATTGTTCTTTGAGGAAATTTGGCAGCAGGCACAGAACAAATTTCTTGCAGGTCCCCAGCTCCGCACATGAAAGACAGGCTGCAGTCTGCAGCTGTCTCCACCCATGCCCCTGTGCCCCGGAGCTCCCCGCCTAAGCCTGCAGATTAGGGAGTAGCCCTGCCTCTTTTGTTAGTGTCCCCACCTGGAGATGCTGAGTTGGAAGGGAGACAACAGCTGGCAGTAGGCTGGCTGGCTCCAGGATGCCATCTCAGCAATCTGCCTGGCCTGAGCACCCCGTGCTGGGGACAGAGGGAAGGGAAGCCAGGAGCACCTCCAAGGGGCTGCAGCCACTGATCTCAGGAACGTCACATGCTTGATGCCACAGAGGCCTCACACAGACCATGTACAATGGGAGGGTGCTCTGGCCTTAATTCCTCTCCTCACTTCTGTCAGGGGATCAGCTTTTAGCACCCCCACTGAGATGGGTTTTGTTTGTTTGTTGTGTGAACTAGGGCAAGTTCTGCTCTGAAGGCAATGGCAGCTAGAACCCTTACTAGGAATTCCTACCTTGCTGGGGCTCCTCCCACCTGCCCTCCAAGGCTGGCAGGTGAGACCCCGAGGCATGATCACACCAGAAAAATGAAGAAGTGACATGCACCATCAGCTAGCGGGCTGCTATGATACCAGCAACTCTGAGTTCCATTTCCCCAGATGTGAAGATTGAACCTCGAGAAATGCCCAGGCAGGCATAGAAATCAAGTTTTACTTAAAGAATAAAAAGAGATTTCTCCTGGGAGGAAGAAAGGGACCGACCCAGAGTTGGTATCCAAAGAAGTGAGGGTGGCCTGCCCCTTTTGTACATGTTAGATTTTCTTGGTTCTCCTGCCCTCCTTCCCCTTATCTTGCCTCTTTCCTCTCCCCATCCTGAGTACATAAAGCTGCCAGGGGATGAACCAAAAGGTCAGAGAAAATGGGCAGAAGAAGGGTCACCCTGGAGGTGCTTCATTAATAGCCTTTTTGCAGGAACTGTTCCCTGTAAACAGGTAACCTTGGTAATGTCAGAGGGTGGGCAGAAGGGCTCTGGAGGTATTAGCATTGCAATCCCTCAAGGCCATCTCTGTCTTCCCAGACCCAAAGCAGCTTTCATCCCCTGAGTGCAGCCCCATCACCGAGCTACACAAACTGCCTGTCCTTTGTTCTTGCTTCTGCTTTCTGGTGTTGGACAGTCTCTGGACCCCCTTCCAGAAACCAGAGGGCATTTTGGAAGTGGAGCAGCCCCTCTCGTTCTCCATGCATCATCCATAGGTATGAGGGTGGATTTTCACAGCGTCCCTGCAACATAGATGGGGTGGGTTTTTATTATGCCCATTACGCTGATGTGGAAACTGTAGTACCTGAGAAGTGACCTCCAGAATGCCATCCTCTCTGTCATCACCAGTACTTTTCACTTCAACACACTGCAATCAAGTAAGATCACCACGCAAAAGGTGAGCAAAATAAGGAGAGTTGCAAGGATTGCAACTCTGGGGGTTGGATTGTCACCCAGTCTCAGTTCTGTCGAGTCTCTCTGGAGTCAGGATAAAAGCAGGAGCTTTGGACAGAACCCTATGGGTACCAGTCCAGTCATCCCCCAACTCCACTCCTAGGAGAACCCACCCTAAACTTAGCACATGTAACTTCCCTCTAGAATATTCTATTACTCCCTGCTGCCTGTTCTGCTACAGACAGAAGTCTATTCCAAGACACTCCAGTCAAAAGCATCTTTCCTTAAGAAAACCAAGGGAGACAGGCTGGGGATGTCACTTAGGGGTAGGGAAGGGCCCTTGCCTAATAAGTGTGAAGTCCTGGGTTTGATTCTTACCATCAGAAAAAGGGGAAGAAAGATGAAAGAAGAGACAGAGAGAAGAAGGAAGGAAGGAAGGAAGGAAGGAAGGAAGGAAAGAAAAGAGAGAGAGGGAGGGAGAGAGAGAGAGAGAGAAAGGTGGGTGAAGAAAACCGAGGTACAGGCAGTATCTATTAGCCCAAGAAGGTGAAGAGGGTAGACTGGGGACCCTCAGGGAGGTGGCTGCTCTGGACAACAAGTGCCTAAAAATAACCATGCACTCCTGACCACTGAGTGACAGCCTCTCCCTGGGCACAGCTGGAACTATGTGGCACAGCACTGGGGGAGCAAGAGCCACGGAGACTAAGTGTCCCCAGAGAGCTTAAGCAAGCTATTTGAAGCCAGTTTATTGGGCAGCCACGATGGCTCATACATGCTTTCTTGGTGACCCTCAGAGGCACTTGGTCCGGGGAGATGACAGAGAAGACAAAGTTGGTTTGGCCAGAGGTAGAAACAAAAGGAGCAGGATGCAGTACAGACATGCAGAAGGCAGAACAGGCAACAGGCAGCATGTCACCAGAGGCCTGCAGCCAGACTGCAGGGCCCATAGCTGGGAGCTACCCTGGCTCTAAGGAGCCTCAGGAAACCTCCTGCCACTTGAGGGCTTGGCTAGAAAGAGGTAGCCTAAGACTGATTGCTGCAGCAGGTGGGCCCAGTCCCCAGGTGGGCAGGTTTTGCCATGCATGCTGGACCGAGATGTGCCTGAGGGAGACTCAGGAGCCAGGGCACTAGCTGTCTTGGAGTACCTGTCCACCCACATCTCTGGCACTGGTGGGTAATTCCCTCCCACTGGCTGAAACCTGTGGCAGTGCCAACTGCCCAGCCCTGCTGTGGGTGTATGCATAGAGGTCCCTTGCCATAGTATTCCATAGAAAACCACCACAATGCCAAGGTCTGGCCGGCTACAGCCTACTATCTCAGCCAGTTCCTGCTGCCCAAGCCCACACCCTGGGATTCTGATCTGCAGCTATCAATGAGTCACTGCCTATGACTCCTGTCTATCCCCAATTCGTTGGTAGAGTTCCAGGCCCCCAGATGTGAGGCTGCCTCTTTTGAGTCCTCTTTCAGCCCCAATTCTATTGCTTTCCTATTGTCCCTAAGCCCCCAGGACCTGCCATATCTGAATAAGAAATGCCTATCAGTGTTCTGTGTTCTGTGTCCCCATGCCTTGAGTTAGCTGTGACAATGATCAGATTCTAACATCTGTTGAGAAACTATTCATGTGCATGCCCCAATGTTTCAAATGTGCAAGACACGGATCTTAACCAGAATGCATTTCCAGTTGGATAGAATACAGACGGTCAGCAACCTACAGTGTTCGGGTTACAATATCTCAGGTTTATGATGGTGTGAAAGTGACCCATTCAGTAAAAATCACACCTCAAATTTTGAATTTGGATCTTTTCCCAGGCTAGTACTCTGCCGTATGATACTCTCCAGTATCATAAAGCTCAGATAAGGCATTGAATCTAAATCCATGGGCAGTGGGTACTATCAGAGCATAAAGTGGGGCTGGGAATAGGGAGAAGGCAGGAATGCCAAGCGGGGTTTTCCAGAGGTCAGTCTGGATGTGGTTCGAGGTAGACCCATAAGACCATGGAGGGAAAGAGTAAAGGCAGGAATCACTTCCTGATCAGGCTATGAGCAAAGAGGCTGCAGAGGAAGAGGGGGTGGACCATGGCTTCCCTGGACTCAGACCAGAAACTCTGGTCAAGCAAAGCATGCTAGTGACCCACATGGCATCTTCCCCCTGCCCCCATGGTACGGAGTTTGAACTCAGGAACCCTCTACCATGGAGCTACATCTCCTTTTTGTTTTTTTTATTTTGAGGCAGTATCTTCCTAAGTTGCCCAGATTGGTCTTGATTTTGTGATCCTCCTGCCTCAGCCTCTCCAAATAGCTAGGATTACAGATGTGCACATCATGCTTGGAGTAAGCCAAACTCTTCATGGAACCCCTTAAAAAGATATCCCACTGACTCAGGAGGCTGAGGCAGGAGGATCTCAAGATTGTGAACAGCCTGGGCAACTTAGCAAGATAACTGTCTCAAAATAAAAAATAAAAATAAAAAGGGCTGGGAATGTAGCTTAATGGTAGAGTGCTTGCCTAGCAAGCGCGAGGTCCTGGGTTTGATTCTAAGCACCACCAAAAAAAAAAAAAAAAAGCAGCAGGGACCAAGGCTCAAACTCCAGCCAAGGAGAGGCTTGTGGGGAGTACTGTCCCATCTCACTACCCAGTTCCTATGCACAGGACAGGGCAGGGCTGGGATACTGCCTCAGACCCTGAGGGGCACTGAAGCCCCCTCAGGAGGTAGGAAAAGAAACCCTTCACCTCCACCAGTGGCAGGCCCCAGTCCCCAGCCTTCCACATCTATGGAAACAGGAAGCTCCCCTTCCTGCCTTTGTAGAGCTCCGTCTGCTTTCCTGTGTGGAAGGGGGTCGCTATCCCTCTGTTGCAACCTATCCAGGCCTTTTTGATGGGAGTCACATCTTTTATTTAAATTTTAATTTAATGCTATACTGAGCTCAATGAGGCTTCCCCCTGCTTTCTGGGATTTTTCTACCATTCTCACCATCTGGGTGCCCTAAGCTCTCCACAGCTGCCCCCCCCCCCCGTCTCCAAAATGCGCTTCCTGTCTCAGCCTTCCCTGGGCTACTTATCAACTATTTTGTGACTTTCCTTAAACTCTTATCCACAACTTCTTTCTTCCCAAAAATGTAATGCAGCTACAGAGAGGTAGAGCATATGGGCACCACAGAGAAGGCAGAATATCAGCTGTCCCTCTCCTGGAGGGACACCGGGTGGGGGGCTGCCAAGGCCACAGAAGGGCTAGGAAACCCTCCAAACTGGTAGAGCAGGTCCCATCCACAGGATTAGGACTGATATTTCTTGTCACAGCTTTCGGGGTCTCTCCAGTGTACCCCTCCCCCACCTTTATTTTTCCCTGCATGTCAGCCTGCCCTGATGGTGACAAGTCTCTCTCACCCTCATATGTGGCAAACTTCTAATGTGAAGCTTGAGGCCCTTGACCCACAGATTCTCTGAATTTAGTCATGATGCTCTCCATGCAGTTCAAACACAACTGAACTAGGCAAATATTTCTGTTTACTGTTCACGAAGCACCAAGCTAGGCAACTAGAACTAACTCCAAAGGAAGAGGACATGGTTATCCATCTCATGGGATCTGCTTGAAGATTCGGAGGGCATGGTTGACAAACAGGCCAGAAACCTCAATGCTCTGGGTTGTCCTGATGGGTGACAGAGAGGCTTGAAGCCTGAATATGGAATGTGCTCTTCTGACCCCACAGCCATCAGGGTCACAGGCTGAGCTCCCAGAGGGGCTGCCACACCTGTCCCTGTATTTCAAGGGGCCTAAAGGCAGCTTCCCAGGCCCAGACTCAGGGGACTTTCAAGGGGAAGATGGCTTTCCCTGTCCATGTGGCTCTGAGAGCCGGCCTCCCACCATGAAATGCTCTAAGCCGGAGGTCTGCTCGGCCAGCATGGGGGTAGCAGGCGTAGCTAAAGGCTTCCTGGGAACAATGGACTGGGCCAGCTTTCACCTGTTGTTCTCTTCCTGACAGCTGTGGGAGATGAATGAGCCCGAGTGGGGCCAGCAGCTAAAGGAAGGCTGGCTCCAGCCCCCCAAGCTCGGTCCAAGTGGCCTCAGTGCACGCACCAGGGCAAACCTGTCTTGAAGATGCGGTGGAGACTCAGATTGGCCTGAATGTAAGGATTCAAGGCCTCCAAACCTCAGGACTCATCACCCCTGGCATTCACGTGGACTGAACGGTTTTGCCTTCTACCCTGTGTCTCCACAGACAGAGGGAAACCCTACACTGTATAGATGTGGTCGTGTGGCTGGGATCAGGATCTGTTCTGGGAGCCCCCTCCAAGCCACACCTGCAACAACTGCTCCTCCACCAACCAGGAGCAAATGGGAACAGGTGACCCATGACCAGGTGACCCCTGGCAGCCATGGTTTCATGCCCTTTCCCTGCATGTTTGCCTGCTCACGGGGATATTATCCCTGATGCTCAGAAATCTTTTCCCCCATCACATTTGGCAAACTTCACCCCAGATGATTTGAAACCCTGGCCTTATAGATTCTTAGAATTTCCAATCCCAGTGGAGTCGCTGGGGTTTTTAAAACCAAATAGCATGGAGCTATTTGTCTGGTTGCATTTATTTCTCAAACTTACTATATGCGAAGCACCAAGTGAGGCCATTAGAAATAAAGGGACGATGTTATATCATCATCCCCTCACATGGCTTGCTTGAAGATTTGGAAGAGTGTGGCTGACAACTGGACCATTAACAAGAAGAGGACAGCACAAGGAAAAGCATAGCTCAGCACCTACCATGTGCAGGGAGGAGTCATGGGAGCCACAGACCAGGAAAGTCTGCATGTTCTAAAGGATGACAGTGGAATTCTATACAAGGTATTGATATCAATACCAGAATTCAAAAATCATCTTGCTTTTGGAAAGGGAGCATATAGAACTGTCCAAATCACAACAAAAAGGAAGGAAAAGGGGAGTCACTAACCATCATCCAAGAGCATTTTCTGAGTCTGTTGGTATTTCACCTGGGGCAGGAGAAAACTGAGAAACTCTCCCAGCTCTGTCATTCCTAATTTACCAGTTAGATGTGATCATGAATTTTTTTCAAATTATCTGAATGGTAAATGCTCATGGTAGGAAACTTAGCAAGTACAAATACACAAGAAAAAGAAAACATAAATCATGTGTATTTTCATCCACGATGACATGCATTCTTTCATTTTTTTATACATATATTTTTGTTAAATTGTAACATGTTGAATGAGAGCATTGGTTTGGGGTATATTTATATTACTTCATGCAATTGCCACACGTGTACAATGACTGCTTAGACTGGAAAGAGCACATTATTTGTACACTTTTGAATTATTCCTAACCTGGATCTTTGTATGAAGAAAGCTAAGCCCCCCATCTATGGTCTCTTCATTCCTCAACACAATTGTCCACCTTACTAACCCGATTTCACCTTCATTTTCCAACACCGCACGCCTCTGACACATGCTCGTTAGTGGCACACAGGTGCGCATGTATAATATTCCTTAAAACTTCACTACCTCTTATTTAGCCTCTTTGGTTCACTGACTGTCTAAAGAGTCTATTCCTCATGATCAGAGAAGGGTACAAAAATTTCCTGTTCTCGCAGAACTGGCTGTGACCTCAGGGAATGGTTGCTCTTGGAAGAAGCAGTCCATAGATTAAAAACAACCATAGAACACATAAAATTAATATGTTCCCGGTTGTGCACAGAACTGGAGAGAGACAGAGATAAGCTAGTCCCTTCACCACCACCACCACCTTTACCTAACAGATGAGGAAAGTGGTTCTAGAATCAGACTTATCTAAAAGCCTCATCCTGTTTGGATTGGAGTTCTCCTGTGCTCTTAGTAGTTTGTGTGCCTTCTGATTTGGGTACACACTGTTCAGACACAGTGTCAGTTCACAGTAAATCACTGGCTCATGCTTTCTTTCTTCAAAAGGCAAAAACCACCCAGAGAAAGTGACAGGAACTTTCCTAACCCCAAAGGGTTAAGAGGGGGCTGGTGATGTCAGTCTAAGCACACCGCTGCTTGGACAGGAAAAGAACTCAGGACTGTTTTTCTTTTCTGAAAGCCAATCCCAGTGGAGTCGCTGGGGTTTTTAAAACTAAATGTCTTTACAGCTTGAAATGAATAACTGCATGACCTCAGCCGTCACGCACGCAGCCCCTGCTGTTATACCTTGAGCCTGACTGCACTCAGGGCGTCCCGTAAATAACCCACGTCTGTGCCGCACATGTGGGGACGGGCTGCCCTCAGAAATGGTTTCAGTTGGGAGGCCCAGAAACTCTGTCTCTGTGAACGCGGCAGTCATCTGGTAGCGATTTCCCTGTCCCCATTAAAGCCAGACACTGAATCCATTTGCATCATTGCAGACCACCAGAAGGAATTCATTTTTATTGCTTGGATGTGGGTCTCTGAGCCCCATCTCTTAGAGGAGCCCTTTATGTTGCCAATGGATGAGTGTGAAATGAAATGATGACAATCTTGTTGCTGCAAAAGTTCGCAGACTGAAATCCTGCATTCGATGTAAGAATGGGGGGGGAGGAACAACACAGATTCTAGGCTATAGAGACAAACTGACCCCCTCAGAATAGGAATACCCAAATTCCTATTTGGGTAAATCATTGCATTAAAGTGCAAGACTTGGTTTTAAAAACACAGCAAATCTTTGATTTGGAATATTCAGGCTACATTCAAACTTAACTCTGCAATTGAGACCTGGAATTCAATCCTGAGTTGTTGTTGTTGTTGCTGTTGTTGTTATTGTTGTTTTGCCAAAGTTACAAAAACAAATATGATGTTGTTGTTATTATTAGTAATAGCACATAAAAAATTTAGAGGTTATTAACTAACTTCGTGGAGACATTTATAAAACCAGCCATTGTCCCAGCCAGACAGGAGGACTGGATTCTGACCTAGTCCCTCCCTGAATTTGCTCCAGGACTTTTGCTGTATCATGTAGATAGAGCCTCAGTTTCCCCTTCTGTCAGATGAAGAGTTTAGATTATGTGCATTTCCATGAATCTCTAGGTACCTCTAGGAAGGGCAGAAATAGAATCATCAGAATATAACGTCATGTGTGACTCACTGGATTAGAGTGGTGAAGGGTGCAGAATGGACACTCTGAGAGCATTCTAGGAGTATTTTGGTAAGAAAGGCCTGGGCCTTCCCCCAGTATGCAGATGAATACAACCATAAATGTAATATCAAGAATCTCTGAGCATAGGAATGAATTTGGGCTCTGAACTACAAATGGCTGTGTTATGGAGACTGCTAAGGAGCTATATTGTGATGCTGTGGGTGCAACAAGAACTTCTAACTTTTCAAGATAGAAAAGCCAGAAAAGCAGCAGCAGAAAAGCCAGGACTGTTTATACTGCAGAAGCAGGGAGCCCTGGACAGACAAGGAAAACAGCCTTTTCCTGCAGGGGACTCACAGAATGGGCTCTTCTTGGCCAGAACACACCCCATTTCCCACCCCTTGAGGAGGCTACGGTCCATGACAGTTCCGTCAAGCCTGGACAAAAAAAAAAAAAAAACGAAAGTTTGCAACCAGAACTCTGCAAATTGCTTTCTTGCTCTTTTTTGCTTTCCGTGATTGATGGATGTACTTGTAAGGAAGTTCAGCCTGATAAGTCATTTCCTACTCCAAAAGAATTTGACTCACCTCTAATTCACCTCCTATGAGTCTACTCAGGACCAGACAACCCTGGTTTTTTTCTGAGTTCTAATATATCATGGTTTGTTTTTTTTTAACTCAAGCCCCCACAAGTAGTGTGGCCTGTGCAGGAAGCCCAGGCTGGGACTGTACCCTAATCCTATTTCTCTGCAACAAATCCAGCTCATCTCCCATTTCCGCTCCAGGGAACAGTAGGATAAAGCTGCCCAGACCCTCAGGACCCTGGGGCCCACATGTCTTCTAGACTATCCCCCAAATCTTCAAAGCCTTGGAGAAAAGCAAAAATAAGCTCCTGTAATGTTTTCTTCTTTTTTTCTGCTGGGTGCCTGTGTGTATAGAGGAACACGCACACTCACACACACAAATTCACAGGCACACTCACAGGCAAGCACATATGGAGCATGTGCTGTGAGTAGTATCCAAGCATTAGCAGATCCATCAGGGTGGGCAGAGGGAGTGATGGATAGAATGAGCCTGCAGCTTTGGGAAAGACAGCTCTGCCCCACAAGCCCAGCTACATTAGGAGAGAAAGTGGCAATTGTACCTGTGTCCTATAGAAAATGCTCTCAGACTGCACAGGGAGGAACTAGCTCTGCTTGGCAGGCTGCTCAACTTCTTACCCACTATTCTGTGAGCCATTACTGACTATCCACAAGGTGTGCCCACCATGGTCTATGTGCCCCACAGAGATGGCCCAGAGCAGGCCCAGATGACATCATCCGCCTACCAGGTAAGTGCTTCCCAAAGAGTATCAAGTCCTAGACAAGCAAGGACAGGTGATGGCTAATGTCATGGAAAACTCCTGAGGCAGCAGGTGAGTCACTGAAGGAGAATCAGAGGAGCTGGGGAAGAGGGGCTACTTGCCATCCTTGGGGGAAGGGGGTTCTGGGCAGAGGCTGAACAGCTTCATCAGGTCCATGTCGGTGGCAGCTCAGAGCCGTGCCAAAGCTTGGCCTAGGGACTCCTTCCAAAACCCTGCTAATGCTGAGGTCGGTGAGGATGCATCCCACCAACTGAGCCTGCTGAGGAACAGCCTAGGAGTGGACTGTCTGAATAAAATGCATGATGGGTTCTAAGAAAGAAGAGTGGCTAAGGAAGAGAGAGGACCTGGAGGATGCTCTCACCACTGCACTTCAGCTTGAGAGAGAGACCTGGGCAGCCATTGAAGCAGCTGCCCTTGTCCTGGGGCACATGGAAATGTGAACTCTAGAGATGTTTCTCTTCCTGAAGTCTCCCCTTTCCTTTCCCTTCCAATTTTGTGCCTCAATATTCCCAAGTAAAAAAAGCAACAACAAAAAATACCAACATTTATTGGGTTCTTATATACATACCAGACATATTTATTATGTATCTATTTAATCTCAAAGAAGACCTGAGGCAGGGTAGGAAGTAGTAAGAGCCTGCTCATTTTTCTGACTTTTGTTACCTAGAACTCTAAGCCCCTGGGAGAATTGGGGAGGTAGAACGGGCAGACACAGCATCTCAAAGACACTAGTTGGGGAGAAGGCTCCACTCCTGAGAAACACATATGTTATTTGTGTTTAAATTTCCAGCGTAACATCTGGTAGTTATTCAATGAATGTTTGGAGAATGAAAGTTTGAACCAGAACAAAAAGGTGTTGTAAGTGAGGCAGACAGAGATATTCAATAGATCAACACTTCTCAAAGTGGGGTACAGGGGCCACTGAAGCGTCGCAGATCCTTTTATAATAATCCTCTGACTATAAGTTGCTTCTTTCATTCTCATTCTCTCATAGTGACGTTTCCAGATGCCATGTGATTTTGTAACTGACTGAATATGGAAGGAGTAGGACAACCTCATTGTCTTCTCTTAAAAAGATTTGTAAAATGTAAAATAATGACATTTTTCATTGTTCTGTTTGTGTATGTTTGTGTGTATGTGTGTGTTTGAAAATATAGTTAACACACAGTGGTTTATGTATTTTTAAATGTATTAATATATGCATTTTAATTTTTTCTCAGCTTTAAAATGTTTAATACAGTGTATTTTGACAGATATGATCCATGTAAACAAGAGCTGTTGGGGATTATCAATAAATTTTCAAAGTACAAATCGGTCATGAGACCACCAGGTTTGAGAGTCACTGAAACAGACAAAGACCAACAAGAAAGGGTAGGAAAGAAGGGAGAACAAATTTGCAAGTGGCTCTTTGACCTTGAGCAAGCCATTCGACAACTCCTTGGTGTCATCTCCGAATGAAGATGCTGGCCAGATGTGCTCCAAGGTCCCTCATCTTTAAGTCTCTCACTCCTGGTTCTTTCCCCAGCAGAGGCAGACACTAAGTAAGTCAGAGACCCTCACTGAAACCCTGGCTCCCTGAGTACACCAGGGGAATGCCACAGGAAGGGTCCCGTCTAAAAATAACTGCCCTAAGACCCGGGGTCAGAGGGCTCCTCCCTGAGTTAGGAGGAGAGAGATGATGTCAGTGCCAGGAACGGGCAGCATTCCTGGGCTGCTCAGGTCTGTGGCTGACTGCTCAGGAATTCAAGATCCTTTTAGTCCTCCAGAAATGTCACCACTAATCTCCGCCTGAGCCCAGAGCCTGTGCATGTGTGTGTGTGTGTGTGTGTGTGCACACGCTTGCGCACACGCTCCATCGCATTCAAGAAAGTAATCCGATCTAGGTGCTGACGTCTTTTCGGGGAAAACTTGCATTGAAACAAAGTTCAGAGCCTTATTTTTCAGAAAGCCACAGGCCCTGTTTTTTCCTCAGTAAGCAAAAGTGCTAGGGAGAGGGTGGGGTTGGACGTCCTGGAGGTGATGGTAACCTGCCCTCCTCCAGCCCCCCTTGCCCTGTCCTCAGCTATTGCTGAAGCCACGCTCCCTTGTGGGGTTCTTGGAGGACTACTCTGAAACACTGTTATAAATACCCAATAATAAACAAACATGAGTTATTTCTGAAACGTGCCCAGGAATAGCCAACTGCCCAAATAGTCAAGGTTGTTCTTCAGATCCTGGGAAAGATAGAAATGTGGGTATGGTTTATTTTTCCATTGCCCAAAAAAAGAATCATTGGTCATATATGTCTAATTTTAGTGTTCTGTTACCACTTTTTTAATCTTATCATTTTGGGGAATGAGAGAAGAGGGAGGAGGGAGAGAGATTGGGAAAGAGATAGGGTCAGGGGACAGAAAATGAAGAAAAGAGCAAATAGGGAAGGAAGAGTCCATAATTCCACTCCAGCACTTGGGATGACATTCAGAAGAACAAGATAGTCTGGGCCATAATGTTCCCTGTTAGTCTGAATTATAAAGACCCAAGATGGCGGGTAAGCCATAGAGGAATGCTATAAACTTTCAAATCCCAAAAGAATCAGACTACAAATGGAAATACAAATAGCTGAGATTAAAAAAAAGAAGAGCCATAGTAAATACTGGAGCTGACTTTGTGCATCAGAAAGTGTTCTCATCTACAGGAAAAGAGCAATGCCCACACAATCCCCATTTTTTCCCTTGACTGTTAAGACTCAACATGTTCAGCAGATTTACTGGGGCATTGCCAAGAAAATATTTTCAGTACTGGGTGAGCAAGTTGATACTGGCAAAGTAGGCCTTGTTCTTGGGAAAGGCTGGGGTGAAACACAACTGTGCCCTCCATATCTCAGGGGACACAATCCTACGCAGCTGAAATTCCTCCTGGCCAGGTTCTCCCTTATAAGAAGAGGACCCAAGAGTCCTAACACTGGCCAGACATTCCACCATCTTCCTAAGAAGTTGGAGCTGGAATCCTTAAAGCAGTCTCAGGATCAATCGAATCCCCTTCTTTGCTTGTAATTTACTCTCTAGACTCCACCTTCATCCAACCTGGACCATATCTGGCTATCTCCCTAGCTGCAGTTGGCTTCTGGCACTTTGTGGGTTTGACTTTGCTTTTGGCCCTCCTGGTCTCAGCTCTCCCCAAAGGATCTCATTGGACATAAGCTTCTTCCTTTCTCTATACACTCTGCTAAACCAACCCTAGGCAAACAAGCTCTTAACAGAACTCCTTGCTCCTGAAGGATTGGGGTCACATATCAGTATTCTGCTTTAAGCCCCAAACATGTTATTCCTGTTCTATCCTCCACACAGATCTAACATCTAGGGGTTGACCCTCCTGATGAAGTGTTCACAGGGAGCTCATTCACCTTCCTGGGTGTTCTTTGCATTCTGAAAAAGAAAAAAAATAGTCTCAATGAAGCAAGAAAACATTTCAAGTCTTACCTAAGGCCTTCCTCTGGAGCTGCTCCCATAAATGACACAACCCTGAGCAGCAGCTACCCCAAAACCTAACTCCCTGAGACTGCAGGTCACAAAGCCTCCATGAGAGCTTGAAATGTATGTCCTGACAGGTTGGAATTTATAATAGATTGTGAGACAATGATGAGCTTGACTTCCAAAATGAAGTAACTGGCACTTGGTAGAAAAGAAAGAAAGAGACCAGATGCTCTCATATGATTATTCTTGGACCAAGGATACACTTGCAAGAGGTCTCAGAGAACTGAGGAAAGAGTCTGTGGTTATAGAGCAAAGTGAAAACAACTGGTCCAGAAAAATCTCAGACTATGACCTCTGTTTATGAGCCTCTTCGCCACGATACTGCAGCCATCTGAATCCCCAGCAAGCCATGCAGAGAAAATGTTTTTGTAACACACTCACCTTCTCTTCAACCTAAGCTTAGGGAATGAGTTTGGGATAAAAGAAACAGCCTCTTCCTAGGACTTGTTAATATGATTTGTGCCATTTGTGTTTAAAAACCACTCCACTTAATATTATCTACACACACTGTGTGTACTGTTTCCCTACTGGCAATTATATGGCTATATCTAGGAGTGGAATAAATCAAGTTTAACACAGACAGTACTTCAGAATATAAGGCAAAGAGTTCACATTGTTTAGGTCTCATGGAAGGATGAGTTTGGGATGTAGACCAGATTTTAAAAAGTCCTTAAATACTGAAATTTGAAAATACTTTCTATGATAAAGTGAGATGATTTGTCTCCCTTAATTTTGTAGAGAGAATTTTTTTTTCAAAAACTAAGCCTGTTGTGCTTCAGGGGTTTGCTTCTATTATGCCTAGAATTCAAAAGAAAAGACAGAGGTGAATGGGCAGGAAAACACACCTGTGATTGTTACCTGTGCCACTCTGCCAGATGTGCATGACAGCCTCCTGAAGGCAAGGTGCAAAGAGAGGCTTTGAGTTGGATCATAATTGTAGCTTCAAATTGGGCGACTAAATTTAATTACCAAGAGTGACCAGAAAGCTGTGGAATCTGCTCAAGTTCTTGTTGGAGGGGAAGAGGGTAGGAGAGCTACCACTGGGAGCACTTGCTGAAATGTTTCAATGCACAGGTCCCATCATTTGTGAAACGGTTGAAGACTGAGGTGTTCATTAGCGTGTCCATGTTTCTGGGTAAGACCTGGAATGTGGGGCTAACACTGAGGCCCAAGGAGAGAATCAGTATGGGATTCGAGAAATGCTCCTCACGCAGCTTGATTCCCAGACCTCAGTTGAAAATACCCCATTCGTTTCCAGAACAGGCATCTGCCACACTGAGTACCATTCCTCATAAAACCTAATAAGCAATACATATCTCCATCTAAAAATAAAATCCAGCTTCAAAACAAGCCTACAAGGTTATATACAGCACAGGGGGCAAGGGAAATGGAAAGATTGAGCTCCTGCTCTCTAAAACAAAAACAAAAACTCTTGCCAACCAGCGAGCATGGACCTTGTGGAGCAGCCCTATAAAGATCTTCATTGTGCTCTTACTGTCTCTTCTGTGGATCACAATTTTCCCCCAACATAGACCCTGATGATTCCCAGATGCCTCCAGAAAACCTTACTGGCTGTGTTAATATTGTCTTTTAGCTTCTTCTCTCAAATCCCAGCCCACTTGCTTACAGCACTGAGACTTGGGGAGATCCACACCTGTGCAAACCAGCTCCTGTATACAACATTTGTACTCAGAACTGCTTTAGCAGAAGTTGATGAGGTTGCTCTAAGAATCTTAATGAGGCCTAATGGCCTCTCTGGCTTCAGACTGCTTCAACAAATGAGAATCTGTCACATCATAGCAAAGAAAGCCAAGAGTTAGGGAGGGATGGTGTTGTCTGAGTTGCTTTCAGGACTTTAAAGTAAATAATGCATATGATTGGAGCCATAAATTCTTTTTTTTAATATTTATTTTTTAGTTTTCGGGGGACACAACATCTTTGTTTGTATGTGGTGCTGAGGATCGAACCCGAGCTGCACGCATGCCAGGCGAGCGCGCTACCGCTTGAGCCACATCCCCAGCCCCCACAAAATACCTTTATTTATTTTTATGTGGTGTTGAGGATTGAACCCAGGGCCTCACATGTGCTAGGCAAGCACTTTACCACTGAGCCACAAACCCAGCCCGCCATAAATTCTTTAAAGCATCAAGTGTATCCACTTACATGATGTATTTGAAATGACAAGCCTAGGACTTGAGATCAGAAGACAAAAGTCTCCTTCAAATTCCATCACTTTCCAGAGTTCATTTTGGGGGTCAGTCTTGTCCCCTCCCTGAGCCTCCATCTCCCTCCATATAAACTCAAAGGAGGGAATGGGGACCTCTAAGTTCCCTTCTGGTTCTGCCAATGTCCAGTTGGTCTTCCTGGGTAAATCCCACTCCAGTCTAACTTTTAGCAATGGTGTCTTCTAGTGCCCAGTGACAGAGCCCTGTGGGTCCTCACTTCACCACTGCTTCAGTGGCTCCCACTGCCATGGCCCAGGTGTGTGCATGAGTTCCTCTGCTTATGCAGCCTGCCTCCTAATAAATGTCCCCCCACACCTGTAGGCCAGGGTGCAGCACTAACAAGGGGCCTAGTTACAGGCTGTAGCATCTTTTCTTCACTAGATGTTGGGAGTTTTGCAACACAGGAAAGGGGGTTGGGCTGAACGTAGACTGCAGTGAGGTGCTGTTTGTCATTTCCAACCCAGGCATGCAAAGAATGAAGAGTCCACACATCATCACAAACTGGGCAGGTAGAGGTTTTCTGAGACTGGGCTCTGAGGAAAATCACCTGTCAGTTTGGTCCTCAGGGGTAAGGCTGGTATAAAGAAGCTTTTCTCATGTTTTCCATGGGGAAACTGAGGCAGGAAGGTACTTTTTGACCCTTCTATGGTCACGTGAGCTAGATTTAATATGTATGCAGAAGGAAAATATCCAGCCCTGCAGGAGGAGGGGCAGAGGTATGCACAAGCAATGGTGAGCCATTCCATCCTGCAGGTAGGCACTGGACACCACAGGGGCCCCAGGATAGGCGAGAAACTGGGCCTGCACCTGCTCTCTTTCCCATATACCTGTTGTACATTTGGACCCAAATCTAACTATGAAAGAGGGAGTCTTTCTAGAACTGCTGTCTCTTCATTTTCAAAGAAAAAGTAACTTTCAGGGAAGCCCTCCCTCTCAACCCAACTATTTCTCAAACCCACTTCTTCCCTTGTTGAGCCAGAACTTTCATCCTCAGAAGATCAGCTTTTGGGGGTTAGGCAGGAGGTAGGGTATTAGCCCCCCATGGTGAGATCTTTCACAAAAACAGAGTGCTATGGGAAGGCTATGTGTGCTGGCACCACAAATGTAGCCATTGTGGTAAATGAACCATAAATCCGGCAAGGTCGAAAGGGAGAAAGATCTCTCTGGGTCTTAGATCATTTTCAGTTTTCTTAAGCGTGTCTTTTGTTTGGTTTAGTTTGGCTGAATGCGGTGGGACATCAGAGTAGCAAGTGGGGAGAGCTACAGGAAAGGGAATGTGAGAAATCGCCCCTCCTCCAAGAGCAGCAGGAATACAGACGCAGAGGAACACAGTCCTGTATTTCCCTATGAACACCCAATGGGCCATGCAGGCGAATATCACCAGCATTCACATATTGGCAATACTGCTTGGGTCCTTCAATGGCAAGTTTAACTAAGAAGGTCTTGTCCTCTAGAAGGTATTCTGAAATCTGTGAAATGAACTCTCCCCAACATGAGACATGCTACTTACTGTAAACCCACTGAAATGTATTGGGTAACTGAAAGCAAGAAGCATCACACTAAAATTGCTGAGAGCCACAGCCGAGTCGGAATGGCCCCTGGCATTTTGCCAATAGTATTGATTGACAGGAGAGGCATTACTATCTGCCTTGGCCGCTACTTTGCAGTTCTCACGCTACTTTGGAGTTCTCGTGGGGATTCCCAGGGATTCCCGGAGAGTTCCCATTGGTTGGGGAAGTGCAGGAGGAGGGATTTCCGGAGGATATTTCCGGCTGCTGCATTTCGCCTAGCCGTCTCCATGCAAAATTCCTCATTGGCAACCTTCCATAACAAATATTGTCCTCCATTTAGCACAGATTTACACATGCTAGCCCAATCTGCTGGCATCATGTCCAAGTTGGTAATGGATTCGACCATGCTTACAGTGAAGGGTGCTTGAGGACCATAGGTTGTTACAGCCTCCTTTAACTGCTTCACTGTTTTGAAATCTAAAGCACGGTGAATTCGCTGCCCTCCTGCCTGCTCAAGTCAGGGCATGCTAATCTTTGAGGTCCTGTCTCAGGATCCTATCTATCAACTACGGGGGTTGAGGGCCACTCAGCTGTCTCCATAGGTGGAGCTGTTGGTTGAATTATGCCCTCTGGTGATAGAACAGTGTTAGTAGCAGCCTCCTGTTGTAGCTTTTTCCCTAATAGCTGTTTCTCCTCTTAGCTTTCTTCCTTTAAATTTTCTTCCTCTGTCTGACTAGCTTGAGAGACCTTCTCTTTTGCTTGATCTAAAATGTCTTTCTCCATGGTCTGAACCTCTAACAATTTACTTAACACTCTTTCAGTTTGTTTTTTACTAATTTCTAATCTACTATAAAGATAACGCAACCCAATAAGATAACACAAAACAAAACCGAAACAGAATGAAACAAAAACAGAACAAAAAATCATTGTATCAATTTTCCTATTTTCTTGACATGTGCATTTGTGGTCTATTTCTATCTCTTCCTCAGGGGCGAACAACTTCAAACCTTGAGCCAACCATTTTTCCCAGTTTGCCTGAGAAAGTTCTAGGGATAGGCAGCTTGAAACAAAAACAAAACAAGAACACATTGTTTTTTGAAATGGTCACCCATTCTCTCGCCTTCCCTTAGGGGTGAGCAATTTCACTTACCTCCGAGCTTCAGGCATTCCCCGTACGGGTCGCCAAATGCCGCAGTCTGGCTGGGCACAAACCATGAGCCTCTGAAGCAGGAACAAACTTTATTTTTGAACTCCACCAATACACTTCACACACGCTCCCGGGGGATTCTCCCGAATCCCACGCAGCTCGTCCAGGAACCAGCAGCCGGAAATATCCTCCGGAAATCCCTCCTCCTGCACTTCCCCAACCAATGGGAACTCTCCTGTCAATCAATACTATTGGCAAAATGCCAGGGGCCATTCCAACTCGGCTGTGGCTCTCAGCATAAAATAATGTTTGACAGATGAGGAAATTGAGACCCAGAAAGAGGACCCCTAACACAAATCTCCTCCACTACAACTCAGGTGACCCGCCCTTCCCAGTCTCCTTGCATCATTCCTGCCCTCTGAAAAGGGCCTAGTTGGGGCAATACATGACCTGATCACTCAAACATTAGCCCAGGATTTAAGAGACTAGACAAATGAAAAATACCAATCACCAGGTCACCAGGTTTGATTAGTCTGCTCTAAGATCCATGGAAGTGAACTGAGATTAGAGTGAAAAATGTCTCAGAGCTCAATGGGGGAGCTGGGAAGGGGGCCCTCCCTTTCCAGGAGATGCAGTACATACTATCTGCCACTCAGAACTCCTCTCTCCCATTTGCAGCAAAATGGATAGAATTGGAGAGATTATGTTAAATGAAATAAGCCAGTCACAGGAAGACAAGAACCACATGTAATGCTAAATAAATAAATAAATGTCAACCTGAAAGTAGAATAATGAGTACTAGGGATAGGATAGGGGCCAGGGATTGTGGTAAGGGAAGATGGAAGAAGGTTAGATTTGACTGATGCACACTGTATATAAATAGGAACTATCACACTGGACCCCATATGTACAGTTAATATGAATTAACAAAGCATATTACAGAAAAGAAAGAGAGAGAAAAGGGGGGAGAAAATAATTTCTCTGTCCCTTTCTGTGGCCAGTGAGTCACCCAGGTCCCTGCCTCATATCCAGGGCTGCTGGAGTGCCTGATCCTTTCACATTCCTGACCTGGAAAGTTCCACTTATTGAACTATGTGATCACAAAGGCGCTGTTAGAGCCGTAAGGCAGATGGGAGGGGCTGCTTATCTCATCGCTGTCAACACACAGTTGTTTAGTCACTAAGCACTTGCAAGCACAGGTTCAACAGCCATGACCAACAGCAGTCACCAAGGTGTCCTCAGAGTTGTAGGGGGAGAGTACAGGATCAGGAAGTGTGAGGCAAGCCCTTGTTTGGCAGTTCAGGACTTTGAAGCCAAGGAGAAGAAAGTGAGGAGGTCCCAGAGGGCTTTCTGGCACTGTTTAATATTTAAAAGGTATGAGGGACTGAGAGACTTGGGACACTGAGTCATATCTCAGCTTCCTCTCTTTTTCTCCCTTCTGGGAACCTGTGCACGCTGCTCGGTTGTTTTCATTCACCTTTGGACAGGTGAGAGAAGAAATGTGGCAGGACTGGTGCATTCTTTTTAAAAATGAGAAAACCAAAACCCAGAAAAGAAAAGCAGGCCCCTCTCCATACTTAGGGGCAGAGCTGAGCAGAGTCCAACCTCCCCTGCTGGACCTCCACTTACTGCCTACCTGGGGGGCAGCATGGTTTTGCCCGACTCTGCGCGCTCCTCACCACCTGAGTGACGGTTAGTCTGGCTGGCCATTCCCCATCCAGGACAGGCTCCAACAGTGGAACAAGTCCTAGGTTTGCATTCAGACCTTGAGCTGCATCTCCTAAATTTGTTAATCCTTCACTATATTTTCACCAGGCTACTTTTAGGACCTAAAGAAGCACTCCCTGAATGATCTCCAAGAACCCACCCATCTCTGATGGATCTAGGTTAAATAACAGAGCTTCTTTCTTTTGGTTTGTATACTTGGGGAAATTATTTGTATAAGAACTCAAAATGTGCAAGCTATGGGGAAATGTTTGCATTCAATCAATGTACAGATGTGGGCATAGAAGGATGCTAATGTCCCTGAGGGCAGGTACCACATCTGCCTTGTTCCTTTCTATATCCCAGAACCTGGTCCAGGTCTGCACATCATGGTGAGAGTGCACAGAATATTTCTTAAGTGAATGATTGTTCTGTATATGGATAGAACCAACTGAACAGCCAAACATATTCACTGAACCCCTAAGTTCTTCGTCTTGTTCACAGCCCCTAAGGCATATGGTTAATTGGAATATTTTTGTAGACTTTGGTAGTCTTCATTTCTGCTCATCAATGCTAAAGTCACTAGGGAACCAGGATCCATTTTCAGTCTCTTTAGCACCAGAATAGGGACTAAGCCCATTGACAAGCCTCCTCTGCACCTCATCTTAACCCTTCAGGCACCCCCAGGCTCTGCAGGACCCCAGCACCAAGTGAAGGGTGAACACATCAGCCCTGTGTCACCAGGTCTATTGTTGGTGTGCCTGGCCTGTACATTCTTGTGTACATGTGGTACTGTGGTACATGTCTAATACAAGTTCCCGGAAGGCAGCAGCTCTACCATGGAGAATGAATGGTCTGCTTCTCTGTGCCAGCTTTGCCAGCGTGAAGGCTTATGCAGAGCTCAGTCTCTCAGCCAAGGGAGAGAAAGCAAAAGTCTGAAGGCCCCATCTTCCTCCCTCAGCCTCAACTTCTGACAACTGAGAAGAGACTCCTGTTGTCTCTCTGGGTAATTCCCTCTGTCTTGGCCTTCTTAAGTAAATCTAGGAAAGACTCCAAAAAGGAAATCTATCAGGTTTCCAAATAGCTTCAGAAAGATGAGAACAAAGAACAGTCTACCTTCACCAACCAAATTGCCAACCCCCTCCCACTTCCATGTCTCTACCCTGCACGCCCTCTATGGGCAACTTCTCTGTCCCTCCTTCTCTCCCTCTATTATTTCTTGTCCCTCATTTATTCTTCACTCAACATTTGAGAACTTAGTTTGTGCTCAATTTTATGCTAGTCCCTGAGTATACAGAGATGACTATGCCACATCCCAGCCCTTGAGGTAAACACTGAAGCCCAGTAGGAGGAAAAACTTGCCTTCAAGTCACACTGAAAGGTGGTAGGAATAGGAAAGAGAAGTTGGGTGGAGAAACCAAGTCTACGTCTATTTCTTTTTGCACATCAACAGTCTGAAGAGTTGGACAGTCCCATAAATCTGGGTTGCTTTGGGGTTTACTTGGAAACATGAAAGCACAGTGGGGTAAGAGGCATCAGTGGTCCCAAACAATTCTGCTGTACTAAAATGATGCTTGTGGCTCCTTTTCCTGCCTAGTCCTTCCCAACCCTTGGACACATACCACCAGTCACCCAGAAACAACTCTCTCAGCCTCACATCTCAAGCTCAGAGATGGCCCCCACATGGCCAGCCCTTCTTGAGATTGCTCCTTGTGGGCCTGGAAAAATCTGACACTTTCTGCAGAAGCTTAGAAGGAATGAGGTTGAGTTCCGGAGATGCTACTCAGTCTAAGTTAGTTCTGGTACTAACAAGCCTCCTCCTTGTTAAAGCCCACAAACCAAAAGATCTCAAGAGGTGACATTTACAGTCAGGAAGCAGAAAGAAGGTTTGTACTCACAATCTCCTTGAATCTGGAAGTTTTTTCATTAGCCAAGTGGGACTTTCTCCTCAACTCTCAAGGTCTGTGTCCTCCTAAAAATTTTGGTTTTTTCCTCTTATGGAAGAGAGAATCAATAAAGGAAGGTGTGTTAAGTCAGTTTTTCATCACTATAACAAATGCCCGAGATAATTACCTTATAAAGAGAAAAGGTTTATTTTGACCCATAGTCTTAGAGGTTCCAATCCATATTCAGTTGACCTGGTTGTTTGGGGCTCGCATTGAGGCAGCACATCATGGTGGGAGCATATTGAAGAGCAAATTTTCCCACTTCGAAGCCAGAAAGCATAAGAAAGAGGAAGGCTGGGGTTCCACAACCACCTTCAAAGACACACCCCGAATCACCTAAAGACCTCCCACTAGGCCCCACTTCTTAAAGATTCTACCACTTCCTACTAGTGCCACACTGGAGACCAAGCCTTTAAAATATGGGCTTTGGGGAGATATTCATAATCTAAACTATAGCATGAGGACTTGAATTTTATTCACTTAAGGTCCTGGGGCCCAACGTCCAAACATGTGAGGAACCTAGCAAGCTGAGGGATAGGCAGATCCCTTAGCCTTGCTGATGAGGAAATACAATGCAAACAAGTGCACAACTCATGGAGTCTTGGGAAACTATGCTTATAAGAGGGGCCAGCAGCTTATGGATTGTGTTTACAGGTCCCACAGAACTGTGGTGGAGGTCTGCAGGATGGACAGCTCCCAGAAGGGCAGTACCTGGTCATTCAGAGTCCCCGCACCTGGAAAAGTTCTTCTCCATACTGAGCCCCATAGGAGACTGACCCTCCAGGTCTCTACTTCTCCTTCTTGCAGACAGTAAAACAACTCATGCATGTTCACAAGGATGAGTGGAATGCCCCAGTCCAGGCTGTGACCATGGGGCTGCTTCTGCCCTTGTCCTATTCCAGATGAACCCCAGCTTCTGTGAAGGATTGGAGGCTGCAGATGAGAGACATGCTGCTTTGCCAGTCTGAGTACTTAGATGGACATCGCTGGGGACAAGAGAAGGCTATAGGTCACGTCTATGCCAAGGGCATGAGACACTCTACTCTCAGGCAAACAAAAGCCTCCACTGGTCTTTCTTCGGAAGCCTTGCTTATCATAGGGAAATTCATCAACTTCAAAGCTGCTGCTTATGTTGTAGGGGGAAGGGAGGGAGCTCATGGCCATTTAACTAAACTTTGGGACCACTTTATGGAAGGTTTTTCAGGAAATGGAGGTCATCCAGGAAGCAGGATCCTGGCTGTGTTTGGCTCTACCTACTGGCCTTGGCAGTCATGGAACAATCCAGAAATCCACATACCCGACCCACCCTAAGCTCAGTATTTTGGTTCAGTGTGTTTTGTACCATCTCATCACTAACCCTGTGGTTTTCAAATGCCTCCTCCCTGACTCTGTTCCACTAGGTTTCTCTCTCCCCAGAGGAGTTTGCTGCCCAAAGCCAAAATAAATACTGGGAATTGGAACAGAGGAGGACTTTTCCAAGGGAGTGTCTGCTGCACCTTTTTCTCTGCAGTCCGCACCCCTTCCCCACCTGCACTTTAGCTGCGAGCCCCGGCTAGTGCTGGAGTTTCACAGATCTCAGATTTCATAGCCAAAGCTAAGATTCAACTAATTTTCTCCTATGGCCACCCAATGCAAGTACACAGTCTTCATAAAGTTAACAGATATTTACCACTCTGAAATTCGAAAGGCACCCCATTTAACAATTGGTTTTCATTCTTCTTGGTTGTGATGTTTCAGCTATTTCTTCCTTTTCTTTCATCTTTAGCATGAATATTTATTTTGTTTTCGAGACTACTTAATAAGGTAGGTTCCAACAAGCATTTGGTCATTTATTCTCATGTCGTTCAGTGACCACAATTAGCCGGTTCTATCCAGACTCTACCCTTAAATCACACATAGGGGGCTTAGTTAGGCCTGTTTTCACTCAAAAAACATGAATGTATATGCTAAAAAGCCTTCGGTTCCCAAACAAGTCATTTTGTATTGATGTGGGAAGACTTTGAAGCCTAGTCCAAAGTTTATGAAGAAGTGATCCCAAAGGAGGAATGATAAAAAGCTACCTGATAACACGCAGCATTCCTCAAATGGGCTTTCATAGACACAGCACTAGAGTAAAACTCATTAAATAATAATTAATTCGGCCAGGTGTGTGGTGTCTGCCTGTAAGCTCAGGCTGAGGCAGAACATGGCAAGTTTGAGGCCTACCTGGGAAACTTAGATCCTGGTTCAAAATGAAAGATAAAAGAGCTGGAAATGCAGCTCACCTGCCTAGCATGTGAAGCTCTGGGTTCAATCCCCAGTACTGCTAAAAACAAAATAAGAATAAACTCTATGCCAGTCCTGTGCTAAACAGGTTTATATATTATTTTATTTAGTTCTCCCAACAGCTCTAGTAATTTTTTTTTCTTTCTGTGCTGGGGATTGAACCCAGGTCTTTGCTCATGCTAGTCAAGCACTCAGCCACTAAGCTACACCTCTACACCTCCAGCTCTAAAATATTTTTAAACTCATTTCAAATCAATACATAGGAAGGCACAGGGTGACTCAAGGGCACAGTCCAGTCCGGCTAGACTGCCTAGAATTGAGGCTGGGGCTCTTAACCACTGGGGTCCTGGCTTCTGATTCTGATTCCCTTGGTCATATACTCAGCAGCTGGGATGAATTACTTTTCTCCTAGCTAGGGGTGTAGCTCAGTGGTAGAGATGTGCTTAGAATGCACAAGGCCCTGGGTTCAAATCTTGACATTAAATTAATTCATAATTACTTTTCTCCCATGAGTTCTACCTCTTTATTTTGCAGGAGGCTTTGTTATCAACCATGCACTCAAAGAATGACAATGGCCTGCGCCTGATAAGGTGCTTGGGCAGCAAATAGGAAGCAGCCCCCAGATTGTCATGAAGATTAAATGAGATGATGTGTCTAGATCAGTCAGTCCAGTGCCTGGCATATAGTTGGCATCCATTAATGGGAGCTGGCTAGTAACAACAGCTCTTCCAAACCTTCCTGGACAAACCATGGCTGCCAAACTCTCTTCTTCTACACCAACTCCATGACCCTCCTCTAGCACTTGTTCTGAGTGCAAGTCTGTGTCCCACTTGCTGATAAAGTCCAGCTCCGACACGCCCTGTACCCATAGGTGTCTAGCCAAGTGCTCAAGGCATAGAAAAGACTCAGAAACACTGGCAGGTCAGCCCTGGCCCCCAGGTACCAAATGAAATAATTCCTTTTGAACAGCTAGTTCCCTAGCCCCAGTCACTTTTGTCCTCAGGGATCCAAGTATTTTTACAAACCCCTGAAGCTTGAGGAGACTCAGCCCTCATCAGACGTCAGGGGGACTTTCTCGTCCCTCCACTGCCAGTGAGCCAACTTCAGAGCCAAGCTTGAAATCAGAAAATGGAGGAAAGTCGGTGAAGTTTGCATTTTCTTTGAGCTTAAGACTGGGCAGAGACCCCTGGCCTCCAGTCCCACTGGGACGTTGGGGGAGTAATGAGATCATGTCTGCAGAGGCCCCCAGGCCCTTGGAAGAAGATCCCTCTGTAATTTCTTGGAAAAGCCTTCTCCTTCCAGCCATTTCTGCTCACACCGTCTTACTTTTCCTGTCTGGCTGCAGCCACCACCAGCAGCCCGGGGAGCTTGCCAAATTTCCATTGACTCTCTCTCTCTCTCTCTCTCGTCTTCTCAGGCTGTTGGGTTTCTCCCCTCGGGATCAGATGAAGGTCTGCTCACATGAGCAGAATTTAAAATTGTGTGGTCCCCACCAATCATTTAATCCTTCAGAAAACTGTCATAAAGGATGTCTAGGGACTTGGGGGAGGATACCTGTTTTGTTTTGTTTTGTTATTTTATGCATTCCCTCACTCCGTCTGGATATAAGGATCCAGGGAGGGGGAAGGCAGCCTTCCTTTCTAGGGAATGTACTATGGGGGAGTACAGTATCTCAGACTCTGAGGATCCTTTGTCTGCCTCCAGCTTAGAAGGTTTTCTTTTCCTGGCTTCTCAGTGTACTCAGGTGGCTGTGGGTAGGGAACCCCAGAGGCTTCCTAAACAACTCTACCCCACATTTGATGGTCCTGGACTCCAGTTCCATCTCTCCTGTTGATTTTCTTAGTAATGGATGATAAATCCCTTCTCATCTCTGGTTTCAATCTCTGATCTGTAAGATGGTCACCCGTGCCCAGCATTCCACAATTTCCAATAGAAATGGAAAATGTTTCTGAAGGGTCACTTCCCTAAAGAGCCACTGGGGCAGGTAGATGAGGATGGCTGTGTACACCGAGAGAGCAGCGAAGGACTGCTGGGGGGGCAGCAATAGAACAGGAGGAGTGGCTGAGGGTGAGCGAAGCCAGGGAAGACTGGCTTCCCCATGGCAGATACCAGAAGGAACGGGAAAGGTGGGCAGGGCCTTTGACTCTGTATGAAGGAATTTCAGGTTTACCCTGAGGATGAAGAACTTTTATCAAGGTATTGACAGAATATGGCAAAAACAGAGGCAGGAAGACTCTGTCAGCTCATCCTACAGAGATCATAGAGGTCATAGATTCAGAGCAAGTAGAAGACCCAGAGAAACCCAGCAACTCCAAAACCATCAAGCAAGCTAGTACCCTAAACCAGGCACTGGGGCACACACCTATAATCCCAGTGACTCAGGAGGCTGAGGCAGGAAGATCTCAAGTTCAAGGCCAACCTAGACAACATAGCAAGACACTATCTTAGGGAGAAAAAAAAAATTATCTTTTATTTTTTGGAAGTAGGAAGTACAACTATCCCCACGTTCCTGATGAGGAAGCAGAGCCTCAGAAAGGCTCATCTGGGATGGCGACTGACTTCTCAAATATGGAGGTCAGTTCTTACTGAGCCTTAATAAGCAGCTAGTGTTAGAAAGAAGGACACGAGCTGGGCATGGTGGCCCACGCCTGAAATCCCAGTGGTTCAGGAGGCTGGGTTAGGAGGATCCCAAGTTCCAAGCCAGCCTCAGCAACTTAGTGAGACCCTAAGCAACTTAGCAAGACTATGTCTCAAAATAAAAAGGGCTGGATATCTGACTCAGTGGTTAAGCACCCTTGACTTCAATTCCCTGGAACCAAAAACAAAGAAAAAGAAAAGAGAACAAGAAATGCCTGCAGCCACTGCCTGAGCCCTTCGAGCAGCTGTCCGGGGCCAGTGCACTGGGTGGGTGGACTGTGACGGGCAGCTGACTGGGCAAATGCCGTGGAGGCAGAGCCCTGGCTGGTTCTGTGAAACCACAAGCCTGCACTTTTTGCCACACATTTTGGGAGCTTTAGCATTTCCTCTTTAGAGAAAGGACACCCAGCACTCCAGGCCAAGGCAGGCGGGTAATCAGTAACAGCTGCGGCCTCTGCTGGCCAAGGATCAAGGCTCCAGCCCTGCACTTGGCCCTGTGGTTTTGTAGCCTGGCGGATCTTCCAGGTCCCCATGCACAGAGCCCCATTCTGTTTCAAGCCAGCTGTCTGAAACAGCCCACCTGTCAATCTCCAGAATGAAACTGGAACAGCGTAGGTCCCTATTCAATGCTGAAATGACGGATAAGCCAGTGAATGAATGAATGAATGGGTAGGGAGTGAATGGATGAATGAATATGTGAATCCACCCCTTCTCCTGTTAAAGGTAGTCTCTGGACAACTTCTGTCTGAACCTAATGGACTTTGCAACACTGTGTTAAGAAGGGACTTCTCAGTTTAAAAGAAAGGACTGCTCAGTTTCAGTACCCAGCCCCAACTCTCACAGATTATGGCAACACAGAGCTGGCTATCGGCCAGACCTCTCCTCCTGCAGGATCGCTCACCCTCCTGCCCACCGCAGGGTCAGCCTCCACATCGTGGGGAGTAATCATGTCTCCAAGCCCCAGCACAGGCCCAAGGCCACTGCTGCTCAACACTGCAGAGGAGTAAGAGGAAATCCCATTCAGAAGGAAGCAGGAGACTTGGGTTAGGGAGCCTGGGCCCCACGCTTTGGGACCTGGGAGTAAATAGCTAAACTGCATAGGCCCTGAGCAGAACATGTGGAAGGAGTTAACAGGAAAAAAACCCTGCCAGGCCCTCATCAGAAAGGTTGAGGTTGTCTGGAGGTGAGGAAGGGGTGGTGGGAACAGGGGACTAAAGGCCCGCCTGCCCTCAGCCAGGAGGACGCAGCCTGTTCCTCCAGATACATTTCCTCCCCTTGGAGGGCTCCGTGTGGGAAGCACCAGCCAGAGGCAAAACGTTCAGCCCTGCTCCACCAGGACATCCCCTCCCTTGTCCTTGTCCCATTCCCATGCCCCTCACACAGCCCCTTTCTCCTAGGACAGGGAAGACCCCACTGAAGCAGAGCCCCACAACCCAGGCATCCACGCTCTTGACATCATTGCTGTAAGTGGTTTGGAAGTGAATCCACTTCTGGGTTTGTTCTGAGGCCAAGATGCATGTTTTTAGTTTTTTGCCTTTTTCCTTCTCTGTGAACTTGTTGTGACTGGGTTTGGGGCCTGCAGGGGGGAAGGAGATTGGGCAGGCTGTCGGGAAAGTGGTTCTGTCCCCTTGAGGGGGCTTCAGCTTGCAGGGAGGCCTTGGACAGGATCCCTTAGCCTCATGAACAGGGATGCTGGGGTGGCCCCCAGGCCACAGAGTCCCAGGAGCAGCAAAAGGAAGGCAGAAGGAGCCACCGAGAAGGCAGGTTAGGGTCAGGGTTGATGAGCGAGTGAAACAGAGAAGAGAGAGCTGGAGGAGAGAGGGTCCTGGAGGAGACTCTGGTCTCCCCTTGTGTCCTGGACTGTGCTGAGCTCAGACAGCATGTCATCCACCTTGAGCCAATAGTTTCTCATTTGCTTGGAATAACACAGAGTCAGAGTTTAGCTTCTGACCTCTAGAGCCCACCAGGACAAAAGAAATGCCAGGAGCCCCTGAGATGCCCTGTGCTTGGTGACACCTGCTACCCCCTCCTGGAGGTGACAGCAGGAGCAGGCGGGGCACGTGTGGCCAGGGTTACAGAGGGGCACTGGGTGCACCAACAGCATTCCACAGTGACCGCAGCCTAGGAAATGCCAAAGACACCACCTCAGACTAAACAGAAGATAGGAAAACACTGGTTCCGAAAAATTGCTATTTTTACATCTCCCTTCAGAATTTCAGAGTACCAAGATACAATCTAAAAAAAAAAAAAGAAGAAAGAAAGAGGTAATCAAAAGGATACAGAGTGGGGGGTGGAGGAAAAACACACTAATGAAAATGGTTCATTCCTTCAACACATTTCTACAGCATTATTTCCCCCTGGGTGGCTAAAAGATGCAGGTTCCACCCCACCCCAGACCTACAGAACCACTCCAGCATGGGGTGGGGTGGGGTGGGAGGACCCAGAACTCCACAGCAGCACCCTGCTGACTCTGCACCACTGTTTAGGGGCCAGATGTCAAGGCACTGAGAGGTCTAAATGCGACAGAATCCACAGCAGCGTTCTAGACGCACTATAAATAAGCCACTAATCACAACTGCTGGTTGCAGTGGCGTCTGAACAAAGCCACCTGAGAGTTATTGTCGGGTGACTACAAGTGCTGGAGTGAATGAGTGGAATTTGTTCCAGGGTTGGGGGGGGGGGGAATCTGTTCTCCTGCTTTTTTTTTTTTTTTTTTTACTCAAACTCAGCAGCTCCTCCAGGCTTGGCAGCAGGAAGGTGGAAGGGTCTAGTCTCCAGACTCTGAAGTCACCTAACAGCCTGTGCCCAGTCTCCATCTCCTGCAACAGTGCCATGGAGTCACAAGAGTTATTGAGGGTTGAGGGAGCAGAGGCCTTGTAGACACAGGCTCGGGGTCAGCCCAGGTCTAGGCAGCACCAGAGCTGACCTGGCCCCCACAGGAGTCCCTTCCACAGGCCAGGCTGGTGTCCCAGCGCCACCGTGTGGACAAACATCTAAACAACAGGCTGCGTGCAAATCGGGCCTGGGCTGCCTACCAGCTTGACCCCTACCTACACCTTACATCATCGCAGGGTCACAGTCAGCAACATTAAGGAAGCCTGTACATCAACGAATTAAGACTATAAATTGGTACCTATCTAGAGGCTGGAAAATGCTTTGGGATGAGCCTTTGGCTCATTCATAAAAACCAAAGACACAGAAAACCCTGGGTTTAAAGGAGCTTGTTGGCAACACTTAAAAGCTAGCTTTATTAAGGTACAGGGGTGCAGTGGGATAGGAGGAATAATTCCTAATGTTCTATAGCACAGTGGGATAACTACTGTTGAGAACATGTAATTGAATAATTTTCCCTATTTACTCAATTAACAAGGTAATTGAATAATTAAGAAATTACTTCTTGAATTGAGTAATATAAATAGAGGTTATGAAAGCAAAGGGACCAGGTCCCACTGTGTCATAGGGGTCCCTCAAAGAGCTGTGCCTCCAGAAAGTTCTTATTAAAGTAAAAAATCCATTTTCAGAGATAAGGAGCACAATGAGCCATTCTTCTTTGTTTTGTGGGCTTTTCCCTTCTCTGAGAACAGATCCTGAGGGGTTATGTCCAGGCCACCACCAGGATGGCGAAGTCACAGGAGAACAGTTGAGAGAAGGAGATCCATGCAAAGCCTCCCCACAATGCAGAAGCTGTGAGAAAGTGGGTCAGGTACAGGGGTCCTCCAGCTGTACCTGCTCTGCCTTAGAATGGAAAAAGTTTCAGCTCTTAGACCTTCCTGTGTGCAAATCAGGGAAGAGAGCAGCACTTTCTCAATAGGGCGAGGTGAGAAGGTGTGACACAGTGGGCACTCCAGAGTGGGTACCATATTAACTGCACACACATACACACACACTTGTGCATGCACACACAATTTATACCTACACTTGTCTTGTCTTTGCTGTTGTCTCTCAGGTAGACAGTGGCAGGAGAAGCCACTGCTGTGAGGACAACACTGTGGAGGTGCCAGGGGCTGTAGAAGGCCATGCTTCTGACATAAATGTCATCCATCTGTCCCTAGCTTTGCTGACTCTGGCTGTGGCCTGGTTCTGTAGCCTTTCCAACCCTCCCTCCAGGATCTCTGCATCAGAAATCCCAGGCCTCTCTGCCCAGGTGTCCTGGTTGTCCCAAATCTGAACCAGCTCAGGACAGTTATTAATTCACCCATCTACTCAGCACAGTCACTGAAATTCACATTCCAGGCTTGAAACTGCAAAAATATTTACCCACTAACCGCAGAAGCTCCTGACCAAGCACTGACCATTGGACCCCTTGGCATCTCCATGGGTTCCCTCTGCTGCCCGGACCAGGGTCTCCCCGATGGCTGCATTAGGGCTCAATGTCCACCTGGAAAATGAAAGAGAAAAAATTGCTGAGATGCACAGAGCCAGGTACAGTCAGAAGATCGAGGGGGACCAGCACACAGCGGGGGCAGCCAGGGACCCCGGGAACCACTGTTTATCCTGCCCCTCATTCAGCAAACAATTACAGAGCTTGTTCTCCCAGCCAGGCCATGTGCTAGGCACAGGATGATGGGAAGCAGGACCTGGTCCCTATCCTCAAAGCACTCCCAGTATGGAGAACCTTACAGACACAAAAATAATTAGAATCAAGTATGAGATGAATTATAGAATTGAAAATCAAGTGCTTTGGGTAAAGTTGTAAGCCCAGGAAGAATTCACACCTTTGAGGAAGAACCTTGGAGGAAAGGTTCACAGGGTGGGAAATGAGCTGAGTCCTGAAAGATCAAGAGGATTTTCCTCTTCATCCGAGTCTGAAATATTTTTCAAAATGAGATAGAGATGGGCAGTGAACACCTGGACATGTTTCATACCCACAATCCACCCTGTTATGTTAATGTGATTGTCTGAGAATAGTGTTCAGATTACACTGGAATTTAAAATGTTCAGTCCCATGACCGGGGATATAGCTCAGTTGGTAGAGTGCTCACTTCACATGCACAAGGCCCTGGGTTCAATCTCCAGCACTGCAAAAAAACAATAAATTAAATAAAATGTTCAGTCCCCAAACTCATAAATATCAGAATCCACAGACAAATCTGCTCCCATTAGGACTTCTGGGCATGGTCTTAGCTAGTGAGTTCCAGATGCCATTACAAGGTACCATAGACTATGTGGCTAAAATAACAGGTGTTCACTTTCTCACAATTCTGAAGTCTGAAAGTCCAAGATCAGGACATCAGATCCTATCTCATCAGGACCTGCCTTTATGACCACATTTAACCTGTCTCATCAAAGACCCTACCTCCAAATGCAGTCACATAGGGAGTCAGAGCTCCAAAGGGTGAATTGTGTAGAGACACAGTTCACACCATAAAAAACATGCCCAGAAACGTGTTTTTTAAAAAAATGCCAAGTTGAAAAGAGAGAACATCAGTAAGGAAAGAGCTGATCAGGAAGAGGCCATGTCCAAGACGGGCTGCCAAGATGGGTGATACCGGAAACCCAGAGCACCATCCAGGCACAACCAAACCCAAGGAGAGGCCTGGAGGGTGCAGGTCCCTCTTTTCCTTATCAGTTCTCCTTCACTATCATGCTGAATTGTCCTCTCTGGGGGTGGACAGGAGTTATGGGAAAGAACAGAGAGAGACCATCGGGCTGTGTCCCTGAAGGACTCAGCTCTTTGGGTCTGGGGGCTTACGGACTTCCTGTTGCACCTTGTGCCCCACAGCGCTGGGGGTGGGTATCTGCAGGGTGTCAGCTCTGATTTGGAAAAAGTAAAGCCTGGGCTCAGAGAAGTCCTGCCTTCTCAGTAAGCACTTACACATGAAACGGATTAGAGTGGGTGATCAAGAGGCATCTTAGAAATGACTCCCCTAGAAGCCGGGCACAATGGTGCACACATGCAATCTCAGCAGCTCAGGAGGCTGGGAACACACCACTAGCCCAGGTGAATGTCCTGGTTTCCGAAAGGACCAGATGTCCTACTTTGGGCAAAAGGACCTCTTGAAAAAAAGAGCATACCACCAAGGACTCACTCCAGGTTATTGCCAGAAGGGAGAGGAACTGTCTCCACCCTGCCACTCTTTGGGAATCAATGGCTTCCCCATGTGGAGGGGTGTTCCATCCTGGCGTTCACAGTGACATGCCGAGGCCCTGGCTGCAGAGACCGTTAGCCAGTGAAACTTTTTCTGCAAGTTAAATTTTTCTTCTGCTTCTCAGTGTTTTTCCGTGTGGAAAATGGAACAGCTCTTACTGCCACTGCTCAGGGGCAGAACTTTACAAGAGCCTTGAATGGTTTGGAAATAAGACAACAACACAATTCAAGGTGGCTTGTCCTCAAGGATTCATAGATACGAGAGATTTATCCAAGGTCTTTAGATCTCTCCCATTCATCAATCATTTACTTCAGTGTTCTGAACATCACGAGGAAAATGATTCACACCTGGCAAGAGGTAACCATCGGTCATCCGGGGACACAAAGTGCAAATGATTATAGTGTTTGTTTTCCAGGGCTCCAATGCTTGGCTGCAGCTAGAAGTCTAGCAAGGGGCAATAGAGAGAAACACAATAAGATTCTTTGCAGCCAAGATCTGCAAAGCCCATTTCCAGGGACTCCAGCTCAGGAAACCTAGTTTCGAGCAATTTCTCTAGGAAGCAAAAAGGAAGGAGCACAGTCCACAATGGAAAAGGGACCTCTGCTGAGGCCTGACATAAGCCTAATTCTCTTAGATTCCCGCAGAGGGCTCCTTAGAACACTAAACTTCAAAGGCCATCAATTTAAATGAGTCTAGAAACTAAAATGAGAGAAGATGGTGCACAGGAAAATGCAGTAGATTAGAAAAGTGGTTCTCAAAGTGTGGCTCCTCCTGGCACCCCACCTGCACCTCCTGGAACTTACAAGAAATGCAAACTCTTAGGCACCCTCTGAGACTTAATCATTGGGAACTGTGGGGGTGGGGCCCAGCAATCTAGTTTAACAAGCCCTCCAGGTTACGCTGATAATTGGTTTAAGAACCAATTAAATGTTTCTTTTTCTTTCTTTTCTTTTTTCTTTCTTTTTTTTTTTTTTTGGTACCAGAGATTAAACTCAGGAGCACTGGGCCATCGAGCCACATCCTCTGACCTATTTTGTATTTTATTTAGAGACAGGGTCTCACTGAGTTGCTTAGCGCCTCTATTTTGATAAGGCTGGCTTTGAACTCCATCCTCCCATCACAGGCTCTCAAGCCACTGGGATTACGTGAGTGCGCCATGGAACCCAGCAGTTAAATGTTTCCTGAAGGCAAAGAGTACCTTGTTGTAGGCTGGACTGGGTATCCAAATATCACTTGTAATACTTGTTTCTGTGAAGAAATGTGTTCTGAACAGGATGTGGTGACTCATGCCTGTAGTCCCAGCAGCTCAGGTGGCTGAGGCAGGAGGATTGTGAGTTCAAAGCCAGCCTCAGCAAAAGCGAGGTGCTAACCAATTCAGTGAGCCCTGTCTCTAAATAAAATACAAAATAGGACTGGGGATGTGTCTCAGTGGCCCAGTGCTGCTGAGTTCCACCCCCAGTACCCCCCACAAAATGTGTCGTAGTTCACAAATGGCACCTTCCCATTGTGCCCTTGTGTGACACAGGGCTAGGCAGTTTTCTGGTACCTCCTTTATAAGAGCATGGATCCCATTCACAAAACCACTTCATCACCTCTTCCCTCCCAAAGTCCTGGCTTCCTAATACCCTTGTGCTAGGGGTGAGGGTTTCAACCTATAAGAGCATCACCCCTACCCTGCACATCCCTGGAGGCAGTATCTATTCCGGGCCCCACTCCCTCAGAAACAGACTGGGAGATCCTTCAGGGCCGAGAGCTGTTTTATGTTTTCATATCCTTAGTGCCCAGCAAGGAACCTAAAATACAACAATGACCAAAAAGAAAACAAAAGGAGGGTGAGGAGGAATGGGAAGGAAAGGAGACAGAGGAGCGGAGCGATACCCATTCCCTCTTGTCCCTCTTGGCCTCTGTCCCAAGCACAGCGGAATGAGCTAGCTTCAAAGTTCGATTAACACTGAGAAGCAGAGGGAATTGTCTTTGTCAAGAGCTTGGCATACAGACTGGTAAATGAAGGGCACATCTTGGCTCAGAGTCAGGGACAAACTCCCCCCCAGCTTCAAAATCTCTCTTCACAAGAACCACACACCTGGAAACCATCTGCAGGGAAATCAACTGTTATTTAAGCAAATAAACGTGTGTGTGTGTGTGTGTGTGTGTGTGAGAGAGAGAGAGAGAGAGAGAGAGAGAGAGAGAGAGAATCTTTTTTTTTTTTTAAGAGAGAGAGAATCTTTCATGAATCTTTTCTCCCTTTATTATTGTTTGGAGACATTAGGCTTTTACTAAGCACCCTGTTTAGATTGGGCCAACTTAAGACATACTTTCATTCAAATTGCCAGAGATCACAGGACTTTCCTGCCAACATAACTAAGGCCTAGTCATCAAAGACATGTGGTACTATAGTGGAGAAAAGAGAAAAGGCAAAGGCCCCAAGATCTGGAAATGTTTTCTAGGCCACTGCAGAGACAGTGAGCCGAGCAGAGGTGGGGGCATCATTCGGAGCCTGTCTGCACCCTGTGTGGGGCTGCCTGCAGCTCAGCTGCTCCCAACATGAGTGAGCTGGGGAGCTTTGTTCTCTGAGCCAGTTATACACTCACTTTGGTGAATAAAGGAACTCCCCGCTTAGGAGGGAAGTGTGTTGCCCCTGGAAAGAAAGCACAAGCAGTCTTCTAACAAAATAAGGGGCAAAAGTGGACATTCTTTTTGTCCTAAGTGACTTCCAAGCTCTCTGCAGACTCATCTAGAAGTATATTTGAGATAATGCAGGTAGCTTTTCTGTAGTCCAGGAAGAGGTCAGACTTCCTCCCCAGCAGACCACAAGCAACCCAGGGATGGACAACTGTGGCTGGGATCCCATGAAGCCCCTCCCACTCTCTGCCTCAAGCCTTTCACCTGCAGAGGGCAGGTAGTGCCCAGCCCAGCACTGACTAGAGACAGATGGTGCAGCTGCAGGGTGGACCCTTATTTGGAGGTAATTTTTGATCTCTCCAAAGGGTAGGTTGTGAAACTGGAGCTTTTGTCCAGAGCCCCATCTAGAAGGTTCCTCATCACCTGGAGGCCAAGGAAGCTAAGTCAGAGCAGATGAGGCTGATTGGGGAACAAGACTTCATGCATCACTCTTCTTCAGACAAGCTGAGGGTCAGTGTGCGAGCCATGGGGCATGACCGAGGGGTTTAAAGGCCTCATTTGTCTGAGAAGGGGAGATCCAAAAAGAGACGGTGGAATAGATCTTACAACCCAAACCACAAACTCCCAGCCAATAGGAAGCTGAGGGGATTTTTAAAGCAGGATCCAGTTTATAAAAGTCACACAAATATCTGCCTCTCTCTCTCTCTCTCTCTCTCTCTCTAATAAAAGAAAGATATTTTACCCCTTCTTGCTCCTCCACAATTCAATTTTTATGAAAAAAATTAAATACCCAAACACATGATAACAGCTGTTTCTATTCAGTACCCAACATGAACAAATAGCAGCATTCTACCATTTTATTTCCTATCATTTTTTTATTTATTTATTTATAAAAGAGAGAGAGAGAGAGAGAGAGAGAGAGAGAGAGAGAGAGAGAGAGAATATCTCTTTTTTGTAGATGGACACAACACAATTCCTTTATTTTTATGTGGTGCTGAGAATCTAACCTGGGTCCTGCCCATGCTAGGCGAGCGCTCTACCACTGAGCCACAATCCCAGCCCTCCAATCATTTTTTAAGACAGGAATATTGAGGAGTTAAGTTTCCCTTTGTTCTTATGCATAGGGATATGTCTGTCCATTCTGATTTCCCAGAGCCAGGACCAGGACGCCAGGGTGTGGTTTCCATATGTGTGCCTCATATGCATGTATTAGATGCTTGGGCTCTTCCAAATTTAAATTTATGCAAATGGTTCATACTGTAGATAGATGTGTGGCAACTTTTTTCATCCCCCATTATATTTTTTTTAGATTTGTTTACATTAAAACATGTAATTCTAATTCATCTTAAATGTTCCAGGATGTAGACATTATACAAGTACCTTCTACAGCTTAGTCCCCACTGAACACCATCTTTCACCACGACAAATATAGCTGCAGTACAAATCCTTGTGCACATCTCCTTGTGATGTCATTAAGGTATATTTATATCAGAGTAGAGCTCCTGGGGACCTGGGCTAGGCACACTTTTAACCTGTACCATCCAATCACTCTCCAAAATAGATGTTCCAATTTATTCCCCATTAATAGTTCCTAATTGTCCATAAGGTACATCAACATTTGAAAACTGTCAGATCGTTCAACATTTTTTTCAAGGTGATGGTATATGGCATCATTTTGTTGAATTAAATATTCATTAATTTACATTTCGTGTGAATGGACATTTGAAAATTCCGCTTTCATAAATCCTCTGTTCATCTTCTTATCTCAATTTCTTTCTATTGGGTTGTTAATGTTTTTCTTACCAGTTTTTAAAAAGATCTTTTTATGTTTTAATTACAATTATTTGTCATTTGTATTGCAAATGTCTTCTCCAAATCAGTCAACTGCACATTGAGTTTCAAAATACAAACTGTAAGATTTTCTGACACTAGCATCCCTGAAAACCGTAGGATCTACAAACATCAACAAAACCTCAGAAGTCATATTCATATAATTTTTACACTTGAGGAACACTTTATAAAGTGTTTTCAAAGTATCATTTAATCATCTAAATTCAGCCTCACAAAAACCTACGTGGCTAGCGGGGGCTTATTTCCTCACCTGTGGGGAGAAGGGATTGGTCAGTGGTTGGTCAAGATCCTTTTAATGATCTATGTCTGACCTGTTATTCCAATTTGGCAGCTGGGACAACCCAGGCCCAAAGGAGTAAGAAAACTTTCTTCCATCACAGCCCTGTATAAGGGTGGAGAAGCTAAACCTTAGTCATCTGGCTACTTAGGGAATGAACCATCTTCACCCACACAGGAGGAAGCCTATCCAGTGTTTCTGCCCCCCCCAAAAAAGGGTCACATGAACACAAGGCACTTTATTCAACCTCTTTTATTGAGCATTAAGCTTATGGGCACCTGATTCTATTAAGATGTATACCATCTGGAGATGTTACCAGATTTCATTGCTAAAGGGAAGTTTCTATTAGAAATGAAAGAGGCAGAACCCAATGATTTTTTAAAAATTATTATTGTTATTACATGCAGAAACATTGATTTGTTCAGAACAATTTCCCAGCATAAGACAAAGCTCCACCATAACAACAGCTAAAACCCCTCTCGGAAACACCTCAGGCAGCCAGCCTGAGATGCTTCACCAGCTCTGTGGCCCCACCCAAGAAACCATGTGGGCAGATGGTCTGGTGGCACCATTGGCCTCACTGTGGCCAGCTCAGTCTCCTTCTATTCCACACTGTGGATGGGAGGCCCAGGCCAGCCTGGAAGTGTCTGATGGCCACCCTGCCCCCCCATTTCCGGGCATGCTGGCTTCAGAATAGGCATAGCCCACATGAGCATTTCCAAGTGCTGCTTCCTGTTTCCCTAGAAACCAAATATGTCTAATTATGCAAAATCTCCGAGTTCAACTCCCTGTCGTACATGTTCTTTTTAATTAAGACAGAGAATGTCGTCAGCCACGCAAATGTTATCTGAATATACTACTTAATATTTCACCTCGTGGCCTAAAAAACTAGAAGAACTGGTTTCTATTACTATATTACTGTCTTTTCCTGCCTTGCCCCATGAGTCTCATTCCTATCCAGTTCACAGCCCTGGACCAGTCTTACAGGTGACAGAGGTTGCATGAGCATCTGCAAGATGAATGAGTAAATGGGTACTGGTACTCATCAGGGGAGGCCACTGTCTCCTGCCAATTTTACAGCTTTAAGGAGTCAGTGAGAAAGGGTGGGTGAAGAATTCATTTGGCAACTGTAGAAACAGATGAAAAACAGTTCCTACAGAGTCTCCTAACAGCCCTTTTCACTGGGAATCACCAGCCATGAGAACGTGCACGAAGGGTCTTCCCATCATCTATTGTTTTTATGGCTCATTGACAAATCCTTAGTGTTGCAGCCCATACCTCCTATAAAGGCTCTTCATCCTACATAAACTTCTTAAAAGAGTTGAGACTTAACATTAAAGACAAACTTCCTAAGAAACACTGCTAGTTATGGGGAATTCAAAACTTGAGCCTTTCCCCCACTATGACCGCATGAAGCCCCTGAGAGGTGGGTACACCTGGGTGCAGGTAGGCCTTGGAAAGTGCCAACTGCTGCCCCCAAAAGAATATCTAGGTGGCAAGATGTCACCAGAGTGGTCATCACAGACCACAAGATCAGGTGCCTGGGACTTGGAGCTTCTATGGCATGCCACCCAGACACATGAAAATCAACAGCAGTGCCCCGAGTCCCCGGTCCTGCCTGGCCTCCCCTGTCTGTGCTCCTTGAGTCACTTATCCTGAGAGAGCCTTTGAGAGAAGGTGGGTAAAAAGAGGAAAATTGGACACTTGGGCCCACACAGAGGGACAGCACCAATTCCAGAGGACCAGAACAGGGTCATATCCACAATTATGACCTGAGACAGGCCTTTCCAAGGCCTTGGAAATCTTCTCTAGGATTTGAGAGAGAAGACCAAACAGGACAGCTGAAAGGGACTCGAAGAATGTTGTTCAGTCCTACAGCAATCACGGTGTTTCAGACAAGCAGGCAGAACCCTCTCCAGTCTGGGACTGGGCACAGCAAGGGCAGCAGTCCAGGACAGTGGCCAGCCCACCCCAGGCCACACTCCTGCAGCTCAGTTGTAGCAGAGATAATCGATGAGCCTGGGAGGGATGTTCAACTTGGCTATTTTCTCCAGTCCTCGAACACCGGTGGCCTTCCTTAAGCTTACCCTGCAGAGTTGTGACAAGGTCAGAGGTGTCTCTGGAAAAGGGAATGAGGAAGTATATGAGGTTAGTTTCAGCAAGGAGCCTAACGTCCTTCAACCTAAAAGACACTAGGGCAGAATTGGAAAAGCCTCCCTGTCCCCTGGAATTAGAAAATGCCTGCATGCCTCCTCAGCAGAGTTACCAGAGAGGATGGCCAAGGAAAGAAGACCAGGAAACAGAACGCAGGGCCACTGGGGTTTCATTTGTGGTTTAGGGGCTTTGAGCAGGGGGTTTGTTTTTGTTTTTCTGAACCACTGTGAACATTCTCCACACAGATTTGTCAGCAAGAACTAATTGGTAGCTTTAGTCCCATTTGTCAAATAGCCAGACAAATGACGCACAGCTTTAGGGTTTATTCTAGAGCAAGTGCTAATGGCTGGCAGCACTGCTCCAGGCTCCAGGCCCCAGGCCCTCTTTCCCTGGTGATGCCATGGGCCACAAAAAACCTGGGAAGAACTGGTGTGCCTGCACAAAACAGCTCCTGCTGATGGAGTACTCTAATGACATCCCAGAGGCAAAGAACAGGAGCTCAGGACTAACTACTAAGTTCTAAATGGGAGCTCAGGGAGAACTGTTAGACTAGCCTAAGGCCAAGGGTAGAGGTAAGGGTGCCTGTAGGTGGGACTCACTTTCATAGTACTCAAAGCACTTGGCTGGAGCACTGCTGCTCCAAGTGTAGTCCGAAGGCTTCTTCCCACGGTTGTCCCGGGCATAGATGTTGCCTCCAAACTGGATGAGCATCTCAATGAGGTCCACGTTCTTCACCTTGGCGGCATGGTGAAGGGCCGTCTCATGAAGTTTTGCTGCATTCACATTGGCTCCTGGAGGTCCAGAGCAGAGAAAATGTCAAAGGAGAGAACTTGAAGCCAAGAGAAAACTAGCTGGTAACGTGGCACCACGTGCAAAGCAATCCCCACCCAGAAAGCAAAATCAAGGCAGACTCCACCATGGCTCTTTGAGGATGTTTTTCAAACTCCAAGGGTAAAATTACTTTTTTCTCCCTATGAAAAGGCAACAATAATAAATAAAAATAACTGGAAATAGAACCAAAAAGAAGAAAAAACAAGAGGCTTCCTTGTGAGTCAACTGTCAGTTCTGACGCAGTATGCTCTCAGAAGGCCACAGATATCTGGAATCTCAGCTGAGCCACCAAGTATTCCTGTGTCCTGAAGAAGACACAGTGCTCCCTCCTGCCGTGGATAACATCAGGCTCAAGAAAACCTGGTTGAATGAAAGAATAGATATTCCGTAAATATAAATATCCTTTTACTAAATAGGAGGAACAAAGGAAAATTTGGTAAAGGACCTAAAAGCTTAACTGTTAGTTAAGCTTTGTCTGCCTCATCTTTCTGGGTTTATTCAAAAAGATGCCAAGAATATCTCATGCAGCATTTTTCAATGCATTAAGAAATAAAGATTAGGATAATGAATTTGTGTAGAAATATTATTTTTAGGGCAAAGCCATTATTCCTGGGACCTCAGAATTTGTTTGGAAGAAAATACCAACTTCTTTGAAGTATGCTCCTAAGTTAGAAAAGAAGTTATAAGAAAAAGGAGACAAAAGTATTTTAAAGAGACTGGGTGCGATGGCACACACCTGTAATCCCAGCAGCTCGGGGGGCTACTGCCCCCGTCCAACGCGGGCAGCTGAACTACAGTATGAATTTGGAGTGACGCAAAATAAAATGCAGACACGAAATACCTTTACACAAGCTTCAAGACAGCTTTCCCTGGCTGGGAATGGAACCACCATTTGACCCAGCTATTCCCTTCTAGGTCTATTCCCTAAAGACCTAAAAAGAGCATGCTACAGGGACATTGCTACATCGATGTTCATAGCAGCACAATTCACAATAGCAAGACTGTGGAACCAACCTAGATGCCCTTCAATAGACGAATGGATAAAAAAAAATGTGGCATTTATACACAATGGAGTATTACTCTGCGTTAAAAAATGACAAAATCATAGAATTTGCAGGGAAATGGATGGCATTAGAGCAGATTATGCTAAGTGAAGCTAGCCAATCCCTAAAAAACAAATGCCAAATGTCTTCTTTGATATAAGGAGAGTAACTAAGAACAGAGTAGGGACGAAGAGCATGAGAAGAAGATAAACATTAAACTGGGATGAGAGGTGGGAGGGAAAGGGAGAGAGAAGGGAAATTGCATGGAAATGGAAGGAGACCCTCAGGGTTATACAAAATTTCATACAAGAGGAAGTGAGGGGAAAGGGGAAAATAATACAAGGGGGAGAAATGAATGACAGTAGAGGGGGTAGAGAGAGAAGAGGGGAGGGGAGGGGAGGGGAGGGGGATAGTAGAGGATAGGAAAGGCAGCAGAATACAACAGACACTAGTATGGCAATATGTAAATCAATGGATGTGTAACTGATGTGATTCTGCAATCTGTATATGGGGTAAAAATGGGAGTTCATAACCCACTTGAATCAAAGTGTGAAATATGATATGTCAAGAACTATGTAATGTTTTGAACAACCAACAATAAAAAAATTTAAAAAAAGAAAAAAAGACAGCTTTCCCTAGCTGCCGGCCTCAAGCTCCCCAAAAAGAAGAACAAGAGAAGGTCACAAGAGGCTGCTGAGAGGGCAATCATGTTCCGAAGTGGGCTTTGATTTGGGGGGGATGCTATTTCTTAGAAAATTCTATCCAAAAAAGGCAGAAGGGGTAGGATTACAAGGGAACAGGTGAGTGTAACTCAACCCAGCAGGTTTGCCTACACCTGGAGCCAGGCCGTGCTACCTGAGCTGGGACAATGCCCAAATCACTATGAAATGCAGTCATTGGTCAGGGCCCCCTGCGTGAGGACTTGATGGTGTGTACATTCAGGGCAGCTTCCCACAGGAGGCTGAGGCAGCAGGATCACGAGTTCAACACCAACCTCAGCAATTTATCGAGGCTCTAAGCAACTCAGAAAAATCCTGTCTCTAAATAAAATATTTTTAAAAAGGTTGGGGATATGGCTCACTGGCTAAGCAACCATGGGTTCAATCCCTGGTACCAATATATATATATTTGGTGTGTGTGTGTGTGTGTGTGTGTATCCCAGCATCAATAAGTAATCCCTCTAAGTGACAGATTCAAGCCACAATCATAAAATTATAAAATATGGCAGCAGTATGCCACCACTTAGCAATAACCTCAGAGGGTCAAGAGCACAGGAAATAAGCAGGTGTACAGCTATTCCAGTTGTTACTGCTCAAAGAGTATTGAAACATCCTGCTTTCTGGTTTAAAATATTTTTAACATCCTAATGAAATGTAAGAATTGTGTTCATGCTGCTAAGAATACAGCAAGCACTCCAGTGGGATAGAACAAGAGATGAACATTCTTCCCATTTACCACAGCCAAAATTCAGAGCTCAGGTCAGGAAAAATATCCCTCAGTCAGGAAAAAGGCTAGACTAGTGAATTTTTCCTCCCCAGCATTAGGGATTGAACCCAGGGCCTCATACTTTTTAGGCAAGCCCTCTACTAATAAGCTACATTCCCAGCTCCCCACCCCCACCCCATCTTTTTTTTCCACTTTATTCTGAGATACTTTCTTACTAATTGTCCAGGCTGCCCTCCAACTCATAATCCTCCTCCCTCAACCTCCCAAGCAGCTGGAATTCAGGCATGCAGCACTACACCTGGTTCAGACGACCTACATACTTAGTTTGGCAAAAATGAATTGCAAAAAGTATATTAAAAAAGCAAAAATTAAAGAAAGATTTCCCCCCTATATCCAACCACTATGTCACATTAGGGATTTTCTTCCAATGCTTGTTTATAAGAATAAATACCCTGTACAATCATAACTCAAATGTAAATTTTAATGCTAAATGCACACTATAATGTCCCCAGTATAAGGTCCACAGTATCTAAAGTGCAGATAGCTTCTCTCCTGTTATTAATTCTGTCAATATTCTTGCCAGCTGGGAAGGAAAGCAATTGTCTCTATTTAACAACAGAGAAAGAGGCACAAGAGAAGCAAAACTATACTCCCAAGGTCAGAGAGGAAATTGAGGCTGGAAAGAACCTAAAAATAGTCCCTGCCTGCCATGCTATTTGCCACAGTGACTCCATAGATGAGGCCCAGGTGAAGATTCTTCCAAAGCAGCCTTCCCAAGATATACATTGGAGTTTTATTGTTGTTGTTGTTGTTTGGTTTTTGGTTTTTTGCACTGGGGATTTAACCCAGGGGCACTTAACCATTGAGCCACATCCTCACCCCTTCTTACTTTTTATTTTGAGACAGTATCTCACTAAGTTGCTTAGGGCTTTACTAAGTTGCTGATGCTGCCCTCAAACTTGTGATCATCCTGCCTCAGCCTCCCAATTCACTGGGATTACAGCTGGGCGCACCATACTCAGCACAATGGGATCTTTCACCTGGCATCATGTGATTGGGTGTTAGAGGAAGAAAGATGAATACATGAGGAAGGAAGCTGGAAGCCTCAGTGGCAGTTAAAAACACCAGCACAGATGTGCACACAGCGATGTAGAATGGGTCTTGAAAACAGAGTGCTGGATGGAAAAAGAGACATATATAGCCCCATAGCATTTATGTCCATCAAAGATAAGTACTGCAACTGATAATGTGTATCCTACAAAAACACAAAGAGCGAAAACATATGTGGATACTCATGGAGGGGCAGGGACCGAGGAAAGAAAGGAGAGAGGCAGAGAGGAAGGGAAGGAGAGGTTCGGAACAAAGCGGCTCTATGCGGCACAATGATGATAGCATGCTTTGAACTAAGTAGTATGAGACAGAGACAGAGAACAGGGATGCCGGCAAAACAACCGGTTTCATGTGGGCAACTCTCAGCGTCATGCTTCAGAGAAAGGGGTTATTAGCAAAGTTCTGACTTCAAAGCGAAATAGGATCAAAGTGGATTCAGAGTAAGAAACACAGCCAGCAAAGTGAAGGGACTAACACTTTGCATAATTAGCAAAGTGAAGAGACTAACACACCCTAGCATGCCATGAGCCAGCACAATTCTGGAACATAAGCACAAATAGCTCAATGCATGCTTTCTGAAACAATAAACAGAGGGAAAAAATAATGATGAGGACTGGCTGAGAAGGTAGAAACGAACAGTCCTCCTTCAGCAACTTCCAACTGCTTCCAGCAGAGTTAAATATTTACTGGCAGTGCTTAGATAAAAAAATGACATCACCAAAATAACTGGACTTTCACCCTCACCATTCCTCCTCCTTTGCATATAGAATCTAGTTGGTTGCACTGCTTAATGGAGAACAAAAAGTGTATCTGTCTCGGTATCCACCCAGTGCGACGTGGCAGCTCCACAGCTCAGCTTGCTCAGGGTGATGCTGAAATCACCATGGAAGTGCTGCATGTTCATCTAGAGGCTTGGAACATGGCTTCCTTAGATGTTTCAGAGAAAACCAACCCCGACAGTTCAGAATCATACTTTAAGACGATGCAATTTTGAGTATGTAGCGGTATGCTACTGCTTCTTTCTACTTTTCTGTGAGTTCAAAATGTTCCACAATGAAAAACTAGTTTTTGAGGGAAAAAAAATAATGATCCATTTGATCCAAGAAAAGCTGTTAAAGGAGATCAGAATGGCCACAGGGGATCACACACAGAGTTGACAGTGTGAGCATCATCAAGCATTGAGCTAGCACTGAACACCGCAGAGGCTTACCCAAACCCTGGTCATCTGCAATTTCCCAGGAATATGGAAACTCCCTTTAAAAACTACAGGGTAAGGGCCGGGATGTAGCTCAGTTGGTAAAGTGCTTGCCCCCCATGCACAAGGCCCTGGGTTCCCCAGCATCAAAAAAAAAACAAAAAAACTGGGTAACCTTTTTTAAGGCTATAGTGGACATTATGGTTGTCCCCTCTTCCTTTCCAACTCTCCTCCACTGTGGCCACTTGGCAACGTGCAGTGGGGGTACTGGGGTGGAATGAGAGGACCCACCTAACCTCAGCTGCAGGTGTGAGCGCTCACTAGTTTTATCATCTACCCCTACCACAGTAATTAGTTCAAATGATCAATTAGATTTTGGACAAGTTGGGGACAAAGCCAATTAAATTTTGGACAAGTTGGGGACAAAGGGATCAGTTTGGGTTTGGACACAGGATCCAGTTTGGGGCAATGAAAGCTAGGGGAGGATGCCAGAGACATCTGGAAAGGAGACTTCTCAGTCTTCTGACAAAGCTACCAGAGCTTTAAGAAGTACAGCTACCAGAGCTTTAAGAAGTACAGATTTTAAGCCTGAATCTACTATAGCCACCTGACCACTACCCCAGGCTATAACTAACACATCGGGAAACAGAATTGCAAAACTCAAAGAAATGGAGGTCTTAGTGACAATGTTGAACCATCAAGTCAAAGTGACCCTAGACCTGTTCTGCTTCTCATCTTTTAAGTCCCCTGAACCAAGAAGTACACTTTATCGATTATCCAGTTGTTCCTTGTTTTCTGATTACAGCCAGCCTTCCCTATCCATAGGTTCTACATTCATGGATTCAACCAACCAAGAATCAAAAATATTCAGAAAAAAACGATTGTATCTGTACTGAACATGTACAGACTTTTCCCCACCTTCAAAAAAGAGTGAGCCTTTTCAGACATGTTGGCAATGGTTTGGATTGCAAATGCTCCATTCTCCTAAGACTGCAGACTCCACGTCCCATTATTCCCCTGTCTCTTTTGGATTCAGACAACAATGCCATCAGGCAGCGACTGTGCATGATTGCCTGTGTCCTCTAAAAATAGTGTTTTGCATTTGTTGAGCACCAACCACACACCAAGCACTGTGGAGACATGATTAAGACTCCTCCCATTAACCCTGCAAAAATAGGTTTTGTTTTTCTAGTTTTATAGAAACTGAGGTCAAGTTCTCCCTGGCAAGTATGAGAGCCAGCTTCAAACACTGATCTGCTGCCCAGCTTTTGCCAGACATAGCACGGGTAAGCCATTCATGCAGGTAAATACTAGCTCAGGTAAGTCACCCACGTAGGTAAATACCAGCTCAGGTGATTAACTACGTACATACCTGCATTGAGAAGCACTTTGACACAGTCCAGGTGCTCCCGTGCACAGGCAACGTGCAGAGGGGTCCCAAAATGGCAATCGTGCGCTTCCAGATTGGCCCCGACGTCAATAAGAAGCCTCACACATTCAGAACTCCCTTGTAATAAATGGAAAAGAATGGAAACATCCATGAGTATGTGCTTTGGAAATAATAAGCATGGCAAACATCAACTGGAACAGATGGCCCTGTGGCTGTGGGCATCTCAGTCCTGCCTCCTGGCTGAACTCACTCAGCCTTTGCCTGTTGAGAGCCACAGTTTAGTCGGAATGACGCCTGGCATTTTTCGAGAGGGAATGGTTGAAAGGTGACCCTGCTCCAGGGCAGCTCCGGGATTAGGATGGATCATGCTGGGAATTGGAGCCCAGTGGAGGGAGTGTGTTCCCGGGAAGTATGTGTAGAGTGCCGGTGAAAGTTCCGGAATAAAGAGTTGCTGTTTGAACCTACAAGGCTTTGTGGCGGCTCGGTTATTTGTGCCCAGCCAGACTTCGGCATTTGCCACTATGTAGGTAGCCCTGCTTCTTTCTGGCTCCTCTTTCTGTCTCCGATGCAGGTTTGGATCAAGATTCAGGGCCCTCTGCTATCCTCTCTTGGCACATCTGCCCCAGACTGCATCTTCACTTTTCATATAATTACCTCTCCACTGTTGGTAGCTACCCAGTTTCCACCTCCAGCCCTGAAACCCAACACCACAGCTACAACTGTGCTGGCCAGGCTCACCTGTATGCTGTGACCACCACACAGTCCTGTCTCTCCTTCTCAGGGGTCCTGCTCCTGGCCAATCTCTTTCAGCCCGCAGCATGGCTCCTAGCTCAAACTTGAGCCATATTTGACTCCATGCACTCTCTGTCCCACCAAGTCCTATTGATTCTTCCCCAAAACCTTTTAAATAAATCCATCCCTTGCCACATTCCTACTCTAGGTTGTAAACGCTTTGCACTGGATCAGCTTTGCACTGGATCATTTCGATGGCCCCTAACTCATCAACTCACCACTCATGCATGCCTCATGCAGCGGGGACGCTGTGTACAATGGGGGATTGACCTTCGCCCCATAGGACAGCAAGAGCTTCACACACTCAATGCTTCCAGAGGCACAGGCATCACAGAGAGGGGTGCTGCCATCGATGTTTCGAGCATCCACCTCAGGGGGAATTAGAAACAAGTGTCAGAGGGCACAGCAAACACTTGCAACTTCTTTCTCATCTTGATGTGCACTCACCTTTGCAAAGACATGTCTTAGAAGCTGGTGTGCAATTATGTACCAAGGCATCAGCCAAACAAAGAAGTTCAAAGAGAAAGAGATGCTGTTGGGGGAGGGAGTGCCCATCAGCATCCCAAGTACAGAAGTCCTCCCACTGGAGGTTCTTTTCTCCTGGGGCAGGAGAGACCTCTGCCTCACGGCTATCTCAAATAACTAATAAGCACAAAGCAGGAAAGTAGAGGGTGAGGCTGCCAGCTGGGGGAGGCAGGATATAAAAATGGGTTTTAACTGAAACCTCCACTAAAAGGAGGCCCAAGACTGCTTAACATGCCTCCTCTAGGGTGAAAATCATGGGCCAGCAAAAGGCAACTCCCTAAATTGGCAAATTCTAGTTATAATTTGTCCAAATTCAGCTTCTATGTGGGAATATGCTGAAACTCGTCCCATTGCAAGCTTCTGGAAAAAGTAGATGGTACACTGCCTTCACTTCTTCCCCACCCTGGCACTCTGAGACCAGAGCCCTGCATTCCTTATAAGTCACTCAGTGGGGGAGGGGAAGAGGGCCTGCCAGCTCCCCAGAGCCAGCGGCTAAACAGCCAGGAATTCTGCCAACTGGAAACCGCTGGCGCCTTCAAAGCCATGGGGTGAGTACTTACACTAGGGAAGGCACCAAATCAGAATTTTGGTTTTGTTTCTTTTTTTCCTTCCCTCTACCTCTAGAGAGCCAGCCTCTCTAATCCAGAACCCTGCTCTGAACCCAGGCCCCAACCCTCTCCCAGAGCAGAGAACCCCCACCAATAAATTTTGCTAAAACATCTCAGAGCATAATCACTTCCTGGCACTCTATCCACAGTGCGCAGCACACTTGCTGTGCTTTCCTCCTCCCGAACTTCCAAGCACACCTTGTCCGGTCTTCCCGCCTTTCCTTCCCAGCCTCCCTCAAGATGTCCTGTGTATCCCCGCTTTCCCATCACAGAAGGCAAATCCCAAGTCATGACTTTCCCTCCCTCCAGAGGTCTCCCTAGTCGGTTGCATCCATTCCCGCGGCTGCAGCCCAGAGCCACTCACCTGGGCTCCAGCTGCCAGCAGTAGCTGCACGCACTGCGCCTGGCCCTGCAGACTGGCCGCGTGCAGGGGCGTGATGGAGTCCACCGTGACCTGGTTAACGCAGGCGCCGCTTTCGATCAGCTGCTGCAGCTGCAGGCTTTCGCCCCGCTGGGCTGCCTCGTGCACTGGGGTGCGCTCCACCCAGAAACCTGGAAAGGAAATGAAGCTAGCGCTAAGACCCTGACACTAAACATACAAAGGACCCGGGGGCCCTGAGACCCCAGGCAGGATACCTGATCACATAATTGGTCTCCCCGCACTCCTGTTAAAATTCTTGAGCGATCCCCCCTGCCTGGAGGGTGGAGTCTAAACTCCTTGACAGGGCATATAAGGAAGTCTGTGGACCTCGCCCATCCTTGTGCTTGTGATCCCATCTCCCAGATCCCATCTTCCTGGGGTACAGCCCAGGTGGCATGCATAGCTCCTGCCTTACGTCCATTCAGCAGCACATCAAGATGGAATTAGCACCCTCTGCTACCACATTCAAAGACAAATAAGATGCAGCAATGGGTAGTGCACAGTCAGGAGCAAAGAAAATGTAGAAACAATCCAAAGCATGGTCACCATGATAGTGGAAGAACCTTTCAAGTAAGGAGAACTCAGAAATAGACTCTCCCAAGTTCCCAGGGACAGGCAGGGGAAGCATCACAGGGGAGGGGAAGCTGTGGTTATCCAGATCAAGTTTTGTTTATCCATCTTTGTGTTCCTAGCACCTGGCATGGCCTATGTCTCAAAGAAGATGTCCATGTCCGCAGGCTTGGTGAATGACTGCATGAGCGAATGAATGAATGAATGAATGAATGAATCTAACTAAATTACTAAAATGAATTATTAAGTAGACATTTTAAATGAAATTTTAGCTTTTAAAAGAAAATCTAAATTTTATTTCTTTAGAGGAAATGCAACCATTGGTAACTATACTTTCTAGCAAATAATCTTCAGCTGCAGGGGTCTTAGTGGCAACAATTGAAAACAGATAAGAAGCAGCAGGCATGATAAGAAAACAAAAAGGAAAGAAAAACAGAGAGAAAAGGAAAAAAAAGAAATTTCTCTCTATTAAAGGGCATAGTCAACAAAGTGAAAAGGCAACCCATGAAATGGATAAAATATCTGCAAATCACATATCTGATAAGGGGTTAAAACCCAGAATATATAAATAACTTCTGCAACTGAACAACCAAAAAGCAAATAATCCATCTGAAAAATGGGCAAAGGATTTGAAGAGATATTTATCCAAAGAAGAAGTAAAAATGTTCAACAAGCATATGAAAATATTCATTAAAGAAATGCAAATCAAAAATCACAATGAGGGGGCTGGGGATGTGGCTCAAGCGGTAGCGCGCTCGCCTAGCATGCATGCGGCCCGGGTTTGATCCTCAGCACCACATACAAACAAAGATGTTGTGTCCTCCGAAAACTAAAAAATAAATATTAAAATTCTCTCTCTCTCTTTAAAACAAATAAAATAAAAAATAAATAAACCACAATGAGATATGTTCTCATACCCATTAGGATGACTATATCAAAAACAAAAATCAAAGCTAAGAAAAAAAAATTTTTTTTGGCAAGGATGTAGAGAAACTGGAACCCGGTGTGCCATTGGTGGGAATGCAAAAATGATATAACCTCTGTGAAAAATGGTTGACAATTCTCCAAAAAGTTAAACACAGAATACCATGAGGTCCAGCAATTACACTTCCTGGTATATACTCAAAAGAACTGAAAGCAGAGACCTGAGATACTGGCACATCCGTGTTTATATCACCATCATTCACAGTAGTTAAAATATAGATATAACCTCAGTGTCCATCAAAAGATGAATGGACATGCAAAATGTGGCGTGTACATACAATGGAATATTATTCAACTTCACAAAGGAAATTCTGACACATGCTACAACATGGATAAATCTTGAAGGCATTCAGTGAAATAAACCAGTCATAAAAAGACAGATGCTGTATGTTTTCACTTGCACAAGGTCTCTAAAGTCAAAATTAAAGAGAAAGTAGAATGATGGAAGATTAGTGTTCAAAGGGTCATCGAGTCAGTTTTATAAGATGAAAAGAGTTCTGAATGGGGGGTGGTGACTGTAAGGGTAAAAGAAATTGAAGTTAAAGTGTAAAAGTTAAAGGGTAAAAGACCGGGCATTGTGAAGTTTCTAAGCTGCAAGGCCTGAGTTAAAATGTAAAGAAAGGACTGGGTATTGTTAAGTTCCTATGCTACATGCAAAACCTGAAATTCCTGTAGCTGTTAAGACAATACTCGAACTGCCCAGTAAATATTTCCCCTGACTGCTTGGTTGTTTAATAACCCAGGACCCTGTGCGATCTTGCACGTAGGCATCGCAGGGCCTGGACCAATCAGTTTGAATGTGTACCCTGCTTTAGAACTGACCTATCACCCCCGCCTGACCTGTTCCCACCAATGAATGAACTAATCATGTCTCAGAATTATTGTTTGATTTTCCCTCGGTGTATGATGATTTGTTAAAGGAGACTGTGATGTATGTAAAATCCCCGCCCTCCCAAAGAAAGTGTACTTAAGCAGTGCTCAGCCCCTGCTCCGGGCTCTGGGCTGTTCTCCCTTCTTGAGTGAGCACGGAGCCCCAGCATGCTGGAATCTCAATAAACCCCACTTGCTGTTGCATGAGTCGCGGTCCCTTGGTGGTCTCTTCCTCCAACGCTTTGCTGGACCTTACAGTGACGATTATACAATATCCATCCGTCTGTGTTTATGGCACGGAATTGTATACTTAAAAATGGCTATAATAGTAAATTTTATGTCTTATATTCTTTACTACTATTAATTTTAAAAAATTTAAGAGTAGCAAAAAGATGAAGGAGGACCTAGGGCATAGTGAGAGCAGTCGCCTACTGATGGCTGTCTGCAGGAGATAGCTCTACAATGGGAGTAGGAGGGGGTGCTTGCTGCCTGGGGTGACACCCCCAAGCCACTGGATGGCCCTTCTAGGGCTGCAATGCAAGGGGGAGGGAGCAACTCCCTTCATGAAGACCAGCAGCCAGCAATGCAGAGATGACATCCCAGGGACAGCCCTGGGACAAGATAACCTTAAATCTATCCCTGAAGAGTAAGCACAAGAAATGTGGTTAACTAGCAGACTGACTGGCCAGGCCTGACCACAGCCTGGAGTCTGGACCCTGGTGTGACAGGATATTCCCTCCTCTCAGCACTATCTCCCTCAGGGAGTGACACCTTGGAAACCTGAGACCCTGCACTGTTCAGGCAAGTTCTCTCTAGGGCTAGATTCCCCCCCTAAATCCCTCTCGGTCACAGGCTCCCTCTCACCCCTCTCTGTCTAACACAGCTAAATCACAAGTTGGTCATGTGGGCCCTGCTCACAATCCTCCAGTGGCTTCTTTCTCCAGCGTAGGACCTGCTTGCTGCTGTGACACAATCCTGGCAGTTTCCCTCCCAGCCCTACTCTTCTCCAACTGAGACAGAAATTTGGGGATAAAGGAAGATACTGAGTCTCAACTGAAGTGCCCATTGAAATGCAGGAAACACCTAGGAACCATTGAGATGCAGAAAGCACCCAGGAACAATGGCAACCCGCCAGCACTTGCCCACTGCCTGTGCCCCACCTTGCCCTCCAACAAGAGGGCTGTGCACAAGTACAGGAAAAACTAGCTAAGAATTGTGTCACTCCACCTTGGCTTCACCTCTAGTCGAGACCCCAGCAACTGTCCCACTCTAAATATTGAGACCCCCACACCAACTTTCTACCTCAAGTGTGTATTTCTTGCTTTACCCCAAAGGTGTTTCTCTTGAGATAGCCCCCCTTCCCCCTTGAATACTCCATCTACTTGCCTAAATAAACATCAATCTGTGCCTTTGACTGGCATGTGCTGAAATTCTTTGCCATCAAAGAACTCCGCTTGTCCAGAGCCACATTCCCCCTTCACTCCCGGAATTCCACGGATCCTTCTTAGGAAGCTTGTCCTCTCTGGTGACACAATGTCTCTGAAGTCCTTCAGGTTCAGAGTGTCAAACAGTCTCAGGGGGCTGGGGATGTGGCTCAAGCGGTAGCGCGCTCGCCTGGCATGCGGCCCGGGTTCGATCCTCAGCACCACATACAAACAAAGATGTTGTGTCTGCCGAGAACTAAAAAATAAATATTAAAAATTCTCTCTCTCTCTCTCTCTCTCTCTCTGTCTCTCTCCCTCAGTCTCAGGCCTCTGTGTGTGCTGTTCTTCCACTGCCTGGATTGCCCTCCCTCAGTCCCCCAGGCCCCAGGTCCACCTTCTTTCCAGTCAAGTGACTAAATTCCTTCTCTACCACTAAGGCCCAGAGGAATGTCTGCACTTTCAAGAAGCCTCAGAGCAGCGTGTGGCTCACCCACCCCTGCCCTTCATCTCTGTACAAATAGCTAATTCCTTCCCTTCCTGACCTAAGGCAGTCCTTGGGCACCTTGGAGACAGGACCATGGCAGATTGGTGTCCAGCTCCAGCATAGACCTGACACACAAGAATCTGAATGAATAAATATTCCCTAGAAGCATCTTTTACTTGCTGAGCTGAGCTTTTTATCCCTGCAGCTAGTTCTATCCCTGCTCAGCCAAACTACAACTTCCAGCCCCTTACAAGTCTACCCACTACCAGACAATGACCTGAGACAACAGGGTTGTACTTGCAGACTCTGGCCAGCCAGCCATACTAAGGAACTGGATCGTCAATTAAAGAAGAGTTTGTGTTATAACAGGAGAGAGGCTGTAGCCAGGGCAGCCTGTGATCCAGCGCCGACTGCTGGATTCCAGCTCATTCCTGCCTCTCTCCTCCATTTCAGTTCAGAATCACAGTGATGCTTACATTGTTCCTCATGCTCACCTGTTGCTTGTAGCCCCACCCCCACCCCCACCCCCAAAGAATGGTTAAGCAAAAACCTTTGCCTTGAACCTAGAAAGTTCCACGAATGTTGTCTACATATCTACTGCCAGATAACTGCTTAAATCCTCACATCTCAGAGTCAGGCCCAGGACCAAGCCTGACCCTCCAGATTGAAAAGCCCTAGCTGAGGACATCAGGCTGCTCAGTCTGCCCTTGGGGAGCTGATGGGTACAGTGACCAGCCCCACTGGTGAGTTCAGATCAGTCTCTTTCACTAACAACTGGCCCTGTGACCTTGGGCAACCTATTCTTCTCTCAAAACCTCTGTCTCATCCCTTATAAAATGGAAATATTAATGCCCAGCTCACAGGGTGGCCAAGACTGAATGGACTAACACCTGGACATTATTTTATACAGTGCCTAGCTAACTGAAAACACTCAGCAAGTGACAGGTGCTGCGATTATTGAGGAATCCTTATTATCATTATTACTATTCCTGAGTCCTGCTTGGAGCTTGTGTGCCAGCTCTCTGTCTTTGTTCCATAACAAGCCCCATCTTGTACTGAGTCCCAGTAACTCAATCCTTGTTGCAGTCCCCAGCGGGCAACTGACTGAGTCCCTGACCAGTTTACCTGCTCAGTTCCCACCTGCTCAGTTTCCGGGTCCCCTGAGGTTTTGCTGGGGCCAGCTCCCCAAATCCCACTGCTAAATAACTAGGAATTCTGCTGACCAGACAGCCAGGGTATGAGTATTTATACCAGGAAAAAGAGCAAATCAGAGTTTTATTTCTGCTTCTTTTTCTTCGCCCATCCACACAGAGAGCCAGTTTGCCGGCACCTTGTTTAGTCATTCTGGAGCACAGAGTCCTACTCTTTGAGCCCAGTCAGTAACTACTCAGCCCAGGCCAGGTCTACCCTTCCAGAAAGAGCCCTACAAGCAAATTCTCCAGAGATCATCTTCCATACTGTTCTGTCTGTGCCCACTCTGGTGGACCTAACTTGACCATGATCATGACCCAAGTCACTCTTCTCCCAGCTCAGCCTCTCCACGATCAAGAGACCCAAGGACACCTTCAACAGAAAGCTGATCCAGCACTATGGTTTTGAATTGTTTTCAAATATCCAAGATGCACTGTTAAATGTTGTACAGGCTGGGAATCTTGTTCAAAATAAGTCACTAAAGGAAATCTGGGGTCCCGGCAAAAGAACAGTCATTTCAGAATTGAACACAATAAGAAGGTTCTAGTATAAGCCTCTCCCCCAAAACATTCTTGAAATAAAGAGGGCTCTCCCACATGCCCCATCAATAAATGTAGTTAGATATAGTTAGATGGGAGTGGCCCCCCAAATGCTGGGAAACCACCACAGAAGCACCATGATTGAGCACCAGAAGCTGCAGGGGATGGCTTTCTGAAGGGTCTCAGTTGGCTCATCTTTAGCTCTCAGAGAGAAGTCTGGTATGCTGCAGACATCTAAGTGCTGCAGTGCTGCAGATATCTAAGATTTGTGCACATAACGACAACTGTTAGGGGTTGGGGATGTAGCTCAGTTGGTAGAGTGTTTGCCTAGCATGCACAGGCCCTGGGTTCAATCCTCAGCACCACCAAAAACTGTTATAGCTAAGAGGACCTCTGACATCTTTTAGGACTGATACTCCCAGGAAAGGACTGCAAGCACACCACATGCTCCCCAAACTGCAGTACAATAACCATAAAGGAATATAAGTGCAGGTGGGGAGACCAGCCTCTCTGTCCTCATGGATTTAGCTCTGGGCACTTATGGGTTTATCCTCTCTCCCCAGAGCTCAAGGATGACAATACCTACATGGCAGAATCATTGTGGTAACTAAAGACAATATGTGTGCTGAGAAGTAGGTGCTTAATAGTGTTGATCGTCATCACCAAACTTTAATCATGCAGTCTGCATTTAAACTTTAACAGACCAGAAATTAGCAGGCACCTTGATTTCCAAGGGGGGATTGAACCTAGGGTGCTCTACCACTGGGTTACATCCCCAGTCTTTTTTATTTTCTATTTTGAGACAAGATCTTGCTAAGTTGCCCAGGCTGGACTTGAACTTGTGAATTTCCTGCCTCAACCTCCTGAGTAACTGGGATTACAAGTATGCACCCAGCTGTCTTTTGTTGCTTTTAGAGATATTTTTTCAACCGTGTCTTTTAAAGTGTTTTAATTATGATTCCTAAAATATTCTTTGTCAGTAGACTTAAGATCAAATGACCTACAGTATGGTTTTAAGATGTGTTTGATGAGGTTGAAAATATTAAATATTTTTCCCTTCTTGGAGAAAACAGTCAAAACTGAATAAGAGTGGGAAAAAGAAAGTGAAACACAGTAAGTGAAAGTGAAAGGCAAAGAGAAAGGAAGTAAAAATAGCTTGCCTAATGAATAAAAGCCAGGAGGAAGGAAAGAAGTTCTCTGCTTAATGAAAAAGGAGCCTTCTACAATGACCTTGAGGAAAATGCACCTTATTAGACACGTTCATCTCCAAACCTCCCTCCCCTCTCCTCCTCACTCACCCATCCAGCAGCCTGCTACCTCCACTTCCCTTGCCTTTGGCCACCCCAAGACACTTATGACCAAATTCGGGAGAGGTTCCCTGTCCCCTGGTTCCCAAGGCCTAGCAAGGCACAATGAGCCTGGGCTTTGCCTCAGAAAGACCCGAGCTCTGGTCCTAAAGGGAAGCTATTCATTTTAAATCCACTAAGCCTCAGTTTTCTTTTGACTGGGGATATAGTTTCACAGGACCATTTTATGAAGAAAATAAGATAATGGTTTACATTATTTTGCCCATGAGAGTGCTCAGTGTTTGTAACGTACTATTATTTCCTTTGATACTTTTGTTGGCCCTAAATAAGTTTTTCTGGTTGCTTGTTAACAAGTTTTCTTTGAATTCCTATTTTAGAATAAACTTCCTGCTCAGGAGTGGGGTTGTCACTCAGTGGATGAGCCCTTGCCTCCCACATGTGAGGCACTGGGTTTGATCCTCAGCACCACACAAAAATAAAGATATTGTGTCCATGTATAACTAAAAAATACTAAAAAGAAAAAAAAAAAAGAATAAACTTCCTGCTCAAAGTGCCTCTCTCCTCCTTAGAAAATGCCCTGGATTTCTGCCTTATTGAATTCTTTTTTCTCCCTGCCCCCCACCCCCAGAAGTAAAGAATGTTAGAATTAGATCCCCCAAAATCTCATTCCATTGAGGGTAAAAGAGAAGGCATAAATCCACATAAGCAAAGAAAAATCAAGCAAGTTGGGAGACAAAAGCTGTGGGGTGAATTTGAGAAAATTTGGGGAATTGGACAGCAGACACGTGTCAATACCTAAATTCTTTGTGCTTATTGAAAGGCCATAGTGTAAGACTGTAATCAATACCTCTGTGAGATGTTATATTAAAAATATATACCCCCCCAAAAAAAATTTGCAACAACCAGGCACTGTGGCACAGACCCATAATCCCAGCAGTTTAGGAGGCTGAGGCAGGAGAATCACAAGTTCAAGGCCTGCCTCAGGAACTTAGGGAGATCCTGTCTGAAAATTAATAAAAAGGACTTGGTATGTGACTCAGTGGTAAATCACCCCTGGATTCAATCCTAACAAACAAAAATAAAGTAAATAAAATTATATAATAATAAATTCCTCTATTATGTATAATGCACCCATAAAAAATTTGTTAAAAATGAAAAATCTAAATGTTTGGTTAGAGTACACCACAGATCAGAGAATTTGAGGTCACAATGCTAAAGTGGGTTAAAGCTCCTATGGTGCCCTCCACCTCCACTGGGACAGCAATATTGTTTTGTATCCAACACATTCAACTTACTCCTTGGGGTTGGTCATTAAAAAGTCAGCAAAACGTGTTTTTAGAGAAATATACTGAATTAAAATATGACAATGTCAAAAACATCCATGAGCCCAGGGGGTTAGAAATCAGTTAACTAAGAACATACCTTTCTTCTATTGATAAATCCTTTAACTATGCAGAAAACATGCTTGAAGTGCCACCATACTATTTTGAATCCTCTACCATAACAAAATAAAATGTGTATTTAAATAGGCTTTGCAAGGAAGGAGAGGAGAAAAGGAGGAGTACTGGAAACTGAATTATATTCCATGCTTTTATAATTTTGTCTAAATGAATTCAAATGTTATGTATAATTAAAAAGAACCATGGCATAAAAATAAACAAATAAATAAGCTTCAGTTGTTAGCTGTTCATTGCATATTCAATTGAACCAATCAAACACAGATCACACTGTCAGAGTCAAAGTCTTAAACCTGCCTGCAATCAAATGCCAAGTAAAAACAGAAGTTTTATTAAATGCCTTAACCATTTTGAAGGGGGTTGTTTGGCAAAATCAAATAATATCTGTGCCTTGCTATCTCTGCAATTTCTTTTTCAAATAAATTTACCCTTATGACTTTCAGCTTTCATTTGCATTAGTTTTTACAGCGTAAAAGTATTTTGAGGCATTTTAAGGGTTTGTTTTTTTTTGGGGGGGGGGGGTTGTTTTTTGGTTTTTTTTTTTTTTTTTTTTTTGTCTTTTCTTTTCAGGCTTCAAAGTACTTTCTGCGTTCATTTCATTTGCCATAATACTACTTCATTAAAAAAAAAAAAAAAAAAAGGTTTCCTTCCCCTTAACAATGTCCCTTTTCGTCTCATCCATTTGAGTCTTGAGGGACCCAAATGACAGCGTGTAGAACTGATACTCGCTTTATCACCGCGTGTGCTACAGGGTCCCTCATTCTGGAGTCAATTCCCTGCCACAGCCGGCCGCGTCCATAGGATGCTTGTGACAGTGCACCACGGTCTCACAGGGGGCTGGGAGGCGTTGAGGCTCATACCAGGGCCACCAACCAAGAGACCCGATGGACACGTACCAAGTTCTTCCCCTCAAGTGTACAACGACACCCCACCACCACCATCACACACCCCGCACCTTCCCCAACGTGCGCAGGGCTCCGGTGGGTTTGGGGTTCTGAAACCAAACCTCACACTTGGTGCGTCACACGATGACCAGCCCTGCAGTGCGCTACTTGGGTGAAGGTGCCGGACACAGAGCCGAGTCTGAGATGCTCGAGATCACCAGGATCCTGTTCTATCCGCGGCCCACCCACCAAACGCCCCTGACCACCAACTCCGAACAGAGCATGTCACCCATCTCCGGAACGAATGCCATCAGATGCGCCTCTTAGGTCCCCTCTTAACAGCTGCTCCCACGGTCCCCGCTCTTTCGCCAGCAGGCGATTTCCTCCCCGCGCCCGTGTCCTCCGACCCACCCTGCTCATACCCACGTCGCCCAGGAAGCAGCTGTCAGCAGCCCGCGGCTCCATGCGGCTCTCTGGCTGGGTTCCGGCACCTCGCGGCCCCGCGACTGCGGGCGCTGGGATCTGATCGGGGACCTGCCCGGCTGCGCCGGGCCACTGGGCGGAGCCAGCCTCGGAGCCGGGCGGTCAGCTGCCGGAGGTGGCAGCGCGCCGGGAGTTGTAGTTCCTGCTGTGTTGATGCGATTCCCCGGACGGTGGCTACCGCCTGGTGCCAACCCTGAGTCCCCCTTCGCTAAGTGCCCCCGCTCTTTGCCAAACAACTGAGAAGGTGTATACTTGCATGTAGGAAACATATCAGTGTGCAAAACACGCGTTTCCGTGTAAACGTTTGCCTGTGTGGAAATGTGTCCATGTGCAAACCGTGTGAGTGTACACGTGCAAAGCATGATCTGCGTGTTTACTTGCAAAACACGAATGTTTGCAAAACATGCTTGTCGCGCAAAACGAGTGTCCATGTGAAAAATGTGTCCAGCTGTCAAAACTCACCCCGAGGCTTTGCACTGATCGCGTTCGGTTCACTTTCAGGAAACTCTTCCCTTCAGAACTCTTCCCTAGCTCTTCTTTCTTTCTTTTGTGTTAGCGCAAAAAGACTGGGAGGATCGCAGACTTCACAAAGCAGCTCAGCGCTTTATTCAGAACAACGTTTCACACAGGAGAAGGGGACGCAAGGACGAAATGACGCCATGGTGGGACCCACTTTCCTGGTGGAAAAGGAGCCCCCGAACAAAGAAAGGGCCTGGGCTTAGATAGGTTATTCTCAGAGGTGGTCTAGTGAGCATATCAATTTTCTTTGGGCACCCAAGAATTTGGAGTTAGTTCTATCTATGAGTGAAGGAGTCAGTGCTTAGGAATTTAGGGTTTGTTTTACCGGGGGAAATGGGAGGGACTCTAGAGTCAGTAGTCAGTTTCTGGAATTTATTGTACTGGACCTGATGGAGGCCCTGAGGTCAGTGATTGGTATCTGAAAAGAATTTGTTCACAGGAGGGTAATGCTTCAGCCTCTTCCCAGAGACTGTCTTTCCAGGTTTGATGGACATCTCTTCATCAGGGTTTGTTTTATCACTGGGGAAAAAAATGTATTGGGGAAGGATCAATGCTCTCAATGTATAGCTTTCCTTCTCACTCCCCTTTCCCCAGGTCTCACTACTTTGGGGTTTGTCATTTTCCATATCTAATATTTTATATTTTGAGATTTCAAATCATTCAAGTCTTCTTCTTCTTTTTTTTTTTTGGACCAGGGATTGAACTCAGGGGCACCCAACCCCTGAGACACATCCCCACCCATTTTTTAGTTTTTATTTTGAGACAGGGACAGGGTCTCATTAAATTGCTCAGGAGCTGACTTTGAACTCGTGATCATCCTGCTTCAGTCTCTCCAGCCACTGGGATTACAGGCATATATGCCACTGCCCCTGGTTTCAAGTGCATTTTTAAAAGCAAGTTTTCCCTTAAGAACAGGTTTGAATCCAGTATTCCCCTAAGAGTCTTAGCAGATGGAACCTGGGACACAGCCTGGCAGAATCTGTTTCTGGATTGATTCCAAGTCAACATTTGAGTTAATGAGGTTTTTGGTTTGGGTTTCGTTTTTTAAGCAAAGCAGCTTCAGAAGTTTAGAAGGTTTAACCTTGCCAAAGTTGATTGCAGCCTCATGGTCAGATTCACTCACCCTGACCTGTACGAAACCTAAACTATGTATTTATTTATTTATTTATTTATTTTAAACATGGGGTGCATTACCACTGAGTTACATCCCAGCCCTTTTTTTTTTTTGAGACAGGGTCTTCATTAATGAAGGTTTGCTTTCAGTTTCACTTTCTTACTCAGAACTTTATCAACATTCCAACCTTATGTCACAATCTAGTCTGCAGGAATCCTGACTGCCTTTCCATCCAACTAATCCATCCCTCTATTTTTATTATATGGAGTTGATCGGCTCTGATGAACAGGAGCTACTGTTTACTCTAAGCAACTTGGTAAGACACATGTATGATGCAGGGTAAAGCCACAGAAATTCTCCCTGTCCCCTGAGGGTGATGTCATGACAACCCCTCCAAAGTGAAAGGAAAATACCTGACTCCTCCAACCACTAAGAAAGCAACACAACTCTGAATAAGCTTTCTTGTTTTTTGATGCAACATATTGTTTATTTTAAACGTGTTTATTTTCTAATATCAGCAGCAACTGGCTCTCATTGAATCTCTATCATCAGCTTCTCAAAGTGCTGGACCAGGTATGTGTAAAGTTCTGTGGTAAGGCGCCACCTTCTTCTGTTGGTTACCCATGTCAATGAAGTTGAAGATTAAATGGATAAAGCCATAAATTTCCCTCTAACCACTGCTTTTGCTGTGTATTAATTAACTTTTACATCACTGTGATAAGATACCTGAGAAAAATAATTTAAAAGAGCTTAAAGGAGAAAAGATCCGCCTTGGTTCACAGTTTCAGAGGCTTTAGCCATGGTTGCTTGGCCCACTTGCTTTTCTGTCTGCAGCAAGGCAGAAGTTCATTGTGGCAGAAGCCTGTGGTGGCAGGGGAAAGCCACTCAACTTATGGCAACCTGGAAAGAGAGAGAGAAAGAGGGAGGGGTCAGGGACAAAATATACTCTTCAATAGCATCCCCCCCCACCTCCTCCAACTAGGCCCTACCACCTAACTTTCCACTACCGCACAATAGCCTATTAAGCTATGAATTCATAAGTAGATTAATCCATTCATGAGGTCAGAGCCCTAATGACCCAATCACCTCCCCAAGACCCCACCTCTGAACACTGCTGCACTGGAACCAAGTCTTTTAACACATGAGCTTTTGGGGACATTTAAGATTCAAACCATAACCAGCTACATACCACAAATTTGATATGTTATGATCTCATTCAGTATCAAATATTTTCTAATGCCTCCTGTGATCTCTTCTTTGATCTCTGGCTTATTTAGATGTGTATAGTTTAATTTCCACATACTAGAATTTTCAGATACGTCTTCATTGCTGATAGAATACAAAATATATCTATAGTATATTCTATATTATTTTAATACTTTTAAATTTACTAATGTTTATATTATGATACAGCATATCATCTAGCTTACCTCACCAAATGTTCCATATACACACAATAGAATATTTATTTATTTGGCAGTCATTGAGTGAATTTTTTTGGTTTGGTTTGGTTTGGTATTGGGGATTGAATACAGGGGTGCTTTACCATTGAGCTACATTCTCAGACCAGCCCCTCATCCTTTTCAAAAACTTCTTGAGACAGTCTTGTTAAGTTGCTGAGGGTTAAATTGCCGTAGCTGGCCTTCAACTTGGTGATCTTCTACCTCAGTCTCCAGAGTCTCTGGGATGATAGGAATGTGCCACTGCACCCAGCCAGGTGAAGTTCTTACAAACTTCTTAGATCATATTGTTTGAGAGTGTTCAAGTCTTTCAAAATTCTTGCTGATTTCCTATTTTCTTCTACCACTTCCTGAGAGAGTAGGGTCCATTTCCAGATTAATGTAGATTTGTCTTTTTCTTTTACAGTTATCCAAGTTTAGCTTATGTTTCCTGAATTTGTTTTTATTCATTCAAAGTATTTTCTAAGTTCTCTTGTGATTTCTTCTTTGATTCATTGGATATTTAGGCATGTGAGTTTAATTTCCATGTATTTGTATATTTCACAAATTTATTTCTATTACTGGTTTCTAGTTTGATTTCACTGTAGTTGAAGAAAATATTTTTTATGACCCAGAAACTCAGGAAGCTAAGGAAGGAGAATCAGAAGTTAAAGCCAATTTAATGAGATTCTGTATCAAAATAAAAAGGGCTGGGGATGTAGCTCAGAAGTAGAGTGCCCCTATGTTCAATTCCGAATACTGTTTTAAAAAAAAAACACTTTGTACATTTAATCCTTTTTAATTTATCAAATTTTGTTTTATAACATAGCATATGATCTGTCCTGAAGAATATTTCATGTGTACTTGAAAAGAGATTAGGATATTCTCAGTTCTTTCTTGGCTTGTGCACAACCTACACACACACACACACACACACACACAGGCTTCTAAGTCCTCAAGAATATATTGAAGTTTTGCATATCTCTCTATGAAGGTCTCATTCGTTAGGTTTTCCTCATAAGCTATTGGCCAGTCTCTCATTTGCTCCAGTTGGTATCACTGTCTCAAATGGCTGCACAAACACCTACAATGATACGCTCCGAAAATCTCTTGAGTATTTCTCACTATCAAGCTCTCTGATCAAATAAATAGAGTCTTTCCAGAGGGCTTCCAGACAGGTGAGATAATGAGAGATCTCCAGACAGGACTTTCTGGGGAAACTCCAAATCTCTACTGTCCATAAGGCTGCTGGTTCTCACAGCTACCATGATTCTGAGGCAGTTATTTTTCCAGAATACTAAAGAGCTTAGGACAGGGAAATGCGAATAGGGCAACTTAAAATGCCATGACATTTACTATTCTAATGTGATTTGAATATTTCTCTTAAATAAATACTCCTCTGGATATTATAAGCCTTCAATTACATTCTAGAGTCTGAAGAAAAATGTTTTACTGACTTTTACCAATGTTCTTATTGCTCAATGAAGGACCTGATTTTTGGAGGTCTTTACTCAGCCATTGTGGAAGTGAGTATCTAAGCATTTTACCTTATTTTATTTTGGGTTCTGGAGATTCAGCCCAGAGGTGCTTTATCACTGAGCTATATCTGCAGACCACCCACCCCCCTTTTTAAATTTTTATGTTAAGACAGGGTATCATTAAGTTGCCTTGGGCCTGCAAAATTGCTGAGGCTGGCCTTGAACTTGATACTCTTGCTTTAGCCTCCCAAGTCACTGAGATTATAGGCAGGCACCATTATGCCCAGTCGCCTTGAATTATTTCTGATGAGAAGTTACCTGCAACCATTATTATTTCCCCCAAATTCAATCACTCTTTTTCCCCTATTACTGCTTTTAAGATATTCTCTTTATCTAGAAAGTTATGGAACACTTACAAATTCATTTCAGGAAACCAGTATCACCCTCATACCTGAAAGGAAAGCCAGGAACCGGGAAATGGGCGGGAGAGAAATGAAAGACAGACCAAGCAGAGATACACGGAGAGTTTTGGGTACTGGAGATTAAACCCAGAGGTGCTTTACCTCTGAGCTACATCTGCAGATAAGTGCTGCAGTCTGGCTGGGCACAAATCACCAAGCCGCCACACAGCCTTGTAGGTTCAAACAGCAACCTTTATTCCTGAACTCTCACAGGCCCTCTACACACACTTCCCGGGAACACACTGCCTCCACCGGGCTCCGCGCGCCAATTCTCTCAGAACCCGGCGAGAACTCAACGGGAACTCCAAAGTAGCCGGGCGCCCGAGGCAACAAGATCCACCCTAATCCCGAGCCCCCCTAATCCTGGAGCAGGGTCACTTTTTAACCATTCCCTCTGGCAAAAATGCCAGGCGTCATTCTGACTAAACTGTGGCTCTCAACAGACAAGTGAACAAAATTGCTGGGGCTGGATTTGAACTTGTGATCCTCCTGCCTCAGCCTCCCAAGCTGTGCACCACTGCAAGCACCAAGCCAGAAATAACATTTTAAGAAACTCTTTGCTGGGCTTAGGTCATGGCTTGGTGGTAGAGCTTGCCTAGCATGTGAGAGGCACAGGGTTTGATTCTCAGCACCACGTATAAATAAAGATCCAATGACAATTAAAAGAAATTTTAAAAAAGAAAAGAAAAGAAACTCTTTGCAGCTGGATGCACAGTGTAGGGTAGCGCCCTCTGTAATCCCAGTGCCTCCAGTAGGCTGCAGCCCAAATTCAAGGCCTCAGCAATCTACCAAGGCCCTAAGCAGCTTAGTGAGACTTGTTTGGGAAAAAAAAAAAAAGATCTGGGGACGTGGCTTGGTGGTTAAGCACCCCAGGTACCAAAAAAGAAACCAAAACCCTTTGCCACATGACAGGCCTTGGACTGAGAAATTAGAGTATATACATGATTATGTTGGATCTGCACATTAATCCTATTGACATAGGTTGGAAGAAATAAGGATAGGTATCATGATTTCTAACAGAGAAGGGAAAAGAAACTAACTATAAATCTAAAAATCATGGTCCATGTTCCCAGCTCCTCCTTCTCTCTCTGCTTCCTGGCTACCTTGAGGTAAGCAGATCCTGCACCATGTCCTTCTGCCAATATGTTCTAACTCATTTCAGGCCAGAAGCAATAGAGCCCAGCCTTCTATGGACTGAAACCATGAGCCCAAATAAATCTTTCCTTTTTTGTTTTTCTTGAGTATTTTGTCAGATTAATGAAAAGCTAACTAATGGACTAGGGTTACTGAATCTTTAGCCTCACCCAGTATTTACCCTATGATTAGAGTTGGCAAATTTTTCTGTATAAAGTTTGGTAGTAAATATTATATACTTTTTGGGCCAACTACTGCTTCAGCATTAAACTCTGCTTTTGTAGTGTAAAAGCAGCTATATGTAATAAACAAGAAGGTGTGGCTAAGTTTCATTAAGACTTTGTAAAAATAAGCGCTGAGTAGTATTTGGTCTGTGTGCATAGTTTGCCAAGCCCTGCTTTATGACAATTACTATGATCTTTGGACATTATTTATACTATCAATGTCTTTAGTTCATCTTTAGCACTTAAAATTTTGTTCTTTTACTATTTTAGCATGTGCCTAATTGGCTAAAATTTCTCTTTTTTAATACATAAAATTCAGTTTTAGTGTTCTTATATTGGTTTGATGGTCTTAGAGTCACTAATGTCAAAGATAAAACAAGGTACTGTCCTTCATCTAATTTCTGCTAAGTAAGAAAGACCAACTTCTGGGCCCTGATTCTTATCTAGTTAAAAATAACTTCAAATGAGGGGACCATCACTTATATTTTTAATAAGTTTCATGGTATGCTGGTTGAGTTCTCTGAAAAGTAGATGCTGAAATGAGTTAGGGTTGGAAGTTCAAAAGTTTTGTTGGGAAGAATGCCAATTTGGTTCCTAAAAAAAGCAGATATAAAGAATAGGGCAAATGTATAAGAGATTTATTAAGGAAAATTATCATGAAGTACAAATTAGGAGGGTACTTGGTTAAGCAGGAATAACCTAGAGGTGAAGATAATAGCCTAACACCTGTAAAAAGAAGAGTAGTAAAGAAGGTTTAAATATAGGGAGTCTTATATTGCAACTTTGTTTTGGCCAGTCTGATACAGAGGTCCTAAGCAAAGGTTTTCCTTTGGAGGAATAGGCCAGCACAAGTACTCTCCTGACTCTCAGTTGCTGCCTAGAACATCCTGGAGGAAGGGTGAATGCCTTAGTTGACCCAAGGCAGAAGCGGGCAGTGACTATGATCCAAGAGCAGATTTATTTTTTCTTTTTAAATTTTTTATTTGTTCTTTTTAGTTATACATGACAGTAGAATATACTTTGACATGTTATACATACATGGAATATAACTTCCCATTCTTGTGGTTGTACATGATGTGGCATTACACTGGTCATGTACTCATATATGAACATAGGAGAGTTATGTCTGATTCATTCTACTGTCTTTCCTATTCCCGTCCTCCCTCCTTTCCCTTCATTCCCCTTTGGTCTAATACAAAGTACTTCTATTCTTCCCTCCCTCCTGATTGTGTTTTAGTATCCACATATCAGAAAGAATTTGACCTTTGTTTTTTGGGGATTGGCTTATTTCACTTAGCATGATAGTCTTCAGTTCCATTCATTTATCAGCAAATGTCATAATTGCATTCTTCTTTAAGCCTGAGTAGTAGTCCATTGTGTATAAGTACCACATGGATACTACTTTATCCACACATCTGTTGAAGGGCACCTAGGTTGGTTCTATAGTTTAGCTGTTGTGAATTGAGCTGTTATAAACATTGATGTGGCCACCTCACTATAGTATGCTGATTTTAAGTCCTTTTAGTATATGCCAAAAAGTGCAATAACTGGGTCAAACAGTGGTTCCATTCCGACTTTTCTCCGTACTACTTTCCAGAGTGGTTGCACCTATTTGCAGTCCCACCAGTATGAGTGAACATTTTTCCCCACATCCTTGCCAATATTTATTGTTACTTGTATTCTTGATATTTGGCATTTGACTAGAATAACATGAAATCTCAGTGTAGTTTTAATTTGCATTTCTCTAATTGCTAGAGATGTTGAACATTTTTTTCAAGTATTTGTTGACTGATTATATTCTTCTGTGAAGTGTCCGTTCAGTTCCTTTGCCCCTTTATTGATTGGATTATTTTCTTGGTGTTAAGTTTTTTGAGTTCTTTATATATCCTGGAGATTAATTCTCTATTAGAGGTGCAGGTGGCTTGAGATAAGTCTGGCATTGGGAACTCCTTGTGGCACCCCCCCAGGGACTGACCGCCTGATGCAGGTGAACTTACCCCTCAAGCTCTGCCAAAGATCCCACACTGCACCTGAGATGAGTGTGACCTGCCAAGATGTCAATCAACCTGCTGACAGCAAGACATCATGAAGCAAGACTCTGCCCTTGAAACCTTATCCTTGCTTTGATGTACCCAGCTTAAATAAATCACTGGAGCAATCTTTTCCCTTTGTCTAACTCTATCAGGACTAGATCTATCAGGGGCTTTGCATTATGTAAATATATTTCTGAGTATTTGTGTTTTGTTACTTATTATCTGAGATTGTAAGGTTTAGGGTGGCTTGGATTCCCCATGGGCAGAAAAGAACCCTGCAAAGAGATACTGGTCATTGTTCCCCCCGAAAGGTGGCAAAGATTTTTCTCTCATTTGTAGGCTCTCTCTTCATGTTCTTGTTTCCTTTGCTATGAAGAAACTTTTTAGTTTGATACCACTTATTCTTTTTTTTTTTAGTTGGACACAATATCTTTATTTTATTTATTTTTACGTGGTGCTGAGGATCAAACCCAGGGTCTTGCACGTGCTAGGTGAATGCTCTACCACTGAGCCACACCCCAGCCCCCATTTATTGATTCTTGATTTTACTTTGTGTGTTTTAGGAGTCTTGAGGAATTTGTTTCCTTAGCGGACATGATCTAGAGCAGATTTTCTTGAAGATCCCTTGCATCACACAGATCCACTTCTCTACACATACTTAGGGAGAAATTCACCCATGGCCTTTAAGGGCAGAATTTTTAAAAAGAAGATTGAAGGTACAAATAAGAGCTTCTATCTCTAAAGTTAGTTTTAAGACCTCAAATGTCCCTCATCCTCTTCTCCACTGCGTAGTTTTAATTCCCCTCACTCTCAGCTATCACCTCATTAGATCTTGTTTCTTACCTAGTAATATGACTCAAGCCTTGATTTTTGAGGAGTCTTAACACATAGTAAACACACATTTCTAAGGTTGGAATTGCTGCATATGTCAGTTCAGTTACAGTGGGGCAAGGGAGTATCAAGACACACATAGATGTACACCTTGGTTATACAGGCCTTCCTTCCCGTACACAAAACAGCTCTAGTTCCTCCTCCTTATGGGCAGAAATTATTATTGTCATAAAGGTGGTTCTCTTCTCAATTAACATTCCCTGGTCACAAAAGTCCAAAGTATTCTGTCAGCATCCTTAGGTTGCAATTTAAAGGGTAAATACCAAGTCTCCTGACAAGAGTGCTTCTTTGAAGACCAGAATCTCCAGCCTAGTAAAGCCTAGAGTTGTGAGGATAGGAAGCACAAAATCTCCCAATGGGTCATTGGAAGTGACAATAATTGGGGCCACTTTTTCTTCCATCTCAACCCTTGACTTTTCTCTCTTCCATTCTGGCCTTTTCTGGTTGCAGAGGTATAGCAGAGCCCTCATTATCTGCCCATCTATTTTGCCCCTAGGACTATCATGCACTATTTGTCTTCTCTGCAACTCCCTTAAGGTTAAACTCCCTTGGCTGCCTCTCTACTTTGTCAGTCACTAGAGTAATTGTGACACCTGGCTTCCGTTACCACCTGCCTCTATTACCTCAGACCCCATCAGACTTATGGATATTAATGAGCAGCTCTGTGACCACCTCTCTTACTGTTAGCACTGAACTACAGAGTCATCACATTTCCCAGGATACTACTGGTGAACTCTTCAATAGTTAGGCCACCACTTTATGCCATGGACAACCCTGAACCTCACATTTCATTTGGAATGTGCTCCTCCTTGCCATCTGGACAGTGAGTGAACCAATCCTCAAATCCTATACAATCTCCTTTCTTCTTAGACCTTTCTTAGATTTGCCTGTATCAGTTCTGGTTCTCTAAAAAAAGAGATAGAAGTGACTTAGTAGGGGAAAATATCTGCAAAGAACAAAGGAAGAGGGAGCAAGCATGAAATGATGAGAAAAATCTTCAGATTGTGGATCAGACCTGATGTCCACATTTCCATTGTGAATGGAAATGGGTGAGAGAAAATTGCATAGTAAGTCTCAGGCTACTGCAAAGTTCTGAGAAAGTCTCAAGTAGACTGATGTAGAACTCTGAGCAAAGGTTCTGCATGAGAAGAGGCCTGCTCTGAGCAAGAATGTCCCAATAGTAGCACACAACCATGCTCAGTCATAGGCTGGGAACAGCCTGAGGAAAGGATGGTCTCAGCATGAAGTTGTGGTAGACTCAACTGAGTGGCAGTTGGTGTCATCTGTGTTTTCCACAGCAGGTTCTCATGAAGGAGATCAGAGAGGGGCATCTCCATGGCCACCACAGGATGTAAAGCCTATGAAAGAAGGGGGAGAAAATAAAACTGAACAGGAAGAGATCTGCAAGGCAATAGGATCTCTGCAACAAATTAGGGGAACCCCACTTTGTGGAAGAAATGGATAGCCCCCCGCCCCAAGCCACCACCTTATTCAATCATCAGTAAGAGACTGCCCCCAAGAAGAGCATGATTTCTGTTCAAGAACTGAGGCAACTTCTGAAGGAGCTAATGGCTGGGACATCAGTTAACTATAGTCCTTGCACCTGGACAGCAAGTTCTTCAAGGGGGCCCGAGCATTCTATTCCCAACTGGTAGGAGTGATTCTGAAACTCACTACAGTCCACAGACAGTCAAGAACCACCACTTTTAGGCCACCTACTTACCCACTAGCCTTGCCATTAATTTCAATAATAAGTAATAATTACATGTAGGTCATATTTTTGTTATTGAGGTCATTTTTTTTTGGTGGTTGTACTTTGCTTATTTTGTGTTATCTACTTATGTTCTTGTAGACATTTCTCTGCATTTGACCAAGTGGTTGTTCTTTCCTTTCAATACTATTCTTTCCTTCCTCCACATTACTGTAGTGTAACACAATATCTAAGTTAACTTTGAGGAGGGAAATTTTATTTGGGGTTCTTGGTTTCAGAGATCCCAGTCCACAGTCAGCCAAGTCATTGCTCTGGGCCAAGAGTGAGGCAGGACATCACAGCCAAAGGGTGCAATAGAGGAAAGCAACTCACCTCGTAGTGGCCAGGAAGCAGAGAAAGAGAAGTGGGTGAGGAGCCAGAGGAAACAAGCACTCTTCCAGGGAATGTGACCCCCCACCTCCAACCATATCCTACCTGCCTACAGTTACCACTCAGTCCATTAAATTACTATGGACTCATTCAATTATAGCTCTTACAATTCATATCATTTCACCCCCAATGTTCCTGCATTAACAAAGGAGCTTTTAAGAGGGGATATCTTATATTCAAACAACAATACTAAGTTTTGTAATTTGGGCAATGGGTTACTCTTAAAAGAGGTATTATTCATTTCCTTCTTATTATTTACTAAAAATGACTTATCCAGCTGGGTGCAGTGGTGCACACCTGTAATCTCAGCGACTGCAGGATCCAAGGCAGGTGGATTGCAAGTTTGAGGCCAACCTAAGCAACTTAGCAAAGCCCTAAGCAACTTAGTGAGACCTTGTCTCAAAATTTAAATTAAAAAAAAGGGGGGGTGGTGGCTGGGGATGTGACTCAGTGGTTAAGCACCCTGGGATTTAGTCTCCAGCAACACCTCTCAAATTACTTAATCCATTTTACTCTACTTCCATTTTCATACTTACACATCTTTTGTACCTCATCTCCTAATATAGCTCTGTGTTGGTATGTGTCTGTTTTGTTATAGAATTTGAAGTTATATTTTATATATACAGAGAAAAAGTCAGCAAATATCGACTCCATGGAAAACAAAAAATTACATAAAAATTGTTTTATTACTTAAGTGTGAATAAAGTTAATATAACTATATTGGGAAAATTGACGAAGGCAAATATATATTTTCAGGGTATTGTCTTAAATACCTCAGTCCTCATTAATTTTATGGAATTTTTATCTAAAATTGAGAAATTGAGTTGCAAAATAAATCATTTTTTTAAAGTATCATTTTCAATTACTTTTTCACTACTTTTTTCAGGAGTGGCGGTGCTGTTCTAGAGTACACCAGAATGAGCTTTGAATTTACATTAGTTTAATTCAAGTGACATACAAAAAGGCAAATCTGTACAGCTCTGTTCTCTTTTCCTTCTTTACTGTGCTATCGTCATACATATTTGTATAAATATATTAACTATTAATGTTACAAAAACAATATATTGTCATAACTATTATTTTACCATCAGTGTTGCTAACCTTAGCCAAATCAAATATAGCTTTGTTCTCACCTACTTCCTTTATTTTGTTACTGGCAAATATTTTACACATATGTAGTTCATTTCCCTGTGAAGCCCAACATTAAGTTATATACATATTATTTTATACGACTGATTTTAAAATCAATTTTATGAAGAAAGAAAGGAGAATATGTATGTTCATGTCTTCATCATTTCATAATCAACTTTATTGGTGCTCTTTGTTTTTCACATGAATTCATATCATTTTCAACCTGAAGAACGTCCTTCAGTATTTCTTTTGTTAAGGCAGGTCTTCTAGCCACATATTTAGTTACTGTTTCTGTTGGGACAATCTTTAATTCTCCTTCATTTTGAAACATAGCTTTGTGGAATATAGGACCCTTGATTGACAGTTTTTTCTCTTGAGCCTTTGGAATATGTCATCCCACTAGCTAGAAGCTTCTGTTGTTACTGCTGCTAAGGTAGCTATTAATCTTATTGGAATTCCCTTGTAAGTTACGACTCATTTTTCTTTTGCTGCTTCCATATTTTTTTTTTTTGTACCAGGATTGAACGCACTAATTAACCACGGAGTCACATTCCCAGCCCTTTTTTGTATTTTATTTAGAGACAGGGTCTCATTGAGTTGCTTAGGGCCTTGCCAAATTGCTGAAGCTGGCTTTGAACTCTCAATCCTCCTGCCTCAGCCTCCCCAGCCATTGGGATTACAGGCATGTGCCACTGGATCCAGTTTATTTTTGTTTTTGATTTTCAACATTTTTATTATGAGTTCTCTGTTTGTGAGTGTTTACCCTGTCTGAAGGTTGTTGAGCTTTCTGGGTGTGTAGGTTGTTTTTTTAATAAATTAAGGAAGTTTTCAACCTTTTTTTCCCTTATCTTCTTTTTGGTATTACTATTATTCCATATTTCTCTGAGGCTTCGTTCACTTTTCTTAATTATTTTTTTATCTGTTATCCAGCTTATATAATCTTTATTGATGTATGCTCAAGTTCACTAGTTCTTTCTTCAAACAGTTCAAATCAACTGTTCAATCCCCTAGTATTCTTTTTTTTAATTTTTAGATTTGTTCTAATTAGTTACAGTGGAATGCATTTTGACACATTGTACAATTTCTCCTTCCTCGGACTGTACATGGTTCAGAGTCACACTGATAGTGTAATCATACATGTATATAGGGTGACAATGTCCATCTCATTTCAACATCCTTTCCATCCCCACACTTCCTCCCCTCCCCTCACTCTCCCCTGCACAATCCAAAGTTCCTTCATTATTATATTATGAAGTCCATGTTTTCCATTAGGTTTTGAATTTTTCTCCTTAGTAATTGTTCTATTTGATGCAACAGTTATCGTATATCTTCCTTTACTTATATTAATCATGTTTTTCTTTAGTTTGGTGAGCATATTTATGTTTACTTTAGTCCTTTTCTGTTAAATCTGGCAACTGGTCACATTTATAGGTACTTTCTATTGGTTAGCTTTCCCCCAGTGTAGGAGCTAATAGTTTCTTGTTTCTTTGCATGCATCATAATTCCTGATTGGAAACTGGGGACTTTAATAAATTGTGTGTGTACTACCCCACACACATAGTGTTAATTTTCTGATGTCACTCCTTAGGGAGACAATCACCCAAGTATGACAGTAGAAGTGGGAGGCACTCTTCCTCTGAAAATAGGTATCATCTATAGCTCTACATCTATTAAAATTAAAATCTGTATTTAAAAACCTTCCTAGAGCCAGGAGCTGTGGCACACACTTGCAAACCCAGCAGTTCAGAAGGGTGAGGCAGGAGGATCGTAGGTTCCAAGCCAAGTCTCTGCAACTTAGTGGGACACTGTCTCAGAAAATAAAAAGGGCTGGAGATGTGACTCAGTGGTTAAGTGCCCCTGGGTTCAATCGCTGGTACAAAACAAAAACAAAAACAAAACAAAAAACATCTTTCCTATAAAGAAAAATAAAAGCCCTGATGGTTTTGCTGATTAATTCTAGAAATGCTACTAATTCAAAGTACTTTGGAAACTCATTGCATGAAATCAGAGTTATCTTGATACCCAAGTCAAAGATATTATAGGAAAAACAATACACATTTCAATAGCCTCATGAACATAAGAGCCAGAGTCCTTAACAAAATATTAGTAATTCATTTCCAGTAATATTATAAAGAGGATAATGTATTCTGACTAAATTAGGTTTGTCCCAGGAACTCAATGTGGAAAACCAATCAATGTACAGTTCACCACATTAATGAGCTATATAAAATGGGATATATATCCAATTATAAAACACATGATAATCACATACATATATTATATCATCTTGATACAAAGAAAGCATTTGACAAAATTCAACAACCATTTATGAAAACTAGGAATAAAAGGGAAATTTCTAATTTAAGAAAAGGGTGTACAAAATATCAAAACTAACATTATAAATGCTTTTCTTTTAGATGAGGGTCAAAGCAAGGATGTTTGATCCTACTTGCATTAGAAGAGCTTAAATAATGTAAGAAGGGGAAAAAACCTAGACTGGAAAAAAAGAAATGAAGCCAGTTTCATTTGCAGAAAATATATGTCTTAAAAGAGTTTGTCTTAAAAGAGTTTTCATTCGAAAACACACAATAGCTACTAGATATATTAAATGAGTTTAGCAAGTTGTAAGATACAAGATTAACACTGGAAAATCCATTGTGTTTATATATACTAACATCAAATTTAGGGGGCTGGGTTTTGGGCTCAGTGCTAGTTTTTTTTTAATATTTATTTATTTTTTTTTAGTTTTCTGCGGACACAACATCTTTGTATGTGGTACTGAGGATCGAACCTGGGCCGCACGCATGCCAGGCGAGCACGCTACGGCTTGAGCCACATCCCCAGCCCAGATATTTTTATTTTTTGAAACAGGGTCTCACTAAGTTGCTTAGGGCCTAAATTGCTGAGGATGGCCTCAAACTTGCAATCCTCCTGCCTCAGCATCCCAAATTGCTGGGATCAGAGGTGTGCCACACCACATCCAATTCCACATAGCTTTCTTCTGGAGACCTGGGTTGAAGGGGCAACAGCTACATGAGGCCTGTTTTTCTCATGTGAATCACCTGGGGATAAGAGCAGAGGCCAACTACACAAATGCACTTAACACTTTCATGTAATGTCTGCTAATATTCTATCATCCAAAGAACTCACCTAACCAAGGCCAATATCAATGAGGAAAAGAATTTGGCCAATAGTGTGTGTTTGAGGGAAAATATTTGCAAAAACAAAAATCCAAATAATCATGTTTAGCATTCCATTAGTAGGTGAATGCCCAACAGAAATAAGTGCACATGTGCTTTAAAAGATATAAATAAGAATGTTCAATATCAGCATTATTTAAAATATTCAAGAATGGAAACAATCTAAATGTCCATCACAGTGCCATGAGTAAAGAAAATGTGCTACACCCGTAAACACAGCCGTGAAAAATATAAGAACAGAAACACATAAAAATCTAATGAGTCTCATACACATTCAGAAAACTATTCAATTTGTGTTGATTTCAAATCACCAGCAAATACACGATAAAGTTTAAGGAGTCATATTAGATGGCATTTTTTTTTTTTAAGTAAGGAAGAGATCATCAGGTGGAGTCAGAGTAGTGATTAGATTTGGTGGTAGGACAGAGTGGTATCTTGGCCCATTTTCTGTTGCTTTAACAGAATACAACACACTTGAGTCAGTTAAAAACAGGAGAAGCTTATTCTGCTTATGGTTCTGGATGCTGGAAAATCAAAGACTGAGGGGCTGCATCTGGTGAAGCCCTTTATGTTATTACACGGGGGAAGGGACAAGTGGGCACATAGGGAGTGAGAGACCACAGCAGGCATCAGGAACCCATGACTATGATAACTAAACCTCTCCTGCAAAAATCCATACACAAGAAGAATACTAATAAACTTTAAAAAGTTCCACCTCTTCTGCAGGCATGGCACCCACACCTGTAATTCCAGCAGTTTGGGAGGTTGAGTCAGGAGATCCCGGGTTCAAAGCTGCCTTAGCAAAAGTGAGGTGCTAAGCAACTCAATGACAACCTGTCTCTAAATAATATACAAAATAGGGCTGGGGATGTAGCTCTAAGTGGTTGAGTGCCCCTAAGTTCAATCCCTGCTACCCCCAACCCCCCCCCCCCAAAAAAAAAAGTTCTACCTCTTAGTAGTATTGCAATGGCAATTAAATTTCACTAATTCTCAAAGGGAATATTCAAATATTGATTGGGAAACACCAGGGGGAGGGAGCTTCCAGAATATTGGCAAAGTTCCATTTCTTGACTTGGGTGGGGTTTCATGAATATTTGCTTTAAGATAAATCATGAAGCTATACATTCTGGTTCTTTGCATTTTTAATATAATTTCATTCTTTATCTTCTTCAATTAACAAGCTTAATTTCACTTCTCAGAGCCTTTACACTTGCTGTGCCTTCAGGTGTGAAAGCTCTACTTTCAGATCTTCTTAGGATTCACCTGGCCATCTTCATCTTTGATTTTTGAATGGCCCTTTTTCATTGAGACCTGTAGTTCTTCTTCTGCTCTGGCCTCCGTCTTCCAACTCCATCCACCAGCATTGCCAGTTTGTCTTCACGGCATGTATTATAGGAAATTCTACTTTGTTATGGTGTAGGTTTATCTGTTTTTCACCCATCTCTAAATTCGATTATGGCTGCAGGGTCTTTGTCCAGCTTGTTCATGGTTGTTAATTCCAGTGTCTAATGCAGCACCTGGTCACAATAAACAGAGAACTATCCCAAGTGATTAAATCTTTGTATTCCCAAAATGTGTCAATATACTTGGCTCAACAGCACTTAATTTCTCTCAGTGAGGTTTATCTTGGGTAAGGATAGCCCTGAATTAACGTTATTTAAGGTCACCTTAGCTCTCTCCCTATAGATTATGGAGAGCTGTTCTAGGGAACCAGCGCAGAGACCGCGTGTTACATGGATAAGGGCGAGACTTTGGGAAATGTTTTAAGTGGCAGGAGGATCAGGCAGCAAGGAAGGCGAGGTGTAGGCGAACTTCACTGGGCCACTGCTAGTCTCCAGTCGCTTCCCGCCAGCCTCTTCCGCATCCGGCCGGGAGCCAGTCTCGCGAGATGCGAACTCGGCCGTACTAGCCTGAGACTCGCGCCTGCGCAGAGACCAGAAGCGAGCGCCGCGTGGACGCCAATGGCGGCTCGCGCCTGCGTCCTGGTTTCGCCCCATGATTGGTTCCCGTCTTCCAGGGGACCGGCAGTTCAGTTTTCACTTTCTCTCTTTTTCCGCACCCCTCCTCTTTTTCCTTGAGCCACAAGGTTTTACTTCCGGTCGCTGGAGCCCGGCCGTGAGAAAGTCGACGCGGTCCTTCAGGCGGCGGGCGTCCCTGGGCAGGTTGTCGGCTGTGACTCTGAGGGGAGACCCAGGGCGCGGGGCCGGGCGCGACGTGGGGAGCGCGGCGCTCTTCTGACGAGGCGCTGTTTGCGCGAGGGCCGGAGACGGCGCCTGGTTCCGTGCACACTTGCAGGCCAGCTGGCTGCCAGGCCGGGGAAGGAGGAGCGGAGGTGCTGGAAAAGCATGGGAAGAAAAGTGCGCAGTGATCTCAAGTCCTCGGGGGAAGCGGCCGCACCAAGGACAGGTAAACCCTTTTCAGTCTGGGGCGTCCTGGTCGCTCACCTCCGCAGACACCCGGAGAAGAACCGGTCCCGAGGGTGAGCGCACCGCCAGCTGCAGGGCGTGTGCGCCGCGGCCGGGGGCTGCGTCCCCGGGGTTCTGCGATGATGGGCGGCGGGCGCGTTCCTGCCACCTGTTTGCCTTGCGGCGGGTGGGAGGGTTCGGCATTGCTCCGCGTCCTTTCTGCTTGGCCACCTTCCCATGACTGTCCAACCTATGGCCAGTCCCAGTTTCGCCAGCACACACATCTTAACCTTGGCACAGGTCCGTGCAGGGCTTCTAAATTGGTTTCTCCCCCTTTTCAGGCAGAAAGTCTGAAACGGTTTAAACATTTCGTTTGGGTTCGCCTTTCAGAAGGCAGCTGCATCCTCACGAGTAGGACAGTAAGTTCTTGGCTGAAGTGGCCCTCCTTGGGTCTGGACTGCCAGGAAATCGTTTCCTAAGGGTTCGTTATGAAGCCTGCTACTGCAGTTTCTTTCTTCAGAGACCATGGCAGTACGTGACCTCTTTAAAAAAAAAAAAAAAAAAGGGTGCCCATAGGGAAAGTCACTTAAGAACTAGCTGGAATAATGCATAAGGAATGTTCTAAAAGTTGGTCCTTGCAACCCAGCAGTTGGTCTGAAGGCGGCACTAACCAGCACTTTCTGGGAGAACGTGATTGATGAACTTCAAAATTTGAGTCTCAGAATTCTCAAGTTTTTCTTAATTACCACTTGTCTTTTTGAAATTCATGTTTAAACCAGTTTTACCTTTCTTTTTTCTTCCCGTAAGGTAAAATTAGAATGGTAGGGGTTATGAAAATGTGTCTTAAACTTAAGTATTGTGCAAGTACACGATACTACTTTTAATAGCGTTAGTGATTTGAGGCTCCACAGTGTTCCCCTGAGAAAGCATTGTAAAGGGAGGAGTGTATGTGAGAGATAGTCAATATGGTAGAATCTGAGGCTGGTGTAATTCTATCTGGGAGGTTTATAACAAAGCAAATTAACAGTGTAAGAATACTCTTCTCTTGACAACCTGCCTTGTAGAAATGGATAACTGTATATCATATCTCCAATACATCAATAACTAACCAGGCCAGAAAAAATAAAAGGTGACTTAAGTATCCACAATTATTTTAAGGAAGGCACACACAGCATTTGAAATATATTTTCAGGATATTTACCCAAATGTAATTAATGCTCTTTAAAAAGGATATAAATTATGAGCATATCCTGTAACCTAGACATATTTGCTTAAATGAATTAAAATCCACAGAGTACCTAAAATCTTGCCTGAGAATATTTGTTAGATAAATATAGTATGATATAGTTAGTATAATTAGACATTGCATGTATTTTGTTTCTCTGTTAGTGGACATTTATTTTCAAGATTTCTTTGTAACAATGCTGCAGTAATTGGTTTTGGTTGTTTTGATGCTATTATAAACATGCCTCAAGTGATCAGATAGTGTTATAGAGTCCTTATCAGAATGATTTCAAATAATTGTACCCTTTTGAGTTCTCAAAACATGTATTAATCTTCCTGCTAGCTGGCAGTGGATGGTAAAAGTATTTTCTAAATATTTTACCCATTTAATAATTGAAAGAAAATTCTATTTAATTTTTATCTTCTTTGATGAATAAGAAAGTCAAATATTTTTGGCCAGGCCAAAATATCATTTGTGTATGTATTTATTGGGTTTGAACTCTCTTCTTTGAACCATGTACTGTTTTAGTTATTATAGCTTTACAATATATTTTGGTGTTTTCTTTTGAAAAAGCTTTGGGTTCTTTTACATTTTTCTTCCAGATTAAATTTAGAGCCATCTCTTCAAGTTCTATAGAAAATCTTCTTTGGGATGTTGTTTGAGATTGCATTGAATTTTATAGATTAATTTGAGAAGAGACATTCTTTTGAGTTTTTCCTTCTAGGATAATAGGTATGTCTGTTTCTTCTTTAAAAAAAATTTGTTTTGTGTGAAAAATGCTATTAAACATACAGTTTAAAAAAGTACATATCTATATGTTGCTTAATAGAAAACCACAGGTATCTTAGAAACATTTTGTGTCTGTTCTAGGAGGAAATAATTCCTTGCTCCATCACCATGATTATTATCAATTTTATGTTAATTATTCCCTTGTCTTTATTTACAGTTTTATCATGTATATTTTCTTAACATGTTGTTTACTTTCACTTGCTTTTGAACTTTATTTAAATAAAACCATAGTATATGTTCTGTCAGTTATTTTTTATCAAACATTGTTTCTGAAATTCATCCATGTTGAAGCATGTGCCTGTAGTTGAGCAATTCACAAACTTTTGGTCTCAGTATTCCTTTATACTTTAAAACACTATTGAGGATCTGAAAGATCTTTTATTTATTTGGGTAGTATCTGTTGGTAGTTACTACACTAGATGTTAGAACTGACCAATTTAAAATGTATGTATTTGTACCTTTAAAAAATAAGCCCATTACATCCAATATAGATAACATTTTAATGACAACAACCCACCTCCAATATTAGCAATGAATGGCACTGCTTTATATTTTTGCAAATAATTTTAATGTCTCCTAGAATTCTACTTCACATTTTCACATTGAGTCTACTGCAATGTATAGAGAAAAAAGAATAGAGAAAAAGTGGTTGGAAAAGGGAGAGATACTTGAATATCATTTTGAGGTAGTTATGTTCTTTTTGATATTATTTATGTCATTAACAGTTTCTTAAAGGATAGCATCAATGTAGAATGTGGAACAATATTAGTAAACTTCCCTTGCTCTGTGACATTAACATCCATTGGTCTGTATTACACTTTTAGGAAAAATATGCTTTTTCTCCTACTCATTTGTCATTTGGAAAATATTGCCTCACTGAATTTTGCGGCTCTTCTGGTTGACAACACATACCATTGTATAGTATTTGATACAATCACGTATATTAGCATTATCATCATTTTGGGAACCCCTGTTGTAGTTCATTCATTTGCAATGAAATATAATTTGTTGATAAGAATAGTTTGAGGGCTGGGGTTATAGCTTAGCGGTGGAGACCTTGTTTCGCACATGTGGGGCACTAGGTTCAATCCTTAACACCACATAAAAAATAAATAAATAAATAAACAAACAAATAAATAAATTTTTAAAAAAGAATATAGTCTGTATTTATCCATGTTGGTTATTTCCATCATTAAACTGTTATAATTAGTGCTGATGGCTCAAAATGCATATATACAATACTTTTACTCTGGCCCATTAGTAGTGGAATTGCTAGGTCCATTGGAAGACTGTTGGACTTTCTTAGATGCTATGTAACATTTCCAAAATGATGGGGTTTGTTTTTTTTTCTTACATACATGACAATAGTGGAATGCATTATAATCATAATTATCCATTCATAGCACAATTTTTTGTAACCAAAATGGTGGTTTTGATTTATCATCCAGCAGTAGTGAATGAAACCTACCTTTCTCCACATATGGCTTTGTCCAATTTATTGATTTTTGCCAGTGTGGTGGAAGTGAAATAGTACATTGTTTTTACAAACTATTTCCCTGCTTACTTAAACAAATTGAAAATCTTTTCATGTGTTTTTAGTCAACCATATGTTTTCTTTATTTAGTCATGTTTATCCCATTATTTCTTTAGGGTACTTATTTCGTCATACATTAGCTTGTAGGCATTTTTAAAAGTATGTTGGCAAATGTACAAATTGATATATTCTTCCTGTTGCTATCCCATGTTTTTTCTTAATATATTTGGAAAACCTCCATAAATAAGAATATAGAAAACATTATATAGCACAGGAAAACAATTTTCCATTCTGTGGCTGTACCAGCTTTTTTTTTTTTTTTTTTTAAATCAGGGTACTTAACCACTAAGCTACATCCCCAGCTTTTTTTGAGAAAAGATCTCACTAAGTTGCTTTCGGCCTTGCTAAGTTGCTGAGACTGGCTTTTAACTTGTTATTCTCCTGCCTCAGTTTCCAGAGCCACTAGGATTACAGGCATGTGCCACTGGGCCTGGCTGTACCAGTATTTTTTTGTTTTAGCTAGTCTGTAATAAATGGATTATTGAGTTATATCTAGTATTTTGCTGTTTGTTGGAGTGTAATGTATTTTAATATGCTTCAGAAACTAGTCTTGATAATTAAGTGAGTTGCCAAGTACCTTTTCTCTGGTTTTTTTTTTTTTTTTTTTTTTTTAGTAAGCAAGTTCTTAATAAGTTGAATTTATCAATATTTTTTCTTGTAAAGGTTCTCTTCTATATTTTCTTCAAAACCTCTTAGAGATTATTTCACATTTATATACTTGGAATTGTTATTTGTGAACATTGTTGGGTATAGATACAATTTTACTTTATTCTCATGTAGATAACCAATTGTGGAATTTGCCATTGAACTCACTTGAGCCTAAAGTATTGTTGGTGGCAGATGTTTAAATAATAATTCAATTTTTTTAGTGGTTATCAGATTACTCAGTTTTTTTTTTAAATTATGTCAAGTGTAGTAAATCAACTTTTCTAGGACTTTTGTCTATTTTGTTCAGATTTTAGTACATATCATCAGGGTTGTTGTAAGTGCCAAACTTACAACAGTGCCATCTTACAGTAGTATGATAACTTTAATTCTTATACCAAGGAGTGGTATAGCTGGGTTATATAGTGGTCATACATTTAATGTCTAAAAAACATGTAATACCTGTTTTTTTTTTTTTTTTTTAAACCACTGAGCTACACCCTCAGCCCTTTATCTTTTATTTTGAGATAAGGTCTTCCTAAGTTGCTGAGGCTGACCTTGAATTTGCCACAGCCTCCAGAGCCTCTGGGATTACAGGCATGCACCTCCATGGCCAACTCTTTATTTATTTATTTTAAAAATACCTTTATTTTATTTATTTATTTTTATGTAGTGCTGAAGATCAAATCCAGGGCTTGCGTGTGCTAGGCAAGTGCTCTACTACTGAGCCACAACCCCAGCCCCCATGCGCTTTTAAATTTTTTATATTAATTATTTATGATGCTACTCTCCATTTGTTTTCCGTTTTCTTTTTTCTTCTTTTGGTACAGGGGATTTAACCCAAGGGGCCTCACCACTGAGTCACATCCCTAGCCCTTTTAATTATTCATTCATTTGGGTGCCAGGAATTGAACTTGGGCACTCTACCACCTAGCTACATCCCCAGTCCTATTTTGTATTTTATTTAGCAATAGGGTCTCACTGAGTTGCTTAGGGCCTCAATAAGTTGCTGAGACTGGCTTTGAACTCAAAATCCTCCTGTTTTGGCCTCCTCAGCTGCTGAGGTTACAGGTATGTGCCACTGTGCCTAGCTCCTTTTATTTTTTGAGACACAATCTTACTAAGTTGCTTAGGGCCTTGCTAAGCCCATTTCTTTTTGTTCATTTTGCCTGTAGTTTATTTTCAATGATCCATATGGTTTTTATTTTAATTTTTTTTTTAGTTGTAGATGGACACAATACCTTTATTTTATTTATTTATTTTTATGTGGTGCTGAGGATAGAACCCAGTGCCTCACACATGTTAGGCAAGCATTGTAGAATGCTACAACCCCAGTCTCTGAGCCATATGTTTTATGTTCATTTTTCATTTATTAAATTATTTTGCCGTAACTATAGGTTTTTTTTGTTTTGTTTTTTGGTATCGGGGATTGAACTTTGGTACTGGGGATTGAACTCAACCACTGAGCCACATCCCCAGTCCTATTTTGTATTTTATTTAGAGACAGGGTCTCATTGAGTTGTTTAATGCTTCACTTTTGCTGAGGGTGACTTTGAACTTATCCTCCTATCTCGGCCTCCCAAGCAGCTGGGATTATAGGCATGTGCCACCACGCCTGGCTTAGATTTTTATATAATTGTGTATTTTAGATAAGTCTCTTTTAAGGAATTGAAATTTTTTTAAATGCAGTTCTAAAATATCTTTAGGTAGGACATTATGGCCTATTTGCATTTAATGCAGTGGCTCTTATTTTGTATTTTATTTGCTCTATTCTATATTTCTTGTCTCTCGTTTTTATTCATATTGATATAATATATTTTATCATTCCTTTTTTGTCTACTAACTTGAAAATTATATTTCATATTTTTCCTAGAAATATGCATCCTTGACTTTACAAAGTCTAAAGTTAACTGAAATCTTTATCTTTCTTAGAGCTTAACTTCATTCAACCTCTTTATGATTTATGTCACTTTTATTCTGTATTTGAATTATTATTTCTATATTTTTTATTTGTGCATTATAGTTATACATAATGGCAGGATTTGTTGTTACACATTTATGCATGCATACAATGTAACAATACAATTAAGCCAGTGTCATTTCTCAGTATTTCTCCCTCCTTTCCCTTCTCCCTCCTCTGCCCGTTTCTTCTATTCTAATCATTTCCCTTTGATTCTCATGAGCCCCACCCCACTTATACACATACTTCCTTCTTTTCCTTTTCTCTCTCTAGCTTTTACATGCAAGAGAAAACATGTGACCCTTGATCTTCTGAGTTTGGCTTACTTTGCTTAACATAATGGTCTCAAGTTTCATTCACATTTTTGGAAATGACAATTGTATTTTTTCCTTTATGGCTGAATAAAAGTCCATTGGAGATGTGCCCCATTTTTGTTTATTCATTCATTCATTCATTCTTTGATGAACACTTCTGTTAATTCCATAGTTTGGCTATTATGAATTGTGCTGCTATAAACATAGGTATGCATGTGTTGCTATAGGATAAATACCAGGGAATGTGTAGCTGGGTCATTTGGTGGTTACATTCCTAGTCTTTTTGTGTGTGTGTGTGTGTGTGTGTACCCAGGATTGAACTCAGGGCACCCAACCACTGAGCCACATCCCCAGCCCCCCAACCTTTGTATTTTATTTAGAAACAGGGTCTCACCGAATTGCTTAGTGCCTCCGTTCCTGAGTGTGGCTTGGAACCCGCAATCCTCCTGCCTCAGCCTCCTGATCCACTGAGATTAGAGCCCTGTGCCACCTCGCCCAGCATCATTCCTAGTCTTTTGAGGAAACTCCATACTGATTTCCATAGTGGTTGTACTAATTTACAATCCTGTCGAGTGTAAAAGTGTTCCTTTTTCTCCACATCCTCTCCAACGTTCATTATTGTTTTATTCTTGATGGCTGCTGCCATTTGAGTGGAAGAAGGTGAAATCTCAGTGTAGTTTTGATTTGCATTTTCCTAATTGCTAATGATGTTGAATATTTTTTCATGTATTTGTTGTACACTTGTATTTCTTCTTTTGATAAGTCCCTGTTTAGTTCCTTCACCCACTTATTAATTGGGTTTGGTCTTAAGTTTTTTTGAGTTTTTTTTTTTTTAATATATTCTGGATGTTAATCCTAGGAGCTAGCAAACATTTTCTCTCATTCTGAAAGTACTCTCTTAACATTCTTAATTGTTTTGCTGTGCGTAACCTTTTTTTTTTTTTTCCCCCCCCTGGTACCAGGGATTGAACTCAGGGCCTCTCAACCACTGAGCCACATCCCTAACCCTGTTTTGTGTTTTATGTAGAGACAGGGACTCACCGAGTTGCTTAGTGCCTTGCTGTTTCTGAGGCTGGCCTTGAACTTGCAATCCTCCTATCTAAGCCTCCCTAGCTGCTGGGATTACAGGCATGGGTCACCACACCTGGCCAGAAACTTTTAAATTTGATGCCATCCCATTTATTAACTCTTGGCATTACTTCTTGAGCTTTATGAGCCTATTAAGAAAGTTGTGCCTGTATGTTGGAATGTTGACCAAACACTCTTCTTCTAGGAGTTGCATAGTTTCTGATCTAATTCCTCCATCTTTGGTGCATTTTGAGTTTTGTGTAGGGTGAAATATAAGGGTCTAGTCTCATTTTATTATGTGTGGATAACCAGTTTCATATTTGAAGTCTTTTAAAAAATTATATCCAGATAGATGGCAACCTACATTAGTTTTTTGTTGTAAGACAATACTTGAGAAAAACAACTTAAAAGTTGGAAAGATTTATTTTGGTACATGTTTTTGGAGGAGTCAGTAAATGGTTGGTTGGCCCTATTGCTGTGGCTCTGTGGTAAGGCAGAACATCATGGCAAGTGAATGTGGTGGAGCATGGCTACTCACCTCATGGCAGCCAGGAGGAAAGGGTTGGAGACAAGATATAGTTCCCAAGGACATACCCCTAAGTACATGTTTTCTCCAACTGGATTCTACCTCTTACACTTTCTTCCACCTACTAATAGTCCTTTCAGCCATGAATCCCTCAGTGGATTAACCTATTCAAGAGGTCAGAGTTGTAATGATCCAGTCTGTTCCCAAGGCCCACCTCTGACATTTGTTGCATTGGGGAGCAAGCCTTCAGCACATGAGCCTTTGGGAGACTTTCCAGATCTAGACCATAAGCAGAATCTGCATTTTAGAATTGCATTTTATAGCCAGTGCTTATTTATATTTCCCACATTTTTACTACTTTCTCCATTATTAATTGCTTCTTTTCTTTTATTCTCTCTGGAACTGTTTTCTTTTTGCCTTCCTTCTGTATATCCTGCGGCAGAAAGGCTTTCGTTGAAGGTCTGTTGATGATGAACTCTCTGTTTTTGTTCACCTTTTATTTCACTGTCAATCTTGAAAAATGTGTTTGCTGAATATGGAAGTTTAGGTGTGAGGCTCTTCTTTCAGAATGCTGGAGATTTCATTCTTGTCTTTGGCTTCTAATATTGCTGTAAAGTTACCTCTTGTCAGTTTCTTTTTTGTGGACTGCTGTTGATATTTTTCTTTTTGTCTTTACCTTTCTGCCATTTTGCTCACCGATGTCTGTCTGTCTTATGCCAACACCATTTAGAAGTTTGATTTATTTAATATAGACCAAAATAAGTTTCATACTAATTAAAGGGTAAGCATTTTTAAGTGAAAGTATACTCTAAAAACTGACATAAAATACAATTTAATATTAAGGTTTTTTAAAAAATATTTTTTTAGTTGTTGATGGACCTTTATTTTATTTATTTATATGTGGTGCTGAGACTCGAAACCAGTGCCTCACACATACTAGGCAAGTGCTTTATACTGAGCTACAATCCCAGCCCCTAATTAAGGTTCTTTTTTCTTTTCCTTTTTTTTTTCCCCTAATTAAGGTTTTAATGGAAAGAAGGAAGTGACTTCTAAACCCAGAAACTATAGAGAAAATAATATAAACATTGATGGATTTGACATCTGTTTAGTGTTGTTATAATCCATCTCTTTATTGTAATTATTAATGCATATTAATTGTACAGATTAATGGGTTTCAGTGTGACATGCATATTTCTGTACTTATTTTGTTTAAGCTTTTGTTTGGCTTCTTAAGCATGTAAATTGGAAGTAATTTTTAAATGGTTATAGGCCACTAATAAATCTTAAAAGTGTGAATTTCCATTGTGTATTGTGTTTATCTCATTGCATTAAGATAAATGTTTTATTGCCTACATAGTAAATATTTTTCTTACATATACAGGGAAAAGATTTGTAAAATACCAAAGGCAGTTTGCACCAATGTGTTTGAAAACTATATAAATTTCATCTACCAATATTGTTCTAAATGGAAGAAACATCTGAATAAACCAATAATGATGAAAAAAAAACAAGAGACTAGTCATAGCTCTACTCCCTCTTATAACCTCTTTGTTCCAAATATTTTTTTCTTTTTTCCATAATTATAATTGCTAAAATATTACATATTTCATTACTAGTTTTTTCAAAGAACCAGATTTTGCTTGCATTGATTTATTAGATTGGATTTTTATTTTTAAATTGGCTTCTTTTTTAAAAATTATTGCTTTTCTCATAAAAAATGTGTCTGGAGTATACTTTCTGTTTTTCCCTAGTTAGATTTAATAACTTTTAATTGGAGAATTCAATCTCTTGCTAATAATCTATTTTCTGTACTTGGCTTGGTGAAAATAGACCCCATTTAGAACCTTTGTACACCTGCTTCCTCATTAGAAGGAATATTTAAGACCAATTCCTGAGGCCTCTTTTGTTCAGTTGAGGCACCTCCTTCATCCCTGTGGAAATCTCCTACTTCTTTATGCCCAGGACTTTTGGGGATGGGATATAATAGTCTAGAGAATCCCAAAGTGGTCTTAATGTAACTGTTACTGAGAGAAATTTTTTCTTAGGATCTTTTTGTAAGAGGGATAGTCCACTCAACTATATCTTATTAAAGGTTTATAGTTTAATATTGAAGCACAAATTCATAAACCTAGTTTGATATGGAAAAAGAACAATGACCATTTAACTTTATATAGAAGTCAAAAAGGTCACTGTACAAGCTTTGGAATGATTCTAATAAAATTACATAATCTCCCATATAAAAAGTGTGGAGTTTGAAGAATTGTTTGACCTTTTTATACAAGCATATCAAGGAAAAAAAATTTTTTTTCAGTACTGGGGAATGAACCAGTATATATGAATGAACCAGCCACCCAGCTATATTCCCAGCCCTTTTTATTTTATTTTGAGACAGGGTCTCACTAAATTGCCCAGGTTGGCCTAGAACTTGTTATCCTCCTTGCTATGGCCTCCCAACTAGCTGGCGTTACAGGCATGTGCCTCTGTACCCAGCAAGAATAAATTATTATCGTGTGTGAGTGTGGTGCTAAAGATTGAACCCAGAGCTTCAAATGCGCTAGGAAAATACTCTGCCACTGAGCTACAGCCCCAGCCCCAAGAGTAAAATTTTTGATAGGTATAAGATTATAGCCATCAGTCTGATAATCAAACTTTTTAGAGTATTTTGAATTTTGAGAATGTTAAAACATTCAAAAAATGTTTTAATTAAACCCTAGGGTAGGAAAACTGCAATTAAATGAAAAAGTCAAGAGTACATAGATAAAATTCATTTTACTCAATGAATATTATCTGAATTTTTTTTTTTAAAGCAGTTTCTTTCCACCAGTTAAACTAAAATACCCTAAGTAAATGTGCTATTTTAAATAGCACATAATTGCTGGGCTGGAGGTTGAGGCAATGTTGTATACAACACAATTATGGTAATGATATTTGCTCTACTAATTGATTACATCTAGGAAATGTATATAGACTTCTTGGTTACTTAGTTTAAGCACAATGTTAATGACTAGGAAGTGAAGACATCCTTAGATCAAGGCCAAGTACTTCACTTTCCACACCCATTGTATTTTATTTTTGGTGTGTTTGTTAGGGCTGCATAGTTTAGTGGAAGGGAGGAGCTCCCATCCCTAATTTCAGATGCTGTTAACATCTATCTCTTAAGGATGCGTGAAGCATTCAAAATCATATTCAATGGAGTTTTTTTTTGTTTTGTTTTTTAAATAAAACCCGTGAGACCATATGCAGCAAGGCTGTATAAACCGACAGTGGAACAGTGATTTTGAGGTCACTGTACTGAAAAGAACACAGACTTCAGAATCAACCCTGGATTTGCTGGGTGCCTGCAGGCAGGACACTCAGGAAAGCTGGACCCTGGAATGCTCTCTGTAAAACCTCAAGGAAACTGCCCTCCCAGAGCGGCCCTAGGGATACCCGAGAAGTTTAGGGCTGACACCAGCCTGTGGCCCCCACGCGAGACAGGGACTTGCGCTGGAGGCGGGCAGGGGCATTGACTTTTAAAAGGCGCGGGTCATGGCCTCACCTTCGGTGTGGCTGTCCTGCCTGGCACACTGGCCTGGGTGGGCGGGAGGGGCCGCCGCCTCAGCTGCAGGGCAAGTTGCTGACTTACCGTGGCCTGCGTGGAGGCTTGTCCTAAGGCCTGGGTGCGAGGGAGCCAGAGTTCATCTTCAGGAGAGGGTAGCCAGTGAAGCCTGGGCAGGGCCACACGGGAGGCAGGTCTCCGCTGCCCAGACGCCGCCCAGACGAGGTTTGGTAGCTAGGGTTTGTTTGGGAGTTGAAGGTGTGTAAAGTGCCTCTACTGCTGGTCCTCACTGGGTGGTGCGGTGGTGGTAGGCTACAAGGAGGACCGCATAGTGTGTATGTAGACCTCCCTCCGGTAGTTATGGCCTCCCAAGTGGACTTTGCACTTCAAATAATAGCAAGACGTACCTCAGAGTTTAATCTGCTATGTTAAATCTTGACTTCAGAAAATATTTAGATTTTTTTTTTGTACGTGGGAGAATTTCTTAAATGAATTTTAAAATTACTATCAAATCGTGCATTTCTCATTTAAAGCTTTTTTAATATAATTGCTTTGTATGAGTCTGTTTTTTTAACTTTGTGAGAAGTACTATTTCTGTTTACTTTTTTGTCATTTATGGAAGTTGTACCTTGCTGCTACTTAAGAGCTGTGCTCACAAAATGAAAATAGCCTTATTTCTCACAAATTATATTTATGTTTATGTTTATTTAAAATCTTAGGTAATACTTAAGCTATAAAAATAAAGCAATAAAGGACTTGGCCCACCCAAAGATAACTTTGTATTTTATTATCTGCAGTGGTGGTACTAAGGGACTTCGGTGAACAAGACGCAGTATTTGTCTTCTTGGATGTTACATTGTAGAGGGGAAGATAGATTGATTAAAAAAATTGCATGTTATAATGAGTGCATTAAACAAAATACTTACTTTAGTTGGGGTGATCATAGTAAGTCAGGGGAATGTGTGACAAGGTGAGGTATGAGAAATAAGCAGGAACCAATTTATACTTGCCCATGGCAGGAAGCACATGTGTTCTGAGGGCAGTGAGAGGCAGAGGGTTTTGTTTTGGTACCAGAGAGTGAACCCCAGGGGTGCTTAACCACTAAGCTATATCCCCAGCACTCTTTATTTTTTATTTTGAGACAGGGTCTTTAGGTTGGCCTTAAACTTGTGATCCTTTTGCCTTACCTTCCAGAGTTGCTGGGATTACAGGGGCCTCGCTAGGCAAATGGTTTTAAGTAGAGAAATAATGTGATCTGGGAAACTAGCTGATTAATTCGTTAAATATTTATTGAATCCTTATTGTGTACCAGGCACTGTTCCAAGTACTGAGAATACAGCATTGAAAAGGGACAACAGCCTGTATTTTTGAACCTAATAATCTAGTGGTGGGAAGATAGTCAGATAAAAATATCTGTTATTGATGTGTGTTACGCAGAAGGTGACCATTATTATAATTGTGGTATGTGTTAAAAGGGTTGGTATAGGTACACAATGCTTCTCTTTTGTAATCTGCTTTTCTTTCCACTGAAAAATTTATTGTAGGACATTTTTCTGTGTTATTAAGTAAGCAGATTTCTAAGATTAGTAGAAATTAATATACACAAAAAATGCTGTGCAGCAATAAAACTTTACATATGAAAAAGCTTCTGCTGGGAAATAATTGTATATTAATTTCTTTTTGACCTGGCAGCTTGTAGCTCTTCTCCTTCATTTCACACTGCAATAGCTCTTTTGTGGTTTTTACTTAGTTTTAAGTATGGTTAGTTAAGTTTATTGATTTACTATTTAGTGAACCATTTCTCTTATTCCTAGAATTTTTTTTAAAAAATATTTTTTTAGTTGTAGTTGACACAATATCTTTTTATGTGGTGCTGAGGATCAAACCCAGTGCCTCAAAAATGCGAGGCGGGCACTCCACCATTGAGCTATAGCCCCAGCCCTCTTAGAATGTTTTGTCAGTCAGGTTTTAGCATTAGAATTTGACTGCTTTGTGAAAAGAATTGAGAAGCTTTATTTCCAAATTCTAGAACAGATTATTTATCATAAACATTATTCTTGCATTCACTTAACAAATACATATTTATTAAATATCCATTATGTGCTAGCATTAAACTAAATACTACATAATCCATGGCAAACAAAACACATGATTTCTGTTGTCACAGGCTTTCACTTGTAAGGAAGAAGACATTAGTTGTTTATGTATATATTAATCAGCTTTTCATCATAGTGACCAAAATACCTGACAAGAACAACTTAGAGGGCGAAAGTTTATTTTGGGCTCGGGGTTTCAGACATTCAGTCCCTGGTCTGCAGATTCTTGCTCAGGGCCTGAGGTGATGCAGAATATCATGGTGAAAGGGCGTGGGTTAGGAAGGCTGTCAGCTCTTAGCAGCTGGAAACCGAAAGAGGAAAGGAGAGAAAGAAATTGTATGAGTGTGTACCAGAAGCTGGGGACAAAATATGACCCAAGGGCATACCCCTATTGATCTGCTTCCTTCAGCCATGCCCCACTTGCTCACAGTTACCATCCAGTAGTACATTCAGATTACTGACCCATCAAATGACTTAGTCCATGATGAGTTTACAGCTCTCATAAAAATCTAATCATCTCACCTCTGAGCATTACTGTATTATCTAACACATGAGCTTTTCAGGGACATTAAAGATCCAAACATAACATTATAAATTATAATAATAAATATTATAATAAATTATAATATTATGAAAAAGGCAATGTACTTTGAGAGAATATCATCAAAGATTTACTTTAGATTAATTATACTTTTTGTTGTAGTTTTTTATTACATATGCAATACATTTTAATTCATTTAAAGTTAATTATATATCTGCTAAAGATATGGTATGTAACTAGGCCAATGGTAGATACATAAGAAAATAAAATTGAAATAAAATTATATAAGTTGAAATATAAAATGATGACAAAATAATAATTAGCATAGTAGATGGTTATGTATGTTTATGCATATTTATTTGAATATGTTCAATTGAGGATTGAACATACTAGGAAAGAACATACTGAGCTATATTCCTAGGCTCCTATATTTTTTAATTCAAAAAATTAAAAGACTTAGGTTAAGTAGGCACTTCTGTTTTGACATGTCCAATTATATACCCCTTTGGAAATCTTTCTCTGATTATAGTAAAAGAATGAATATATAAATGCACATAAATTCAAGAGGGAGAGCAAGGAAAAAGTATGTGAATTCAATAGTTGCTAAACTAGGAAGGAGCTGGGCAAATATGATTTGAAGAATTAGAGACTAGAAAGACTAAACAGAGGTATGCCAACAAGAAGCAAGCTGATTCTCGCCATGTAATCTTTTGGAAAAGGCTCAACTGGAGGCACAAAATACTTTTCAAGGCAGGAATACAGGGGTGGAAATAGAAGAATTGGTTCTTGGTCTGAAGTAACATCGATGACCTAGTTCTCTTTCTCCACTGCCATACACCCAGAAGGTTGAAAAGCTGAAGTGGAGGTGAAGCATATAAATGGCACTTAGGAATAAGTAAAAATCTCCATGCCGAACAGTGAAAATCTGCAACTGTCTTTTGCTAAGTGGCTCCCAGAACTAATAGTCAAGCTTATGTGCCCCTAAATAAAATATTAAAGGATTATTTTCTGGGGAAACTGACTAGCCCACGGCAAAATATTTAATAGCTGTGGACTGTAGAAATCATCTGATTCAACAGGTAGGTTCCCCCATCAGATCACCTTGAGGTAAGAGATGATGATGGACAAGAAACACTGTCAAGCACCACAACTTTCAGGCAGCTTTTAATGTCTCACACCTAAACAGAAATGTACAGCCAAGATTTACCAGTCCTTCAATAAAAGTTTCTAACTAAAGAGGTCAAATAGGAAATAAACAAGTAGAAAAGAAAAAGAGTTTGATAGAAATAGTTTTACTGACGGGAACCAAAGAAACTTCAACAAAATATAGTATCTTTAGAAGAGATTACACTTATGAAAGATGAAGAGGTTCTGATTTTAAAAGAAATTATTCAGAAAACGAGAAATTAGAAGAAAAAAATTTTTTAAAAGTTTAGTTTGAGATTTTAGATAATAAGGTTGTTCTATCACCCCAGAAAGTTTTCTTGTGCTTACCCACTTGCATCAGTTTTATATCCCTGTCCTTGCCATAGGCAACCACTGGTACCATTTTTTAAAAAAATTTTTTTAGTTGTTGATTGACCTTTATTTACTTAATTACATGTGGTGCTGGGAATTGAACCCAGTGCCTCACACATGCTAGGCAAGTATTCTACCACTGAGCCACAACCTCAGTCCCCACTGGTACCATTTTTATTTCTATAGATTAATTTTACAGGTTTTAGAACTTTGTATAAATGGAATTCTGTATAAATGGAATTCTATAGTGTATAGTCTTTGTGTCTGAATTCTTTTGCTCAGTATAATGTTTCTGAGACTCATGCTTTATCAGAAGTTTTTTTCTTTATTGCTTAATAGTGTTATGTTATATGAATATACCATAGTTTATCCACAAAAAGGACTGCAAATGAAGTTCAGCACAACATCATACCTAGTAGTCCAAAACTGAAAAACTGCTGTTCCATTTGTTCCTTGTTGCCAATGTTTGATATTTTCATTCTTTTTAATTTTGGTCATTTCAACAAAAACCATTTTGTTGTGGTTTTAATTAGCACTTCTTGGGGCTATGGATGTGGTTCAAGCGGTAGCGTGCTCGCCTGGCATGTGTGCGGCCCGGGTTCGATCCTCAGCACCACATACAAACAAAGATGTTGTGTCCGCCGAAAAACTAAAAAATATTAAAAATTAAAAAAAATTAATTAGCACTTCTCTGATAATTAGTTTCTTAATTATGTCTTTTGAAGATCAGAAGGTTTTAAAATTTATTTAGATCTTGTGTATTCATTTTTCTTCTGTGGTCACTAATTTTGTGTCCTATGAAAACTTTTTGTATCTAACAATAGAGATTTTTTTTTTCTGGTAGAGGCTTTATAGTTTTCTCATTTATGTATGCATGTATGATCTATTTCTAGTTTAAATTTTGTGGTTCAATGTTGCTAAAAATCAGTATCCAGATTCTCTTCTGTGTTCTATTGGTCTGTATCTTTACACTTATACCACATTATCTTGTATTATCTTGACTATCTACTTTGTAGTAGTAATTCTTGAAATTAGGTAGCTTTTTGTTCTTTTACAAAATTGTCTTGGCTATTCTGAATCCTTTGAATTCTTACACAAGTTTTGGAATTGGATCATTACTTTCTGCAGATTGTTTTATGTTGAATCTATAGGTCATTTTTGTATCCTTCAGAAAAGTTATAAAGCTAAGCTGTAGTATCATAACATACAAGCATGGGTTGAAGCTGGAGGATATAGTGCTCCATGAAGGATGCTTCCAAGAAAAAAGTAACTGCTCAGATCAGACCAAAAAAACCCTTCATCCATCTCTCTAAGGGGCTATCTTTAGTTCTCTGGGAAATTTACACATTGAAATAATGACCGATGACTGATATTTAAACAGAGGCCATTTTAAATTCAGAAAAATAAAACATGGTGTAAGAGAGTAACTTGACTACCCAGAATGACTCAGCCATGATTGATGATACACACTTAAGTAGTGAAACTTTGAATACTGATATAACAAAACAGGGATTGACAATGAGGAGATGGGATAGAAGCATAGGGAATTTTGTAGGTGGGGAATATGTTTTTCATTAACAGATATCTAGAATGTATACATGTGTTTAACTGGGAGACAAAGTTTTGCCAGAAGATAAAGCTGAAGTTCAAAGTGGTTGGCAAATGATGTTGGAATATAACAAACACCCAACAAATGGTAACAGTCATTTTTTTAAAGATTTTTTAAATTTATTATGATTAGATATACATGACAGTAGAATGCACTTATACACTTTAATATATCATACATAAATGGGGGATAACTTCTCATTTTCTGATTGTACATGTATTAGAATTACATAGGTCAGGCAGTCATGTATGTACATAAGGTAATAATGTCTGTTTCATTCTACTATTCTTCTTATCCCTATATCTCCTCCCCTCCCTTCACTCCCTTCTACCTTATCTAAAGTAACTCAATTCTTCCTTAACACCTGTACCCCCAATACACACATTGTGAATTAGCATCAGAGAAAACATTTGGGCTTTGGTTTTTTTGGGATTGGCTTATTTCACTTAGCATGATATTCTCCATCTCCATCCATTTACCGGCAAATGTCATAATTTCTTTTTCTTTTTTTTTTAATTTTAATTTAAATTTTTTTAGTCATACATGACAGCAGAATGTATTTTGACATATAATACATACATGGAATGTACATACATCAATCATATTGTCTATTTTATTCTGCTGCCCTTCCTATCCCCCCTACTCTTCCCCTCCTCTCCCATCCTTTCTCTCTATCCAATCTAATGTGACACACTTTTTTTTTTTCTCATTACAACATCATAAATGTATTCTGTATAACAATGAGGTTCTCCTTCCAACTTCCATTAACTCCCCTTCTCCCTATTTTTCCCTCCCACCTCTCTTCCCTATTTAATGGTAGTCGTCTTTTCATGCTCTTCCTCCCTATCCCATTTTGAATCACCCCTCTTATATCAGAGAAGACATTCGGCATTTGTTTTTTAGGTATTGGCTAACTTCACGTAGCATAATCTGCTCTAATGCCATCCATTTGCCTGCAAATGCCATGATCTTGTTATTTTTTAGTGTTGAGTAATATTCCATTGTGTATAAATGCCACATTTTTTTAATCCATTCATCTATTAAAGGGCATCTAGGTTGGTTCCACAGTCTAGCTATTGTGAATTGTGCTGCTATAAACATTGATGTGGCTGTGTCCCTGTAATATGCTCTTTTTAGGTCTTTTGGTCCGAGAAGGGGAATAGCTGGGTCAAATGGTGGTTCCATTCCCAGCTTTCCAAGGAATCTCCATACTGCTTTCCAAATTGGCTGCACCAATTTGCAGTCCCACCAGCAACGTATGAGTGTACCTCCCCCCCCCATCCTCGCCAGCACTTATTGTTGTTTGACTTCATAATGGATGCCATTCTTAGTGGAGTGAGATGGTATCTTAGAGAAGTTTTAATTTGCATTTCTCTGATTGCTAGAGATGGTGAGCATTTTTTCATGTATTTGTTGATTGATTGTATATCCTCTTCTGAGAAGTTTCTGTTCAAGTCCTTGGCCCATTTGTTGATTGGGTTATTTGCTTTTTTGTTGTTTAACTTTTTGAGTTCTTTGTATACTCTAGAGATTAGAGCTCTATCTGATGTTTGAGGGGTAAAAATTTGTTCCCAGGATGTAGGCTCCCTATTCAACTCGCATATTATTTCTCTTGCTGAGAAAAAACTTTTTAGTTTGAATTCGTCCCATTTGTTGATTCTTGGTTTAACTCTTGTGCTATAGGTGTCTTATTAAGAAATTTGGGGCCTGCCCTCACGTGATGAAGATTAGGGCCAACTTTATCTTCTGTTAGACGCAAAGTCTCTGGTCTGATTCCTAGCTCCTTGATCCATTTTGAGTTGACTTTTGTGCATGGTGAGAGAAAGGGATTCAATTTCATTTTGTTGCATATGGATTTCCAGTTCTCCCAGCACCGTTTGTTGAAGATGCTATCCTTTCTCCATTGCATGGTTTTAGCACATTTGTCTAATATAAGGTAGTTGTAATTTTGTGGATTTGTCTCTGTGTCCTCTATTTTGTACCAGTGGTCTACCAGCCTATTTTGGTGCCAGTACCATACTGTTTTTGTTACTATTGCTCTATAGTATAGTTTAAAATCTGGTATTGCGATACCACCAATTTCATTCTTCCTGCTTAGAATTACTTTAACTCTTCTGGGTCTCTTGTTTTTCCAGATGAATTTCATGATTGCTTTTTCTATTTCTGCAAGGAATGTCATTGGGATTTTGATGGGAATTGCATTGAATCTGTAAAGTGCTTTTGGTAGTATGGCCATCTTAATAATATTAATTCTACCAATCCATGAGCAAGGTAAATCCTTCCATCTTCTAAGGTCTTCTTCTATTTCTTTCTTCAGGGTTCTGTAGTTTTCATTGTATAGCTCTTTCACCTCTTTTGTTAAGTTGATTCCCAGGTATTTTATTTATTTATTTATTTTTTGAGGATATTGTGAATGGAGTAGTTGTCCTCATTTCCATTTCAGAGAATTTGTCACTGATATACAGGAATGCCTTTGGTTTATTCTATTGATTTTATATCCTGCCACTTTGCTGAATTCATTTACTAGTTCTAGAAGTTTCTTGGTTGAATTTCTTGGGTCTGCTAGGTATAGGATCATGTCATCGGCAAATAGTGCTAATTTAAGTTCTTCTTTTCCTATATTTATGTCTTTAATTTCTTTCGTCTGTCTAATTGCTCTGGCTAGTGTTTCAAGAACTGTGATGAATAGAAGTGGTGAGAGAGGGCATCCCTGTCTTGTTCCAGATTTTAAAGAGAATGCCTTCAATTTTTCTTCATTTAGAATGATGCTGGCCTGAGGCTTAGCATATTTAGCTTTTACCATTTTGAGGTAATTTCCTGTTATCCCTAATTTTTCTAGAGTTTTGAACATAAAGGGATGCTGTATTTTGTCGAATGCTTTTTCAGCATCTATCGATGATCATATGGTTCTTATCTTTAAGTCTATTGATGTGGTGAATTACATTTATTGATTTCCGTATATTGAACCAGCCTTGCATCCCAGGGATGAATCCCACTTGATCATGGTGCACGATCTTTTTGATATATTTTTGTATCCGATTTGACAGAGTTTTATTGAGGATTTTTGCATCTAAATTCATTAGGGATATTGGTGTGAAGTTTTCTTTCTTTGAAGTGTCTTTATCTGGCTTTGGAATCAGGGTGATGTTGGCCTCATAGAATGAATTTGGAAGTGCTCCCTCTTTTTCTATCTCCTGAAATAGATTGTAGAGAATTGGTATTAGTTCTTCTTTAAAGTTCTTGTAAACTCTGCTGTATATCCGTCCGGTCCTGGGCTTTTCTTGGTTGGTAGTCTTTTGATGGCTTCTTCTATTTCCTCACTTGATATTGGTCTATTTAGGTTATTTATATCATCCTGACTCAATCTGGGTAGCTCATATGCCTTAAGGAATTTATTGATGCCTTCACTATCCTCTATTTTATTAGAGTATAGGGTTTCAAAAAAATTTCTAATTATCTTCTGTATTTCTGAATTGTCTGTTGTGATGTTGCCTTTTTCATCCCGTAAGCTAGTAATTTGGGTTCTCTCTCTTCTTCTCTTTGTTAGCGTGGCTAGTGGTCTATCAGTCTTATTTATTTTTTCAAAGAACTAAAAGTTTTTAGTTTTGTCAATTTTTTCGATTGTTTCTTTTGTTTTGATTTCATTGATTTCAGCTCTGATTTTAATTATTTCTTGCCTTCTACTGTATTTGCTGCTGATTTGTTCTTCTTTTTCTAAGGCTTCGAGGTGTAGTATGAGGTCATTTATTTGTTGGCTTTTCCTTCTTTTAAGGAATGAACTCCATGAAATGAATTTTCCTCTTAGTACTGCTTTCATAGTGTCCCAGAGATTTCGATATGTTGTGTCTGAGTTTTCATTTACCTCTAAGAATTTTTTAATTTCCTCTTTGATGTCTTCTGTAACCCTTTGTTCATTCAGTAGCATATTGTTTATTCTCCATGTGATGTAGGATTTTTTCTTTCTTATTTTATTATTGATTTCCAATTTCATTCCATTATGATCAGATAAAATGCATGGTAGTATCTGCCACAGTCTGGCTGGGCACAAATCACGAGCCACTGAAGCAGGAACAACCTTTATTTTTAAACTGCAGGAAAACACTTCACACAGCTCCCAGGGAATCCTCCTGAACCCCACGAGGCTTGTCCAGGAACCCCCAGCCGGAAATATCTCTCCCGGAAATCCCTCCTCCTGCACTTCCCCAGCCAATGGGAACTCTCGGGGAATCCCCGGAAATCCCCACGAGAACTCCAAAATAGTGCGAGAACTCAAAAGTTGCGGCAGAGGCGGATAGTAATGCCTCGCCTGTCAATCAATACTGTTGGCAAAATGCCAGGGGCCATACAGACTCGGCCGTGGCTCTCAGCAAGTATCTCTACTCCTTTGTAATTGCTAAGATTTGCCCTGTGACATAATATATGGTCTATTTTTAAGAAGGATCCATGTGCTGCTGAGAAGAAAGTGTATCCGCTTGATGTTGGGTGATATATTCTGTATATATCAATTAAGTCTTAAGTTATTAATTGTATTATTGAGCTCTGTGGTTTCTTTATTCAACTTTTGTTTGGAAGATCTGTCCAGTGGTAAGAGAGGTGTGTTAAAATCTCCCATGATTATTGTGTTGTGGTCTATTTGACTCTTGAACTTGAGAAAAGTTTGTTTGATGAACGTAGCTGCACCATTGTTTGGGGCATATATATTAATGATCGTTAAGTCTTGTTGGTGTATGGTTCCCTTGAGCAGTATGTAGTGTCCTTGTTTATCCCTTTCGATTAACTTTGGCTTGAAGTCTATTTTATTTGATACAAGTATGGACACCCCTGCTTGCTTCCGAGGTCCATATGAGTGGTATGATTTTTCCCAACCTTTCACCTTCAGTCTGTGTATGTCTTTTCCTATCAGATGAGTCTCCTGTAGGCAGCATATTGTTGGATCTTTTTTTTTAATCCAGTCTACTAGCCTATGTCTTTTGATTGGTGCATTTAAGCCATTAACATTTAGGGTTACTATTGAGATATGGCTTGTACTTCCAGCCATATTTGATTATTTATGTGACATAACATGATTTGTTTTTCCTCTTAGATTAGTTTTTCCTCTACTGTACTACCTCCCGCTGTTGGTTTTCATTGTTATTTTTCATTTTCTCTTCCTGTAATGTTTTGCCAAGGGTGTTTTGAAGAGCTGGTTTTCTAGCTGCAAATTCTTTTAACTTTTGTTTATCGTGGAAGATTTTTATTTCATCTTCAATCCTGAAGCTTAATTTTGCTGGATACATGATTCTTGGTTGGAACCCTTTTTCTTTCAGCGTTTGAAATATGTTGTTCCAGGATCTTCTAGCTTTCAGAGTCTGTGTTGAAAGATCAGCTGTTATCCTGATTGGTTTACCCCTAAATGTAGTCTGCTTCCTCTCTCTTGTGGCTTTTAAGATTCTCTCCTTATTCTGTATGTTGGGCATTTTCATTATTATTATCTTGATGTGGATCTCTCATGATTTTGTACATTCGGCGTCCTGTAGGCTTCTAGTATTTGGATTTCTTTTTCATTCTTTAAGACTGGGAAGTTTTCTAGTAGTATTTCATTGAATAGATTGCTCATTCCTTTGGTTTGGACCTCTATACCCTCTTGTATCCCAATAACTCTGAAGTTTTGGTTTTTTTATGTTATCCCATAATTCTTGGATGTTCTGCTCATGATTTCTTAACATTCTCGCTGAGCTGTCTATGTTCTTTTCAAGTTGAAAAACTTTGTCTTCGTTGTCTGATGTTCTATTTTCTAAGTGTTCTACTCTGCTGATAATACTCTCATTTGAGTTTTTAATTTGGTTTATTGTTTCCTGCATTTCCAGGATTTCTGTTTGTTTTTTTTTAAATATCCTCTATCTCCCTATAGAGTTGATCTTTTGCTTCTTGGATTTGTTTATGTAATTCATTGTCGAAGTGATCTTTCATTGTCTGAATTTGCTGAATATAGTCTTCCTTGAGACTCAGATCATCTGAAGCATGTATATCCTGAACTCCTTATCTGACATTCCATCAGCTGCAGATATTACCTCATCTAATGTTGAATTGACCTGCATTGTTTGTGGTCCTTTCTTTCCTTGTCTTTTCATACTGCTCATGTTCCTTTCTAGCTTTGTGAAACTGTTGTGTTAATGGTTTTTCCCTTATATATTTATATTGTTTTTGTATAGCTCCAAAATCCCTCTTTTGTGGAGAAAGACAATGTTAACAGTTCCCAGTATCAGCAGTACATCATCAAAGCATAAGTTTTCATTATTAATACATTTATAGTTAGATTCTAAGTCTACAGATATTGGTTTCAATTATTATTTAAAAATATAGTCATTAGTTTCATAGAAGGCATACCATATCTGGATCAGCCGCAGAACCTTGCTGGTAGCCACGCCCCCTTTGATGGGTTTTAAGGGTTGATGGGCTTCCTACGGACTAGCACGCAGGGCGGGGCCGGGCTTCCTCCTCCGGTCAGGCTTGGCGCCGGGCTTCGGTAACTGTCATTATCATTAATAACAGTAGCTTCCTTGCTGATAAAATACTTAATAGGATATGATTCTGTTTATATCAACAAATAAAAAATAATAAGTTACCTAGTGCCTGTGTGTAATGTTTCTAGCATAACAAACCTTTGTTAGTAGGGCAGTTTATAGAGTCATAGTGGTAGAATGGAAAGGAGCCTTGGAAAGGTCATGACAATTAATGAGGCCTTAGAGAATATAAATAACTTTTTAAAAATCCATCAGTTAAGTGTGCTCCAGCCACAAATGAAAATTGTATAAACAGTAATGTTTCAAAAAGTCCAAAGATAGAGCAACTCCAGATAGTTGATTCAGGGGCTTAAGGATTTCATCAAGGATCTAGGTTATTATCTGTTGACTTATATCCTCAGTGTGTTAGCTTATCAGTCCTGACTTGGTTGAAAGAGATTCAGGGCAACACATCTTGAAATAAGGTTCTGAGACTACATGGTGGAAGCTGGGAGAACATGCATCTTTTCCTCTTGCCCTTTTGTAAGAAAGCTTCCCCAGAATTCTGTCTGTGGATGTTCATTTACATCCCATTGTCTAGCATTGAGTTACTGGTTTATTCCTAAAACAGTCTGTAGCTAAAGGGAGTAGAATTACCACAATGAGTTTAATTAAACTTTTTTCAATCTTCTCGTAAAACACAGGATCCACCCATACCTTAGAAATATTATTGTCTTGGGGAAGGGAAGGAAAAAAGGGCATGATCGTTGGAAAGTCAGCCAACAATAATTTTCACACCACGGTCCAGATACAATTAGAGGTAAGCCCCACACTAGAATCCTAGTCTCTTCATTTCCGGTTTAATTTTCCTCTCTTGACATAAGCAATTTATCCTTATTTGCTTAATTGATTTCATCAATATACCTATTTCTAAAACATCTCCCATATATTCACACAATTCTACTAATCATCTTTTTGGGAAAAAAGATACGTTGTACATGCTACTCTTTTTGTAAAGTGTATTGAAATCCTCAACTAATAATTGTTTAGAACACAATACTATGAAGCCTTTGGTAAAAACTGAAACCCTTATATCTCCTTGCTCTTTTTTTTTCCCTCCTCTCTTCTTACCCTCATTAGTCATATGAAGCTCATCCATCCCCTTTTTGGCTTATCACTTAAATAGCTCATATTTCAAGTATTAATGACTTCTATGAGACCTTTCTGACTTATCTCCGCCTCCATGAGATTATTGATTGTATACCACTATGCATTCACTATATTATGTTCTAGAGACTCCTACGCATTTACAATACTGATCTCTTTGCATCATGTGTCTTTTGTAGTCTGAGCTCTTTTAACCTGTTTATTTACAATGGACCATTTCTCTGTCTTGATAAATAAAAGATATATCATAGTACTGGATACATAATACCATTAATAGTTTTGTTTAACAAATTCACTGATTTGGGGGGGGGAATGATTTTTTCCATTGTGTTCTACTTGACTTTGATATTTTGTAAATTTGCTCACACTGTTTCTACTATCTAAAAAACATCTCTCTCTCTCTCTCTCTTTTAATGTGTTGCTGGGGATTGAACCCAATGCCTCATAGGTGCTAAGCAAGCGATAGAGTGCTTAGTTCTACCACTGAGCTACAACCCCAGCCCTGCTTTTGTTATTTTTAATAAAATAAAGATGTGGTTCTGTGATCTGCTTTTCATTTTAAAAGTTTTTTCCCCCCCAGTGAGGCGAAAGTGATTCCTGTAAGCACAGGAATCTATTTCTGTGTACAAATTTTTCATTAAAAGTTAGTCTCTTGGAGGAAAATTATTTCAAACTATGCTACTGTTTTATAGTGCAAATTTATAGAAGCACTACTCAAAGGAAGTAAAATTAACCATAGACTTATTCCTCTTGCAAATTAGATGCTTGTTTAACATTTGTTTATATCATAGAGTCATTCACTTTATGAATTGTTTTATTTTTCATTTAGCATTTATGACATGAACAAAGAACAGGACTGCCTCAAGAATTCTGGAGATATATGTGATATAAAGGAACTAAGACCATCCTCCCAACTACATTCTCTCTTAGAGAAGATCGAGACAGGGTTCTTATCAGAAAAGAGTGTGTATTAATCTAAGTGCTGTAAATTATTACTTACCAATTCAAAGTAGAATTATAAACGGTGGAAGTAATACATGCTCGTGTAAGAAAAACCTAAATTGGAATAATATGTATTAGGTAAAAAATTTAATTTCCTCTTTTGTCCCCTTCCCAGTTTCAGTAACTATTAATTTAACCAGTATCAACAGTTTGGTTTCCCATCCTTCTATATTTTTTTCCATATACTTTCAAATACCTAATTTTGCTTACGTATTTTTTTCTTTTTTGCCAAAATGACAGGTAACATATGTTGTTTCTCTGTAGTATATAATAGATATCTTTTTGTTCTTAATAGTTGCAGAGCGGGGATGCTGGGGTTGTGGCTCAGTGGTAGAGTGCTTTCCTAGCACACATGAAGCCCTGGGTTCAATCCTCAGCACCACATAAAACTGAAATAAAGATATTGTGTCCACTTACAACTAAAAAATAAATATTAAAAAAAATAGTTGCAGAGTATTCTCTGTTGATGGTACTTTAGGGTATCTTCATTTTTTTTTTTTTTTTTTTTTTTTCCACTAGGGATGCTTATTTAAGGAATGCTTTGTGTGTGTGTGTGTGTGTGTGTGTGTGTGTGTGTGTGTCCTGCCCACTTATCCCAGTATTTCTTAGAAATATATTCCTGCACATTGCATGTTGTTTTTTTTTTTTTAAGATTCTGCCAAATTGAACTAAAAATATACTTATTTTAAACCATCTATCTTTTAGAATCTTAAAGGTAAAGATATAATATATTTTAAGATTAAATGATTAAGGAATGGACTGTTCCCTTCAATTATCAAATGGCTTACTTAGAATAGGTAAGGTTTACAGGCATCATTATTATCAACAGATGTAGGTTATTGTCCTTCTATGGGGAGATATGGTCATGGAGAGATGTATAAGCTAGTTTTTGTTAGAATCACTGTGACATATAATTTGTCATTAGTTTTATCTCATCATTGGCTTTCAGACCAAATTTTCTTTTTCTCCCTTTCCCCTCCTCTCTTATGGTACTAGAGTTCACACCCAGGGCCTCGTGCATGCTAGGCAAGTATTCTACCACTGAGCTACAATCCCCAGACCAAAAGTTATATAAAGTGTGCTATGATATAGCACACAGGTAGTTGGTTTATTATTTTCTCATCCCTGTTATTAGAAGTTAGAGGTGTCCAAAATCAAAATTAAAGGTTGAGCATACACATAACAGAAATGTGCCAAAAGCCAGGTACAACAGGAAAATTCACTTCCCAGAACCATTGTGATTGAACTAAACTCACTTTCTTTGTGTGCACTTTATTGTCACTTAAACCCGCCCAATACTTTGAATATTTTAAACACAGGCACTTTTCGGTTACTTTCTTAAATGTTATTTTAGGTTTCTTTGTAGAAAAGCCCCCTCTTCATTTACTTAATACTGTAATTTTCAATGTTTGAATAAAGCATGAATGTGGCTCAGCAAAAATGAGGCCATTCATTTACGAAGTGTTCATGTTGTTCAGTGCAATAGACTCAAGTGAAAATATGTTGTGTGAGCAAAAGCATCAATAATTTTTTTGGATAAAGTTCTTATTTATAAAGCAGGAAACTTTTGCTCTTTGGAGAGTATAATTGAGGTCATTTTTATGAAATTATGAAAGATTCAAGATTAGCTATGATTTTCCAACATTCTTTTCCTTCTACTAACCATAAAATTATTACTTATTATCAATATGATGCTGTTCAGATAATGCTGGCCTAAAGGGGAAAGCAATTTTAACTGTAAATAGTTTTAGAAATAAAAATATATAAGCACAAAATAAATCATTTTATACTTGTTCTTCCTTATTTGTTTCAAATCTTAGCTTTACTCAAGGCTTCATTGAGAACAGTATTCCTTATACTGATGTGAAATATAGTGTTCTCTGGCCACTATATGTATTAAAAAGCTAAGTAAATTTGTTTTTAAAATTTGCACTACCTCTTGGTTTTCACTGTATTATGGTGCATTATGATGCTTAAAAATGGGAATGTATATGGTATTCCATACTTCCCAAACTTTATATCTCCCTATTAATGTCTTGTAGAATTTGGAGATGTAGATAATCAGAACCTTTATTTCTGAAGCTACTTTTTTTTTTTCTTTTTCACTGTAAACAACTGTTTCACACCTATTTATCCTCGGTGAATATACAAAAAACTGTTACTTTAACTATTATCTTTGATGTTTGGTTATTTTTTTTTTTTTTTGAGATGGGGTTTCTGGTTGGCTTCAAACTCCTGGACTCAAGCTATCTTCCTCAGCCTTCCAAGTAGCTGCAGAGCCATGAATCCTAGCTTAGAATATCCTCATGTTTTACAGCACTGGTATTGAAGAAGAAAGTGATTGAGCAAAAGTAAAGCTTAGAATGGATGGCTATAGATCAGATGTGCTAACTTCTGAAAATTCTTAAATGTTTCATCCCTTTTTTCTTTCATTCTATTTACAGCTTTCATTTTGAAACTATAGAGAGATTATTTAAAAAGGATTTTTTAAATAACTTGAAGCATTGGGACAGTTTAGTTGAAATTAAATTTACCGAAATGTTTTCATTTCCTTCGTAGTATGGTTTTAGTTAATACGTAACAATTTACGTATTTTGTTTGTAAGTTAATTTTAATTAGGATGCTTCTCTAACATATGAAATTGGCAGTTTTTTCTTTAAGAGGTGGGAAGCCATTTTAATATATTTATTCATACTATTTGACCAAAACTTCTGGTGCAGTATAAATCATTCTTATTTATAAAGAAGTTTGTAAGTCCCGGGATTTTGATAAAGAGAATAAAAAGAATACAAACAGAAGAGAGTAAACAGTGCAAATGGTTAAGCTAAGTTTTTGCTGAAATGAAAAAATCCAAAACACACAGGATCATCAAGGAAATTACTGGATTCAGGTAGTAATTCTCAATTAGGAAACATGCTTCTCAGGGGAGGAGTATATCACAATCTCTGGGGATAGCGCATGGGTATGTTTTTTTAAAAAAAACCTTAAAAAATAGTTTTATTTTGTAAAATGAAAAAAAAATTATAGTCCATGGGAATTAATATTCTATAGATGACTCTTTGCTGATGGGGAGATACCAGAGACAGATGATTAATATTGTTTGAGTTGGCAATAATTGACCCCTTAAAAAGGATTCTAACAGACTTAGGAATTTGATGAGAGGATGGGAAGAGTGGGTTTATCAGAATGTGACATGGGTAAAAGGAATAAAAACCTAAAGGGTTAGAAACATTGACCTAAGCAGTTGTTGATTGCCATCTTGACCCTACCAGTACATCTGCTTTTGGCCAACTGTATTTACAATGTAGTGCTCAACTTTAGACCAGAAGGTGTAAGGGGTCTGAAAGGTCATATCTGAGCGCCTGTATTAAAGTAATTTAGCCTCAGTTGTAATTTATTTATGCTGTTTTCCTCACATGAATGGTCTTTTAAAAATTCATTAAGACAGTACAGATACAGTACCTATACTGCAGTACATCATTAATTTATTACTTATACAGGAAAGAAATAGGTAACATTGAGTGATATTCATTATGCCCCTCTTAATCCCATCCTTTCATTATCTTAAACAGTGACATTATTTTTATTTGTGTTTTACAGTTTTTGAGACCGTGTCCTTGAGTTCAGACTCTCTTTTCCAGAGGGCAATTTCAGTTCTCCGTACTTCTTACTTGGACTCTGCATCTGAGCATGGTTTTCAGTACAGTCAAGTGACTTTGGTGAAAAATGACATTTTCTTAAACGAGGTGAGGTACTTGGTGTACACTATGTGAGTTTCATTTAGATTTAAAAGAAATAGACTCATTTTTGGTATTTGAGGCTCATACTTCTTGGCTATCATTTTTCAGATGAGGTGAAAGAGCTTTGGAAATATTCACTTAGAAAACATTATATTTTAGGGAATAGAAAAAGAATGTATTCAATTAATTTTTCAGCTGAAGGAGTTCAGATGACATTTAAAGAATTTATTTGCAAGCAAAAATAGCATATTTATTGCATTTGGTTATTCTCTTTTTAACAGTACAAAACCTTTTATCAACAAAAACAAGCAAATAACTATACTCAGGAAGAACTTCAAGAAACTTACGGGTTTCTTCTATTTGAAACTGAAAATCAGGTAAGAGATTGTCAGATGACCAGTTAATTGGTATTTTTTTGTTATTTAGTTAAGTGGCAGTATAAATGATAAAGAAAGCTGACATGATATTTTTTAAACAACTTTTTATAGTTTCTCTTTAGTTTTATCTTAAATTTGTTTGTAAACTATGGTAAAAATTGAATTAATTCGGATTAAATGCCCTTTAGTGGAGTGAATAGGCATTTCTCTATTATGAATAGTTGTTTACCAGATACTTTCTTTAGAGGCTTTTCAAGTTAAAATTACATGATTTTGAGGATAAGATGAATACTTTTAGGGTACCAGTTAATTAGAGTTGTTTCGTGCCTGTCTTTGAAGATTGAATATCTGTGTTTTTTTTTTTTTTTTCTTTTTTCTGTACCTAAATTGTGGGATTGAACAAACTTCATAGGATATGTCTCCAAAGATGTGTATGGCTAGTAGTACTATCATCCAAAAGTAATACAAAAGTAATTCCTAGGTTGGGCTAATGTTTTATAAAGAATAGGGGCAGATTTAATCTCTTTTAACTTAGTCATCTAAATCCAAATAAGTTGTGCTATGGGTTTACACTAAATAAAGACATTTTGAATTTAGTGGATTTAAAGCTGTAATTGGGGGGGGGGGGACACCTTCAAGGGAGTACTTAATTGTGACCTTGTTTAATTTGGTTTTGCTGGTGATATTTTTGTTAAATGTCACCAATATAAAGTTTTAAGGAAAACTTTGGACCATTAATCAAAATACAGTTGCTGGACGTGAGCTTACTTTGTGCCATGAATGCATGCAGTGAACAGATTCTGCACTTATTTTAAAGCTTATAGATTATATAACACTATTTCATTGCCTCTCCCAAGACTAATAATAAGCAAAAGTAGTATTTTTTTTGTTTAAAGGCCAAATTGGTATGTCAGCGTGGACTGTGTGTTGGTAGCAGTGCTATTACCACTCTTGGTGATCCAGCCAAAGGTAAGTCTGTAAGGAAAAAACAATCTCTTTTACAAAAGGAAGTGAGTTTTGTTTAAATTCCATACTGGGTTTTTGTTCTGTTGTTTTTGTTTTTGTTTTTATTTTGTGGTATTTGGGATTGAACCTAGGGCTAGGAAAGTATTCTACTACTGAGCTGCATCTCCACCCAAGATTAGTTAATTTTATAAAATGCTTTTATTATTATTTTTAAGTGATCACTATTTTATTTTGAAAGAGAATTTGATCTAAAGTACATGAATTTCCTGTGGGTTTACACTTTATCTGAACATTGAATTAATGAGAATTGGTAAGAAAGTATAAGAGTTACAGAATCATAGTAATAGTAAAACACTTATATTAAAAACCAGTTTCATTAATGTCAAACCAGTTATAATCTTTAGAAATAAGAACTTTAAGCATAAAAAAAAGGTTGTGTTTTTTTTTGTTTTGTTTTTTAGTACCAAAGATTAGCATGGGAGGATCCCTTCTAAACTATCATAATGGCAATAAGAATGGAGAATAGATAGAACTGACCAAACTTGGCAACTATGGAATGTTAGTAGTAAGAGAGAAGAATTCAAGTATAAAGTTTTAAACGTATACTATAGCGATATTACAGGTAGAAAGGAATCACAGAAGGAGAGAAGCAGATTGGTAGGGAAGCTGATGAGTTAAGAGAGATAAGTAATGGTTAAGAACATAATTAACACTGAATTTTTTTTTGGTCTTCAGTTTTCTTATTTGGAAAATAGATTAAATTACTTTATAGAGTTGTCGTGAGGATTAAATGAGACTGTATAAAGTACTTAGCCCAAGAGTTTATACCTAGTTTTCTCAGTAAATGAACAGTATTTTAGTGAGTTAAATTTGAGAGATAATGAGATTTCATAAGTGTTTCTAAAACATAGTTTGCAAGTGGTAAAAAATATTTGGGAAGGGATCAGAATCAGATTTGGCGGTAGGGTATTAGTTGAAGCCAAGATTTTACTTAGGATAGTATAGAAAGAATAGATGGCCCACAACAGAACTTTTGGATCATTAATGGGACCAGGGTGTGGGGAGATAAGAAAACCCATAGAATGAGGAAGGATTAAGAGCAGCCAATTGGGTGGAGAATTGGCAAGTAGAACTTCACACAAGAAGTATCTCAAGGGAGAGGGGGGTGTTTTGCAGGGTTAAGTGCTATAAGATGTCAAGATACCAGGACTAAGAAGGATTATTGGGCTTTATGGTTGGTTTTTTGCTGACCATCCCCTTTTAATACTTGAATTGAGATATAATTCACATACTGTAAAACTCACCCATTTAGAAAGTGTACCATTCAGTGTGGTTGTGCTTTTTTAGTCTATTCACCATCATTAATTTTAGACCCATTTTTGTCACCCAAAAAAGAAATCCCATGTCAATGAACAGTGACTTCCCTTTCTCCACTATCACCAGCTGTAGGCAACCACTAGTCTACTTTCTGCCTCTATAGATTTGCCTCTATGACATGCATATAAATAGAATCGCATATTATGTGATCTTTTATGAGTAACTTCATTTACTTAGTATACTGGTTTAGAGGTTTATCTGTATTATAGCCTGTCTCTCTTCACGTTTTATTTTGGGTGGGGTGCTGAGGATTGAACTCAGGGGCACTCAACCACTGAGCCATATCCCCTGCCCTATTTTGTATTTTATTTAGACACAGGATTTCTAATTCGCACCTCGCCATTGCTGACACTGGGTTTTGAACTTGCTGTCCTCTTGTCAGCCTCTTGAGCCACTGGGATTGTAGGCACGTGCCGCCAAGTCCGGCTGTACTTCATTTTTTTTTTATGGTCTAATTTATTATATGTTTATATACCACAGTTTTCTTTATTCATCAGTGGATGGGCATTGGTGTTGTGTTCACTTTTTAGCTATTATGCTGTGACTACTCTGTGCTATTAATTATTAATGTATTTTATTAATTATTGTATAAGTTTGTGTGTAGACATTATGTTTTCATTTCTTTTGCATATATAACTAGCAGTATAATCACTAGTTCACATAATGACTGTAAAACAAAATGATTAACATTCAACTTATATCTTCTAAAGGATATTGTAAGGGTGATAAATTTAGAACCCCAGGAACATTACTTAAAACCTTTTTTCTTTTCCCCTATTTTTTAACCTCATTTTTTTCATTACAAAAGTTCTAACATATAGAAAAGTTAGAGAACCCAAGGCTAACAGACAACATTTTGCATTATATGATTTGCTTCATTTACATTCTTTTCTGAAGAATTTGAAAGTAAATTACAATAAGCACCTAAGCTTCCATCTCAAAAAATATGAAATTTTTCTTGCATTACTACAGTCACATGATTTTATTGCCGCTGCTTGAGAGGCTGGCTTCAGTAGACAGGTAAAAGTAAAAGATGGATTATTCTGACAGGAACCCATCCTTCTGAACACATGTGGGGCTTGATAATAGAATAACACTACTGCCTTCATAAATTTCATAGTTTCTGGCTCATATAGAACTGGATAATTATATGTTTAATAGTAATATGTTCTACTAATACAATGTTTCATAGTCTTAGGAAGTATATTAATCTTTAATTTTCTTGAGAATCTGTGGTCTTTGTGTCTGTGCCCAGGCCTACCCTTCTCCCTTGAGGGACTTATTCATAACTGGAAGCCAAGATTCTGATTATAGATTGGTTTTTGTCACTATATCTTAAGCTTTCTCACCCATTGTGTTTTGTATTTCAAAAAAGATGCCTCAGTTGAGTAATATCTCTGAAGTCTGTCCTTTCTCCTTATTTTCACTGCTACTGTTGGGATCCTTCTCTTTCAGCTGTTACTGGAGCTTTCTAATTGTTGTTCTATTCTTTCCTCTTTACTGGCAGTCTGCTTCTTAAAACCTTTAGTGGTTCTCTGTTGCTGGACCCAGAGTACCTACTGCATTTGGGGCTATATTTTTTTGGCAAACAATAAATATAACCTTTGCTTTGATAGAATTTGCAGGCTAGCAAAACAAGCTTCTTTGAAGGCTGGAACCTTACTTTATTTACTTTTTTGTCACTGCTCTCTAGCACAGAACCTACCACATAGACTCTCAGTATTATTACATAAGGGTGCTTATTGATATTTTTTCATAAAGAATAACTTTGAGAGTCAGATTACCATAATACCATAGGCCTTTTGTTTGAGTGATTGCACAGAAATCCCAAAAGAAGACATTTAGGATTTTTCCAAAAAATGTGATACTTTTATCCCTTTTTAGTTATTATACCAAACTAGAAAATTGGTTGTCAAACACACATTCTTAACTTTAAGGTTTTGAAATATAGTGATTCTTAAAAAAAGGTGTAAGCAATATCAACATAGCATTTTAAAAATGGACTTTTATCCGTTCTTTTTGTAGTATTATTTAAAAACAGTCCTAGGTGTGAATTGTATCTGTATAAATAGTCTGTTAAAGTATAAATTAATCTGTTTTACTTTTATAGGTGTATACATTTCCAAATACTCAGACTGTCTTCATCCAAGACCATGGTATCATGGGAGATCTGGTTATGTTGTAATTTTTAATCTAATTAAGGTAAAGACCCAGATGTGCTTTTATATAATTTTCTTTTAAAAACTGAAGGTTATCTACTTAAGATATACTTTGTCTTACCTAGGGCCTTGTGCATGCAAGTCAAGCATTCTACCAACTGAGCTATAAACTCAGCCCCTTATGATAATATTCTTTGTAGAGCATTAACTAAAGGTAGTAATTGTCTAAGACAAGTTATTCAAACTCAGTAAAACTAATTTTTCTTTTCTTTGAAAACAAATTTTTGTTCATTTAATATATCATCTGAACATATTTAAGAAAAGAAACTTCAAAATAATAATTTTTAAAAAATTGTTTAGTGAAAAGTCTTTCATCCCTATTAAGCAGAACTCCTTTTTAAATATGGAATAAAACAAATAGCTGCTTATAAAATAATATGATTACAGTTATGGAAAATGAATTTAAACAACATTTGTTGTCTGATTTGAATTGTCAAAATAAGAAGTCTTCGTTTTCTTTATTTTTAAGACATTCAAAGGCTGTTCACAGCTTCATATGGCACCTTTGTACTAATGTCACAAATCTTAAAGTCCTAAGTAGTTCAGTTTAAGTGAGACACTCAATTAGTATTTTCATCCAAATGGCAGGAAATTTGATTTTCGATAAGGTTGGAGTTTTTTAAATTTTATTTTTACTGGGCTGGGGATGTGGCTCAAGCGGTAGCGCGCTCACCTGGCATGCGTGCGGCCTGGGTTCAATCCTCAGCACCACATACAAACAAAGATGTTGTGTCTGCTGAAAACTAAAAAATAAATATTAAAAAATTCTCTCTCTCTCCCTTTCTCTCTCTCTTTCTCACACTCTCTCTTTAAAAAAAAAATTAGTTTTACTGACTTTTTTAAAAATATTTTTTTTAGTTGTAAATGGACACAATATCTTTACTTTTGTTTATTTGTTTTTATGTGTTGCTGAGGATAGAACCCAGGACCTCAAGCATGTGATGCAAGCACTCTACCACTGAGCTACAACCCCAGCCCAGTTTTACTGACTTTTTAAAGAGTGTAAACTCTTCATATTTTGAAGTTTGTTCCCCCAAGAACTACAGGGAAAATAACACTGACATGATGTACTGTCCTTGCTTGTCTTAAACTTCATTCTGCTCTGTGACAAGTGTTGTAGTTCTGGCAGAAAGTAGGTCTGTTAACGCAGATAATAAGCATTTTGGTTTTGATCATGTAGGTTGGTTTGTTGCCAGTGTCTGCTCCCCTGTCTGGCTAGAGATTGCTGTTTAATATTTGCCTAGGTGCTCTCAGTCCTTATTTTATTTCAGAAAAGCAAAAAATGCTCAGTGCCATAGATGTTTCATGGGAAAAGGTAGAGGTTGCGGTTACTGAGTAGTAGTATTTACCTTTTTTGGCCTCTTAGTGTATTGTCTTTGGTGGGTCCTATAAGTGAAGAGGCAGGACTTCAAGAATCAATAAACAAAATCTTCTGTAAAAAATGTAGTTCCAACCAGATGTGGAGGAACAGTTAAGGAAGCTGAGGCAGGCAGGTTGAGAGTTCAGAGCAAGCCTCAGCAATTTAAGTGAGAACCTAAACAACTCAGAGAGACCCTGCCTCTAAAAGTAAAAATTGTCTATAATCTCATATCTCACATTGGTATATATGGTATATATTTCCCCCCATACATATTGATTTCTTAACTCATAAAAAGTTTATGGTTTGTATATTTGCATGCTAATTCTTTTAAAACTTAACATATTATGAACATTTTTTTCTTATGTCATTATATTATTCAATATTTTATTAGTGTTCATTCAGGTTTTAAATACTTGTAATTCATCATATGATAACTTTGACTTTGATCCTTGTTGAAGAAAAGTCTATAATGGGAAATACTGTTGGCTGTTTGGTGATCAAGGCTAACTGCCTTACACTTTGCCTAAGCACTTTATACATATTTGCTTGTTGCTGACTTTTGGGCCCTGGCATAATTTACAATTATTAATACTTTGGTTTGGAAATTCATCTTTTGAAATTTCAAATTTTGTTATATTTTCTGTTGTTACTACTAAATAGCCATTCACAGAGTATATCATGAAAGATGGTGGGTAGGGTTGGGGATGTAGCTCAATGGTAGAACACTTTCCTGGTACATGTTAGGTACTGGGTTTGATCCTCAGCACTACATGTAGATAAAGATACTGTGCCCATCTTAGACTAAAAAAATACCTTAAAAAAATATGGTGGACTGTGTAGTTTTTCCTCTTAAATGGTTCTTTTTTTTTTTTTTAATTTTGAGAATGGGTCTCACTAAGTTTGATGATGCTTGCCTCAAACTTATAATCCTCCTGTCCTCAGCCTCCTGAGTCAATGGAATTACAGGTGTGCATTACTGCCTGGCAAAGAAGATTTTTTTTGGTTCTCTTAAGTTTGGAGTTATTCATGTATTTCTTTGATATTGGGATAAAAGCTGTGAGTATTTGCCTCTGAAAGATAACCAAACACATAAGATTTTTAAATATAGTTTTAAAGGGTTTGTAATAATTAAAACTATTATTGGCCTTAATATCATTGTTTTGTTTTGTTTTTGTAGTTGTAGATGGACAGAATACCTTTATTTTATTTGTTTTTATTTTTATGTGGTGCCAAGGATCAAACCCAGTGCCTCACACATGCAAGGCAAGCGTTCTGCCACTGAGCTACAGCCCCAGCCCAAGATCATTTTTTTTAAAGAAGATAATTCTTAACTATAGTTACTGGTGGTGTAAACACAACCACTTCCTTGTTAGGCTTATGAATTCTAGAGTAAATATTTTTGCTATTTGAAGACATCTGATTAGTCTTAATATTTTCATTCCAGGGAAAAGTCAAGTTTGTGTCTGAGAATTATACAACTAACTACACTAGGCCATCTTTTGGCTATGATTGCCACGTGGCGGCAGATACAAACAAAGTTTCTCACAAGACAAGTCATTTTCGTGCCTTTGAGCTGAGTCAGGTAGAGTCACCTGTGAATAAATAATACGTAAAGTATATTTCTGAATCTAATGTGCTAAATTTCAGAGCTGGGTGAAAAAGAGGTAAATTTGATATTTATGTAATTCCGTAGCACTGATAATATATGTTTTTATTTTTTCAGTATTACCTCTATGAACTTTCAGGCGACACTGTTATTAAGAGACCGAGACAGATCTGTCCTTATGTAATTGTAGCTTTTCAGTACAGGGAGCCTAAAAAGATGGCAGCACCAGCTCATAACAGCATGTAAGTAATTATGTGCGTACTTTGTTTTACTGGGATTTACTACTTTTGCCTCTAATAAGAATGCTTTTTTTTCTTTTTTAGAGTTGAACTCAGTAAAAATGGTAAGAAATTATTTTATTAGTCTTTCAGTTTTTTGTTTTTAGTAAATGTTTTATTCATAAATAATCCAGTTTCCTTTTTTATTCTCATTTCTTAAAGTTCTCTCTCCATGGAAAGGGAGATTAATTATTCAAGGTTGTGTGCTGTGTGATATAACTCTTTGGTCTACTTACGGTACAATAATTCCAACACAGCTGTAAGTATTGTATTTTGTTTCCTTCCTAAATGCTTATATGAAGTTTTATAGGGTTTTTTTTTTTTTTTTCTCCCTACTGCTGGCTTTCAAACCCAGAACCCTGCCCATGCTAAGCAAGCACACTCCACCCCTGAGCAACACTCCTAACCCTAATTTTTTAATTTTAAATTTTTAAAAAAATTCTCATCTGAGGTCTTGCTGGTTGGCATTGGTGTGAATTGCAACAATTATACTTGCTTTTAGATTAGGGTATATTTGAGTAGGTATATAGAGCACAAGGATATGACACAGGAGACCTAAATTCTAATCTAGTGATGGGAAAATGATCTCTCAGAATAAATTACTTTATGTTAGAGATTTGACTTTTCCCCAAAGTGAATCAGATTTGCCTTAATAAATACAAGATTATAGCCACTCAATCCTGTCACTAAGTCTTTATTAAGATTTGCAGTATCTGCTAGGTGTGGTGGCACACACCTGTAATCCCTGGGGCTTGGGAGTCTGTGGCAGGAGGATCACAAGTTTAAAGCCAGGCTCAGCAATTTAGCAAGGCTCTAAGCAACTTAGCAAAATAGAAAAAGAAAAGGAAAAGACTAGGATGTTACGCACTCCCGGATTCAATCGCTGGTACCAAAAAAAAAAAAAAAAAAAACCATAAGCAGTATCTGAGTTTCTAGTTTTTACATGATTCTCTGAGGGGTAAAAGTGTTAGATAAAGTAGCTGTTACATTTATTTTCATTATAATGAATTATCATAATTAATACTTTCTCTAGGCAAACTGTAAAGTATATCTTATGAAATATTTTCTTTTACCAATTCTTTGTACTCAAAATTATTGAAATATAGACATAGTTGAATTGAAATGAATGGTGAAAACTGGTATGGTATTGATTCATTTTCTTTCTGTTGGCCTTATGAAGAGGCAGAGAGGTATTATAAATCATAAAATAAAATAAGAATTTTTTGAATAAATGAGAAAGAAGGAAAAATTATTCCTCAAAATAGAGCACAACTACCAAATGTACAAAAAAATGTTGAAGTATATAATCAAGTGGATGCTAAAAACAGTAGATGAACGATTGATATTTGCATATCCCTTTAACTTGCTTATTAATCACAAAAGCGCAGGAAACTGACAAATCCCATCTTAACTAAGGGTCAAGTTAATGTAACTATTAATGGAATAGATGTCAGTGCTTTCTGGTATAATGCACAGAGAATGACATTGTATCCCTTCTGTCTGTGGTATTGCTGCTAATATAATCAGGAGGAAGCATTTGACCTACCTAGATACACAGGCATTCTACAAAATGATCTGTGTTCTTTAAAATATCTGGTTTTTGAAAAGAAAGACTAAGATAAAACGAGACCAAAGAGATATGATAACAAAATGCATTGACATCCTGTATAGGAAATTGCTTACTTTTGCTGCAAAAGATCTTACTGAGACTTTGACAAAAGTTGAGGAGAAGGGGTGGGTTAAGTAATAATACTGTAACATTGTGAATTTCTTGATTTTACTGATTGGTTTGTCATTGTGTCAGAAAATTTCCTTTTTGAAGAAGTATTTGGGTAAAAAGACATCACATTTGCATTTTATTTTCAAAAGAATCAGAATTAATATTATATAGAAAGGAAGAATGATAAAGTAAATATGGTATGCTGGTGACATTTAGGAAATCTGAAGTGTATGGAAGAATTCTTTGTACCATTTTTGCACAGTTTAAGTTAGTCTAAACCTTTCAAAAGTTAGTTTTGAAAAAGGAAAAAGTAGTTGGGAAGTGATTCAAAAAATCTGCATATGTAAGAGTTTTCAACTCTTAAATAGCATGATTTTTTAAATTCTCAATTTGCAGTATATATAATTTGTTGAAACATCAGGATATTTTGGTTATATAAAAATTGCATGTATTCAGAAAATGTGAACCAATTTGCACATTTGGGTCATTTGTTGAAAATCTGTACTTTTTATACATATGCATATTATTTAACATAGATTTTATCACTATAAGAACTTTTGTGGTCATTATATTTTTGTTTGCATTTATGTTAGAAAACCAAAAATTATGGAACTATATATAATTTCAATATTTATTGCATTGCTTGATATCCTTGTTTTTTAGACCACAGGAACTTGATTTTAAGTATGTAATGAAAGTGTCTTCTTTGAAAAAACGACTACCAGAAGCTGCCTTTAAAAAACAGAACTACTTGGAGCACAAAGGTCTGTTGAATGTAATGGCACACTGCATGTCCTGGGCTTTTGTTCCTGTTATTTCCAGTTTTCTCTTGTAGTTCATGTGTGCACATACACACAAACCTTTCTTCTATTAATCTTAAGAGATTCTTTAAGAGTTTTTTGAGAAAGTTCTAGATTTGCCATATTCGTCAGTTCCTTGGAATTCATCCAGAAAATGTTAAAGGTAGTTTATCTAAGATAATAAGACTAGCTTTTAGAATATTGAGAGAATTAAGCAGATATTAAAAATAACTAGAAACTCATAGACATTTCCTATCAAAGATAGCAGAGTTTTTGTTGCTGATTTTATTTATATCCTTTAAAATGAAAAATAAAAATGTGAGAAGAAAAAATTTTGGTCACTTAGATTAATCTTTGGAATATTGATGTTTATTTTATTTATATAGTATTTATCTTATTAATCCTATAGCAGTGCCAATGTAAATGAGCATTGTTTTAAAATAATTATTTCAATAACTTTTCGTTTTATAACTAAGAACACCACTAAGTGATAAAAATTTATCAAGATAGTCCTAGTTTCTTTCATTTTTGTGACTTACAAAATGAATGAATGAACTATTAAAAAAACATAAGGAATGTTGTCTTTCTGATTTCCTTTACAGTCTTTTGTCAAGATTTGTGCTTTGAATTGTATGAAGTGGAACTGTCAAACAAACAAGGGGAAAGGATAGATAAACTAACAGAGTACATTAAAAATAAACAGTTGGTAAGAGTCAGTCATTTAAAATGTACTTATTTCACCTTAATTGAGAAATTGATATCTACATATTAGTTGGCTATGCCTATATTGAAGTTTTTTAATTTGCAAAAAGAATTTTCAGTGTGTGGTATTTATTTATTTATTTGGCTAATGGGAATTGAACCCAGGTTTGCTTTACCATTGAGCTCCATTCCTATTCTTTTTAAATTTTTTCTTTTATTTTGAGACAGGGTCTCACTAAGTTGCTGAGGGCCTCATTAAGTTACCCAGACTGGCCTCCAACTTATGATCTTCCTGCCTCAACCTCCAGAGTCACTGGGATTACAGGCATACACCATGCCCAGTCTATGGACATATAATATTCATTGACTAATACGTTTTTATCCCCCTTGTACCTCAATTTATGTTGATGTCTCAGTAGTTGTTGTTTTCTTGTTTTTTGTTTGTTTGTTTGTTTGTTTTTAATATTTTATGAACATTGGATTTTATCTTTGTTAGGGGTACATTTTTGAAAATGGAAAAGAACTATTAACTTTATGATTTGTGATAATTAATAACTTTTCGATAATTTCGCCTACTACACGAGTGTTGTTTATCTTTAGGATGTTATTAAAAGGATTCTTTCATTGTATAGTTTTTTAAATTTCATGATTCTACAATAATTGTCATGTGAATCAGTGGGCTACTTGGTAACTTTGCCTTCAGTGGTTTGAAATGGCAACTATCCCAGTGGGGGAAGAGTGAAAAAAGCTTTTTCTGATTGACCTGTTATATAGTTAAGCGCTATTATAAACTAACCCTTGCTGTTATAGTTATTATTTTTAGAACATGGTCATGATTTTTTTGGCTAAGAAACTGGCAGTTTCTAAAATTGGGCTCTAAATTCTGTGATTCCTGGAAACATTAACATTTCAAAAATTTTTAAATTCTTTTGAGCTCAGAATACACTGTGTGGTAGAAGAGAAGAGTTATTAAAGATTTTTTTTTTTTTTTTTTTTAATGTGTGTGTGTGTTTTCAGGCAATCATCAAATGCTTAGAAGACCGGAGATTTTTTATTTTACTTACATCATCAGCCTTAATACCAGAACCAAGTAAGGACACATGTTTTTTTGGAAGAAATATTTTTCAGCGTACTTAACTTTTGTTATATAAGATTGGCAACCTAACTTTTCTTCTTCTGATTCTCATTCTGTATAGATTTGGGAGGTGAGCAGATAGGTCTACATGGGTTATATTTGTTCCATTCACACCTGTCAACAGGTAAGGACACAGTGGTATTCAGTTCACTTGGTCTGTTGTGTGTTTCCCAGTCCTCATCTAACTTGACCTCTCAGTAGCATATGAACTGTTAAATGCTGTTTCTTCTTAAATAATTCTCATCCCTTAATTTTCCTAGTTGATCCCAGACCTCCTTTGCAGGCTTATCGTTTCCTCTGAGCTTCAGAGACATATCTCACAATATCCACTGATATTTCCACCTTGATATCTCCAAGGTACTTCAAATTCAGAATGTCTAAAATTGAATTTGTTTGTTATTGAACAACAGTAGCTAGGAGATTGTTTTGCCATAGCCTATCCAATAGGAGGACTCAGGGTCTTCATGGATACTCTTCTCACTGTTTGGACTATTGTACTCCATATTTGGCTTATGCATTCTCAGAGTGACATTGAATGCCCAAAGGACCAAAATTTGATTCCTGTGGTGAAAAAATATTACTTATATATTATGAAAAGAGATACGCAGTGTATCTTTGGTATTATTCTTTATGGCAATTAGGGGAAAAGGCTAAGGTGGCTCCTGGGGAGGATAATGAGCAAAAACCTTAAGGAACACTGATCTAGCTTATTCATATATGTCAAGTTATAGTTTCGGTATCAGTTTTTTTATAACCTCACTATGCTTATCATTAATATAATTTAAATATTTACTTGTGTATTTCAATACCTTACCCTTCTTGTAACTCTTTTTTTCTTCATTGTGCTAAGAATGTAACTTAGGGCCTCATGAATGCTAAACACATTATCTACCACTGAGCTATATCCCCAGCCTGTTGCCTGCCTTTTTTATATTCTACTATCTTTAAGGTCTACTGATGCCAGAAACCTCAAAAATAATAAATATCTCCTGAACAAATAAATAAAAGTGAATCTTTTTTTTTTTTGTCAACATGAAGAAATTCTCACTTGTTTCATAAATGTGTGGGGTTTTATTTGGTTTGTGGAACTAGGGAGCTACCCAGAGTCTTATACATGGTAGCTAAGTACTGTACCACTGAGCTTCATCACCTGCCCTACACTGTATGTTTCTTAAACATCTTTTTAAAAATATTTTTATTAGTTGTCGATGGACCTTTATTTACTTATTTATATGTGGTGCTGAGAATCGAACCCCATGCCTCATACATGCTAGGCAAGCGCTCTACTACTGAGCCACAACCCCAGCCCAACACTGTGTGTTTTTTAAACAAAAAATTATGTCTTGAACTTATAAAGCTACAACCATTACAGAAAAGTTTTTAAAGGTTTTGTTACTGTTGCTTGTTTTATTTTTAAAATATGTTTGGTGGTGTTTGAGACAGGATCTTGCTATGCTGCCCAAACTGATCTTGAATTCATTGGTTCAGGTCATTTTTCTACCTCAGCTTTCCAAGTATCTGGGACTTATATGTGTGTGTCACCATGCCTGGCTTAAGTTGATTTTTTTTAAATCAATTTATTTTTAGTTGTAGTTGGACACAGTACCTTTATTTTATTTATTTATATGTGGTGCTGAGGATTGAACCCAGGGCCTCGCATGTGATAGGCGAGCGCCCTACCATTGGGCTACAACCCCTTAGTTGATTTATTTTTAAATTATAAACTTGGATAAGATCCATTACTACTTATACCCAGGAACAGCACAAGAATTTTGTTTGAATACTTATTGGGGTTTTGTGTTTCATGTGCTACTCAGGCTCATGAAGACTTTAAAAAAAAAATACTAAACCGTCATTCAGAAGTAAAACTTAAGCTATTTGTTTTAAATTGAATAATATTAGTCAGGCATGGTGGCTCATACCTACAATCCCAGTGACTTTGAGGGGCTGAAACAGTAGGATCACAAGTTCAAGGCTGGCCTCAGCAATTTAGTGAGGCCCTAAGCAACTTAAAAAGAGATCCTGTCTCAAAATAAAAAAGAATTAGGGATGTAGCGCAGTGGTAAAGCACCCCCAGGTTAAATCTTCCGGGGTGGGGGAAGAGTAATATATTGCCTAGCTAACTTCTCTTTTATAGATTTTTAAAAAATATTTTCTTAGTTATAGATGGACACGACATCTTTATTTATTTATTTTTATGTGGTACTGAGGATAGAACCCAGTGCCTCATACAGGCAAGGCAAGTGCTCTACAGGCCTCACCCTCTTTCATGGATTTTTTGATACTCTATGACAAATCATATTAGGTTCTGCCTTTCCAAATTCCATCTTGAAATAATGAAGTTGCCTTTAAAATGATACTTTATTGCAAACTGTGTACTTATAAATGCATAAGGGCTTTTTATTTTTTCTTAATTCATTACTCATTTAAAATGATGAAAGGAATTTTTGTTTTAATATATAGCCACATTTTCCTGTTTATTCTTATTTACCCTTTTTTTCCTTTTCCTAATACTTATTATGTTACTATATTTAACTAGGACTAACTTGGGGTTAGTAATTCTTTGGGTACCTTTTCTTTAAAAAGATGGTATAATTCCTGTTTGCAGCTTCTGGCTACTGGTAGTCTTTGTATATATAGATTTATATTACTAGTGACTGAAATTTTCTAATATTATAATAAGCAGTTCATAGAGGATCTGGCCTTTCCTTTTTCTCACTACTTCTTTTTAAGTTATCCATTTGCTAAAAAATTAACAGAGTGGAACAAGAAAAAGAGGTGAAACACAGGTAATTGGTTTAGTTAATTTTTAAAATTTTTGTTTCATTTGATCAGAAAGGTGATGAAATTAGCAACTGTTTTTTCATTGAGATTTGGGGATTATTTAAATCCTTTACTTCTTTCAGTGCATCTGATTTGCATTATATAACTTCTATAAAGATTTTGATGTGAGTTATATAAGGTACATATAAAATAAGGTACATATATTTTAAAGAAAGAAAATGAGAATTAAAAAGCAGGAAAGCAAATCTGCCCACTGTAATGGCCAGAGCTACTGCTATGAAGGACCATCTGAGCTCCTTCTGAACTGCTTGTCAAGTGAAATGGAGCTGGAGGCACGGCTTAGCTTATTCATTCTAACCTAGCAATTATATGTCAAGTGATTCTTTTTCAGTTCAGTGTGTGCATTTAATATCAAATATATGGACATACTTATTCATGAAGTATATCTGTAAGTCTTTTAAAATTGCTATTTAGGCTGTCATTTGAAACATAGCATATTTAACCATTTCATCTAAATATTTTTTTTCCTTGCATGTTTTATTTAAAGAGAAAAAACAATTTCAGGTTTTTAATATATGACATACATTTTAGGGGTAAAAGATTTGAAAGTTGAAGATGACATCTCACTGAAAGTGATACCTGTTTTACCTGCACTTAATTATGCCCTGCTGGAAGCAAAGAAATCACTTCCTGAAGAAGGAACCTGTCCAAGCACATTAGTAAAACACAATTTTCAAGAACTGTACAAGGCAGATAAAAGCCCTTCATTGACGGTTGCTCGGGATGGAATGAAAAAGACTGCATTCTTTGGGAAATCGTCCAATGGTTTTGACTTGGTTCCTCCACCTGATAAGTGCCCATTAGAGTTTTTAACTCAGTTGAGGTCTTATTTTTCAGATCCTAGTGGTTACACTTTGGAAGTTTCTGCTGCTTTGGATTTGTTAGCAGAGCGTCCTCAGTCTCCTTGTATTTCAGATGGAATTTGTGATGCTGGATTTTCTTTAGTTATGACTCCAGATCCTGAATTTCTTGACTCAGAGGTGGAAGTAAGGAAAGAAACTGAAACAGAAAAGAATTCTGAGGAAATATCGACAGCAAAAAAGGGAGTGGTGGTTCCACTGAATCCAGCATCAAATTTGAGAGTGCAGCCAAAGAGAAAAGCCAGCATGCCACTCCTGGTGCAGAATAAAAGGGTTAATTTGTGTCGCCCTCTTCCCAAAAGAACTGCAACCGGAACAGACAGTGGATCGCACTCTCCAACAACCCTTAAGTTAGTTAAAGGACAGTTTCCTCAGAAAAGAAAAAGAGGTAAGCATGACTTATGTGGATTATTACTAGTTAGTTGTATTCGAACACTGTTTCTGTCAGGATTTGGTGGTTTGCAGCTTGGCAGTGGGTTAGAAGTTTGTTAGAAACACCAACATATCTCCCCAGGTATTTTGCAGGCATGCTAAGCTTGAAAAGCAGTGACCTAGATTACCCCTGCAAACCCAAGAAATGGGAGAAACTGAGGTACCTCAAAAGTTTTGGTTTCACTTGTGTTTCAGTGGATTACTGAATGCAGTTTGAGAAAAGTGGCATTGAGTAATACATACAAACAAAATATCATCCCTGAGATGGTACCTCAAAAGCTTATGTTTCAGTTGTGTTTCACTTGGGCCAGCTTTCTCATCCTTTGTGTGTATCAGAATATTGTAAATGATCACCTGGGTCTTAGGACTGACCACCTAAAACAAATAAACAGTGATTTAGAAACACTTACATTGAAAAAGTTCCATAAGCAGTTTGGATGCCCCGAAAAACTGAGTGACAGAGTCTAGAACCATTTACTCTATTGACAAATATACTTTGGCTAGCTCAGGACAGCAAACCATATGACTTTGGCATAGAATAATCTCAAATTATGTACAGTATGCATTCTCTAAAAGTATAGGATACTATACTTAGCAAAAGGGTCAACACACTTTACCCAAGAAGCAAGAGTCATACCTGTATCAATCATCTGGCTCTTCTCACTCAACTTTGACAGTGTTGAGCAATCATGACAGAGACTAATTGGCCTTCAAAGCTGAAAATAATGTGCTTTCTGGCCTTTCACAGAAACTAAGTTTTCCAGCCCTATCTATACTATTTTGAATTAGAAAATGCTGATGCCTAAAGAAATGCTGATGCCTGCAGGATTTAGGGATCTCCAAGATTCTGAATAAAGCCTTACCCTATGGTTTAATAAATAATAATTTCTGGCCTATTATGGTTTTCTGGTTTGAGAAATGGTGTGGGTAGTATATGTGTATTGAAGAGGGTGCTGGAAAGTATTGCAATATGAAGTATTGAATCCTTTTTTACAACGGTTTTCAAAATATATCCCAGGCCAACCATATTGTTTCTGTTCTATGTAAACTAATCTACTTCAAGATATTAAACAATCTGTAATTCAATATTCATTCTTACTGTTTCTCAAACAGTTTGTTTTATAGTCTACCCACAAATTCATACATGACTGAAACAATAATTTCAAAAATTTTGGTTTACTGTATATAATACATTTACTGTATATAATACAATCTGATGATTTCTATTTCATTGAGTTTATTTTACAACCTACCAGTGGATTACTGAGTGCAATCTGAGAAACATGGCATTGAGTAATCCATACAAACAAAATGCCATCCCTGAGAATCACCTTGTTTCGTTTTTCTTTTTCTTTCCTCAGGACCTGGGTTTGTGAGAGACCTTCCCTTCCTGACTGTGCCAATGTTAGAAACTTTCCCCCTATATCTTGGTTATCTAATTTTTCTTTCTTTCTTTCTTTTTTTTTTTTTTTAAATTAAATCTTAACCAATTTCCTGCTTTATATTTATTTTGCCTGTGTGCTGAAGCTTTTAGAAAATAACTGGAATGGAATGAGAGAAGTCTTACTCTTGGAAAAGACTGATGAGCTGCTTCATTTCCTATGATAGTTTAATAGGGAAAAATAATTAGACCCTGGGAAATGTAGAGATTATTCTGAAAGCTGTCTTTAAAGTACTGGTTCTCTAATTCCAGAAGAATAAAATGAATCTCTATTTTGTCCTTATAATTCACTAATGCCATCATAGTTTATTATGCTGTTTAATACTGTTTATTGTTTTCAGTGAGAAATGCTATTTTCTGTATATTATAACTTTAAAATTCTTGACAACGTTCATTTCTGATAATTTTATATATCTTTGTGGCTAAACTTTCTGGTGGAAACAACTAGATTTATGAAAAATCCATGGGGAAAATGGAGTATTTATTAACATGTTTTTAACTCTTAAAAAGTTTGAAACTTTTATTGTGTAATGTTTAGGTGGGCAGTATTTTCCCTCCCCACCTAATTTCCCATCTTAAGCTATTTTCTTAATTTCATGCAAAAAGCAAACAGCATCGTACAAGACAGATTTTTGTTTTTATTTGTTTTGTAAATAGATTTGTAGAAAATTAGGTGCAGATTTTTGTCAGTCTTCCCCTATATTTTCTTAAAAGTTTATTTTCAGATGGTATTAAAATTTAGATTTGGGCTGGGGTTGTGGCTCAGCGGTAGAGCACTCGCCTAGCACATGTGAGGCCTTGGGTTTGATCCTCAGCACCACATAAAAATAAATAAAATAACAACTACACAAAAAATAAGTTTAAAAAAATTAAAAATTTAGATGTTTAGAAGCAGTAAAGTAAAATATATAGTGTGGTTCTTTATAATCATACTACAGAGATTGTACATTCATAATTTTAACCATTTCACCTTATAAGAGCTGTGTTGTTTTCTGTTTAAATATAATTATCCATTTCCTGGGATTGTGAATTAACATATTCTTATCTGTCACATCAGTCAAAAAAGTTTGTACACATTTAAAAAAAAATTTGTTCCTTATTTTTGTAAAGTTATTGGGCTGTATTTTTCTTCTTTACCTAATAGGGTTATAAACAGACACTTCATTTATGTATGTATATGTATATATTTATGTATTTATTTCCAGGAATTTGAACCCAGGACTTGCTAAGTTTTACCACTGAGCCATATCCGCAGCCCTTTTTTCGTTTTTTATTTTGAGACAGGGTTTCTCTAACTTGCAATCATCCTGCCTCAGCTTCCCAAGTCACTTTTTTAATGTGAAAACTTTTAGCTCCTTTTTTTAAAAAAAAAAAAAAAATCTTAATGATACCCCAAAATATAGTTTATTCCCCATTAGTAAAGTTATGCCCCCAAATTAAAGAAATAAAGGGAAAAGCTATGCTGATAAATATCTGGGGCCCCATCCCTTAAAAAATGGTGTCTTTTCTATATAAGGTGCGGAAGTGCTGACTGCACAGTTTGTACAGAAAACCAAATTGGATAGGAAAAACCAAGAAGCTTCTATTTCTAAAGATGTTCCAGTGGCAACGAATGCTAAAAGGGCAAGGAAACAAGAAAAATCTCCAGTCAAAACTGTTGCAAGGGCTAAGCCACCTATGAAGAAATCTCCACAAAAACAGAGGGTAAATGTAGTAAAAGGCAATCAGAATCCCAGAATCAGAAAGCAGCCACAACCTGGTAAGAACCATTCTTCCTGCAAATGTAAACCCTACAATACAGATCTCATAGAGATTGCAACATAATATATTGAAATAATATTAGCAGTTGAAATTTATCAGTAATTTGTTTTATATTCTGACACTGACATAAATAACTTAGTTTCTTGTTGTAAATACACTAGAAAAGGGCAATATTTAAATCACAAAATAGACCCTACTTTTTAATTTGCATAAAGTCTTACATAAATTGTTTGTAAGCTGTTAAAGTATAAATGGCCTTATTCATGACTAAATGCATAAGCAAGTAGTATCTAGCAGTATTTGACTGAATCATCAGCAGTTATAAAAAGTAGAATATTATAAGTTTGTCTAAAGGAATTTTAAACAGATTGCTCAAACCTGTCAGTAATCCAGAATCCTGTATTTGGTTTAAAAGACATTAATTTAATTTTAAAAGTTATTTTAATTTGCTAACTTTAAATGGATAGTAAAGTTTAATTACGTGAAGAAAACCGGACTGCTCTGCTTAGTATTTGTTAGACATAACCTCTTAACTGTAGAAAGTGTTGTTTTTAACCTCAGACTTTACCTCTTTGCAACTGAACACACGCCTCCTCTACTCCTGGGTTTGCTTTCCTTCTTGACTTTGCTATGTATGGTATGCATCCCCTCTACCAAACTGCAGTGTTGACACTTCCATGACCCTTTACCTTTGGTATTGAGTCCTGTTGTAGTATATGTGTTGTTGTGTTTAACAAAGAGATTGAATTCTTCATATCTTGATATTCCAGTTAGTTTTTTAAATCTGATTCCCCTTATTCTGTTTTCTCCCTTATCACTAGATTTTTATGTGTCTCGCAGATAGTGGGAATTCAGAGAAAGTGTTGTTTTGTTGGGGGCGATGAAATTATAGGTCAACTTATTTGTTTTTAAGTTCCTTTATTGTTTTATGACTGAAATTTTTTAAAAAACTCATCACACCATTTGAAAATGATCCAGTTTTGACTTCCATACCAAATTTGAACCTTTGTGCTTGTTTCTGAAGGGAATTCATGGTGTGGTCCTACCATATGCATCCATATTTACTCCAGCTGTTTCTTGACATGTCCCTCCCCTCTTAGTCATCCATACCTCTCTGTGTGCAGCATAGGTGTTTTTTACTCTTGTGCACTTTCCCCAGTGCCCCACGTTTTACACTACTGAGTTATACCTTCACAAAGAGAAGATTCCTTACACTCTCTCACTAATCTCTTTCCTTTCCTGTTGGAGTCTCTTGTTTGTTTGCAGTAGTGGGGATTGAACTCTGGGCCTCACACATGGTAGGCAATCATCCTCTCTCTCCAGCTCTTTTTAAATTTTAAATTTTATTTTGAAACTGGATCTTACTAAATTGCCTCAGTCTCCTGAGCAGCTGAAATTACAGGTATACACCACCATGTCCAGTTTCTGTTGGGTTTTAGGAATTTAATTTATCTTATTTTCTATTAAATTAGTTGTGGTCCTATTGTTCCAATTAGTTTGTAAACATTAATAATGTATTTTTCCTAGCACTTTCTTGAATTCTTTGTACTGAATTGGCTTTTAGATATATATTGACAAATTGAAAAGAATTATTCAGTAGGATGATGGCAGAAAATTAAGCCCAGAAAATTGAGTTTTCAGAATATATGTTTAGTGGGGCACAGTGGCACATGCCTTTGTAATCCCAATGACTCATGAGGCTGAGACAGGAGGATTGAAAGTTGAAGGGCCAGCCTCAGGAACTTAGCAAGACCCTTACTTGAAGTAAAAATAAAAAGGGCTAGGGATGTGGTTAAGTGATAAAGCTGGTACCACACAGGTTCAATCACCAATACCACCTCGATGCCCCCACAAAAAAGAATGGATGTTCAAAAATAGGCCCACTCTATTGCAGATGTTTATGGATTATGCAGCAACATGCCAAATTAAAGTTTTTAGGTTACTACCTTTTAAATTAGTCTCTTTTCTTTTCATTTCTTAATCACCTGTACTGATCTATTTTACTTTTTGTACTTGAAATAATCAAGAGTTTAAGAAGGCAGATAGGATATGGCCTTGCTGACCTCAATTTGAAAATTATTGATGTTAAGTTTTTAAACTGAGACTAATGATTTTCTGTCCTTTTAAAAGTTTGTGATAGTTTCTTATTCACTGAATTTATTTAGCATTGTCTTTTCTTATCTGTTTGTCTTAGAGGTATATTATGATGTTTTATTTTTAATGAAGAACCTGTACTAGGTCAATAATTAAGTGAATTTACATGATACTGTATTTATTTAACTGTATTCTTTTGACTTCAACACAAGTATTCTTCGTGTTAGGCTTAACTAATATATTCTGTATAAGAGATAGACAAGTGTATGGAAGCCATCGTGTTAAAATAGAATGAAATTCATTCTGTTCTATTAGCAGTAAATGCACCATATCATAAAATAAATTGCAAGTTTTAATATACCTGTGGGGATGAACAAGACAGTTCTGCTTTAAGCTCAAAACCCCCCCTTGGGTTTTGCTATTTTAAATAAAAACTGGTTAGTAATTGATTGATTTCACCTTTCCCCTACATATTTCCTCATTCTAATTGATGACATTATAAGCTGTAGTTTTCTTCTCTTTAAATGTATTAGTTATTGGCTTTTGAAGTTATGTTATCAATTGTTTTCAGAAGTACTACAGTTAATTATAAGCACAGTTGGCTTTTCTGTTCATTCATTTACCTGCACCAGGGAATCATTGCCTGGAATAGTTGTGAACTTTATCCTTCAGAACAACATGTAAAAGAATGATTAAGTAGTGGCCTGAAAATGCATAAACAAACCACTCTAAATTGTAAATTTTATGATTAAGGGGAAATGGAGAGATTTCATTATCTACAGAAAGAAAAATTTTCAGTATATTTGCTTTTTTTTTTTGCAGATAAAGGGATAATGTGTTCATGACTGAAAGTATAAGAAATGATAAAATTAATTGGTGATTCTGAATACTCTGCCTTCGTTGATTTATTTTATTCATATTATGACTTTTCTAATTTTATATTCATATTACATTTTATAATTAAAGATAATATAGTTTAAAATCATCGCTGTTGTGAACTTAGGTGGCTTCTTTAATAAACCACTTATTAAGGGAAATGGTTTCTGAGAAAGTGTATTATCTGACCTTAACACACATTTCATACTTCCACATTCTTACATCCTCATTAGATTGTAAGCCCCCTGAGGGCAAGGACTGAAAGTTTTCTTTTTCTTCTTCGTATATTTCTTGATGTAAGCAGTACATCTTGTGTGTTATTTAATACATGCATTTTGGAGTGATGATTTTTTTTAAAAATTAAATGTTCTTTAAATTTTGTTCCATTGAGCAACACATTAAAATAGATCTGAGGATTGAAAGAGACCTCAGTCTGATAGCAAACTTTTAATATGCAATCTGTATAATATAGTTTTTCTTGGATATGTTGGCTTAACCATTAGTACCATTAATTTTCATTAAAACATAGTAATATGCGACAGAATTCTATGAAAAGGAAATGTTATATGTGTCCCCCCTTTTTTTTTTTTTCCTTTTATGCTGAAGCTAAGGGAGAAACTGCTTTTCAGCTTCAATCAAAAATTTCATCAGATGGCCAAAAAGATGGAATTAGTATAAATACAGATCAACCAGAAAGCACCACAGTGGCTCATAAAGATCTTCCTGAAAACTCCATTATGAACTATGACTCCCAGGCCCTAAATATGTTAGCTGATCTTGCATTAAGTTCTGCTACCTCTTGTACCCCATCTTGTGAGCCTAGAATTCTTCCCTGCTCCTCTGAATTGCCACAGAATGATGTTTTACTCTCTAAAGAAAATTCATTGCATGGTACCTCGGACCATGAATATCATAGGGGCATTAAAAGTCAAAAAGGTGTACTGTTATCCAAACTGTCCTCTGATAGAAAGAGTAACTCAGGGTCAGACTTAACTGTTAGCCAGGAAGACGAGTGCTTGGTACCTTGTCAGGCCCCTGAGGAAGCCCAGTCAGCATCCCCTGAGGATACAGTAAAATCTTCAGATGCAAGCCAAAACTCGCTTGTTGCTGTGGAACATTCATATGCCCTGCTCCTTGTGGAACATTCAAAGAAACATCTACAGCCGAGAGGGTTACCAGGCCCTGCTTTTGCCAAGAATGGGACAAAAGGTCCTGATGCTGGAACTCCAGTGGGAAAAGTCATGCCTTTTCGGCATCTACAGAATACTTCCCCTCTACAAAAGGTTTCTGAGGATTCATTGATAAAGTGCAAAAATCAATTTGTATCTTCCCACCTAAAAGATTTTTATTGCTCCCATAGTGTGCTTAGCTGTGATGGCTCCTTTAAAGTCACTTTCAAATGTGAAACAGAATATTCATTCAACTTAGATAGCAAATATACTAACAATCCACTGGAGAAAACTGTTATAAGAGCATTGCATGGGTAAGTGTGAATGAAACTTGAAAAAAATGATTGTAACTTTTCTGTTGAGTTACACAAGATATTTGTGCCAGTCTTTGCAAAGAGAAAGAAATGTGTTTAAAACCAGTTATTTGGTAATAATACCAAGCAGATTTGTTTACTGAGTTTAGAGTAACAGGCAGGCTTTGCCTGTATTGGTGATTACATGGAGAGTATTTAAAAATACCTTTAGCCCCATAAATGGCTTTCCATTTTGCAGTACTCCATCACCACTTGTAGTCTTTGAGTTATTATAGGTTTTTAGATGAGACCTTTATGTAAAACAGTATAAGACATAGAAATCATGCTTTTTAGGCTAAATTCCAGAAGAGACATTTTTAAAATTGTTAAGTATTAAAAATTACTTCTTACAAATAATCAGATTGATATAAATGAGTGATTTTTACATAGGTTTGTTCTAGAAATCTTAAGAAGGTTTCAACGGAATAATAACAGAATGGTTAGATTTTAGACTAGTAGGCTTGCATCTAAGTTCTTTCCATTTATTACCTCCTGTGACCCTAAGCAAGTTTTGTGCTTCTAGACAGTGCTTACAATCTTTATTGTGTATGTAGCTCATTTACAGATCTCACTTTGGGGTGAGGCCTGAGAGGTGGCATTTCTAATAGATTTGCAAGTGATGTCATTGAAGGATGACAGTGTGTGGGTAACACTTGTAAGCATGGGTTTAGCAGTAGCTACCTACTGAGGTTGTTACACATATTGGGCTTTTGCACAGTGACTGGGCCATCATGATAAATGGTAACAAATATACTAACATCGCTGTTAGAAGCATTAGGTGTAATGTTTTCTTTCAGTTCACATGTGACTAAATGGACTTTGCATGTATCAGACTTCTTTCCTTACCCATGTTTGTGTATACTTAGGAAACTAGGAATTAGCTATGTTTGGATCAGAGTTCTGCCACACAATGTTGTGATTTGAAAAAACTCACTTAAATGTTCTCACTTCCCTTCTCTTTAAAATGGGTTAGATTTAAATTAGAGTAGATTTCAAAGGGGTTTGTTAAATCAACTTCATATTTACTCATTCTTTCATATCTGTAATTTTTAAAATAAAAACAAACAAAACCATAGTTCTTATGGAGGCACTTGTTTATGATAAGTAAATCAAATAACAATTTCAGTTATTTTTTGTGTGTTCTTTTAAATCTCAGGCCCTGGAACACTAATTTGCCTGATAATGTGGAAGAAGTGAAGCTTTTACTTCACATGTGGGTAGCTCTGTTTTACAGTAATCAGAACAAAGTCAGACGATCATCCCGAAAAGTGGTAGAGCACAGCAACCCAGCAAAGTATGTGTCCATAAATAGCACTTTAGAATCTTTTGAACTCAGTGAAATTGAGGAGTCCTCCAGTGTGGAAAGATGTTCTGTAGAACCTATGTTGGAGTCGAATGAAACATCCAGAGGTCATGCTACAGAAATGTTCTTCCCTGGCCCTAACTGCTTGCTTCCTTTGATTAAACCACCACCTGCCAGAGGTTTGGAACTCAGTGTACAGAATGAACAGAAAGAAACTTTTGCAAGAGAGTGTCATACAGACACCTCAGAAAGCCAGAATTTCATCTATTCCTGTAATAATGAGGTAAGAAAAACTGAATATTACTAATGTTGGCATTATTTTTGAAGTAATTTCCTCCATTTTTTGCTTGCTAATACTTGTCTTATCTAGATATTAAGAATGATACGTTAGTAATAAACATTAGAAATGCTTTGTTAAACCTTAAACTAGACTTGATTATATCAGAATTAATTTTGAAGATAAATAATTTAATAGTAAAATATTAGCTAGGCCTGTGAGAGGAAAACCATTGCAGTTGATTTCTAAGAATGGAAAACAAACTTTCTTTTGTACCATTGTTTTCAGCTGATGCTCAGCCAGATTCTAACTGGAACCAGTCAAAAAGTTGTAACAAAATTCTGACTAAATAGATTGACAAAATACCCAGATTTGTTCTGGAATAATTTTGCATGGGTTTGGGCAGCACTTAGGAGGCAGGCAGTGTTTCTGTATCTGAGGTTACTGAACACTTGCAGGTCCATGGTAAACCTCAGAGGATGAATATCTTTAAATCATCGTCATTATCATCATCATCAGAGTTAAGGTTTCTGGAGCACTGTGTGCCAGATAGTATTTCACTGACATTAACTCAGTTAACCGGTCTCAGAACAAACCAGTGCGGTAAAGACAATGATTAATCCAACATCCTGTAGATAAAGGAAACTTAAGACATAGAGAAGTAAGAAAATTGCCTCAAGTTGCATAGTAAATTGTCAAGCCAAGATTCTATTCCAGACAACCTACAAATTACATGGGTATATTTATGTGTGTGTGCGCGTGTGTGTGTGTGTTAGGTATGTGTGTGCTTTCTTTCTGAAGATGTGGTTTAGGAATTTTTATCTGATTCTTATTACCTTATGAGAAAATATTTTCAGTTAGGTGAAATTCTTTTACTACCTATATACACACTAATTTCATATATAGTACTTTTTTCATATTTTAATTATACATGACAGTAGAATGTATTTATGTACTTTGATATACATAGATGGGATATAATTTCTCATTTTCTTTTTTTTTAGTGTACATGTTGCAGAATCATATTGATCATGGAGTCACATATATACATGCAGTAGTAATGTTTGTTTCATTCTACTGTCTTTCCTAACCCCACATCCCCTCCCCTTCCCTCCCATCACTTCCCTCTATGTAATCTAAGGTAATGCTATTTTTCCCTAGTGCCCCCTCTCCCACTTATTGTGAATTAGCATCTGCATGTTAGAGAAAACATTTGGCCTTTGGTTTTTTGGGATTGGCTTATTTCGCTTAGCATGATATTCTCCAACTCCAACCATTTACTGGCAAATGCCATAATTTTACTCTTCTTTAAAGCTAAGTAATATTCCATTGAGTATATGTACCACATTTTCTTTATCCATTCATCAATTGAGAGACACTTAGGTTGGCTCCGTAGTCTAGCTATTGTGAATTGAGCTGCTGTAAACATTGATGTGGCTGCGTCACTATAGTATGCTGATTTTAAGACCTTTGGATGTAAATCAGGATTGGAATAGCTAGGTCAAGTGGTGATTCCTTCCATTCCCAGTTTTGTGAGGAATCTCCATACTGCTTTCCATAGTGGTTGTACCAATTTGCAGTCCCATCAGCAATGTATAAGTGTACCTTTTTCCCCACATCCTTGCCAACATTTATTGTTGCCTGTATTCTTGATGATTGCTATTCTGACAGGAGTGAGATGAAATCTTAGAGTAGTTTTGATTTGCATTTCTCTAATTGTTAGAGATGTTGAACACTTTTTCATACATTTGTTGATCGATTGTATTTCTTCTTCTGTGAAGTGTCTGTTCACTTCCTTAGCCCATTTATTGATTGGGTTATTTGGTTTTTTTGGTGTTAAGTTTTTTGAGTTTTTTTTAATATCCTAGAGATTAATGCTTTTCGGGGGTGCATGTGGTAAACATTTTCTCCCAAATCTGTAGGCTCTCTCTTCACTTTATTAATTGTTTCCTTTGCTGAGAAGAAGCTTTTTAATTTGAATCCATCCCATTTATTAATTCTTGGTTTTACTTCTTGCGCTTTAAGAGTCTTGTTAAGGAAGTCAGATCCTAGGCTGACATGGTGAAGATTTGGGCCTGTTTTTTCTTCTATTAGGCGCAGGGTTTCTGTTCTAGTGCCTAAGTCTTTAATCCACTATGAAATGATTTTTGCGCAGGGTAAGAGATAGAGTTTTAATTTCATTTTGCTACATATGGATTTCCAGTTTTGCCAGCACCATTGTTGAATAGGCTATCTTTTCTCCAGTGAATGTTTTAGGCACCTTTGTCTGGTATGACATAACCATATTCATGTGGGTTTGTCTCTATTTGTCTATTCTATACTTTTTACTATGATCTCTAATATCTACAGGTTGCACATATCCTTTATCCAAAATGATTGGGCCAGAGTATTTCAGATTTGACAGAATTTCAGACTTTGGAATATGTGCAGACTTTACTGGTTGAACATCTCTAATCTGAAAACCCCAAATCTGAAATAGTCTAAAAATCCAAAACTTTTTGAGTGTCATAACAGTATTCAAAGTTTTAGATTTCAGAACATTCTAGACTAAGGATGCTTAGGCTCTCCTTGCAGAAGTTTTTTTTTCTTCTTCTTCTTTTTTTTGGGGGGTCATCTTGTTGGATATTGTGGCTGCACCAGTAAAGGACACTTGTGTTATGCCACTCCATCCTCATAAGTGGGTACAGTGGGATGTGAAATGTATTGTAGCACAGTAGGTACTAGAAACCAATAGTATATTGCTTTTATTCATCTAAAGAGCACTTTAAATCATCATACTTTATTGTAGAGACATTATATACTTATAGTCATATATTCATGTGTGTGTGTGTGTGTGTGTGTGTGTGTGTGTTTTGAAACACGGTTCCTGACTCCAAACATATATGTGCCAAGACATGGTAGGCAATCAGTGAGCATAATGGTCCAAACGTTTCAGAGGTATGGTAAATTACGTAAATCAGTCCCTTTTACCATATACTAGGTAAGACTATTCTGGAGGCTTTCAACAGAACAAAACAATGTCTTTATGGAGTAATAAGAATTGTCTTGACGTAGTTCTGCAAATATTTTACCCAAGTTGTTCTTTCTATGGTTTAAATCATTCCCTTTAGTTTATAAATGCAAACAACATTGATAAATTCCCTGTTGCTCTGTGGAATAAGAGGTATTAAAGTGAGAATTATCCTCAGGTTTAAGCAAAGAAGATATCTCAGGGGTGAGGGACCTTTATTTACCAGAATCAGTTATTTGGAGTATGGGGGATAATAATTAATTTACTCTGTCTCATGTGAAAGTTCCAAATGAAGTTGTATTTACAGTCTAATTTAAAACTGATAAGAAAAGTTATTCTTAGCTTTCAAAGTTACCTTTTGCTAGGTACAGTGGATTACTCCTATAATCCCAACAGTTGGAGAGGCTGATGCAGGAGGATCACAATTTTAAGGCAAGGCCCCCCAAAAGAGCAAAGTCCTATCTCAAAATTTTAAAGACATCTATTTAGGGGGAAAAAAAAAATAGGCTGGGAATGTAGCTCAGTGGTAGAGCACTTTCCTAGTATGCTTAAAAGCCCTGGGTTCAGTGATCAGTACATGAAAAATTTTTAAAAAGTTATTTTTTAATATCTCATTAAGAGCAAAATTGAGTGCTTTTTCTTTAGTGCTATATTTCTGAGTTGAGTGATGCTGTTTGGCAAACAGGATGGTCTAGCTACTTTTCCTCCAAATGGGTCATTTTATTTTATTTATTTATTTTTAATATATATATTTTAGTTGTAGTTGGACACAATACCTCTGTTTCGTTTGTTTATTTTTATGTGGTGCTGAGGATCGAACCCAGGGCCCTGCACATGCAAGGCAAGCGCTCTACCACTGAGCCACAACCCCAGCCCCAAAAGGGTTATTTTTAAAAAATAATAAAGCTGGGTGTTGTGATGCACACCTGTAATCCCAGTGGCTTGTGAGGCTGAGGCAGGAGGATCACAAGTTCAAAGCCAGCCTCAGCAACTTAAGGAGACCCTAAAGCAACTTAGTAAAACTCTGTCTCTAAATAAATTATAAAAAAGGGCTGGGGATGTGCTCAGTGGTTAAGTGTATCTCGGTTCAATCCCTGGTGCCAAAAATAATAATTAAAAGGCTATACAATTAAAGTTTTAGAGTTCTCATCTCTGTATACTTCTTTGGGGGGTATCAGGGGTTGAACTCAGGAACACTTAACCACTGAGCCACATCCCCAGCCCTATTTCATATTTCATTTAGCGACAGGGTCTCACTAAGTTGCTTTAGTGCCTCGCCATTGCTGAGGCTTGCTTTGAACTCGCAATCCTGCTATCTCAGCCTCCCGAGTTGCTGGGATTATAGGCGTGTGCCACCATACCCAACTATATATACTTTTAAAGAAAAAAAATTCTTCTCTGGGGGGTGGAGCTCAGTGAAAAAGAAAAAATAAAAACAACCCACATTTGATGGTATTTTAAGCTTAAGATCTAAAAAGAGATGGATTTTCTTGATCATTACCCTGTGGTAATCTTATATGTTAGAAAATTCAAAATAACAGACACAAACTAAAGAAAATTGGTCCTTGACTTTTCTATTCTAAACATATGTAATTGTGTTTTTTAAAAAATCTATTTGAGGGCTAGGTTGTGGCTCAGCCAGAGTATTCGCCTCGCATGTGCGAGGCCCTGGGTTCAATCCTCAGCACCACATAAAAATAAATAAAATAAAGGTATTGTGTCCAACTACAACTAAAGAATAAATATTTTTTACAAATCTGTTTGATATTTATTTATGTATTTACTTTAATTTTTGTCATTTCAGGTAATTGGAGAGAAAGCCAAACAAGAATCATCAGATCTAGAGACTTCTAATCTTGTGCTTTCTGGTATTGAAAGTATTGAAACTAATGGATCTTCTATTTCTGGTGAAGAAAAAACCTTTCAGTTACATGATAATACTAGAGTGGCTTCTTATAATGATACAGTTACACAAGCCACATTCACCACAACTTACAGTGGGGCCAATAGTCATTCGATAGTATGTCAAAAGTCTGCATACGACACCCTTGAAAACAAAGTTGATGTAGGTCATGCATCAATGCAGACAAAAACGGGTACTTTACAGGACCTTACCCAGCATAGCAGCCCCATAAACAATGAATGTCAGTCTTCCTTGGAAAGGATGGATGATAATATGGGGTATGTGATGATTAATCTGGAACCAGTTACTCCCACTTTTGAAAAAAATGCCTGTGTACCAATATATTCAGAAGTAAATAGACCTGATAAACCCACAGCCTTTGATACAGAGCTGATGAAACAAGTGTCTCCTCCTGCAAGTCCTAGACATCCCATATCTGCATTGGAAAAAGTACAAACACAAGGTCTTAGGGATATTCCATCTCTTGCAGTGTCAGGACAGAAAGCCACTAACCACTTTTGTGCCTCCTCAGTTAATAGAGAGACACTTGCTCAAGAACTGTGTTCATTACAGAAAGAGAAGCCTCTTCCAGTCTCATCATCACCATCCAATAAAGCATCAATAATGGAAACATTAGCATTAATCAAAAGTTCTAGTTATACATTACCCAGTGAAGAAATGAAAGGCTCTCAAGATTGCAGTTTGCAGACTCAACGTGTCTTTAGCATATCTTCAGAAGAGATTATAGAGCCATCCCAGGTTGAAGTAGTCTCGTCATCAGCCTCAGCCACCTTGGGAAAAGGGTGTTCCCTTAACTGTATTACACCAAGAATTACTATGTCAGATAGCTCTTTAGAAATAAGGAAGAATGACAAGAGTAATCTAAATCATGAAAATACAAATGTGGAATCATTTACTTCGGTATTTGCCCAACAAATTAGCCCATCTATGGGTAGGGAAGAGACCAGTCTGGAATTGTCAGAGGAAGATTCTGATATTGACCTTACTCTGACAATATCATCACCTACAAGTCCCAAAGAAGAAATGGCAACTGTTGAAATAGAGCAACTTCAGAAGACCCCAGTGTCAAATTTAGAACTTCAGGATACAGCTGAAGAAATAGTTGAGCCAGAAGAAGTAACCCTTGTGGAAAACAGAGAAATTAGTTCAGCTAATTATATGTCAGTGTGTCCTGTGGTATCAGAAGAACCACTAGAAAATAAGGAAAGAAAAAGTGATAGTTTACAGCCGGTTACTTTAATACTTTCTAAAGAAAATTGCACCCTTGAGATTGCAGAGGAAATTAACGTTACTTCTGATTTCCCCTTTGATTCTCTAATTGAAGAAGTGTCACCACCTTCTAGTCCCGATCCCCCAGTACCAACCAAAGAAACACAACCTTCTCAGGATGTGTCTCCATGTAGTTTAGAAGTTCATGGTATCCAGTGTGAGAAAAGTAACAAATTGTCCCAGATTGGTTCAGGAGATTTAGCTGTAACAGAAAAAGAAAATTCTTTTGTTAGTCCTAACCATCCAGTGGGACAAAGTGACTTGACTCAGGTACAACAAACTCAGCTTTCTGCTGAAATGCCTATGTTAACCAATAATCCAGGAAGAAAAGGTAGACCAATCCTTCCTGGTAAAGTAACTGAGGGAACTGTCCCAAATGAGCATAATGAGGATTTCTCTTTCTCAGAAAAGGTGCAGTGCTGTGATGCAGCTTTAGCCAAGTCTGCCTCAGCTGCCAGATACAGAGGTAACTTCAAGCCTTCTGTCGAAAAACTGGTAAAATCAGGAAATCCACTGCAGCCAATTAGTATAGAGAACAGAAATTTGGACCTAAAACATCTTGCCTTAGAGTCCAGTGAACCTCCATTTAGTCCTAAAAAGATTGTTGAAAATAAGTCTTTGGCTGACAGATTGATTTCTACAACTGCTCTAAGTGGAATAGTAAATGTGTCATTAAAACAAAAGACCAACCCTAAAAGCATTACAAAAAATCTTTTTGACAGTGATTTGGAAACAGATGCTGGAGGGTACATGCAGGTAAAGTCCATGGACTCTGCCTCCATTGATAGAGCTGCTGTTACACAGACATACATGCCCCCAGAGAGCCCAAAGCTTGGTTCTTCCTCAGATAGCACTACATTCACCCATTGTACACAACCAGGAAGTGTGGAGCCAGGGTTTCAAACACAGGAAATATCAGTAGTCAAAATGGCTTATTTACTTAAAAATAGTGAGACTAAAGCTGAGTCACGTGAAGAAAGTACAGATCTAGGTACTATCAGCCTTCAGTCTAACTCTACATCTTCAACGAAAGGTGAACAAAAAATCCACATGTCGCAGGATACGGCAACATGTGAGATAAAGGAGCTGTTGAATGGTGGATTTTTTCCTATGTATGCTGGTTCAAACCAGAATGCAGCAGACAACAGTGAAAGTATCAGTAAAGAGACTTCCGCTTCCTCTGACTCTCTTGTTTGTGGAATTTCTAAAGAGCATATTGACAGTAAGATCACTAGTGAGGAATACAGGGCTGAGACTGATTTTGAAACTCAGGTTGGAGAGAGAGAGATGAAGGTGAATTCAGACATGCATTACGAACCACTTTCTGGAGACTCTGATCAAGACTTTCTTGATGACTGTAGAAATCCCAAATTAGACATGGAAGATTCATGCACTTTGAGAAGTAGTCACACTAGCAAAAAAGAGGATGTTGCAAAAAATAGTTATGGATCTTCCATGAACTCAGACAGTAGTGATAATGAAGCTTGGAGTTATAATAGAGTTCCAGAGCTGGAGACTAGCATTCCTTCAAGAAGCAGGTCCATTGGATTAAAGCAAGAAGATAAGTGTGTGCCATGTTATGTCCAAATTCGAGATCTCCATGGTATCCCCCGGACCTATGCTAACTTTACTATAACAAAAGAATTCAAAGATACATCTAGAACTTTGCATAGCCTGAAGAGGCAATCAAGTTTTGCTGCAAACTGCAGCCTGCTCAGCTCCTGGACAAGCACTTGGCAAGTGGCAGATGACCTCACCCAAAACACATCAGATCTGGAATATCTGCGTTTTGCACATAAAATTAAACAAATAGTAAAGAAAAAGGGGGATTCTCAGAAGCCTGCCTCTTCCCCCAACATCTTTCCAAAGGAGTCACCTACCCAAACCATGGTTGGAACTTCACCTTTGACAAAAATATCCAAGGCCCCAGTTCTGCATCCTGCATCCAAGAGCAGAAGCCCCATTTTGGTAACAATTATGCATCCAGATGCCAGACAGCCGAGTCAGCACAGAAGAGGCCACACACCCAACCATATGGACAGCACTTACTCCTTTTGGAAGGAGAGATGTAGTCACAACAGAAATCTTACGAATTCTCGAAAGAATCAGAGTGTTTCATTTCACCTCAACAAACTGAAATATAATAGCACTTTGAAAGAATCTCGGAATGATATTTCACTTATTCTCAATGAATATGCTGAATTCAATAAGGTGATGATGAATAGCAACCAAGTTGTTTTACAGGATAAAGAGTTAAATATGGCTTCCGGAGAAACCATGTCCCAAGACATGTATCCATCTTTTCCAAGACAGTCAGCCTCCTACGAAGACATGATTACAGACTTGTGTGCCAGCTTGCATGTCAAACTAAAAAGCGTTATGAAAGAAGCTTGTAAGAGTCCCTTCCTGTTCTACCTTGTTGAAACGGAAGAAAAATCATTCTTTTTAAGAACAAAGGTAAAGTTGTCAGCTTATTCTTAACACATTGTGTTATTGATTGCCTTCTAATTTTAGTTTATTTTAGAACTAGTGTTCAAAATAATGTTTTGGTTTCAAAGAGAAATCATGGTATGAGGTGGTTTTTTTTTTTAGGTTTCATAGCTTAGTCTTTATCTGAAAACTAAATGTTTTTCTACAAGAATATTTGATGATTTGTATGATATTAAAAAATTGGTGCAAAGACTAATTTTCACATGTTACCAGTGTACACAAACCCATGTTTAAATGTATATACAAACATTTCCAATGATAAAATATGGGTTTTTCAGAAATTATTACCTGTGTTTCCATACTCTTAATAGTATGGATCATTGACAAAAACTTCTTTTGGTTTAGGATGTCTTTTTTTTTAAATATTTTCTTAGTTGTAGATGGACACAATTTCCTTCCTCCCTCCCTCCCTCCTCTGAGGATCGAACCCAGGGCCTGTGAGGCAAGCACTCTACCACTGAGCTACATCCCCAGCCCCACAGGATATCTTTTTAAATTTGATCATAAGGATACCTGTAACTACATAGTCCTTTAATTTAAGTAATATAATGGTAAAATTCTGACTTGGAAGGAGCCAGAATCTGTCTTGATTACCATTAAGTTTTTCATTTTATTCTTTCAGAACTTATTATCTCTCTTCAAACTGACATATTGACACCATTTATTTTTTAAACAATTTCAAAAGTTTACATGAAGATTATAGAAATAGTACTCTTCACCTAAATACTGCAGTATTAATATTTCTGAACCATTTGAAAATGGCATACAGTGTTCTGTTACCCCTTGATATTTAATTTATATATCGGAGTACAGGGTATTCTTCTGTATAATCACAGTACGACCCTAAAACTTGGGAAGTTAGCCATCTATTCCACAGACCCATTGTAGGATCACAGGTGTATGCTTGTGTCTTTAATCTGAAACAGTTCCTGTCTTGTTCTTTATCTTTTATGGCCTTGGCTTTAAAGACTTTAAAGCTAGTTATTTGATAGAATTTCCTCTGATTGCATTTATTTGTTGTGTCCACATGATTTAAGCATTTAAGACAAGAAAATCCAAATCCAATATTGTGATCTTCTCAGTGCATTGTATTAGAAAGCAGTTTGTGCCTTTACTAATGTAATAGCTTTCCTACATAGTTAAAATGATCTGTCACATTTCTCTGTTGTACAGTTAACTAGGCAGATTGTAATAATAAGCATTGACACTTTGTAAATAATTCACTTTCTCATCATACCTTCACCCACCCCATTTAACATCCATTGATGATTCTTGCCTGAATCAGTTACTACTCTGATGGTTGCTTACCACCTGGTGGTATTCTAATTCTGTCATTCCTTCTACATGTATTAGTTGGCATTCTGCATAGTAGACCTTTTCCTTCTTTCCCATTTGTTTGTTCATTCATTTGCTTTCATATATCAATGTGGCCTATTGGACCACTTTATACTAAAAGGATTACTGTCTGTTCCTTCATTATTTTATTAATTTATTTTTAAATATTTATTTTTTAGTTGTAGTTGGACACAATACCTTTATTTTATTTATTTGCTTTTTTTAAGTGGTGCTGAGGATCAAACCCAGGGCCTTGAACATGCTAGGTGAGCACTCTACCACTGAGCCACAATCCCAGCCTCTCCTTCATTATTTTAGTACTCAGGCCCACCAATGGGAGTTCCCATAAGCTGGTTTCTGTGTCCTCTTGATAAGTCTTCAGTAATTATTTGTGCACTTTCTTACTTTGTGGTGCAGCCTTATGTTCCAGGTTTGTCTTATGTTTACTCTGCCCCAGCATTGAAGTCAGCAGTTTCTCTAAGGAGCCAGAGTCATTTTTAGTGAAGTACTGTGTTTAGAACTAAGGCCATTGAGTGTCACTTCTTCTAGGACCTCTTAGCACAGAGAGCCAGGAAATTTTATATATGTACACACAGATATGTATTTGCATCTCTGCATAAAAAGCAAAAATGAGTTCTTGCTTTTGTTCCAATCCTGCAACACTGTTTGTGCTAGCCTTTCATATTTGGTGTTCCCCTTGTCTTGACTTCTTGACATACTGTCATTCCCACTGTCCCCTTTGTATCAGACCCTTGCTTGTGGCACTGGCCAGAGCTGGGCCCCAAACTTACCAGCTGTTCCCCTACCCACCAACCCTTGTAACAGAAAATTGCTTTCAGATGGCAGCAGTCCTATTCAGTATGTACAGTCCCAGCATTTGTTGGTGAGAGTGGGAAGTGTTGTCTTTTTTGTTAAGATCCTTACAATGTAACAGGACAAGAAAAATACCGATAAAAGAACCATGCAAATTGATAAAAGGCTATGGCAAACACAGTGATGCTGGTGCTTTGCCCATGTTTTCAGGATGAAGGGCCTGGTTGGGGAGGTCTTTTCTAAGGAATTGATGCAGAGCATTGAGCTGAGCAGACCACTGCACCATGTGAGAGGTAGACATTAAATGTATTGGTTCTAAATGCTCGGCTAGAACTGTCTCTGATTTAACCATGTCATCACTTCCTGTGATTTTTAACTATAGAGTATCTGCTACATGGTAAATCCATGTGTATTGAATCACTAAGGAACTCTTTTTTAAAAAATATTTTTTAGTTTTTATAGTTGTACACAATAGTTTTATTTATTTTTATTAGGTGCTGAGGATTGAACCCAGTGCCCCACATGTGCTAGGTGAGTGCTCTACCGCTGAGCCACAACTCCAGCCCCCACTAAGGAATTCTTAACTCACTCACTCCCCACCCCCCCACCCCTTTGCGACATCTGAGGATGTTCAGATAAGCACAGTGGCCTCTTTTTGAGCTGCATAAATGTTTTTTATTTGCCCTGCTAGTCTCAGGTGCCAAGTTGGTAAATAGATACATGAGGCCCTGGAGGAGAAACCACAAAGCTCAGGAGCTGGCATTCTGGCCAGAGAGGACAGATTCAAAGGTCTCAGTGCTTTAGTGGAGAAGTGTGTGGGCACTGGGGAGCCAGAGAAAGAGAGGGGCTGATCAGCACAGTTGGTATCTAAAGTTTACTGTGATGGAATGTGTTTGGATACTTGAGAAGGGGCCATGTGAGGAAAGGCCTCACTCAGTCACTTTAACACGTTTAGACTATCCTGTGGCCACTGAAAAAATATTTTAAAAAGATGAATAAGCAGCACATTACCTTTTTGAGAGATCTCTTCAGCAGATGGAGATTGGGAAAAATCGCAGGTAACAGGGCTAACTTGAACACATTGTTGTGCGAGTCACATTTATTTTTCTGTAAATTGGCACCTATATTTAAATTTTGTCATTTAAATGTCAAATTATTTAAATTTTTTTTCCAAATTTGTGGAATCTGTTTTTTAGCATAACTGTTTTCTTTCTTCCTTCCCCCCTGCCAAGGATCCTTCTGTTCTCAAAGGTTCTTAATGGCTGCTGGATTTGATTTTGTTGTGTCCCCCACCCACTTGTCTGTTCCAAGTTCCTTCCCATTTTGGGTAGGCAGTGTAATTGAAAAGATAAAATACTGAATGACCCTCAGCCTTTCTGAAGGTGTTTTGTCTTCAAAGCAATCTGGAAATACCCAGACAGACATGTACTGAATGGGGAATCAGTTGAGTTGACATCATGACCATGTATCTGTTTTTGTCACAGTGAGCAAAATATTTATCTTCTCAAAAGCAACAAAGCAGTCATCTTAGTTTTCACTTCCTTTTCAGGGCAGGTGATACTGATTTTTATGCCAAAGGCAGATCTTACTAATACATTTTATTTATAGGAGGAGTACTTCTAGATGACATGCCTTCTATAATGCATACATTGTTTCATGATTGGCCATTGTTGATTCTGTTATCAAGTAATAAATTTCTTGCAAAGTAAAAATCCTCAAATGGATACATGCTAAAATAAACTTGAATAATGTACTATCAAGAAGAAGATGTTATTAAAGCTCAGAATATATCCTGAATAATTCTGTTGTGGGCAATCCTGAAGCATTAATTTCTGTTTATATGTAAAAGGAGGATTTGCAAGGAACTTTATTATTATTGAAATTAGAGTGCATGACAGAAGAGCCCAGAATGCTACATGAATTATTTCAGTGAAAATGTATTCCTTCTAATTGTTAATTAGTAAATAAAGGACAAAATTTATACTTATTTCAGTAGGTTTTTGTTTTAAAAAAAAATTGTGTCCATTTTGAGTGGCGATATTTCGGTTGTTTTGGGACCCAAGGCCAAAAGGTCCATGTTACACTCTAGTTTTTTTTTTCTTCTTCTTCTTCTTTTGGTACCAGGGATTGAACTCGGGGGTACTCAAATCACTGAGCCACATCCCCAGCCCCATTTTGTGTTTTATTTAGAAACAGGGTCTCACTGAGTTGCTTAGCACCTGGCTTTTACTGAGGCTGGCTTTGAACTCAGGATCCTCCTGTCTCAGCCTCCCAAGCCGCTGGGATTACAGGTGTGCCACCACTGTGCTTCCACTCAAGTTACACTCTATTTTTAAAGAGGAAGTATCAAATGATTGTCATAAGTGTTTTGGATATAACAAGGATGTACAGTGGAAACCCCAAATCCTTCAGATAGAAATTGATCAAGTCAGGAGGGAATACAGGGTTGAGGTTCCTTGATAACACACATTTTACCTTACCTTACCCAGTGTAGCTATTCTTTGTGATAACAATCACAGCTGTGCCTCACAATCACTTGCAGTTTAAACTGTATCACCCATCACATTCAAAGATGTAGATCCAAGGGACCACTGACTCTGAATCAGTTCCAATTAGTGTTAAAGGAATGCACAGGTTTTGTTTTCCAAGTTTAACATGTTTTGACTAGAGGTGGCACTTAATCTGGTATCCCCAAGATATCTTACTCCCTTGAAGAAACTTATGTAGATTTAAAAACATCCATTTTTTGATACTTCATGGACAATAAAAGATTACAAATTACTTTACCTTTGAAATAAATTTCTAAATCCAGTTGTGGTGATAAGAGTTATTTCTTCTATATATATAAAAGCTTATTTAACAGTAAGATCAATTGCTCTTTCTGTTCCTTTGTTAAGATATAATTTAGCAAAAGGATGTGCTTTTTATGGCTTTATTTGTTCATTTTAGATATTGATGGCTTATTTTTATAAACTATAAGATAGTTCTGTGCAAGTATCCTTTTTTTATATTTATTTTTTTAGTTTTATTTTCATGTGCTGAGGATCGAACTCAGTGCCTCGTGCATGTTAGGCGAGTGCACTACCACTTGAGCCACATCCCCAGCCCACAAGTATCCTTTTTTTTTTTTTTTAAATGTTTTTAGTTGTACTTGGACACAATACTTTTTGTTTATTTTTATGTGGTGCTGAGGATCGAACCCAGGGCCTCACATGTGCTAAGCGAGCACTCTACCACTGAGCTACAACACCAGCCCCAACAAGTATCCTTTTTTAATGGCTGTTTGTAAATCTTTCAGAACATTCTGAGGAAAGGAGGCCATACAGAAATTGAACCTCAGCATTTCTGTCAGGCTTTTCACAGAGAGAATGATAAGCTAATAATCATCATCAGAAACGAAGATTTATCATCACATTTGCATCAGGTAGGTTTGGAATCTTTCTTTTATGAAGAGGTGAATTGAGATAAATCTATATCACTTGATGTCTAAAAATAAATCTTGCTTTTAAAGGACTTGGAAATATTTTCTGTCATAAATATCTGTTATATTTACCTTCTAGTTGACAAAAATGTGATTGCTTATTCTCAGAAGATCCAGCTTATGGACATAGCTAGGTGCATAATCCTGCTTGTCAGTAGGCAGTGACATTAGCCTGGCAATACTGAAACCTGTCTGTGAGCTGGAGACAAGACTGAATTTATGTGATCTGCTGATTACTTCACAGGTTCTCAAAGCCTCAGATATACCTTCCCTCAAGAACAATTATTTCCCCCAACCCTTGAGACCTCTTTATTTAACTAACTTTAAGAGTTAGCTACTGATGACGAGCTTAGAAACAGTCCTTCGTGCACAACTGGGTTACCAGTCAATAGTCCAAATGTATTTTCACCTGTTCCTGGACCTTGAAACCCTTGGATAGGAAAATGTGCCTAGTGTGCCTCTCTTCACAGGGCCCTTTTCTGTCCAACAGATTCCTTTTCTGCTGAAACTGAAGCATTTCCCCAGTGTCATCTTTGCTGGAATAGACAGCCCTGAAGATGTTGTTAACGACACCTATCAAGAGCTGTTTCGCACAGGAGGCTTCGTGATATCAGATGACAAAATATTAGAACATTTAACATTAGGTTGGTCTTTTATTTTCCTTCCTTTGAAATCTAGTCAAGTCAAGTCCATTTCTCCTCACCTAGTGACCCAAATAATATCATAGCAAAAATTATCAACTAAAGAATTTCATTTGCCACCTTTTGAGGGTTTTTAGTTCCTGTCAAATACTATACTAAGCACTTTTTATATAGTAATTCTCATGGTAGTGCTCTTAACCTGTTTTTACCTAATATCTTTATCACCAAACCTGCTTCTGAGATCCTTCTTGATATGGCCAAACTCCCATTTATACAAATTTAAGATTTTTGTATTTAACTCCTTCACTTGCCAAATCAAGTCTGCTCTATAATAATACTTTTTGCTTAGAATCAGCCCTGTTCTCCATTTCTGATGGTTGTCACAGAAAGCTAAAAAATAATTACTTATTAAGTCATATTTTGTAATCATCTCCTTGAACTTTCCTACAGAGTTTACGTCTCTCATGGCACACACTTTTATGTGTAATCCAAACCTGACTCATCTTCTCATTAGAATTCAATGTGGATACTACTTCTGGATGAGATTAATTATCTGCTGAAGCATGAATTCTGCCTGGAAACTGGGGTTAAAACTATTGGTAGATTTTTGTGTTTATGAAACTCGACCTGCCTTGTTCCTACAGCACAGGACTCCTCCTGTTCTATTGTGTGGCTTGTCCAGTCAAGCTTTTAATTGCAGACCACCATGCCCTTGTCTCTACACAGTTCTTTCATGCTGTAGTATACATAGGTGGTGAAGGGGCAATAGTTGTGCCTTTGTGAGAGTGGATGCTGCCCAACCACTTCAGTGGTAATGGTGGTTATATACCCAACCACGGATCTAATTTTTTACTTATGATCTCTCGCCACACTTATTCTACAGTTCAACTGAAGGATATTGTCAAAATTCTGGAAAAACTAAATGGAAATGGAAGATGGAAATGGTTACTTCACTACAGAGAAAATAAAAAGCTAAAGGAAGACATAAGGTAAGTACTTTCAGGTGGGCATAGAAATGCCCTTGTGCTCTGTGTGCTCTAGTGTCCCTCCAAGCATTGCAGCCAGATGAGTTGCTACTTTGATCATGGTTTTTTAATGTCTAGCTGATGCATTTTGTTTTTGTAGCAAGACATCCAATAATGGAAGCTGTAGACAGTATCCAGCCATGCACTTCTCTAGGTTAATAGAAGTCATAAAAGCTCTATAGTTTGATTCTGGCTCAACTACCATAAATTATAAAAATAATTATTTGTGGGTTAGATATTTACTCATAGAAAACTTTGATTCCATGGCTAAAGAGTTCTGAGGCCTATGGGCGTTCCTACCTATCCAAGGTATATGCCTCCCAGTTCTTCTGAGACAGGAAGAAGAGTGGGCTGGGAAGCAGAGTAGAAAAGTGTTGATTGGACAAATATTGTTAATTGTTGAAGATGTCAAGCACTGGTAGGTGCTTTACATCCATTGTCTCCTTGAAATTTCACCTAGAAAGTAGGAAAACTAGTCCAAGGTCAAGAAGTCATCAGGTTTGAAGTGGGACTTCAACCCCAGAATGTTGTGCTCCAAAGTGAGTTTATTTACCTCTTTTACCATACTGCTTTCTCCAACAAAGTAGGAGCAAGCATAACAAATTGTATGAGGTATGGAATCTTTAAAAGAAGGAAGAAATAATAAATTTCAGGAAAGGTTTTCCCTTGACAGAGGAGCTACCAAAGCAGATAGAGTTCTGAGGTCTGAGCAATCCAGAGGGAATGGAACCAGGTTCAGAGAATCTTGATCACCAGTTTCAAGGGAAATTTTAAACTTCAATCATTAAACTAGAGAAGTGCATTAAAGCTCTTAAGAGCCATATCATACCTGTAAGTTAAAGAGGAAGAAAACAGGTAGGAATAGGATTTTAAGAGAGAGATGTAAGAAAACTACATAGTTTTAACAAAGTTAATGGTTATAGAATAGATATTTTAGATATACATAGATATGAAAAATTGTGCTCTATATGTGTAATAAGGATTGTAAGGCATGTTGTCGTGTATTTAAAAAAAATAGACATTTTAAGAGATCTGTTAGCAAACAAATATTTAATGCAGGCAGAAAGGCCCACTACAAATCAATGAAAGACTTGCTCTAGGCCACACAATTTGAAGTGGCAGTAGATAAATGTACAATGTCTCTCTGGCATGGAATGAGGCCCAAATTTATAATCTTGTGTTTACAAGAGTCATTACAATAGTAATGTTTTAAGGCAGCTCGCAGGACAGTGACTTCTAGGAGGCCAAGTTGTGTCATAAAAAAGAACATTTGAGAAGCAAAGAGCTAGATCTCTCATGAGTTTGAGTTATAACACCTAGTTAAAACAAAGGGCAATAAGAAAAAGTCCTAGGAGTGAAACAGTTGAAAATAAGTAAATAAGTGGTCACAAACTTATACTGAATCTTAATTTAGTGGTTAACATTCCTATGTATTTTCCAGAATGGATTCAATTGCACATAAAAAGAATTTAATATTGAAATCATATCAGAGTACAAATATCATCGAATTGCTTCACTATCACCACTGTGACTCTCGATCTCCAACAAAAGCAGAAATTTTGAAATGTTTGATAAACTTGCAAATTCAGCATGTTGAGGCCAGATTTGCTGTCTACCTAACAGGTAAGTTCACATGCTAAGTTTTAATTTCCATTACTTAATGCCAAAATAGGTTGGCTCTAAGAAATGTCCTTCCCAGTAGTGTATAAATAAGATAAAGGTAGATAAAACTTCCACCTCGACAGCCAGGAACAAACTTGTAGTACGATGTGTTCTGACAAATGCACATAAGGCCAGAAGCGGGGGTATGGTTCAAGTTTATTTAAAAGCTGCAGGAGTTGTCACTGTTGTCAGTGTTCCTTCTTCCACTCCCATGGATGCAGCTTATCTTTTTCTTAATATTGAGCCAGACATTTTTCCCTTTTTTTCCAACCTTGTACATAGATGTTATTGAGAACTTGTACATGAGATTTTTGACTTTTTAGAGTTCTCCTATTTGATGTTTCTCACTATTTTTTTTTCTTCACAGATAAGCCTACTGTCTCAAAAGAAGCCTTTGAAAATAGTGGAATCCTTGTTACAGATGTAAATAATTTTATTGAAAATATACAAAAAGTAGCAGCTCCATTTAGGAGTAGCTATTGGTAAGAACACTTTTTGTGTAACTTCCCATGTAAGTTGGAGTTGTTGGCAGCAGACACTGACTGTTTATGAGGCACAGTTCAAAAACTGCTCTTTACAGTATATTATCATGTGATAAAAGTATTTAGGAGTGGAATTGCTTTTGTTTCCCTAATTATCACTAATGATATAGCCAGTGTTCTTTGAATTACTCAAATGATGTCCATTGTCACTTGTGTTAACCTGGGTTATCAAAAGAGAAGACAGTGTAACTTTAAGATGCATAAGAATTTGCCCAATTAGATATAACAACCGATTTATAAAATGTTTGGTCACTTGTTCTATCATCAATTTTGTGTTCATATAGGTGATGCACCTGCACCTGCCTAGACATGGAGGATGCCAACAACAAATTAGTATTTTCCCATTTTTTTTTTTAACTTTGAAACACACATGCACAGTTTGTCATAATTGAAAAAAATCGATGTTCTACACCTTAGAATGTTTTCCTTCTTTCTTTTTCGTATATTTTGCTTAAACATCTGACTTCACAGTGGCACAAGAGTTGCTATTAGCCTTGGGTTGCAGTGTTGAATATTGTTTTAAATTATTTTCATTTTCAACATAATGCCTTCAAAGCTATTGAGCTTAAAATGTAAACAAATTCACGTTTACATAGTTGGAGCAAAAATGTCTATTTTAACAAATAGCTTTGTTTTTGCATGTTAATGTCAGAGAGGCACATGAAATGTATGTTGTGGTGTTCCAAAGGTTTTACTACCCTTGTTTTAAAAAAAAAAAATGTAATCTTAAATGGTTTTATTTGCTGTTATACAAGCAACACTACACAAAGTTAACACATTTTGTCCTGAATGGTACAGATTTATAAACTGTTGTTTTTTCACTTATTCAGTTTTTGTAAATACTGCACTATAAAATCAACTCCTGAGGAAGAATAATCATTTATTTATGATATTAGAAATAATTTCTATAGTAATCTTTAAAACACAAAGCCAAGCAACATTTGTAAGATACATAGTATCTATTTGGAACAAAGGTTTTTATAACTAATTTGTTTCATTTTCTAATAAAGACAACTAAAAAATATTCTGTTTCTGCAGTGCTTTTATACCAAAAATTAAAACTTGTATGGGACAGGAATAATTAGCTTCCAGAGGAATCCTATCACACAGTTCCTTATCTGTAAGGGACCATAACTATATTGGGTACAATGCATTACTATGAAATTACAAAAGGAAAGTAACATTTATTAAGCACCCACTACTTGACATATGCTATCTGCCTGGCACACTACCTTACAGGTTACACCTCACACATTTCTCTCCCCTTGCTCAGAACACCCATGAAGCCATTCTGCTATTTCCACGCTACCTTTCCTATAATTTGTAATACTTAACAAAAATAGTATCTCTCATAAACTTTGAGCTCCCCCAGAGAATGCACTTTCATCATCTCTGTGTTCCACTGGTTCCTTTTCATCTATCACTAATCCAGCTGGTGCCTTTCCTGCATGAAATTCACAATTTTAGATTATGAAGGGAAAGGCTTGCTGGAACTACAGATCAACAATGATTCTCAACTAGAAGCATCTGAAAATGTCTGGAAGAGGCACTTTCAGTGGCTGTTGTAGGGCAGGTGCTGTTGGCAGCTGCAATAAAAAGTGATCTGGCTCAGCTGGAAGTTGAGAGACTCTGAGCTAAGTCATCACATGGACGTCTGAGTAACACCCTAACTTGCTTTACCAGATCATCCACTTCCGTCTCTTTCACTTAAATAGCAGCATATACATTGAGGCTTATCATTATGAAGGAGAAAGCCAGCTCTATCATTTAAGAGTACATAAAAAGTACTAATCTGCCAGACATGGTAACACATTGCCTGTAATCCCAGCAACTTGAGGGGGCTGAGGCAGGAAGTTCAAGTCTAGCCTGGGCAACTTAATAAAGACTTGGGGTGTTTTGGGGAGCAGGGATGACATGGACTACAGTTCCTACTCCACCTGGCAGATTTCACTTATTAAAACTGCTGATGGGCTGGGGTTGTGGCTCAGTGGTAGAGTGCTTGCCTAGCATATGTGAGGCAATGGGTTTGATTTTTGGCACCACAAGTAAAATTTACAAAACTGCTGCCATAAGCAATATTATTAAAGGTAAAAACATATTTTTCTGGAACAAGTACTATTTTTTAAAACAAGTACTTAAACCATTACAAAAATTACCAAAGAATCTAGTCATTTTGTCAGAAATAAAATAAGAGGTATACTCACAGCGAAGCCAGAGGATAGGCTGCTCTGATGCATCCAGATCAGAAGCTACACCATGGTCCCAGCCCAGCATCACTCCTGGCTCTCCTGAAGGCAAGGCAGTAGCTGTGTTGTGGCCCTCACAATTAGGACACAAACAGACTGATACAGAGGGCAGTGGATTCCAGAGTTTGGCTTTATTTTGCAGTACAGAAATCATTTGGAGCCATTTTGGAACAGACATCATTGAAGAGAGGCTCTGTCAAATCAATACTGCATTGCAGCTTGGTCCATTGAAGAAGCCACACCTGGGATACAAAAGATGCTTCCACATTTTACCTGCTTTTTAATGATAGGTTCTTTTCCCCTTCTTTCATCAATTTTACTAGGTTAAAACACCACATATTGGCTTCCTCCAAACGAATGGAGTTTGGTTAGAAGTTTATGCCCACATAAACCAAACTTTTGACTATGGTATTTGGGCCCTGCCATAATACTTAACACACAAGGTAGTTATAGGGAATATTCAATTTAGAATCTCCTTAATGACAAGATGGCACACAAACTATGAATCCAGCTCTTGAGCAGCAGAAGCACATAAATGCAAAGTCTACCCTGATTAAAAGATACAAATGCTGTACCAAGTTTTCTGTATTGATATCACAATGTTTAAAACTGCTCCTTCACTAGAAAAAAAAGCCAGTCCAGTTAAATTGAACAGAATGTGGTAACTGGCCAATTCTGAATAGCCACTCCATGAAAAAAAGTTAATACATGATATTAGAAAGATGAAGGGGAAGAGTATTTACTGGTACAATGCTCTTCAATCTCTCCATTCTGATTACAAAAGCAGGCCTTACAATTTTGATTTCATACAATATGCATTATTTGTCAAATTTTATATTTGTCCTAATTAGGTATTAACATGTACTGCTGTTAGTCTTCCCCATAGATGTCATTTTTCTTGCGCTTCATTTCTTCAAAATCAAACTCAGATCCTGTCATCCTCTTATAGATGTCTTTAATGTCATCACAGGTTGTCTCAAAGTGAGTTGTGGCATCATATGCACGGGAAATAAAGATCTGGAAATAAAAATTACAAATATTTATAAGTATTTAGGGGATGTTCCAGTAAAGCCTAAAAATATTCTTTTCAGATTTCCACACTCACCTGGCTCTCTCTTCCCAAATCTTTTGGTACAAGAAGGTCACTGATGCTGACAAATCTGAAGGGAAAAAATAGATAAGTAGGCAAGTTAGTTGGTCCCACACTCAAGTCATTGTTTTGCCTGAATTTTTAAGTACCAAAGGGAAGACTGGTAGAGATGAGACATTTCAAGATTGCCACACAGCAGCCAGAGTCTGCCTGTGTTCTCGTGCTCACCTTACCATAGCACCAAAATCAAGCCTCAGTTTGGATGGTAGCTGACAGAACACAACACTCACTTTTGTTCAATTGGTTCCAAGAGCTCCAAAGCTGGTCTGATTTCTTTTTCAGGTTCCTTGGTTTCCACAGTTGTACTAACAATGGCAATGTACTTTCCTTGCGCTGCCACATTGTGTGCAGAGGAGATCATGCAAACATAGATATCTAGAAATAAACAATAGCAGCTAGAGAACTGAGATGGATAAACCTGGGACATGAGTGCCCTACAGGTTTTACTATATTTCATTCAGTTACTGCTCTTCTAAGCTTAAGTTCTATGTGAAAGCAAACTGGGTCATGGTGGATATGCAAATATTTAATAACCGAATTTCTTTTAACCTACTAGGGATTAAGGATTGATGTGGCTGTGAACTGTTAACTTGGAAATAAAATTCCTTTCTGGCTCTGTCATAGCACTGTATTATCTACTCTGCATTTTTTTTTTGTTGTTGTTGTTTTCCACTCTGTATCCTGCACATTTGGAAATGTTTTGAATAGCTAAGAAAGGATTTATTAAATATCAATTTCCTCCTTTATTAAAAATCGCAAATCAGTATAAACTATTTTTAAGTTGGCAATAATAAATAATTTCTGATCTTGATGTGTATACCACTATTCAAAGTAACTATATTCTCAGAAAATTATTGGGCTCCTTTTTTGTACATTTTCACAGACCCTGTTAGGGAACAATAAGATTGTCAAGTCCCTTTGTTCTAGTGATAATGTTCTGCAATGTGATTTACTTACTGGGGATTGAACCCAGGGGTACTTAACCACTGAGCCACATCTCCAGCCCTTTTTATTTTGAAACAGGGTCTCACTAAGTTCCTCAGGTCCTCACTAAATTGCTGAGACTGGCCTGGAACTTGCAATCCTCCAGTCCAAGCCTTCCAGTCACAGGGATTACAGGTATGTACCACCACACCTAGTTGCAATGTGATTTCTTAAAGGGAAAAAAAGAAAAAAATCATAATACAGATATCTCTTAATTATTTAGATAAATAAGATGTAGGGCTACTAAATCAAAAGATGGGAACACCAAATAGTTGATAACAACTGGTTAAAGCAAACAAATCAAAAACTGCACTTTCAAAGCCAAGTCCTGATCTAAATCACAGACTGAATGGTTTTCTAGCACATTGCTAAAATGAAATGTAAGAAGTTCACAAATGATGACACAGCTCAAAAATATAGTGGATTCAATTGAACTTGTCAGCATAAACCTCCACAGTCACTCATGTTAGAGCCAGGAGATTGTGAGAATTCACCTAGTCAATCCATTCATTCTAGAGGAAGAAACTGAGGTCAGAAGTGATGGATACAAGTCCAAAGCAGGGCTTCTAGTTTACTTCAACACAATGCTGCAGGATCCCTAGAATCTAAAAGGATCACATTATGTTTCCTACATGTAAACTAAAGTCTCTCGGTACAACACATAAAGTTAGGAATTTAGGATGACACAAAGCAATCCAACAGCTGCAGGTCTTCAAAACTCACCAGACTTTCGATTGACTTGGTTCTGTGGAATAATGATCTGACAGGAGTTGGCATCGTTGGTGTTCTTGATGGGGTGGCTGAGGATACATATAACTCTGATGACCTGGCCCACTTTTTCTACCCGATCTTTTACATAGCTGGGGTCACAGATGAGCTGCTTACAGCGAGCAATCTATAACAAGACATTTTTAAAGATCTTATAAAAATATAAATACATGGGAAATCCCATGTTCATGGATTAGAAGACAATGTTGTTGTGGTAACTAAATCCAACCTAAAATTCATGCTGAATCATAAGGAACAGCCAAAACAATCTTGAAAAAGATCAAGATGGGACTCATTAAACAACTAGGTAGTAAACACAGTGGTACTAGCATAAAGATTGACAAAGACAAGTGAGATAGGAAAGAGAGCCCAGAAATAAACCATCACAGTTACAAACGATTTTTGACAAAGATGCCATGGCCAATCCGTAGGAATAGGACAATCTTTTCAATAACCAGTTAATGCAAAAGAATGAAGATGGACCCTTAACACCATATACAAAAATTAAAATGGATCAACGGCCTAAAATAATGAAAACTCCCGGAAGAAAATGTAGGGCAATAGCTCCATGGTATTAAATTTGTGATTTCTTACACATGAAAGACACAGGAAATAAAAGAAATAGACAAGTCTTCATGAAAAAATTTATTTTTTGTACCTCAAGAAGAAAACAGTATAAAAGAGCAACCCACAGAATGGGAGAAATGTACATGAATATATCTGATAAGAGATTAATATCCAGAATATATCAAGAATTCCTAAAACAATTAAAAAAAAACTGTCCTATTCAAAAATGAGCAAAGGATTTGAAAGGACAGTTCCCCAAAGAAAACAAATGCCTATTATTAATAAGTGTAAAGACACTAAACATCACTAATCATCAGCAAAGTGCAAATTAAAATTACAATGAGATACCACCTCCTACCCATTAGAATGGCTATTATCAAAATACTATGTTGGCATAGATGTGGAGAAACTACACCACTGAAGGGAATATAAAATGGCACTACCACCATCAAAACAGTATGGCTGTTTCTTAAATATATATATATATATATATATATATATATATATTATGATCAGAGATTTAAATTCTGGATATACACCCAAAAGAAGTGAAAAACAGGGTTTTGAAGAGAAAATCTGTATACCAACATTCACGATAGTATTAATCACAACAGCTAAAATGTGGAAACCACCCAAGTGTCCACTGATTAGTGACATGTGGTTTACACATACAGTGGAATATCCTTAATAAGAAAGGAAATTCTGACATATGCTACAACTTGGGTTAAACTTAAAGACAGTAGTGCTAAGTGAAATAAGCTACTCACAAAAAATATAAATACTGTTTATATCAGATATTTAAAAGTAGCCAAAATCATAGAGACGGAATGGGATGACGGAGTTGAGGGTTACTGTTCAATGCTACAGAGTTTCAGATGAAAAGACTACGAGAGATGCGTAGTGGTGATGGCTGTAAAATATTATGAATGTATTTAAAACCACAGAACTGTACACTTAAAATAGCAAGGATGATAAATTTCATGTATTATGTAATTTTACCCCAACTTTTTAAACTGGGAGGCAAGGAAGCACGATTTTTTAATGTAATATTCAGTGTTTATAGTGTTATAAATAGTATCCTGGGCTGGAGATGTAACTCAGTGGTAAAGTGCTTGTCTAGCATATGCAAAACCTGAGATTGAATTCCGGCTCCACAAAAACCCCAAACCAATACATTAATATAATTTTCCCTTGAATAGAATTTCTTATATCCATGAACTAATTAATATAAAAGTTAATCATAGATAACTAGTAAAATAGCTTTTCCAACAATCCCTATAAATTCTTTTTGGACAATTGCATAGTGGTCAGAAGTATCAGTTTTGTACATAATGGTTGTCATACTTGCATGTCCTGGCAAAAAAATAAAAGAAATATGACTAGCATTATAAATAGACCAAAATCATAATCTTAAGACTGCATTATAAGCAAGACTTTAGCTCCAAGAGTAATGTATTATAACCCTTCTCTTTCATGGCAAAGCCCTGAGGTTTCCTTAAAAAAGGGAGCTTTCTGCTGTGTGCAGCAGAGTGACATCAAAGAAAAACCTGCAAGAGAAAGAAACAACCTAAAGCAATCAGATTAAGACATTTATCCGTATCTCCCAAACAATAATTGTGCTGAAAGCACAGGTAGTTATGACAGATCGCTAACAATAAAAGTTCAGGTAACCAACTAGTAAAAGGAGATTATTTGGTGTTTAGCCCAGGAGATACCACCAGGAATAGCAAAATAATTTTTAAACTTAACTTTTTGAGTTTGTCTTGTGTTTGGCTCCATTTGTAAGGATTGATAGTTCATGACTTTTTTCCCCTTAAAGGTTTTCCAAAAAAAACAGAAAACATCTACCTTACATGGTCAGTGAACCCATTTATAAATATAGTACACACGATGAGATCTGAATGATATTTGTCCTACCTTAAAATATTTGGCCATTTCATCATTTTAGGAGTTAATAAAAGAATGGCAGTCAAAGCACTAGTAAACAAAATATCATCCTTCAGTTTCCTATGTCATCCTACAGTTTCCTATACATATTCCATCTTCTTATAAGAACATATAAAAAAGATTAGAGACTACCAAGACAATCAAGATAAAAGATTATAAAGAAGTAGCCTGGAAAATATAAAACCATGTAGACTAGACATCTCGGAAGATAGGAGGGACAAAGCTAACATTTCCCAACGTATATCCTTAGGTGTGTTACAACTAAGCACTGTGGGCATAGGACACCAATTCCAGCGCAGCCATTCAGTCAGCTGTGTCTTTTATTTATATGTACCCAGAAGCATTAAGCCCTGTCTCTTAGGATCATTGTGAGATATACATCATATTAAAGAAAAATCTTGCCTCGTGCTTTGCTATTAGGCTCTTTTATTTTCCTAAGCCAGGCCTATATTTTCTCTCCATTATTCACTGTCTTCTCATTCTGGCTACTAAAATCTTATCTCAAATCTTCATTTCCCATGCAATCTAAACAAGAAAAAATAGACCACCTCCAGGAGGTCTCTACATTCCCACCTAGCTCAATGTTTAAATGTTTAAGATAAAGCTTACATTTTTAGAATTTTAGACATAATATGTCAGGCAGTAACTTAGAATGCATTCTCTACTGCAAGAGCTGTTAACAATGATAATAACTGAGTGAAATGAAAGAAATATTAAGTAGTATAGTAATAAAAGGAAGAAGTAATACTTTATTTTTAATGTGTGGTTGGCAGGCCAGGAATATTATGACCAGAGAGAGCTTTTAAGAAAAAGCAGAGTCCCCTCAAACCTTCTGAATTAGAATAGACATTATAACCAGCTTCCAGTGATCTACCTACAATTCAGATTTATAAAAGTACTCAGAACTCCACCTGTGGAGATCGCCAACTCCACAATTTGTGGATAAGTACCAGTCCACACCATTTAAGTATGGAATACTTAAATATGTTAACTGTTAAGTATGTAGAATTACCATCCATAATGCGGACATTTTGGTCTTAAGTAACAACTGACACCCTAGAAAGGGTGGTTGTTTTTAAAATAAGACAAAGAAACTACATTAGTCCTTAGCTATGATAAAACCAACTTTCACACAGAATATCATGTAGTCTGAAATCTAGCATCGATGTCCATAGTAAAATAGGTACTTAGTAGATAATACATTTTCTTCACAAGAACACAGTATTTTTAAAATTGTAAAAGTTACTTACCTCTCCTTCGGACTTTACGCCAACCACTTTTCCATTGTGCACAATGATTTCTTCAATTGGTTTATTCAACATGTAAGTACCTCCATAAATAGCACTCAGCCTAGAAAGTTTTTAAAAATCTCAATTATAATAAATGTTTCAATTGCTCAAGTTTCCCTCCTTAGATCTATATGAATTATAGGCAATATATTTGCTCAATTCCCATCTAAAAGGATATTAGCTTGATTTACTACAGTATGAATTATAGAACAAGAAGTGCAAATTTGTTTTACAGTTGAATACTGAGGGGGGAAAAAAAAGGCACTGACCAGCAACAGGAAGAACTTATATATATATATATAGGAGTCTTCTCCTCCTGATTATTAAAAACTAAACACTATCAGAAAATGATGAGCAGACTTGACAGGAATCAATTGGCTGATATCTTGTGTGGTTTATACTGCTTTCCCCAAAGGAACTACTTTCCTAGTCTTTTAACTTGGGGCAGCTATAACAGAAACAGGAAGGCTGCAGCCTTACTGATCTGAAGTACTATGAGACTTTGAAGTGCCACAAGAGATAAAAATCATGGAGGGGGGGAACTCTACAAAAGTAAGAGCCACAAAGGAAGGAGCCAACAAATCTGTGATAAAAATCTCTTCAAATCTTAACTAATTCAAGAAATGTTTTCCTTCTATTCCTCCTCACTCCACAAGTACCAGGATCAAACAGGGCTTCATGCACGCTAGGCAAGCGTTCTGCCACTGAGCGACACCTCCAGCACTTCTGTTCATCTTTTTTGCACTCCACCAACTGAGCTACATCCCCAGCCCCTTGTTCATCTCTTTAAAATGATTATTTAATTCAAAATAATTAACACTGTATTATGGGGCTTAGAGATGTAAAATATAAACAAAGAAAAATGGTAAATAAAAGTGATAGTGTTGCAAAGTTCTTCTCTTTTACATAATGTGGTACAATATTAACTCTAAATATAAACTGTAATAAATAAATAAAAGATTACAATTTGTAGGGTGAGCAATAAAAGAGGTGAAGACAAAAACCCATTAGAAGAATTAAGATGCAATACTAGAAAATATCTGATTAATCCAAAAATCAGGAGCAGGAAACAGCAGGGGTTGATGGGTAGCAAAAACCATAGACCTAACCCCAACTGTATGGATTATTATGTTAAATGTAAATGGACTAAATTCTCCAATTAAAAAGCTAACATTGTCACAATGGACCAAAAAAAAAAAAAAAAAAGATTCAACTATATGCTGATGCTGTCTTCAAGAACAGTGTTGATACAGGATGTAGCTAGCTCAGTGGTAGAGTGCTTGCCTAGCATAAGCAAGGCGCTGGGATCAATCTCCAGCACCACACAAAAGAAGAAAACTGATAGAACTAGAAAAAGACATATTTCAATTCTAGCAGTTCTCTTTCTCTTTTAGGTACCAGGGAATTCAGCCTGAAGCACTTTAACACTGAGTTATATATCCCCAGCCCTTTCTATTTTTTATTTAGAGACAGGGTACAGCTATATTGCTTAGAGCCTCACTAAGCTGCTGAGGTTGGCTTTGAATTTGCAAACCTCCTGCCTCAGCTTCATGAGTTGCTAGGATTACAGTATGCTCCATGACACCAGGCTACCAGTTCTTAATACTCCACCAACAAATGCAGAGTACACATTCTTTTTTTTTTCAGAGCATATTGATCACTAAGATTACAGATTCAACCATAAAATATGTCTCAATTTCAAGGACTGAAATTGTATTAAGTTTGTTCTCTGAACATAATAAAATTAGACACTAATAACAATAAGATATTTAGGAAAAAACTCCAAATGTTTATAAATAATTATTCTTCCAAACAACTCAAGATTAAAAGGAGGGGGTGGCAAACGATAGAGGTACCAAGGATGGATAACACAGATTCAGAGGAAAATTAAACTTTTAACTTATGTTACATGTGCAAAATGTAATAACAGCCATGTGTTTCAACCATAAAAGTCAAAAAAAGGGGGAGAGGGCTGGGATTGTAGCTCAGTGGTAGAATGCTTGTCTCACAAGCATGAGGCCCTAGGTTTGATCCTCAGCACCACATAAAAATAAATATAAATAAAATAATATATAAAAATAAAATAAATATAAATAAATAAAATATAAATAATAAATAATTTATATTATTATATTTATATATTATATTTATAATTAAATAAATAAAATAAATATAAATAAAGATATTGTGTCCATCTACAACTTAAAAAAAAAAGCGGGGAGAGAAGAAATTTTTAAAAAGCAATTGATCAAGACAGAAAGCTACAGAGAAAATTAATGAAGCTAACAGTTTGGTTTTTTTAAAAAGATAAATGATATTAAATCCTAGCAGAAGAGAGAAAATATAAATTATAAATCACAGGAATGAAAGAGGAAACATCACTAATGATCTTACATACATCAAAAGGGTTAGCACAACTTTTTACAGTAAATTCAAAAACTTAAATGAAATGGTCAAATTCCTTGAAAAGCACAAATGAAAACTACAATAAGAAATAGCATATTTGAATAGCCTATTTTTATGTGGGGCTGAGGATCAAACCCAGTGCCTTGTAACATGCTAGGCAAATGCTCTGCCACTGAGCTAGAGCGCCAGCCCAAATAGCCTAATTTCTATTAAAAGAAAATTAATAATCAAAAGCCTTGTTACAAAGAAAGTTCCAGGCTCAGATGGTTTCATTGATCAAGTCTATGAAACATTGAGGAAAAACCCATAGCAATCTTCACAAACTTTCAGAAAACAAAGGAGGAGGAAACTTTTCCAAACATTTTATGGACTACCAAACCTTATACAAATAAGAACACTACAAGCTTTTAAGACAATATCATTTACAGAAACACACAATTCAATCATCTGTTATCTGCATTAGTTGCAAATGCACACACAATGAACAAATTAAATCCAACAATAAACAAGAAAATACATCATGAATATGGAGCTTATTATCCCAGGAATGCAAGGGGTTTTTTTTTAACATTAAAAAATAAATTTGTAGGGCTGAGGATATAGCTCAGTTGGCAGAGTAATTACCTGGCATGCACAAGGCTTCAGGTTCAATCCCCAACACCACCAAATAAATAAATAAATATGTAATTCAATATTTTAACATACAAAAGAAAAGCTGCATAATTAACTCAATGTCAATACCTTTTCATAATAAAAACTCTCAGCCAACCATGAATAAAAAGGAATTTAATCTGATAAAATCATCTATCAAAAAAATACAGAAAACATTTAACAATATTGTATTTAACACAACATCCCTAACCCAAGGAACAAGACAAGAATGTCCATTTTTAGCACCTTAACACTGTCCTTGAAGTCCCAGCCACTGCAATAAAGGCAAGGGGAAGAGGAGACACGTCAAGATTGTTAAGAGGAGAATTTAAACTCTAAACTCACATAACACAATTGTGTACATGAAAATTTTAAGAAACCTATATCAGTAGAATAAGTGAATTGGTTTAATAAACCAGTCATAAGACATAAATATAAAAAATTAAATTTTATTTCTATGTATTAGCAGCAAATAACTTAAAAATAAATAGAAAAACTCACTATGATGATGAATATTTCCCTCAAATCTATAGACTTAACTCAATTCAATCAAAATCACAGCAAATATTTTTTTCTGGGGAGAGAGAAGCTGATTCTAAAATGTATATGGAAACGCAAAGAATCTTAATAGATGAAACAAATTTTGAAAAAGAACACAGTTGGACTTACATTACCTGACTGCAAAATTTACTACAAAACTATATCAAGACAGTGTGGTAAAAGCATAAGGAAAAAAAACCACAAAATCACTGGAAGAAAACTGGATCCCAAAGTAGACCCATATACATGGCCAAATTATTTCCCCACAAAGATACCAAGACTACCTGGGAAAGAAAATCTTTTCAATAAATGCTGCTAAAATACTAAATATAGGTATAGTAAAGATGAACCTCAAGCCCTACCTCATTCCACACACCAACATTTTTTCAAGATTAATGACAGACTTAAATGCAAAAATAAAACTTTTAGAAAGAGACAAAAGTATCTTTGTGTCCTCAGGGAAAGCAAAGATTTCTTAGGAGACAAAAGGCTTTAAACATAAAAAGATAATTTTGATATATGGCACTTTATCAAAATGTAAAAATTACAAAAGACAAGACAGAGACTAAGAAACTGACAAAAGACTTGGCACCAGAATACATCAAGATCTACAAATCAAAAATTTAAAAAGACAACCCAAATCTAAAAATCTGCAAAGACCTGAACAGTCACAGAACAAAATTATACAAATGGCCATGAAAAAGTAGTCAACTTTATTTCTCAGGAAATACAAATTAAAACCATATGATATGACATTTTATACTCATTGGGTGGTTAAAATTAAAATGACTGACAGGGCTAAGGATGTAGCTCAGTGGTAGAGTGCTTACCTAGCATACCTGAGGCTCTAGGTTCAATCCTCAGGGCAACCAAAATATTTAAACATGTTAAGCAAAAAGTAAAAGCCATAGCCAGGCACAGTGATGCCCTTCTGTAATCCCAGAGGTTCAGAAGGCTGAGGCAGGAGGATCACAAGTTCAAAGCCAGCCTCAGCAAAAGTGAGGCCCTAAGCAACTCAGTGAGATCCCCTCTCTAAATGAAATACAAAATAGGACTGGGGATGTGGCTCAGTGGTCAAGTGCCCCTAAGTTCAATCCCCCTTACACCCCCCCCAAAAAAACAACGCAAAAGCCAGAGACAAACGAATGCACGCTGTATTGTTCCCTAGATAAGAACTTCAACAACAGGCAAAATAATCTGGTGGTAGAAATCAAGAATGTAATGCAGGGGAGAGAGGATGTATTGTTTACAAAACAAGGAAGATTTCTGGGATAAGGAAAATATTTTATATTTTGATTTGGGTTGTGGTTATACAGGGTCAATACATTTGTCAAATTTTTTCTTTTTTTTTTTAACCAAAGATGTTTCATTGTACATAAATTTCACTTTAATAAAAATAAAAGGACTGGGGACAAGGCTCATAGGAAGAGCACTTACAAACATGTATATTACACTCTCAACACCATGGAAAAAAAAGGAAAACTACAGAGACATACCTTGTCTCATTGGTAACACCAAAGCTCACATGCCTATTTGAGATAAAGTTCAGGATCAGTGAAGTATCAGCTAATCAGTTAAAAATGGGCTCTTACCTTGCAAATCCTTGTGGCAATTCTCCAAGGCCATAAAGTGGATAAAGGTATGGGCTTTTGCCATATCTTGCCAAAGACTCACTGTAAAGTTTAATTCTATTAATGGTTTCACAACATGGTTGATCTAAATAGCTAGAAAGAAAATGAATATTAGAAAAGGGTTTTAGTTTTCTTAGTTGCTCAATTTAAAAATCTTTTATTGAAGAGATTTTAATCTATTGCCTTCCTAATTCATTTAAAAGGTTCCAACATTAATTTGAACCAAGAGCCTCTTCTTTCATAGTGTAACATAGCTATATGTTCTGTTAGAATTTCCAATTTGGAGAACTGGGAAATTCAATTCAGTCAGCATTCCAAGAAAAATACAAATCTTAAAAAACAAAAAACTTACTCATCAGTTCTGTAAAGTGCAAGAGCATGACCGGTAAAATCTATAACATCTTGGCCCAAATCAAATCTCTTATACACATCTCTCATTGTGGTTTTCTTAGGATCGATACCCTCAAAAGTTCTAGGATCTTTTTCATCAAAGTTGGCAACATACACTAGGAATTTTCTGAAGCGACGTTTTTCAAATAGTCCCATTAAACCTAAAAAAGAATTTTTTAAAAAGTATACACTCACAATAGGACACTGAGAGATAAAAAAAAAAAAAAGAGAGAGTATGAGAGGAAAATTTAAACATGAATGTCATTAACTTAGCCCCTCTAAGACAAAATGTAAATTAAGATATGAGAAATTTGGATAACATCACCTCCAATTTCACAACACTTTAAAATAAAACCCACACAATTAATATAGATTAGTTATAAAGTCTTTAAGTTTACCCCCAGTTATAAGTAATTACAGTCAGTACTTAAATATGAATTATGTCTCTTTTTTTAAACTTTTTAAAAAAATATTTATTTTTTAGTTGTAGTTGAACACAGTACCTTTATTTCACTTATTTATTTTTATGTGGTGCTGAGGATCGAACACATGGTCTCGCACATGTAAGGCAAGCGCTCTATCACTGAGCCACAACCTCAGCCCCTGAATTATGTCTCTTATTAGATACAAAAAAAGTAAGTCTTTGAAAAAAATATGATCTATGAAGGGAACAATATCAAAGTTCTTCCTTTGATAACCAATCAACACTTAACCAACTACCTAAAATGCTGAATGCTCTTCCTTTTCCTCTTCTGAATGCTAAGACATATTCTGGCATCTAACAGAGAAAGAAATGTGGATGTTGATTGCCCTGTTGGTCACTTACCTTAGAGAAACACTAGATAATCCATTCACTGCTTTTTATACTAAAAGGTGAACAGACAGCTATAAACTACCACTTTATAGACCCTCAGCTTTTCCTACTAGCAGCATGCAGCTACAAGAAAGACAATGAAAAAGAACCTTCTCCCCTCCCTAACCATACAGAATGTTAAAGATCACTAATGTACTCTCTTCTGCCTAGAACAGTGTCTAGCACATAATAAGACATTCACTAAATATTTGTCGGGGCTGGGGATGTGGCTCAAGTGGTAGCGCGCTCGCCTGGCATGCGTGCGGGCCCGGGTTCGATCCTCAGCACCACATACAAACAAAGATGTTGTGTCCGCCAAAAACTAAAATAAATAAATAAATATTAAAAAAAAAAAAAAGACATTCACTAAATATTTGTTGACTGGGTGGATTGATGTCTGAAATTTCTTTCTACTATATAATCTAATTATACTGAAAAGATAAAATGAAAGTACTTACTAGATGCCAGGGCTTCTGCTTCAGTGGAAGGAACCTTGTAGATTTTTCCTCCCTTATAAACAAAGCTCCCTTCAGTCACTTTGAAATCTAGATAGCGAGTGACCTCTGTGTAAAGTAGCATCTTAACCAGCTGACCTAGAAAAGTCATAGAATTCAAACTTTCACTTAAATCTTGCTGCCACTAAAAATTAACAGAAATAAACGCACATTTACTAATACTAATGGCTTCCCAATTTCTTCCTAACATTGTCCAATAGCTCTTACAAAACAAATCTTCAAAGCCATATTTTAAATGGTAAACCAGGGCACATACCTACTGCATAGTTAGAAGTTTCTTTTCTAACGTTATGACTTCAGCGTTAATAATTCTTATGCACTTGCTTTGCCAAGGGTAAAAGATATTAGAGGCATGAGATTTAGAATTGCAGTAATACTGCAAATGGATTTAAGCTGCTTAACAGTTTCTATCATATTTCAAAGAAACAACTCCCAAAATATTTCAGTTTCCAAGTCAATTTATATTTATTAAAGTGAACATCAACACCAGATATAGAAAGAGTCAGGCATGCAAGTAAAAATATTACCTTCCTATAAGCCTAAAAATTCTTATGTAAAAAATAGCAAACTTGTGAGACCAAAATTATTTTAAAGCTGATTTGAAGATACACACACTAGGGTTGTCAAAAAGATCAATTTTTTTTTTCTTTTTTGAGAGCAAGAAATAAAGTATTGTGAGACTTACACAACCGGATATTAAAATATAATTATAGTTGTACAGATATTACTATACAATTATATTAGCTGGTTCCCAAATTGGGGGAAAATAATATGTAGATACCACATGTAAAAATGTAATGTGTTAAGAAATTAATGTTTGGTAAAATTTAAAATCAAAATAGAAAAAAAAAAAAGAGAATGGTATTGAAGGACAAGTGGTTGGCCATTTTGAATAATAAACTTCAATCTCTACTTGTTTGTGTATGACGGGGTGCGTGTGCGTGTGTGTGTGTGTTCCCAGGGACTGAACCCAGGGCCTCATACATGCTGGAGAAACACTCTACCACTGAGCTACATACACATTCAATCTCTACTTTTCAATCAATAGGACAACAAAGCAGATATATTTCATACAATAGATGAAAATATTTATAAAAATTTATGACAAAAAAATGAAATTGTCAAATCATTAAAACAACCAGTAGTATTCTAATAACTTGAGACAAGATGGAAAGAAAATTTCAAAAATAAACCATCCTGAAAATAAAAACCAATGAAATGAAAAAAGCTCAACCAATATGACATGAAAAAAGCCTTGAGTATAGAAAAAATTTTAATGATTATTAGGCAAATTGCATAACTTCAAAACAATAATCTTAGTTATAAAGAGCTCTTTCACATCAATAAGGAAAAACAAAAAGCTCAATGGAAAAATGTACCAGCACAAGGCTGGCCAATTTACTAAATAGGAAAGTTAGACAATAATATGTAAACCTCATTCTATCCTCTAAAAAAAAAATAGATATTTTTAAAGTTCAGATTTACCTCTCAATGACAAAATATCAACCAAAATAAATAATATTAAGGGTCGATAAGATACTAGGAAATGGGTAGGATAATATCACTGGTAAAAATAAAATGTGGCAATAAAAAGGAAAAGACTTTTTAAAAAGATCATTATGTTTGTCCCCATAATAACAATTCTGAGTATAAAACGGGGTTTGTCGCGTGTGCATGCATGTTCATAACATACTGGCTAAAAAAAAAATGTTAATTGGTACCAGAACCACTATGTCATACAACAGAATATTAACTAAAATCTAGATGGTGAGATTATAATTAGGTAAATTTGCTTTTCATTCTACTTAACTGCTTCCTAGTTTAAATATTACTTAAGCAAAATTTTTAGAGTTTACCCCAAAATAATTTAGCAAATTTTAGAGAAAATTCAAATAAGATCTCTTTCTATTAAAACAAACAATGTAATAGAAACAAAAGAATAAAAGGAAAGGGTAGCACATACTTTATTCATAAAACATAGACTTTGATAACCAAGAACTTAGTTTTCCAATGTCACCTCAAGTACTAATAACACAGTAATTTAAAAAGATATTTCATGCCTCTATGATGAGAGAAAATTAATATGAAAAATAATTTTACAAGCCTACACAAGAAAAACATTAAGATGACTCAGTTTTTAAAGGACCAGTTATCTAAAATTGTCCACAAAGCATAGAGAGGGAAGTCAGTTACAAATGTTTACGATTCTGGTATGTACTACACCACATCCTAATTGTACCAATGTTTATAGCTATGTCAAATGCTTCCAATTTTATTTTACAAAACTTACATTTACAAAATGCTTACAAAATTTTGGCATGTATCTTGCTACATCTTAACTTTGTTTCTCTAGGGCTGAGGCTGGGGCTCAGCAGTAGCACATTTGCCTGGCATGTGTGAGGCACTGGGTTTTATTCTCAGCACCATATATAAATAAATAAATAATATATTTTTTTAAAAAAAGGTCTATCAACAACTAAAAATATATTTGGAAAAAAAAAAAACACAAAAAACTTTGTTTCTCTACAGCCATTTACTAATAAGCCACACACACTTCTCTCCATTCTTAACTTACTGACTCGAGACACCTCTAATGGACCATATCATTAACCATACTATTGCCATTCAACAAAATCCAGTTCCTCACACACAAATAATATTCTCTCTTTGAGAGGTAGTTTCTACCTCCAAATATTTCCAGTATACTTTCATAAATTAAGTTAGAATTCTTTACCATTAGCCATAAGAAACTTGGGAATTAAGTCAACATTCCAGTCTCTTCCTCTCCCCATTGATGTTGGTGGTGGTCCTGGTAATTTAAATCTTTTGTATAACTAAAAGCAAAACAAAAAGTAACAAAATTTAATTTTCCATTATTTTATATAATACTTTTGATTTATGTGGTTTTGGTATAATAATAAAATACTACTACAATAAGGCAAGGTAGGAGGGCATTTCATATTTTATCAGATAAAATGTTTATCAAGGTCCCAATACATACATAAATAAGACAGATTGATCAACTTGTGAATGCTAAAATAAACAAAATATTACATAAGTTTTTAATTTGTTTTTTTAGTAGCAGTAAAACAAAACAGGAAACTATTTGTTAGTGACACTAGTAGTTTTGTAGGTACATTTCTTATTGGTAGAACTCATTCTTCCCCCACATAAAAAGCTAACAAAAGATTTATGAAGCTGCTTAGTAGTCTTTTTGTTTTGTTTTTCAAACCACAATTAACTAAAGGTTCAAGCATTGCATTTTTTTTGTTTCTTCTTATTCTCATCTTCATTCAAAAGTTTTCTCACTTCTTTTTTCTTTTGAGAAGATTAGGCTAGTTTGTAAGAAATTGTTGTTGATTACATTACACTGCATCATATTAGGGGCCATGTAATGTCTAGTTACCCCACCCTAACTTTGCTTCTGTAGTTATATTAGGAGTTAAAAATAAATTTTGGATCCTTCAAACTAGAAAAGATAATTAAAACTAATTCTAGTTAACATAGCTTTTTAAGTTTCATTAAGGTATAACTGATATATAAAAAAGGCACACCCTTAACGTATATATTCTGATGAATCTGGAGAATAGTATATGGCTATGAACACCATCGAAAAGTATCAAATATATCCATCACTCCCCAAAACTTCTTTGTGTTCTTTTTTTTCTGGGGGTTTTGGTTTGGGGTGTTTAGCAGTAGGAACAGCTAACTTATAACTTCTGAGTAGAAACTTTGATAAAAGGAAGCCTGCAGTTTAAAATTTGAGAATATTATTTCAATTTCATGAATCTTACTGATAACATAAAACAAAGTTGGTAGATACATAATAAAAATTCAAGTCTCTGAATATATTCACCATAAGAAAAAAATTTTTAAAAGAAAAAGGAGAAAGAAGAAAATGTGTTAAACTTATTAAAGATCAGCTAATAAATGTGCTCAGTGTGGAAGGAATGGTGACAGCAAATCCCTCCACAGACTGTATACAAAGAAGAAATTTGGTGGCCATCACCTGAACCAAGAGGTCCAAGTTATAAGCATCATTAATGGTGGATATATGCGGATGTTCAACAAGCCCCACACAGAGAAATTTATAAGTGAGTTTAGTATAACACACTTAGTGCTTCATGTGCAGCTGGGGATGTAGCTCAGTGGTAAGGAGTTTGCCTCGCATGTTCAAGGCCTAGGGTCTGATCCTTAGCACTAGGAAAACAAATTTTTTTTTATATATGTTTCAAGTGGCCTTATCCTAAAAAAGGAGAAAATAAGACTACTAAAGCAACGGGAACTAAGCTTAGAATTGTACAACACAGGTTCACAACCAAACCCTGAGATTTTAACCACACAGAGACTATTTTGTAGCCTGAAAAATGAGGATAAAAATATGCCTTTGAGGAGGCAGATGGGAGAAGAAGGCGTGCCAAGTAGCTTGGAGAAAAGTTGTGGATAGGGGCGGGTGGAACAACGCGAAAGGCAGAAAGAGCTACGCGTAGCCGGGCCCAGGCTCCGCGATGGCCGATCCAGGTCCTGTCTATTCTCTGCTCGCCATCCTCCTCGCTTTCCTCCTCGCCAGCGCCTACCTGATCGTTAAAGAGTTGCATGCTGAGAATTTGAAAAATGAAGATGATGTAGATACTGGACTATTAGGATTCTGGACTCTACTTATAATATCCCTAATTGCTGGAGTCTCCTGTTGCAGCTTTTCTTGGAAAGTTACATTTTGATTCTTTTGAACCAGGAATGTTTCCTCCTACTCCTCTTTCACCTGCCAGGTTCAAGAAACTGACCGGACATTCTTTCCACATGGGCTATAGCATGGCAATTTTGAATGGCATTGTAGCTGCTCTTACTGTGGCATGGTGCCTCATGTGAAACCACACTGGAACGATATTTTGGCAAAATTGTGATTATTTTGTAATAACAGAAAAAAAAAAAAAAAAGAAAGAAAACATTGCCTGCTCAGAATACTAAGAAGTCATTATATGGTTCAGATACATATCATAATCGTCATCATCATGAAGGACCTTTTAAAACGTCATTCTGGAGTCTAGGCATTAAAAATATCTTGAGTATTAAGTTTCGAGTACTTTTTAAAAAGTATAAGATTCTTACCTCATTCTTTTACTTTTGTTTGTGTGTTTCTTATAAAATATAGAAAACATTTTAATGGAAATCAAACTTGGACACTTGAATACAGGATAATGCCTACCTTTCCATGTATATATACTACAATTTTGCTAAGAAATACTGATTAATTGAGATAGAAATATTTCTTTCTTACATATTACATTACGAAAACAAACTGCCTACTTTCCTGACATTTTATAGAAGCTACTTTTAAATAAAAATATTTAGTTTTTGATATTCATATAATAGAAGGTGCATTTATATCTTTTATGAGGCATAGTTCCTTATGTTTTTTTAACATATTTTCCTACTACATTTTGAATCTACTTTTTTTTTTTAATTATTGCATCTAGACAACTTTAAATTTTATTTCTTGGCTTGTGCAAAACTAATACCTGCCATTTATACTAAATATTTTTGTCTGAAACTAATAAGCACATTGATGTAAGTTTAAAATTAAGTAAATTTATTTGTAAAAAAAAAATTACTGAAAAGATAAATTATTTCAGTCATTAAACTATTAAGAATTCGAGACTATTCATTGTTTCTATTTTCCAACATTTTACATATTTATCTTGTTGTAAATATGGTTACTTCATCAGAACTTATTTTGTTTTTAATAAATGAAAACCTGAATTTTTTGTATGTAGAAATACTTGAATTAGTATATTTTTTAATCTCAAAAATTTAGTTACCAAAGTAGAAAGGCTATGTGTGTGTGATAAAACTATATTTTATATATAGAAAAAAAATATATGCCTTTGAGTGACTGAGAGAATAAATAAGACCAAGTGGAAAGCATTGGCATTGTGCTTGGTATGTTAGGCCCCCTGCTGTCAATCTTCCTAGTCTATATTCTGTTAGCTTTGAGAGATAATAGACACTAGATGGCAACAAAAGGTCACAATTAAAACTTCTACAGCTCCCAAAAAGAAGCTCCTACAAAATTATGTGCTCAAGACTTTCTACTCAGTAAATTAAAATAAATAAATAAATAAAACCATCTCTCAGGATTAAAATGAAGATTTATTAGGAAAACACTCAAAATACAAAAGGCATGTTTATTTTTATTAACACTTACATCTTCCAGTGGTGTTATAGATGCACTCTCTCCTCCATAATATGGGTTTCGATCCATATGAAGAACCTTCTTTCCATTCACTGACATTATACCAGACAGAATACATTCCTACAGGGAAAACATAAGTATCTTTAAAAGAAGGCAAATCCCACAACATATTTAAAACCTTCAAAAGTCAGTCATTAAGAAATTAAGAATTCTCTTAGTTAAAAAAAGAATTCTCAAGCTGGGATAGCTCAATTGGTAGAGTGCTTGCCTCGCATGCACAAGGCCCTGGGTTCAATCCTTGGCACCGCGGGGTGGGGGGAATCCTGGTTATATTTATGCAACATGACATATTCTATGAAGAAAACTCTGAAGTAACCAAGATTCAAAGTGTGCTCTTGGATCCCAGTGGGTCCCAAGATAAAACTATTTTCATAATAACACCAAGAACATTGAGTCACTTTTAAAAAACTAGGTTTGCATTTTGCACTGATGATGCAAACTCGATGGTGGATAAAACAAAGACAGAGGCTCTAAACTAGCAGTCATTACATTCTTCTCTAACAGGCACTTGCTTAAGAGATACCTTTAATGAAGCATGGAAATTAACTATTAAAATGCATACCCTTTAATATGTCTTTTTATCTTCTGTATAATAAAATGGGAAATACACATTTTAAATTACTTACACCTCAGGATTAAGTAAGCTGAGCTAGCTACTTTTTTCACAGATCATCATTTTGATTTTAAAAACCAACTGACTGACAAACTATGATTAATTAGGCTTAGGTATTTGTCAGGCATTTTCTCAAAAATGAATATAAAGGAAAGTAACTGACATTATTTGTTGCCAATAACAAGTTAAAACTGTGAATGATAATTAGAATTTTTGAAAACCTGGGCATGTATGTCAGGTCCCTAATACTGACTTTTAAATGACATTTCAGTAACAGTATTAACAAATATGATTTTTTTAAATTGGAAAATGAAATGTGTTAACATTGGAAAGATTTGCGTATTTTCCAAATGACATAGGAAAAATGTTATAAAATCATGCAGGAGAAAAAAGGGAATTCACAGTGCAAACTTTACCAATGGATTTTAATGTATCAGAATATCAAACCATTCCTGGGCATAGTGGCACACGCCTGTAATCCCAGCGGTTCGGGAGGCTAAGGCAGGAGGATGGCAAGTTCAAAGCCAGCCTCAGGAAAAGCCAGGTGCTTAGCAACTCAGTAAGACCCTGTTTCTAAATAAAACACAACATAGGGCTGGGATGTGACTTAGGGGTCGAGTGTCCCAGAGTTTAATCCCCAGTACCACATACAAAAAAAAGAATATCAAACCATTGATGAGTTGTTGGGTTATTATTGCAATTCATCTTTTCAAAAATTGATGCTAGTGTTTTCATGTACGTAAAAGAATTTCAACAAGAATCTGAAAGACTATATTATTATAATCCTTTCTGGATCCAACTACACTTTTGTGTGGTCTCATTATTTTCATAAATTTCAGATAGACAATTATCACAACAGACTGAACACAGGAGTTTTTATAAAGTCAGACATTAAAGAGATCTGCAGAAAATATAAGACAATAATGATCTCATAAATCTTGATTTTGAAAAATAGTTACATTTAATAAAATTGTCAAGCATGTTAACATGTAATGGATTTATTACTGGTTTTTAAAGTAGATTAATTTTTTTATTTCTGTTGATGTCTAATATGACAGAAACAATCCTTATAAACAAGTTTTTTATGATCTTCAATTTTAAGAGTGGAAACAGAATCTACACCAAAATGTTTGAGAAATAGAGCCCTAAGGAAGAAGCATCCAGGATAAAAGCATCCAAGATAAAGGATAACCATTAATAAACTGACAACAGAATTCCATATACCAGAATTTTGTGGATCAGTGATTAATTTTTTAAGAAGACAAAGGAAATTCCACATATATTTATAAATTTTAGAATTTCTCAAGTTTGCCCAAAATACTCTATATGGCAGAGAAGTATAATCTCATTCCCCAAATAATCTATTTGACTTTGAAATATTTATTTTTTAACTCATACAATTTTCAATTTTCCTCTATAATGTATGTATTCATTTGATATTTCTTAAATGATTAAAACTATCAGATTCATTTTTAGTATACAAGTATGCATAGTTTTTTGACTCAAGAAACAAAACATTATGTTCTGAAAGTCACTCATGCCGTTTCACTCATAACCACCATCATCACTCTTATGGCTTCTAACAGCAACAATTTGTTCTGTTTTTGAACTCCATATAAAAGGAATCATGTGGTATTTATTTGATCTGGCATCTTTTATTCAACATTATGTTTAAAAGATTCATTCATGTTTTGTGTGAGGTCTAATTTGTTTATTCACATTGCCACAAAGCAGGGATCCCTAAGGTACATGATCCAAATTCAGCATGCAGACTACTGTTTTTAAATATAGGTTTATTGGTAAATATCCATGCCCCATTTATGTATATATTATGCAGTTATTTTCACACTTCCCTAGTTCAGTAATTGTGATAGAGATCATATGGCCCGAAAAACCTAAAATATTTACTGTTCTACACCAGTTCAGAAGGAATATGTAATCCTGCAAGCAAAGAATATTAAAGTGTAGATCCTGATTTGGGGCACGTCCTAAGCAGATCCTGAAGCTTCTGAAAGTTCAGTTGATCTATGGACCATACATACACTGGGTAACAAAGCTGTAAAAGTTTCCCCTGAATGGACATACCACATTTTCCTTATCCTTTCTACTATTGGTCCACAGTTGGAAGTATCCAGTTTTTGACTATTACAAACAATGCTCTATGAACACTCTAACATGACTTTCAAGTATACATTTCTGTAGCTAGCTATCAAGGAGAGCAAATACTGTGAATCAGCTTTCCAAAATAGTTGTATAATTTATGCTTTTGAGAGCATTATATGAAAAATGTCCTTGGAGTTTCAAATCCTTGCCCAAAACTTGATGTTGTCTTTAATTTTAGCCCATTCTCATTAAGATGAATTTCTTATTAATTAATGAAGTTCAGTACTTTTGTATTTGATGAAGACTAGATATCTTTTTTTAATAAGTTTCCTTTCAAGTTTTTTACTCACTTTTTATAGGCTTCCTGTCATTTTCTTATTGCCTTATGAAAGTGCTTTAAATATTCTGTTAAGTCCTTCCTTGGTTCATGGAACACAAAGATTTTCTTCCATTTTGTGGCTTGGTTTTCATTTTCTTAATGATATCTTGGTAAACAGAACTGAAAGTATTTTACAACTACAAAAATCAGCCCTAATATCATCTAAAACAGCTAACTTGCTAAATAAAGTACTAACATATATAGTTCAATATAATATGTGAAAGTAAAATAATATGTATATCTTGAAAGTAGGTTCTTAAAAAAATTAAAAAACAAAACAAAACAGGAAGACCCCTCATATTCCCAGCTAACAAAGTAGACTCAGGGTTAAACTTTTGAAGAGAAAAATCACAGCAAACAACTTTTGAATGTTGCGTAGCTTCCACATATAACTTTTCGGGGACCTACTGGATTTAAAGCAATCACTGAAAGCTGAGAACTAAAATAAAGGGGCCCAATAATTGAATGATGCAGCAGAATCAAAGAGCTGACAGTAACTACCTTCAAAGTTATCACCTGGAACAAATACAACAAAAGTTAACTGAAGCTAATAAAAAATCTGCAAGTCCATTGATTCTTCTAAACCAATAATAAAAGATTATTTCTACATTGCTAAAAGGATATATTATATAGTACAATATAGACCCTATCTCTATAAATATGGCTGGGGATGTAGTTCTGTGGTTAAATGTCCCTGTATCCAATCCCCAGTATGGGGAAAGGGGGTGGGGGTCAAAGTTCCTACAGAGCTTACTAGGTCTTAATGGCTTCATTTGGTTATAGCTTAAGACAATAATTAATCCTCGTGATGTGAATTAGTTATAAAGTAAATTAATAATATTCTTTAGTTTGTTAAAGAAGTTTTGATATCATTTAGAAAGTTTTTTACCCAAAAGCTATAGTTCTTTAAAGGGATAACTCACAATTCCTTATATATAGAACACTCATTTTTTTCCCCAAGACAGAATAAAGACTTTAGTTTTTAACCAAATCATTTTAGGTTTTCTTTACTATCAATATAGGTTTTAGGTTTTCTTTACTATCAATATCTGTGGATTAAATGAAACTAATGGATGTTATCTGACAGCAGGCTCATATTTTACAGTTTTATACCATTTGTAACATTATTGTACAACAGTCCTAAGACTCCTTATAGTATAACTTTTAAATTTTGGAAATGTGTTAAATTTTTTAATTCAATATGCATGTTGTAGCAAATCTATTGTTTGTAAAAACAATAAATAAAATGGAAAAAATTGTGAATTAATATGAGCTAATTAGACTTAACTGATATAAACAATGCCACTAAAGCAATATAAAAATCTCCAACAGTTCTTCACACTTATTTACAAGTAAAAGTTTCTGACAGTCAAAGTACAGACACAAGGGAACATCATATAATATGTAGTATCCATACCTGACAACATATGCCTTTATTAGGGTCTTAAATCTTAGGCACTAAATATTTAGAAGCCAAAAATTAAGGAAATAAATTGCATGTTAACTCTAGATACTCAAAGTTAATTTGGAACTGAAGGTTTTTAACTTTGGAGTTCTCCTCATTGAACTGCCAGTCATCTGAGTCCTAGTATCACTAAAACTCAGAATCCCCCTGTTGTGACTACTCCTACCAATGATGGTAACAATGTGATTGCCCTGAATTGATATAATTCTCAAAAGAACATCTCACAAAATAATGTAGGAAACTAACAGGAGATTAAAGAGTTATCATCCATAGCTATAAAATGACAACCAAAAATGGTAAGTATGTATCCACCATTCATCAAAAAGTTCACAGTCCAAATGCAAATTTAAATGAAGTATATTATCTTGTTTGTTATCCTATAAGACTGTGTATCATCTTTGATACAAAGTGATGCTTCTGAACTAGGCAGGTGGAAACCTGCATGATGATGGATTTGTACTCACTTGTCTATGTTCAACTAACCTGAATCATGAGTAAATTTGAAAGATTAGCAATAATCATAGAAAAAAAAGAGTGGAACTAACTGGTTCTTACAACACACTGGCAGCAACAGTACACATTCCAACGGCCAAAATCCACCACAAACTACTAAATTCAGCTTGAGATCCCAATTAGGTACTTAAAAAAACAAAAACAAAAACCTGTAGAGGGTAGGCCTATTCATTTAGGCATCCAACATTCTTCCCAACTTAGCATCAAAAAAGAAATTCAACCAAATTTCCCACATTTAAACAACCAAATGACTTTCTGGAGAAGTAACTGCATCTGTTTGGTACTATTTCCTAGACTGTCACAAGTCTATTTCTGGACTGGTCAAATATAATAAAATATTAAGAAATGAGTGTTCAACAATCATCATAAATTACTATAAACAGAAAGATAACTTTTTCCTTTAAAAAAATTAGCCAAATAAAACGTCAAAAGTTTTCTCTTACCTAGAGAAATCAAAAATAGTTATTTTATAAAGTGTTATCTTTATAAAAATTAATTTGATCCTAAAAAAACATATTTCAACAAACTTGAAGAAGTGATTTATATTAAATGACTCAGGCATTTGAAGTCCGGCTATAAGGAATTCACAAGATTTACAGTGTTCATCTGGATCAGTATTCATAATGAAGTAGCCTTGTCAAAATTTCAGCTGATAGTTAAATGTTTCTGTCTACAAATTGGAATTCTTCTGCAAGAACAGTCCTTCTTTTCTTTTAAAAAGCAACAGAAAAGGTACTAGATACAAAACCTGCCTGCATTATTTGCAAAATATTATCTAAAGATCTCTAAGCAGACAGATGCACAGAAAAATAAACCTACTATGGTATTAGATATGCTTTGCATTTGTGTTTTAGTAATTCACTCTTCATGTTATTGATTTATCTTCTAACTCCCTGAAGGGAGTTGAGTAGTAGAAAGATCTTGGCCTCTAGCAATCCATCACCCATCAGTTTCTTAATACAAAGCATTCAGAAGAGACAGTGGAGGCAGGAAGCAAACCAAATAAAAGGGAAAGATGCAGGTGCAAAAGCATCTAACATCCAAGTTTTGAGAAAACTAACTTCCAATTCTACTGATGCTCAGTAAGTGGGTTAACAAAGTGCTTTAAAGGAATCAACTTACTGGGAGGAAGAGGGACTTAAAAAAGAAAGAAAAGCTAATTTCTGCATTTTCTTCAAAAACTTAAAACTCTAGCAATTAGAAAGAAGTAACTATTCGATGACTTGTCACGAAACCTCCCTGGTTTGGCGGCCAAGACTGAGTAGCAGTGGCTGCAGACTAAATAGGAAACGCCACTGCGAGCGGTTTACACCCTCCCCCCTCTGCCTAGTGCTTCTCCGCTTCCAATCGGGATAGGTCACAGACCCAAAAGGGAAGTGGAGGAGCAGCGGCACCCCAGGGCAAGGTTTTTTCCCTTTCCTCTTCATTCCTGCAGAAGGGTGAAGCTTCTTCTCACCTGCTTTTATTCGGCCGTTATTACCCGACTGACTAGCTCCACAGATGCACCGCCTGGGTTTCCATTTCCTGCTGTTTTGCTGCAAATTTGGAGAATGCCCGCTTCCTTCAAACCTGTTCATTTCCACTAGCCACGTCCCCCTCCCCGAAAACCAAAGCCGACGACGAAAAGACAGCCCTCGAGGGGACTCAGGCCGGCAGGTCTCGGACGCTGGGCCGTCTTGTGCCCGGGGGGTGCATCCACCGCCACCCGGGTGGCCGGCTGGGAAGGGAGTCGCGGCCAGGCCGGGAGACCGGGCGAGGGGACGCCCCCACAGGCCCGCACATCGCGGGCCGCCCCGCACCCTCCGCCCGCAGCTCACCGTCAGGCCGGTGCCCAGCACGATCACGTCGTACTCCTCATTCATGGCGGGGCAGGGCGAGGATCGAGGATCCGGGAACAGAGAAAGCGCAGAGGCTCTGCGACCACCCTAAGAAGGAGGTAAGGTGTTCAAGCCGTTTGGGGCCCGAGGGAAAGGGAAGAGCGGAGGGGAGGTAAAATGGAGCTGACCGGGAGGCGAGGCCGACCGCCACCTCAGACGGGAAGAGCTGAGCTGGGCAGGACGGGGAGGGAGGGCCGAGAGGAGAGGGCGCGGCGGGCGGTGACCGAGCCTCCGCAGACGGGGCGGGGCCTGCCGAGAGGCCGCGAGAGCCGCCAGTCACGCGCTCCCCGTCCTCTCATTGGCTACGTCCCTGTCGTTCGCCCAACCTTCTTCTTTCCTCGCCAGTCGCGAGAGGAGGGCGGGATGTCGCCATTTTGGCTTCCCGTTCCCCGCCTGTCCTCTGCCACCGTGGTTTGGGCGGCGGCGCGCTGGCCCGGAGTTGAGTTGCGCGAGAGAAGTGGGACCCTGACTGTGGTGCGTTTGTCACTTTCATGACTCCCGCGGCTTGGGCAAGAGCTCGCTAAATCCAAGGGCCAAAGCCAGGCCGCTGCCCTTGGACTTTGAGCTTGAGCCGTTAGGTGCATGTGTGGCCACGTGGGTGCGGAACTCCCATCTGGGACGCCTCTTGGGGGCTGCCAGCTTCGGTCGCACGCTGCAGCTTGGCGCCTGCTCCTGTCCACATGGCAGAGAAGAACAGCACTTCGTGCCCCGTGCTGTTCTTATGGGTTCTGGGAAGTAAATTTGACTTAAACTGGTTTCCATGCTGGAGAAAATTTGGCCCCAAGTAGCCTCCAAAATGAGTGACCGGCACCCTAGCTTGATGTGCACACAGGTCGTAACCTAACTTAAGAGTATACCCTGGTAACCAAGCAACTGAGCCTCAGCCAGTCTCGGGCTGAAGGCTGCCAAATTGCGCCCTAATTAGGCAAGTGCTGAATTGCACTACTCGAGTAATCTTTGTACATTTCCTGTTTTTCTGGTTATAAATACAGTTCACCACGTTGTAGGTGCGGGGCATTCTGAACCATTATTGGCTTGATGCACTGCCTAGTTCCATGTATTTGTTGTTTAAATAAGCTTTTAAAGTTAATTCATCTTGGTTTTTTGTTTAACAAATTGGCATAGTTAGTAGGGTCCAAAGTAGAACTTACATTGTTTCCCAGAAGCATCAAGCCTCTGCACGAACTACCCACAACCGCACTTTGGGCCTGCTGATGTCTTAAAGCATCTAAAGGCCCTGGGTTAAGTTTCTTGGATCTCATGCTTCCACTCATTTCGGGTTTTCAGCTCTACAAGTTTATCTGAGCAAACTTTGTTATTCTTTTCTCTTTCTCCCCTCACCCTACTTTCTTCCCACCCCACTTTCCTGAATTGGATTCAGTTAAGACGCCTCAGTTGTTTTTTAACAGACAAAATATGAATTGGGTTTCAAGTCAAATTGGACTTAACACTTTTAACTGGAATAGATCCAGTTAAGGGACTCAGATAGATTGTTTTTTGTTTATTTGCTTATTTTGGGTTTTGTTTATTTCTCCAATTATTTATAGGTTCTTCACAATTAAAGAATTGTAAAACTCCACTTTCTGGGACTCCCATCTAGATTCATGTATTAAAATTATGGGCCCAGAACGTGTGCATTTTGGGGATATTGGATTACTCTAACTTTAAACAACTTAGAAAAGCAGTGGCACTGGTTTTAATTTGGAGAGAATTACAAGTCATATGAAAAACAGATTTTTTTTTTTTTAAATCCTGCTAAAAGCCAGCTACCTAGGCTCACACCTGTAATCCCAGTAGCTCAGCAGGCTGAGACAGGAGCATTGTGAGTTTAAAGCCAGCCTCAGCAAAGGAAGGTGCTAAGCAACTCAGTGAGACCCTATCTCTAAATAAAATACAAAATAGTGCTGGAGATGTGGCTTAGTGATTGGGTGCAGTGAGTTCAATCCCAACACCAAAACAAAACAAAAAAAACTGCTAAAACAGGACAGTACTTGCCTAGCATGTACAAGACATTGAGTTCAATTACCAGCACTGAAAAGAAAAAAAAAAAACTGATAAAACAATAGAGTATATTTTTTTAATTCTTGTGTAGACACATCTAGAAAACCTAATGCATCAGAAATTGCTTCCTTTTTTTTTTGAAAAAGCAGTTAAGGGGCTGGGAATGTGGCTCAAGCGGTAGCGCGCTCGCCTGGCATGCGTGCGGCCCGGGTTCAATCCTCAGCACCACATACAAACAAAGATGTCGTGTCTGCCAATAACTAAAAAATAAATATTAAAAAAAATTCTCTCTTTCTCCCTCTCTCTCTCTCTCACTCTCTCTTTTTAAAAAAAAAAAAAGTTAAGGGTTGGGCATTGGGGCTCAGTGGTGGAGCACGTGCTTCACATGTGTGAAGCCCTGGGTTCAATCCTCAGCACTACATAAAAATAAATAAAGGTAAAAAGAAAGGTAAATAAAGAAAAAGAAAAAAAGGAGTTAAGCTTTAAGCAACAAACTAAGGGCATGATGAAAGAGGTCTGTACTTTAATAACTGAACTAAAACCCTGACTCTTCTCTCTGTCTTTATCTAAATACTCTTGATTCCACTAACCCTTTATCCAGTTGCCTTTTTTCTCTGAAGATAGAAAGACAAATGCTAAATAGAGTGATGCCTTCTGACCAACCAAGGTTACCTGCCATCTCTTCTGCCCCATGTTCTGAGACAGAACTTAGAGCCAGCATAAGAGAATCCAAATCTAACAGAAATTCCTCAAAAAAATTTTCCAGAACTTTAGAATTCTCATAGGAACTTAAAATCTGAGACTCCCTGACCTCTACCAACTTATGCATATGACATTGGGACCTGGGGAAGCTTGAAATGGATGACAAAAACAGAATGGAAGGAGGATATTAATAACCCTTTCAAAACTTGTTCAAGGTGGGACAAAGGAAAGGTAGGAAAAATTGTTGACTTTTAGATTGGGTCTCTGAGGTGTTTTTTTTTGTTTTTTGTTTTTTTTGAAGAAGAAGAAGATTAATTCGTCCACTATATAATCCTGCAGGCAAGAGAAGGAAGAACCAGTGCAGATTACAGAGCTCACTTAGAATCACAGTGAAGCATCTGGACTCAAAATATATCAAAGACCATTTCCTGCCATAACTAAAATGCCAGAAAAACCAGGCAGCCATAAACCCTGTCGGGAGAGAATGGACTGTTACAACTATGACTTTCCAGTTATTTTTCCAGCAATTTCTACAGGGAACAGGGACCAAAGGATCTGTAATTGGTCCAGTAGAAGACTTCAGAAGGAAAGCAAAGGACTTTAGGGATCTGGTATGGCATGGGAGACTCACTGAAATAACCCTTGGGATTATCTTTGTGCTTCTTAACCAATGTACTACATGCCAACTTGACAGCTGCAGAAGTCAAAAGGTGATCTGCCTGCATCATGTCTGAGATGAGCACCACCACAATTACTTTATCCCCCAAGAAACTGCAGAGGATAGAACAGAAATAACACAAATTGAAGTTGTAGCAATTTGCAAGTTTGAATATGATGTACTATTTGGTGTAGCAATTGGTTCTTCTGCAAAAATAAGAAGCAGTGTCAAACAAGTCCAGAAGAGATTTAACGCATTTGTGACATCTATTGAAAATCAGATCTTAAGGATTCTGCCAGTTTATTAATTGGTATGTGTTCCATCCTATTACCAGTTGGCTCAGCAATCAATCATGAGTTAGCTAATTTGTATATGGAATAGTAAATAAAAGTTTCACCTAAGAAGTAGTTAATTGAGCATACATGGATGGTTTCCATTTATATCCAAGCAACTACATGTAACACTATCTGACATAAACAATTCATGAATAGTACAGTTTTACTTCATCCTGTTGCCAATGAAATTTCTGCTTTCTTGAAGGCTTCAGAAAATGTCAAAAACAAATTGGAGGGCTGGGGTTGTGGCTCAGAAGTAGAGTGCTCGCCTACCATGCGTGAGGCACTGGGTTCAATCCTTAGGACCACATAAAAATAAAATAAAGACATTGTGTCAACCTATAATTAAAAATAAATATTTTTTAAAAAATGGATTCTGTTTGGAGCAATTCAATATTCTTCAGTTCTAGAATTATCTCTTCAAAAGCTCCCCAACCTCTCTACTGCTACGGACAACTGGATGAAAAAGCACACTCCATCTTATAATGCTTTTGTTCCTCCTGAGAGGATACTAGGAGCAAGTTTAAGAGTCTCTGTACTTTCATTGCTTCTGGTCAGAGGATCACTTATATAAGTGATCAACATGGTTTGAGTCCAAATGATTAAAAAATACTGGTGGAATAATTGTCTTATAATTGCCAAAATTATTTATAATCAATTTTTGGTTTGCCAAACCCATAATCTTGGGAAGACAACAAAAACTTCCACCACCTAATGGACCCTTCAAACATTTACAGATGGACTTAATTCAGTTGACACCCTCAGTGAGTGTTATAGTCAGCTTTTTTGCAGTTGTGACTAAAACAACTGGACCAGAACAACTCTAGAGGAGGAGAAGTTTATATGGGGCTCACGGTTTCAGAGATCTCAGTCCATAGATAACTGACTCCATTGCTCTGGGTTCAAAGTGAGGCAGCACATCATGGGGGAAAGGCTCAGTGGAGAAAAGCAGCTTAAGTCAAGGTAGGTGTGGGAAGTGGCCACGGGGAACATGCACCATTCCAGTGTATGCACCCAAAGAGCCATCTTCTCCAGTCATGCCCTGTCTGCCTGTAGTTGCCCCCCCACTCCAGGTGGTTCATTCAATCTAGGATAAACAGCTCTCAATTTAATTTCATCTCTGAATATTCCTGCGGAAACAGGAGCTTTGGGGAGACACCTCATCAAAACCATAACGTGAACACAATGATATTTTAAAATTGAAATTTAGTAAAGTCAGCCAATTGTATTGCCTTGGCCAAAGGTGTTACCCCTGGCTTTAATAGCAGTCATAACCACTTCCAACTGAAAAATGTAGATTGCCCTTTTATGAAATAGTTACTGGAAAATCCATACCCAATTTGTTAATAAAGCCTCAGGACTTGGGGTTGTGGCTCAATGGTATGGTGCTTGCCTAACATGCATAAGGTACTGAGTTCGATCCCTGGAACCACATAAAAATTTTCTTAAAAATTTAAAGTATTATGTCCATCTACAACTAAACAATATTTTAAAAAAATAAATAATAAAGCCTCAAACATCTACTACTGTCCTAAATAAGTGCTGTAAGCCTTTAATGCCAGAGTGTATTTTCATCCAAGAATAGAAGTTGTTTGTGGCCTACCAAGTAATGGTAACCAGATCTTTCGCAATCTGCAACCTAGAGACTGCATCTTCTACAAGTGACATCAGAGAAAGATTGCTCTTCATTGGAAAATACTCTACCAAGTTGTCATTACTCACACTGTCCCATAGTTTCAAGGCCTTGAATGTTGGTTCTACATCTCACAACTCAAAAGGATCTCTCCTGACACATGCAACTGTACACCTGTTGCAGCCTTTAAAATAAAACCAGGGAATTTTTTTTTTTTTTTTGAGAATTGTGGCATTATATGACATAACTTTCCCAAGATACAGAAAATTTGTCACCATGTAGGCCTTTTCTCCTGTTTTCTGCCATTCTAACCCCTTCCCTTTCCACACAGGGAATTCCACAGAATAGTAATCTTTGGATGGCTTTAATGTAGCAAAACTATGATCTTGCAAGAAACCAGAGTGATTGTTGATTCCGTGGGTTCCTGCCAAAAAAAAAAAATCAGAAAACTAATCTCTTAATGCCAGTTCCTCTTCATATTACAAACAAGAAATGGGAAAGGAAGAAACTCCCAAAGAATAGAATGTTATCCTTGGAATTTTAAATATTACTACTTTGCAGGGCGTGGTGGCGTACACCTGTAATGCCAGCGGCCAGGGAGGCTGAGGCAGAAGGCTCAGAGTTTAAGCCAGCCTCAGCAAAAGTGAGGCACTAAGCAACTTGGCGAGAACCTGCCTCTAAATAAAATACAAAATAGGACTTGGGGATGTGACTCAGTGGTTGAGTGCCCCTGAGTTCAATCCCAGTACCAAAAAAATAAAAATAAATATCACCTTTTTTTTCTTTTCAACGCTTGTGAAAAGAAGTATTGCAACCTTTCTGGTCAATAACCTGATTGTTATTGGGTATAGAAAAACTGTCTGGTTGATGCCTGTACGAAGTATTTTGTGCTTCCAAACAATATTTGAGACTTGGAAACTACCTAAGTAGGTATGAATGATTGCTTATATCATGCCCAGGAGAGGAAAGCTTCTCAGCTTATGACAGAATTAAGAAGTACAGGGTGGGAGGAGGGGTTGGGGAGAGGGAACATGCACTCTTCCAGGGCATGCCCTCAGTGACCCATCCCTACCTGCCTATAGTTACTACCCAGCCATTCAAACTAGGATGGACTAATTGAGTTACATCTCTCATGATCTAATCATTTCACCTCATGGGAGCTTTAGAGGGATGCCTCATCCAAACCATGATATTCAACCCTACCCACAAAAAGCTCTTGTCCATCTCACAATGCAAAATGCATTTAGTTCATCTCCAAGAGTCTCACAGTCTTAATAATTTCAGCATTGTCATAAATCCAAATCCAAAATCTCATCTGAGGCTCAAGACAAACTCAACTGTGAGCCCAAATCAAAGATAACTTACATGTATCCAACATATGCTACAGAGTAAACATTTCCATTTCAAAAAGGGAGAGATGGGGGCATAGAAAGAAGGGTTGAACCAAGGCAACACCAAAATCCAACTGGGTAAACAAGTCCTGTAGCTCCATGTACAGCATTTAGGATACTTGTCTGTGAGATGTTTTTTTGATTTTGTTTTGGTACTGGAGATTATATACCCAGCCTTTTTTTTTTTTTTTTTTGAGATAGGGTCTAACTAAGTTGCTTAGAGCCTCACTAAGTTGCTTAGAGCCTCGCTAAATTGCTTAGGCTGACCTCAAATTTGCAGTTCTCCTTGCAGCCTCCTGAATTGCTGGGATTACAGGCATGCACCACCATTCCCAGCAAGATGTTATTTTCGAAGGGCTTGGGCAGCTCCAATCCTTGGGTCTTGTCAGTTGTAGCATACATTCCTCTCTTTTACCCTGGTTCTCTCTGCACCCAGCAGCTTTCCTCGGCAGACAGTCCAAGTTACTAGCATCTCTTAATTCCTGAGGTCTCCATTCTAGATCTGGCTTCACCTTTACAGTTTAACACACTGTTTTCTTAGGGGCATCCTTCAGGGAGTTTGACCTTGTGACACTTCACCTGGATTTCAAGGCCTTCCTTTGAAATTTCAGTGGAAGCCTCTATGACCCCTTAACTTGAGCATTCCTTAACTTTAGCACCAGGTGGATAATGCCAAGGTCTACTGCCAGCTCACACACTACCTGGGCTGCCTGGAATCATAGCTGCAGTGGCCTTTGAGTGCCTGCATGACTCAGAATGATGGAACAGCTCCTAGGTACCCCATGCAATCAGGGCACCCCTATGATATTGTCCTAAAGGAATTTTCTGTACCATGGAAACTGCAATGGGTGTACTTTTGGAAATTCCTGAGATAGGTCTCTTTCCTATTGTCTCTGTGTGAAGTACTTAGAATCTCTTGAGGTGCTATAATTTCTTCAACAAGCACATCTTCCTCAGCCACAGCTTTACATGCATTCTTTCATCCAAACTGCAAGTTTTTAAAATTTTTTAGCCCTAGTAACTGAACAGGCACTTCACAGAAAAAGAAATATGAATGGTCAATAAATATATGGAAAAAAGTTCAACATCTCTAGCAATTTGAGAAATGCAAATTAAAATTATACCAAGATTCCATCTCACTCCAGTCGGAATGGCCAATTATCAGAATACAAGTAACAATAAATGTTGATGAGGATGTGGGGGGTGGGGAGTACTCTCATATATTGCTGGAGGGACTGAAAATTGTTGCAACTACTCTGGAAAACAATATGGAGATTCCTTAGAAAATTTGGAATGGAACCATTATTTGACACAGTTATCCCACTCCTTGGTATATACCCAAAAGACTTAAAAGCAGCATACTATAGTGATGTGACCACATCAATGTTTATATAGCAGCTCAATTCACAATAGCTAAGCTATAAAACCAACCTAGGTGCCCATCAGCATACAAATGGATAAAGAAAATGTGGAATATATGCACAATGGAATACTACTCAGCCTAAAAAAGAATGACTTCGTGACATTTGCTGGCAAGTGGATGGATCTGGAGACTATTATGCTGTGAAATAAGCTAATACCCAAAACCCAAATGTCAAATGTTCTCTCTGATATGCGGATGCTGACACACAATAAGGGTGGGGGAGGGAAAAATAGAAATTCATTGGATTAGACCCAGAGGAATGAAGGGAAGAGAGGGGGATAGAATAGGAAAGATGGTAGAATGAATCTGACATAACTTTCCTATGTTCATATATGAATACACCACCGTGAAACTTCACATCATCTACAAGCACAAAAATGGGATCCTAATTAAAATAAGTTATACTCCATGTATGTATAATATATCTAAATGCACTTGGGGCTGGGGTTGTAGCTCAGTGGTAGTGCACTTGCCTAGCATGCATGAGGCACTGGGTTCAATTCTCAGCACCACATACAAATAAATAAAATAAAGGTCCATCAACAACTAAAAAAAAATTTTTAAATGCACTCTATTGTCATATGTATCTAAAAATAACAAGAAAAAAATTTTGCCCTGTTTTCTGCTCGAGTCTCAAAGTAAACCCGGCTCAAAGCTGCCAACAATATCCATGCCGACTGAATGTTGTGCTACCTTGAAATTTTCTCCACCAGATTAGTCCGTCATCTTTAAATTCAGCCTCATACAAAGTCTCAAGACATAGGCAAAAATGTAGTCAAGTTCTTTGCTACAATACAACATAAGTGTCTTTTAGTTCAATTCCCAATAGAATCCTCATTTTTCTTTGAAACCTCATGAGCATGGTCTGCATTCCTATCAGTAGTATTCTTCTGAGCTCCCACCAAAATTGTCTGTTAAGTTCTGCTTACAACATTCTAAAATTTTTAGAATTTTACAGCTTGCATCTCTTACTTTTTTTCCCTAAAGACTTATTTATTTATTGGTTAGACATAATACCTTTTTTTAAAATTTATTTTAATGTGGTGCTGAGGATCGAACCCAGGGCCTCACACATGCTAGGCAAGCACTCTACCGTTGAGCCACAACCCCAGCCCTCTCTTAACTTTTCAAAATTTCTCCTACAGACCAGCTTCAAATGCTTCCAGACCTATATGTTCAAGTTAGTCAAAGAAATAACCTCATTCTCAGTACCAATTTCTGTTTTAGCCAGCTTTTGTGTCAGTCTTACCAAAATACTTGATAAGAACAAGTTAGAGGAGGGAAATTTTATTTGGGGCTCATAGTTTCAGAGGTCTCAATCCATAGACAGCCAATTCCATTGCTCTGGTTCCAAGGTGAGGCAGTGCCTCACGTGGGGAGGGCCCAGCAAAGGAAAGCTTCTCATAGTGGAGTCAGGAAGGAGGAGGGTGTGGGAAAGGACCACAAGGAACATGCCCCCTTCTGGGGCATGCCCCATGACCCCTTCCTCCAGCCATATACCACCCTTCTGTAGTACCACTAGTCAGTCCATTCAAACTAGGATGGACTGATTAGGTTACAGCTCTCACAATCTTATCATCTCTCTTCTGAATATTCCTGCAGAAACAGGAGCTTTGGGGGGATACCTCATATACAAACCATAACACTCTGTTTCTCAATTTCCATCATACTTCAAAAACTCTAATCAGTGGGCCACAGATACTTGAATTTTTAATTGTTTGCTATTGATCAGTTGATTGATGGAGACTTCTCTTGCAGTTTCTTGGCACTCTTTGTGCTCACCTAAAGTGTTAAATGCCCATACATAGCTGTTGTTTTCACATTGATCTCATTATAGTTAGAATAATAATATAAGACATATGAGTCATCTACTACTGTAAAGTTATGGACACAATACTGAAATCAAACAGATTGATTATGATGATTGAAGAAACTGGTGTTATGGCCCATGCCCATCATTTTTGTCAATCTCTCAAGGATAAGATGATGACCACAGAGAGGTGGGAGAATTGTAAATTGAAATAAATTTAACCTAAACCTAGCTCTCTACTTGAGCAATAAGATTTGATCCAAAGTATCCTCCATATTTAATAGCCTACTACTATCTTCCTTAATAAACCTTTAACCTAAGAATAGGTTGTTGTAATCTTTAACTTAAGAATGTACCCTGCTAACCAAGGAACTGAGCTTCAGTCAATCTCAGGTTGAAGACTGTCAAATTATATGCCCCAATAAGACAAACAACAAACCGAACCAATCAGGTAATCTTTGTGCATCATTTTCTGGTTTTCTGGTTATAGATACAACTCAGTACCTTATACGTAAGGGCATTCAGAACCATATTTGATACAGAGTCCTGCCCTATTTCTTGCTCAAGTCAACTTTGTTAAATTTGACTCATCTCAGTTTTATCTGTAATAGTGCATGCCCAAATGGGTAACTTAGGAAGGTTGGGAGGAGCAGGGAAAGGCTTTTTTTAAAAAGTCACACTTAGCATAAATAAACTGGAAGGTCAGATTTGACTTGGAAGCAGATATTCACCAACTGGAAACTATAATTTAAATCAGCTATAAAAATGGCAACTGACCAGTACACAAAATGGTTTAAGCCATGAGCACAGAAGAAACACTTCCCTTTTTGCCTTCCTCATCTCTCCCCACACCCCTTTTTCTAGAATAATTATTGAAATTTCCAGCTTTGGTGAGGAGACAGTTAGTAACAGATGTTTTCAACTCAGAAGCAGACTCTGCAGAGGCCTTCTAGACAGTGATTTTCCTACACGCATTGACAGTTGGAAAAATCAGTGTTTTCATCATGTGATAGGTCTGCATACCCAGCAGCCAGTAAAAAATTGGTATTGCCTTCAAAATTTACTTTTAAATATAGCTGGATAAGAGCTATTCAAGGCAAATCTTAGTAGAACTTCATTCATCACACTTAAATAATTCTGATTGAAGAAAGAATATAACCATTTTTTATATTCTTCACCCCATAGAAGGATGTTATATTGGCCAATGGACCTTGTAGAGGGATGGGAAATAAGAAAGTCACTTAAATTTACATACAACCTTAAGTGGATTTTTATATATTTGTGACCAAATTAAATTTCTTAAGACAAATGCCAAGTTCAAATCCTACAAGACTACTAAATCTGGTTATGTAACAATTGGTGAAACAATTTTCAATTGACTAAATAGATGACGCCTTAGGAAGATACTGGTAGCTTCAAGTTATCAGAAGTCATGATACCTATATTATTCTATGGGACAGGGAAGGGTGCTAGAGATTGAACCCAGAGCCTCCTGCATTCTAGGCAAGTGCTCTAACACTAAGCTATACCCCCAACCACTTTTTATTTTGAGAAAATTTCTCACGAAGTTGCTAAAACTAGCCTCTAACTCACGGTCCTCCTTCCTTAACCTTTCAAGTAGCTGAAATTACAGGCATGTGTCATCACTTTTGAAATTATATGAAATATCCATTTTTTAAAACTACCAGTAACACTAAAGAGCCTTCTTCACATTTTGCCATCATCCTCTGAATGTTAAAAAGACTTTTTTTAAGCATATCAGCTGAATTGTGGTACCTTGCTTAATTGAAGGTTATTCATGAATATTCAGACATAGTTATTGAGAAATTTAAAGGCACCAAGATAAGAGAACTGGATTTAGGGCAAACAAGGATGCCTTACACTAAACTTTAGTTTTGTTGGCAGTCCAGGTCCTATGGCCCAGCTGAACAACAAAAAGTAAAATTAAAAAGTGGACTAATCTTTAGCAGAGTCCCTAAAAAGTCTTGTACCTCTTCTTGTATCTTCCATTCCTACCTATTCCAGTTGCCAAGGAACTTGTCAGACAACAAACTATTTATGGTGAAGTGGCATGAAAGTTACTAATTGGTTCAGTGGATTGCAAGACCACAGATGTTCTTAGTTCCTGCTAGAGTGAAACCTCAGGTTTAGGGGAAGTAGATTGATCTGCAGAGAAAAGTAGAAAACACCATCAATCTCAAAAAAGATTTCAAATATTTACACAAAGCAGAAATACATGGGAATCTTATTTGTATTTGGGCACTTGAGGATAATTGGTAATCTGTTTCTACTAAGCCTCCATCTGCACTTTACAAAGAGATTGAATGTAAGGAAAGAGAAAATTAGAGTGAGCCTTTGTCCAGGCCACTTTCCTTTCTCCTGGACACTACAACAGTTTCTCGTCAGTTTTTTCCACCTCTCTTCTTACCCTATCAGTTTGGTCCGTTATCTTCTTAAAACATGAATCAGATTATATCCAGGTTTCTGCAAGTTGTTTTTATTTAGAATAAAAACACAAATTCCTCAATGTGGACTGCACAGGATTATTTACTCTGTATCTCTCTCCAACTTTGTATTGTATGCATGTGTTTCTTAATCATGAATCTATAAGCACACAAGTCTTTCAGTTCCTTGGGTGGTTAAAAATTTTCTGACCAAACTTTTAACAGTCCAAGGGCCTTTGTACTCTGGTTGGTCCCATGGCTACCAACCCTGTTTCTCTTCCCACAGCCAGCTCTTTCCACTTCCCTCAACCACTTTGTTAGTATCCTGCTTATTTATCTATTTGCTTTTTCAAATTGATAATTATTTTTTTCACTTGTCTTTTGCCTGCCAGTTAGAATGTAAAAACACCATAAAGGCAGAGATATCATCATCCCTCACATTTATGCCCATGACTCTCAGAAAATGCTGAGCATTTGGTAGAGGATACGTAAATACTTGATGAATGAATTAGAGACCTGGAAATTGAGCCCTACATTAACAGGGGCTAAATGTGGTAGAGTTCGTACCAGTTCCTCCTGATACTTTTGAGAAGGGTAGCTTCTTTTTTTTTTTTAAAGAAGATACAGTACTGTTTTTTTTAATTTTATTTTTTAGTTGTAGTTGGACACGATGCCTTTATTTTATTTATTTATTTTTATGTGGTGCTGAGGATTGAACCCAGGACCTTGCACACATTAGGTGAGCACTCTACCACTGAGCCACAACTCCAGCCCCAGAGGATATAGTACTATTTTAAGAGGTATTAGAGATAGGGATTTATAAAATACAAATCTGTTTAAAACCAGATTGCTAATGCCATAGAGAAAACTCACATTACACTAGAGAAAAATTTTAATGAAGTTCCAAAATATGTATTTCCTACTATGATGCATCATTTGTCCATACCCATTCTCCCCAAAACTGTTCATATATATGCTCCTCGTCTCCATCTCAGCAGTAACTGATTAATTTCAATCTCTGCCAAAGCCAAAATTCTAGATACCATCCTTGATGCTGCCTTCTCCTATGTCTATTTTGGTTTTCCATTGTTGTATGACAAAATGCCCCCAAATTTAGAGGCTTAAAAAAAGAGTGGTGGCTTAAGACACAATGTATTATCATCTCTTAGATTTGTGGGTCAGATTGGCCAGCTAGGTGGAAATTGCTTGGACCTATCATGCAGTTTTGGTCTGACTGGGGCTATATACAGTTCTTTGGAGGCTCCACTGGATTTGACATCCAAGATGGCACACCTAACATTGCTGATCATTGACACTGTCTGTCAGTTAGGAATTAAGCTGGGACTGTCAACTAGAGCAACTGCCTATGTATGGCCTTTCTTCCATTTGGCTGGCACTTCTCAAAATATGGTGATTGTGTTTCAAGAGCACACATTCCAAGAAATAAAAAATGGAAGATGCCCGTCTCTTAGGTAAGGTCTGGGTCCAGAAACTGATATAGGGTCACTTCTGCCATATTTGCCAGTGATCTACAGAGCATACTCAAATTCAGGAGAAGCTGTAGAACAAATCTCTCAGCAGAAAGAGTATCAATGAATTTATAGTATTTTTAAATATGTCACAGTACCCCATTAAGGTCTAACTATTCCATCTCATAAAAATCTTTCCAGTCCCTTCTCTTCAACCTCACTGCCATTATTCTAGTATAAACCACTAAAGTCTTTCCTGAGGTATGACAACAGCTTCCTAATTGGATACCTGGCCTTCATTCAGTTCAGACTCAACCCTGTTATAGTCCAAGTGATCTTTATTAAAATCAAAATTGATCATACTACGTCTTTAAAGTATTCCATGAGTCTCCATTACTCTTAGACAAGTCCAAATGCCTGATCATTTGCTGACATGAGCTTGCAGGATCTATTGAACCAAATTTCTCCCCACAACTCTCTTTTACCTCTCATCTTGTTTTCTAATTTCAGTTGCTATATTATTGTAAAATACAAAGCTACTTGATAAGAAGCTACTCTAGGCAATTTAAGCAGAGGCAATATAATATAGGGAATTGGTTTCAGAACTGTTAAAACATAGGGGCTAGGGATATAGCTCAGCTGGCATGCACAAGGCCCTGGGTTCAATCCCCAGCACCCCCCCCACACACACACACACAAACAAAACTGTTAAAAAATAGCTGGAGGGACAAAAAAGATAAGTTTGCCCAGTGACTCAGAACTGCATGAACACTTGACAATGGTGTCACCCATTGACCATTTGCTGCTGAAATTAATGAATTCAAAAGCATACACTACTCCATTACTGCCTCTGTCACTGAAACTTGATGTGACCACTGCCACAACTGCCAGTGGAACCAAGTAGCCCCTGCTCACTGGCCGCTGCGGTCACCACAAGTGGAAATACTACCAAAGTGAGGGACTATGGCTTCTCCCTTCCTCCTGTCTACAGTCTTCCACACATGCTTTCCATTGGCAGAATCCAGCCATAAGCTGGATCTGGTAAATGTGACTTGCTGGTTTTCAGCTTGCTGCAATGCAAAGAGAAGCAGGAATAGAGCTGAGAGCCAACAGACAAGCTACTAGCACAACTACAGCAAACATTCTTGTGTTCCAGGGACTCACCATGCTGATTCCCTTCTGGACATGCTTTTCTCTCTGTCTGGAACTTTCATACACATACCCTAACTTCCTGTTTGGCCCTGCTTGTCCTACTTGCTTGACGGCTCAGTGCTGATGTCTCACCTTGCAGTGATAGTTCCTTAATTTTCCTATCTGAGTAAGATTCTTCTATTCTGGGTTCCCATAATACCCTCTATTATCCTTCTCTTAGCACTTGTCATCCTAGATTGTAATTGTTTACTGCTTTGTACTCTTTCTACATTTTGTACTTCTCAGGGGTAGAACTCTACATTATTCAGATTTCCCCCTCACTGTCTAGTTCATAGTAGGCATGCTATGATAAACACAGGGGTTTCTAACCTGGGAATAATTATATTGCCTCTAAATGGCCTATGAACTCACAGAACTATATGTAAAATATAGTGTGTATATGCATTTTACAGAAAGAAAATCCATTATATTAAAGGTCAATGACCCCTAAATGATTAAGAAACCATACATATGAACAAAAGAAAGAGTTCACAATATTCCTGAGACTTAAAGAAAAAGATAGCTTCCAGAAAGAAACTAAATATCAAAAAGACCGTTTCCAGTGACTTGTAAGGATCACAATTTTTATTGAATTCCTGTATAAAGGAAAATGAAATTAGCACCCAGCCTCATAATATAATTGCAAATAGAAAATAATATGCATAGTAGAAATCATTTGCAAGTATGTTATTAGTAGCAGCTCTACAGGGTGCTTTGTACAGAGACCAGATGGCAGTGGGTGGGGCTTGTGCATAGTGGCAGAGCTGGTCATCCAGGTGTCCTGATTCCCAGAAAGTCTGATAAGCACTGCATAAGCATGTTCTACATCCATTTGCCCTTTGAAAAACTTCCACTTGCTCTAGCACCTAACTATAGAGAAGATATAGGGGGAAATAGCATTCATATCATGGAAATGTAATGCAATTCACTATCATTTTATTTTTTGTATTATCCCAAAGACAAGAATAATCCCAATATAGCCTAATGTTTCTTAGATCACTTAAAATCATTCACTTGAAAATTTCTTATATTAACTAAAATTATTTTTGCTGCAAGTAATGAAAATCACGTTTTACATATAAAAGAAAGTTTACTAGAAAGATAAAGGAACAAAAATGTAGTTGAGTTCTGGAAGGAATTAGAAAACTGTGTCTCTAAGTTCAGCCTCTCTCTGTGTAACTTCTTAATTATTTTCCTTCTCTGTGGTTGACTTTTCTTCCCTTACACATGGAGAGTAGATGAAGGCTGGTGGTTTCCATCAGCTGAGTTTACATTATCTCTGTTCATTTCTCAGACCTACAGTAGAGTTTCTCAACCTCACAAAAATTAGGGCAGATGGCTCTTTGCTGTGGGGCTGTCCTGCGCAGTGTTGGAGGTTCAGCGACATCCCTGAACTCCACCCACTGGATGTCAGGGGTGACATCCCACCCACCCCACAAACCTGTGGAAATCAAAATGTCTCCAGGTATTGCCAGTGTCCCTGCTTGATTGAAAACCACTGAACTAGATTATCTTGGCTTTTACAATTCAATATCAAAAATCCAGAAGGGAGAGTCCAGTTGGCTAACCCGTCTTGGGCCCTGTATCCAGTTGATCCAGTTAACAGAGCCAGGGCACAGAACATGTGGCAAAAATAGGATTACCAGGAATTCCCTCCTGTGGAAGTTTGGGCACTTCCCAGAAAAGAGGGGTGGACAAACCTTCCATGACATGACAACTGCAATTCTTTGATCCTAAACATGAAGTTTTTTACCCTAACTCTACACACCTGGACACTTGGGTGGTTTAGGGGAAATGTTTACAGAGATATATTTAGAGATTCTCTATATATACCTTTAAAATGACTTTAACCCAAACTTTTTACTTTAAAATAAAGGACTTTGGGCTGGGGATGTGGCTCAAGTGGTAGCGCGCTCGCCTGGCATGCGTGCGGCCCGGGTTCGATCCTCAGCACCACATACAAACAAAGATGTTGTGTCCGCCGAGAACTAAAAAGTAAATATTAAAATTCTCTCTCTCTCTCAAAATAAATAAATAAATAAATAAATAAATAAAGGGCTTTAAAGGTATAAAAATTTATTAAGAGGGGTACTAGGGATTGAACTCAGAGCCTTGTTTATGGTTGGTAGGCAAGTTCTCACCCACTAAGCTACACCCAGCCCTAAAAATATATTATTTATTTATTTATTTCAGAAGTACTTGTTATATCTGCTCTTAACCAGGTGTTGGCTAGACCTTGGTGGCTAGGAAGATTGAGTCCTTTACAGAGGTTACATTTCAGTTCCAGATTGATTTAAGGATTGGAGTAGAATATCTACCATATGTTCTACTTTGAATTAACACTTTTATATTTTTAGGGTCATTTCTTCTTTCATTATCTAATTACTTTTTATTTAAAAGTTTTTAAATCGATCCACTTCTTTATACCACTGTGGTAACTGCTTATCAGAACTGAATGTTTGTCCTGGTGTTTTTATCAGCAATTCATGAACAAATGGTCCTGATTTACTGGAATAGTCACAATTTTGAACACTGAATCTTCCTTGCCCCAGGCTCATTCTTGACTGCTACTAGAAATAAATAACAAAGTCTTAGAAATGATTTTTTGTCTTTTCCCAGATAACAGAAAAATAAATTGTAATAGCCAGAAAATAAGGATTCACTCTGCAGTGAAGGCTATGTAGATGACCTTGTTAAGTTGAAAATAAGCTAAGTTTACAGAAACTGATCTCTCCCTATCTCCCAAAACAGTGTGCTGCTCTTCCCTTCCTGCCTAAACCACACCAGGATCTCCAGCATATTCTGTGAGACAATAAAGCCTCAAGATGCTGTTCAAAGAAAGTATTTCAAAATTATACAAATTTGAGAAATGCTGCACATTACACCCTTCTTGGGGATAGTTGCAATGCCAATTGACATGTTAAAGGCTCTGAAAAGTTTTCATAGCTGTTTTGGAAAGAAAACGGTAGTATTTCATTAACTAAGTTTATGTAAATCTTATGTCCCCACATTCTATTCCTAGGTATATCCAAAAGAAAATTTCCTGGTATGTAAAATGTACTAAAATGTTCAGATGGTAATATATGGTAGCAAAGAGCTACTTACTTGTCCTTCCTAAAAAAAAAAAGGAGAAATAAAATGTGATGCACAATGACACTTCTTGCAGCTATCAGAAGGGTTAAATAAACTACAATGTAGCAATGTGGAGAAAGCTGAAAAATGGTGAGACAAATGAGAATCAAAATGAGATTTATATCACACTACGGTTATTGTAGAAACACATACTTGTTATACATTGTTCAATATATACTTATGTTTAAATACAGAATAAGGTTGAATCATAAAGGTGAAAACAATGACAAAACCCAACTTAACAAGATATCTCACAGATCGAACACATGCCTTTTTCTTTTTTCTTTTTCAGGTACTGGGGATTGAACCCATGGGCACCTTACCACTGAGCTACATCCCCAGCCCTTTTTGTTGTTGTTGTTGTTCTGTAACAGGGTCTTACTAAGTTGCTTAGAGCCTCGATAAATTGCTGAGGCTGGCCTAAACTATCAATCCTCCTGCCTCAGCCTCCCAAGTCACTGGGATTGTAGGCCTGTGCCACTTGCACCCGCCTGCCTTTTCTTGATTCTTATAAGAAATGGCACTATAAAACACTTTTGCAAATATATTAATCCATAAGTTTAAAGGAAATAGAAAAGAAGATTCAGCAGTTGAAAGAAGTTAGTAGAATATTGAAAGATAAAAAGCAGTGTAGGGGCTGTAGTTCAGTGTCAGAGTGCTTGCCTAGCATGTGTGAGGCACTGGGTTCAATCCTTAGCATCACATAAAAATAAACAAATAAAATAAAGACATTCTGTTTGTTAAAAAAAAAAGATAAAAAGCAGATGGTAAAATATAACTGACTTAGACGAGAGAAAGCCAAAACACAAGAGCCAGCACAGAGGTACAGCGTAGTTATAGAACCTTCGTAGTTATAGAACTTAGAGGGCTGGTGTGGTGGCTCAGTGATAGAGTGCTTGCCTAGTGTGTGAGGCACTGCGTTTGATTCTCAGCACCAAATATAAATAAATAAATAAAGGTCTATTGACATCTAAAAAATATTTTTTAAAAAAATCACACTTAGATCTTGACCACTAGAAAAAAAGCCATGAAGAAAGATACCTCACCAAGTTGGCAAATGGAGAAGTTTGCAGCGAGAGCTGAATTGAGCTTAAGCAGTTGTAGTGATGCAGGGGAAACCATTAGGGCCACAGATATGGGGCAGATATGGGGTTTCCTGGGAATGATCAGGAACTTCCCACAGTGACAAGATGGTAACAAGATACCCAGGAGAACAGACTGTGGGGTGAGGGGGTGAAGCAACCGCCAGAGGCAGGCAGAGGGGTAAAGCATCCTTCTGGTGCTATTTCCCGACTGATCAGGATGTGGGTAGATCAGAAGAGGATGATCATGTTCCAGATCAAAGGAAGGGGAAGACATTATGAAAAATAATGATTTTTTTTTACAGTTTTCTGGCTCCTTAGGCAAATGATCTTTACATTTAAAGGGTGACCCCGTACCACTTATAAACCAGTTCTTTCTAACCTCCCTTCATGTCAAAAGTTTGAAGCTCACTGCTCTCAGAGCCCCTTGTCCAGCTAGGGATATGGATACTTCAGCTCAGCCACGGAGCCAGTTTCTGATCTTCCACAGGGTGAATCTTGTTTTGTTTCATTACTTCTCCTTTCACAGTGCTTCTTTTCCTGTAGTCACCTGATGCTTTTCCATAAGTGCCAGCATAAAAACACCATGACTACTTTGACCAAACGAACAATTAACCCTTAAAAAAGTCAGGCCTCCTTTGTACCCAAAAGACTACTTAAAATAGCTTGGGAAATGGGAAAGTGTGCTGGATATTAGAATGCACCAGTCAGATTTCTCGTCATAAATAAATAAATTAATTACACTCAAATGCTAGCAGACCCTCAGCTGAAGAGAAGAGCTTTCCCAAGGCCCAGAAAGGCCCACAGCCAGTGACTGGTGGCCACAAAAGTACAAACACTAGCCCTCTTCCACGGAAGGACTTTTCTAGCTCTCCAAATCTCCTGTGGAGCTGGCCCAGCCGGCCTTGGGCTCCTTGGAAGTATGGCTTCTCCCTCCACCCACTCTTGCTTCCTTACCCTGCCTTCCATAGGTGTTGATCCCAAGACAGTCCCCAATAACCACCTGCCTGCTAATCCCCCTGGGGCAGGGAGCCTACTGGTTCCTATGGCCACTGGCAGAGCAGCATAGGCAGCCTCAGGAACCTGGGGCCACAGTACCCACCCTGAGTTAACCACTCACTGGCCTGCTAACAGCCTCCGGGCTCTACCACCAAAGAAACCGACCTCATCTAGTTTCTGCCCTAGAGCAGTATGCCAGGAAGGGCTCCTATTGGTCAGGTTTGGGTCTGGCCCAGCTCCAGATCATGGAGGAAGCCAGTATTTATTCCATATTGTTCATCTCAACCATTTATTTGAAGACAGGAGAAGTCACAGCCAAATTAATAAGAGGCAAGAGAGCCCTACTGAGCAGACAGACCCAAGATCACTGGACACTGGATGTCTAATGACACCCCTTTCCTTTCACTTCTTCCATTGGTATTCAGATAGCCTACATCCCCTCACTCAGCCCTGGGAATCTCAGGATGAGGGGATGAGTCTGATGTCCTGTCATGGATTATAGCTTTGGCGAGGCCAGTGAGCCACTTTCCTGCAAGGCAGCATTGACTTTTGTTTCTCCAAATAGTATGCCATTCCTTGAGGTCAGTATCCTACATCGTGCTCCTCTCTGGGCCCAGGCTGAGCATTTAAGTATTGGTTGATGCACTAACACTAGCTCACTGTTCTGGAGGAATGAGAGTGGAACTGTTCAGGAAAGGGTTCGAGAATCCCTAGATGTGTTTTTCTGGTGCATTCCAGCAGTTCAAACAGTGCTAACCTACTGATGCATGCAGGCCTTGAGGTCAATAAGAGAAATGGAAAACCTTACCAAATGATCTAGATGACCAGCTCTCTCTGTCTGACTCTCTGTCTCTTGCTCTCTTTCTCTCAAGGCACCCCAAAACCCACAACATCAGGTCAGAAAGTCACAAGCTATGCTGAAAGGGTGGATGCTTCTAGTGCTCCTGGAAGCCTTCCCTTTATTGTCCCATGACCCTGCACACTGGAGCCTGAACCAGATAGGTCCCTGACTCACACCAGGAAAATCTGGAATCAAGTTCCAAAGGTGCTACACAGTGCTTGGAGGGCAGGTACACCATGGCGGGGTTTCACAGAAGTGTGGGAGCAAAGCTGCAAAGAGGGAGAATAGGAAGGACTAACAAGGGGTGAGGAGGTCTTAAGGCTGGAGCCTGAGCCAATTTCCCTGAGTGATTTAGCTTCACATTTTTGTGCTGATGGCATCAGATGAAAGAGAAAAGAAGTCCCAAAAGAGGCTTCCGCCCCCAAGCACTAATCTGTGTCCATCTGGATCCTCTTTCATCTCAGAATGTAAATTTTATATATATATATATATATATATATATATATATATATATATATATATATATATATATATAAAAATATGTGGTGCTGAGGATCAAACCCAGACCTGACATTTTTTATTTTATTTTTTGGTACTGAGGGATTGAACCAGGGGCGCTGAAACAACGAGACACATCCCCAGCTCTATTTTGTATTTTATTTAGAGATCTCACTGAGTTGCTTAGTGCCTTGGCATTGCTGAGGCTGGCTTTGAACTCCTGATCCTCCTGCCTCAGCCTCTCAAGCTGCTGAAATTATAGGCATGTGCTACCACGCCTGGCGGGCATTGACATTTTGATAGGGATCAGTGCCTTAAATCAAAGAGATTTAATTCTAGGGAAAGAATTTCAGGTGTCTGCTGGGATTCTACTCTCTAAGTAATCTAGAAGCTAGAGGTGACCTACCTTTGTTCTAGGAGCAATCCCCACCCAATGAAGGCTAAGGCAGCATGAGAATCCATGGTTGTCTGGGGAAGGAAGGGCTGGGCTCTGAGCTCTAGGTCTCTTTCATCTGAAGACACTGATATTCCAGTTCCCTCATACCTGCCCCGGGGCCTGGCCCACAACAAGCACTTAGCAAGCATGTGTGGGTGACTGAGTTGTGAGTGAACAACCTTAAAGGATTCCCTGAATGCAAGGCCACCTCAGATAGCCAGTGAGGGCAACCCAGGAAATTCCCAAGAAAGGGAAACAATTTCAGAATTGGGCTGATCTCCTAAAACATTATTATAAGTGAAGGAAACTAGAAGACATAGATTGTGTAGTTGCATTGAGATAAAAAAAAACCCAAATGAGCTAAACCATAGAAAAGGAAAATAGATTGGTTGTTGTGAGGGGCTGGAGGTGGGAGGAGCATGGAGAGACCTTGCTTTATGGGCACAGAGCTGAACTCCGTGGTAAAGAGGGTGCTTTGGAACCAGAGGTAGTGATGCACACTATGCACTGAACTGTCACTTTAAAGGTCACTTTTGTGTTAAGTGAATTTCAGCTCAGTAAATAGCCAGGGCATATGAAGTTGTACTACACTATGTAAAGCCCATGAAAAGACAGAAGGAGGGGTGACTGACCCCAACTGCAGGGTCAGGAAAACCTCTCTGAGTCACTCAAATTTTCCCTGGTGGTAGGTTTTATCTGACCTATGAAGCCAAGTGCAGCTGGGTACAGTTCCTGTTTCCTTTGAAAATACAAGGAGGCTCCTGCTTCTCCCATAGAGGTGGGTCTTCATTTCAGGGTCAGACCTCAAAGCACTGGTTGTGTTTGCCGCGGAGTCATTATCAGCATGTTTGTTACTTTGATTCAGAGGCTGGGATAAAGCGCCATTATCAAAGGACTGCATGTTCCCAGTCTGATCACTATAGGCCTGGGCAGCATCCCTGGAGGCCACAAATTTACTGGACAGGAACAAAAGGACCATTGTTGTGTGGATAAAACACTTAGAAAGTAGATTTTTCTTTGCTGTCGCTGTAAAGCAGGAATACGATTTTTTTTTCCATTTTTCAGAGCACTTTCATGTCTGAGGGTTGTGCAGGCAACACTGTCTACTCAGGTCCAGGGCTAACTGCCACAGAAATTGGGGAAAGGGGCCTATATCGTTTATCAAGTGTCCAAAGCTCTCCTGAAAACTCTGGATGATGGATGGAGAGACTCAGACAAAGGTAATGGGATGTGCAGTTCCCAAGCTAATGCCAACAATCCCTGGAAGGTCTCACTCATCACAATTGGTTTGACAGGGCTTCAGTCCCTGGAGGTTTCAGTCTGTGATGGCCCCTAGGTGGAAACCAACCGAGCTTGTGAAATAAGGCCAATCTGTTCCCAGCCCTCACACCACCTTGCTACCCCTTTCTTTCTTTTTTGGTTTGGTACTGGGGATTGAACCCAGGGGTGATTTACTACTGAAGTGCACCCCAAACCCTTTTTACTTTTTAATTGCAATAGAGTCTCACTAAATTGCTTAGGGCCTAGCTTAATTTGCTGAGGTTGGCCTTGAACTTGTGATCCTCCTGCTTTAGCTTCCAGAGTTGCTGGGATTACAGGCCTGCTCCACCATACCCAGCTGAAATAAGAGATTTCTATGGTAGCCGCGGTATATTCATAGAGCTATGGGAGAAATTTGGATATGTTTTTTCATGGGTTTTGTGTTTGTGTGTGTATGTGAATTCCACTCCTAGGTATATATCCAAGAGAAATGAAAACATGTGTCCACATAAACACTTGTAAAAGAATCCTTGTAATAGCAACATTAATCAAAACAGCCAAACGAGGAAAACAACTCAAAATCTTCGGTTGATGAACAGATAAACAAAATGAGGTATATCTATACAATGAAATATTGTTTGGCCATGAAAAAGAATGAGGTACTGACCTGCTGTGACCTGGATGAACCTTGAAAATATTGTGCTAAATCAAAAGACCATGCTGTGTGAGTTCCTTTATCTGAAATGTCCAGAACATGCAAATCTATAGACACAGAAAACAAATGAGTGGCTGGAGATGAGAAAGGTGGGTAGTAGAGGGTGTGGTACTAATGGGCAAGGAGTTTCTCTTTGAGGTGATAAAGAATTCTACAATTGACTGTGGTGAAGGTTGTACATATCTGAGAATATACTAAAAATCAATTGTATATTTAAAGTGGGTGAATTGTATGTCATTCAAATTACATCTTTTTAATTACAAGTGGACACAATACCTTATTTTATCTATTTATTTTTATGTGGTGCTGAGGATCGAACCCAGTGCCTCACACATGCTAGGCAAGCGTTCTGCCACTGAGCTACAGCCCCAGCCCTACAAATTACATCTTAATCTTAATCAAGCTTTTTTTTTTTTTTTTTTTTTAAAGGAAGTTTCAAGCCAGGTGCAGTGGTACATGCCTGTAATCCCAGCAACTCTGGAGGCTGAGACAGGAGGATTTCAAGTTCCAGGCCAGCCTCAGCAATTTAGTGAAGCCCTCAGTAACTTAGCAAGACCCTGTTTCAAAAAAATTTTTTAAAGGGCTGGGGATATGGCTCAGTGGTTCAATTCACAGGACAAAAAAAAAGAGAAGGAGAAGAAGAAAATAAAGAGCACTTAATATAATTTCCTGAGTTTTCTAAAAATATAAAAACTATTCTCATAATAACCCAGGTCTCTGTTTCTGTCTTTATCTTTAGGAGTGACATGTTTGTAGCCCCTGTACCTGTCAGGTCTTGTAGGGTAGAGGGGCCCCTAACAGTCCACCTCTTGCCCAGCCCAAAAAGAGTTCAAAGAATGGTGGGGTGGGATGACCGGTGAATCACAAACCAGGGGCCTCCACATCTAGCACCTGCCCTGCCCACCCCAGTGTGGTGACAAGTGGACAGTTAGGACTCACCTCAGACCAAGGAGAGGGAAAATAAGTCTCCCCGAGAGAAGACCATCAGATGAAAATATTTTCAGAAGATTGTTAAAAGTTGCACAAATACATTTACTTAAATTTAACTTTAAATGACAAAGCAACTGAAAAGTCTTCAAAAATGAAATTTTGGCATGATGGTTTTGCTTGTATGTCTTGCCACCCCCTCACAAAACTAGCTAGGTTAATTTTCTAAGATACAGCAGGACAGCCCTTAGAAGGAAGGATTCAGTAAGGTTTTGGTTAGATAAATAGTAATAATCAAATACAGGAAGAAAACTAAAAACAATGTACTTATGTAGTGAGAGTATGACTAAAGTGAATCCTTTAAATTTGCCTTTAGGCATTATTATAATATAGTTCAATAAAATTCGGGTTAAAAAAATTATACCCGCTCAACCAACGAGCCTGGAGGTCCCACGGATCTGCTTCTTGCTTCAACAGTGTTTGGACGGAACAGAGCCGGGGACTCACTTTTCTTCCAGCTTCCAACCGCCTTCCAATCTGATCTCCATTTGCAATCTCCGGGACCATCTGCTCGCCCAGGACCTGCTTCCAGGACCAGCCAACTCTGTTTTTTGTGGTTAGCTCCTTCTTGACGACCAACCATGACCTCCTAGATTCGTCAGAATTATTCCACCGAGGTGGAGGCTGCCGTCAACCGCCTGGTTGATTTGCATTTGCGCGCCTCCTACACCTACCTCTCTCTGGGCTACTATTTCGACCATGAGGATGTGGCTCTGGAGGGCGTGGGCCACTTCTTCCGCGAGTTGGCTAAGGAGAAGCGTGAGGCCTCCCAGCGTCTCCTCAAGATGCAAAACCAACGCGGCGGCCGCGCCCTCTTCCAGGACGTGCAGAAACCTTCTCAAGATGAGTGGGGCAACACCCTGGACGCCATGGAAGCTGCCTTGGCTCTGGAGAAGAACCTGAACCAAGCCATTTTGGATCTTCATGCCTTGGGTTCTACCCGCACAGACCCACATCTCTGTGACTTTCTGGAGAACCACTTCCTTGATGAGGAGGTGAAGCTCATCAAGAAGATGGGGGACCACTTGACTAACCTCCACCGTCTGGCGGGCCCCCAGGCTGGCCTGGGCGAGTATCTCTTTGAAAGACTCACCCTCAAGCATGACTAGAGGCCCTGGAGTACAGTGGCCTTTGATGGGGCTCCTTTGCATCTCCTGGCATCAGGGCTTTGGCCTGAGCCTCTCACTCTAACCCCTAAGCAGCTTTTTAACCACCATGGAGCCCCTCCCAAGCCTTGGACCAAATAAAAATTAAAGCTTTTTCCAGCAAAAAAAAAAAAAATTATACCCACTCAATAGGACCCTATGGAGAAGTTATAAAGTATAAAGCATGTCTATAAAGGACAGAAGTGGAAAGATGTCCAAGTGAGAGCAGGAGATAGCAATGTGCTAGGCAGATGGGGTCAGGGCCCCCCTCAGGAGTTTACAAAATGGAGTGGACAGCTCGTGAACAGTGACTCCATCCCAGCCTGGAGGTGTGCACAGGAACCCTGAGCCAGTCCCTGAGGCAAAGATGCATGATCTGCACGCTGCTAGGACCCCGGAACCCTAGTAGGACTGGACTCAATTACCCAATTTTGAAAAATCTCTAGCTTATGGTTTTCAAGGCCACCCAACTCCCTTTTAACCCAACAACAGACACCCCTTGGCAATCCTCCTTGGGACGGCTATCCCCGCATGAGCTCTGCTTTCTATTACTTTAATAAATCCTGCTACTTTGGTTTCACCATTTCTGTCTGTGGATTTCATTCTTCAAATTCATGAGACAATCAACAGATCCTCCCATCTCTTTAGTTATAATTATGAGAAAAATAAAGTAAATTCCCCACATAAAGTATTGAAGTATGATCATATTTTTCCTCAAAAATATAGTCAAAACTGGAAACTGGGGTGGTGGCTCAGCGGTAGAGTGCTCTCCTAGCAAATGGGAGGCCCTCTGTTTGATCCTCAGCACCACATAAAAATAAATAAAATAAAGGTATTAAAAAATAGTCAAAGCTGGGCATGGTGGCACATGTAATCCCAGCTACAGCAGAGGCTGAGGCAGGAGGATCACAAATTCAAAGCCAGCCTCAGAAACTTAGGCCCTAAGCAATTTAGTGAGACCTTGCTCAAAATAAAAAATAAAAAGAGCTGGGGATGTAACTCAGTGGTAGGGTGTCCCTGGGTTCAATTCCTCTGTACCAGGAAAAAATTAATAAATAAAAAAATCATGTAAGTCTTTGATTGTTCTACAAAACTCTCAATTTTGAAGCCTGGGAGTTGGACTCGTTGGATTCTAACACTCTTCATATTATACGTATCTTAACCCAAAGGAAGCCACATACCTCAGGATATTTACTCTTCCCTCTTTGAAGATAGAGCAAACAGAATACAGATATGATTTTTTTCAAGTATTTGCTTTAAATGCATACTCTAAACCATAAGCTTCATCTTAATTTTGTCACAGGTATTTTTTGAGATTTACTGTGGAACAAGGTATTTTATTTATAACACAGCCTTGAAAACGTATGCTTGTGATTTGACCAGGAGGATAATCTGTATTGTAATTTACCCTGTGGCAATACAGGTAGCTTGTGATTTTGCCTGAGGAAATAACTAAGCTAGAGAATGGTCTTTTTTTTTTTTTTTTTTTTTTACTTGATGAAAATATAAAGCAGATCTGGTTGCAGATGTTTGTGGGAGTTATGGCTTGGATATGAGATGTCCTCCCAAAAGCTCCTGTGTTCATGCAGGTTATTCAGAGGTAAAGTGATTAGATGACCTAATCAGTCCATCTGAGTTTGGGAGGACTGAGTGAGAGGCCACTGTAGGCAGGAGGGGTGTGGATGGAGCTGGTAGGTTACTGTAGGTTGCTGGAGGTGACACCGTTGCTCCTCCCCCTTACTCTCTCTGCTTCCTGCTACCTTGGATGGAGCAGCACCCCTCCACCACACCCTCTGTCATGAGGCTCTGCTTCAGTCTGGGCCCAGAGCACTGGAATTCGCCCACCATCACCTGAACCTCAGAAACCATGGGCTCAAAGTAAGTTTTCCTTCCTCTAAGTTATTCTTGTCAGGTATTTTGGTCACAGAAATGAAAAGCTGACTGTCCCAGTAGGTTAATCATCCTGAAGGACATCTCTCATAGCCAGCAAAATTATTTGCCTATGAAGTATTCCAACTCATCTTTGGGTTCAGATAAAAGGGGGAAATTACTGTTTATCTCTGGGAACTGGAGACATTTTTTATTTAAGCCTGTCTCATTTTTGGATGCTGGCAGATGGGAAAGATCAAAAGAATAAACTGACTAAGGCTGTTGCAATAGGTCACAAAGCTGGGGAATTCTGATAAATTAATGTCATAGCTTTTTTCTCACAGAACCCTCTGGTCTCTTGGAAAAATATGGTAAAGATAAACTAACCTCAGCAATGCAGATGTTGGCCATGGTAGATCTATAGTTACATGAACTGGAGGGCTGCTCTTGGGTCACTAGCAGTTCAGCCTCCTCATGAAGTTCTGTTGACATGGCAAAATGAAACCAAGTCGAAAGCCAAAATACAAAGCAGGGGGAAATGCAGCAGAAGCCATTTGAATCCAATCTTGTTGTTATTAGTAACTCATTTTTTTGGTCCAGATTGATCTCTACACAGTAAAAGTGTTTAATTTCTAGTACCATGTTACTAGGACCATGGAGGGAAAATTTGGCCTCACTGAAAAGTAAAGCATAGTATTAGAGCCAATGAGAAAAGGGCATAGTACATTTTTCAGGTTTTCTTTCATTGAATTATATTCAGGCATCTGGAATGGGAAACTGAAATTCCAACTTTGGCATAATTGTCATTGATATTTAAATGTGAAAGAAAGGAACTTTCTCACTTGTTCCAAATATGTAGGAAATATAGCCTGATCTTTTAACATGGAAATGTCCACATGATAGCATGGACCAATTTGGCAAAGATGGCAGGGAGCCAGCTATGTGTTGAGACCCTTAGTTATGTGATTTCAACCAGGTTATTGAATTTGGTTGAAGCTCAACTGGATTAGATGGTTTCTTAGATTTATAACCTTAAATTATACTGATAGTACTGTTCTGCATTGCTATTGGGTAAACAAATACAACTAAGCAAGCCATGGAAATATTTTCAATGACAGATTACAAATAAAATTACAATGCTCCAGTAAAAACTCTTCTATATGCCAGGCATTATACTCTTACAGGAGTACAACAAAGTAGGTGTTTTTATCTTTTTACAAATGAGAGAACTGAGATTCAAGGAATAAATCCAGTTGGTCCAAAATCTCATAGTGAAAGGCTGGGTTGTGTTTTATACACAGAGATCTCTGGTGCCAAATCCTGGGTCCTTTCATTCTACAACCTTCCCTTAATGGCAGAGAATTCTAGAGCCCACAGGTCGATGACATTTCCAGGCCCTTCCTATGTCTGCGTAGAGCTACATGTCCAATCCTGCTAGTGGAATGTGGTCAGCATTGCCTTATGTCCTTTACAACCCTGCTCCCAGAAGGACCACATGACTTTTCGCACTGTCTTTTCCCAGCTCCTGTTGACTAGAAACCAAGGACTCAGAGGTGATGACATTGCACAGTAGAAGGAACCTGGCTCCTTGAGTCCATTTCTTGTGGAAAACTTCCAAAAGGACCATCAATCAGGAGCATTTCCACATCAGATATTTCATAGATGAGAAACAAGTCATAATTCTGTTAAGCTCCTCAAATTTGGAGGTTGAGGATTTCAGCAATAATTGAGAGGATGGACTCCAACTTCAGTTCATTTTTTCTATATTCATTTAAGATATCAAATTAAATTTTTTCATTTTAAAAAGTTTATTCTAGGGCTGGGGATGTGGCTCAAGCGGTAGTGTGCTCTCCTGGCATGTGCGCGGCCCGGGTTCAATCCTCAGCACCACATACAAACAAAGATGTTGTGTCCGCCAAAAACTAAAAAATGAATATTAAAAAAATCTCTCTCACTCTCTCTCTCTCTCACTCTCTCTTTAAAAATAAGTTTATTCTAATTGTTATATATGATAGCAGAATGCATTTCAATTCCTATTATATATATATAGCACAATTTTTCATATCTCTGGTTGTACACAACATAGAGTCACACCATTCGTGTCTTTATACAAGCACTTAGAGTAAGGATGTCCATCTCATTCCACTGTCTTTCCTACCCCCATGTCCCCTCCCTAAGGTCATTTTTTTTTTTTTTTAGTAGTGGTGCTAGGAATTGAACCCAGGGCTTCATTCATGCTCCTCAAGAGCTCTGCCATTGTGCTATATTCCCAGCCCCATTTTTGGCCTTTAAAAAAGAGTCAAAGCTGCCAGCATCTCATATAGGAAGTTGTCAAACTTAGCAAAGAAAAGAAAATAAGATTCTTACTTCAATTTGAATGTCTGACAAGCAACAAATAAGTACATTTTGTTAAATATTCTGTTAAATATTTGGGAGATTCTTATGCTAAAAAATTCATTATTTATCTGAAATTCAAATTAGAGAAAAGCAAGAAGTTGAAAGCAAGCAGGAAGAGACTACCTTTATTTAATTTACATTTCTTTAAAACAACTTTAATTATGATTGGAATTCAAAAATCTCTTATGTATTCAATGTGTGCCACTTAATATTTGGGGATCAGTAACCACCCGTGAAGCCATCACCTTAATGCATGCCACAAACATGTCTATCATCTCCAAACATTTTTTCATGCCCTCTTTATTATTATTTTTTTTAAAATTGTATTTTTAGTTGTCAATGGACCTTAATTTTATTTATTTGTATGCAGTGCTGAGATTTGAACCCAGGGCCTCACACATGCCAGGCAAGTGCTCTACCCCTGAGCCACAACTCCAGCCCCCTTTATTATTCTTTGAAATAAATACACTGCTGTGTTCTGAATCTCTTCCAAATTCATATGTTGAAATTCCAACCCCCAAGGTGATGGCATTAAGAGTTGGGTCACTGGGGAGGCGATTAGGTCATGAAGGTGGAGCCCCCACGAATGGGATTACTGACTATATAAAAGATACTCCTTCCACCATGTGAGGACATCGAGAAGGCAGCCATTTATGAGCAGGGAGTGGGCCTCTCCAAGCACTGAACCTGCCAGTGAACTTCTTCTCAGCCTCCCAAACTGTGAGAAAAAAATGTCTGCTGTTAATGAGTTGCCTAGTTTATGGTATTTTGTTAAAGAAACCTTAGTGTACTAAGATACTTAACATAAGATCTATCACCAAACAAACTAAGTGTAAAACAGTATGCTGGGAACTATAGGCACTAAGAGAGATCGCCAGGACTTATTCATCTTGTGGAACTGAAACTTTACACTCATTAATGACATCTCCCCATCCCCCAACCTCTGTCGGCCACCAGTCTGTCCTTTGATAATATGGATTTGACTTGTTAAGACTCCACATATCCATGAAGTCACGAGACATTTGAGTACTTGCTTCCCTGTGCCTAGCTTATTCCAATTAGCATAATGTCATACAGGTTCTTCCACATTGTCACATATGACAGGATTTCAGGAAGGGCTTTTAGAAGGTGGGGATCAGAGGACAGCTCCTCTCGGGATTCATGTTTATTGGCTGCGAATGGAAGATGACAGGAGTAAACCCTGTGTCAAGGAAAGATATTTCCAGGAAGACACTGAGGTGGGAGAACGTTTGTTCTGTTTTGTTTGAGGAACTGAAAGGAGGCCAGTACCCTGCCAGTGTGGCTAGAGCAAAGGTTCCACAGAGGGAGAGGCAGCAGGGCTGGGTCTTCCCAAGGTGCTTTGTGCAGGGTAAGGCTGGACTTTACCCCACGCCAAGGACAGACACCACCTACTGGTGGAATCTTTTCCAGGCTGCTGTGAGAACTGCATGAAGGTATGAACAAAAGTGGAAGTAGCAAGAGCAGTAAGGAAGACATGACGGAAATTCAGGCAAGAGGAAGGTGTCGCACAGGATCTCTCAACCCATGAGTTTTTCCAGAATGCTGCTGCTCCCCATCCAGCGGTAGATCCAGGGCTGAGGATGTAGCTCAGAGGTAGGGTGCTTGCCTAGCATGCATGAAGCCCTGGCTTTGATTCCCAGCACCCACCCACACACACAGAGTAGATCCATTTCTTTCCCCTTAAACCTGGGTGAGACTCTTGACTCTCTTGACAAATGGAATGTGGGGAGGTGATGCTGCATGACTTTCAAAGCTATGTTATGAAAGGCTCTAAGGCCAGAGCTCTTTCTCATCAGCTCACACGCCCACGTGGAGGCACCTCAGGGAGCAGCCCATGCAAACTGCAGTTGCCAAACAGCAGCTGCCAATTTCAGCTGTCAGATTTTCCCCAGTCATGGGGAGCAGAGACCAGCCGACCCTGCGTATCTTGTCTAAATGCCTGACTTGTGGAACCTATAATCATGATAGTTGTTTTATATTGTTGGATTTTGGGGTAATTTGCTACACAGCCATAATAACTGAAACAAGAGGACAGTGACTGGAACTTGTGTGGTGGTGGTGGATTTGGAGAGAGTGGACCTGTTGGAGATGCTGAATGGAAACAGAATTAACAAGACACAGTCAAGGAAGGGAGAGAAAACAACTTAATTGTGAAGATGTTTCAGGGGAAGGCCAGGATAGAATAAACTTTTGAATCTTTTCTTAAATTTTAAAGGATAAAAAGGGTTAGGAATATAGCTTAGTGATAGGGTGCTTGCCCAACATGCATGAGTCCCTAGGCTCAATCCCCAGTACTGCAATTAAAAGAAAAGGCACCTGAAGATTATTGAGAAGGAAGGAAGGGAAAAAAATTAGACACACAAAATACAGATGGCCTTCATAACTACTTTCTGTAGTTGAACCCTTCCTCTTGATCTTGGACAGCTGTTGACTATGATTTTTATTCATCTTTGACAACTTACCCCATTAGGCCACACACTCAACTGGTCTTGCTGTGATGAAAGATAACAGTGATTACATGTGTTGGGTATTTTCTATGTGTCAAGCATCACATGCATCCATTTATTTACTCTTCCCACGAACTTAGGAAGGAAGTCCCATTGCTATCCCTCCCTTTACCAGGAAACAGAGTCAGGAAGTGTAATTTGCACAAGTTCACAGCTGGAAAGCCATAGTGTGGGGGTCCAGTCCTGCCTGTCTGTGGGTGCATAGCCTTTCCTCAACCTCGAATACTATCTTTTAGTATTTAATGCCTTTAATGTTCTTCACAACTTTAAGCCTATAAATAAATGAACTGCTCTCTGCTCTCTGGGGCTTTGAAACAGAGAGTTAGAAAAAAAAAAAAGTAAAAACAAACAAAAGAGAGTTAAGAAGTGCTGGGTGGAAGGGTAGTACTTAATCCCAGCAACTCGGAGGGATTGCAACTTGAGGTCAGACTCAGCTAATTACCAAGGTCCTAAGCAATTTAGATCCTTTCTCAACATAAAGAAACAAAATAAAAAGGGTTGGGGATATGGCTCAGTGGTTAAGTGCCCCTGGGTTCAGTACCAAAAAAAAAAAAAAAAAAAAGGAAGTGCTGGGGAGGGAGAGGAAGAGAGGTGGTGAAATGTTGAAATGTTAGTGGGTCAGATAATCCCATCCAAATAGTCATAATCTACGTAACTGGTAAAACCATATTGCTAGACCCTAATTGTGCCCAAATTTCAATTCTCTTCTAGTGGTCATGTGACTGAACTGTGGCCAGTGGGATGTGGTGGATGGAAATGATGTATGTACCTTTTTAAAAAAAGGGAGCATGACATCAACCTTATCCCTGCCACAGGGTAGGGAGCAATCTCTATGGCACAGGAGGGGTCAACACACTCAGGATGGCAAAATGACCAGCAGGAGGCTGGATCTGCAGATACCCAGGATCTGCAGAGCTCAGCTGTTCAGCCTGAACTCTGAGTGCATGAGAAAGGAAACCGAAGCTTATGGCTAAAGTTATTTAGGTTCTTATAGAATTTATAACCTAACTGGTGTTGGCCATAGTTGTGAACAGTACTATGGAAGCTCTGAGAAGGAATACTTAGGTGTGAAGATATTTATTTTGACCCTCCTGTGTGTCTGTGCAGCCTGCATATAAGGTCAATGGAGTGGGGATTTTTGAGAAAAAAAAAATGATACTCACACAAATGGTGCAGTAGGCCATTTTTCTTTGCTTTTTGAGTGGGTAGGTTTTTCTTTGCCAGAAGGCCTCTCTTACTGAGAGACTTTTGTTTCCATTTAAGATTCCCTTATAAAACTGAATTACCGACATCTATATCAGCTGAAAGAGAGAGGATGCTGTACCCCCACAGCTGTATACCCAAGGGGCAAGATGAAGTTGGATGTTGTTCCTACATCTTTTATGTTCAGTTACATCTTGGTTGATTGTGGCTTTTCAGCACGATTGGGCAAAATAAAGACCATGCAAGCTGGAGACAGGCACTGAGGGTCAATTTAGTTACCACACACTGTACTCAAAACAGGAATACTCCACCCATCTGAGGAGTCTATGCCATCCTGCTCCGGGAATTTTAGTTACCTCTGTATATCCGCTGGTTTATTTGCGTTTCCCGCCCCAACCCCTCAGGTATTGAACATAGGGGCACTTAACCAGTGAGCCACATCCCCAGCCCTTTTTATTTTATTTTTTTTTTTATTTTGAGACAGGTTCTCCCTAAATTGCTTAGGGCCTTTCAAAGTTGCAGAGGCAGGCTTTGAACTCATGATCCTCCTGCCTCAGCCTCCTGAGCCTCTGTGATTACAGGCATGCACTACTATGCCTGGCTTGAGTTTTTTTTTTTTTTTTTTCCCTTTCCTTTTTCTTTTTTAAAAGAGATATATAAATTACTTCTGCTATACTGTAGTCTATTTTTTCCACTTATAACTGTATACCCAAAGTTTTATTGTCACTATTTAAAATTATGTGGAGAGCTAATTAAATACAGAAAGGATCTTACAAGTTAACAAGACAGATAAAACAATGGTCAAAAGATAATGCAAGAACTGATTTCTTTAATGGTCTCTGTCAAAGGCTTCTCTATATCCAGGCCTTTAGGATGTTTCCTCCTTCCTACTCTGTCCTGGGCGAGACCCAATGACTTGCTGTGGCCAATGGGATAGGAACATCTGCACAGAGCAGACACTAGGAAAAGCATTTGGGTCTCTTCTCCCTCTCTCTCTTGAATCTGTGCCACTCTCATGAACATCAGTGTGGGCTGGCCTGATGGAAGAGAGTCCTGGGGAGAAGAGCCAACATAGACCAGCCAATGCCATCCCACACCAGCAGCTTTAGTGACTCATCAGCTGACGGAAGATGCTGAGCCCAGATGAGATCAACTGAGACTAGGCTCAGCAAAACAACCCAGATGGGGTTGTGGACTATGGACCTGTAGACTATGTTTTAATCTACTGGGTTGCAGCGGGGGGTGGGGGTTGTTACTTACTAATACTGATAGAGATAAAAATAGGAAAATGAACTATAATGGCCAATAAACAAATTGAAGATCTTCAATCTGATTTATAAACAAAGAAATGTAAAACTCAAACACTGAGATATTATAGCAAGTTAGGAGACATTAATTTTGATGATGGCGTGGAGGAATCAAGCACTTTTGGGAAGAAGTACTGGAAGTAGTTGGTAGAGTGCGAGTGAGTGGCACTGGAGATGCAGTCCAATCTTGCCTGTCTTACATGATTTCTCACTTGCAGAAGCAGGAAGGTTACCAGCTACATTCCCCTGGCTCTCTAGAGAGCTAGATTTCTGGATATGAGTTGCATTCTGCTGGTTACTTGAGCTCTGGAAGGCAGAAGAGGAAACCATACTTTGCTGCTTGAGCCAACAAACACTGTCAGGAAAGTGACCCCCTGATTATTTTGGCTTCCTGACTAGCAGAGGCAGCATGCTTTTGGAGTTTATGGAAGTCAAGACAGCAGCTTCCCAGTTTGGCAATGACTTTCCTGATTGAAAAGGTAATAGCTCTTTTTGAAGCTCAGGCCTGCAAGTGTGGCTCTTGAAGTCATCTCTAAATATTCAATGTAGATTTGTTCTTGAGCCTTCCCAATGACTCTTCATTTCATCCAGTAGCCTGTAACAAAACTCCCCTTAAGCTGGGTGGAACATAACTCTTCTCAGCTAACTGAACTATAATTGATACAGTTATCAACATAAAAAATGCATAGATCCTCTGATCCACTTCTAGGAATTTAACTTCCTAGAAATTTATCTTTCAGTCATTCACAAAGAAGTACTCATTGCAGCATTGTTTATAACAACAATTTTAACAACCCCAGAACATTCTAGATGTCCATAAGTAGGAAACAGCTTAGACAAATTGTGGTACATCTGAACGATGGAATGTTTAAAAGAATACAATACAATGCAATGTGAAAAAGAATGAGGTAAATCTTTAAGAACTAAGAAGAAACAATGTCCAAGAGGCCCTAATTTAAAAAGTTGCAAGAGTATGTATTATGTTCCTATTTGGAATAGATTGGTTTCATTTGTACTGTTTCATTTGTACAACAGAGAGCCCACAGTTAATAATTATTTTTCCCTATGAGCAAGAATTACTTTGAGATGCTCCAGTGTTACACCATATATAATCTTATTCAAGTGCACAGATAATGCCTTTAAAGTATAATATGTGTAGGCACTGTGCACAAGTCTTCCAGAGTTTATGAGTTAAGAAATAATTACTGCCCTTCAGGGGTGCAAGACTTAGTGGTCTTGACTTCCACATATATAAATAGTTCTATCCTAAGTAAACCATGTGATAATTGGTAGGAAGTATCAAGAAAGAAGAGGGTAGGAGAAAATAATTCTAGTTGCAAATCAAGAAGAGGCTCTGCTGGGTTTGGATGGTCAGAGATTGTGCAAAGAGTTAATTTTCAGTGAATGCTTTCCATTCCTCTGGTCTTTAAGGATCCTCAGAATTTGCTGTTTACTGTATGCCACCCCATGCTAAGTGATTTAGATGCATTTTTTTTTTTAATGATCCCAATAACTCTGTGAAGGAAGAGTACTTATCTCATTTTCAGATGAAGAAACTAAAACATAGAGACATTAAGAAATCAGCCCAAGGACATACAGCTGGATTCAGGCCTGCCAGGCCCAGAGCCTGGGCTCTCAACCACCATGCTGTACAGTTAGATAGGAGAATTGCTGTGTGTGGGTTGGGAGGTGGGGTTGTAAGGAAGAGCTGGTGGCTAGATAATAACAATGAAAATTTTTAAGCATATAATATATCCTAGACATGGTGCCAAACAAAGGATTGTTTGTCCCCCATCTTGAAGAAATCTAACTTCCCACCTCCTTTGTACCTGAGCAGCTGACCCTGGTAGAGAACACAGGACAATGGACTTCAGCTGACTGCTGGGCTGCCTCGAGAGCCAGCTGCATTTCCCGTTCTGGTAGTTCTCAAAATGTGGGTTGCCAGCACCCACACCAGCATCCAGAACTTGAAGGTACTTGAGGGAAATACAAATTCCTAGGGGAGAGCAGGGTGCCATTTAATGGGGACAGTTTTAGTTATAGAAGATGAATAAGTTCTAGAGATCTGTGTACAACAGAGAGCCCACAGTTAATAATACTAACAATGCACCTAACAATGTGTAAAAAGGATAGGTCTGATATTAAATGGCCATAACACACACACACACACACACCAAAACAAAACAAACATGGGCTGGGGATGTGGCTCAAGCGGTAGCTCGCTCCCCTGGCATGCGTGCGGCCCGGGTTCGATCCTCAGCACCACATACAAACAAAGATGTGTCCGCTGAAAACTAAAAAATAAATATTTAAAAATTCTCTCTCTCTCTCTCTGTCTTAAAACAAACAAACAAACAAACAAACCAAGAAACAAAGGGGCATGGAGAAACACTTAGAGGCTTATTACCATTGACTGGTTTCATGGGGTATGTACATGTCTAAACTCATCAATCTGTACACATTGAGTATAAGCAGATTTTTGTATATTAATTATGCTTCAGTAAAGTTGAAGAAGGAGAAGGAGGAGGAAGAGGAAGAAGAAGGAAGAAATGCAAATTCCCAGACTCCACCCCACACACCTCAGACCTGCTGACTCAGCCTCCAGGGCTGCCTGGCCACGGGTGCTCAACAAGCCTCCCATGTAAGTTTGAGAACTTCTGTTCAGACCTCTGCTCTCCTGATTTTTCACACTTCTTTCTATCTCCTCAAACCTCTCCACTCCCAGCTGATCAGAGAAAATGGAAGCAATCAGAAGAGACCTCTATTTCTCCTAGCACATCATCTCCCCAGCCCTTCCTCCATGCTTTTCCATTCTGCTTTTCCTCTTGCAACTTAGGGTGGGAACTATCAATGCTAACAAACTTTTCCCTCCATGCACTCAGAACTACTCAAAGTGTGGTCTTTGGAGCAACAGCAGTAGTAGCATGGGAATTTGCTGGAAATCCGGACACTCAAGGCCCTCAAATCAGAATCTGCATTTGACAAGACTGTCTTTCAGATGGACACACTCAGATTAGGAAGCACTAGATCCTGTTCCCTCCTTCCTGCTCAAGGACCTCACCCCACACAATGGTCCCTTTCTTCCTCATTGCCCCTCCCCATTGACTCCTACTCTCAGCATTCAAACTGTAAACTGTAAGGTGATCCATTAAAGAAAATACTGTCCCACACCATGACCCATAGTTCTTTCTATTGCTTCATTTTTCAGCTCCAGTTCTGGTCTTCTTGTTCACTCTTGAACCTTTTCTGATTAGATTTTTGCCACTTCACGGAGACCACACTGGGAGGCTCCCAGGGCCTATGCTGTGAAGTCAGTCAGCTGGGCCTCCCTTTCCCTGACTCACAGCACTGCCCCAGCTGGACATTCCTCCTCCATTTACCATGTGGCCTGGCACTGGCTTCTCTTAATCTCTCCCTCCTTCCTGCTACTTCTTTTTGTCTCTTTTCTGGTCTTCTTCAACTTCAGGGGCCCATATTCTGCAGTGTCCTGGGTTCAGGTCTAATCAGCTGCTCCTTGCTTATGCCTTTGATGATCTCATCCATCAATGCCATCTCTGCATGACTCCTGAAGCTGACCACCCTGACCTCTCCCCTGAGCTCCACCTCTTCTTGCCAGCTGCCTCCTGGACTACTGCACTTGGACCCCTAAAGGGCAGTCCACACTCTGCGAACATTCAGACCCACACTGCAGACCTTCCTCCACTCCAGGTTTTCCTGATCAGCAAGCAGCAGTTCCACCCTCTCATTTGCTCAGGTCCAAGACTTGACCCTTTCTCTCATCCCATCCACTCATTAGCAAATCCTGTTGGTTCTACTTTAAAAACACATCATAAAGCTTCTGATCTTTTTATCCCGTCATCCTGGACCAAGTTACTCTTCTGTTTCTTGGTGGTTATTGCAATGGCTTCCTAACCAGGCTCTTTGCTTCTGCTCAACATCCAGAATGATCTTGCTATTAAAATAAATAAATAAACAAACAAAAAAACACCCAGGTCAGATTTAATCATTCCTCTACTCAAAACCCCAAAATGGCTTCCTCCCTCTTCCCAGAGGAAAACAGTCCAAAAGGGCCTTTGCAGTCCAGCCCTGACCTCAGCCCCAGCCACTTGCTCCCTGCTTACTCATTTCTGCCATGCTGGCTTCCTTCCCTTTTCCCCAACACACAGCCACTGTTGGCTCTGTGTGGAATGTTTTCTCACAGCTAACAATGTTTTCTGCTCAGAGAACCAACCCTTGGCTCTTCCTGCCCCTTCTCTACTTTATTCTCTTCACACTAATCACCACCTGGTATATAACCACCAGTCTGAGGTCTACAGGCTATCTCCCCTTAAAACTGGAGTTTGTGATGAAACTTGATTCTCTGCTTCTGTTGGCTGGTGGAGTCTGTGTAAGCTGCAGGCCTTTGCAGCCCAGAAAGCCTGATTCTTCTCCATTACCACTGAGTGGTGAGTTGCAGATCTCAGTACTGCAGCTCCAGTAGAATTCAGCAGCTCACTGCCAACTTCTTTCCAGGTTTTTGTCTTGCAAATCTAAAGAATGAAATTCATGAGACAATGGAAGGCAACAGTGAAAGGGAAAGGAGTTAGGATTCATTCAAGTGTGAAGAATAGAAACAGAAATTTTGCACAGGCAAGAGGAGACCCCTACAGCAGTTGCTGCCTGAGTATGCTAATCTAGGAGTTTGGCACATGGGTCAACACCATTGGTCCAAACTTAATGCTATTCAGGGTTTGGCAATGTTATTGGTTAACCCTTGAGCCTGAACATTCATTCAGGTCTGCCCCACTTCCATTTTCCTGCTGCTCCATGGGAAGTGGGAGATTGAGCTTGTGGGATCACGGATGCTCCAGGGTTCTGACCCCAGAAGGACTGCCTGAGTGGGATAGGTTGGCACGCCCAGGCTTGCCTCTGGCTCTGGCTTGATGCACCTCAGGCCTGTGCCAGCAAAGCTGGATCCACACAGCTGAAGCCCGTGCTGGACACCTGCGCTCCTGACTGGGTTGCCACTTTATCACTCTGGGACAGGGGTTGGATTTTCCCTGACCACAATGAGTCGAGATCTCATCCAGGCTGTCTGGTGCTGAAGCCTCCATGCCCGGCACACAGTGGGTGTTCAGTGTTTGATAACCAAGTGAACATAGATGATCCCATTTAGGCACTCTCATTTAGAGGTGAGGAAGCTGGGGCTTAGAGACAGTGGTGTAAATCCTCCAAGGCCATATGATTAGCTATTGGCTGGAGTTTGAATTCAGAGCACATACTGATAACTAAGCTATGCTGCTTCTTTCCCACCCTGTGAAAAATCTCTGAAACAGTAAAACCCTGTGTAAAAGTGAATTATCTTTGCTATTTTTTTAAAATGTTGATTCAAATACTTCATCCCCGCACCCCACCCAAGGTGTTCTGAGCCCCTTAGAAGGGAAGCCTGGAGGAAGGAGAAGAGATCTAGTTTACAGAAGACATTGTGCAGGCTGAAATGCCAGCAGAGATGCCTAGCTTGATGGGTTCAGGCTGGAAATTGCACAGAAGTTAGGTGGCTGATAAATGCCATCATTCCATAATTCCTTTCTCAGGAATGCATAGGCCTGACCTCATTATGACCTGTCTAAGGGATGGTTAAGGGGTTAGGATTCTGTAGACACTGAATGATGGGTCTAGCCATGTGTGTCAAGCAAATCTTTCCTTTCCCAGCTAATGTTAGAGGCTAGGCCTTGTTCCTACCTCATTTTCTTCTCAATATAAACTATATCACCCATTCTAATTGAATCTTGATCCCTTCTGCATGTTGCTGGTTTATGAAAGCAATTTTAAAAAGTGTAAGACTATCAAATAAAAGTTCTCATTATTATAGGAAATGTAATATACATATTTCATCCCCTTTCCCCAGTCCTGACATTCAGTGATTTGCCTTTCTCTCTCATTATCTTCACCAGGCCTTTCTTTTCTTACTAATCTCTCTAAATAAGAGATATTACTTCCACTTCTGCATATGAGCCATCCCAAGGTCTCCTGACCCTGTTTCCCTGACCTGCTGAGGGACCTCGCTAGCTCAGAGGGCCCAACTTGCTGCTTGTTTCCTTCTCACTGTTGGGTCTTCCCCTCTGACCATAAACATACTACGCTCTCAGCCCCTCTGAAAAAAATCTTCTGTCCTTCAACTACCTTATTTCTTTCATCACCATTCAACACATCCAAAAGATTACAGGCTTGCTCAAGCCCCTGCATGCCTTGAATGCCTCCCAACCATCTACTGTGCCTGGCGAGCAACCCGACAGCCGTTTCCCTCTCCCTTGATTCCTGCTTTCAGTCGAATCTGACAACACCTTTCTGACTATCTTGTCTATGTCCTATCTTTAAAAGAACCTCAAAACAACTAAAATGTCTACATAAAAAAATCGATGTTGGGTTGGGGTTATAGCTCAGTAGTATAGTGCTCGCCTCACACATGCAAGGCCCTAGGTTCGATCCTCAACACCACATAAATAAGTAAAATAAAGTCTTGTTTAAAAAAAAAATCAACGTAGATGATATGATGGAGCTTTACATACTGATAAAAACAAAGTTTACAAACTTTTTAAGAGCATAAAAGATTTGGTTATAATATAAAGTTAGGGCGGAACACTACATATACAGCATCAGCTTAACCATAGGCTTTTAGACAAACTGGGAGGAAATAAGAGTGGTTACAACTAGCTGGTGGAACTGTGGGGTAATTTTTTTTTCCTTAACTATTTCCTATACTTTACAATAGCCTTTTAAAGAAAAGTCTGGGAGAATACAAAGGACATTTTTCTGGCCTGCTATCTGCTGGTGAATTCCAGCAAGGCCTGGGTTGAACTGCATTTAGTGCCTTTTCCACCCTTTCTCATCTCTTGGGTTCCTTTGCTTAATTCTCAAGTTTCTTGTTTTTTTTTTTTTTTTTTCTTTTTGGTACTGGGAATTAAACTCAGGGGTGCTTAACCCATTAAGCCACATTCCCAGCCCTTTATTTTACTTAGAGACAGGGTCTTGTTTTATTGCTTAGGGCCTTACTAAGTTGCTGAGGCTGGCTTTGAACTTTGATCCTCTTGCCTCAGCCTCCTAAGCCACTGGGATTACAGGCCTGCACCACCGTGCTCAGCACTTCTCATTATTCTTTAGCCTGAGTTTTGTCATTTCTTGCCCACTTTGTAATCCCTTTTCTATCTTGTCTTGTAAATATTTTCTCATATAATTTTTTGAAGGAAGTATATGTTAGGTCCTAGCTATTTCCAAGTGATTGAAATTCTTACTATTAGTATCTCTTGTTGAAATTTTGGCCCTGATTGAGCTTCATTATACATACTCACCATGGGGAAGGTGTGCTTTGAGAACGAGTCGACAGCCCTCATGGAAGTGGGTCTTAGCCGAGTGGCCGAGCGCTCTGGTGAAAGTGCAGTAAGTTATTCAGGATGAGAGGCACAAAGAACCACTATAGGCAATCACTGGCCCTTGGCTGAATTGGCAAGAGCTCTCTGACAGCTATGCGGAGGGCAGATTTGAGAAGGACGGGACTAGAAGCAGGAGGAGTAATTAACAGGCTGCTGCAATAGTGGTCTGGGGTGAGAATATGAGAGCCTGAGCAGGGAGTCATAGCAGGCAGAGTGGGTTCGACAGATTGGTGAGCTATCCAACAAGTAGAACTAACTGGGACTTTTCATGGAGGGACCCCAGGTTTCCAACCTGGATGGCCTGGTGAACTGTGGTTCCCTCAGTGGAGGCAGTGAATACAGTGTGAATTTAAGTGGGTTATGGGCAAAATTAGATGTTGAGAAATTAAGTGTAAGGGTGCCTTAGCAACCCCCTGTAAAACTGTACAGCAGGCAGTAGAAAAGAAGGGCTGGAGAGAGATTGGGATGTTACTGATATCAGGATGCAGCTGAAACCAGAAGAATGGATGAGATTGCTTCAGGAGCAAACAGGACAGGGGATAAAAGCTGGGAAGAGAAGCTGGAGCATACCAGCAATTATGGGACAGGCTCTAACAGAGGAGCTCACAAAGGAGACAGAGAAGGAAGAACCAGAAAGAAAAATCCCGGAGTGAATTGTCACACAAGGCAAGAATCTAGAAGACAGAAAGCACTGATGATTGGAACTCCACTTGATTACTGGAAAGGATCATAACATAAGGGCTGAAAATTCATTACTTGGTTTGGCAGTTAGAACGTCCCTGGTGTCCTCACTGGGAATAATTTGCACAGAGTAGCAATAAGGAAGCCAGACTGCAAGGGGCTGCATGGAATCTGAGAGTCCAGGGTACCAAGGGTAGACTCTTCTTCAAAGGAGTGTGTATGAGACAGATGTTTCAGATGCACTAATAACTAGAAGAAGCTGCAGGCACAAGAACCAGAGAACGAAGGGAGACAATTTGTGTAAGATGCTTAGCACAGATTCTAATATATAGCAAGCTCTCAATAAACACAGATTGTTACTATCATCCTTCATTAACCATATATTAAAATATACTAACATTTTAGCTTAATATTTTATTTTTATAGGCCCCATAGTTATATAGTTAACAAAGATGACAAAAATTCCCATCCAAGGTGCTTATATACCAATGGCAGACAATAAACAAAATAAATAACTGAAATTACATGGTATATTTGCTAGGGGTGGATGCTAAGGAGAAAAACTAGGGGAAGACGATATTAAGTGTTGAAAATAGGAATGAAATTTGAGATAAGAAGCCTTAAGTTAACTTTTAGGTAAAGACTTAAAGGAAATGAATATAGAAACTATAATTAGGAAGTGAAGGAATACTATTAATTATCATCATTATTGCAATTAGCATCCTTAATATATTATTATTACAGAAATACATTATTATCATCTATTATTACTGCTCTCTTTGCTATAATGAACATTGTTATTACAATCAATGCCATCTCTAGCTGCTGAGTGGTTACAGTAGTGGTAGTCAAGTTTATGTCAAAAAGGTATAAAGAAACTAGAACTACTGGGAAACAAAAGTATAACATAATATGTTAAAATCACTGGCCAGAGCCAGTGGTGGTGCCCGTCTGTAAGTCCAGTGGCTTGGGAGGCTGAGGCAGGAGGATCGTAAGTTCAAAGACAGCCTCAGCAAAAGTGAGGTGTTAAGCAACTCAGCGAGACCCTATCTCTAAATAAAATAAAAAATAGGGCTCGGGATGTGATTCAATGGTCAAGTGCCCCTGAGTTCAATTCCTAGTACTGGCCAGTTTGTATTGGCAGAAGCAAAGGGACAAATGGTAGGTGATTGTGCAGGTGAGAGCTGCAAATAAGATGCTGTTCTGTGTGTGCACTAGAGGGAAGGAAAGACAGGCCAGCACCGGCTGGGCTGTGGACCTTACGTCACATATGGAATACCCACACTTAGGATCATCTTCAGACCAAAGATATCAAAGGGCACTGACACAAAGATATCTCTGAAGCAACAGGAAAATTGGCACTGGTATCTCAAATCAGCACATCAGCAGAGTGTGTGATTTAGAGGACTGTGTTTCTACTAGAACATTTATTTGACAGTCAGGGATAGGAATTCACCAATACCATCTGGGAATAGTTAAGAGGAACTGGAAGTTCTTGCTATTTACCAAGACAAGCACAATGCTGAGAATAAGGTGGGTGTATAATAAATGAATTGTACTAAATAAGAGGATTAAATCTTGTAAATAATTGATCCACACCATTTTTTAAAAGTCTAATTTGGATTGATAATTATTCTTTGCAATTCAGAGAAAATGATCAAAAAAGAAAGAGGAAAGGGGAAAACAAAAGAAAACAAAAAGAAAAATAATCTGAACGCCTGAGGATTCATCCTAATCAGCTACAATATTTTTTAAAGTGATACGAGCATATCACTCATCAACAATCAGAGACTTCACTGGGCTTATGAAAGGGGACACAAAAACCTATATGTTTTAAGAATAAAACCTCATTCTTCAACTCAGGTTAATGTAAATTTTTGGAAACATCTTAGTTGTATTTTCTAGGTGTATTTATTACTTGAAGGGGACCAAGAATTTGTCTATTAAAACAAACAGAAAGTTATAAAGTTATAAAAAATGTTATACAGATTAAAACTTTATAACCTAACTAGCAATATTTAGAATATAGATAAGTTTTCATTAATTCTTTGTGTCTGTTTAAACAGATAATAAGCATTTCCTTCCTAAGAAACCAAAGTCGGATCACTGTAATGGCCAAGTAAAAGTTTATGAAGGAAGAAGTTGAATAGGCCAATTATGTTTTATGGTTCAAGCTAATAGTAATTGATGTTATCATTGCCTTACCATATAGTATTTATCATAATACACTTCATAACAGTGTATATGTTACATTCATGCATGTTATATGCTTCTCTAAGCATTTCAGAGACTGACTTCATAGACATTAGCAACTTCTACCTTAAGGATAGAAAAACAAGAAATGTGGACTATGGAAAGGTTGTAACTGTGCTGGGGATTGCACAACATGTCAGTTATGGAGTCAGGAACACAGACTCCTGGCCATCCAGGAAGTCTTCAGCAGGAGAGGAACATGCCGAGGGAAGGCAGGAAGAGAAGAAAACATCAGCTACTGAACACTTTCAATGAGTCTGTTAATGACTTAAGATGCAGGACATCAATTATCACATACTTTATTGTCTCCTTTTAGAAACATCCTTATGCCACCTCACTGTAATCAAAGCCCTGAAGGACACCTGCTGTCTTCATGAGCTGCTGGGCCAGGGTTCCTGTTATGTCGGCAGAATCCTTCAGCCCTGACTGCAAGAGAAACTCCGCACAAACCAAGTGCTGACCCGCACAGGCCAGATGCAGGGCTGAGGGGAGATAAAATAACATGGATTTAGAACTTGACCCTCTACAGCAATGCTGACCTCATAAGTCAACTGTACCCAACAAAAATTTTGGTTCATTCAATGATTTGTATTTTATACTTTTTCATCCATCCCCATGACTTTACCTATACTGGACTTGCAGTATTTTTTTAACCTGATTGGGTTAAAAGATTTTTTTTTGGAGGCAGAGGGTACCATGGGTTGAACTCAGAGGCACTCAACCACTGTGCCACATCCCAGCCCTTTTTTGAATTTTATTTAGAAACAGGGTCTCACTGAGTTGCTTAGCACCTCGCAATTGATGAGGCTGGCTTTTAACTCCTGATCCTCCTGCCTCAACCTCCCAAGGTGCTGGGATTACAGGCGTGCGCCACTGTGCCCAGCCAAAAGATTTTTTTAAAGATAACAAACCAGTTACAGAGGATTTAAAGAACCTTTTCTAAAGCAATGGAAAAAAATTAATGAGAAATAGGATACTGATCCTCCTCATCCTCACTCCTGTGTGCCATTCAAAGGCAGTTTCAATGGCATGGAAATTTTTCTCAATGTTTTCTTGAATTCTTTTTCTAAGTAAAAATCACCATGAATAAGTACCACATGACAAAAAGAAAACATGTTGACCAATATTCCCTTCTAGATATGCTGAGAGTCTAAGAGCTTCACTGCTTCTGTGCCTGATCTTGAGGAGCTAGCCTGCATAGCCCTGGAGCCAGAATCTATCATCTGCAAGTCTTTGAAGCATAAAGATCTCAGTAAACCCTTACAGGATGGCCTTTGGCTCAATGGATACTACTTAGAGGGTTTAATTCTAAAGTCCAAGCTTAAACTTAAAGCTCTGAGTGAGGTTGGGGATGTAGCTCATGGTACCCACCATGCACCTCAGCAAGTACCTAGCACACAGAGGAACCAATTCCCAGCACCAAAAATAAAAAAGAGAATTAACTTTGAGAATATATTTCTGAGACCTTGCTCTTGTCCACCTCAACAGCAGGTGTCCTCATGAATTAGATACAAAGTGCTTTGATGGCACATATATTGCTGTGGTTTAAAATAACAGTAAAAAGGGCAGTGGTAATGAGCAGTGGTCATCATCGTCATGATAATAGCAATAGGTTTATAATTTTGCAAACAAAGGAAAATTTATTTTGAGGAAAAGTTGCTGAGCTACTGGAAGAAAAATATTAAAACCAGTGTGTGGGGGTATGTGTGTGTTGTCTTTTTTTTTTTTTTTGTATTACCTATGTGGTTATGGGGATCAAACCCAGGGCCTGTATATGTTAGGCAATGTTTTACCACTGAGCTATACCCACACCACCTCCAAACCCCAAACTAATGCTTTTAATATAAAAGTAGGTGGACTGTTTACATTGAATACCTGATCGATTTCTTTCATCTTTAGCGTTGATGTCAGCACCCAAGAACAAGAGAGTCTGAATCGTGCTTATATGTCCTTCCTGAGTGTTGAAACAAATTCATTACCACTGTGATGAGAACAAAAGAAAACCTTTACACACAAACTCTAGTGCATATTTGGCTCTTTTTAATAGTCAACTCCTAAAACCAAATTTTCATACTTAAGGAAAGACTCAGTATATCACTCTCAATTAATAAAACAATAAATAAATATCTTGGCAATATTTAATTATTAGGATATAGATGATCAAGTTTGTAGGCTAAATTATTGACCTAATACAGTTGGGTTTCTGAAAATGTAAGAATTATAAATCTTATGATTTATATAGAATTCACAATTTCAAAATTTCCCAAGCAAATATATGCTTTGCTATCATCTTTAGGGTAGAGATAAATTAAAAAGATTGTAACCTCTTAGAAAAGAGAATTCTATTATGGCTAGTATTATCATTTATAAATTTTTTTTTTGTGTGTGTGCTGGGGATTGAACCTAGGGGTACTTTACCTCTGAGTTATATTTCCAGCCCTCCAGCCCTTTTTTACTTTGCGTCAGGGTCTCCCTAAGTCACTCAGGCTGGCCTCAAACTTGTGATCCTCTTGCCTAATCCTCCAGAGTCTCTGGGATTATAGGTGTGTACCATCATGCCCATCCATTTATAATTTATACATACTTTGTCTAGCTGATGAGTCTGTTAGTATGTGGAGAGACCAAAATCAAGGATTCAGCTACTATCTTTCTATGGAGGAAACTAGCTTTCTTCCTTTGGTAGTGACCACACAGGAGAGTGTAGTTGATTAGGTGGGGAAAAAATCCTACTTTTAGAAAAACAAATCAAGGCAGGCAGCCACTGAATAATGTATATGTAACACACAGAACTCAAGAACACTTAGAACAGCTCCCTTTCTAGTGAAGAAATTTTGCTTATCTTCAGTGCTTTATACATTGGAGAGAGCAGTAAATACAACTACTTTGCTTTAGTTAAAGATCTTAACTTCTGAATTCCAGTGTAAGACTAGGGAGCTATGAACTGCATACAATGAATCTTTATCACATTAACATTATTCCTGAAAACAAAAAAGTTGGAAGGGAGGCATAAAGTCAGTGTTGTATTTAAAGAAAAGGATTTGGGAATCAGGAACATGGGCAATTTCTTTCATAGAGATGGAGCCAAACAAACCAGGACCAATGGAATAAATGGAATAAAGCAAGCCTACACAGGCAGAGACAACATCACGAGAACAAACCTACCTTAGCTGCAAAATGAAGTGCTGTGAGGTGGGTTGTTCTTGCTCTTGTATCTACATCAACACCAAGATCAGACACCAGGAATCGGATGGCTTCGTCTTGCCCAGTGACTGCTGCCCTGTGCAGAGCCTGGGCCCCCAGGCTATCCTCAGCTGAAAAGCAAGCCTAGGAGACAGGAGGGAAGAGCAAAGGTAAGCAGCAGAGGAACCTGGGTCCATATACCTGATAACATCTGGCAGTACTTATTTACTTAGTTGTCTATGTTTCTCTGGGCAGAGGATACAGAGCTTTTGTCTGATTCTCAAAGGACTCTAACCATAACCAAAAAAAAAAAAAAAAAAAAAAAAAAGGTTAAGAGCCAGTGTTCCCATAAATACAGTTATCTCATATTAGACAAAGGCACCATAAATATACATTGGAGAAAACTATAGCCTGTTCAACAAATGTGTGCCAGGAAAACTGGAAATCCATATGTAGCAGAATGAAATTGAACCCGTATCTCTCACCCTGCACAAAACTCAATTCAAAGTGGATCAAAGACCTAGGTGTTAGACCAAGGACCTTCACCTATTAGAAGAAAAAGTAGGCTCAATTCTCCACCATATCAGCTCAGGAACTGACTTCCTCAGTAAGACTCCTAAAGATCATGAAGTAAAATCAAGAAATCAATAAATGGGATGGTATCAAACTAAAAACTTCTTCACAGCAAAGGAAACAAGAATGTGAAGAGAGCCCATAGAATGGGAGAAAATCTTTGCCACCTGCATCTCAGGTAGAGCATTAATTTCCAGGATGTATAAAGAAGTAAAAAAAACTCAACACCCAAAACCCAAATAATCCAATCAATAAATGGACAAAGAAACCAAATAGGTACCTCACAGAAGGAGAAACATGAATGGTCAAAAAAAATATGAAAAAATGTTTAACATCTCCAGCAATTAGAAAAATGTAAATTAAAACTATACCAAGATTCCATCTCACTCCAATCAGAATGGCAATTATCAAGAATACAATAAGGGGCTGGGGATGTGGCTCAAGCGGTAGCGAGCTCGCCTGGCATGCATGCGGCCCGGGTTCGAGCCTCAGCACCACATACAAACAAAGATGAGTCCGCCGAGAATTAAAAAATAAATATTAAAAAAAAAAAAAGAAAAAAAAAAAAAAAAAAAAGAATACAATAAATGTTGCAATGAATATTGGTGAGGATGTGGGGGAAAAGGTTCACTTACACATTGATGATAGACTTACAAATTGATGCAACCAGTATGGAAAGCAGTACAGAGTTCCCTTAGAAAACTTGGAATGGAACAATCATTTGACCCAGTTATCCCACTCCTTGGTACTCAAAGGACTTAAAATCTGTATTTTAAATGCAGCCACATCAATATTTATAGCAGTTCAATTCAAAATAGCCAAGTTATGAAACCAACCTAGGTGCCCTACAACAGATGAATGGATAAGAAAAATGTGGTATATATACACAATGGACTACTACTCAGCCATAAAGAAGAATGAAATTATGGTATTTGGCAGTAAATGGAAGGAACTGGAAAATATCATGCTAAGTGAAGTAAGTTAGTCCCAAAAAAACAAAGGCCAAATGTTCTCTCTGATATGTGGATGCTAACATACAGTAAGGGGGATGAGGGAATAATAGAAGTTCATTGGATTAGACAAAGGGGAATGAAGGAAAGGGAGTGGGGATGGGAATAGGAAAGATAATAGAGAGAAGTGGACATAACTTTCCTCTGTTCATATTTGAATACATAACAAGTGTAACTCCACATCACATATGACCACAAGAATGGGGTCCTAATTAGAATACGTTATACTCTGTGTGGGTAAAATGTGTCAAAATACACTCTACACTCATGTATATCTTTTTTTAAAAAAGCCTATGTTGCATGCTATAGTGTCAAAAGCAGTGTAAGAGTCAGTTTGTTACTATTATTACTATCAAAGACCTACTATTTATTGAATACTTAACTTGCTAACTGCTCAGTGTACATGATTATTTCATCCCTGTAGGAACCTCCTGAATAAATGGAATTTGTTCCCATATTATAGATGGGAACATGATATATTGATGCTTAAAGAGGCCAAGGGGTACCATGAGGGGAACTTGCCAGAGCTGGGATTTGAACCCAGAATCTAAATAATGATTCAGATTCTCATCCTATAATCTAAAATTTGTAGGAAGAACCACAGGAATATAACAAACCCATTTTTATACCTCATGCTTTTTGAGGAGCAGTCTGGCTATGTCGATGTGTCCACACTGAATTGCATCCATAAAGGGGGTGACACCACAGCTGTCTTTGCAGTCTGGTTCATACGGACACCTAGAGCCAAAACCCCAAATGACAGAGCTGAGAACAGTCACCACTTCAAACATAATGGGCAGTTGGTATTTGATCACCTGCAGGTATGCTATGTGCTTTACAACACCTGTGATGACCTGTGTGTTCTCATTCTTCTCCCCATCTCAGTATCTCAACTGAGCTCTGGACCTTCAGGAGCACATGTTGGTCTTCCCCAGAAAACATGCTCCTGTCCTAGCCTTCTCTGACCTATTCGATGGCACCATCTCCTCTCTAGTTTGAAGCCTGCATCTTTACTACTGCCTTTCCACTACCGCCATCCTTGTGGCTCCTTATCTCTTGTACCCAGTTACCCACATCTCTTAATTCTGAAGTCAAACTACTTTTAAAAATCTGTACCCTTCTCTCTGTCTCTGCTTTTACTCCTTAAGACTAAGTCAGTTGGCAAGAGCCTCCCAATGTTCTTGGCACCTTGACACCTGCCTTGCTATGCCATTCTCCATAGTAACCGTGGTCCTCCCTCCACAATGGAATGCACAAAGTCACTCCTGCTTAAACCACTCAACTGGTGCCCACTGCATAAAAGACAAGATCTCAAACCTCACAGGAACTCCAAGGGCCAGAAGCATGTGGCACCTGCTCATGTCTCCAGCTTCCCCCAACCCTGGGCTTGCCATGCTCCCTTCTGTTTCCTGGTCATCACGTTGTGGAGCCCTCTCCTGCCTCGGCATCCACTGGGCCTTCTGCTTGGAACATTATAGCTCTACTCCTCCCTTGGTCAACTCAAACTTTTCCTTCGAGTCTCATGTGAATGGAACTTCGCCAGAGGCCTTTCTTTACCACCCCCTAATCTACCCAAAGACTTGGGTTCTCTCCTAGTGTCCCATACTTTTCCTTTGTAGTATTACACTTTGTAATTCTATGACAATTATTTGTGGGATTATTCATTTATACTTGCTTCCATATTAGCCTACAGGTTCCACTAGAGGAAGGACAGTTTATCATTCAGAACCTAATACATGAAGATGCTTCAAAACGTTTCTTAAATGAATAAAAGAAGAAATACTTATAATCTGCAGATAACCAAGTATGTTCCCGTTAGGCAACTCCCCACCTCCCCCGCCTTTCTGGCAATGTAGGGTTAAGTGCATTTTAAGTGCTTTTCTCTAATGATATGCTACCTCAGGTCATCTCTTTCACTCTGGCCTCAATTATCATTTCTATATCTAGGAGTCCCACATTTCTATCTCTGTCCTTCTGTTTCTCTACCTCCTGCTTGAAGTTTTTGCTTGGATACTCTCAACATGTCTACAGGTGAAATTATCTTTTACCCAAATCCACTTCTCTGGTGTTCAATGTCTAAGAAAGTGGCACATGTACCACTACCCTGAAAGTCATCTAGACTTCCCATGGACACCTGAAAATCATCCTTGAAGCCTCTCCTTCTCCTTCATTCATGTATTTATTGTGGTGCTAGGGATTGGATCCAGGACCTTACACCTGCTAGGCAAGCAGGTAGTAGGCACTAAGGTAAGTCCCCAAGTCCTCCTTCATCCCCTTTGTTTTTCACCTAAACCTATGCAGTCTACTTCTTAGATATCTCCAGATGTTTTTCTTCATCCCTCATCATCTCCCCAGCCCAGCTACTATCATTTCTTTCTCATTTCACTGCACCAGTCTCCCAAATAGAAAGTGCTTTGGAAAGCACCTTCCTACCACCCCTTACCCCATTTTGTAAACAGAGGATTGAGGATCTTTGAAAATAGTTAATATCTTATTATCCCTTGACTCCAAACACTTCCATATTATTTCATGTGCTTTGAACAAAATCTAAACTTTCTAACATGGTCCACAGTGAGTATGCTCCCTTCACTGTTTAGGCTTCAGCACATCAGTTTCTCAAATGTCCTACAGTTTTTCCTGGCTCAGAGTATCCACAGATGCTGATACCTCCATCTGGATGTTTCCTTGCCTCCAAGTGGCAGCCAATGTCTATTCCTCCTTCAGGTGAGAAATTCAGTGTTTCTGGGTGCTGAGATCCCTACTTCTAGGCAAGTGAGCCTTCCTGTTATTTGCTCCCTTAGGGATCCTGCAGCTTCTTGCAATGCTAATCAAACTTACAGAGATTGTCAGTCTGTCTTCTTGACAGTCCCTGATTCCATGAAGGCAGAATTGTACCTGCCTTATATCTGTTGTAGCCCCTCTATTGATACAGAGCATACTTTATATTGGGCACTAAGTGAATATATGTATATTTGTTGAATAGAGAAACAGATGATTTTTCTCTCATCTGTTTGATAGCTATTTTGGTTTTACAGTCTAAGAGTTATCTACTATGTCCTGTGTTCATTTTTTGCAAGCTTAGTTTGTTTCTTAATCTGCTTGAACTTCTTATGTAAGACCAATATTAACTCCTTGTTAGAACTAACAAATATTTTCCTCCAATTTACTGTTTGCTCTTACCTCTCAAGAAGCACCTTTACTGCTTCTAAACAGCCATGCATTGCTGGGAGAAGAGAGTTGAGAATTAGAGATTTTTAGTGCATACATAAAATGCTTCTTGACTGGGGATGTAGCTCAGGGGTAAAGCCTTTGGCTAGCATACATGAGGCCCTGGGTTTGATCCCAAGCACTGCAAAATAAATAAATAAACAAATAAATAAATAGAAATAAATAAATTTCCCCTTATGGCTCTCCTCTCTGCCCCATTCTTTTTGTGTGTGTGTGTGTGTGTGTGTGTGTGTTTATGGGGATTGAACCCAGAGTGTGTGTGTGTGTGTTTATGGGGATTGAACCCAGAGCCCTGTGCATGAAAGGAAAGCACTCTACCAACTAAGCTATATCCCCAGCCCTCTGCCCCCATTCTTATCATTATGACTTATAGGAAGGAGCACCTAAATTGATTGTTATTGTCCTAGAAAAATAAAGCCAACTGGAAAAGCAGTATTTAAGTCAGCTTTTTCACATCTGTGATCAAAAGACCTGACAAGAACTATTTTAGAGGAGGATTAGTTTATCTGATGCTCACACTTGGCTCTGTGGTAGAGCACTTTCCTAGCAGGTAGTAGGTATTGATTCCATCCTCAGTCCACAGATAGCCAACTCTATTGCTCTGTGCCCGAGGTAAGGTAGAACATCATAGTGGAAGGGAGTGATTGCAGAATGCAGTTCAGGACATGATAATCAGGAAGCAGAATTCCACTCACCAGGGACAAAACACAAACCACCAAAGTCATGCACTCAATGACCCATCTCCTCCAACCATACCTATCTGCCTATAGTTACCACACAGTTAATCCCCATTAAGGAATTAATGCACTGATTAGGTTAAGGCTCTCGTAACCAATCATTTTACCTCTGAACTTTCTGGTCTCACACATGAGCTTCTAGTGGACACCTCATATCTAGACCATAACATGAAGTAAAGAAAAATGTTTTCATATTACAGGTATATAACCAATACTTGATTATCATGTCACAGGTATTGATTTTAGAGAAACTAAAAGGTCTGTATCCTAATTCAATGTATTCTCTGGAAAGCTAAAGGTTATCTTTCAAATTTCTTGTTCTAGACTCTTGAGTCCTTTACTTTATTTTAAAGACAGAGTCTTGCTAAGTTGCTTAGTTGTCACTAAGTTGCTGAGGCTGATCTTGAACTTGCGATCATCCTGCCTCAGCCTCTTGAGACAGTGGGATTAGAGGTGTATGCCACTGTGCCTGGTCCCTTAATATCCTTTTATGTCACAGTAATTTTGCTTTTTCCTAACATTATGGTGTTACTAAGGATCTGAAGATAGTCTTTTTTCCACTTGTCTCAGTAACAATATGAAATGAAAAAAGAAAAAATAGCAGCAGCTAGTTATTCTGTGCTCATTATGCGTAGAGGATTATACTAAAGGATTTACATAATCATGCTCTTAAACCCTACAACCCTGATACATAGACATAATTAGCATCATTATTTTGCTGATGACGAAACTTGTCCAAGAGACAGACTAAGGTCTCTGCCCTAGGTCAAAGACTCTGTAAGAAACAGAACCAGCTTACTTACCTTACTTGCCATCTAACTAACTAGGGAGCTAACCTTACTTACCTTACTTGCCATCTAACTAACTAGGGATAGATACACAAGGTAAAGTGAATTAACACAAGAAGGGCTTGCTAGTCAAGTTATATTAGCTTTGGAACCTTTACCCACATCTGGGGGAGTGGTGGCACATACCTGTAATCCCAACAACTTGAGAGGCTGAGGCAGGAGGATCACAAGTTCAAGACCACGCTCTGTAACTTAGTGGGCTCCTAAGCAACTTAGTGAGACCTTACCTCAAAAATAAAAAAATAAATAAAAATAAAGTGGGCTGAGGGATATATGTCCGTTATAAAGTGCCTCTGGGTTCAATCCCCAGTACCAAAACAGAAACGAAAAACAGAACAAAACTATAATGTTCACATCCTTGACCTCTATTTTCTCAAATCGTCCATTCCTCTGTGGGTGACTTGCACAAGATGCTGGGCAGTGCTGGCTGAAACAGACTGCACACGTGGGCCTGCATGCCTACAGAGCTGTAGACTGTACCTGCAGTGTGCAGAGGAGTTCTTCTAATTTTGCTCTCTGTCTTCCATGCATCTGGGCAAACAGTGAGCAGATACTGAAGGATCAGAGGGTCACCTTCTCTACTGGCAATATGAAAACTGTTCCAACCATCTTTGTTCTTCAGGAGTGGATTGGCTCCGTGTTCTACAAGGTCCTGGATCACCTCAAGATTCTTCCTTGTGCAAGCCATCATCAGAGGAGTCCTAAGGCCAACCAGGATAAGCTGTCAAATGAAGGCAGCTGAGACATTAGCAGAAGGGACCAGGTCTTTGGGAAGGGCACATCCTTGGCACAGATGGAAAACTTTCTTACAGAATTCAGGGGACTGGAAAATAGTTTTGACTGGCAACTTGCCTGCTGTGAGAAGCCTGGGAGAAATAACAAAAGGGAAAAGATGGTGATTAATGGAAACCTACAGCAGGGAGGTACCTGAGAGGCCAAACTGTTTATGAGCCAGGATAGAATCAATTATAACAGAGCTAATAAAAGCCATAGATGATCCTCAAACATAACTAGGTCTTCTTTTTCACCACAGTGGGGAAGATGTACTTAACTATATGGCTCTCTTCCTGCGGCAGCAGTGGTGGTTTTGCAGTGCTGGGGATGGAATCAGTGCCTACTACCTGCTAGGAAACTGCTCTGCCATAGAGCCACACCCCTAACCCTCTTTTATTTATTTAAATCAGATCAGGAATCACTTGAAGGTAGGAACTTCATCGTGTTGTAAGCCTTAGGTTCTTTGATTTGAAAAAAATCTGATGCAGCAAGCACTAAAAATAATGTCAATCAAACAAAATGGGATTTATTTATGTGATGGTAGTGTACCTTGACAGTGGTGGTTATGCAAAGCTAGACTTGGTAACATCACATAGGTTCTACTCACACCGCAAGTGTAACTGATGAAGTTTGACTATAATGATTGTAATAATGTCAAAACAATGTAACTGGGGTAGTAATCTAGCTAGACGAAGTGCTAGAACTTTATACCTGGAGCTAGGAGCACTGCACACAATTCACTGTTTGATTATATTTCATACTGTCTCACAAAGGGAAGTTATTGTCCTCCTCTGTTAACCCCAGGAGGGCAGGAAGGTTGTGGCAGGACGACCTTGCTGCTGAGCAGGTCTCTAGGATGAGAACTAGAAGCTGAGAAAAGCTATCTTGTCAAGGGGACAGACTTAATAAGTACCCGAAAATCTGATTCTGCCATAAGTGATAAGGCGAAATGGTTTTCTGGATCCCGGCCACCTACCAGTCGGCTTTCTTCAGGCTATCCACAGCTGCCCCTCGGGCCAGCAGGTAGCGCACGCAGTCCCGGTGGCCCATGGAGGCAGCCTCGTGTAGAGGCCTCTTGTAGTCTCGGTTCGCGGCCTCAATGTCCATGCCCCAGGCTTCGGCCAAATAGGCTAGGATGTCCAGGCGCCCGTGACGGGCTGCACAGTGGAGGAGGGTGTCCCCGGCCGGTCCTTGGTAGCCTCTAGCCTCCTGCAGCTCCGCCTGCAGGGCAAGCAGCTGGCCCTCTTGCACCAGCCTGCAAAGTCGCCGCGGATCCCCGGGCCCGGCCATCACCGTTGGCCTGGGACGAGTGGGAGGGACCCCGAGCACCAGTCTTCCTCAGCTGGGGCCCCACTACCGTAGGCTGGGCGAAACTGAGAAGTGACAAGAGATTCCACTTTCTGATCGCAACCTTCCTCCGCGACGAGGTGCCGGTGCCGAGGCCCGGCCCGATTGGGCAACGAGAGAGCAGCCGCCCCCAACACCCTCAAGCCACTTGTTCTGGATGTGGGGAGGAGCCGCGATTTCCAGTATAGGGTGGTGACTCCTCAAGGGGACAGAACAGTCGGCGGTGAGCACGCATGTGGGCCACTCTAGTTGGCGCGTTCCAGACGCGCGCAGTAGTCTAGGCGGAGCCCTTGGCAACAACAACCCAAGCAGCTCGGTACGAGGGTGCATCTGTTGTTCTGGAGCTTCCCCTTGCACGGAAGTGATTGCAGGCCGAAAAGGTCAGGATGTGGGGTGTGGTGCTCTACCGCCTAGCCGTGAAGCGCTACAGAGAAACACGAGCGGCCTGACCCCGACCCTGAACTCTGCCGAGACAGGGGTAGCTCCGGAGGAAGCCGGGCCGGACCGTGACCTGCTTTCACCGGCCGAGCCCATGCGGCTCTTTTTCCCGCAGCCTGTCCGGCTCACGTCTGCTGTAGGGATGAGTGCGGGGCTGCGGTGCGCTGGGCCTCCCACTGCCGAGGTCTGACGCCTACGGGTGGTGTTCCAGTACTCTTCCCACTCCTCACCCAATCAGCAGCGGTACTTGGCTACCTCCCCGCCGCTACAGCTGTAGCTCCCGCGGGAACCCAGGCAGCTCGAAGGAACTCTGGGAAAGTTTCCTCTAGCCTCTCCGCGCAAGCGGAAGCACGGACAGGGCGTGGCTCGCTGGCTGAGGCCGCGTCCTTTACATTCGTGAGTTTCTATTGGTCACTGGGGCCATCCGTCAGCCTGTTCCTCCGGTTGCGAGTCTCTATTGGTTCTTGGGGCAGTCCGTCAGCTCCGGCGGCGGGTGCTTCCCTGGGCTGAGACGGGGCGGAGCTCGCGGAGGAAGTCGGCGGCCGTCTCAGCTTGCTGTCTGGGACGGAGGAGGAGCTTGCTGCGGGGGACGCTGGGCTGGGCGGCCAGCGGCGCGGGCCCGGAGGCAGCATTAGCGAGGGCCCGGGTCCGGAGTGCCATAGTGCGTGAGACCATAGACATGGCAGGGATTCTAGGCGGGGATCCGTCTCGTGGAAACTTAACCTATGGGGCTTTGCCCGGGGGTCCCGGCCTCGGGGGTGGGGCCCTAAGTCAGAGGGCGGCGCGGGGCGGGGTTGGCGGAGGGTAAGTGTAGTGTCTCCCGGCAGGTGCGGGCGTGGCGATGTGCGCACGGGGGAGGCCCGGGCGCCCGGTGAGCTCGGGGCCAGGTCCCCGCCCCCACGCTGCTCACTGAGGCCCTGGAAGGGGCAGCTCGTCGTTTCTCTGGGGCTGGTGGAGGAGGTACGGGGACGTGGCCTCGGTTGCTGGCTCATCTACTCTGATGTTTTGACCTTGGGCAAGTCATTTTCTGCTACTCTGTTGCTTCTCTTTCCCTCCCCCTTACCTGGATATAATAAGATTAAGGTAATGTGGGCAGGCCTTGGGCTTTGGAAGGATTCGTTGAGATTTGAGTCATCTGTACAAGGGGTGATGGAAGAGCTTAGGTTAGATATATGTTCCTTACCTGACCTTAGGAAGAACTAGTCATTTAACCTCCTGGTGTTTTCAGTTTCTTTAGGGGGAAAAAGGGGTGTCGCTATTAGATGTTAGATTTAAGAACAGTTACTCTTTCCGTTTTGGTATTGCACTCTGATTTACAAAACACCTGACATTAGTTTTCTAACCCACGAACATCATTCTGGTTTCACAGGTGGGGAAATTGAGGCCTAATGAAATTAGTGATTTTAACAAGGTATGAATGATAAAGTCTTCTAGAAGGAAGAATAGCACCAACTGTTGCGTGTGCAAGTGCCAGATACTGCTAAAATAAAATGAAAACTCAACTGTGTGATCATGACAATAACCTCCCTACTAATAAGTGTATTCAACTTGGTCTATTTCCTGAATTGTATGGTTACTGGAGATAGAACGGGGTCAAGTTTGTCAAAGTTTATTGACGCTTATCCCTTCTCCAAAGTGGGATGGGGTTACAAGATGATCATATACCAGTGCTTTTAAGTGCAAAAAGTTTTAAAACATGCCATGCGATGTGTTTACTGTAGCTGTTAGAGTCAGTGCAGATTTGAAATTGAGATGTCTGGTAAATTTTTGCTGCTAGTGCTTCTCTCCACCCCATTCTCCTATCCTAATTACAGATAACCCCACCTTCTCTTGCCTTTTGTCTCCAGTTTCCCTGTTTTTCTTCTTCTTCTTCTTCTTTTTTTTTTTTTGAAACAGGGTCTAGCCATGTTGCCCAAGGCTCAAGTGATCTTCTCGCTTCACCCTCCTGAGGAGCCGGAACTACTGATGTGTGCTATCATGTCTGACTCAGTTTCCCTATTTTAAAATTGAGGCACATGGTTCACAATAAGGTGGAATAATTGAATCCAGGATAATTATTTTTTTTTCTTGTTTTTTGGTACTGGGGATTGAACTCAGGGACATGCAACCACTGAGTCACATCCCCAGTCCTTTTTGTATTTATTAGATATAGGATCTCACTGAGTTGCTTAGCACCTCACTTTTGCTGAGTCTGCCTTTGAACTTGGGATTCTCCTGCCTTTTCTGAGCTGCTGGCATTACAGGCGTGTGCCACTGGCCTGGCAATAATTAATTATTTAATTGGTATTCCAAATTTGATTCTGTCTATCCTGTCTGCTTTATGAACTTAACTTTGGTCTCTTGACTCCCTTTGAGTAACTAGATGATGAAGTATGTGAATCTGTGCCATAGTGTGTGATTTTTCTGGAGCAAAAGCCTGATCTGGAGGGTGTGTGTGTATGTTTGTGAGGTCTATGCAGTAAACTTTTAAACCCAATTATTTCTGGGTTCTAGCTGATTTTTTTTTTTTTTTCTTATTAGGTTGCCCATTTCTTTTGTGCAAACTTGGAGTTTGTGGTATGCCCTTTACTGTCTCACTTATGTAATTGTCATTGGTGTTGTGATTAGCTACTTGACTGTTTTTCCTTTTTCTTGCGCTGTATTGGATGGATATATAGCACTGAACTGTGGTCACTGGAGTACTGATGATTTGATATGTTGCTGATTTGTAAGTACACCAAACTGTTAGACTTCAAATTCTAATTTCAACTTTGTTTCATTATCTTTTTTTTTCTGCTTATCATTTCTCTCCTTTCTAGGCTGATTTTTTATTTGGGAACTGAATATGAATTCTGTCTTTGCTCTTCTGGCTGTGAAGTTACCTAACTCCTGGAAAATTAGCTATCATAACATCACAAGTCTTTTATCTTCATTGACTGTTCACATGCTTTTGAGGACCAGTCTCAGTCAAAGTATCTTTTGGAGCTTAACCTGTATTCTACAGATACTTTTTTTTTTTTTTTTTGTACCAGGGATTGAACCCAGGGGCACTTAACCTCTGAGCAGTATCCCAGCGCTTTTTTTGTATTTAATTTAGAGACAGGGCTGAGTTCCTTAGGGTCTTGCTAATAAGTTGCTTGAGGCTGACTTTGAACTTGCCATTCTCCTGCCTCAGCCTCCCAAGCCACTGGGATTATAGGCTTGTGCCACTGCACCCAGCCCACAGATACTTTAAAATAAAACAAAAAATTATTTGCGAAACTGGAGCTTTAGATCTCCCTTCACTACAGGAAAATACAAAACATAAACCTATTTCTCCTTTTACTCTTTAATATGGTTAATGAATCATTTTTCTTAATGTTCTCTTCATCTTGTTAAAAAAACCCTTATTGATATTCATCTGTCCTCAGCTTAATTTCTGTTGCTCTTAGGCTTTGCCAACTCTCACATTGGTTGGTAGAGTGACTTTCTGACTAGTTTTCCTGACAGTCTTCATGTCTGTCTAAATTTGATTGTGTAATGATCCTGCTTTAAAATAGCATGACACCCTGAATTGCCTCCATGATAAAGGATAGTTTCTTTAGCAGGGTGTTAACAGACCTTCATAGTCTGGCTCCAGATGCATTTTTCAGTCTTATTTCCCATTAGTGTACCTCTTGTTCTGACAAAACCCACCTTTTCTGTCACAACAGTGCTTTACTGTGCCTCTATGTTCTTGCACTTTTTTTTTTTTTGGTGGTGCTGAGGATTGAACCCAGGGCCTTGTGCATGTAAGGTTGAGCTGCATCCCTAGCCTGCACATATTGTTTCTTCAGCCTAACTGAATCCCATTCATCTTTAAGGCTCAACTCTTTGTAAAACCTTTCCCAACTTTTCTAACTCTGTTTACTACGATAACACTTGTTTATGTAACATATTGCTTTATGTTTAGTAATTTGTGTTTTGGTAGTTGCCTTATGGTCTGACTTATTCATTTTTATATGATTAATGTCTGAAATAACATTTAACATCAAGGATACCATAAGGAAAGTCTTCATGGAGTTTATAATGAAACTGGGACATAGTAGATACGTAAAAGTAGTTGAAGAATAAATTGATAGTAGAAAAGGACTTTCAAATATATAAGGATATATTTTAGACAGTAAATAGAGATCATCTTGTTTTTCCTTTCTTTTGTCATTCCATTCCTTGTGAGGAATGTAGACGGAGAACAGCCCAACCCATCCTATTTCAAGGGAGCAGGAAGTATTTCAGAGTGTGAGATGATTCAGGGAAGAGTGAGCCTACTGACTTGGGCCTTTGAGTGTAAAAAGAAGCAGGATGTAGTGGCTGGAAGAGACCTGGCTTTGTGTCAAGAGAAATGTATCAGGCAGTGGAGCTAGGGCTGTATGTTCTCTTTCTGTGTTTGTTTCTTTTAGAATTAGCGGGAGATATTTTGAAGCTTTTCCATTTGAGTATACAGTAGAAGTGATATTTTTCTTGCATAGTGTTTTCTGCATTATCTATTTGTTATTAAATTTCTTTGGTTGGGACATTTCACAATGATTAAAAGAGTGATATAGGAATTAAATATGAGTGTTTTGAAGCTGCTTTAAAGCTTTCTGGACACAGAAGGGTGAACATTACAGTAGGAGGCACACTATCCTGGAGAGCCACAAGACCTAAGTTCTTGATGATAATCTTCTCTCAGCCCCAGTATAACTGTGGCACAATCATGGAATTGCTGTGGAGATAAAATAAGAATATAGGAATAATTTGCAGTAGCTATAAGAATATAGGAATAATCTGCAGTAGCTATAGATTATTCCTATAAATAAGAATATAGGAATAATCTGCAGTAGTACTTAAGTAATCTCAGTTACTTAAGATCATTTAAAATTCAAAAGCCAGGGAAGACAAACTCAACTTTAAAAGGAAGCCCTATAGTTTTGTAGTTGTCCATTTAAACAGCAGTTATTTATGAAGCAGTATGTATTGGGCACTGGTAATGAGTAAGTTCCTTGCTGTTTATGTTAGAACATAGAGCTCTTAGCCTATGAGTGGAAGACATATTAAATATTTTCCTAGATAAGTAATTGCTATTAATATAATAATAATACCATCAATGCAATGAAGATATATTAAAATTATAATTTGTATAAGGCACACATTAAATACTTAATGCAAGAATTGTTACAAATGTCTCAGAAGGACAGGGAGGTTTTATTAATGCCAAGTGCTTCTTGGCTTCAGTGAGTACTTTAATTACAGTGCTGGAAATAAGGATAACACACATTTACTTGTGTTTAAGTTTGGTTCATGGTTTTACAGTCTGCAGTCAGACCTGTTAAGCACCAGAATCTTACCATTATAATAATGGGCTATGTCGCAGGGCACCTCTTTTATCTCCATAGGAGACACCAGACCAGGTATTGATTTACTCATCTTTGCACACATGTCCATCAGAAGGAAAGTGAGAAACATGTGGAGAAACTAGCCAGATAAGGTTAGGTTACTTTAAATTAATCACTAATTAGCATAATTAGGTATGGAATTATGAGCAATTTTTCCAGTAAGGGACATTGTAGAAGTTAACTTCATTCTCCTCCCATCCCCCCCCCCCCCACACACACACACACTTAGAGTAGTTTTTTAATGATTATCAGTCCCTCTAGGAATTCTGGGCAGTTACATCTTGTCCATTTAGGTTTGTAAACTATAAGTTCAAGAGGACTTTTTGGTATGAATTCTAATGAATAAAGATAGGGAAAGAAAGGAAATTATGATCCTATAATGATTAGGGTAAGCATTGCTGCAATAACAAATATATCCAAACATGAAATGATCTCACAATAGAAGTTTATTTCTCAATCCCATAATAATCTAAGAAGGTTCCAGATGGTGGGGGTTGTTGGAAGTTTTTTTTTTTCCTGTGTGTGTGTGTGTGTGTGTGTAGGTGTTTTGGTGGAGAGGAGATGTTTTTAAAGCAGTAATCTGAGGTCTCAGGCTGCTAGAGGCACTTCCATCTTGACCATGTAAGGGTAGCCTGAGGAATCAGATGCCCAGTTAATTGGCATAGTACAGAGGACATGTCTGGAAAAGGCACACACTGCTTTTATTCATACTGCATTGGCTAGCACTCAGTCTTAAAATGCCTCCAGTTGTACACAGAACTGGAAAGTGTAGATGGTTTGTGCTAAGGAAGAAGAGGAACAGACGTCTGCCACAAAACCCAGAATACTCAGTTTCACTTTCTGTGACTTGTTTTGTAGGTTGTTTTTCAATAAAGAAGATTAAAATAATGAAACCAGGCAAAAGAAAGCATAATTGAGTAATTAAACAACATGTTTTTCGTTCAGCAAGTATTTAAATATTATCTGCAGTGCTGTGCTAAGCCCTTTGAGGGAAAAGTGATGGTGAACGTGGCCCTTACTTTTAGTGCAAGTAGTAGAGTGTGAGTAATGAGTATAGTTCAAGGGAGACTGCGGAGAGCCTGATCTGCTCCATCAGGGATACCTAGGGAATGATACAGGGTGGAGCAGGCTGGGATGAAATAGACTGTCATCAAAGTGAAGAGTTTGATATTTGGAAAAGAGCCAAACCTCAGGTAATGACTGCCTTGAAGTCAGCAAAGACCAGGAAGGCAGAGGTGCCAGTGGTCCACTAAGCTGGAGCTGAAAGCTGGGGTATTAGTAGAGGAATATCAGGTTATTAGAAAGGGGGACCCTAGAGTAGGGGTCAGAGAAGTCACTCTAAGAGGGCCATCCCATGAAAAGCAATATGAGAATGGGCTTATTTGGGCCTGGGCAGAATTGATTTTGTTTTGTTTTTATTTTGGAACTGGGGTGCTAACCCTGGGGCACTTGCCATTGAACTACACCCTCAGTCTTTTTTACTTTTTATTTTGAGACAGGGTCTCCTTAAATTGCTTGCTTGGGGCTTCCCTAATTTGCCCAGGTTGGCCTTGAATTTTTTATCCTACTGTCTTCACCTATTACAGGCATGGCCACCTCACCTGTCTGAGCAAAGTTGTTTGACAAAATGGTTTTCATACATTGTCAGTTTTTTTATTTTTTTTCTTTTTCTGGTCCTAACACCTGAAGGATATGACATTAATTTAAGTTTGGTAGGGATATAGGGGTACAGATCCTTTGGTATGGAGAGAACTAATTTGAGCATTTTGGGGGGTCTCACATGGTTAGGAAAGCCTCATGAACAATTCTAGCCCTTTCCATGCACAGGAAACCTGGTTTAGACATGGTTTCCCTTTATCTGTGTATATTTATCATGTAGCATTCTTTAACTTCACTTCTTAGAGTCACAAACAGCTTATAACAGCCCTGTAAAAGAGGTGTTAAGTACATTCACTGTCTAGGAGGGAGGAATAAAATTAGGTTTGTGTGACTCAGGGAAGAAAATTATATGGAAGAGTCAGCATTTGAGAATTTTTATTTTGATAAAGCTGTATTTGAAATGCTTTTTTAAAAGGCATATTAATAAAAATAAAAGAATGATTGAAATTTTAGTGTAGGTTTTAAAAAATAATTTAGCAAGAACACTAATGCTATCAAAATATAACTCATGTACCTTTTAGGAGATGCTCAGATTGGTATGGTAGTCACGTAATTCTAAGAGTTTCCTTGCTAGGTTTTGACACAGGTGTAGAGGTAGGTTTTGTTACCCTCACTGTGGGTGTCACAGTACTCACATATTATAACAGGGTTTTTTGGATTGTGACAGGTTATTATACTCCTTATTTTCATAAATTTTAGTAATGCATTTACCTGCCTGCAGGAGGTGGTCTTCTAACAGACTACCTGGCCTCTGGGTTAAGGCTTTGAGGAAGTATTAAATGACTTAACTTCAGAACAGGTAGATTCAGGGCTCATAACTCCCACTTCAGTGTATGACAGCACTTATCTCCAAGGGACCTGAGATGCAGTTTAGTTTTCCTGTTTTTCATATATAAATCTGATGAAAGTGCCAGCTCTACATCCCTGGCAAGTCATGACTCGGGTAGCACCATTTCCAGTGGATAATAGAGGCAATTTGTTAGTACACAGAAGCCATGTCTCCCAGCTGAGGTGCCCTCCTCCTCCAGTTGTTAACCTTAGCTCCTTCTTCAGTGGCTTCATGTCAGAAGTACAGTGGAATGTACCAGAACTCTCTGAAAACAAAACACTGTTCTAACGTTCCCATTAGCTCTCTTATTCTTGTGCTTTTATTATATTTCTACAAACATGTCACCTTCTCAATAAGCGTTTTGAATTAAAATGTATTTTATGAAGTAATACATAAATAAAAATATATACCTGTACATATACCTGCATAGACCTCACAAAAATATACCTATTTTCTCCCCAGTTTCTTTTAGGAATGTACACTTTGGATATTCTCTTATCTGTCTGGTGTACCTTTAAGGAGGTCTCCCTGTGGGTCTGCCCTTGCCAAATTCCATGTTAAAAGTCTTGACCCCTTTTACCTGTCCTTCTGGGCCATCTTTCACTCATTACTTATTTATTTTTATTGTTTAAAAATATTTTTAGTTGTAGATACAATACTTTTGTTTATTTATTTAATTTTATGTGGTGGTGAGGATCGAACCACATGCCCCACACATGTGAGGCAAGTGTGCTCTACCACTGAGCCACAACACCAGCTCTCATTATTTATTGAACATGTGTTCTTAATCCATTCAGACTGCTATAGTAAAATTTCTGTTTTAAACTGGCTAGCTTATAAACAAAATAAGTGTATTCTCACAATACTGGAAACAGGGAAATTCAAGAACAAAGCACTTGCAGATTTGGTATTTTATGAGGGCTCACTTCTTGGTTTGTGGGTGGTATCTTTTCACTGTGTCCTCACATAGCTGAAGGGGCAAGGGAGCTCTGTGGAGTTTGTTTTATAAGCACACCAGTCCAATTCACGAGGGCTTAAGACCTAAGCACCTCTCGTAGGGTCCCAACTCTTAATATTATCAGGTTGGGAGTTAGGATTTTAACATGAGTTTGTGGGGACCTAAACATTCAGTCCATAGCGGGCACTGTGTGTCTGGCACTGCTGTGTGCTGATGGTATGGCAGTGAAAAAGGCAGACTAGTTCTTATCTTGGAGCAAACTAACTGTATTTTTGACTCTAAAGCACATGATTGAGACATGTCAGTTTGATGATTAGTATACATGCCTGTTTTTCTTACTAGGGCCCCTTTGTTGTAGTTTAGATGGCTGGGGACAGCTGGGATGAGGCCATTCTTCCATACTTTACAGAAAAGGTTCCAAGGTTCATCCTGTATGCATACAAATCTATATTTTCAGCCTCTTTTTTGTATAACAACAGTATATCTTTTTTTAGAGGTTTTTTTTTTTTTGGTTGTTGTTATTGATGAACCTTTATTTTATTTATTTGTGGTGCTGAGAATCAAACCCAGTGCCTCACACATGCTGTGCCCCACACATGCCAGGTAAGTGCTATACCACTGAGCCACAACTCCAGCCCCTAAATACAGTATTTCTAAAAATCACATTTAGGAGTGTATCATGGATTTGGACATGCATCAGAATTCTTAATTGAGCCTAATATTGTTATTGGTTATCTGTCTCTTTATTGATTTTCAGAACCCTTTTTACCTGACTTGTATTACCCTACACACACAAGCAGGCCTATGACTGGCCCCATATTTTGATGATTTTATCTGTGAAAGCTTTTCCTCTTTAGGCCAGTTTGGCAATAGATGTTCTTCTGTTTTCATGAGATATCTTTTGTCTATTCGTAACAGTTCTCTAATATCTCCAATTCTAATTGTAGACTATGCTTGTCAGCTCTGAAGCATCTGGAAATATTGACGAGACCAGAGATCATTTTGATAGATAGCTGGGATCTAAGGGGTTTGATGCATGGAAGCCTGCAGCTGCTCCTCTGGGAGAGCCAAGTTGGAGCACCTCATCTAGGGCCCAGATAGGTCTACTCTGGAAGGCACCTCACAGCTTTTCCTTATTTTTTTTTTTTTTCTATTCTGACCATAGAGCCTCTTTCAGATAAAAATAATAATTGGGTTTTATTTTTGATATGAAAGGTTTTAAACAGAGGTGGTAAAATTTCAAGTCTTATTTTAAAAGGGATCAGGCTTTGTTTTTTCTCCCAGTGTAGAGAAGTTTAAACGTATCCTTTTCAATATAGAAAATTTTCTTTTTTTGCTTTTATATGGGTGAATAAGACTTGTTTAAAGAAATTGTTGAAAATCAACAAGAAATTTACGAAATCATTAAAGCAATGAAGATATTTGATTTTTTGTTAATAATGAGTAATTGAGACATTGCATGCTATTTTGTAAAGGTATTTCCAACACAGAATTGGCTGTAATTGGGCTAGCTGCTGCTGTACTTCTTGTTGTCCTATTAGGTGGAGTCATCTTAATATTTTAAAGATATTTCCATGTTTTAAGAAAGTTAATCAGATAGGCCTTGTTAAATAGAGGAAGCAGATAGATATGTTTGCATAGGGTTTTATATTTGACAAACAATTTTGGGTATATTTTCTCATTTAATCCTAAGTCTCTAAGACTTAGAGAAGCAAAGTGATCTGAAGTCATATAGCAAGCAAGTGGTCAGATGGGCTCAAACCCAGTTCTTTTGTCGGGGCCACCATCTATGCTATGCAGTGCTGCTTTCATCAGAGTAAGCATTTTGTAATTGCTGTTGTGGTGGCAGTACTGCGTGTTCTAAATTCAGTGGTTCTGTGGTCTTCAGCATCCTTTTAGAGTGGCTCACAGAACTATTTTTGTGTGTATAATTTATTTTTGAGAAGTCTTACAATTCATGAAATTTTTTAAAACTTAATATTATACTTTGAAAGAATTACTGAATTTCTAAAAAAAAAATTATTTTTTTAGTTGTAGTTGGACACAATACCTTTATTTTATTTATATGTGGTGCTGAGGATAGAACTCAGGGCCTTGCATGTGCTAGGCGAGTGCTCTACTGCTAAGCCACAACCCCGGCCCGAATTACTGAAAATTTTAAGGGTGATTTTCTGAAGAGGCTGGTTACTGGGAAGGAATATTTATTTAAAAATATTAACAATACTAGTTATACTTATTAGTGTTTTGATTTTATATGTTTTAAAGTATAAAGGAAATGGCTAGTGAGATTTTGGCATTTGATACCACAATTCACTTTATTTTTAGGACTTGTGAAAATAAAGTACTGGTAGGAACTGCTTTTATCATCTTGACCATCTCCTACAAAAAGTAACTTTAATTTTGTATATCTGTACTACTATTTTTTTTTTTTTTTGGTACTGAGTATTGAACTCAGGGGCACTTGAATCCTGAGCCACATCCCCAGTCCTATTTTGTATTTCATTTAGAGACAGGGTCTCTTTGAACTTGCGATCCTCCTGCCTCAGACTCCCGAGCCTCTGGGATTACAGGCGTGTGTCACCACATCAGCCTCTGAACTTATCTTAAAACAACAACAAAAAACTATTCTACTTAAAATGTTAATGCTATGAGGAAGGAGAGGTATTTAGATCTTACCTGCAGTAACAGAGAAGCATGAAGAATCTTGGCTAAATATGAAAAAGCATTGCCTGACAGAAAATGAGTAATATAACACTAAATATTTTGGTACTCTTTTTTTTTTTTTTTTTTTGCTGGGGATAAAACCCATGGCCTCACACACATACCAAAGCATTATAACACTAAGCTATACCTCCAGCCCCTTTATTTTGGTACTATTGAAACAGAATTTTTGGCTCAGTCGTTGCTGTGATATATTGCTGAGAGAAGATAGGAACTTTCCTCCTCTGAAGGTCCTGAAAAGTGGATTCTCCTCTTGGAGCCTTTCTCTTGTCCTAAGTCTATTCTCCGTACTGAGATGCTCTTGGGCCTGAGAGTTCTCTGCATTATGAGCATTCTCTTGAGTAGTTTACAGTAGTTTTATTATGATTGCTTGCTTCTGAGACTTATAGATACTGGTATATATATGTATATGCGTGTGTGTGTGTGTAGTGTGTAGTGTGTGTGTGTATAGTGTGTGTGTATGTGTGTGTAATATATATGGGATGGTAAATTTGTTTTTTAAAAAAATCATAGCCAACTCTTTTAAGTTTATATATATATATTTTAATCACAATTGAAAAAAAAATGGACAAAGAATAAATTATAAAAGTTCTTAATATTTTTTAAAAAGCTGTAGTTAACTCTTAAATTTATTTGTGGTTAATGTAGGAACATATGTGGCCTAGATAGGCAAGGAAAAGCTGCCAAATATCACTTATTCCTTAGTGGCAACTTCGTTTTGAATATTTAATGATCAAGTTCTCTAGAAAGTTTAAGTAACAAATACTAAAGAAAAATCATTTTAGGATCTTATAATGTCATTGGAAATTCTTAAATTTTAAGAAGAAATGCTAAGACATTGTGAAATGACTAAAAGATGGTGGGCATATAGGGAAGACAGAAGGGCTGATTGGGTAATCAACAAAATCACTCATCACAGGCTGGGGTTGTGGCTCAGTGGTAAAGTGCTTGCCTAGAACGTGTGAGGCCCTGGGTTCCATCCTCAGCTCCACATATAAATAAATAAAGGTATTGTGTCCACCTACAATTAAAAAAATAGTTTTTTAAAAAAATCACTCATTAGTTCCTAAAAAATTGAGTATAATTTTCTGACTGCCTTGTAGAATTGGTGATAACTAATGAATATCCCATTTCTTTTGCCTGTTGGTACAAAACAGTGAGACGGTTTAAGCGGAAGCATCTTACAGCCATCGACTGCCAACATTTGGCTCAGAGTCATTTGACTGTGACCCAGCCCTTCAGTCAGAGATGGACAAACAGAGATCCGAATCATGGTCTCTATCCTAGACCCAGAACAAAAAGAGGGAGTAGGGGTATGTCTTCAAGAAAATATCTTACTTTTCAGAATCTGTAGTCTGTATGGCCTTTGGATAGCTCCTAGTATAAAAGTAGTTATAAATATTGCTGCTGTGATTTTGTAATCCTGTTGTAATAGTTTGACAATGGTTTCATTATTTTTGAATTTTCTATGAAAATTCTGTCTTCTTAAAATGTTGATTAAAAACCCCAGGGAACCTGTTCATTTGTGTAATTATACCCTGATAAAAGACATGAACCAATATCACCAGTTTGCCAGTCCAGAAACATTTGTAATTACTTGAGTATTAATCATCTTTGTCCAAACTGTCACTAGGTCCACTATGTTATTATATTTCCTCATTCAGTGCTTTTATGGCACACTGTGCCCTATGTCATCTAGTATTTGGACAAATCATTGCAGTAACCTTTCTCCTTGACTTCGGATTTTTTTCAAATCAAGTGGAATATGTGATAATTAATATTCTTGAATGTTGTTACTTTCTACGATATTACAGCCATTCTTAAGAACTTAATATGTTTTCTTGTTAATATAATGGAATCAAACTTTTGCTTTCATCATCTAATAATTTTAATTTTTAAAATTGACATATTTGTTGTCATTGACATATTGTACTCATTTGTAGGGTACATATGATAATTTGATGTGTGTTTACAATGTGTAATGATCAAATCAGGATAGTAACATTTCCATCTCCTCATTTTGGTATTAATTAATAAACATGCAGAAGTTCCACTTCTGGGAGTTTGGTTCTCTTATTACTCTTCTCTGTACCAGATGAATTCCTACTTTTGTTCATACCTATTAGTATAATCTAGATTGCCTTAGTTCTCTTTGGTATGTCTAATTTCAGAATCCAATTTAAATATAATCTAGTCATCTTTAAGTATTATAATATGTGTCAGTTTTGGGAACTACTGTAACCAACTTTAAACTACATATTGTCTGATATTTAGTTTTTTTATGTGTACAAGTGAACTTCTCATCTATGTTGTGAGTTCTGTAGCATTTGGAATATGGCACTAAGCATGTAGTAGGATCCTAACTATTAGTGTGACTGAATCTGACAATTAGAAAATAGCAGGATTTAACCAGGCCTTATTGTCTTTAAAATTCAGGGTATCTATCAGAGGCAGTTATAATTGTTTTTTTCCCCTAATGTGGAGGAAATATTAATTTCATTTCCATAAATTTAATTAAAGGTCAAGCCTTCTTTCAGTTTATTCTCTTACTTTCCGAAGTAAGGATTTTGGCCATAGCCATTTAGAAAGGAATGTATATAGTTGTGTATTTAGTTGTATATTTATAAGGTGCTTACTTCATTGGCTTTTAAAAATAATTTTTTTGAAGTCTGAAAATAGCGTGGGGATATGGGAAATCCCTATTTAGGCTTCATTACATGCCTGAAATGTCTGTGAGATCATGGACTGTCACTTTATATTTGTCTCAGAATTATGAGTACTTAGTAAATGGTGTTTAAATAAAGTATAGAAGAGATTAAATACCACTCTATATGAAAATAATTCTGACTTCTTTTTTTAAAAAAATAAATTAATGCATCAGCTTCACAGGAGGAAATAAAAAGGGCTTTAACTCCATCAGATGAGAAGAATTGGACTTTCCAAACTTGAAAACCTAAAGCATGTTCCTTTTTACTTACATAAAAGTAGACTTGCTGTAGTAGGAGAAAGCCAGGACATGCCTCATGTGAGCAGATGTGTGAATGGGAGTAGTCGTTTCCTTTCTGTCCATTCAGGTGTCCCTTGTGCAATGTGTGACTTATTGCTTGTATATATTGTTAGCTATAAAGTTGGCCATCACATCACTAGAAGAGTGGTCTCCATCTGTTTCCAAATATGTGTTTAGTACTCCTTTGAATTAGCTATTTATATACACGTCTGATCCATAAACGTATCCTTGTCTCTTTCCTCTGTTTACATCAATAATGAACATTGTTGTTCAGTTAGGTTGTCTTGTTTGGATCAACTGCAGATCAGCAGCCATGGATCATTTTTGTCCATTCTGTTTGCATTTTCTCTACAGGTCAAGGATGTCAGAGATACAGCCCTGAGTTCTTCCTAGCTGATCAGCAGCGGCGCACCAATGACATGGCCAAAAGCAGTTCTGTTGGCCTGGACAACTGTCAGGACTTGGAGGGTGACATGATCTTTGCTGCAGAGAGCAGTGGTACCCTGCCTCAGGAAGGTGATGGAGAAGAGAGATTGGGCTCGTCAGGGTCTGCTCTGCCCCCCAGAAAGCGCTCTTGGTCCTTTGAGGAAGAGAGTAATAATGCCACAGGGACCAGCCACAGGGATGGAGTTGCTAAGAAAACCCCACGACATTTGTCATCATTATGCACAAGGCCTAGGGAGGTCAGGCAACAGACAGAGGACTGTTTGTCACAGCGCTTTGCAGAGTTGGGAGAAACTGGCCAAGACATTGAGGACATTGGTCCTGACCCCATTCCTGACTCATATTATGGGCTGCTTGGGACTTTGCCCTGCCAAGAAGTGCCAAGCCACATCTGTAGCCTGCCTAGTGAAGTCCTGAGGCACATCTTTGCCTTCCTCCCTGTGGAAGACCTCTATTGTAATCTGAGCTTGGTGTGCCACCTTTGGAAGGAGATAATCAGTGACCCACTGGTAAGTAAAGTGCTCAGTTAAGTGAAAGTCCCTCTAAAAGCTTTCATATTAGCTTTATTTAATGATCTCTTCAGAAATGGTGGTTTTTCATTTCCTTTCAGAATAATGTCCATATTCCAAAGGGCATTTAATCTATTTTTGTCCCATCATTCCAGATGTGGAGCATGTTTAAAAAAAAAAAAAAAGCTGGGCATGGTACATGCTTATAATCCTAGCATCTTGGGAGATTGAGGCAAGAGGATTGATTACAAGCTTGAGGCCAGCCTCAGCAACTTAATGAGACCCTGTCTGTAAATTTTAAAAGGGCTGGGTATGTAGTTCAGTGGTAAAGAGCCTATGGGGTAAATCCCCAGTAACATATACACACATACACAAGTAAATAAATAAAAATTAAATTATAGTTAATTATAATTGCATAATATGTACTAAAATAATAATACTAATACAATCTCAAGGTTATGATCTCTGTCCCATTTTAATATACCTGTATCAAATTTGATGAAATATTCACAAAATTGAAAGCTTGGGACTTTCTAGGTTCAGGCCTTCCGGCTTGTCCCCTATGTCATTCTAGTCTCCTTGTTCTGTTCATCTCAGCTCATCTCTGTTCTGTCTCGATTGTAAACTGCATGTTCCTGGCCCACCATGGCATGCTCTAAACTCCCCACTCCACTTGAAGGGTCCATTATATCTCTGTTCAAGGCTTAACTCTGTATTCACCATTGTTTCTCATTTCATCCTGTTGAGGTTAATCATTGTCTCCTCTTTGTGTTACTATAGCAATTTATACTTCATTTAACATAATTTATCACATACTGTATTATAGTTTTAGACAGCTTTCTTCCCTGCTTAAGCTTATTTTCTCACTCTTAGAAGCTGATGATTTAAGTTGGTTATTCCATTTGTTGAAAGCTGATTGTCTATTCATTTCTGCATTCTCCATTGTGTCCTACCATTTATAGAGAGAGAACAGGTGATCATTGAGTGTTGCATTGGAATCACCTTCGAGTACCTGTTGAGATTGATAGTGGGAACTTCTACTCTTAGAAAAAATTTCTTGATGCTACAGTTGGTCATATTATTGCTTTGGCTCTCTGTCCTATGTTCATTATCCTCCTTTCTAGTCCAGGTTTGGGTTCTTAGGTAAACCTGAGGACTAGAGAATGTTTTGCTAGCTTACCTATCCCTTAGACTACCTATCAGGGACAAGTCAGAAATACAGAGATTAAATCTCCCTTCAACATACTGATGTTTAAACATTTAGGGATGGGGAGTGCATGATATATCAAGATAGCGAAAATTTTTCTTCTAAACAAAAGATTTTGGAGGAAATTTCAGCATCACTCCAGCTTCATTCTTTGCTCATGATCCTAGCTCTTACTTTCTTGAAGATTCTTGGGACAGTGTCCAGTTTGTATTTACCTATTGAAATGGTAGATAAGGCTGATTTTATCATTATTAACAATGACATGATGTATTTATTTTCAGCAATCTGTCATAGTTCTCAGGCTCTGTTCTTTTAGTGTCTCTGTCTGGCTTTAATATCATGGTAATGCTTACCTCATAGAATGAGTTTGAAAATGTTCCCTCGATTTGGTTTTGGGGAAGAATATGAGGAACATTAATGTTGATTATTCTTTAAATGTTTGGTAGAATTCTCCAGCAAAGCCATCTGTTCACAGGCTTTTCTTTGAGAGTTTTTAAATTACTAATCCATTTTTACTCATTGATCTGTTCAATTTTTCTATTTCTTTATGAATTAGTCTTAATAGGTTTGTTTCTAGGAATTTGTTTTCTTCTATTACTCAATTTATTGGTATATCATTGTTCATAGTACTCTTTTATAATCCTTTTGTGTAGCATCAGTTTTAATGTCCCTTATTTTATCTCGTATTTTAGTTATTTGAATGGTCTCTTTTAGTCTAGTTAAAGGCTTATTAAAATTTTCTTTTCTTTTTTTTTTTGGTGTGGTGCTGGGGATTGAACCCAGGGCCTTGTGCATTCGAGGCAAGTACTCTACCAACTGAGCTATATCTCTAGCCCCCAATTTAATTTTTAAATTTTTCTTGCCTAAAAAACCCAGCACTTTGTGTTTTGTTAAATTTTTTTATTTTGTTCTTCTACATTTATTTCTGTTCTAATGTTTTTTACACACCTCTCCCCTTCCCCCCAGTGCTGGGGATCAAACCTAGGGCATTATATACATGCTAGGCATGTCCTCTGCCACCATGCCACACCTCCTCTGATCTTTTTAATTTCCTTTCTTTGGCTAACTTTGGGCTGCTGCTTTTTCTAGTGCCTTGAGTATAGGTACAGTGTCCATTTCAGATCTTTCTTTTTTTTTTTCCAAGTGTAATTATAACTACAAACTTTCCTATCTAAGTGCTTTCATTGCATACCTCTGTGTTGTGTTTTCATTTTCATTTGTCTCTCATATTTTCTAATTTTCTTTGTGATTTATTCTTTGACCCTTTGGTTGTTTTAAGCATGTGTTATTTAAATTCTATATAAAAATATTTATATATTTTCCAGATTTGTTAATTTTTAGTTTCATCCCGTTGTTGAGAAGATATCTTGTGTAACTTCAGTCATTTAAAAAATTTTGGGGGGGGGCTGGGGATGTGGCTCAGCGGTAGAGTGCTCGCCTTGCAGTTGAGAGACCCTGGGTTCGATCCTCAGCACCACATTAAAATAAATGAGTGAAATAAAGGTATTGTGTCCAACTAAAACATAAATATTAAAAAAACTCTTTTTTTTTTTAAATCCTTTTTTAAAAAAATATTTATTTCCTAGGTGTAGATGGACATAACACAATGCCTTTATTTTTATGTGGTGCTGAGGATTGAACCCTGTGCTAGGCGAGCGCTCTACTGCTGAGCCACAATCCCAGCCCTTTTTTTTTAAGAGATACTTCATAATTCATTATTTTAAACTTTATTTTATTTTATTTTTATGTGGTGCTGAGGATCGAATCCAGGGCCTTGGATGAGCGAGGCGAGTGCTCTACCACTGAGCCACAACCCCAGTCCCATTTAAAACTTTTCAACACTAGTTTTATGTTGAGAACAATATATATTCTGCTGTTGTTGGGTGGAGCATTCTGAATATCTGTTAGATTTATGAGTCTGTAGTGTTGTTTCAGTCCTGTTTTCTTATTCATCCTCTGTCTGGTTTCATCCTTTGAAATTAGGTGTTATTTCTTCCTTCAGTTCTATCAGTATTTGCTTCATTTGTTTGTTTAAGAGCTCTGGTGTTTGATACATATCTATAATTGTATCTTCTTGGTAAATTGACCTTTTTTTCATTATATAACATCCTTTAAAGTCTCATGTAACAATTTTTGACTTAAAATCTGCTTTGTCTGATATTAGTATAGCAACAGTTGTCATATTATTTTATCCTCATTGAAACTCTATTAGTGACTTGATGTTCCAGATATAGAAACTGAAGCACTAGGTTTTCCCAGACTATAACTAGTTAGTGTTAGAAACAAGACCCAGTTCTAGTTTCTAACCAACCTTTGTGTAATATTTCTATATGATCTGTTCAGCTTATAATTTGTGCCCTATAACTGTTTTTCAACTGGTAGAAGATTGTGTGGGTTTATGTAATCTACTTTGTACTAATCATTGCCTGCATGTTATTTTTGTTTTTGTATTTTAACTATATAGTTCATTCCTTGGAAAAAGCTGTATCATCGATACCTGATGAATGAAGAGCAAGCAGTTGGCAAGGTGGATGGCATCCTGCTGAGCTGTGGCATAGAGAAGGAGTCAGACCTGTGTGTGCTGAACCTTATACGGTGAGCTTCCTTCTTCCTATGAGGGAAATGGTTTTCCAAGTCCTTCCTCACACATCATTGCTTATGATCATCTTTCTTGTGGACTCTTCTCTGAATGTTTTACAGATACACAGCCACCACTAAGTGCTCCCCAAGCGTAGACCCTGAGAGGGTGCTGTGGAGTCTGAGGGACCATCCCCTTCTTCCTGAGGCAGAGGCGTGCGTGCGTCAGTACCTGCCTGATCTCTTCATGGCTGCTGGGGTGTGTTAAGAGGATCTGGGGGACAGGGGGGGATGGTGGCATCTTTTTTCCACTAGAAGAAAGTACATTGGTGATCAGGTTCAGTTGAAGATTATATTCATTTTCAAAACTTTTATGTATCCCTGAATGCTTGGAAGCATTAATCTTGTCATTGGTCACCTTAGAGAAAAAAAGAGACCATAAAATTGTAGATTCTTGAATTTGGAAGGGATTTTGCAGAAACATTTTCCCAGTCTGTTGAGGAATTCTCTGTGAAATATTCCTAAAAGGGGGTCATCTAACCTCTAAACACTCTCAGTAATAGAATTTCTTTACAAAACAGCCCATTCCATTGTCAGCTTTGGTTATTTGAAAGGGCAAAGAAATTTAAGGAAGGGTCTTGCTACCAAAACAGTGAGGTAAGGAGAAGCTGGAACTTCTCCTGAATCTCAGTCTGATTGCTTCTCACCCAGCTCAGGGGTTCTCATGCTTTGTCTTGGAAGGTACCTGCCACCTTTTCCAGCATTCTGCCAGCCACATAGGACTAGAAGTCCTGGCATCTTTATCCCATTTCTTTCCTGAGTAAAATGATTGCAGATGGTGGTGCAGCACATTTTCTTTCCCAGGATTGTTGTAACGAGAGGAAGATCGGACTTCTATTTCTTGGAATGCATTCTTTAACAAGGAGATGTTTGGTAATGTCAGAATGATAAAGATGTGTCCATTATTGATTATTCCTGCATTAATGAGCGGTTACTTAGATATTACTAAATGGAGCATTACTGTCTTCATAAATCCATTTTAAGTAATTTATTTACTGTTTAATGTTTAACAGTTGTAAAATAACAAAAGTAAATTAACATCACAACTCTAGGAAGTTATCAGTATTGATGTCCTCCCTAAAGACTACAGTCTTCTTTTATATTTCTAACTTTTGTTCAGTACAGGTAGGAACTCATTAGCCAATTACCCGTTTTGATTCTGCTGAGTACTTGTGTACCTGAGGACTTACACTTACCTGGAGAGATGGGGAGGTGAGAGGGAACTTGTGTTTTTAGAGTGTCCTCTCTATGCAAGATTCTTTTAGATACGTTATATATGTTATTTAATTAAAGAAAACTAAGATCTCAAATCCAAAAGCGAGGAAAAGAAGGAATTCAGGGCAGGAAAAAGTTCTCTTGTTTCCCATAGATGAGTTGAGAAATATGGGCTCAGTTCTGATGGAGTAGGTAGCACGTGAACCCTAGACTTGGCTTTGCTCACTAGTTCTCTGGTGTGGTTCTTCCTGGTTGTGGCCTGTGTCTGGGCCTCTCCTCCTATCTCTTGCACCTTGCCTTGCAGGGTGTTAATGTCTGGGCTTTGGTGGCAGCCATGGTGCTCCTCTCCAGCAGTGTGAATGACATCCAGCAGCTGCTCTTTTGCCTCAGGAGACCTAGCTCTACAGTGACCATGCCAGATGTCACCGAGACCTTTTACTGCATAGCCGTGCTCCTCTACGCCATGAGGGAGAAGGGGATTAACATCAGCAATAGGTAATGCCCTGGAAGGGACGAGACACTGTGATAAGTGAGAAGGTCTCAGACTTGGTAATAGCCCCCATCCTGCCACTCACCAACATTAGTATCCAGCAACCATTAAAACTGGTTAGCTTCAATTTTTTTCCTCTGTAGATGAAGAGACTGGGAAGTTTCAGTGTGGAGATGCAGTAAGCATGCTTTATGAATATAAATTGTTACGTTACTGTAGAATATCACTGAGGCAGATTTTATGTTCATGGGTATTGAAGCCTTAGGTGAAGTCCACTCATTAACAAAGGCTGTCTTTGTTCACACCTGACGGTGTTTTCCATTTCTCACTCTTGTGCTGGATGTTACAAATTGTGGAAAAGTCTTATATACTTTATCACTTAGTGTAAGCAGGGTACTAGTGTATGGGTTACTAATTCAGAGTGACTTCTGTGGTTTCTCTTAGCAGAGTGCTGAAGTGTGCACAGGTCAGGTTCAGAGGGATATGTGCATCCAGCAAATATTGAGCATTTGCCACCTATCAGATAGTCATGCAGGCACTAGCAATTCACTGAAAAATATAAGATTCTTATTCTAGTGACGGAAGACAAATACATAAGTAAATGTGGAGCATTTTAGTGATAAGTAGTGTAGGGAAGATAGAAGAGAGCAACATGAGAGGGAGGTGGCAACCCTGTTTTATATTGCATGAAAAGAGCATTTCTCTGAGAAATAACATCTGAATGTCAAGGAGAAGCCGTCATTTTGAAGTTTGTAGCGGGAGCCTTTAAGAAAGGAATAGATCATTTAAGGGCCCAAAGGACAGAAATGAATTTGCAACATATAAGGAAGAAAAAAGCCTAGTGTGGGAAAGTGCAGGGAATAAGAGAGAGGCTCATGTAAGATAATGAGAGATGGATGGGGAGTAGGCAAGGGAAGATCTTGTAGGCCACAGTTAGAATGAAGCCCCGAGTGGATTGGCCTGTTCCTCTGTGGTGAAGCCAGGCAGCTCAGTAATGCAGCGGATCCAGAAGAAGCAGGAGAGCTCACAGAAGATTGCTCTTCTCTGGGGAAGGATAGTGAATCCTGGAATGAGCCCCAAAAGAAACGTGACTGGCTATACCAGATGAACCAGTCATCCTTGGTCATGTATAAGGAGGGAACATTATTTGCCAGAAATGTCCACGTGTTTGCTGTTTTTCTGATTTGAGTTTCATTTTGTTAACTGGTTTCTCCATGACATCAAGGCAAGGGGCAAGAAACTTTATGATAGGACTCAGGTGGACAAATGTTGAATAATGTTCTTATATGCAAGTCTAGACATATGAATCATCTGCCTGTTTACATGGATATAGACGAGGAACAGGAGATATGTCTTAGCTCAGGCTGCCATAATGAAGTACCACAGAATAGGTGACTTAATCAATAGACATTTGTTTTATGTTCTTGGTTGGAAGTCTAAGAATAAGGTGGCGGTATAGTCCATTCCTGATGAGGAACCAGCTTTCTGGCTTGCAGACAGTCACCTCCTCTTTGTGTCTTAACATGCAAGGAGTTAGAGCCTGGTGAAATCTCCTCTTATAAAGACAATAATCCTTTTGGATGAGGGCCCCAACCTTATAACCTCATTAACCCTAATTGCTTCTTTACACCAAACAGTCACATTTGGGGTTTGAGTTTCAATTTACAAGTTTCAGAGGGACATACAGTTTAGTCTGTAGTAATATGATAATTGATTTTTGTTTCATTCATGTATATCTTCCTGCTTTTCTGAAATAATGTGTTTCTTAAAGTATCTGTTGCATTAAAAAGAGTTGATGCCTGGACACTAGCTCCTCTCACTCTGGGTCAGCACAGTGTGCTTGGTTGTGGGAATTGGTGATGCAGGGAGTTTGGGCGTGTACATGTATAGATTTTGGATTAGTTTATGGTAGACTTAGTTTGACCTCTGTTGATTTAGCTTTGTCATCTTGGTGACTTGGAGGCTGCTTTGATTTCTTGTGTCTGTAATCATATTAGTCACAATAGCACCTTTCCTTTAGAAGCTTAAACACTTTTAAACCAGCATTACTTTACAAGACATGGGCAGCAATGGAACTGTTTAGAAAGATGAGGACATTAGGTTTATCAACAAGGTTGTATTATGAGAAAGGGACTCTCATTGCTGGGAGCAGAGTTTATAGTTGTTTTCCCCTGGTTCTTACTGCTTCTTTGATTGTCTCTTAAGGTCACAGCTAGTGCTCTTGTTGCCTAAAGGGCATGTCCTGGTCTCACTCTCCTTTTGATGTTCCACATAGAAGCAACGCACCTTTTTTAGAACTGTGTGTCCCCGAGAGTATGTTTGTCAGCTATAGAGATGATCTAAATTATTTTCTTTCCATCTTTGTCTCAAACGGTAATAGATACTTTCTTTTTAGAAATGATAAAGAGTTTAAATACATCTGAGAAAAAATAAGATACAAATTATGACTTAAATTTGAAAGTCTCTAAATCTGATTTTGTTCCCCATTAGGATTCATTACAACATTTTCTATTGCCTGTATCTTCAGGAGAATTCCTGTACTCAGGCCACCAAAGTTCAAGAGGAACCATCTGTGTGGCCAGGGTATGTATATATTATGAATGTTTGTGTGTGGTTTTTCTTCTGTTTGTGACTCTTTCTCATACACACATAAGGAAAATTGTTTGCTTTAACAGCTTTATTGAGGCATAATTTACATTATGTAAATTTCTGCCTTTGTAAGAGTGTATTCAGTGATTTTAAAGATTTACTGAGTTGTTTAACCAGCCTCACAATCTAGGGTATTTTTGTCCCTCTAAGAGGAGGCCTGAGTCAACTTTCATTTATGCAGTTTGCCTATTTTAGGTTGTCTGATTTCTGTTCTTTAATGATTATAGAAAGAAGACCATCCAGCTTACACATGAGCAACAACTGATTCTAAACCATAAGATGGAGCCTCTACAGGTGGTAAAAATTATGGCATTTGCAGGTAAGGAGCTCATCTTAGTTTCTGGAATAGAGCATCAGGTTCACAATGTCATTGTTTCCTGCCTGTTACCACTACATCTCTTTATTGCTACCTGCCAGAGCATCTGTACCGTGATTTTTTTTTTTTTTTGGTGGTGCTGAGCAAGGAACCCAGGGCCTCATGCTAGGGAAGCCCCCTAGCACTCAGCCACATTCCCAGCTCTATACCTTTATCTTTTATCAGATTACCTTGGTCAAATAATCTCAAAAGTGATTGTCCAAGGACTCCTTGTTTTCTCTTATTACTCCAGGGAACATCCACACTGGAATTCCTATTTGGACAAGTAGCACATAGGAATTCGTTTTTGGGGTCTATCACTGGGATTGATTGAGCCAGTCATTTATCATTGCACATGTACAGTCACCATTTGCTTTTGGCAGAGGCAGGACATGTTAATCTGCTCAAAGGGTTTCAGTAGCTCCCTGATTTTGCAGGGTATTTTCTAAAGGGCCCTCCCTCCATGTGGTTCTAGCTATTTTCCTAAATATGTTGTCACTGTGGGTCCCTCAGATCAGCTGAGCTGATCTCCTTACAGTCTCTCAGGTACTTGGTTAGTCTTTTGTTTGAAACTTTGTGCTATTTTCTTTATCTGTAATCCCTTCCTTCTACTATTCTTCCTGACTGTTCTGCTAACAACAATTTATTAAATGCCTTTAGTGTGCCTGCAGATTGCTTGTCCTAGCAACATTCTATAAGGTTGGTTAGTTATTCTTACTTTATGGATAAAGTAATTAAAGCTCATATTTGTTCCAGGTCAAATAAGCAAGTCAATGATAGAGCCAGAATGCAAAGCTTTAGAGAAGCTTCTCTTTGGAGAAAGAAATGTCTTCTTCCCTTTCCTCTCTCTTCCCTGCTTTTTCTCCTCTTCCTCCCTTGCCCCCCACCCTACTTTTCTCCGTCGTCTTTGCCATGCTCTGTTAACTTGCACCATCTGTTTCTTCTTGATTAAGCCTTATTCAAGAGTTTGAGCTCTAAATATACATTTGCTGAACTCTAACTAATCTTCTTTTAATTACTTGGTCCCTGAATATTGTATAGTAACAATAGCCAACTCAGGTGTGTTTATCAGTATTCCACATGACTTCATCAGTCTTCAGAACAGTCCTGTTAAGTAGAGTAAGAAGTACCATTTTTGTTCTTTGACAGGTGAGTTTTTTTGTTGTTTCTAACCCATATTCTTTTTCAATATACTGTGTTATCAATATCCTCTGATTTTGTTGTCACTTATTTCACCTTGTATTGGTATGTTATTCCCAACTAGATTGTAGCATATGTTTTTTAATATCTCATATTGCTTAGCATGCAGCTGAATATAGAGTAGATGCTCAATAAATACTTATTAAATTAAAGGTAGATGAAATAACTGAATAATTGAAAGAATCATGGAGAGGTGAAATAGACAAGAGAGTTCAGAATAGATCAGAAGAATCCTTGAGTCCCATTTACATATTCTTCTTTAGAGGTTTAAATGGCAGTTAGGTTGGCCATAGCTGCCCTTTACTGAGTTCCTGCTGCTGGGTAGTTGATGATTAATTTTGCCCTTATAAATGTCACAGTTCAGTGTCCCCACATATTGCTAAGGAGCAAACTGAAGCTCCAGCAAGATCTGCTGGAGACAAAATCCCAGCCCACCTTAATCTGACTTAAAATTTGCTGCTCTCTTCGTGGCACCACTTTTATCAGTATTGAAAACGTGTCCCTGTCTTGGTCTCAAGCCTGAGGTGGGATAAGTCTGAACAAGACCTTATGGGCATCCTTTGGCATGTTTTCCCTGGTCAGAGGGTCACATCCTCTCCTCTTGGCTTCCACAGGCACTGGGAAGACCTCTACCCTGGTCAAGTACGCTGAGAAGTGGTCTGAGAGCAGGTTTCTGTATGTAACGTTCAACAAGAGCATCGCAAAGCAGGCTGAGCTCGTTTTTCCCAGCAATGTCATCTGTAAAACCTTTCATTCCATGGCCTATGGACACGTTGGGCGGAAGTGAGCATTGCCAGGGATGGTGTCATTGTCAGTTCTTTTGCTCTTTTCGCATGATGATTATTAATCACATATGAACGTGCCCCATAACTCTTAAGAAAATGTAATGCTGTTATCTCTGTTTGCAGGGAGGAGATAGATAGCTCTACTGATATGTACTTTTATCCTGTAAAATAATTTACATATAGCAGTACCTTATTGAGGGTGCATTCATTTTTCTGAAACTGAAGCATAGGAAGTCAAAATGTCTTGTTTAAAATTCAGGCTATCCTATATCCTGATTAGTTTTTGGCTTTCCTTAAAAATGTGGGTGGAGAGAAGGCTCAGCTGAGGTTTCATGGACATGAAGGTTTCAAGAAGCTTTGAGTCCTTTTGGGAGTCACTTAAGAGTATAGACCATACCTTGTGATGATGGTATTTCTGTGAACTGATCCTCTTCTAGGTTGTGGTATGTGATTTCCTAAAAGCCTGGTGTAAGCCCTTTCAAATCAGACATGGATCTTGCAGAACTCCTATAGCTTTTAAACATTCTGTCTCACCTGTATATAACACCTGGAGTGACTTTCTGGTGTCTCTGGAAATAATGGGGGAGACAGGGAGACACTCAGCACATTTGCAATAAAGCCAATTGCTATTCATTTGGGATGTGCATTACAGGTACCAGCTGAAGAAGAAGTTGAATCTCTTTAAGTTAACACCCTTTATGGTTAATTCCGTCCTTGCTGAAGGGAAAGGTGGATTCATAAGGGCCAAGCTAGTGTGTAAGACTTTAGAAAACTTCTTTGCTTCGGCTGATGAAGAGCTGACAATTGATCATGTGCCTATTTGGTGTAAGAACAGCCAAGGACAGAGAGTCATGGTTGAACAGAGTGAGAAGCTGGTAAGTATCTAAATGTCTTAAACATTAACAATCCGATATGGTTTCTGTTTTTTTACTTCTTTAGAACTGCTCATAGGAAGTTGAAGATAAGCAGGTAAGTCTGTGGGCCTTTCCTGACACCTGTGAATTGTATGGTATTCATAGACATCTCACTTAATCCTTGTAGTAGTCCTCCCTTTTAACAGATGAGAACAGGTATTGTGTGACCTCCCACAGTTTATAAGAGCTGGTTGTGAGATGTTCTGGACCCAGAATCTGATCTTTATATATAGATTTACTAGTGGAAAAATCTATATCTTCTGTGACGCTATCATGTCTTTTCAATTGTTCGTCATTTAAAAAAAAATTTATTAATTTTTTGGTACTGGGGATTGAACCCAGGGCACTTTATCACTAAGCTGCATCCCTAGACCTTTTTAATTTTTATTTTGAGATAGGGTCTAAATTGCTGAGGTTGGCCTCTTACTGGGCTTATAAGTGTGGACCACTGTGCCTGGCCTTTGCATCCTTTTTTGAATTAAAGTGTCAGTCATAAATTTAGAAAAACATTTGGACTATTTTGTTGTTTCAGCTGTTGTGATCTCTAATCTTTTCTCTGCCATGCCTGGATGGCTTTAACTTACCACTCATTTCTGTCCTCTAGACCCTTCCTGAAGTTCAAACATTACTGTGGGATCCTAGGAGTTTAAGGAGGTGCCTGGCCTCTCTGTTTTGTGATGATGCCTTTGCTCCACTAAGTGAAAATGTGATTTTAGTCTTTTCTGGGCCCTTAAACTTTGGTTTACTATATCACGTGCTTTCTAGAATGGTGTCCTTGAAGCAAGCCGACTCTGGGACAACATGCGGAAGCTAGGGGAATGCAAAGAAGAGGCTTACCAAATGACTCATGATGGTAGGCAAGTGTCCAGACATTGGTGTCTTATAAATACAACTGCTTCCCTTGTGAGTTATAACTCTTGCTCCCTTCTTTCAGGCTATTTGAAACTCTGGCAGCTGAGCAAGCCTTTGCTTGCCTCTTTTGACGCCATCTTTGTGGATGAGGCCCAGGACTGTACCCCAGGTGATAAACTATTCAGGACATCAGTAGTCTCAAATACGTAGAAACAGCATCATGATTATGTAAGAGGACATATGTGTGGAATAAGTTGATTATTCTTATTTGTGATAAAGAAGAGGAACAAATACTAGTCATTCAGAAATCCCTTTTATTTGACTTAGGAGTTCAACAGTTGTCTTGTTTCCCTTACCCAGAACAGGTTTATCTTTCTATGTTTTGCTGAAATTGTTCTTAAAGTGGTAACTGAGTAGGGCATCAGATGATATGATAGGGACTTAAATTTATGCTAAGTAGGAAAAGGTGGGCAATTTAGAGTGAAATTTGTTTTGTGTTGTATATTTCTCTTTTTTATGTTTTTTTTTTTTTTTTTTTTTTTTAGTTGTAGTTGGACACAATGTCTTTGTTTTTATTTATTTATTTTTTTATATGGTGCTGAGGATCCAACCCAGGGCCTTGCACGCACTAGGTGAGCACTCTACTGCTGAGCCCCAGCCCCTTGTGTTGTAGATTTCTAAAGTGGCTACCAGAGAATAGACAGTATTATGAACATGATTTTTAGGTAATTTTGGGGTGTTATTAAAGACTGAGGATAATTTATCTCATTTTATATTTCTCTCTTATATTTCTTAGACTCTATAGTTCACTTAGGACTAAAAGTAATCTGCATTCCAAGGACCAGGAAATATTCTTTTTTCCATTACAGAATTATTTTTTTGATTGAATGCCTGTTCTGCAGGAAAAGACAACTTTGTTATCCATTGTTGGCTGGCTTATTTTTGTGAAAGCATTCTTATGCTTTTCTTTCTTACATACAGTTTCTTTTTGCTATGTATGTTGAACTCCTTAAGATTTCTCACTATTTGCTTTATTGGTTTCAGCTATCATGAATATAGTTCTATCTCAGCCATGTGGGAAGATCTTTGTAGGGGACCCACACCAACAGATCTATACCTTCCGTGGTGCAGTCAATGCTCTGTTCACAGTTCCCCACACACACGTCTTCTATCTCACACAGGTAAGAGCTCTGTCTGCTTCTGAGTCCCCAGGAGCATATAAGCAAGCATTGTATTTATCCTCCTAGTTTTTTATGTGCCAGGCACTGTGCAGGTAATACGCTAGGTTCACAGTACATAGCCTGTCCTTACTGCTAAGCAGTAGTTCTCAAAGCGAGGTTCTCGGGAGGTCAGCAGAGTCAAAACTTTTCATAATAGTTATTTGCCTTTTCTGCTTTGTTGACACTTTGTGCTAATGAATCAAGGCCTTGGCACCAAACTGGACTAGCAGTTACATTCTTTCAATACATTCAGAGTTAAAGAATATAAAAAAGCATTTCACTTAAGAATGACCTTCGTGATGAAGCAAGCCATAATGATTAAATTTCATGACCTGATGACCCTTGAGTACATGTCCTTAATATTCTGTGTGCCGACATGAGAAGTACATACAAAGCATTTCCACTAAAGATTGAAGCCCATTGGTGTCCTAGGAAAAATACTGTTTTAGTTGAGTTGTGGGCTAAACTTTTTTCTTGTATGGTTTTTTACTTGAAAGAATAACTGACAGACCATCTGTGGTTATTTGGAATTGAGTGTTTGGCATTTTCTCAAAGATGAGTGAGATGAGCAGTGACTTCAGGAAACTAGATAAGTGTGTGTTGCCAAAGATAAAATGCTTACTTTCAAGTAAAATTAAAATTTAGCAAACCATGCATCTGCCACAGTGAATATGACATACTCACAGTGTCTGCAATTATGCAAAAAGGTGATGAAATATTCTTACCTTTCCTATTAAGCATTTGTGTGAGGCTGAATTTGCTTCATAAACTTCAGCCAAGATAATGTATCACAACTGACTGAATGCAGATGTAAGTATGAAATGCTGGGTATTAAAAAGATTTGTAAAAGCTACTGTGCCCTCTTGTTAATATTTTTTTGAAAAATATACTTATGATTTTAAAAAGTATTCTTTACATTATCACGCAGTGCATTTTTATGATTTTTAAATGGATTCAAGTGTCTACTGTGGTATAGCTCACATAAATAAGTTCTTTGGAAGCCTAAGTATTTTGTGAAAATGTGAAGGGTCCTGAGACTAGCTGTTGAGAATCACTGCTTTTAATAAACTCTCTATCCCTAGAGGAGATGTGTGTCGTTTGTATTAAAGTGTAAACTCCACTGTTTTGTTATGTTATTGAGAGGTCTGTGGACTTCTCTGTGACTATTCTGTTGAGTTCCTATCTGCTGTAGTGATTTAGGGTGGCATTAGTTCAGAATAGTTTTGTTTTTAATTGACATTTTTTTTTTTTGGAACAATTTCAGATTTACAAACAACTTGAGATGATAGTACAGAAGGTTTTCATATACCCCGTCCTCAGTTTCCCCTACTTTTTTAAAAAATATTTTTTTAGTTTTAGGTGGACACAATATCTTTATTTTTTTATTTTTATTTTTTATGTGGTGCTGAGGATCAAACTCAGTACTTCATGTGTGCTAGGTGAGCACTCTACCACTTGAACCACAATTCCAGCCCCTCCCCCTCCCCTACTTTTTTTTTAAATTGATTTATTAAATATACGACAGTGGAATGCATTACAATTCTTATTACACATATAGAGCACAATTTTTCATATCTTTGTATATAAAGTGTGTTCATGCCAATTCATGTCTTTATATGTGTACTTTTTTTTTGCATTTTAATTCTTATTACACACATATACCACAATTTTTCATATCTCTGTTGTATATAAAGTATGTAGACACCCAGTTCGTGTCTTCATACATGTACTTTGGATAATGATGTCCATCACATTCCACCATCCTTGCTAATCCCCTGCCCACTCCCTTTCCCTCCCTCCCCTCTTCCCTATCTAAAGTTAATCTATTCCTCCCATGCTCCCCCTCCCTACCCCACTATGAATCAGCCTCCTTATATCAGAGAAAACGTTTGGCGTTTGTTTTTTTGGGATTGGCTAACTTCACTTAGCATTATCTTCTCCAACGCCATCCATTTACCTGCAATGCCATGATTTTATTCTCTTTTATTGCTGAGTAAAATTCTATTGTATACATATGCCACATTTTTTTTTATCCATTCATCCACCTCCCCTACAAATAATGAACAAGTATTGATACATCATTACAAAACTAAAGTCCATAGTTTATTCATATTGTTAGTTTTTGAGTAGTGTCTCTGGCTGGTCCAGGATCCCATATAGGGTAACACATTACATATAATTGTGTTTTATTTGGCTTTTCTTGGAAAAGACTGTGACAGTTTTTCAGACTTTCCTTGTTTTTGATGACCTTAATAATTTTGAGAAGTACTGGGCAGATATTTTTAATGTGCTCTGTACTGGAATTTGTTTTTAAATTTTTTGTTTTAATTAGTTATTCATGACAGTAGAATACATTTATGCACTTTGATATATCATACATAGATAGGATATAATTTCTCATTTTTCTGAGTGTACATGTTGTAGAATAATATTGGTCATGTAGTCACATATATACATAAAGTAATAATGTCTGTTTGGTTTTCTCTCTTATCCCCACATCCCCTCCCCTCCCCTCCCATCACTTCCCTCTATCTAATCTAAGGTAACACTAGTCTTCTCTAGTGCCCCCACCACCTTATTGTGAATTAGCATCCGCATATTAGAGAAAACATTAGGCCTTTGATTTTTTGAGATTGGCTTATTTCGCTTAGTATGATATTCTCCAACTCCATCTATTTACTGGGCAAATGCCATAATTTTATTCTTCTTTAAAGCTGAGAAATATTCCATTGAATATATATGTACCACATTTTCTTTATTCATTCTTCTACTGAAGGACACCTAGATTGGTTCCATAGTTTAGCTGTTGTGAATTGAGCTGCTATAAACATTGAAGTAGCTGCATTACTGTAGTATGCTAATTTTAAGTCCTTTGGGTATAAACTGAGTCGCGGGACAGGTGGGTCAAATGGTGGTTCCATTCCAGGTTTTCTGAGGAATCTCCATACTGCTTTCCATCGTGGTTGTATCAATTTGCAGTCCCACCAGCAACGTATGAGTGTACCTTTTTCCCCACATCCTTGCCAACATTTATTGTTGCCTGTATTCTCAATGATTGCCATTCTGACAGGGGTGAGATGAAATCTTAGTTTTGGTTTGCATTTCTCTAATTGCTAGAGATGTTGAACACTTTTTCATATATTTGTTGATCGATTGTATTTCTTCTTCTGTGAAGTGTCTGTTCACTTCCTTAGCGCATTTATTGATTGGGTTATTTGTTTTTTGATGTTAAGTGTTTTGAGTTCTTCAGATATCCTAGAGATGAATGCTTTATTGGAGGTGCATGTGGTAAAGATTTTCTTCTGATCCGTTGGCTTTTTCCTCACATTATTGATTGTTTCCTTTGCTAAGAAGCTTTTTAATTTGAATCCATTTCATTTTTGATTCTTGATTTTACTTCTTGTACTGGAATTTTTGAGGATTTTTTTTTCCTCATGGTTACACTAGGGTTCTAGTTTAGGGAGGAAGGCCACAGAGGTAAAAGTGACATTTTTATCACATGGTATCAAAGATTCACATTATCATTATGGGGTAGGACTGGATATTGACCTTGATCGTCTGGCCAGGGTTGTGTTTGTCAGGTTTCTCCAATGTAAAGCTGTTCTTCTCCCTGCTGCATGCTGGGGAAGGAAGTCCCTATACTGAGCCCACACTTGAGAACCAAGTATTGGAATATCTTTATAAACCATTTGGAATTGTGAAGGTACATCTTTGTTCCACATGTATATTGTTCTTCTCTTCTGGTAGCAAGGAAATGGTAAATAAAAGTGTTTGGAAAAGATTAATCTAGCAGAGGGGTAGAGAATCATTTGTCAGGGAGGAGATTGGAGGTAAGAGGCCAAATAGGTGAGACGTGAAGTATGTGAGTCCAGCAAAGCTAGTGGCAGGAATAAGAAAAGATAATATAGATAGGGTGATAAAGCATTGTCAAAATTTGGTTATGGGGGTAAGTGAGGAGAGAAATAGGTCATTTCAGGGTTTCAAGATAGAAAGTGCTATCATTAACACTTAGTGATTTTTTGATTGCCAGGCTCCTGTTTGGGTACAGATAGTTTTATTTATTGGGAATTTCCATACCCGCTTCCTATGTAGAATGAGTCAGGCCTTGGCAGTGATAGAAGTGAGCCCACATGCATTGAGGTGGGTTGCTAATTCCTTTTATTTTTCCAACAGAGTTTTAGATTTGGTGTGGAAATAGCTTATGTGGGAGCTACTATCTTGGATGTCTGCAAGAGAGTGAGGAAAAAGACTTTGGTTGGAGGAAACCATCAGAGTAAGGTTTTCAGTAGCTCTCCTTTTGTTAACAAAATTAGTTATCCTTTTTGTTTTGATTTGTCATTGAGTTTGTGCTCTTTCTTCAAAGGTGGCATTAGGGGTGATGCCAAGGGACAAGTGGCTCTGTTGTCTCGGACCAATGCTAATGTGTTTGATGAAGCTGTACGGGTGACTGAAGGAGAAGTACCTTCAAGGATACATTTGATTGGGGTAAGAGTAAATCTGTGTTGACTGCTTCATTCACAGAAACATTACAGAGAAACATAGCCAATGAAAATGTTCAACCTCATTAGACTGATAATGCAGGAAAGCATTTGGGTTTTTGACTCTTCACCAGGCTGCACTGAGACTCAAGTCTTTACTTCTGGCCACTCTGATTATGCTAGAAAATATTCCTAATAAGTGAAACCCCATAAAGACTGAGGATCTTTTCCTCTACTCTTTGAAAAATGAAGTTCTTCTTTAAATTTGACTGTGCAGTCAGGCTGCTGGCCACCTGTGGTTTTTCTGATTGTGTGTTGTCAATTAGTATGAGAACAGCTGAGCTGATAGCACCAGTTAACTCTGCAACACATGGGGTTCAACACCTGGGTTCTAGCTCTGGCTCTGTCACTGACCTGTGTGGCTTGGGGCAAGTCACAACTTCTGTGTGCCTCATTCTCTCCATCTCTAAGGTAAAAACAGTTCCTTTCCTTTACCTGTTTCACAGGGAAGTTAGGATTAAATGACATGTTTACAGCACTCTTAACTCTGAAGCAGAACTATAAGTTATTTATTTATGAAAAAAAATATTTTTCAGGGCCTACTATGCTAGACAGCCAATGAATAGTGAATGAAAATCAAATAGTGTTTTAATTTTTCTTTCTTTTTTAAATAAAAATGATACAATCATGTTATAGAAACTTTGGGACTAAAAGTAAGAATCATAAAATACAAGTATTTCATATAATAATTATGATTTTTGCTAATTATTTTTGTCTTTGTCCTTAATGTGTGTTTTTGCATAAATGGTGTGCGTAAAAATGCATACGATTTTTCACTCAACACATAGACTTATTTTCTTTCATTGCTGTTGTGATGGCTTTATAATATCCTGTAGAAGACACAGCGTAATCTAGCCACTTTCATTATTGTAAGAGAATAATATTTTTTGGAATCTCTATGCCAGGCATGATATAAAGTAAGTTGTTTTCATTCCCTCTCTTATCTCTATTCATTGCCTGTCTCATGTGTTATTGATCACATCTCTAGTTGTGAGGTATAATGTACATCATTTTATTTTAGTGTCCTTTTTATGTCAGTGTTTTACATGTCTCTCCTCAAAATATGAAAAGCCCTCGGAATGAGGAGCCCTTGTCTTATGCCTCCTGTGCCAGGCATGGTGTGCCACAAGTGCTGGAGCCAGGCCAGTGCTCAGCAGGTCCTCCTCAGGTAGAACAGTGTTAAGCCATGGCATAAGCAGGCCCTTCCTCCAAGAGCCAGCTTTTAGAATCATAGAATTATCTGGACCTGTAGGTATTCTCTGGTTCTTTCTCAAAACAAACAGTGGTGGTAAGTACTCAACCCTTTGGATTCAGTTATCATTTGTATTCTTCCTTGCAACCATTTCACATTCCTGGAGAATAGACTTAAATTGCCCTTTTATTGATGAGAAAACAACATGCGGCTATATTTTACCTTTCTTAAAAACACATGAAGAATTTGAGGTAGCAGGTACAACTTAAAATTTGATAATTCTGAGTTTCCAGGCCACATTATATCCCAATGCTTTGCAGTTATGAAGTTCCCCACTCACTGTGATGCTTTGGGTGCAATGTGAGATACATTTCCAAGAAACTACCTCATTTCAAAATCCCACACCCACATTTGCTTTATTTTGTTTTGTTAAGAAAACAAAATAAAACAAAAATCCCACCAAAAAACTTTTTCAGGGGATTAAATCATTTGGATTGGACAGAATCATTGATATTTGGATCCTTCTTCAGCCAGAGGAAGAACGGAAGAAACGTGAGTACCTACCTGGCTTTGGAGCAGTGGAAGGCAGCACTGGAGAGACAGGGATGGGGAAGGCACAGGTCAGTGTTGGACAGTGTTCTTGTCCTTCCTGAGAAGGGCAGCTAGTGTTGCTCTTTTCCCTTGAAGAGGGGGATGCCTGAGGCCTCCGGTTTTTAGAGGTACTGACAGACTTTTCCAGGACCACCTCTTGGTGGTCTCATTACTTGCCAGCATTGGTCCCAGAGGCTGTCTTCCCCGACATCGTTCTGTATGCCTGGGCAGCTTTACACATTAATATTCTGTGTGGGCCCCAGATGATGTGTTCTGGTATTTCTATGGTGCTTTCCTTTCCCTTTTCATGACGCTATCCCAGATCCCTGTGAAGTAGGTGAGGATCTAGAGTATAGGGCTCTGGATCCTCAGTTGGAGACGGAGAGGCTGCTGCACTGACTTGCCCAGGGACACACAGTGAGGTAGTGATGCAGTCAGGACTGGAACCTGGGTCTTCCACATCTCAGAGCACCCACTGTTGTGTTGGTTAGGAATGTGCAGCTAGAGTCAGGGGAGCCTGCACCTGCTGACTGTATGTGTTCTCCTCAGAAAACCTCGTCATTAAAGACAGATTCATCCGAAGGTGGGTACACAAAGAAGGCTTCAGTGGCTTCAAGAGGTATGTGACTGCTGCTGAGGACAAGGAGCTTGAAGCAAAGATCGCGGTGGTTGAAAAGTATAGCACCAGAATCCCAGAACTGGTGGAAAGGATAGGAAAGTGCCATATAGAAGACTGGGACTTTGCAGGTGAGGAAAGTACTTGGTTCTTGCCTCCCTTCAAGAGGAGGTGGGATGTTCTTCTTACCTGCATGAAATAGCTATGACCTTGGATGGCTGTTTATGAGAAAAGGGACAAGGCCCCAGGTTCAATTCCCGTCTCCACATAAAATAAATAAGTACTAAATAAGTAGAAAGGAGAGCCATAGGGCTCTTTATTGCTGTTCCGCTTCCAAGTCAGTAGAATGGGATTTTTTAGTCCTAGCTCCTCCATCTGTGATGTTAGGCAAACCAAGCAGCCTCTTCTGGGCCTCTGTCCTACCTGTGTAACATGTAAGGGTAGGGACAGTCACTCTGTGCTACAGATGTGATTCCTGAGGTACTTCTGGGACTCATTTTCTACTTTTCTTCTCAATCCCCTCCCTTCCCACTTTTTGGGCCCTAGTTTCCTCCTCCTCTTCCCACAGAGCTGCATGCAGAAAACAAACTTTTCTCTGTTCTTTTCCTTCAAAGTCCCCATCTAACTGAGCACTGTATTTTTGTTCTAGAGTACATTTTGGGCACTGTGCACAAAGCCAAAGGCTTGGAGTTCGATACCGTGCACGTTTTGGATGATTTTGTGAAAGTGCCTTGTGCCAGGCATAATCTTGCCCAGCTTCCTCACTTCAGAGTTGGTAAGGACATTGGTTGCTCTTGGGATACCCTTAGTTTAGTAGTTAGGAGATGACTGGATGGCTCCTTGTGACTGCCTTGGTTTTGATCGGGTGGTTGTAGCCTCCTGGTAGGTTTCTTCTATAAGAAGAGAAACACCTCCTACTTCTAAACTTTTGACTCTTAACACTATGGTTCTTAGAAAAATCAAACTGTAAACTGTCACAGGGCCTCCTGTCTTAGGGTTATGCTCACAGTGGCCCTGCAACACACATCTCTTCACCTTCACGTTGTCATCAGCAGCTATTAGGTGCCCCCGCTTCAGAAAAGCTTTTAAAGCTTTCCATTCACTTGCTTTCCAAGGTGTTTTTTCTTTCATTAATTCCCTTTCCTTTTATTTAAAAAAATCAGAAAATCATAAGAAGTTGAGCTAGCACTCTTTATCATTTGTCTACTTTTTAATAAATTTATACTCAAGGCTAGTTGTTAAACTCTAAACATTGGTACTTTGTTTGAATTTGAATCTTGGAATAAAAACATTTGAAGTGATGAAAATAAAAAACTGACATTCCTTCTCTGTAGCCATAAATCAGAACATAAATCAGAGTGGAAGAAGGGAGTAGGTACTGTTGAGAGAGATCATCTGCTTTTGGGGGGATGAGGGGGCAGATATTTATTTTGCTGCTACTATTTCTCCCCCTTCTGGTTTATATTTACATACTTTTTCCTTCCTTCCTTCCTTCTTTCCCTCCCTCCCTCCCTCCCTCCCTGAATTGAACTCAAAGGCATTCAACCCCAGAGCCACATCCCCAGCCCTATTTTGTATTTTATTTAGAGACAGGGTCTCACTGAGTTGCCTATCGCTTCACTTTTGCTGAGGCTGACTTCTCACCCTTCTGAGCCCCTGGGATTACAGGCATGTGCCACCATGCCTGGCCATACTTTTTTTTTGATGACTGCTTTTTTGAGATATAATCTCCATGCCACATAGTCCACCCATTTAAATTGTACAGTTCAGTGGCTTTCACTCTGTTTAAAGACCAGCTGCTCTGTTGTGCTCGGTATTGAGACTGAGATGAGAGGGATAAGCAGACTCACAAATGTGGTTTTTCTTTCCTGGTTGTCCTGTGCCAATGTAAGGTGTTTCCAGATTGGGCTGTCAGTACAGAGACAGCAAAAGGAAATGGAAAGAGCCCCGGCATTGGAGACTGTAGACTTGAATCTAGTTCTGGCTTCTTTTTTTATCACTTAACACCTGTAAAATGCAATTTCTCCATTCGCCTCACAGGTGTTGTGAGCAGAACTGGAATCAGTATCCATCTGGTTCATTGCAGATATTGAGTAATCAATCAGCATATTCCCAGCATTTACTGTAGCCGGGCTCAAAAAACCAGTATTTTGTACCACTAGTGTGCAAAGTTTCTGTTTGCTTTTGCAGTTGATATTTATAGGAAAATTCTGTAGCTGTATATAACAAATCTTGAGTGAATTGACTGGGTGGGTCGTGACTGAGGGGTTGAAAACTCTTAGATGGGAATACAAGTTTTCCTAAGCAAGCTTTTGAGTTGACTTTCCCCCCTTTCTTTAGAGTCATTTTCTGAGGATGAATGGAATTTACTCTATGTTGCAGTAACTCGTGCCAAGAAACGTCTCATAATGACCAAATCACTGGAAAACATTTTGACTTTGGCTGGGGTAAGAGGAATGCAAAACGTTTGGACTTTATTTGGTTCGAATGAGAGTTCCACCTGTAGGCCTTTGCACAAGGGCTTTGGATCAGGATGTCAAACGAGAAGGAAAGGTTTCTTCAGTGTACAGAGGCCAGTCATTAGAGCAAGAGGTGTTCAAACCATTAACAAAAGTGTGTTTCCTTTCCAGATTCTTTCCCAGTTCAATTTTAAAAGGTCTATTTAAAATGTCAACTGTTTTCATGTGTTTCTTAATTTATTTTTTGCTCAGTCGTCAACACTGTTAGGAGAAAAATCAGCAAGAATGTTTTCTGCATCTAAACTTCTACCTCCCATTCCCTGTTCCTTTTGAAATATCAGCTGCTGCTGCCACCTGTAGAGTTTCCAGAAGGGATTAGTCCTTCCAGGAGGAATTAAGCATGCAGGTACCTGACCTAAGTCACAGGCTGAGATGCAGAAAAGCGAGCTCATTCACACACACACACCTCTCTTTACTCCCCATAAACAACTCTGTCCCTACTCTCCTTTCTTGTTTCTATCATTCCTGCCTTTTGCAGTCAGGAGTATGAATGATTGCATCTTTTCAACCTTGTTGGAATAGTCAACAAATCTGAGCTAACGGTAATTGCTTAGTCCATCTTTCCCTGAACCAAAGATACTCAAGCCTGAAATCCAAACTTTAGCCATAAAACTTAATAGAAATACTGTTTTTTTTTTTGTTTTTTTTTTTTTAGTGGTCTTCGTAACATAAGATTTTGTACAACAGGATGCTTTATTCAAAGAGCTATATTGTGCTTTCTCAAGGAGGTGAGACAGGTGGAGCTGTAGTGTCTAAACATTGCTACTAATGACTGGATTATACAGTAAACAGTATAGTGAGTGATGTTCAAAGTCTCAAGAGTTGTCAGTGGTGGTAAAACAACTTTGATAGTCATACTTTGAATATTTTTAATAACATTTCCCTTATTTTATTGGTATGTTATTATTGTGCATAATGGTGGGATCTTGTTACATATATTCATACATGCACACATTATAACAATATCATCTAGCCAATATCAGCCAATATTCTTTCCCAATATTTCCCCTTTCATTTCTCTCCTCCCTCCCCTGACCCCTTCCCTTTTCTCCACTGATCTCTCTTTGATTTTCATGAGATCCGCCCCCAACTTTCTTCTCCTTTTTTCCTGTTAGCTTCCACATATGAGAGAAAACTTTTAGGATCCTTGATCTTTTGAGTCACTTAACAAGATTGTCAGGTTCCATCCATTTTCCTTCAAATAACATTTATTTCATTCAAATAACATTATTTCATTCTTCTTTATGGCAGAATAAAACTCCATTGTGTATATATACCACATTTTATTTATCTATTCTTCCATTGACAGAAACCTAGACTTTTCTATAGTTTGGCTATTATGTGTGTATTCCTGTAGTATGATGACTTTAATTCTTCAGGGTAAATATGAGAAATGGGACAGCTGGGTCATATAGTGGTTCCATACCTAGTCTTTTGAGAAAAATTCATCCTGATTTTCTTAGTGATTGTACTAATTTACAATCCCACCAACAGTGTAAACGTGTTTTTTTCTCCACATTCTCTCCAGCGTTTATTATTATTTGTATTCTTGTTGTCTGCCATTCTGAATGTAGTTTTGAGTTGCATTTCCCCGGTTGCTGATGATGTTGAACATCTTTTCATATATTTTTGGATCATTTGTATTTCTTCTTTTGAGAAGTGTCTGTTTAATTCATTTACTTATCCATTGGGTCATTTGTACTTTTGGTGGGGTTTTTTTGAGTTCATTAGATGTTATGAATATAAATCCTCTATCAGAGATAACAGAGCTGAAGAGAACATATTATATCATATTATATTACAGAGTTATAGTAACAAAAACTGCATGGCTAGCAAGGATTTTTTCCCATTTTGTAGGTTCTTTTTTCACATTCTTGTTTCCTTTGTTGTGCAGAAGCTTATTAGTTTAATGCCATCCTAATTATTAACTCTTGGCATTATTTCCTGAGTTTTATAAGGGAATCCTATAGAGAAAGTTGTGACCTGGGCCTATATGTTGGAGTGTTGACCCTATATTTTCTTCTATGAGTTACATAGTTTCTGGTCTAATTCTTAGGTCTTTGATCCATTTTGAGTTGACTTTTGTGCAGGTTGAGAGAAGGATCTAGTCTCACTCTTCTACATATGGATAACCAATTTTTCTAGCACTGTTTGTTAAAAGGCTTTCTTTTTTCCAGTGTATGGTTTTGGCACCCTTGTCAAGGATCCAGTGACTGTTTGTGTGGGTTTGTGTCTGTCTCTTCTGTACTCTACCATTGGTTTCTGTTTTTATGCCAGTACCATGCAATTTTTTTTTTTTTTTTTGGTGGTGCTGGGGACTGAACCCAGGGCTTTGTGCATGTGAGGCAGGTACTCTACCAACTGAGCTACATCCCCAGCCCACCATGCAGTTTTTGTTACTATAGTTTCTTGTGTTATCTCCAGCATTACTTTTTTAGCTTAGAATTGCTTTGGTTATTCTGGGTATTTTTATTCTTCCAAATGAATTTTAGGACTGTTTTTCTAGAGCTGGGGCATGGTAGCTCACTCCAGTAATCCTAGTGATTCTGAAGTCTGAGGCAGCAGGATCTCAAGTTCATAGCCAGCCTCAGCAACTTAGCCAGGCCCTTGCTGTCATAAATCCTGTGTCTACATTAAGAGATAGAGGACAAATATATACATAAATAGGCATTCTCTTCACATTTTTGAGGAGGATAGTATCAGCTTGAAAGGGAAAAGTATTCTTAAATGATAAGTCTTTTGCACAGCAAAAGATTAAGCCAGGCATGTGTGTGCCTGTAGCCCCAGCTATTGAGGAGGCTGAGGCAGGAGGATCACCTGAGCCAGTAGTTTGAAACCAGCCCGGGGAACATAGCAATACCCCATCTCAAAAAAACATCAAATTTATGGTTGCATTTTTATCACTTTTATGTTTCATGACTCCTTTGTCAATTTTCCTTTAAACCTCTATGAGATAGATGTATTTGGTGGTAAGAATGTTTTTGGAATTTGAACTCGGATACATTTTTCTTTAGGTACATTTCCACTTGGGCCTACCCTGACAACCCAAGCATCAGAACTTAGAACTGAAGCCCTTTTGCTTAGTTTGCATCTTTAGTGGCATCTGAGTCACCTGCATACTTTTTCTGAAAAAGGCTAGGAAGTAAATATTTTAGTCTTTGCCAGTCATATGGTCTCTATCACAGCTTTTCTGCTCTCCTGTTGTACCTCAAGGATAGCTATGGACACAAGCTACTGAATGAGTGTGTCTATTCCAATAAAACTTTATTTGTAGAACCAAGCGCTTATATAGTTTGGCCTATTTGTAGTTTGCTGGTTTTAGTTTAGATCCAAGTCTGACTTTTCTTAATCTCTAAACCAGTACCCCAAGGGATTAAATGGAATAATAATCTTTATGTACAAATAATCTTGCCTATTATAGTCAATATTTATTATATTTTTACAAACTGTTGTACAGTTTTCTCCTAGAATTACTGGTTAGCCGTTTAACAAAACTAAATTGTCTTATTGGTGGGTATTATAGAACAATAGTATCATTTGACAGCATGGGTAAAGTTGGATTTTTTTTAACTTATAAATAATGCTAAAAAGTTGAGAAAACAATACATTAAGCAACCATATACAAGTCACCCCTATAAATATTGGGAGCACTCATTTCTAAAAAACAGACTTTTTTCTCCATAACTACAGTGCCATTTTCACATTTTATGAAATTCATAATGATGTGTGGCTCCTACATGCCAATCTATAGTCATATTTTTATGATTATATAAAAAATGCCATTTTTACAATGGTTTGTTCAAATCAGGATCCAAATAAACATTTGGTTGTTAGTCTCTTGCTTGATTCAGAGGAGTCTATTACCCCATCCCCCCTTCTAATGCCCCTCTCTTATTGAAGAAACTGGGTCAGTTGTCCTGTGGAATGGTCCATATTATAGATTTGTTTCCTGTGTGGTTGTGTAACTTAAAAGAACGATCAAGGCTTGCTGTTGGAGAAAATGCCCCTTTATTGAGGAACAGCTCTGCATATTTATAGAGCCCGGGTGGTTTGACAGTTATGATGGTTTAATGGTTGAACATTTGACAATTGGCTGGGGTGCTTTCTGATTGGTGGGTAAGGATCATGTGATCCAGCAGGGCTAGTCTGATTGGTGGGTAAGGATCATATGAGCCAGCAAGACTTACCATTGGACAGCAGGATCATGTGAGCCAGCAGGGCTCACCATTGGACGGCAGGATCATGTGAGCCAGCAGGGCTCACCACTGGATGGCTCTTCTTGGGGGATGGGGAAGTTAGTCTTTGGAGTCCGGTCGACTCCCAGCATAACTTGTTCTACCATTGCCTAACCTGGATTTCCTGTAACTGGAGGTTAGCCACAGAAGTTTCCCTAGATTCAGGCTTAACTTTTTTTTTTGGCAGGAATGCTCCATGATAGGGATTGTGTACTGTGTCTCCTCACATCCAGAGGCACATGGTATCAGGGTATCCTTTGCCCTTTCAGTGATGCTGAGATGGTCTCTCATATGAAATTTATAATAATGTGCAGCCCCTAACACCAATCCATAATCATACTTTTATAGTTGTGTGAAAAATACTTTTTGTTTTTTTAACAGTAATTTGTTCAAATCAGGATCCAAATAAACATTTGGATAAAATGTTAAAATAAAACCTTTATTATTACAGAGCTAATGAATCTTCATTTTTGAAAAGAAAAATATTGTTCATATTGACAGCTCCAATCCCAAATTTTAATTTAAACTTTTTGATGTTAAATGTAATACAAGTATGTAAAATAGCATAAATGTTTTAAATAATGTAACTGTTTTAAATGATGCAGTTCAATGATGCAGCTAATATTTCTAGAGCAGGAGATCTACCACCCATTCCAGATGCCCTTCCAGTCATAGCACCCTTCCTCCCTCCTGAAAGTAGCCATAGCCCCAGACCTTACAAAGCTACAGGCTTTGTAGTTGTTCTTTGACCAAGTGTTTACCACCACCCAGCCCTCTGATGGTGATTTCAACACACACTTCTAAGTGGCAAAATGAGGCACACAAAAATAGCATATAGAGAAGGCACATTTTGTGCAAAAGGACAATATGAAAATATATGGATTTACTAAAATTTACAAAGGGTACTGAAAGATAAATCAATAACTTATTTTTTCCAAGTATCTGCTAATGGTAGAGAGAGAGAATAACCTGGGGGTACAATGAGACTTGTTACAAAGTTTGACTTTGAAAACAGGATTCACACATTCAAAAAAGATAATTAAGTCAAAAAGAAACAAAATAGCTCAGTGGTAGAATGTTTGCCTAGCTTTCACTAGACCCTGAGTTCAATTCCCAGTATTGAAAAAAAAAAGAAAAAAGGAAATCACCATTAGTTCATAAAGCTTGCACAGCTGAGCAGTGGTCTGTGTCACTGTACCATGACTTATGCTCTTTGCCTTAGACATAGGGTTGCTTCCAGTCATTTGCTTTTATGATGATACAATGCATAATCTTATCTATGAGTCATAATTCTGTTTTTGCCAGTATACCTCGAAGGTACATTTGTAATGAAATCTACCAAACTGTTGTATGTTCATGTATTAATATACCATAGTGAATCCCATGTGTATATATATATATATATAATTATAATGCACTAATTAAAATAATAACAATAATAATAATAATAGAAAAGAGATCAGTGGAGGATATAGTTCTAAAACTGGAGCTGCTGGGTAAAGACAAACCCAAGTGTGACTTTTACACCTATTGTGAAATTCCTCTGGAGATTGCATCATTTAGAAGCTCACCAGTTATGTGTAAGAATTAAAAAGGATTTTTTTTTTTTAAAGAGAGAGAGAGGGAGAATTTTTATTTTTTAGTTTTCCGCGGACACAACATCTTTGTATGTGGTGCTGAGGATCGAACCCGGCCCGCACGCATGCCAGGCGAGCGCGCCACCGCTTGAGCCACTTCCCCAGCCCTAAAAAGGATTTTTTAAAACTAATTGGAAACTGGTCAGTTAGCTGTTGCATACATATTATGAAGAAAGTGAGTTTTCCCCATAGAAGAAAATAATACGGAACCTAGAAAAATGGTTCCCCCTTATGAGACTGGGTGGGAAAACATCTGTCTGCCCACAGAGTTGCTCTCAGGAAGCCCTGGGAAGCTGCCTGTTTGGGTGAACAGATGTTTAAGTCTGAAAGATCTTGCATGAGGTCAAATACTTCTGCTTTTTCTTTATTGCAATCTGTGAGTAAATGTGGGGACATCCTGTTGCAGAAGTGGCTGAGTCCAGCCTGTGGTAAGAAAGGCAGGCCATAGAGGATATTGAAGACTCTGGGATGAGGGTGAGGGAACTAATTTAGAGACTTCAAAAGCCTGTGGAGAATGGTGGAGCCATGGGTGTGACATTTTAGAGACATAAAGACATAAAGTCTGCTACCTGAGCTGATAAGCCATTTTGATCTCTTCTATAACCAAAAACAGGTAAGGCAGCCTCCTTGTTCTTGACTCCTGTATTAGTCTACTCTGTGTTGCTACAACAAAATATCTGAGGCAGAGTACTTTAAAAAATTAAGAAGTTTATTCGGCTTGATTTCAGTGACTGGAAGAGCCAAATAGTATGTTTGCAGAATCCTGGCCAGGGCCTCCTGGCTGCATCACAACATGGTGGAGGTACAGAAAGGAAACTGGCGATATATAGAAGGGGGCAAGTGTATGGGGCGACTTCACTTTATAATGACCCATTCTCATGAGAATTTACTGGCAACTGGAGGTCAACATGGATCCCCTCTGAGGCAGTGCCCCCATGACCTAACTACCTTGCAGTAGGCGCCATCTCTTAAAGGTACCACCGCCTCAGCACTGCCAACCCAGGGATCAAGATTCCAGCACATGAATCTTTGGGGGACAAACCATATTCAAACCATAGCATCCCCTTAGAAAATATAGCTAATGTAATCACCATAAGTTTTTGTGGTGGTTGTAGTTCATTTGTTTCTTTTTAAGTTTTGAGCAAGTGGTCTTGGGAATATACCTTAGTGATAGAGTGCTTGCCTAGCATGCTCAAGGCCCTGGGTTCAGTCCCTAACACCCTAAAATAAATAAAATAAAAAGGTTTTGAGGAAGTGAAGCAAATCATGAAATCATTACATTTTTGAGGGTATAAAGTGATGTGGGGTTAGGCTAGTTGCACAGAAGACAAATTCTCAGTCGTCAAGATCTTAGATTCTTAACCCAAATTTCATAAGTATATCCTCACGGCAGTACCTCGCACATAGTTGGTGCTTAGCAAGTGCTAGTTGAATGGATGAAAGGGAGTACCCTTCCCTTCTGTGGGTTCTTTACCTTCATGGTAAAGTGAAGGTCTGGTTCACATCCCAGTTCTTCCACTCACACCTTTGCGACCAAGGGCACGTTACTTAACCAGTTTGCCTCAGTTTCATTATCTGTAAAAATACATTAATAGCAATAACTACCGCAAAGGATGTTTTAAACAGGTTAAGGAAACGTTAGCTATGATTTTGTCATATTGAAGTGTATTACATTTTTTTAATATTTATTTTTTAGTTGTAGTTGGACACATATCTTTATTTCACTTATTTATTTTTATGTGGTGCTGAGGATTGAACCCAGGGTCCTGCAGGTGCAAGGCGAATGCTCTACTGCTGAGCCACAACCCCAGCCCCGAAGTATATTTTTTTTAAATTTTTTTAGTTTTAGTTGTACATAATACCTTTATTTTATTTATTTATTTTTTATGTGGTGCTAAGGATCAAACCCAGCGCCTTGCATGTGCTGGGTGAATACTCTACTGCTGAGCCACAACCCCAGCCCTAGTATATTACATTTTGATGCAGATTTACTTCCTGGATTCTACAAAGTCAAACTGGGTTCTTAGTTTATATTGTGTATGTAACACACTGTTTACAGTATGTGTTATGTTTATATGACACGGATATACTGTTCACAGTACATATACCATGTGTGCAATATATACTGTATTTCTGGTACATGTATGTTATATATGTAATGCACAGTTAGTAGCACATATTACACATGTAACACTGTTGTAGTCCATATTGAACATATAACAGTGTTTGCAGATGTTAAGGTGTTATTTGTGCTTTTCACTCTGATGCTTTCATAAGTGGAGTCTCCAGAGGCTACCTGACATGTGATGGCAACACAGATTGATTGCGGAAGCAGAGATGAGAATCCAGTTGTCTTTTATCAAACCTAGGTATTAAGGCAGATTTGTAGAAATGTAAAATAATGCTACTCTTCAAAGTTTATTTATTTATTTTTTAATATGGTTGTTTAAAACCATGATTTATATATATATATATTTTATTTTATTTATTTTTTTTTTTGGGGGGGGGTACTAGGGATTGAATTCAGGGGCACACGATCCCTGAGCCACATCCCCATCTCACTGAGTTGCTTTGTGCCTCGCTTTTGCTGAGGCTGGCTTTGTACTCTCAATCTTCCTGCCTCAGCCTCCCAAGCTAGTGGGATTACAGGTGTGGTGTACACCATTGTGCTCAGTGACTATTGTTATTTTTAAAGAGGATATTTCAAAATTTTTTTAGTTTAAACCTCTAACATGGCAAATATTAACAACTCATATATACATAATCTCCTTGGAGTCCTTAATGTTTAGTAGCATAAAGAGCCCTGAGACCAAACTGCACTGCTGCTCTAGAGCAGTATTTTTCGAAGTGTAGGCTGTAGTTAGTTCATTATGATTTATTAATTGTGGATTATGACAAGCTTTTTTTAAAAAAGTGAAATGGGATAAAATCTTAAAATGGATACCTTGCATGTAAGGTTCAGTAGCATTTCATGAAATTTTTATTTTAATTTCTTATACATGTGTGCATGTGTAAAATGTCAATGTAAGTGGGTCAAGGAAATTTGAAAACCAGTCCTAGAGAAATTCATACAGTAGAAACAGGTACAAAAATATTAATTGCTATTGCTGGAAATATTTGGAGACAATCTGAATATCCGTGCTAAGGAAAGGGATAGATAAAATGTAAAAGAGTGCAAGGATTGAGTTCTATGAATAGCACTCGAGAAAAATGGCTAGGTGAGAGGGAGACAAAAAGTGTGACACCCATAAAATGCTGACTTGTGTTCTTGGATGTATATGTAAAGGCGAAGAATTATTTTGGAATGGGTCAGAAAGGAGACATGCCAGAGTCTTGATGGTGGCTGCTTCTGGGAAAGGGAATGGAGATAACAGGCAAAGGGACTTCTGCAAAATCTGTAAAGAAAGATTTCATGCTGTCAATTGTCAGTGAATATTGATTGACGCTTGAGTGTTTATATTTTCTTTTCTTTTCTGTAGCAGGTAGGCAGGTTTTCCAAGAGAGAAAAACAAATAAAACAAAGTGTGCAGCATAGTTGTGGGGGGAAAAAAATCTATAAATAGCCACTTGTAGTTCAGAAAACATGAAATCATCATTTATTGATGGGCAGATACTTCCAGCCCTGCTAGTACAGCAGCACCATGTGGAGCTCCTTGAGGGCAACAGCATCTGTCAGGTCACCTCGTGGTCAGTTTAGGAGATGATCAGCATTTTATCTGGGTGCCCACCTTTGCCAGACAGAAGCACTCTACACATACTTTCATGTGTGTTACTCATAGCAACCATTTGAAGTAGGTACCATGTTGTTTTGCATTTTACAGATAAAGAAGCTTGAGGCTTAAGGGGTCATTTGTCCCCTGGTCAGCCAGTGGCCTGGGGGAAATGCAAATATGCAGGGTTGGTTAGGGAAAGGTTTTTTTTAAGGTTTGCAGTTTCAGCTTCCCTGTGTTGTAAAATGAACATACAAATAATTTTCTATTGGTGCAGTTAGGGATGGGTTAGTTTAAGATATAACCCAGAAGTAGTCCTGAAATCCCATTGCAACCATTAGTTTTTTACAAGTTTGTCCTTTAAATCTTTTTTTTTTTTTTTAACTGGTAATTTTACCAGGAAGCCCATCAGACTGTCCTGAGTATTCTCTCTTGGCAATAGCAGCTTTGGCAGCAGAAGAAGTTAGAGAAACTCCAAGGAAAGCAGGAGAGTCAGGAGTTTTCTCATTCTGGATATGTCCAAAGGGAGTTTACAGCTTCATAATTGTTGGAGTTTCCAAGTAGGAGGTAGCAGAGGTATGGCTATTGATCTCTTTCTCTTTTCTTCTCAGGAGTACTTCTTGCAAGCAGAGCTAACAAGTAATGTTTTAAAAACTGGAGTGGTTCGCTGCTGTGTGGGCCAGTGCAACAATGCCATCCCTGTGGACACTGTCCTCACCATGAAGAAGCTGCCCATCACTTATGTATGTTTTTTGTCTATAGAATTTAATTCAGTCATGTACATTTTATTGCTTGAGAGCTATGTGTTTGCCTGGATTTTGGGTGAGGGAGATAAAGGAGACATTTGTGTAATCTTTCCTAAGGGCTTTAGACATGAGAAGCATCACAGATGTGAGATCTGCCCTTGGTCACACAGTGTAATCTGGAGTCAGGGTGGGCAGTACAGTCTGACTGAGCTGAAGCTTTCCTATCTATGAGATGAGGCTGTGACCTGACACTTCAGAGGAGGACTGTTTACCTGGAGGGCTCAGTTTGTTTTTTTTCTTGGTGTGCTCTCCCCCTCTCCTTCTTTGTGCTGGGGACCAAACCCACTGAGCTATACTCCCAGCCCCCGATTTTTTATCTCTTCACTAGATAAATGGTGGTTACTATCCTAAAAGAATTTGATAGAGTTAAGTCTTTTGTTGATAATGGTGCTGTGGGAGTTGTTACCTCTGAGGGTTTGCACAGGTCTGAAAACATCAGAATCATAATAGTGCCTTGTCCCTGGGCAGCTATGACAGTATTTGATCACTATGTAGCAGAAAAATCTTCATCCTTGGGTTTTTCCCTTACCTCTTTTTCTCATCTATCACCAGAGCAACAGGAAGGAAAACAAGGGTGGCTACCTCTGCCACTCCTGTGCAGAGCAGCGGATTGGGCCTTTGGCATTCTTGACTGCCTCTCCAGAGCAGGTACGCTCCATGGAACGCACTGTGGAAAACATAGTGCTGCCCAGGCACGAAGCCCTGCTCTTCCTTGTCTTCTGAGACCAAGACGAGTGTTCTCTGCACAGAGGGGCTTGCCGAGGACTCCCAAGTGCTGAAGAAAGCCAGCGTGGGTAGGGTCCTGCTCACCTGAGACTCTGAATTCAATCATAGAGCATTTTCTGGGGAAGAGGAACCCAACCAGAGTTGGACCTGCCATTTCTCTGTTCTCTACAGACAGCCAGTTTCCACTTGCCTATCCTCCATATGCATCAGGTCAGGGAAGTGGGGGATGTTCTTTTGATAAAAAACAAAAAACAAAAAACATTTTATGTATTTAAACTTTTATTACAAGGTTTCAATTAAACAGGCATTGCAATGCTGGCATGCCACTGTGACATCTAGCTTCAGCACTGTCATTTTTAAACTTTCACTTTTTACTGTTTTTTCTTTTCAGCAGCTTGTCACTTTTCATATAATATGTCAAGCGGAGAATGAGCTTTTCATGCCATGGGGAGTCACACATATATAAGACATAGTGTGAATCTTTGTCATTTTGGGGCTCACAGTTTAAACTGGGTAGCGGCATTATACATAAAATACAAGTATAAAGTGACAGTAGCTAGACTTCTTGTTTTTCCAGCAGGTACAGTTAAAGAGATGGATAATACTTGTAAGGGAAAGTGGAGGTGGGTAATTACTGTAGAGGGGAAGGGAGCAAAAAGATTGTACCTGGTACCCAGTTCACTAGACTTGTGGATCCTGAGTGGATATTGTAATAAAGTTGTAAATTTTTACAGAAATGACCATTGATGACACATCCCATAGATGTACATGGATTTGGTGTTCAATATTTTGGCATATGGCTATTGTAGGATGCTGATGGCAGGTGAAGGAGAGACATGGCATCATCAAAGAATTCAGCACATTTTTCTCCAAATTAAACCAAATGAATTCAGGATCTTCTGACATCAGATCTTTTTTAGGAAGATCATTCCAGATATAGTTTGGAGGATGTTTTAAGGTGGTCAGATAAATAAAAAAATACTTGGGATATTAATAAGATATAACTAGGACTGATGATTAAGGAATGGACACACATATTTGTGTTTCTGAAAGTGTGGCCCCCAGAAAGGCAGCATTGACGTCACTCGGGACCTTGTTGGAACTAAAATCTCTAGTTGCCACTTCAGACTTAGAGGTCAGAAACTCTGGGTTTGAGTCCCAGAAGTTGGTATTTAACAAGTCGTAAGTAATTCTGATGAACTGTTCTTGATATTAGGAAGGTAGAATCACCCAGGCATGGTGGTGAGTGAGCACTTGTAATTCCAATGACTTAGGAGGCTGAGGCAGAGAAGTTTGAGGCCAGCTTCAGCAACTAAGGCTTTAAGCAACTTATTGAGACCCTGTCTCTAAATAAAAAGGAATGGGGATGTGGATTAATGGCTCAGTGGATTGAACCTCTGGGTATAGTCCCGGGTACCAAAAAAAGAAGAAGGTGGTAGAATCAATAGGTCTTAGTGCTTAGGTGGGTATGGTGACTCAGTAATAGAATCTCAATATGAATCCCCACTGTCTGGCTGATTGACCTTGTAGATGAGGGCACCCTCCATTGAGAAAGGGAAAATGCGAGGTGTAGGTTTATATAAAAACAATAATGATTTTGATATTCCAAATGTTGAGTTTGTGGGTGCTTATGAGAAATCCAAGTATGGTTGTCTAGCAGGCAACTGTGTAAACACATCTGTACTTCATCAAATCATAGGAGAGTGTTAAGAATGAGAAGAGCAGAGGTCTAAGAAGCCCGAGGAACTTGAGACTTGGGGGGTTTTGTGAAAAAGAGTGACAGCTCAATCAGGAGGATTGGCCACTATCATGGTGGAGTTGTGACTGAGTTCAAGAGAGGCCATGAACTTGAGCATCCAGTGCTTTAAAGAAACCCAGGTGAAATAAAGACAGAAAGATGTTACTGAGACTGATAGTGAAAGTCAGCAGTGATGTTAGCTGATAAATTTTGGTAAGGCTGGAAGCCAGACTGCTGTAGACTCAAATGTGAATAAAGAACTTGCGGTAATTTGATGAATTAATCATATGTATTTGCTTTGGACTTTTCTGAAGTCATACTAAAATGACAGTTGAAGGTGGTTTTTCTTTTTTTAAACCATAAGGGCAAAAAAATTAAGAGATGGCCGCCACAAAAATTTTCAAGTTGGAAAGCATATATTTGTCCTCTAGGTAGAAAATGGAGATTTTTCTGTAGGGAATTCAGCCAGCTTCAGTGGAAATGCTGACAATGGCATTGGAATTCTTAAGGAAACAGCTAACCAGATCACCCAAAGAAGTCAGATTGCAACTGTCAAACCCCACCCAGGTGCTTACTGTCCATCATGTCTTCAGTGTTCTGCCCTCAACGAGGAGCAATAAACCAAGGATTGATAGACATCTGAAAATCACCTTGTTTTAGTCAGATTTTTTTGTCACTGACCAAAAGAACTGACAAGAACAATTTTAGAAGAAGAAGAAAAGTGTGTTTGGTGCTCATGGTTCCAGAGATTTCAGTCCATAGATGACTGACTTCACAGCTCCTGTCCCAAAGTGAGGCAGAACATCATGATGGAAGGGTGTGGTGGAGGAATGCAGAAGGAAGCAGAGAAAGACCTCTGCTCAATGAGGACAAAAATCCCAAAGGCATTCCCCCAGTGACCTACTTCCTCCAGCCATACCCCATCCTTCTTCAGTTACCACCCAGTTAATCCATATCATTGGATTAATCCACTGATTAGGTTATAACTTTCAATTCAGTTTTCTTTGAACATTCTTACATTATCTCACACGTGAGCTTTGCAGGGATAATTCATAGTTAAACCATGCCACATCTCCAGGATGAAAGTTGAATATTAAAACCAAAGAATCATCTTGGAGGGAGAAGAAAGCATCTAAATATCTTTATGTATTTAAAGAATGAGAGAAGATAGCGCATCCATGAAATAACAGGATCACTTTATATGCATGAATGTTTGGGGTCAAAAATGTGAAAGAAATGAAAGCCCAGTAGAATTTTTGGAAGGATCATCACTTGAGAAAATGTCAAAAACAAGAATTTAAGCTGGGTGCACTGGCACATGCCTATCATCCCAGAGGCAGGAGTGGCAGGAGTTCAAAGCCAGCCTCATAGATTTAGCAAGGCACTAAGCAATTCTGTAAGACCCTGTCTCTAAATTAAATATATATAATTTTTTTTAAGAGCTGGGGATTGGCTCAGTAGTTAAGTACCCCTGGGTTCAACACTCATCAAAAATTTAAAATTAAAAAAAAAAACAGAAGTTGAGCTTCTATCATATAAGCTGATATGGAATGATCACCTAGAGTCATTAAAAAGAAAAGGCAACTTGAGCAATAGTGTGTATGGTATATATCATTTGTGTAAATGGTGAGAAAAAAATTATGGTACATGTTTTTTTCTTTCCAAATCATAAATAGAAAACAGAGGCCAGGAGATTAAAAATAATAAGAATACCAGAACTGATAGGGGTTTCTGGATTGAAATGACTTGCTAAATACCCAGCAAAATGGGTAAAAATAGACCTCCAATGAGTATGTAGTGTCAGGCAAGCATGATAACGCCTCCGCTACAGAAATGAGTAAGTTTGAAATTTTCAGAATATTAGTGACAAAGTTCCAATAAGTCCACAGAAATAAAAAAAAGTTATATATACATAGAGGAATCAAAATGTCCCCTTATTATACAAGGGCTGTACTGTGGAGCCATCCCTTAAATAATTGGGGGGAATTATTTCCAACCTAGAAATCAAGGGCATTATCATGCCTCCCATTTTTCATTTCTTTCCTTGCCTATCATGCAGCTTTTCTCCAGAAGCTACTGGAGGTTATAATTTGGGAAGATAAGGGAATAAGCCAAGATTGGGGAGGTTGTTCCTTGAGAAAACTATTGGGTGTAAAAGGGAGAGGATGCCAAGACTTCGTGCACAGTGGGTCCCAGGCGGCTTTGGAGTAGGTGATGGGGCCCTGGGTGCAGTCTCTTCAAGATGAACTTAGTAGAATAATGAGTGTTCCCGAACATCTCAATGGGAGGTTTAGATAACTGTCAACGCGTTCAGGCTGGAGTTAATGCTAAGTATAGAAAGCTACGCAAACTGAAAGGACAACTATTTGGAAAAACCTGGTCCCATTATGTGAGAATCAGCTGCCAAAGCAGGTGGAAGGTGCCATGAGACCAAAGAAAAGACTCGGGCTTGCACAAAGTGCAGTTTACCAGGGATTTAAAACAGAAGTGCATCTCGAGCAGCAGCTAGTGATGATGGGTCCTCGCACACTAGGGCAAGAAGAAGGGATTTATATACTAAGCTAGACAAAAGTGGGCTGCTACTATCCAGACAGTACCTGACCTTTCTCAAGAGCTTGGTATGTTCGCATGCCAGTTAAAAAACTGTTGGTCAGCACAACATGCTCTTCTCTTGAGAGCTTGGTTGGTCCTATAGGATTTGGAATGCACATCAGGGTCACCTGGCAGGCAAAATGGCAGTTATAACCAGGATGGTGTCGTCATGCAAGCTGGATCTCTGCAGCAATTATCAGTTCTTTGGGAAGCAAGAGGTGGTAGAAGAGGGGAGAAGCACCTTAGTTCACTCCCCAGCTCAGCTGTTTCTAAGTCTTAATCTGCTTTGCACACACAGAGGAGGGAATGTGTGAACCTGGTGGAAGAGGGGAGTGAGCTAAATTTCCTGCCTCCACAGTGGGAGGTGAGTTTCAGTGCCTGAAACTCAAACTAGAAGCTTCAGGAAGATCAGAAAAGAATGGGAAAAACAAGTTGTTTGGGAATCTAGGCAGCTGCCACTGATCTAGGGCTGTGAGCCAAGGCAGGGCGCCAGGGGAATTTCACCCAGGAAATCCCAGAAAAGTAGCCTTCCTGCCTTGTGATGGCTCATACAAACCCATAATTTATACACGGCTTCCAACACTCTCTCTCCCCCTGCCTATGGTGCTGGGGGTTGAATCAAGGGTTGCTATAATATTAAGCCACATCCCTAGCCCTTTTTATTTTTTATTCTAAGACAGGGTCTCAGTTGCCCAGCTGGCCTCAAACTTTCAATCCTCCAGCCTCAGCTTCCACCTCCTGAGTCACTGAGATTACAGGCATGTACTCGCACATACCCTGAACATCTTTTAGAGAACTGTACTGAGGCCCCTCAAACAGTGGCCAACACAGCATCAACATCCTGGATTGTTTTTCTGTTGCCTTTTTTAAAATGTATAACTCAGTGGTTCTGGATTTTTTTAGCAGTGATTTTCCTAATACGTGTTTTCCTAATCTGGACCCACAGGCAATGCTGTGATCAGTTATTTCACAGCACATAACCAAGGTCACTGACAGCCTCACACAGTAGGGGCCTTATGACCCTGTCTTGCCAGTTTCACATTTTAGGGTCTGTTACAACATCCATGCTTTTGAACACCAAATTCAGTATTGAAACACATCGTGCTGTGAGTAACCCAAAAGCAAGACTGTTGAGGGCATCACACAGGAAATGTGATGATTTCACACAGGCGTGCTGAGGAGGGCAGGTCGCAGGGCTGCTCATCTCAGCTGCTTGGCCTCTGTTACAGTTCAGATCAGGAACGTGCCCCAGGATCGTGTGTTGGAGGCTTGGTCCCCAGTGCTGCAATGTCCAGAGTTGGGGCTCTGGGGAAGTGATGGGGTCGTGAGGGCTCTGTCCTCCTCAGTGGACTAACCCATTGACAGAATGATTTGATGACATTAGAGAGAGGTGGTTGAAGCTGTAGGGGGTGGAACCTAGTTGGAGGGAGAACTTCAGGGGTGTGCCTTTGGGGACTACATTTTGTCCCCAGCCAATTCTGCTTCTTAGCTGCCACGAGGAGAGCAGCTTTCCTCCCGCACACTCTCCCACCATGAGGTCCAGCTTCACTTCAGGCCCAGAGCAATGACCATGGACTGAAACCTCCAAAACTGAGAGCCCAAACAAGTCTTTCCTCCTCCAAGGTGTTCTTGTCATTTATTTTGGTCACTGCGACAAAAATCTAACACAGCATTGTTATTAAGAAGCCAGGAATGTTCTCCTCTTCCTGTCACCTTCAGTGTCAGCTTTGACTGGGCCAGCTTCTCCTGTGACCAGCTGTCTACAGTGTTTCAGGCATTGCATTCAGACACCGCAGTATTGGGAGGGTAAGTTTTCTTCTATGTGTTTTAGTAGCAAGAAAACCATTCCCAGAAGCTTCCCTAGCCTACCTTACATCTTGCTGCCAAGAACTGGGTCACCTGTCCATTCCTAAACCAGTCACGAGCAAGGAGGGATAGCTTAAAGTCACTTTGTTTCCTGGAACTTGGGGTGCAGTCAGCCTTCTTTTGATGCTCATGGCTTTGTAAAAAAAAAAAAAAAATCCTAACAAAGTGAGAATTCATTTTAGAAGGAAGGAGCAGGAAGGCAGCCACTACTGGTCCCTGATTATCCATCCCATACATAAAGAGATCTCATTTAGGAAATGGAATCAGCATTTATGAAGTGCCTCCTACACTGTTAGGCCCTTTTGTTCAGTATTCCACAGAGTCCTCCCCTCCACCTGGTGGGCAGCCTCAGCTTCCTTTTGCAGAGGATGAAACAGGCTTGATGAGGAATTGGGCCAGGACCACTAGGTTTGGTTTTATTCAGTAGATCTTTGATGAAAACTCAAGTTCAGTCCCCAGACCATGGTGCTTCTTCAGAAAAATAGGAAAAGAATGGGGCCATGTGAAGAGCCAGAATTGAAGCTCTTCACAGAAAGGAGACCACAGTTTTTTAAAAGCTACATTGAAGATTTTTTAGATGTTCCTTGCCATGGAATTCTCCAGACCGAATTTTACTTCCAATTGAAAAGTATAGCTGCTGTAATTATAGAGGACTGAGGGCTCTGTGCCCTTGCTGCCTCCTCCAGGGCTTCTGGAATACCTTGAAAATACCAGCAGGCACATGCACCCCAGCTGGCCCAGGACCACTTTTGTACTGGAGTACCTTGGGTACCTGCTGGGGTGCATTTGCCTCAGAGGGTTTTGAAGATTACACACTTGTTTTGTAATTAGGACATTTGGCTCTTTGCACAGAGAAAAGAAAAAAAACAGCCCTAGAAAAAGCACTACCTACATTTGTAGTGAGGATATCTGCCAAAAGTGGGCAACTGGGTGGAGCCAGAGACATGGTCTTGAGGTCCCAAGATTCTACTTATTGCAGAACCTTTGTTCTTTCAGGGTGCTTTGTTTTGGTTTTGTTTAAAGCAGTTATTGAGCAGTCTTCCCAGAACCCTGCTAATATGGGGGCTTTAAGAAATATGATGCTTCCCAGCCTGCCGTGGCCTTCTCATTTTTCTCAGCCATCTGCCCAACTCCTTTGCCCTTCCTTTCCTGAATGTGGTGCTTGGGTCCCCTGTTTAAAATGCTGCCTGAGAATTTATTTAAACTCCACCCATCCTCCCACTCACGTTCTGACTCCACAGTATTCCTCAGATCTTGAGGCCTTTCAGCGATGTCTATTTCTACACAACTTGTGTGACAGTGTTCACACTTCACCTGGTATTTACTACCTACAGCTTTGTGGTAGAAGGTTTTTGCTATGGTATGATGATTTTGACATGTCCCTTCTGACCAGGCTATAAGCTTCTCGAAGATAAGAACTAGGTCTTAAATGGGACCTCAGGCCTGTGTGAGAAGGTCGATAACATGTATTGTCATTCACTTCAGAGTGAGGCAGTGCCAGTGCACGTAGCCCAAGTGACAAGACCAGCAAATGGTAGAGTGAACACTTGGCACTCAGGTTGCCTAGGTTATGTCATTTTCACTGCACCAAGATAGCGTTTGGCAGTAACCATATTACAGAGCAGAGAATGAATGTTACAAGAGCTCAGAGACAGATGGTTGGTGTGCCTCAGTAGTTAACATGAGAAGATACAATTTGAGCTGGCTCTTGAAAGGTAGGCTGGATGTGAGGCTGGTGAGCAGTGACTGATGGGCCTGACCCATGAGAAAGCAGGGGTATGAGCCCCAGGACACAGTGGGAGGTGAGGCTGGAGATGTACAGAGAGGGTTCTGTACGGCCTTTGGGGAGCACTTCGCTGCATAGCCTGCTTTATGTGACCCAGAGAATCTAACTGGGATACTCAGGGAACTAACTCCCTTCCTTTGCAGACCAGGAGCTGAGGAGGGGGTCATGTGGAAAACAGGCTTCCTCTTGAAGAAACAGCTCCTCAACCAAGGAAGAAATGTTAGGGTGTTATCAGACACTACAGGGCTGCTTTTGAGGACAAGGGTGCGCTTGGAGTACATGTGAGCCCCAAATTTCCCCAAAGTCTTCCTTCTAGTATTGGGGCCTCATCCTTAATCCTGTGAATGTTCAACCCTTCAGCTAGGAAGCCTGGTGGGACTGCAAACTGAGCAGATCAGAAGCTCCAGCTCTTGAGTTGTGTTTTCAGGTATCTTGGCCATGCATCTCCAAGGGATAAAATTCAGCAGGGAAATCTCTAGGTTTCAGCCTCTGGCTTGAATTGGGACTTGAGAGGTTTACACTGTTATTTTCTAAGTTTTTCAGTGCCATTAAAAGTAGCCACCCATCCTGGCCCTGGGTCTCCTACAGCCACACCACTTTAGGTCAACAGCAATGTAGTCTCTCAGAGGTAGGCCTTCAGTGGGCATACCATCCCAGGTAACTTCCGGTGAACTAATTTTCCACGTGCCTGGGCTGCTCAATTGTCACCTGAGAACACCAGTAGAACTTGCACTATTCTCTCCCCTGCCCAAGGCAGATAACCAATCACAGATCTTTATTTCCCTACTTCTCTGTAATTTGCAATAATCACGCCTGGCACTGAATTCTACATCGGTTAGGAACTTTTCACTGATATGTATTGGAAATGCAGTCTGTTGTAAGCGAAGAAAGTATATTAGAAGAATACCATGGGATCATTGATTCACAGAAAGGTGGAGGATTAGTTTTGGAAAAAGGATTACAGTTAAAGCAATCTGGAAAGCCAAGAGTAGGAAGAGAGCAACCACTCTGATGTTTCTGGGCCATTGCTGGGAACTGCTCTGTACATTCATTCAACAGCCCTGGGTACTTGGCAGGAGGCAACAATGGACCCAAGTTCCACGCTCTGGTGGGAGCAGGGAGAGGGGACTTCAGGTCCTCTGCATTCGTGGGCTACAAGGCACTCCAACACTGTGGGAGATTCCCAAATCTGAAGAGGAGAGGGTGGATAGCTAAGAATAGCAAAAATAGAACAGGTAGATTTATAATCAGGCACTGAGGGAAGGAAACAGGAAAGTGTATTTTCCCATAAATAAAGTGCCTCATGTGTGTATAAATTCTTTTTTTTTTTTTTTTAATATCAGGGATTGAATTCAGGGGTACCTGGCCACTGAGCCACATCCCCAGCCCTATTCTGAATTTTATTTTAAGATAGGGTCTCACTGAATTGCTTAGCGCCTTGCAGTTGCAATTCTCCTGTCTCAGCCTCCCAAGCCGCTGGGATTACAGGCGTGTGCCACCGTGCCTGGCTGTATGTATAAATTCTGGAATAATATTCACACATTGGATTCTGAGATGCGCCAGGCAGTGGAAGTGTTGGGGATGGTATGGTCTGAAATGGGCTGCTCCTGCCTCAAGGTTGCACAGATTTGTGGGACAGCAAACAAGTGGAATTCTGAGACTAGGGTGTGCAGGCTCAGCTAACAGTGCGAGGTCCTTGAGGAGAAGTGGGTGGCAGTTGGAATATGGAGTAGTCTTCAAGTGTGTCTTTTTGTCCTCCTACTTTTTAATGTCCAGACATGGATTTTAAAAGAAAAAGAGAAAAAGAGTTTTATTTTTGATCAAGGAAAATCAAGATAAACGGTGATTCCTCATCAGGAATCACTTTTCTTCATAGCAAATATTGTGCAGAGCAAGAAAAGAGGGGGGAAGTGTGAATTTTTTAGATCTATAGCTAGATAAGGACATCTGGCTGAAGGTTTAATAGCTTAGAACTTCCAAGTCTTATGAAACTCTATGTCCTTTTTCCATCTAAAAATAAAAAAGTTTTGCTGGGTGTGGTGGTGCACTCCTGTTATCACAGTGGCTCAGGAGGCTGAGGCAGGAGGATTGCAAGTTCAGAGCCAGACTCAGCAACTTACAGAGGCTCTGAGCAACTTAGTGAGAGTCTGTCTTTAAAGGGCTGGGGATATATAGCTGAGATCAATCTCCACTACCAGAATAAATAAATAAACAAAAATAAAATAACACACATGCAGAAAGAAAACTTGAGCTCACTCATTTGGGACTCTGCATTTCCATTCTTTGTCTTCTTCGTTCCTTTGTGGAACATTTCTTGTTGATGATTCTTTCAGTGCATTTTTTTATATTGAAAATAGATATTTTATTTTGTCTATACAAAGCACACTTTCAAAATACAAATCATATATAATATGTAGGTATAACATACAAGGAAGTATAAATATAAACACGTATGTGTGTAAAATGTCACTGGGTTCGGATTTTTCTCTGAATCTGTTTTGCCTTCCCCTGCTCCCCTTCAGTGCACACAGAGCACTGGAGACAGGGTTGTTAGGTGCACAAATGCTGGAGTCTTCCCTGCAGATATCTCCCAAGCCAGGAGGGGCCTTAGGATGAACTGAGAGCCTCAGGTTGACTCCTGTCCTCTGTAAACTACAAGTCGGAATAGGGACAGAATAGATGGTCCAGTGGAGAAGCTGTCCTGAGTCAGTGTGAGTGAAACCAACAGCTTCCTGGAGCCTTTGGCCTCCCAGGAGAGCTTCAGCAGCTTGGAGTTTGGGAAGCAGGCCCCTGGGTCCCTGAGTGGTGTCCGCCTGTGTGCTGGAGAACCTACTCACTAAGACAAGAGGCACACAGTCCATATGGGTCATCACATTTGATGATCTTGGTGGGCTTTTTCCTGGTGCCCAGATCCTTGTGAATCTTCCAGGATCTCTTTAGCTACAATAAAGCTGGCTCCTTGGCTCCATCCTTTGCTGGGCTGGTTTCCAGGAGTTTCAGAGTTTTGTGGGTAGTTTCCCTGGTCTTCCTCTCTGCTGCTGCTCCCCCTAGTCATTGGCATCACTTCCAAATTCTCCATTTCAACAGCAGTTGGCTGGAAAATTCTCCTGCGAAGCCAATGATTTACAGGTTTTGAAAAGAAGACACAGTCATCCTCCAGTCAGAGATACTTCTTATTGAAAATGTATGTCCAGCACTGGGTGGGTGACATAAGCAGACATAGGTCCTGCCTGCAAGTGTCATAAAATACCTAATCCTCTGTGGTCTGTGTTGCTCAAAGACTGGCAAAAACCTAAAGTGCCTAAATGTGCACATGGTATCTAAATCCTATTTTGTTATTCTCAATTCCTCATCTGCAAAGATTCACCAGTGCTGCTGGAGAAATTCTCACCCTTGCTTCCCACTGGACAAATCCTCTGCCTAAACAGCCTTGCAGGTGGAGGGACAAGAAAAGGAAAGAGTAACCAGGGGCCTGGTTGAACTAGGCTTGATCATGCTGGTAAAAGTGATTTAATATTCATGAAGCTTTTGAACCAGTTCCTAGAATTTAAGAAATATCCAATAAATGAATAAATAAATCAGTTCCTGGATAATAAGAATAGAGAGACAGAGTCTGATTATATTTGCCTGCCTGTCATGGATCTATCTCAGTGTTCAGGCCCTGAGTGGCTACCTCAGCACTTTCTTCCATGGCTTATGGAATGTCCCTCCTGAAGATGAACAGCTCCCTAGGCCATGAGAAGAGAAGCAGTTTGAGTTCCTTGGAATGGGAGCTAAACTAAATGAGGATTTTAGGTCAGTTTGCCAAAAATTTGGTAAAAAACAATTTGTTGGATGGCAAATCTACCTATTATCCAGTTTAAAAAAAAAAAACAACAGTTTATGTAGAGTCAATTCACAAAACGACCAAGAAATTACATATATTTAACAGTTCTTCTTTAAGACATTTATACATTTTTAATATAGTAAATAAATTGATATTTTCCTCTTAAGAGCATATTTATTGGTTGTATATATCAAAGTAACATTCTTTTTTAAGAATATATTTTAATGTACTTATTAGAAAGATAGTATGGACATTCCTGTTAATATAGTCAATAAATATATTTACTAGATATAAGTTCTTAAGAATATAACTCCAATTACACCATTTTATATGAAAATTAATTATAACAATATTTTGAAAGTCCTTTAAAAAGTAACTTTCTATTTTGTCGACATTTAGTATTTTTGAATTGTTTCAACAAATTCTTGAGTAATAAATAAATCATTTATTATGTTTAGTGTATTTCTTATCAGTTGGTCTGGAATTATCAGCTTTTGAAGATTTATGGAATGTTTTAGATAATTGCTTTTCATTTTGGCTTGACAGTTTGTCATGGACTGTTTATGTTTTTTCAAAATCAGGCTCAAAGGGTCATATAATTTTATATTGACATAACATGTACTATCTTATTAGTAGGAACTAAAAATGAGTTTTAACAAATCTGACATCCATACATCAAATAATGCTGAGGAAAAATTCAGAGCAACTTATCAATATGGAATACTGAAATACTGGTACTGACAGAATTACAAAATGGGGTTTTGTATGATATTGGGGTTTTGACAAAAGAAAGATAAAATGCCTAAAAATTAGAAAAATGAAAATATAAAAACAAATGTCTGCATGGTGCAGTGGCATATATATCTGTAATCCCAGCAGCTCTGGAGGCTGAGACAGGAGGATTACAAGTTCAAAGATAGCCTCAGCAACTTAGTGAGGCCCTAAGCACTTAGCGAGATCCTGTCTCTAAATACAAAATAAAAAGGATTGGGCATGTGGTTCAGTGCAAGTGCCTCTGGGTTCAATCTCTGGTACCAAAAACATACAGACAAAAAAACACAAAAGAACAAATGTTGACAAAAAACAGACTTTTCATAAATGCTGAAATGCAGATTTCAATGATTAGAAATACAGAATTAATTGCTGGTGAATGAATATATTTACAATAAATCATTTAAAAATACATATGAGAAGAAAATATTGATGAATATGTCATAAGAAGAACTGATACAAATTGCGTATTCATCCAATTTGGCGTTGGGTGTATTCTTTCTTTTCTTTAGGGGCAGGGGTGGGTGCTGGGCTTGAACCTACAGCCTTGCACCACACAGTCTAAGCACCTGCTCTATCCCTGCGCTGTATGCCCAGCCCCATCCTTTCTTTCTGACTTGGCAGATTGGCCCCTGCGTGGTCGACCTGGTTTCTGCTGCCCCCATTTCAGAGCAGTGGTCTGAGAACTGTGGGAAGTGAAAGGCATTCTAGGGCTCTCTAGGGCTCTCTAGGACTCTCTAGGACTGGCTTAGTCCTGCCCCACTCTGAAGCTCCTTTTGGCTGATACAGAAGGGGCTCAGCATGAGGGTCTATGGCTGGGAAAGGGATTCTGATTTGTGAGGACATCCCAGAATCATTCTGATGTAGCTCTTTTCTCCTGGGAAGAAAGAATCTGGTCCTGTGGGTTCTCTTGTGCCACTTACCTTAATTTGATGCACGTCACCAGGGCACACACCACAAGCACTACAGAAAGTGTGACAGATGTAGAGATGATCACTGTAAAACAATAAAACTAAGCTTAAACCATATGAGAATCCCAGGATCGTGTTCATTGCTAAGAATTGGTAAACTCTTGGCAATTTACATTCTTACAGAGTGGTCTAAATGCCTTCCCATTAGCTTGCTGTTACTTGAGGGCCAAAATGCAATTTGATTTATTCCACATCTGGGCAAAAATGCAAGCATAGAAAAGGTGTTAGAAAAGAAATAACAGAAAATTAACATTAGTTATCATTATCACTTAAAAAAAGAAGTCATATAATTTTACTTATTTATTTATTTATAGCAGAGATGTTGTACTCAATGATGAACTATGTCCTCACATTGTCTAATAGGCTTGACATGCATTTACTGTCTGTGGAGAGGTTTATGGGAAAGGGCGAGTGGATAGAAATGATGGTTCTATTTTCACAATGTTTCTTCCTGTTTCGTTTTGAATAAAAATAAAAACTGCAGAATCCAGAGCAAGAGAGAGGAGGGCTCCTGGGTCAATGATAAAACAAAGCCATTGGAATTCAATGACCCAGGTCTTGAGCCTCTCTGTTTTGATTATAGCCAAGCAAAGTTAGTAAAGAAATGGAAGCCAGAACCATGGAAACACCTGCCAAGTTCTCTACCCTTTTGCTTCCTGTAGGGTGTGGATTGGAGAAAAAGGAAGAGAAGAGGGGAGGAAGGAGAGGGCGGAGAAGCTGGTGCTTATGCGGAAGGCCACTTAGGCCAGGGGCTCTCCCACTGACTTCGGCCCATGGTGCTGATCTAAGCTGGAGAAGGCAGCTGAGACAGCCAGAGCCCATGTTCAGTAAGGATGGAGAAGTTATTCCCTGGTAGCTCTTCAACAAGCCAGGCCCAGCACAGGGTAGCAGCGCCCACCACGCTGAGACCACAGTGCTGTGTGCCTGTGTCAGATGGAGATGATTTTGAAGGAGATCATCAACCATTGCTCCTGGGAAGGTGTTTCTTTTTCTTTCTCACTGCCTAGGCAACTCTGAGTGTCAGGTTCAGGGCTGGGAGAGTAGCTCAGTGGTAGAGTGCTTGCCTAGCACATGTGAGGCCCTGCATTCCATCCCTAGTACCACCAAAAAAAAAGAAAAAAGCGTTGGGTTTGAACAAGAAAATAAACACTTAATTGTTTGAGTTCAACCTTTAAAATTCCCAAACTGAAGTGACATTTGATTTGTAATGAGAAATCTGCATTTCATAGCAGCATGGGGCCATACCTGGTACAGAGTAGGAACTTAATTTATACTGAGGGTGAATGAGTGACATGACAGGAGCAGCCCCTGTCAAAGGCACAGTAACATTCTGAAAAATAAACCCTTCACTTCTAGTGTACTAAATGGGCATGGCTGTGTGAAGGCCGCTGTATTTTGCTTGCTAACCTCTTATTTTACAACCAGGACTCTTTAAGAATAGCTTCATTAGGGCCAGAGATGTGATATTGGAACAACTGAATAAATTTATTGACAAAAAGGGCTGCCAAGTGAGCCAGTATATGTTTAAGAGAATGGAGCTTTGAATCACATTTCTTAAATATTTATTAAAATGTGCAGCACTCAAATTTATTTATTCATTTGCCTACCCATTCAATATTTATTGAGCATCTGCTGTGGACCATTTTCTACTGAATTAAAAGAGCAATTCTTTAAAGCAATGATAATCATTCATTTAACTTATTTAAAAAAACAAAATTATGACAATGGTAGTATCAAAAGGTAGAGTAAAATGTCAATTTTTACTAAGCAACAATAATGGCCAAGCATTATTAATATTTTTCTACAGAGATGAGCTCAACTGATTGCTTACTCATGCAGAAATAACAGCGGCCCCAATGTCCAATAAGCATCTTGGCCATACGTAATGACTTCTCATTCACAGGGTGGCTGGGGTGGATGGCATATGACATACTTTGAAGGTACTGTTACTTAGAATTTTTAGAAAACTATCACAATTTTTATTTTAGTATCTCTTATTAGCAGATAAATTTAGCTCTCATTTTCATGCCTAGTGACCATGTACTCTTATGTTTAAGCAGCTTAAAGGAATTAAACCTTATTCATACATGAAAGACAGGTCTTTTTTTTATCTTTGTATTTTCACAGTTCCTCCCATAGAATTATCTTTGTTCATTGTAGGTGTTCAGTTAATGTTTATTATGTCATGTTTCAGACATTTGAGACAATTTTTGGTATTTTAACACAGTGAAAGTCCTAAACTGGAAAAAAATTTGATGACAGATTATAGCCTATAATCAAATAGTTTGTTCAAAGATCTACTTAGAAAATTTTGCATGTAGGATTTTATCCTATAGGTATACTCTCACCAAGAGGTTTACAATTGCTGTTCATAATATAACCAAAGTATACAAGTAATCACATGCCCAAAGAGCAAACTGGCTAAATAAGATGTAACAGATCCATAAGATGGAATATTCTATAGTTGCTAAAAGCATGAGGTGGGATTTATGTACTAATAGGGAAGGATCTCCAAGATATGCCATTAAGTGACAACTAGGGGCAGAACAGTAAAAAACAAACAACAAAAACCCAGCTGTCAGCATCAATTACTTTTTATGTACTTGTTTATATACAGCCTGTGTGGGAGGATGCACAGGTATCTATTTCCTTTCTGCAAGATTTTGAGTCAGAGATAGGATTTGATTTTTTTTTTTTTTTTTTTGCTGCAGATCCTATGTAACTTTTCATTTTTAGACCTTTTGCAAAATATTACCAATTTTTTAAAAAGTAAAAAATGTAAAGCTATGAACAAAGATTAATGTAGATTGTGATATTAGGAGAAAAATTAGGTTGGCTATTTACTGTTTTTTTTTTTTTTTTTTTTTTGTGGTACCAGAGATTGAACCTAGAGGTGCTTAACTACTGAGTCACATCCCTCTTTTATTTATTCTGAGACAGGGTCCCTCTGAATTTCTTAGTGCCTTACTAAGTTGCTGAGGCTGGCTTTGAAGTTGTGATCCTCCTGCCTCAGACTCCCAAGCCGATGGGATTGCAGGCATGTACCACCATGCCCAGGTACTGTTCTCCTCTTAAATCATGAACATATTTTTGTTTCCATATCCCTGTCACTAAATGCCACAATTTTTCTCTGAAAATATTCCCAAAGAGGCCTTCTAAAATGTCTTGCCTTGGCTTATGTCTTGATCCTTAAAAAAAAAAAAAAAAGAATTCTAAAAGCAATTAACTGCTAATATGCCCAATGCTTTTTTTTTTTTCCAGATGACACCTGACACAGGTAAAATGGGACCACCAAAAATGTGAACTTATGACTAGAAAATAGAAATAGTTTTTACCCATTTCAAATTACAGTTTTGTTACAGTTGTGTTGTTCTTTTTATTCCTTTGAAAGCTCATCAGACTCTTAAGTATTAGGTTTTTTCTTGCCATCTGCATCTGTCTCCCAGCCTCTTGGGTTTTTTTTGTTGTGTTTGCAGTGCTGGGGATGAAACCCAGCCCCTGGCAGGCTAGCGCTCTTCCACCAAGCTGCACACCCTGCTCTCTCCTTGCCCCTGGATCTCCCTTCTTTCTATTGTTCTCTCCTCTCTTTTCTGAGCTCTCTTCCATCTTCATCTTTTTCTTTCATTCTCACACTTTTTTTCTATTTTCCTCTTAGACTCACTTGCACATTCTTTTTCTTAGAGTCCTAATGCTGTGCGTCTAGGGTAAAAAGCCTTCTTTACTGAGAAATCTTGGTAGTCTCTCCGGACAGTGCACCATGCCCACCCTGGGAGACATCAAGGTAGGTTTTGACAAAGAATGACTTCATGTTAGTGGCAGCATCAGGCACTTGTGGCTTCCTAACAGGCCCTGGCATGAGTCTAGCCCTGCTGAGAACTAAGTAGCTGATCCACAAAGCCCTTGGTGCATCAGTTCCTTCAACATCAGTAGCTTGACAGTGAGAAACCATCACTATTAAGAAAAACAGTTATATCACATGAGGAATGCCATGAATGTCCCCATCAGATAATGGAGACATTTCTGAGAGGGAAAGGGGAAGCCTCCAGTGAACATGCTGGGACAGTGGCATGGGCCGTCCAGGACAAGGACTCTTCAACACTCTGTGTCTGCGATCACCCTGGTCATAAATATGCTGGTCAAAGGACAGTGCTTACCAGTGGTCTCTCTGGAGCTGTATGAAGAAGCATCTGCAGAGAAGAGAGAACAGCTCAGTCAGGGTAAAGGTACTAGTGTATCATGAAGCTGGAGAAATAAGGGACAACTGAGCTACCATCTTAGACCCTTAGGAGACTCATAGCTGGCATAACCAAACTCTTCTTAGCAAAGAACAAGCAGGGTAAATTGACTGAGGTGCTGGACCATGCCTAAGAGTCAGACATACCTTCCAGAAGGGCCCTCCTGTGGTGGAGAGTGCATACGGCATTTAGAGTCCTAGTCCAGGCTCTGCAGTGCTGGCTAGTAAGGTTAGCATGTCAAATCTGGGAGGGGGATTTCATTTTCAGCTGTCCCAACTGGACCAAGCCAGGTGGAACATCAAAAACAGAGACCAGGCAAGGGGCCTGTGGGAGGCAGAGGGCAGGAGGGCAGCTCCATGAGTCACAGCTCGAGATTGAAAAAAGCCATGCAGTTATCTTGGGCCAGGTCTCAACCCAAGTCTCAGAAGCAGCACCTGAGGAACTGGCCTCTCATGCAAAGCTAATGCTAACCTGGTGTCTCGTGGGAGTTTGAGGGTGTAAGTTCCAAGGTCTTTGCTGTAGTCTGGGATGGGGCTTGGGAGAACTCATGGCTGCCTACACTTGTGGTTCCTGAGGAGGTTGGTTGGGGTGGCATCGACTGGGAGCCTGGTACCATAGCTGTCTCTGTGGCCACTGTGGTGTCTGACTTGGGAGATAAAACTGCTGGCTCTGTAGGAAATTCCAAGACAGAACATAAATAAAGACTAGTGTCTTCTCAGCTCCAGCAGAGGGTGGACCTAAAGACCTACTTTGATGAACCCACCATGGCAGCCCATTCACTCCCAGCAAACTGTCCTTTAAGTGGGCAACATATCCTCCATTTGAGCCATGGGATCTGTGATAACTCTAAAAAATACAGTTATTTACTGTGGTGCATAGAAAGAAAAGATCCCTCAGAGTTGAGTACCTTCAGCTGTTTCCTAGAAAAGCTCATGAAATACTGATAGACTTGGCTCCAAAACACAAGTAGAGCTGTATTTGCTGAAGGCATCTGGGATGCTGATTATCTTTTTTCATCATGCTCTACATGCACAGTTGTGGCCTGAGTTCCCATTCTTTCCCAGCCACACACATTGTGAGAAGTCCTCATACCCTCCAATCTTTTGTCACTACCTCATGTGCACCTAACCCTACCCAAGCTGCCCACACTCTAGGTGCCCTGCAGATCGAGACCCAGGAGCATTCACATCCAATCACCCACAGTCACATAATCTGTGTTAAAGGTTTCTCTTACATCTAAGGTTTGTCTCAGCAACAGCTATCTGACCAAGTGTTGGGGGCATGGAGGCAGGACTGGGAAAGGTTACTTGGTCATTCTTATCTCTCTGGTGAACTGTGTGTGATTCAGATCAAAGGAGTTTGGGAATTACCCTCAACATAAATAGAGCCAATACTTCAACCCCTTACTTTTGTTTGCAAGCAACCCATTACAAGGAGGAAGCCTCCCTTCAGCCTCTCTGTCCTGCTTTGAGCAGTGTTCCTCAACTTTGGCTATCCAAGAACTACATGGTTCTTGTTCTATAGCCTCTGACTCCAAATCATTCCCTGGACCATGTGGAGTTTCTTGGTATTCTCACTGTGCCTCCAAGGCTGAGAACCAAAGCTCTGGGAAGGTGTGCCTGAAGAGAACAGAATGAATGAAAAGAAAGATGACCACATCTGGCGGGAAGGAAGGAAGAAGGAGCCAGGAAAAGTCACAGACTGAATGATTTGGCCCTAAAAAAAAAAAAAAAAAAAAGAGTTAAATATAAAATAAGGGTGCCATGGGACATGAGGCATATTAGCCAAGATATTTAGCTTCCAATGTTTCCAATTGAGAAATTGTTGAGGAAATTGGGCTAAAAGATTACCCAAGACTCAGTTAAAATACAGAACATTGGTGGTTTCATGCAGTGCTTCTATATTAGAGCACCATTGTTAATTTGGTGATGCTTAGGACCAAGGGGTGACAACTCTTCCTGGGTCCCTCACATTGCTACACATCTTGCAAACAAGGGCCTGATAGACCTTTCTCTGGACTATCTGCGCAAGGACACATATATTGCAAGTACCTTTGAAGACAGAGACAGTGCCTCTTTCTAGGAAAGGGCAGACATATTTGCTGCCAATTATAAAACATTCAGGTTCCCTGAGCTCAGCCTTCCTCCCAGACAGTGCAGCCTGCTGAACAATGCAGGCATATATTCAGGCCCATCGATGTTGCCCTGTGAGCCTGGGAGTCAAGGGATTGTTGCTAACATGCTGATACTCTTGCTACTTGTGCACCATGTGAAAAAGTTATTTGTTTACCCTACAAGAATGTCAGCACCCATGACAAAGTGGCAGACTAACAAACAAGTGAGGTAAAATTTCAGACTGTTTCCAATTCTTGACAATGATAAATGTGTACAACTAAATGTGATTTGGCATATTAATAGTGGATTCTAAATACTATTATTTATGTACATATGAAATCTAGATCTCAAGCCATTTTGACTTAAACAATTAAGCCATTATAAGTCTTACTTTTTATTTTACTAAAATTTTGCTCTATTGCTGAAGTTGTCGCTGGAACATCATCAGAGGTCAATGAATCTGCAGGATTGGTGGAGAAGGAGGGATCTAGATGGTAGTTCTTAAAAATTTCCATTTATTCCTACCTTTTCCAGAAGGGGAGGGACTCTCTGGCTGTGGGGTCACCCTTGCCGTCACTACTGTGGAGTGTGGCACTGGCCTTTGGTGAGTCAGGGAGGGGTCTCCTAGAGAGAGGACAACCACATGGCATTTATGATCCTGAGCATAGGCACTAAGGTGGCATCAGAACTGGATATAAATAAAAGATCAATACATAAATTTACAATGGAAATAGCTGGCTTCTTAGGACAGGTTAGAAGCACAGAAAGGAAACAGTGTTTCCCAACCCAAATGCAAAGACAGATTACAAACAATTTTTCTAGCATTTCCAAAAAAAGACTGCACAGGTGAAACATCAAATTTATTTTTGGTTGGAATACATCTGATATCAACTGAGGTTTATAATCCTGGTTTTCCCACAGGAAAATGAATGATTAAAATAGATTCCATTTGCCTAACAGAAAAAAAAATCATCCAAAGCATAAGGGGTTGGGAAACACAATGAACAGAGTTGCTAGTGGTAAAGGTTTGTGAGGGAGGAACCTTTGGTCCAGAGGAAACCTAAAGATGCCTCTAATCTGTGGGCTCTAAAATTCTGGTTCAAAATTCTTTGTTTCCTTTCCCCTCTTGGCCCTGTTCAGAGCCTCAGTTCTTCTCCATCCTACTCATTCACCCAAAGATGTGGAGCTTTGAGTCAACATAATTTTCCCAACACTGAAAAAGCCCTGATTTTTCCACTTCTGGCTCCACAGACACTGCTTGTCCCTGGCCACCCTGGGTTTTTCCCTTCAACTGTACCCAGTGCTGTGGAGTGCTGTGTTCTCCAGTCCTGCAGTTCTTGAAACTAGTGGTAGGATTCCCTCCTTCCCTTCTCTTGACATCTGTATAACTCATTCTGAGCAGCTGGAAAGGGAGGGGGGTAACCTAACACTACAAATCCAGCAAGAAAGTGTAGCTCTTCTGGGAGTTTCCAACAGAGAGAATTCGCTATAGGAGCCCAACTTCCCATCCTTTGTCCCAGAGAGGAGTCAGACATCTACACAGATGCTCTATGAGAATGTATCCAGCTGCTGCTGGGCAGCAGTGAGCATGTCATGAATGTTTATTAAATCAGAATTCTCTTGGAAGACCTGAGTTAACTTTTATTTTCCCAGAGTAATAAGGGGAGCAGAACAGGACTTAAGTATTTCTGGAAATAACACTGAATGGCTTAGTTTCCACTCCAAAATTATTTGGCTTCCTCTGGGATGGCAGTTCAGTAGTGGATAGGTAATTTTTATTTTATTTTATTTTTTAATTCTTGCAACTTCCTCATCTCCTTGCTCATGAGCATTGGCTGGACACCAAATATGGTGACTAGGCCAAGAAAAACTCTGCCGTGTGGGCCTACTCCAGCCCACTGGGTTGGATACTAACCATCAAGAACTCAAAAGAGTTCAGCTTCTCATGAGAAATCCAAAAAGCTCTCCAGCTAGCAAGCACACCCTTGTTAGGGGTGAGATTGAGAATCAGAATCAGCCAATTCTCTTGCTGATTTCACAACCCACATGGATAGTAGTAATAGCTCATATTTACCAGGCTCCTTTTAATCCTCCTACAACCCACAGTGTTGACACCAGGTTCATTTTCTAGATGACCAACCAGGGTTCCAAGAGGCTAAAGGCCTTGCCAGAGGCCTCAACGTGGTAAGCAGCACAACCAGTATTTGAACCCCAAATTCTGTGACCCCCAACACCGTGTATCTCCATCTCTGGGAGATGCTGCTCAGCCTCGCATAGGCGTATTTAGCCTTAGACCCCAATATGGATGGATCTCTCTGCCCAGAGACCGGCTCGCCCGATTCCCACAATGCCGCTGTGCTCTGTGTTAAGCCTGGGCAGAAGGGGTGGGGACAGTCCAGGGACTGGCTACTTACTGATGCACTTGAGACTGGGCGTGGTCCAGTGGGCGGTGTTCGTGGTCTTGTTCAACACACACTCCGTGAGGCTGGATGTTCCCGCCTTCCGCTTGAAACCAGAGTTACAAACGTACCGCTCCCTGGAGTTCAAGGTGTAACTCTTGACCCGGATGTCTGCATGTTCTACAGACATGGGGGTAGGGCACGTGGTGCCTGTGAAAGTGCACAAGAGGGGAGAGATGAAGAGACCTGGGCATGTTAGGAGGCATTCTCCAGGGAACTTGCAGGCAGCGGGAAGTGATTGTATAGCCAGGGTTCACTTATCCAGGAGGCCCCTCCAAGCATGTGGAAAGTGATCAGGAAGGTCTCCCCTTGTCCAAGGCCTGCCAGGAACTTGTCTTAAATGTCAGTCATCCAGACAGCCAGAGATAGGGGAGTCATCCCCATGGCCCACCCCTCCATTTTCCACCTGTTTCCAGCCCTGGCTTGCTCTCAATCTGGACCAAGCCTCTGAGCTCATTTGGTGACGTCACATTTTACTGATTTGAGGGTCAACAAATAACCTTCACAGGCTTTCCCCGTATCTCCTCCCCTGCCCCCTCAACACAAGCAATTGGTCCATTTCCACAGGGCAGCCAGAATAATCCTTAGAGATGAATATTTGATAGCTTCACTCCTCCCTGGCTGTGTAGTTGCACCCCCCCCCCTCCACAGAAAATCGTAATTAAGCTTCTCCAGAGTCCCTCACCATAACTGTTCTTAGACTATTAGCAAGAATTTCTGCAAGAGTTGTCAGGTGGGAAGTGTGTTTATAGAAGCAGACTGAGAGAAGGGAGACTAACTCAAGGCCTCTAGCCAAGCCCTGCCTTCACAGGGCTTCAAAAAAAAAAAAAGCAATCCGATCCCAGGGAAAGTCCTTTACAATCCAAAAGATAAGAGTGAATGGTGCAAATTAGGTTCCTTAGGTTCCTGGAAAACCAGCTGCAGGAGGGGGGAGGGGGGAGGGGCAGAGACTACACAGGATTCTCCTTTTCCCAGGCACAGAATTCACACACTGAGTGTGTCCTTGAGTTATTTTTGTATTCAGACCTGGGTTGGGTACCCATTACAGTAGAGAAAACCTACTTTTATGTGGACTTCTGCAGATGGTGAGCCTCTGAGCCCCTCCCCCTACACACTGCATATAAAGTTCTAAAAATTTCTGGACTTGGGGTTCAGAGGGACAAATTAATTTACGCAAAAGCTGCCTCTGGACCTGGTTGCAGTCAGCAAACCTGATTCCTGCTAATTCCTCTGTGCCCAGCCTCATCTGTCCTACAACAACTGCCTGCTGCTCTTAAGAATAAAAACATAAAAACTGTAGGCTTTTCTTCAATGTATGTTTTTGGCATCTTTGTCTAGTATGAGATAACTGTATTTATGTGGGTTTGTCTCTGTGTCTTCTATTCTGTACCATTGGTCTACATGTCTGTTTTGGTGCTAATACCATGCCATTTTTGTTACTGTATTATAGTTTAAGATCTGGTATTGTGATGCCTCCTGCTTCATTCACTCTTCTTGCTAAGGATTGCTTTGGCTATTCTGGGTCTCTTATTTTTCCAATGAATTTCATGATTGCTTTTTCTATTTCTATAAGAAATGATGATAGGATTTTAACTGGAATCATGTTGAATCTGTATAGTGCTTTGGGTAGTATGGTCATTTTGACAATATTAATTTTGCTATCTAAGAGCATGGGATATCTTTCCATCTTCTAAAGTCTTCTTCAATTTCTTTCTTTAGTGTTCTGCAGTTTTCATAGTAGAGGTCTTTCACCTCTTTTGTTGATTCCCAAGGGTTTTTTTTTTTTTTTTTTTTTTTTTGAGGTTACTGTGAATGGGGTGGTTTTACTAATATCTCTTTCAGAGGATTCATCACTGATGTATAGAAATGCATAGAAACGGATAGAAATGATTTATAGGTATTGATTTTATATCCTGCTACTTTGCTGAATTCATTAATTAATTCTAGAAGTTTTCTGGTGGAGTTTTTTTGGATCCTCTAGGTATAGATTCATGTCGTCAGCAAATAATGATAGTTTGAGTTCTTCCTTTCCTATTTATATCCCTTTAATTTCTTTCTTCTGTCTAATTGCTCTGGCTGGAGTTTCAAGGACTATGTTGAATAGAAGTGGCGAAAGAGGGCTTCCCTGTCTGTTCCAGTTTTTATAGGGAATGCTTCCAATTTTTCTCCATTTAGAATGATATGGGGTTTAGCATTAAGAATTCTCAAGGCTCTGTTCCTACTATCCCTAGTTTTTCTAGTGCTTTGAACATGAAAAGGTGCTGTATTTTGTCAAATGCTTTTGGAGAAAAGATAGCCTCTTCAACAAATGGTGCTGGGAGAACTGGAAATCCATATGCAGCAAAATGAAACTAAACCCCTATCTCTCACCATGCATAAAACTCAACTCAAATGGATCAAGGACCTAGGAATTAGATCAGAGATCCTGCGCCTAATAGAGGAAAAAGCAGGTCCAAATCTTCATCACATCAGATTAGGCCCCGACTTCCTTAACAAGACTCCTAAAGTGCAGGAAATAAAATCAAGAATAAATGGGATGGACTCAAACTAAAAAGCTCTTCTCAGCAAAAGAAGCAATACTGAGGTGAAGAGAGAGCCTATATTTTGGGAGCAAACTTTTGCCATATGCACGTCAAATAGAGCATTAATCTTCAGTATATATGAAGAACTCAAAAAACTTAACACCAAAAAAACAAACAGCCCAATCAATAAATGGGCTAAGGAGCTGAACAGACACTTCTCAGAAGAAGATATATATTCAATCAACAAATATATGAAAAAATGTTCAACATTTCTAGTATTTAGAGAAATGCAAATCAAAACTACACTAAGATTCCATCTCACTCCTGTCAGAATGGCACTTCCATTTTGGGGGTGCCATATTTGTTGTTGACTTTTGGCTGTTGTACTTTTCTTCCTTCTTTCTTTCTCTCTCTCCCACCAATTCTCCGGGTAGTACCTTGTTGGAATCCCTTAAAAATCAAGAATACAAGCAACAATAAATGTTGGTGAGGATGTGGGGAAAAAGCACACTCATACATTGCTGGTGGGACTGCAAATTGGTGCAACCACTGTGGAAAGCAGTATGGAGATTCCTTAGAAAACTTGGAATGGAACCACCATTTGACACAGCTACCCCACTCCTTGGTCTATACCCAAAGGACTTAAAATCAGCATACTATAGTGACACAGTCACAGCAATGTTTATAGCAGCTCAATTCACAATAGTTAAACTGTGGAAGAAACCTAATGCCCTTCAATAGATGAATGGATAAAAAAAAATGTGGTATATATACACAATGGGATATTACTCAGCATTAAAAGAGAATAAAATTATGGTATTTACAGGTAAATGGATGGTGTTGGAGAATATCATGCTAAGTGAAGTAAGCCAATCCCCAAAACCAAAGGCCAAATGTTCTATCTGATAAGTGGATGCTGATCCATAATTGGGGGGACATGGGAAAAAGGAGGAATTTTAATGGGGCAAAGGGGAGGCAGGGTGGGGAGTGGGTATAGGGGTAGGAAGGATGGTGGAATGAGATGGACATCATTACCCTAGGTATATATATGACTGCACATACGGTATGATGCTACATCATGTACAACCATAGAAATGTAAAGTTGTACTGTAATTGTGTACAAAAAAAAAAAAGAAAGAAAAGAAAGAAAGAAAGAAAGAAAGAAAGAAAGAAAAACTGTAGACTGAGGATGTGGCTTAGTGGTAAAGTGTTTGCCTAGCATGTGTGAAGCCCTGGGTTCATCCCCAGCACTGCAAATAACAAACAAAACCCTGCAATCCCTTAAGAAGTCCTAAGGCTCTGTCAGATCCAGCCCTGTCTGCCTCTCTAGCTCTCTTTGCCCTGGTCACACCAGCCTTTGCTTTCCCTGTGCCACTCACTCCCCCCACCCCAGCCCACCACCTGCTCTTGGCCACCTGTCTCTACCATCCTTCCTGGCTGACTGCAACTGCACCTCCTCAGTAAAACCTTCATTCACCTCCTATGCTTCTGTGTTCTTTCCTTCTATAGACTTTTCCACAGTTTATATGTAAGATGTAAAGATTATATAATTAATACACATCTTGCCATCTGCACCACTCTGAGCTATGTGAGGGTAGGGGTTCTGTTTGTTTTGCTCAACATTATATTTCTGAGCCTAGTATAGAAGCTGAAAATAGTAGGTACACAAGAAAATTTGCTTAGCAGGGCATGGTGGTGAATACCTGTAATCCTAGCTACTTAGGAGATTGAGGCAAGAGATCACATATTTGAGGCCAGCCTTGGCAACTTAGGAGAACCTATCTCAAAATAAAAAATGAAAAAGGGCTAGGGATGCATCTCAGTGATAAAGGGCCCCTGGGTTCAATCTCCAGTACTGGGGAAAAAAAAATCAAACAAACAAACTTGTTTTAAAAATGAATGAATGAGGGCTGGGGATGTGGCTCAAGCGGTAGCGCGCTCGCCTGGCATGCGTGCGGCCCAGGTTCCATCCTCAGCACCACATACAGACAAAGATGTTGTGTCCACCAAAAACTAAATAAATAAATAAATATTAAAATTCTCTCTCTCTCTTTTAAAAAAAAAAAAAAGAGAGAGAGACAGGGACTTGCTAAGTTGCTGAGGCTGGCTTTGAACTCGCCATCCTCCTGCCTCCGCCTCCTGAGAGGCTGGGGTTACAGGCATGTACCCAGATAATAATCAGTTAAAAAAAAATGAATGAATGGGGCTGGGGTTGTGGCTCAGTGGTAGAACACTTTCCTAGCACGTGTGAGGCATTGGATTCAATTCTCAGCACCACATTAAAAAAAAATAAAGATATGTGTCCATCTATAGCTAAAAATATTTTTAAAAAATGAATGGATTTGGGGCTGGGGATGTGGCTCAAGCTGTGCGCTCGCCTGACATGCGTGCGGCCCGGGTTCGATCCTCAGCACCACATACAAACAAAGATGTTGTGTCTGCCGAAAAACCTAAAAAATAAATATTAAAACTCTCTCTCTCTCTCTCTCAAAAAAAAAAAAAAATGAATGGATGCTTTCTCTTCCTTAATAACAGGCTTGAATCTGACCACCGAATGCAAGTGAGTTCAATTTATTTTATTCATACCTGTATAGCCAGCTTATTTGATTACTGCCACATTGTCAGAAGAAACTAGGAGAGAAGTGGACTGCCTTGAATGGTCTGCTTTCATGATAGTTGGAGTTAAACTCAGACTCTAAACTCCAGTTTAAAATCCCAGCAGTTGTGCACTAGCTGTGTTCTACAAAAAAATGAGTTTTGCATGTTAATACCTAAGGATCTAAAAAGAAAAGGAGGGGCTGTAATGTGGGCCTCTTCCATTTTGGGGGTGCCATATTTGTTGTTGACCTTCTTTCTTTCTCTCTCTCTCCCACCAACTGTCCAGGTAGTACCTTGTTTGGAATCCCTTCAAAAACACCTTCCTGCATAGGCTTCATGTTCAATTTTGCAACAGATTTTAATTTCAAATTACTGTTTTTGGAATCTCCTGCTCTCTCGGGTCACTTTTTTTTCAGTCTTCACTGTTTTCTGGGTTGTGCTCATATTTGGGATTTCTGTCAGGAAATCTTTTCACATCTTCTAAGTCTTGAAATATACCCTTCTGGTGTTTTTCAACCCTGGCATTTGTAGCACACTTGAAATGAAACATTTGTGGCTGATTACTCAAGGGGATTTAAAATGTCAATGTAATACAGTCACTGCCCATGAGTCCCATGAGATTCAGTGTCACTGTGTGATTCCTTTGGTCATCTTTCAGTGCTAGTTGCTACGAGAGTGGAACAATATACCACGTATCTAAGTAGACTGAAGGTTCTCATGATTTCAATAAACACGCAATCTCCTTAGATGACGTTTAACTTGTTCTTTACTTTCAATTCACTGTGAGTAGTCCTCCTCTGAACTCAGCACCCCTCCTGCTAACATTGCTATTTCTGTATGGGTACTCAGTTATAGCACAACAAATTTTACATAGCTAATAGGAAATGATTCACCATATCTGGGCTATGAACATAATTGATACCACTGTTTTTATATGAAAAGGAAACTCAGTCTGATCCTAGAGAAATAGAGATTTTCCTCCTAAGTGTGACTGGGCTGTTCAGGCTGGGGGTAAAGACCTAAGGTCACAGGCTGGGGTTGTGGCTCAGTGGCAGAGTGCTTGCCTCATGCATGTGAGGCACTAGGTTCGATCCTTAGCACCACATAAAAGATAAATAAACAAAATAAAGATATTGTGTCCATGTATAACTAAAATATTTTTTACAAAGGATCTAAAGTCATTGTTATCATTCTTTTTCTTCTTGATAATCTAAAGAACTAGTTGTCATCAATGAATAAAATAAACTAAGTCTAGATTTCCCACTGTTGAAAGAAGAAGTTTCAACTGTAAAGAGGGAAGGGCCAACTAACATGTACCCTATGGTGCTGGAACATAATTTGGGTTGAAGGAGTCCTGCCTGTGTCATTACAGTGTGTGCACATACATGTTTATTTGTATGTATGTATGTGTGTGTGCGTGTATTTGGGTGCTTGCCTATGTATGTGATGTGTATACACATGTGTTTGTGTGTGTGTACATGTGTGTGCTCCTGTTCCATTCTCTGATGGTGCCTAGTAACAATGGCATATTAGCACTAAGTACCTGCTGCCAGATCTTCGTCTGCAATGGAAGGAGTCAGGGCTCCTCAGGGAAAAGGCAGAATCTAGGATAGGATGGAGAAAGCACAAGATGAGCCTGGAACATCTTGTTGTCCCAGAAAGTGAGGAAGTGCTCAAAGAATGAGGGGAAGATGTCAAAAGGCTGCAATAGCCTTGCTGAACAGACTCTTGCTGGCCAAATCCAGGACAATTTGAGCGTCAAACAATCAAGACAAAAACAGATTATAACTAATGGAACAAAATTAAATGACACTGCTTATGTCTATGCTAATATAAATAAACGAATATATAAATAAGTGAGGGAGAAGAAAAAGCCCTCCTTACAGATGTTAACTAATAAACACAAAAAGAATGATGAGCTGGGGTTATAGCTCAGCAGAAGAGCGCTTGCCTCACACTTGTGAGGTTCTGGGTTCGATCTTCAGCACCACATAAAAAATAAATAAGTAAAATAAATAAAGATCTTGTGTCCATCTTTAAAAAAATCTTTGAAAAAAAATAATGATGGAATAAGAAAAGAGACGATGGATGCTAAAGTTTTATACGGAATAAGGATTTTTAAATGAAAAGGAAACTTATACAAAGTGGGTTTTTTTGTGTGCATTTAGCTCAGCCAGACACACATTCTCCCCCATCCCTCTCTGTACAGTCCAATCAACTTGGTCAAAAGAAGAGAAAAGGAGTGAAGCAGGCTCCTCCCTGCTGTTGTAGCTCTGAGATCCGCTGGCCACTGGGTGTCCCCATGCTCTGTGGGTAGGACAGCTCCTCTAGTGGGCAGGGTCTTTGCTGCCACTTCTCTCTCTTTGGCCAGGTACCTATTTAGTTCTATGATGGGGGGCCCAGCAGGGTACCCATCATGAATGCTGGAGTCTTGAAGGTCAAGGTCAAGGACCCACAGGGTAACAACTCAGCCCCACCAGTTCCAGGTGACTCTTGCTTCCTCCACGTCACATCCCTCTTCCCATCCAGACTGGCTTCCCACGGACTTCAAACTCCAGGCCAGGCACACAGAGGACAGTTTGCACAGGCTACGTGATCAGCTCTAACCACTGCATGTGTGGGTTCTGTTGCTCTCTGATTCTTGGATCAAAATTCTGGTAGATCCACACAACCTCAAAGCATCTTCCTACAAACCAGTGACCAGTGACGATGGGGGAAATGACATCAGCTGGAAAACTCATCTTAAGCAGGAAATCAAAGTTAACAACACCAAAATGGGACAAATGGGTATCAAGTAATTCACTGAAAAGGACACATGCATCATTCCTGCGGTATTCCCTTAAAAAACCCCTAACTTGAATCTAAGAGGAAACATCAGAGGTACCTGCCTGAGGGGCTTTCAGCAATTAGCTGACCTGTAGTCCAGCTCAAGAGAGAAGGCAGAGGAAGCGTGCCAGCTTGAAGGACACTGGAAAGACAACCAAATGCAACACGTGACCCTGGATTAGGTCCAGATTTGGAAAAAAAAATGTCACTAAAATGGACAATGTTGGGACAACTGACAGAATTTGAACACGGACTGAGTATTAGATAATGATACAGTGTCAAGGTTACTTCCTGCTTTCAGAACAGTGCTGTGATGCCATTGTTGGGAAAAATACATGAAGAAGTTTGGCAAAGAAAGACATGATGTCAACAGCTTAAAATGGCTTAGAAGGAAAAGCACATGCATAAATATATTTAGGGATAGAGAGGGGAAATGATAAATTAAACAGTACAATGAAAAGAGTTGGTGAAGCTGGGCAAAAGGTATTCAGGAGGTCTTGCAACTTCACTGTAAATTCGACTTTAAATCAGAATTTAAAAGTTTAAAAAGAAGCAAATTGAGTAACCAAATAAAAACCACTTGAAAGGTGTTGTCTGAGGCTTGCCCTGGTTTCAGTGTGGCCCTGAGAACTCCAGTATGAGAAACTCAACCCCCAGAGTCACCTGCCGATGGTATTTGAAGGTGGGGCCTGTGGGTGGTAATTAGGATGGTCAACGTCATCAGAGTGGGGGGGGGGCATGATGGTTTTAGTGGCTTTATAAGAAAAGGGAGATTTAAGCTAGCGTCCTTGCCCTGTCTCACCAAGTGATGCCCTCTGCCATGTTACAATGCAGGGGGAGGCCCCCCACCAGATGCAAAGACGCCCTGCTCTTGGACTTCCTCCTGAACTGCAATCCAAATCAACCTCTCTACTCTTTATAAATCATCCAGTCTCAGGTATTCTGTTATATCAATATAAAATGGGCTAAGACTGGGACCTTTGAAGATCCTTCTTTTAAGAAAATTCTAGGAGTCCTTGACAACTCAGGCCAAGATTGATGAGAAATTTTTCTTGATTTCCTTTAGTAGTTTTCAGAGTGTTGGTTTGTCTTCTTTTTCTCACCACCTTTTCGTACATTTTAGAGCTCCTTCTTCCATGACCAGGATCTAGGAGTTTTGATTCCACTCATTTGACATTTGATATTTCAGGGGCAGCTTTGGTTTCCTGAACAAGTTCATCAATGCCTCACGGAGTCTTTGCCCTGCTTCTTATTGCCTCTCTTCACCTCAGTCCTCTGACACCAGTTCTCAGTGTTATCTTGCATCAGACCCACCTGGAGGCCTGGTGAAAACACAGAGTTCTGGGCCCACCACAAAGCTCCTGAGTCAGGAGGTCTGAGGTAGGGCCCAAGAATCTGCATTTGCAAGTTCCCAGTGATGGTGATATTGTTGATCCAGGAACCATATTCTGGGAACCAGTGCTGGATGGTATTCACAGATGCATCTCAGCAAGTGGCTTTTTAGCACTCATTTCCCAGGCTTGGGATATAGCTCAGTTGGTGGAGTGCTTGCCTGGCATGCACAAGGCCCTGGGTTCAATCCCCAGCAACACACACACACACACACACACACACAATCCATTGAAGTTATGAAGAATGGTTTGCTCATAAGGTTTTTCTGGCCATTGATGAGGACTGCGTTTACACATTCCTCTTGCTGTGCTCTTCTGAATTTCTGTTCTACTACTTCGAACTGGATCTAACTCCCCTTCTCCATCTCAAAACTACTTAAATCTGTATCTGTGGTGCTTTGTTGTATGTTACACAGCTGGAAAAAAATACTTAGGGGTAGGGGAGTGGGGTTGGGTGGGGAGGAATGACCATAAAAATCAATTCAAATCAACCCTGGAAATGTTTGGCAGCAAACCAGAACGGAGAGTCCCATAAAAACATGAGGCCTGCTCTGTGATAAATCGTTTCTGGGAAAGCCTGAACTGACCTTGGACCTTCAGACCTTTCTGGGTGCTATTATATCATCTGTGGCTTGACAGTCTCTCTCCAGAGACTAAGAGAGACATTTAAGTTTCCAGGAGGAAAAGCTACACAAAGACTAGGTTTTAGTTCACAGGACTGTGACTAACTGATACTCCTTACCTGGCCTTTCCCTTGCTTGCTTCAAATCTGGTCTTTCACATTGTTGTCTTGGGCCTGAAAGGATCTGTGAGGTCACAGTCAGCTCCTCACCTCCAGAGGACTGATGGCCCCTACCACAGGTGATTCTGCAACCTCCAAGGTCAAGGGAGCCTACGAACCCCTTTCTCACACCAAACACCTCACACTTTGTTACTCCTTTCACTGGCCACAGAGGTCCCTCACTCCACATGGAGCACCCTTTTTCTGAAGGATGATGTTGCTTTCAGTTCTGGTTGTTCCTTCACAAATTTTGCAGTGCTTTTTCTTCCTGGAATGAAGAGTAGAGGGAATAGTGGATAAACCAGGTAGACACAGCCCAGCTCTACTGGGAGTCATAGACATTGTTACTTAGTTGCAAGGGCTGGCACAAGCCCCTGAAAAAGTACAGCAATGGGCAGGAAAATGGCCAAGTGAATAAGGGAAGAGCAGGAAAGGAGCATTCCTGATAGAAGAATGAGCGGATACCCAAGGACCCAGGAGAGAAGAAGCTTGATGGGGAGGTGAGCTGGGAGACTACAGCCTATAACGTTAATGCAGGGACCCAACCCAGTGATTTATAGTTTTTCAGGCTGTGCTTCTATACACAGAGGAGTAGACACTCTGATCCCTTCTTATCAACAGAGATGACTGTCAGAACAGGTCTCCAGGGTGGCCCCCTGCCGTACCACTCTCACTCAAGGAGCAGATTAATTAATGAGGACTCAGGGGTGGGTCTGGGGCAGACAGATACACTTGTTCTTGTTCCATAAAAACTCGGTGAATGTGGGGTCCGACCAGTTATCCAGTCCATCTACAAATCAACCATTGACTTCTATTTGCTGAATAAAAGAGTAATAAGAGTCTAGAAGACAATAAGAAAGTTTAGTAGAAAGAGTACTGGATGTGGAATTAGAGGCTGAGTGACTGGGTAAATCTCTTAATCACACTCGACTCCGGTTTCCTTATATGTGAGCTGAGCATGATAATTCACAAGGCCGCTGAGAAGTCCTAGGGCTTCTGAGCATGAAATGCACTTTGTGAACCGTGACTCAAATGTAAGTAATCATCATCTCTCAGCGTACCCCTCTGTCACTCTACATTGGTAATCTCCAACTTTTTCACCAAAATACTGGGAATTCCTGTCTACCCTACAGGAATCCCCATGCAGAGCCTGGGGAAGGATACAGAAGAAATGGTTCCAGCCTCTAATGAGCCTAGAGTGAGAAGAACAAACCAGAGAGTATTTCTCAATTAATAAGGAAGGCTTCCTTGCCACAGTAACCAAGTCAAAAACCTTTAAAGAAAATGATCATGTAAACATTTAAATGAAACAAAAGAACTAAAAGACAATTAAATTAAAAAAATGTTTATGACAAACATCAAAAAGTTAAGATTCTTAGTATGTAAAGGACTTTCACAAAATCAATACAAAGATAAGTACCCTAATGGAATCTGGGCCAAGGATATAATGGGTGATTTACAAGCCTCTATTCAAAAAAATTTCCTAAACCTCACTAACACATCTTTGTCAGAATTCCTTGAATTCCCTCTTGCTTCTGAAGTTTGAGGATCCCATATCAAGGTTCCTTGCACAGAGGCGAGATGTGCAAATCCCTTTAATGATCAGGATGGGCGGGAGTGTCCTTACACTTCAGGTGGCTCTTTCAATTTAACACCTAGGGCTTCTTTCCAGCAAGAGTGGTAGTCCTTGATTTATTTCCAGTTTAGGCATTTGCTGCCCAAGGGTGGTTACCACTGCTCTCCATTGCCATGGGGACCCATCTTCATCTGGTCCGATAGTGTGGAGGATAGGGCCAAGCTAGTCAGCTGTTGAGATGCTTTTGGGTCTTGCAGTTGCTATGGTTACTGTTGGAGCACCTTGACCTCAAATTGCTCTAGTCTTATCTGGAGCTTAGGGTGGGGACTGGAGTATCAGTGGTTTCCCCAATGTTCCTGCTGTGTCCCATCTTTTATCCTATATCATAGAGGGGTTATCTCTACATGCACCCTCAGGAAAAGGCATTTGGAACCAGATTAAGATTTTAGGACTTTTTCTGAAGTAGCCAAAAAAACATATACTAGCCCCATGATCATTTGTTAAGAAAGTCACCAAAACAGTGTGTAAGGCCACACCTCTTTCTGCTTCCCAGAATCAGGTGTTTTTATCAAGTCAGTTTACAGAGCCTAACGTGGGCAAGGAGCCCTGGCCTACTCTCATATCCAGAGTTCAAAAATTGTCAGGTTAGCCTGACCCTCCCATTCTTTAAGCAGAGTCAGAATCCATTCCAACATGTCCTTTAACTTACTCTACCATTCAAATGCCTGCAAGGTGCTAGATTTGGTAGATACAAAGAAGCGTAAGATGTGGTTCTTGCTCTCATGAAGCTCAGTATGAAACTGATGTATCATAAGAGTCTGGGCCTCTGGGCTCCCAGTAATCCATTTTCCTTCCTTGTTTTCTAGCTGAAATGCCAGCCAATTTGACACACTTCCTGGAGTACAGTCTGTACTCAGCTCATGGCCCCAAACTCTTTCTCTCTCAGGCTCAATAAGCTGGTCTTCCCAACTCATCTTACTGTGTCAGTGAATTTCATTATCATTCAGTCCCTTAAATAATAACTTTTAGAGACTTGGAAGGTTGAATAGTTACCAGTCAAAAGAAAACCAAAGGAAAAGAATAAAATGCAATCTGTACCGTAGGCCTGAAGAGAACCCCTGCCCCTCTCAGTGTTGACGCTGCCTTGGTTCAGGATTTCACCGACACTCACTGGAACTATTACAAAACCTCAGCTTAGCTTCCAGCCTCCAGATCCCCTGACTGCAAGTCATCATCCATCCTCTTGGCAGAAGTAGCCTTTCCTCCATAGATTCCAGTACTGTCTCCCCGGCACAGATCCCTCAGGGGCTCCCTACTGCCCAGAAGGGCATGGAGTCTTCCAAGGAGAGCGCTTTCCAATCACATCAACCGTATGTAATGAGTAACGCGGACACACCTCTAGAATACACATTGAGGAATCCCATACGATTGTTCATTTAGTTTCCTACTATTTTACCAAACTGACTGGGCAAAAGTGACTCAGCCCAAAGGAAGTTAATTTGCAAAATGATTTGATTGAATAAGAGAATTCCCAGAGTTTTATTTCGTAGACCCAAGGGGTTTCCCTTTGCTTCCCCGCCACCACCCCCATAGAGTTTATTTTCATCCAGTTATTCCTTCTCTGTGCTGTTTAGAACATCAAACACATTAAAATAAGCTAAATATGCAAGATTCGGGAGGTAACTGAAGCCTACCCCAATAAAGAATTGTTTAAATAATTTGTAAAACTTTATAAAATAGTATGTATAGTATTCACAGATATTAGATGTAGTGATTTTATATTAAGCAATCTGCAAAACATGTAAAGTTATGAAAACACTGCCAGAGATCAGGGAGTACTAATAAATCAGGGAGTACTAATTAAAGGTGGAGCAAAAAGTCCTAAATTGTAGATTTTTATTATTATTTATTTTGTAGTTTTATTTATTTACTTTTTTTGTTATTACAAAACCAATTCAAGTTATGACAAAGTTTTTACCACCCTTTTGCTATCAATGGTGGCAAAAAAGCAGTAATAACTAGATAAAATTGGTTTGGAATAAATAACAGATGCTTCAGGCAAAGCCCCCCCCCCCCCAGCTATGAAAAAATGGCTTATAAAAAGCTTAAGGCTCCAGACACTGTGGCACATGCTTGTAATCCCAGCAGCTCAGGAGGCTGAGACAGGAGGATCCTAAGTTCAAAGCCAGCCTCAGCAAGCGCGAGGTGCTGGGCTGGGGTTGTGGCTTAGCAATGGAGCGCTAGCCTAGCATGTGTCGGGCATGGGGTTCAATCCTCAGCTCCACATATAAACAAATAAAATAAAGGTATTGTGTCCACCTACAATTAAAATAATATTTTAAAAAAAGCAAGCTGCTAAGCAACTCAGTAAATTCCTGTCTCTAAATAAGTTACACAATAGGGGGCTTTGGGTTGTGGCTCAGTGGTAGAGTGCTTGCCTAGCACACGTGAGGCACTGGGTTCGATCCTCAGTACCATATAAAAAGAAGTAAATAAAATAAAGGTATTGTGTCCATCTACAACTTAAAAAAAAAAAAAAACTACAAAAAGAGCTGGGGATGTAGCTCGGTGGTCAAGTGCCCTGAGTTCAATCCCTGGTAACCCTCCCCTGCCAGAAAAAGGAGTTTAAGGAACATAACAAGTTGAGTGAGCACCCTCAAGCATTCTAACACCCTATACATTGGAATAAAAAAAAAAACTGGGAATCAGGGACATCAATCAATTATTACTACTCCAGTAGCTCTTGGCTAAATCACCTGAGGTCTTTCAGATGAGGACTGCGTTTAGGAAGTAAATGACCTTCTGCCCAGGATGGTGGATTTCCCTCCAAGTTAGACCTTTTAATGAGACCTTTTAATGACAACTTCCTGAGCCTCCTATGGATGGGAGTGCGAACAGATCAGACACTATGATTTATTCGGTGATAGGAAATGTGCTGTTCTCTATAATTTCTAACCAGAATCATTCCACCAAGTAGCAAATTTAATAATTTGAGTTTTCTTCCCTTGTAAGCTCATTTAAAACCATCAGGCATCCTCCGTCCTGTCCTGTGATTCCTTTGTCCATATTTATACCAATAGTACACTGTCTTGAGTACTGTAACTTTACATCAATTCTCTCAATCAGAGAGCCTTGTTCCTCCAATGCGGTTCTTTGCCAAGCTGTTTAGGCAAAGCTACTTGTTTTTGCATTTACCTGTGAATTTTAGAATCAGTTTGTCAATTTCTACAAGAAAGCCCTTTAGGACTTTGATTTGGCATCTTAAGGGTATTGATTGGCCCAATCCATGAACATGTCGTATTTTTCTATTGATTTATTTCTTCAAGTTCTCTAAGCAATTGTCTGTACTTTTCTGTATACAGGTCTTTCACCTCTCTTGTCAGATTTATTGCTGAGAACTTTACACTTTTCGAAGTTATTGCAAATGACATATTTCTGAAGTTTCAATTTCCAACTGTTCCTCAGGAATATACAGTAATACGATTGACTTTTGCATGCTGATGTTTTGTGCACTGCCACCAACTCACACATGTGTGGATAACTGATATTCAAAAGATGTAAGAAAAAAGTCAGTGGAGATAAGCTTTTCAACAAATGGTGCTGGAATAATTAGATATTCATATGCAACAAACATAAACCACCTTCAATCCATACCTCACATTATACATAAAGTTAAATCAAAATGGATCAAAGCCATAAACACAATTTATTCACTTCTAGGTGAACACATCAAAGAAAATCTTCATAATCTTGAGCTAGGCAAAGATTTCATTATATGGTAACATAAGCATAAAATATAAAAGAACAAATCAATAAACTGGAATTCATCAAAATTAAAAACTTCTGTTCTTCATAATGCACTGCTAAGAGAAGGCAAAGACAAGCCAGAGACCGAGAGAATATTTGCAAATCATATATCTGATAAAGGCCTTGTGTCCAGAATACATAAAAAACTCTTTTTTTAAAAAAAAATTGTAGTTGTAGATGGACTAAGTACCTTTATTTTATTTGTTTATTTTTTTATGTGGTGCTGAGGATCAAACCCAGTGCGGGATTGTAGGAGTGTTTCATGCATGCTAGGCAAGTGCTCTGCCACTGAGCTACAGCCCCAGCCCCCATAAAAAACTCTTAAAACTCAATAAAAGTGCAACTCAATTTATAAAAGAGCAAAGGATTTAAACAGACACTTCACCAAAGAAGGCGTGTACAAGGTACAGAAGCACATGAAAAAGATGCTCAACGTTTCTACATATTAAGAAAATGCAAATTAAAACTAGAACAAGAGACCATTGCATTACCTATTAGATTGGACATAAATAAAAGACTCATCAGGGGCTGAGGTTGGGCTCAGTGGTAGAGCACTCACCTAGCATGTGCGGAGGCCCTGGGTTCAATCCTCAGCACCACATAAAAATAAATAAATAAAATAAAGGTATTATTTCCAACTACTTCTAAAAAAATAAATGTTTTTTTTTTTTTTTTTTTTTTTGGAATTTCATTTCTTTATTTTTTTATTTTTTTTTTTTTAATTTTTTATTGTGGGTTGTTCAAAACATTACAAATTTCTTGACATATCATATTCCACACTTTGATTCTAGTGGGTTATGAACTCCCACCTTCACCCCATACACAGATTGCAGATTCACATCAGTTACACATCCATTGATTTACAAATTGCCATACTAGTGTCTGTTGTGCTCCGCTGCCTTTCCCATCATCCACCCTCCCCCCTCCCCACCTCTCCCCTCCCCTCCCCTCCTCTCTCTCTACCCCCTCCACTGTATAACCCTGAGGGTCTCCTTCCATTACCGTGCAATTTACCTTCTCTCTCCCTTTCCCTCCCACCTCTCATCCCTGTTAAATGTTAATCTTCTTCTCCTGTTCTTCGTCCCTACTCTGTTCTTAGTTACTTTCCTTATATCAAAGAAGACATTTGGCATTTGTTTTTTAGGGATTGGCTAGCTTCACTTAGCATAATCTGCTCTAATGCCATCCATTTCCCTGTAAATTCTATGATTTTGTCATTTTTTAATGCAGAGTAATACTCCATTGTGTATAAATGCCACATTTTTTTTATCCATTCGTCTATTGAAGGGCATCTAGGTTGGTTCCACAGTCTTGCTATTGTGAACTGTGCTGCTATGAACATCGATGTAGCAGTGTCCCTGTAGCATGCTCTTTTTAGGTCTTTAGGGAATAGACCAAGAAGGGGAATAGCTGGGTCAAATGGTTGCTCCATTCCCAGCTTTCCAAGAAATCTCCATACTGCTTTCCAAATTGGCTGCACCAATCTGCAGTCCCACCAGCAATGTACAAGTGTACCCTTTTCCCCACATCCTCGCCAGCACTTGTTGTTGTTTGACTTCCTAATGGCTGCCAATCTTACTGGAGTGAGATGGTATCTTAGGGTGGTTTTGATTTGCATTTCTCTGACAGCTAGAGATGTTGAGCATTTTTTCATGTACTTGTTGATTGACTGTATGTCCTCCTCTGTGAAGTGTCTGTTCAGGTCCTTGGCCCATTTGTTGATTGGGTTGTTTGTTCTCTTATTGTCTAATTTTTTGAGTTCTTTGTATACTCTGGATATTAGGGCTCTATCTGAAGTGTGAGGAGTAAAGATTTGTTCCCAGGATGTAGGCTCCCTATTTACCTCTCTTATTGTTTCTTTTGCTGAGAAAAAACTTCTTAGTTTGAGTAAGTCCCATTTGTTGATTCTAGTTATTAACTTTTGTGCTATGGGTGTCCTATTGAGGAATTTGGAGCCCGACCCCACCGACTGTAGATCGTAGCCAACTTTTTCTTCTATCAGACGGCGCGTCTCTGATTTGATATCAAGTTCCTTGATCCATTTTGAATTCACTTTTGTGCATGGCGAGAGAAAGGGATTCAGTTTCATTTTGTTGCATATGGATTTCCAGTTTTCCCAGCACCATTTGTTGAAGATGCTATCCTTCCTCCATTGCATGCTTTTAGCCCCTTTATCAAATATAAGATAGTTGTAGTTTTGTGGATTGGTTTCTGTGTCCTCTATTCTGTACCATTGGTCCACACGCCTGTTTTGGTACCAGTACCATGCTGTTTTTGTTACTATTGCTCTGTAGTATAGTTTGAAGTCTGGTATCGCTATACCGCCTGATTCACACTTCTTGCTTAGCATTGTTTTTGCTATTCTGGGTCTTTTATTTTTCCATATGAATTTCATGATTGCTTTCTCTATTTCTACAAGAAATGCCATTGGGATTTTGATTGGCATTGCATTAAACCTATAGAGAACTTTTGGTAATATCGCCATTTTGATGATGTTAGTTCTGCCTATCCATGAACAGGGTATATTTTTCCATCTTCTAAGATCTTCTTCTATTTCTCTCTTTAGGGTTCTGTAGTTTTCATTGTATAAGTCTTTCACCTCTTTTGTTAGGTTGATTCCCAAGTATTTTATTTTTTTTGAAGATATTTTGAATGGAGTGGTTGTCCTCATTTCCATTTCAGAGGATTTGTCGCTGATATACAGGAATGCCTTTGATTTATGCGTGTTGATTTTAAATCCTGCCACTTTGCTGAATTCATTTATTAGCTCTAATAGTTTCTTTGTAGAGCCTTTTGGGTCTGCTAGATATAGAATCATATCATCTGCAAATAGTGATAATTTAATTTCTTCTTTTCCTATTTTTATGCCTTTAATTTCTTTCGTCTGTCTAATTGCTCTGGCCAGTGTTTCGAGAACTATGTTGAAGAGAAGTGGAGAGAGAGGGCATCCCTGTCTTGTTCCAGATTTTAGAGGGAATGCCTTCAGTTTTTCTCCATTCAGAATAATGCTAGCCTGAGGCTTAGCATAGATTGCTTTTACAATATTGAGGTATGTTCCTGTTATCCCTAGTTTTTCTAGAGTTTTGAACATAAAGGGATGCTGTACTTTGTCAAATGCTTTTTCCGCATCTATCGAGATGATCATATGGTTCTTATTTTTAAGTCTATTGATGTGGTGAATAACATTTATTGATTTCCGTATATTGAACCAGCCTTGCATCCCAGGGATGAATCCTACTTGATCATGGTGTACAATTTTTTTGATATGTTTTTGTATCCGATTCGCCAGAATTTTATTGAGGATTTTTGCATCTAGGTTCATTAGAGATATTGGTCTGTAGTTTTCTTTCTTTGAAGTGTCTTTGTCTGGTTTAGGTATCAGGGTGATGTTGGCCTCATAGAATGAATTTGGAAGTTCTCCCTCCTTTTCTATTTCCTGAAGTAGCTTGAAAAGTATTGGTATTAGTTCTTCTTTAAAGGTTTTGTAAAATTCTGCTGTATACCCATCGGGACCTGGGCTTTTCTTAGTTGGTAGTCTTTTGATGGTTTCTTCTATCTCCTCAATTGATATTGGTCTGTTTAGGTTTTCTATATCCTCCTGACTCAATCTGGGCAGATCATATGACTTAAGAAATTTATCTATGCCTTCACTATCTTCTAATTTATTGGAGTATAAGGATTCAAAATAGTTTTTGATTATCTTCTGTATTTCTGAAGTGTCTGTTGTGATATTGCCTTTTTCATCCCGTATGCTAGTAATTTGAGTTCTCTCTCTTCTTCTCTTCACTAGCATCGCTAAGGGTCTGTCGATTTTGTTTATTTTTTCAAAGAACCAACTTTTAGTTTTGTCAATTTTTTCAATTGTTTCTTTTGTTTCGATTTCATTAATTTCAGCTCTGATTTTAATTATTTCTTGCCTTCTACTTCTTTTGCTGTTGTTTTGCTCTTCTTTTTCAAGGATTTTGAGATGAAGTATGAGATCATTTATTTGTTGGTTTTTTCTTTTTTTAAGGAATGAACTCCAAGCAATGAATTTTCCTCTTAGAACTGCTTTCAATGTGTCCCATAGATTCCGATATGTTGTGTCTGTGTTTTCATTTATCTCTAAGAATTTTTTAATTTCCTCCTTGATGTCTTCTATAACCCATTGATCATTCAGTAACCTATTGTTCATTCTCCAATTGATGTATGCTTTTTCCTTCCTTCTTTTATCGTTGATTTTCAGTTTCATTCCATTATGATCAGATAAGATGCATGGTAATATCTCTACTCCTTTATATTGTCTAAGAGTTGCCCTGTGACATAATATATGATCTATTTTTGAGAAGGATCCATGTGCTGCTGAGAAAAAAGTGTAACTGCTTGATGTTGGGTGGTATACTCTATATATGTCAATTAGGTCTAGGTTATTAATAGTGTTATTGAGTTCTATAGTTTCCTTATTCAACTTTTGTTTGGAAGATCTGTCCAGTGGCGAGAGAGGTGTGTTGAAGTCTCCCATGATTATGGTGTGGTGGTCTATTAGACTCTTGAACTTGAGAAGAGTTTGTTTGACGAACATAGCTGCACCATTGTTTGGGGCATAAATATTTATGATTGTTATGTCTTGTTGGTGTATGGTTCCCTTAAGCAGTATGTAGTGTCCCTCTTTATCTCTTTTGATTAACTTTGGCTTGAAATCCATTTTATTTGATATGAGTATGGACACGCCTGCTTGTTTCCGAAGTCCATATGAGTGATATGATTTTTCCCAACCTTTCACCTTCAGCCTATGTATGTCTTTTCCTATCAAATGCGTCTCCTGTAGGCAGCATATTGTTGGGTCTTGTTTTGTGATCCATTCTACTAGCCTGTGTCTCTTAATTGGTGAGTTTAAGCCATTAACATTTAGGGTTATTATTGAGATATGGGTTGTTCTTCCAGCCATATTTGTTTATTTCTGTTACTAAACATTGTTTGTTTTCCTCTTTGATTGTTTCCCCCCCCCCTTTACTGTCCTACCTCCCACTGTTGGTTTTCATTGTTATTTTCCATTTCCTCTTCCTGTAATACTTTGGCTAGGATGTTTTGAAGAGATGGTTTTCTAGCTGCGAATTCTTTAAACTTTTGTTTATCGTGGAAGGTTTTAATTTCATTCTCCATCCTGAAGCTTAATTTCGCTGGATACACAATTCTTGGTTGGAACCCATTATCTTTCAGTGTTTGAAATATGTTATTCCAGGATCTTCTAGCTTTCAGAGTCTGTGTTGAAAGATCAGCTGTTATCCTGATTGGCTTGCCCCTAAATGTAATCTGCTTCCTTTCTCTTGTAGCTTTTAAAATTCTCTCCTTATTCTGTATGTTGGGCATCTTCATTATAATGTGTCTAGGTGTGGATCTCTTATGATTTTGCACATTCGGCGTCCTGTAGGCTTCTAGGATTTGGGATTCTGTCTCATTCTTCAAGTCTGGGAAGTTTTCTTGTATTATTTCATGGAATAGACTGCTCATTCCTTTGGTTTGGAGCTCTGTACCTTCCTGTATCCCAATGACTCTTAAGTTTGGTCTCTTAATGTTATCCCATATTTCTTGGATGTTCTGCTCATGGTTTCTTAACAGTCTTGCTGAGCTGTCTATGTTCTTTTCCAGTTGAAATACTTTGTCTTCATTGTCTGATGTTCTATCTTCTAAGTGTTCTACTCTGTTGGTAGTATTCTCCATTGAGTTTTTAAGTTGGTTTATTGCTTCCTGCATTTCTAGGATTTCTGATTGCTTGTTTTTTATAACCTCTATCTCCCTGTATAGTTGATCCTTTGCTTCCTGGATTTGTTTGCGTAATTCGTTGTCGAAGTGATCTTTCATTGTCTGATTTTGCTGTTTAATGTCTTCCTTGATACTCCAGATCATCTGAAGCATGTATATCCTGAATTCTTTATCTGACATTCCATCTGCTGCAGCTGTTACCTCTTCTAAAGTTGCGTTGACCTGCATTGCTTGTGGTCCTTTCTTTCCTTGTCTTTTCATACTGCTTGCGTATCTTTCCTGCAGGTGCGGGCGGCGGCTCTGCTCTCTCCTTATTCCAATTGGGGTGTCGTGGCTACCACGCCGGCAGGTCACTGGGCCTGTTCTGGGAGCTGGTGGCGGCTCTGTTCTGCCCCTACTCCAATTGGGGTGACGTGTCTGTTGTACCAGCAGGCCACTGGGCCTGTCCTGCTGGTCGGTCGCAGATCTGCCCACCTTTCGGGCACGAGTGGAGGCTCTGCTTTGCCCCTACTCCAATTGGGGTGTCGTGACTACCCCGCCTGCAGGATGCTGGGTCTGTTCCTGGCAAGGGAGGCGACTCTGCTCTGTCACTACTCCAATTAGGGTGGTGTTTGTACCCCGCCGGCAGGCTCCTGGGCCTGATCCGCCGGTCTGTTGTAGGTCTGCCTACCTTGAAGGCGCGGGCGGCGGATCTGCCCTGCCCCTCCTACCACGCCTGTGGACCCCTGGGCCTGATCTGCAGGTTGATCACTGGTCTGCTCACCCTGCGGGCACGGGTGGCGGTTCCGCTCCACCCCCACTCCAATTGGGGTCACGTGACCACCACACCGGCAGGGCCTGATCCGGGCGTGGGATAAGGATCTGCTCTGCCCCTACTCGAGTTGGGGTGACGTGTGTACCACACTGGCAGGCCACTGGGCCTGACCCGCCAGGCTGTCACAGGTCTGTTTACCTTGCAAGCGCGAAGGGCGGCTCTGCCCTGCCCCTCCTACCACGCCCATGTACTACTGGGTCGTGGGTCTGCCCACCTGGCGGGTGTGGGTGGCGGCTCCGCTCCGCCCCCTCTCCAATTGGGGTCACGCGGTCACCACGCTGGCGAGCCGCTGGGCCTGCTCCGGGGGCTGGCGGCTGCCCGGCTCCTTCCCTCTGGCTCGAGGACAAATTGAGGAGACTCGGGTGACTGAGCCTCACCCCCCTTACCAGGAGACCAACTGCTTATGTCACCGCTGGTATTGATGAAGATCTCTCCTCCACCGCTTTCTGCTGACATCAGATCTCTGCCATGTTGGTATCCTATGCGAATGGCAGCATTTCGTTCCCCTTGCCAGGCAACCCAAGCAATGGGTGAGTCCTGACCTGCCCTCAGCAGGACCCGGACCGAGACACAGTTTCCGCGGGCTCCTAGCCCCGGTCCAGGGAAGTTCCGGGAGCCGGAACTCGGCGGCTCCGTGCTCGGTGTAAGCTCCTATAAGTGTAGGCTCCAAGAAGCAGCCCCCGCGGGCTCAGTTCCGGGAGCCGGAATTCGGCCGCCTAGTGTTTTGTGTATGCTCTGATAGTAGCAGGGTCCAAGAAGCAGCCTCCGCGGGCTCCGCAGCCCTGAGCCAGGGCGGTTCCGGGACGGTTCCGGGAGCCGGAACTCGGCCGCTCTGTGCTCGGTGTAAGCTCCTATAAGTGTAAGCTCCAAGAAGCAGTCCCCGCGGGCTCAGTTCCGGGAGCTGGAATTCGGCTTCTTGGTGTTTCGTGTTTGCTCTGATATTAGCAGGGTCCAAGAAGCAGCCTCCGCAGGCTCCGCAGCCCGGAGCCAGGGCGGTTCCGGGACGGTTCCGGGAGCCGGGACTTGGCCGCCCCGCGCTCCGTGTTCACTCCGATAAGATCCTAAATGTTTTTTTTTTTAAAAGTTTATTTTAAAAAAAAAAAAAGACTCATCATATCCAGTGCTGACCTGGACATGGAAGAACTGTAACTCTCACACTACTGGTGGGAGTGTGAAATAGTACCACCACTTTGGACACTGGTTCCGCACATTCTTACAAGTCAAACATCATGCCCACCATCCAATCCAGCTACTCTTCTCCTATCCATTCTCTACCCAAGAGAAATGAAGGCACATAGGGCCACAGGAAAACATGTAGCATGAACATTCTTAACAGCTTTATACGCAGAAGCCAAAAGAATGGAAACAAGGCAAACATTCATTAACATGTGACAGGACAGCCATGGAATGAAATGCGATTCAGCAATAGAAGGGAATGAATTACTGGACACGTAACAATATGGTGAATTCTTTTTTTTTTTTTTGAAAGTAGGCCAATAATTCCAATAATTCTATAGAATTTCTCTCATGTCATTTACTCCAATACTCTACAGTAGAACATTATAAGATAAGCAGGGAAGGGATATGGATAGGAAAAGAAGAACTCAAATCATCACTATTTGCAGATGATATGATTCTATACCTAGAAGACCAAAACATTCCACCAGAAATCTCCTAGAATTAATAAATGAATTCAGCAAAGTAGCTGGATATAAAATCAACACCCATAAATCAAACACCCATAAATCAATTTCTGTACATCAGTGACAAATCCGCTGAAAGTGAAGCTAGGAAAATCACCCCATTTACAATAGCCTCAAAAAATAAAAATAAATTTTGCAAAAGAGGTGAAAGACCTCTACAATGAAAACTACAACATGCTAAAGAAATAAATTAAAGAAGACCTTAGAATATAGAAAGATTTACCTTGTTCTTGGATAGGCAGAATTAATATTGTCAAAATGACCATACTACCAAAAACACTATACAGATTCAATGCAATCACAATCAAAATCCCAGTGGCATTCCTTATAGAAATAGAGAAAGCAATCATGAAATTCATCTGGAAAAATAAGAGACCCAGAATAGCCAAAGCAATCCTTAGCAAGAAGAATGAAGCTGGTGGAATTACTATCCCAGACCTAAAACTATACTACAGAGCAATAGTAACTAAAACAGCATGGTATTGGCACCAAAATAGACCTGTAGACCAATGGTACAGAATAGAGGACACAGAGTCTAACCCACATAACTTCAGTTATCTTATATTAGACAAAGGTGCCAAAAACATACATTGGAGAAAAGGTAGCCTCTTCAACAAATGGTGCTGGGAAAACTGGAAATCCACATGTAACAAAATAAGATTAAACCTCTCTCTCTCACACCATGCACAAAACTCAACTCAAAGTGGATCAAGGACCTAGGAATTAAAGTAGAGACCTTGCACCTAGTGGAAGAAAAAGTAAGCCCAAATCTCCATCATGTTGGTTTAGGCCCCAACTTTCTTAATAAAATTCCTATAGCACAATAATTATGAAGACATAAACTGGTGTAAATATACTTTGTATACAACCACAGATATGAAAAATTGTGCTCTATATGTGTAATAAGAATTGCAATGCATTCTGTTGTCATATATAAATAAATCATTAATTTAAAAAACCCAAGAATCAATAAATGGATGGATTCAAACTAAAAAGCTTCTTCTCAGCAAAAGAAACAATCAGTGAGGTGAATAGAGAGCCTACAGAATGGGAGCAAATCTTTACCACAAGCACATCAGATAGAGCACTAATCTCTAGGATATATAAAGCACTCAAAAACCTTAACACCAATAAATAAATAAATAACCCAATGAATAAATGGGCCAGGAAACTGAACAGACACTTCTTGGAAGAGGATATACAATCAATCAACAAACATATGAAAAAATGTTCAACATCTCTAGAAATTAGAGAAATGCAAATCAAAACTACTCTAAGATTTCATTTCACTCCAGTCAGAATGGCAGCTATTAAGAATACAAACAACAATAAGTGTTGGCGAGGATGTGGGAGGAAAGGTACACTCATACATTGCTGGTGGGACTGCAAATTGGTACAGCCAATATGGGGGTATGGAGATTCCTTGGAAAACTGGGAATGGAACCACCATTTGACCCAGCTATCCCACTCCTCGGTTTATACCGAAAGGACTTAAAAACAGCATACTACAGGGACACAGCCATATCAACGTTTACAGCAGCACAATTTACAATAGCTGAATTATGGGACCAACCTAGATGCTCTTCAGTAAATGAATGGATAGGGAAACTTTGGTATATATACACAATGGAACATTCAGCATTAAGAGAGAATAAAATCATGGCATTTGCAGATAAATGGATGAAGTCGGAGAATATAATGCTAAGTGAAGCAAGCCAATCCTAAAAAAACAAAAGCCGAATGTTTTCCCTGATATGAGGACGAAGATGCACACAGGCATAATGGCGATAAGGTGGGGCCGTGAGCATGGGAGGAAAGGAGGAACTCTAGGAGGAACTCTAGATACGGCAAAGGGGAGGGATGGGACGGGAGGGGACAAGGTGGTAGGAAAGATGGTGGAATGAGTTAGACATCATTACCCTAAGTACATGTGTAAGAAACGAATGGTGTGAAAATATTCTGTGTACAATCAGTGTCTTGAAAAGTTGTGCTCTATATGTATAATATGAAATGAACTGCATTCTGCCATCATGTATAACAAATCAGAGTAAATTTAAAAATAAATTAATTTTAAAAAAGATAAGCAGGAATATAAAAATCTTATTTTGACTTTTACTATCCTTCTGTTAGTTTAATATCTGTGAACTTTCCTTTAAGCCTAATTTCATTTAGGCATCTTACTCAAATGAGCAACAAAATTTTATGGTATGCTACCATGTGACAAGTATTTTATTGTAGGCATCAAGAGTAGTGATTTAAATAAGACTATGGTCCTTGTCCCTGAGCACCAAATGACTATATACACAACCATAACAATATTGTGAATTCTCAGAAAAAATACTGAGTGAAAGAAGTCAAACAAGAAAGAGTATCTATTGTATAATTCCATATATTTATATGAAATTCTAGAAAGTGTAACAAAATTATTGATAGTAATTGCTGGAGGCAGGGTGGGGTGGGTGGTAAAAATGCAGGGTAAGAGGACAGGCAGTAGCAATGGATTATGTGGTCTCATGAGTGTAGCATTTACCTCTAACCTTATTGAATTGCACAGTTTAAATATATGCACTTTATTATCTGTCAACTACACTTTAATAAGGCTATTTTTTTTAAAGGAGTGAACAAACAAACATCAGGATCCACCCAAAGGCAGCAACACCTTTGCAAGGTCAGAGTGCAAGCCTGTGTGTAGTCCACAAGCTTCATTGCTCTCCTATTACTTTCAGATGGACAGACACCTGCAGTTCAGCTGGGCACTGACCAAAGCTGCATTTCACTTTCACATTATGTAATAGAGCAGCTTATTGCTGGTTATTTCTAGCATCTCCTCAGAAATCATCTCAGGACACTGTTTACACAGTGGGGAGGAAATGACCAAGTCTCCAACATAACTCAGCTTCTCATATGTAGGGGAAAATCCAGAATCACTGTCTTACAAAAATGAAACTTCATAAAACTTAGTGGAACTATGGGGTTCAGATCAAGCCAGGCAGCAGCAACTGTGAAAGGGCTGGTACTGGCCAAATCCCAGCAGACAGACTGGCCCCACTGGACTGCATGTAAATTATTGGAGGTCTTGGTTGAAAGCGCATGGAGATCTTGGGGTTCCTAACTTTCATGGATATCCTTGGATGACATTCGGTAGGTTCTTGACCCCCAAATCCCATGCACATTTTTTCTAAGTGTGTACATTTATGCATTTTTTTCAAGAGAGAGAGAATTTATGGCTTTTTATCAGATACTGACAAAGCTCCTTCACTATAAGACGATGAAGAAAAACCTACAAGAACACAATAGATTCATCTATCTTTCCTCTTCCTTTCTATAGGTCCCGGAACAAAACCCACGAGTCACTCAATCCATTCTCAGATCTACGAGATTCACACACCAAATGATCACCAGCTTCGTTTCTTTCCCCTTTACTAGGAGCTGCCGGTACCATCCCGGTTCCCGATTTCCCGCCCACTTAAGAACTGGGAGTTGGTTCCAGGTCCCCAGGTGTGCAACTTGCCAAACACGTTTTTCCTCCCCAGGGACAGAGTCCTTACCCCGCTCTTCCAGTTGCCCATCCATGTAATTTATTTTTGCCTGAACGTCGAGAGGGGTCGTGTCCCCGGGCCTCTCGGGGGACCGTGTGCAGTACCAGCCCCGCACCGAGGCGCACTTACACACTTCTGGAACTTGCCCTGCAACACTGACACTCCGCTCCCATTGCCAAACCCGGCTTCTCCTCCCTGCGTGCGCAGCTGGCCGCTGGGCTCGCTCAAGCAGGGCAGAAGCGGCGCTCTTCCCTGCCCTCTCCGCGGCTCCTCCACGTGTCCCTCCGGCCTGGTGTCAGCACACACCGCGTCCTCCCGGGCCCGACTTCTGGCCCGGCCCGGGGAGGTGGGGCGCTAGGCGCCATCCCGCTCGGCTCCCCGGCCCCGCTCGCAGCCCCGCCTGGGCGCAAGCCGCTCCCTACCCGGCGTCACCGGCAGCCGGAGCAGCAGCAGCAGCAGCAGTCCACGGAGGGCGTGGACTCCAGAGCTCAGGAACCGCCGCCGGACCATGGCCGCGCGGCCCGCGGTGCTCCGCCAGGACGCCCCGGGACAGCCGCGAGTGCAATGCCCCGGACCCGGGAAAGTGGCGAGCGCAGCTCCGGGATCCACCGCCCGCCAGATGCATTCGCTTTCGCTTTTGCTTTAGCCCCCGGAGGGCTGAGGAGAGGTGCAAAGTAGTGACAGATCAGTGACTCAGCATCCCCACCCCAACTTTGGAAGAAGCCCCGGCGGCCGCCGTGACCCCGGCGCCATCGCTCCTGTAGCGGGACAGCCCCGGGCAGTGCGCAGAAAGGATTAGGGACCTCACCTGCCCAAGCCCAGCATCTTCCCCTTCTCGCTCCTGGGGACTCCCAAAGTCTTTTAGGGCTAGTGTCCCATGCCGAGGCAGTGCACAGCCAACCGAGGGCAAACTCCTTCTTGTACACTCTGCGGCTCGGCGTTCACTCCTGACTTCTTCGGCTCCCCTCGCTCCTGTCCTCTGGCAGCTCCTGCTGCTCCTACTCCCAAGTTGGACTCAGGTGGCACTGCGTTTGTCAATCTGCGCTCCGCGTGGGTGGGAGACTGCGGAGGTGTTGTGGCCGTGTGGCTCCCGCGGGCAGGGGTAGTGGGAACGCGGTACTGACTACCTGCTCCCTCCAGCAGTGGCCACGACTGACTCCTCCACTTTGCCTTGTTCCTGCTCCTCTTCCCCAAGATAATGTCAAATGTTTGAAGGGGTGGGGGCGGGAAGAACTGGAAGAGAAGAACACATCTTTGTGCTTCGTTTTATTTCCTTAGACTGGTTCTCCCAGTCTTCCAATCTCTTTTTGCAGGTGCCTCCCCCGACCCCTTGAAATCCCAGCAATCTGCTCTGTGCTGGGAAAATTCCGAAGCGCGGTCAGAAATGCCCAAGTCTAGGCGTGGAACTAGTATGACCAGACATTCCTTCGCTTCCACCTGTGGCTTCCTAAATAAAATCTGCCAGTGTGATTATGAGGCTTTTGTGAAAGAATACATACAAATTCTCTTTGAAAAGACTCGAGTGATGTGTGGATTGAGGTTATTTCCCACTCCCCAGGCATGGAAGGAGAAGGCTTTGCCTATACTTGCTCCCTTTTCACTAAAAAGTTTATGATTAACATAAGTGTAAAACATGCACAGAGCTGGGGATATAGCTCAGTTGGTAGAGTGCGTGCCTCTCATGCAGAAGGCCATGGGTTCAATCCCCAGCAACACGTACAATAAAGGAATTCAGAGGATTGGAAATCACCCATGGTCCAATGCCAGCGTTTTGTGTGCTTCAGACTTATAAAGCTCTTTTATTGTGGATAGTTTCTAACATCAAAAACAGAAAGAGTGGGGCTGGGGATATGGCTCAGTTGGTAGAGTGCTTGCACAAGTCCCTGGGCTCAGTCCCCAGCACCAAAAAAAAAAAAGAGTGGCATAATGTAACCAGGGTACTCAACACCTGGCTCAGCACTCTCTCATCTAAGCAGAAATAGCTCCCACCTCCAACTGGAGCAAGCTTAGATATTCTTTCATTTTCTCCCTGAATTTTTAAGTATGTACAGATGATGAGGGAAAATAAAAAATTAATAATCCTTGATACTGTCAAACATATCCAGGTTTTATTGAATGCATATTAATCACATTATCTATAAAATGACCCTTTATATAGTCTTTGAGCCTTTATAAAAATAAGGATTTCCCTATTACAAACTTCTTGTAAACATTTTAGTGGCAGCAAATTACCATAATTTAATACTCCCCCTCTTATTTCAATATTAAAATAATACTATAATGAATATCTTTCTACAAAATTCACCTAGTGAATTTAAGTTTGTCTAAAATAGATTTTCTACTGTGGAATTCTTGATTGGCAGGAAATAATTTAAAGATTTTCTCTCTCTCTCTCTCTCTTTAAATTTTCTTCTTTAGTTGTAGATGAACACAGTACATTTACTTTATTTTTATTTTTATGTGGTGCTGAGGATGGAACCCATTGCCTCACACATGCCAGTCAAGCACTCTACCACTGAGCCACAATCACAGCCCAGACTTTTTTCTTTTATACAAATGCTGCCAGCTTATTTTCCAAGTCTTGTGCCTGTCTTAGTCCTTTTTCTGTCACTGTAACAGAAAACCTGAGACTGGGTAATTAATAAAGAACAGGGATTTATTTCTTACAGTTCTGGAGACTGGGAAGTCCAAAGTTTAGGGGCCCCAATTTGGTAAGGGCCTTCTTGCTACATTATTTGATGGTAGAAGGCAGAAGAACAAGAACATTCCAGTGGAGAGCAAGAGCAGTGACACAGACAGAGACATGGCTGAACTCACCCTGTGTCAGGAACCCACTTTGGGGATAACGGTCCATTGATCCATTCTCCAGGGCAGAGTCCCCATAACACGATGGCATTATAGACTTGAGTTTCCAACACAGGAATGACAAAGTTTCTTTGCTGTTCTTGCTTGTTTTTTTATCCAGATGATCTTTTGAATTTTTCACATTGTTTCCCTATCTCTTAAAAAAAGAGACCGAACACAGCTTGAATTGCACTTAGATGGAAATAACATTCAATTTCATTCATATTCAATGACAACTACTTTCTTGGGTTACATTGACATAACTTGTAGCTATTTAAAAAAAATTAAAAATATTTGGGAATAACCATAGATTCACATGTAGTTGTAAGAAATAATACAAAGAGAACAAGTAGACCCTATATGCCTTTTCCCCCAATGGTTACTTTTTTTTTTTTTTTGTACTAAGAATTGGACCCAAAGGCCTTTAACCACTGAGCCAAATCCCTCTCCCTTTTTTATTTTTATTTTTAAATTTTGAGACAGAGTCTCGCTAAGTTGCTGAGGCTGGCTTTGAACTTGGGACCCTCCTGCCTCAGCCTCCAGAGTCACTGTAATTAGAGGTGTGCCCATTGGAAATGGGGTCTTTACAGAGATGTTTGAGTTAAAATAAGGTCATTATTTGGGAGACACTTTATGTATATTCTCCCCAAAGCTCCCGTGCCAATGCAGGAATATTCAGAAGTGAAATGATCGGATTATGAGAACTGAAACTTAATCAGTTCATCCTAGTTTGAATGGACTGAATGGGTGGTAACTGTAGGCAGGTCGGGAGCCTGGAGGAGATGGGTCACAGGGTGATGCTCTGGAAGGTTCGTCTTCCCTGTGGCCCCTTCCCCTTTCTCTCTCTTTGCTTCCAAGCTGCCGTGAACAGTGTTCTTCTGCCAAGCCCATCTTCCATGAGGTTCCTCCTCCCTAGGGCCCAGTGGGATCGAGCTGGCCGACCATGGACTGAGCCTCTGAGACCATGCGCCATAATAAACTTCTCCTCCTCTCGGTTGTTCTTGTTGGGTATTGTGGTCACTGGGACAAAAAGTTGACTAACAGAAATTCTAAGGTTCATATTCCTCAAAGGAAATAAGCTGGCTTCAGAACAAATGACTTCTTCAGGAGTGTCCACAATTCAGAAGTGACTCGGGTAAGAGTTTCCTCTGGCTCTTCTATCAGGGGACCCACAGAGGGGTGGGGTGTTTGCTCGGCAGTCATCACTCGGAGCATAGGTAGAGCTGAGTTCAAGGCTCTGGGGTCAGGAAAAACAAGGCCTGGTCGGAGGTTTCTCAGCCTTCGGCTCATTGCCAGGATGATGGATCCTCAGAACCGAAGAGAGCAGGCAGAGGGCCTGGGGTTAGATTAGACCACTAAGAAGGGGGAGGAAGGGCTCAAGGCTAACAACTCAAAGCCAGTGGGTCCTCCTCCTTCTTTGTGTTTATTAGATTTTCATTTCTAGACAGAATACCTGAGATAATCAACTTTAAAAAAGAAAAAGATTTATTTTGGCTCCTGGTTTCAAAAGTTTCAGACATGATTACTTGGGCCTGCTATTTGGGGCCCATGATGAGGCAGAACATCATGGCCAGGAGTGTGTGGTCAGCAAAGCTGCTGACCTCATGGTTGTTGGGAAGCAGAGAAAGAGGAGGAGAGAGCAAGATCCCAATATCCTTCAACTTCCTTCTACCAGGCCCCACCTCCTAGAGGTTCCACCAGATCCCGATAGCTCTATCAGCTGGTGATCAAGCCCTTAACACACCAGGCTCTGGGGACCCCAAGATCTAAACCATGGCTTCCTCCTTCCTTTCTCTTTTCCCCTCCTCCTGCTTCTCCTCCTTTCTCTTCTTCATCCTGTCATCTTCTTCAGAACCTTAGAATTTTAATTTGAATTATAATTTATTTAACCTTTCACCATTTTAAAGTGAACAGTCCAGTGGTTTTGAGCATTTTAATGATACTATGCAACCATTACCACTAATTCCAGAATATTTGTATCATTCCAGTAAACAAACCCAGTATCTAGAAGCAGTCACTCCAAATCTCCCTTCCCCAGTCCCCGGTAACCTCCATTTTTATATTTCTATGGATTTTCCTATTCTGAATATTTTATGTAGCTAGAGTTACACAATATGTCTTTTTGTGCCTGGATTTTTTTACTCAGTATATTTTCAAGATTCATCCATGTTGTAGTATGTATCAGGACTTTACACCTTTTTAGGACAAAATAAAATTCCATGAAACATTCCATGATCTGTTTATTTATTCACCAGTTGATGGATATTTGGGTTGTTTCCACTTTGGACTATGATGCATATGACTACTATGAACGTTCATATACAAGTTTCTATGTGAATATACATTTTCAGTTCTCTTGGGTGTATACCAGGTGTGGAACTGATGGGTCCTCAGATCATACTAAGATTCTTGAAGGTGAGCAGGAAGATTCAGGGAGCCCTAGGGGAGCCAGGCACAAGAGGTTCTCAGTGAACAAGTGATGCATTTCCAATGAGAGCAACCTTGGCATTGGAGATATTGATTTAGGAACTAAGGCAATACAGATTCTGTGGCAGCCTGAATATCAGGATCTAGCTGCTGCAGCTAACCTGGGGACCCAGAGGCAGTGAAAACGACGTAAGAAGAATGAAAGGAAACAAGTCCAGTCAGAAGAATTTTGCTCAAGAGTAGAAAAGAATGTTGGGTGTAGAGGATGGAATTCTCCTCAATGCCCAAGAGTCAAAAGAAATAAATAAATCATTGCATTTCTTTAGTGTTGTAAATCATCAGATCTGGCTCTGGCTCTCAGCTTCTGCACTTGCCAAGATCAACAACAATCTGAAATCATTCTTTTGCCTTCCCTGTGGCAAATGTTTTTCTTCTCTTTCTCAGGCTTGTGTCAGGACCCAGGGCCCAGGGGGAGACAGGCAGAGGCTATGGCCTGTGTTGTCTTGGTTACTAGTAAGGAGGTCACAGTGAAAACCTGCCTTGTTTCCTGGCCTCAGCAAATCCACCTGAAGCCTTCTCAGGCAGGGGGCTTCAAAACACTTTTGCATATTCCCCAGCCTCAGATAATCCGGGTGGATTTGCTTGTTTCCCTGGGTATTCTTCTAGAAAGGCCGATTTGGGTCAGCCTCCCTGTATCATTCCTGGCAATTAATCCATGTACTGCAATCCCAGAACAAGACAGCCTCAGATTCTAGAACTCAAAAGCTTGCCTGCCTTTGAAGACAATTACTCCTTCATTTTTTCTCAGGATGCATCTTTGGTAGCCCAAATTCCCAAGTGACCAATCCATTTCTTAATAATTCACCCAGTTGTGTGAATTTGCAACCTTTTACCCATAATTTAATCACTGTGGTGGGTGGGAAAAATTAAGCTAGGAAATGTATTCTGGATTTTAAATCTATAAATATATTAGAATAAAATGAGTTCTACAATGACTTAAGGGTTTCCTTGTTTTTGAACTCAGAGTTGTTTTGGAATTTTACTTTTTAATTGATTTGGAAAGTAAGTTCTTTCCAGTTATGAGTTTTATTGGCCAGAAGTCTCTGTTCCTTGTTGTTGTGCACACTGAGGGGACAACAGTGAACAGACATCATATGGTAAAGAGCAATTGTGCAATTCTCTAACCTCTCCTGAGTCCTCAAGAGCAACTGAATTATACCCAATTCTCACTGGTCGGAAGCCTTTGTCTCTTACCTCCTGCCGTTTCTGTAATGTTTTGTCCCCGTCATGCAGAATTCCTGTATCTGCTTTTAAGCGTAGAATGTTGTGGGTGAGAATTATGGGTTAGAAAGGTTACCATATTTATACATACTGAACATGTATAGTCAGCCCTTGAATCTGTATCATAAAATTACTATCATAGATTCAACCAACCTCAAATCCAAAACATTTTTTAAAAAATTGTGTCTATCCTGAACATGTGCAGGCTTTTTTCTTGACCTCATTCCCTAAATAACATACTATAATGACTATTTCATAGAATTTATATTAGTTTAGGTATTATAAGTAATCTAGAGATGATTTAAAGTATGTGGGAGGTTGTGTGTTGGTTTTAGGCAAATATTGTGCCATATTATATAACAGACCTTGTTTAGATGAAGTGTTCACAGGTTGGGGGTCTTAAAGTCCTAGAATCAATCCCCTGTAGACACCAAGGGAAAACCATGTGCATATATTTGTACACATGACTAAGTGGGTTCCCTTGGGAAAGTCGTTAACCTCTCTTTCTGATTTTCTCACTTGTAAAATGGGAATAATAGGACCTACACCATGGGAGGTTGTGAAGATTAAATGAGCTAATAAATGCATTTTGAACTGTGCCTAACATGTAATAAACTCTCAATGAATACTACATATATAATACATAATAGTTGATAGACAATATATTGTCCGTTATAAATTCTCCAATAAATATTAGCTGTGCAATACACAATATTTAATAGATAGTATGCTGTCTTTTGGAAGCTACCTAAGGTGATTGTAGAGGATTTTGTCAACTATGCATGTTAGGGATTGAGAAAGTGTTTGGAGAAATATTATCTATGCCACTAAGTCAGAACCATCTGTTGAGGCAGGAGGCCAGAGCATAGAGAAAATGGGTGGAGAGGCCCCAGGAGCAGATGGAGAAGTTAAAAACACCCCTCCTGGCAGTTGCAACAGCTGGGACCAATGTTCCAGATCTCTCGATGTCACGTCCCACAACAAGGCTACACTCAACTCAGATAGTAACATCAAAAAGCAAACTGCCCAAGATGAAGTGTGTCCTGTTACCTCCACCTCGCCCTTCCACCATGACCATCACCCACGTCCCTCATCTATGAAGAGCACACCAAGACCCGCTGACAAGATCACCAGCTCTTGCTCCTTCACCCCAGCCTCTTCTCTTATCCCCTGGTAAGGAGAACTCGGGAGAGGAGGGAAATTTTCCAAAAACTGGTGGCTTTCACTTTGTTTTTTGTTCATCTCTGAATAATCTGCCAATAAAAGTGACAAAACCTTAAAGTTTGAAACTCAAGACTTATCTGGAAATCTCAAACCCAAATGCCTCTAAGGCCAGACTACAGGATTGAAGAGAAAAAGAAGGGGACTGTGTGCTTCTTAGGCTGTCAGGGAGCAACGGGTGTCCAGTAGCACCAGATTTTTAATTTTTGAAGAGACTTGGGAAATATCAGACCTTGTGTAAAATCTCCTAGTTTATAAAAAGTGATTGCAATTTTAGAAAAAAAAATCAAGGCACCATATGAGCCTAACAAAGGCAATGAACCGTACATAGGCTTTAATCCCAACAACTACTAGAAGTGCTTCCGTTGTCTTGCCACAGGAGAAATTAGAAATACAGAATTTACTGGAATAAGTGTGGTTCATGAATGTGAAAATCTTAGCTCTATGACCAAGCACAGTTGGTAGCCATGACCTGTTGAAACATTTTATGAGAAGTTTTTGCACATGTACACTTTTCTGCAGAGGGACTCATAGCATCCATCAGCTTTCCAAAGGTGTCCTTGACCTAAGATGTTAAAATAAAATGTCTACAAGAGGTAAAACTTTATAGCCATTATATTTTTTTAAAATTGTAATCATTTATGGATTTCTAAGTTAAAACCAACGGTCAACTTAAAACCATTTATTTTCTGAGTTTAGAGTTTTTTCTTCCAAATTATATTTCTCCAGCTGTCTCATAAATAAAATGCTAAAAATGAATCTTAATAATGCCCAAGATTAGAAATGACTCAAACACTTAACAATAGGGAACTGTTTGGATAAAGTATGTAACAAGTACAAAGGAAATATAATGCAGCATTAAAAAATAGTACAATTCCTTTTTGGAAATGTCTCCAAAATATATTGTTTGAAAAGCAATAATGAATGACATGCAAAACTTTGTGTAATAGGTTGCCTCTTATGTTAAAAGGAAGAAAGTAAGAATATATTGATATTTGCTTATATTTACACACACATTCAACAACACTGAAAAAACATATAGGAAGCTGGGTGTGGTGGTGCATGTCTGTAATCCCAGTGGCTGGGGAGACTAAGGCAGGAGGATGGCAAGTTCAAAGTCAGCCTCAGCAACTCAGTGAGACCCTGCCTCAAAATAAAATAGAAAAAGGGCTGAGCATGTGGCTCAGTGGTTAAGTGCCCCTGGGTTCAATCCCTGGTACCAAAAAACAAATGAATATAAAAAAAACAAACACACAGGCAAGCAATTAATGGGCTTCTCTGTGGGGGTAAGAACTGAACAGAAGGGAATGGGGTGAGTATGTTCATCAGCTTTCTGTTGCTATGACAAAATACCTGAGAGAAACCAACCTCAAGAAGGAAAGATTTATTTTAGCTCCTGGTTTCAGAAGTTTCAGCCCATGGTCTTTTGACTCCTTTGTTCTGAGCTTGTGGTGGGGCAGAACACCATGGCATAGAGGGCATAGCAGAGCGAAGCTATTCACCTCATGGTATCTGGGAGCTGGAGAGAGGGAGGGTCCAGGGACAAATCATACCCATCAGAGGTCCACCCTCAGTGTCCCACCTCTTCCAACGAGGCCCCACCTCCTGAAGTTTCCATCATCTCCCAATAGCAGGCCCCAAGCCTTCAGCACATGAGCCCCTGGAGCACATTCCACATCCCAGCTTTAACAGTGAAAGAGGGATATTTTTCTGTACTTTTTCTTTTTTATATATTTTAATGGAAGAAAAAAAAGTATATTATTTATTTTCATCTATGTTAATGTATTATTAAGCTGTATCTACGCATTTTCATTACATTTTAGTGATTTAAAATGAATTTCATTATATTTTATCTATATGGAACACACAAATGTGTGTGGGGGGCATATTGGGGATTGAACCCAATTAGCCACTTAACCACTGAGCCACATGCTCAGGCCTTTTTGTATTTTGTTTTGAGTCAGGGTCTCACTAAATTGCTCAGGGACTTTCTAATTTAATGAAACTGGCCTCACACTTGGAGCCCTTCTGCCTTAGCCTCCTGAGTTGCTGGGATTACAGGCATGTGCCACCATGTCCAGCCACTTATATTGTATTTTAAAAGAGAAGGTGGTTATTGTACATAGACATAATCGACCACTGACTTTATAATACAGTAGAAAGAACATTTATAAGGTTATAAGGCATATAAGATTATTCTCATTCTCTACCTTTAAAAACACATTCATACAGGACTGGGATTGTGGCTCAGCGGTAGAGCGCTCACCTAGCACATGTGAGGCCCTGGGTTTGATCCTCAGCACCACATTTAATTTCTGGATCAGAACTTAGAGGCTATTAAAAGCACCATCTTATTGGCTGGGTATATTGGCTCACCCACTCTTTATACTCAATAACTTAAGCAAACTTGTGTATAGAGAACTGACACTTCCATCATTTCTGTGGCACTCTCCTTATCTTCAGATATGCTGAAGCAGGTGCTAAATCATATTTATAAGCAAGACCAGCTCTTTAACTTGCAAAGCCCAGTACAGAAAGAAAATATGAGATTCCCTGTTCAAATTATGAAGAATTTCAACATAAGAGCATTAAACCAAGTTCAAGCCACTTCTTAAGTAATCAGGCCCCATGGGACAGCCTGGGTCACATGTCCATAAAACCAGTGGTGGATAGGGCCTAAAATGAATCAATTCTCAACTAGTCAACTGAGAGAAAATGTATGTCCATTTCTGGGTGGCTGTGTTATTTGCCGCCATCTCTACTACTATTTTATTCATGAAGTAATCCAAATTATAAGAGAACACCCCCCAAAATATAAAATGAGCTAAAACAGTCAAAAAAGTCAGACACAGATGGTGCAGATGGTGAAATTATCAGAGAATTTTAATTAATATGTAAAAGGATCTAAGGCTGGGGATGTAGCTTAGTGGTAGAGCACTTGTCTAGCATGTACAAGGTCCTGGTTTTGATCGTCAGCACCACAAGGTGGGGGGAGAAGGTGAAAGAATCTAATGAAGAAGGTGAACAACATGTCAGATGGAAAAATTTACAGAACTCTAAAGAAGAAGAGTTAAATGAAATATTAGAAATGAAAACGAGCATTTTTATGGACGGAATTGTGTCCCCCTGGATTTGTTTATTGAAGCCCTAGTTTCCAACGTTACTGTATTTGGGAGTAGGATCTGTGTTGGCAGACTAATTGTAACCATATTCTTAGATATGAGGGATTCTGTAAAATAGGCTTATTAGCAGAATGGATGTAGCACAGGAAAGAATTGGTGAGCTTGGAGGTGGGTCAATGGAAACATTGAGTGAAAAATAAAAAACAAAACTCTCTCTCTCTCTCTCTCTCTCTCTCTCTCTATATATATATATATATATATATATATATATATATATATATATATAGAACAAACAAACAAAACTCAACAACCCCCCTACAATATTCTAAAAGTGGTGGGACATTATAAACTTATCTAATGGGCATGTAACTGAGTTTTAGAAGAAAAGCAAGAGGAAGACACATGAAAAGATTTCCCTCAAATAAATGAAGACAACAAACTACAGATCCCAGAAGCTCACAGAGCCCTGAGGAAGGCAATACAAATAACCACAAGCCTGGGCATACCATCGATGGTCAAATGGCTGAAAATCAGCAATAAGGGAGGAAATTTTGAAAAATATTAAATATTTCCTCAGGAAGACACCATGTGAGCTAGAGGCAATAGAGAGGCATCTTTAAAATACTGAAAGAGAAAGAAAATCAGCTTAGAGTCCTCATTGAAATATCTCACAATTAATGAAAATATCTTTCACAAACAGATGATAGACTCTATCAACCGCACACTGTCAGTAGAGAAAATGTTAGATTCTTCCAGTGGAAGGAGTATAAGAGAGAAATTTTGATCTACACATAGAAATGGAAATACATGGGCAAATATGGAAAACATTTTTTCTCATTTTTAATCTCTTTGAATGATAGTTGGCTCTCTAAAGTAAAAGAGCTAAATGTCATAAATATGGGGTTCAGTTCACTGTGAACAGAGCAGTTCAGACTGAGGACCTCCTTACCCTCTTTATTAACCAAATAAGCAGTTTTAACATTTCTAAGTCAGAAGCATCTTGTAGCCTAAGAGGTGTGTCATAATTTTAGAGGAAGTACTCTTTTTTTCTCTCTTTCTTAGGTTTACATAAAGTAATGGTGAATTGCTGTGACCTGCATGGCCACTAATTTAGAAACCGGTGAGGGGCTATGGGAGATTAAGAGGGTCAAAAAAATATGTACAGAGAGAAAGCTTGGACCAGGTGGGACACCATTCTCTGATGGAGGAACAGTGACCCAGAGCTGGCTCAGCACATTTATTATATAAGTTTTATCATGAAAAGGGTTTCTGGAAGAAAGTTCCTCCAAAGCAGGTAGGCTTTGAGGTCTAAGGACCTGCAAGCAATTATAATTTCTACCTGTGCTCATAATTCTCTATCCCCAGCAGCTGGTGTCTGAACTCAAGGTCAAGACTGATAGTCCTTGCATAGAACCTACTTAGCAATGGGGTAATCTTTTTTTTTTAAATATTTTTTTTAGTTATTGATGGACCTTTATTTTAATTTTTTTAAAAAGAGAGAGAATTTTTTTAATATTTATTTTTCAATTTTCAGTGGACACGACATCTTTATTTTATTTTTATGTGGTGCTGAGGATGGAACCCAGCGCCCTGCACATGCCAGGTAAGCATGTTACCGCTTGAGCCACATCCCTAGCCCAACCTTTACTTTATTCATTTATTTATATTTGGTGCTGAGAATCGAACCCAGTGCCTCACACATGCTAGGCAAGTGCTCTACCTCTGAGCCACAACCCCAGCCCAGCAACAAGGTAATCTTGACCTATACCTTTGCACAGGAAGTTCCCAGCACAAGTGCAGCCTCCTGCCTGTGGGGCAGAGACCATGATCCAAGTCACTGCTCTCCACAGTGAATCTTATAATCGATAATGTATTTCATGAAATATAGTAATTGCTTCTGATATTTGAAGTAATATTGACGTTGTTCTTGGTTTCGTTTTGTTTTGTTTTGTGGTACTGGGGATAGGCCCAGGGCCTCACACATGCTAAGCAAGTGCTTTACCACTGTGCCACACCCCTAGTCCTAAAGTTTTAACTGAGAGATACTCTACTGAGCTAAGTTCTTACAAATGCATACACCTATATCTCTATCAAGTCAGAGAAAATTTCCCAGGAAAGATCCTTGATATTCCTTTTTAGCCGATTTCCATACTATGCCCTGTCCCAGCCAAGCATTGTTCTGATTTCTTTTGTCATGAATTCATTTTGTCGGTCCTAAAACCATATATGTAGACTCATACAGTATGTGATCTTTTATCCCTGGTTTCTTTGACTCAGCATTGTTTTTGAGGTTCATCCTGTTACATATACCAGTAGTTTGTTCCTCTTGGTTGCTGAGTTGTATTCCATTATACAAATATATAATTCATACATTTTCTCCTGTTGAGGGACATTTGGGTTATTTCCAGTTTTGGTAATTATGAAAAAGATGGACATTTTTGTACAAATATATGTGTGTGTGTATTTAAATTTCTCTTAAAATTTTTATAAGAGAATTTCTGTGCCATATGGTAAGGTTATATTCAAAATAGTGTTTCTTTTTCCAGTGCTTTGTAGAACCTAGGGCCTCATTTATGCTAGGTAGAGGCTCCACCACTGAGCTACATCCCCAGCTCAAAATAGGATTTTGAAGCAAAATGCTCCATAGACTTTTGGCCAGTCTACTTTCAAAGTATTGTTATTAGTGCTCCTCTAGCATATCAGATGTCAGGTTTGGTGACTAACCCTTAGAATTTTACACATGAGGTACAGACAGGAGTAAGAAGGGGGAAGGTCTGTCTGTTTCTTAGCCCAGGAGACGGGGGAGAAGATTGACAGGAGGCAGGTAAGTGATCAGGCCAGTTATAGCCACATTGTCCCAGGACTGCAGGGTGTGCTAGAGGGAGGGAAAGAGCTGAGTTGAGCCACACTCTTGGTTCTTCTATATAGTAGGAACCCAGAAAATAACTGCGAGTCTGACTGTGTTGCTTTCTAGAGGGGTGGACTGTTGTGGGGTGAGGTGTCCCTTAGGAAGCAGCAAGATAACTCAGCAGGGTTGCCAGCAGCCCAGAACTGTAGGGATTGAGATCAGGATGGGTTAGTGAGGCAGTGCTCAGCCCCAGATAGTCCATGCCACAGTTACAACAGAGGCAGGCTCTAGCTGAGACTCCCAGCCAGCAATCAGTACCTGGGTCTGAGGAAAGCCAAGGTGTCACCTTTCCCACCACCCCAAGGTCTTACCAGCCGTTCTCCTCTCCACTTGTGGCTTGCTTCTTCATCAACTAGAAACCATCATAGGGCAAGAAGTAGAGGGAGGGGGAGGATATTTGAGTAACTAAACATTTTTATTAAAAAGAGGCTGAAGGATGCCTACGGGGGTTGTTTAAATTGGGTAAGACATTTTGTTTCCCTGCCTACTACTGGGTAAAGGCTGTTTTGTTATTGATTAAATAAAGAAGCTACAATTTCTGTGTGCATCTGAAAGGTTGTGTATCTGTCACCATCAGGCAGGCTGGGCATCAATAACAAGCAGCCCCCAAATACTTGTGGCTTACAATGGCACAAGTTTGTTTAGTACTTGAGTTTCATTGTATCAAAATTTAGTTAAGACTGTGCTCCATAAGTCTTCCCACTATGACAGGCTTTTGGAGAAACTTAGGTGCAAACTTGCTGACCACCAAGGCATGGGAAAAGAACAAGAGAGGTTCATGTGCTGTCTCTGAAGCTTCAGCCAGTGGTGATGCACACACTTGTCACACTTACTGGCCAAGGCAAATCAATGACCATTGCTAAACTCAAGAGAGTGGTGAATAGTATTTTCTCCTCCCAAAGGGCATTGATTATTTGTAAAAACTTGCACCCATTTAGAGGTAGAGTGTCTCTTTCTAGCTAATTTATTCCCTACTATTGTTGTCTTATAGGATTCATTGGAGCTGTAGCAAATGGTTTTTCAGTTAAAAAATAAGTCATCCTGAGATATCTGGGGAGGGGAACTATTGAAGAGGAAGAGAAAAGACTGTGAATGCCAAAGAGGTTGTTTGTGGAGCACAAATACCAAGATGATTCTCCTAAGGAGAGTGAGCAAGTGGTGGCCTTGCAGGAACCCAAGGCAGGAAGCATATTTTAAAGTCAAAACTCTCCATCTCTGAGTCGGAAGCCCTGGTTGACCAGGCGCTCTCAACTGAAACTTCCCACCCATGCCTTTTCCTTGGTTCACTTCAGTAGTTTCCAGGTCAATTATTAACTCAGAGTCTGAGTTAAAGTCCCCTTTTCTTTGAGTACTTTCCTGGAGGGATCCTGCAGCTAGCGGCAGCCAGGGACTGTAGGGAGGGATAGTGGAAGTATCCTGACTGGTCATACCCTGCAGGTGGGGATTTCACTTCCATCTGGTTCCAGTGTGCCTAGATGCTGAGGATTCCCGGTGACAGGCCCCATCAAGTAGGAGCCTGCAAATCTGAGGGTGCTCATTCAATTTCCGGCACGGATGTCCATCTCAAGTTCTTCTGTTCCAACATCCTGTGGGTCTGCAGCAGGGAGCCCAGGATCCTTTCTTGGTGACCCCTGGAAGGAAGGTGTGGCTGTCCATGGTCTCAGTTAACTATCCCTCACCAGTGGGCACCTGCGGATGTGTGGATCCCATTCTCTCACATCTACCAGAGGGAAACTCCGGGGGCCGTCTGAAGTTCTGTCTTGCCTTTCCAATTTCCGTCTGCAGGACTTGTATTCATTCAGGGATTCCCTTGAGTTCTTGCGCTCCTCATTTTGATACTGTGTATCCAAACCTACCTTTCCTCTACAAATCACAGAGCAGCCAGAAGATGGAGACTCCTTTTCTCTTCCTTAACAACAGGCGCATTGAGGATGTGGATGGGAAGGAAACCTGTTTTCCTGGTTGTCTCCTATTTCCTGCCTCTTGGGTCTCACACCTGGTGTGGTGTTTTTGGAATACAGCAGATCAATATCTATCGATTTTATTCTGTGTATCTGAGTGTAGGCTGTTGCGGGGAGACAGTGCGTACTGTGTGGAGCCTTAGATTCTTACTCTGCCAAAATGGAATAGTTTACATAGATAGCATCTGATCACACCAGCTACAGAGCTTTTTGCAGGTTTTCCCAAGGGAGTGGTGTTAAATATTTGCAAAATAAATACGTGAAGAACCCAGAATTTAAAGGTCCTAACAGCATTTTACACATGGTGTACATGGACTGGAAGTCCCTCTCACCTAGGTTCACCCCTGACAGGTTTATCTGGGCATGTCTGATACACCTAAGGGGGACTAACTGCATTTTTTTAAGAGGTGAGACTGGAAGAGAAGAAAAAGGAGGGTGTCTGTCTCAGAGATCATTCCATTGGTCTGACTCCCTGGCCCTATGTCATATACATAGAAAAGCTAGAGGCAGAAGCTGAGGCTGCAGGCTTTGGAGGATAGGCTGGTCTTTGAATCAAGCTAACATGACTAGAGACAGAAGAGAGGGAAAAAATATCAATTAGGTTATTCATAAGGTTGATGAGCCAGGAAGGAAACTACTATGTGAGGGATGCATAGTTCCATGGAACTATTGGGATTTTCTCTGATTTCCTACTTTGAATCTTAAGTGACACATAGGCAAATATAGCGCTTGATAATTTTGTTACCTTGTGATCAAAGATTCTTTCTTATCTCCACTGTCACATTGGTAGGATCCTCACTACCATAGAAGAGGACATGTGTTTGGCATCTTGTTCCTTGAAGTGGGAGTGGAAATTGCAGTGAGGGTGAATGTCTCAGCAGACTTCTCATTCCCGACTTAGCCAGAAAACATCATCTCATAGGAATAGTTCCATGTGAACCAACATTTCTGGAAAGTCTTCAGAGATGTTGCAAATTGACTGTCATCATTCCTTGAACATGATTAAGGGAGCAGTCAAATTTAAAGAGACCTGGTGCCATTCTATCTTATAGACTTACCTCCTGGAGGGGGAACTTTCCAGGAGGTAGGCATGGAGCAGAAAACCTGTCATTACATGAATCTGCTATGATGTTGAATGTTGATTCTTGATCCTATTTTTAGTTGAAAATATTTTTATGTTAATATGACTAGAAAAGCAGATATTTTTAGGGGAAAGTATAGGTTTATATCTAATATCAGTAGGGATGTGATTGCTAATTTTTCCCTAACAAGGGCAAAAATCACAGTGGGAATGGGTGTGAATTTCTGGCATGAGTACAGTCCAGGTGTACGCAGTCACAGCATAACACCTCTGTGAAAATAGGTGTCCAGGTCCCTTTGATTTTGTGTCCCTGTTAAACTTGGCAGGTGGCTTCTTGCCACTGGTGGTTCTAGCAAGACCAAGGGCCTGTCCGTGAGAAGAGATGATGAGGGGGAAGGGCACGCCCGTCCTCTTCAAGGGCACATCTTGGACGTTCCTTTTGCTCACCTCTCCATGACCAAGTGGGGCTCATCCCAGCAACACAGGGTTGGCTCAACATACAGAAATCAATAACCGTAATTCATCAATAGGCTTAAAGACGAGAATCACATGACCATCTCAATAGATGCAGAAAAAGCATTTGACAAAACACAGTATCCATTCATGTTCAAAACACTAGAAAAACTAGGGATAGTAGGAGCATACCTCAACCTTGTAAAAGCTATATGTGCTAAACCCAAGGTCAACATCATTCCAAATGGAGAAAAATTGAAAGAATTCTCCCTAAAAACTGGAACAGACAGGGATGCCCTCTTTCATCACTTCTATTCAATATAGTCCTTGACACTCTAGCCAGAGCAATTACACAGAAGAAATTAAAAGGGCTACAAATAGGGAAAGAAGAACTCAATCCCTATTTGCTGATGACCGATTCTATATTTAGGAGACCCAATAGTCTTTGCCAGAAAACTTTTAGAACTCATAAATGAATTCAACAAAGTAGCAGGATATAAAATTAATACCCATAAATCAATTGCATTCCTATATATCAGTGATGAATCAACTGAAAGAGAAATTAGGACAACTATCCCATTCACAATAGCCTGAAAGAAAATAAAATATTTTGGAATCAATCTAACTAAAGAGGTGAAAGACCTCTACAATGAAAACTACAGAACACTAAAGAAAGAAATTGAAGAAGACTTTAGAAGATGGAAAGATCTCTCATGTTCTCGGATAGGCAAAATTAATATTGTCAAAATGTCCATACTACCAGAAGCACTATACAGACTTAGTGCAATTCCTATTAAGGTTTTTTTTTTTATAGAAATAAAACAAGCAGTCATGAAATTTATTTGGAAAAATAAGAGACCCAGAATAGCCAAAGCAATCCTTAACAAGAAAAATAAAGCAGGAGGCATCACAATACCAGATCTTAGATTATACTACAGAACTATAATAACAAAAAATGACATGGTATTGGCACCAAAATAGACATGAAGACCAGTGGTACAGAATAGAAGACATAGATACAAACCCACATAAATACATTTATCTCATAGTAGACAAAGGTGCCATAAACATATATTGGAGAAAAGATTGCCTCTTCAACAAATAGTGCTGGGGAAAATGGAAATCCATATGAAATAAAATGAAATTGGATCCCTATCTCTCACCCTGCACAAAACTCAACTCAAGGTGGATCAAGGACGTAGGCATTAGACCAGCAACCTTGTGCCTAATAGAAAAAAAAAGTTGGCCCAAATCTCCATCATGTTGGCTTAGGAACCAAATTGTTCAACAAGACTCCTAAAAGCGCAAGAAGTAAAATCCCCAGCACCACATAAAAATAAATAAAGATATTGTGTCCATGTATAACTAAAAAAAATTAAAAAAAAAAAAAAAAGAATCAGGCCGGGTGTGGTGGTGCACAGTGGCACATGCCTGGAATCCCAGCGGCTCAGGAGGCTAAGACAGGAGGATTGTGAATTCAAAGCCAGCCTCAGCAAAAGCGAGGCAGTAAGGGCTGGGGTTGTGGCTCAGTGGTGAAGCACTTTCCTAGCATGTGTGAGGCACTGGGTTCGATTCTCAGCACTGCATATAAATAAATGAATAAAATAAACGTTCATCAACATCTAAAACAATATTTTTTTAAAAAGTGAGGCACTAAGCAACTCGGTGAGACCCTGTCTCTAAATAAAATACAAAATAAGGCTGAGGAGGTGGCTCGGTGGTTGAGTGCCCCTGAGTTCAATTCTTTGGATACACATGACACCTGCCAAAAAAAATCAAGAATCAATAAATAGGATTGTATCAAACTATAAAGCTTCTTTACAGCAAGGGAAATGATCAAGAACATGAAGATTATACTACAGATCAAGAATGGGAAAAAATCTTTGCCACCTGCACCTCAGATACAGTGTTAATCTCCAGGATATATAAAGAACTCAAAAAACACCAAAAAACCCAAATAACCCAATCTATAAATGGACAAAGGAACTGAACAGACAGTTCACAGAAGAAATACAAATAGTCAACAAATATATGAAAAATGTTCAATATCACTAGCAATTAGAGAAATGCAAATTAAAATTACACTGAGATTTTATCTCACTCCAGTCAGAATGGCAATGTAACTCAGTGGTAGAACACATGCATAGCGCATGTCAGGCACTGAATTTGATCCTCAGCTCCACATAAATTTTTTTTTAAAAAGCTATCATGTCCATCTACAACTAAAAAAAAATTGTTTAAAGAATATAAGTAACAATAAATGTTGGTGAAAATGTGGAGAAAGAGGTACACTCATACATTGTTGATGGGACTACAAATTGGTGCCACCACAATGGAAAGCAGTATGGACATTTCTTGAAAAACTTGGAATGGAACCACCATTTGACCAGTTATACCACTCCTTGGCATATACCCAAAGGACTTAAAATCAGCATACTATAGCAATGCAGTCACATCAATGTACATAGTAGCTCAGTTAACAATAGCTAAGCTATAGAGCCAACCTAGATACCCTTCAATACATGAATGGATAAAGAAAATGTGGCACATATACACAATGGAATATTACTCAGCCACAAAGAAGAATTAAATTATGGCATTTGCCAGTAAGTGGATGGAACTGGAGGCTATCATGCTAAGTGAAATAAGCCAGCTCAAAAACCAAAGGCCAAATGTTCGTTCTGATATGTGGATGCTGACTCACAACAGTGGGTGGTGGGGTGGGAGGGAGGAGTGGAGGCTCACTGGACTGGACAAGAGGGACTAAGAATGGACTAAGAGACACAAAGTGTAGCAAAAAATAGAGGCTTTAATGACGCTCTTGCAAGATTGGGTGTCTGAGGAGCAGGCACACCCAGGTCCGGTACAGTTAGCATTGTATCCTCCAGAGCTTGTGGTCCCCCTAGCCCTGCATTCCCCTTTGGATGAATACCCAACGGTGTGCAGTCTTTAAAGGTCATCTAGGTTTTACTGTCTCCTGTTGGGTTATTTAATACCTTTAGTTGTCCCCACCTCTCCTGTTCTCTAGTGCCTGAAAAGTTCCCTTGGATTGAACACCTTTTGGCATGCACACAACAGAAATAGTTGTGTACATGTTTCTGTTTGGACACTTCTCTTTTGGGAACATGAATAACAGTGGAATTGTGGAGTCAGAGGATAATTCTACGCCTAGTGATTTGAGGAGCCCTCAATCTCTTTTCTACAGTGGCTGCACCATTTACTCTGCCCCCAGAACTTTATGAGGGTTCTTCTCCTTCTTTTGTTTAAAGTCTCCTTAGTGGGCATAAAGTGATATCTCCTTGAAGGTTTTTTTTTTTTTGGGGGGGGGACTAGGGAATGAACTCAAGGGCACTTGACCCCTGAGCCACATCCCCAGCCCTATTTTGTATTTTATTTAAAGACAGGGTCTCACTGAATTGCTTAGCACCTGGCTGTTGCTGAGGCTGGCTTTGAACTTGTGATCCTCCTGCTTCAGCCTCCTGAGCTGCTGGGATTACAGGTGTGTGCCACCACACTGGCTTTTCTTGTAGTTTTAAATTTCGTCTTTTTGAAATACCTGTGCAATTGATTTTCTCACTAGTCCTTCATCAGGCCCTCTTGCCATATCAACATTTATAGCAGCACAATTCACAATAGCTAAACTGTGGAACCAACCTAGATGCCCATCAGTTGATGAATAGATAAAGAAAACGTGTATGTATACCCAATGGAATATTATTCAGCATTAAAAGAGAATAAAATCATGGCAGGGAAATGGATGGAGTTGAAGAAGATAATGCTAAGTGAAGTTAGCCAATTCCCCAAAACCAAATGATGAATGTTTTCTCTGATATAAGGAGGCTGATTCGTAATAGGGTTGGGCGGGGAGCATGGGAGAAATAGACAAACTCTAGGTAGAGTTTATCTAATGGGAGGGAGGGGAAGGGAAGGGGCATGGGGGTAGGAAAGACGGTGAAATGAAATGGACATCACTATCCTAAGTACATGTATGCAGACACGAATGGTGTGACTTACTTTGTGTACAACCAGAGATATGAAAAGTTGTGCTCTACATATATGTAATATGAATTTTAATGCATTCTGCTGTCTTATATAACAAGTTAGAATAAAAAATAATTAAAAACATTAAAGCTATTACAAACTTGGGAGGATCCCAAAGAGCTTTTGTTTGTGTAGGTTTATATCTGTTGATATTTACCATACTTAAAAACTAAAAACAAGAAAAAATTACAATACCATTTATCCATTCTTTCATCAACAATGGAAATGAACTCATGATATGAACTCATCACATAGCATGTGATTTCTTGAAAATTCCACTACTTCTGAGTGTGAACTGAAGAGTCCTCAAAGAGGCCATGTCTGTATTTAAGAGCTCCCAGATGGTTTAAATCTCACTGATTGGAGTGTTGTGACCTTGTGGAGAGATGAAATGTCATAAGAAGCTTAAGTTGTATTGGATGATTTAATTAGGCTCCTTTTACAGCCATGTATCACGGGCCTCTGTGCCCAACCTAGCATTTTTGTGACCACTGGGTAAATGTCTGCTAAGCTTCATGGACCACTATTTAATTTTCAGACTAATAATGAGATGGTACTTGACTCCTGGAGGAGATTCCCCTGCTTTATTGAAAACCGTGGAAGATTTCCCTACCATTTTGTAGCTCGCCTGGGGACCCCACCTACTTTATTGGCACTATAAAATACTTGTGTAATCTCTTTCCGGGAGGATCATGTCCTTAGGGAACCCTGTGCTTTGGGAACTCATGTCATTAATTTGAGTTGGTGTTCCCAGGGCTTGTGTTGGCTCAGAATAAACCGTTTTCTTATTTCAAATTTGTTATTTCTATTGTCATAAGTGAGGGAGAATAAAATAGGTAAGTAAATCTGAAATTAATAAGAAAAAAATGTTGATGTAATAGCCCCCTCTTTTCCAAAATGAGTAATGATCATACAATTCAGTTTTACTCAAGGAAGAATTTTTTAAAAATATTATATTTTAAAATTCTTGTCTGAGATGCCTCTCAAATTTAATTTACCTAGAAAGCCTATATTTGGGAAAGGGAGCATGAAAAAGAAAGTCTGCTTTGTACTTGGCTAATCATAGAAAAAATCTGAATGTAGGTCCTGGTGAAACTAGCTCATTCTTATTTATTATTGATTTATTTTTTGGTACCGTGGATTGAACCCAGGGGTGCTTTACTATTGAGCTACATCCCAGTTCTTTTAATTTTTTTATTTTGAGAGAGGGTCTCACTAAGTTTCTGAAGCTGGCCTTGAACTTACAATCCTCCTGCCTCAGCCTTCCCACTTACAGGGATTATAGTCATGCTCCACCACGTCCTGCCTAAACACACATTCTTCTGCCTTTCCAGAAATGAAAACTGGTTGATAGTTCAAACTTCTCTCTAATCTCATGAAATCACATGATGTTAAATTTGAACATCTGAGCCAACCGGTTTGAAGAAATATCTCTTATGAGACTGAAGAAGAATGCTCAGAGGCCTCAGCACCTGAAGCTGATGTTTTCACTAGCAGTTGAGGGTGGGTGGGCACACGGAATGCACACTGATTCTCAGCTGGTTCCTTGGACCAGCACCATTAGAATCACCTGGAAACTTATTAGAAATAAAAATCCCAGATCTACTGACTCAGCAACTCCAGAGGTGGGCCCAGCGATCTGTTTTAAGAAGGCCTCCAAGCCTTCTGACTTGCTGAGCTTTTGGGTAACAGTTGAGGACCACAGGGGCACCTTTTCTACCGCAAAATTTTATCAGTATCACTTCCCCCATTCACTTCCTTCCTTCCATCAACATTGAATGAACTGATCCTTTTTCAGTGTTTTTATGACATGTATTGGGAAATGTGCACATTTGTACATTGTGTGTCTACCAGTAAACATCAAATTAGTGTAGGCCCAGCTCTGAGTGTAATTTACAGCAATCCCAAAGAAGCCAACTCTTAAAGAGTCCTGATAATAAGATACAAGTAAAGTATTTTGATAAGTATAATTCATTCTCTGGAACATAGTTTACCCTCCTGTTCCTGACACTAGCATTCAATATTTGAAATCCTCTCGAATCCTCTCCAATATTGAAGCTTCACAATTCCAAGGGATTAGCTGCCTTATTTTGATATTTTCCACAAATGATTCTGCCACAGCTTTTTTTCTTTAGAGATTCAAATCTGAAGCCTCAAAAGAAAAGGTTTGCGCTACAGTATTGAGCTAGGCTCAGTGTGCTAGTCGCCAGCCCAGAGTTCTTAAAGGTTGTTTAGTAAACAAAGTGATCAGAATGGACTAGCCAACCGGAGCTGGGAAAGGTCCCCACAGATGAGATCCAGGCGCACGGGATGGCATGGGAGGGAGACTACTTATGTTAGTGCTAAGGCTTTACCTGGGATTTCCAAACTGGGAAATTGGGATGAAGTCAACACAAAGTTACTTTATATTGTATAGGATATGGAGAACATTCCATGCTGTTCTATCTTTAATCAACCCATGTCCACAAAGATAAGTCAAAGAGTTCCGTTTCCCTTTAAAGACCTTGGAAATTCTGGATAGAAGTGGGCAGGTCTCCCTCTTTGATGGTACAGATTGTCTTAGTGATATGGCAGCAGCTTCCTGATGTCCTGTGATGTGAATCCAGAGGTTCCCCAAAGCCAAGAGATGTGAGATGCGAGATGCGAGATGAGCGTTTGACCTCTCTGACTTTGCTTCTGCCTCATGACTTCTGTTGGCTGTTCTTGGCTTCTCACCACTTTGGGTTTTCTAGATGGTTCTTCTACTCTTCTTCCTGTGGTGATAATAACTCAGTCATAGCCATATGGGTAATAATTGTGCCAAGGAAAATGTGGTCCCCACCTTATACCAATATGGGCAGAATATTCTACTTGAGTCCCAACCAGAAGTGTGACCTGCTAATTTTGATTCTACCCCAGGATACCATTACCTTCCTACTTGGTGAAACCTGACCTTGCGATCTTGCCGCCCCTCTGGAGGCCCAAAGTGGCTGCCCAGTCTTAGCCTCTGTTTTATGGTTCACTCTTCAATTTAGTGTTCAATAAGGGGGGTCTGAGGAAGAGTCCTGGAAGCCCTCCTGTGTCCCCATTACTCCAGAGGCAGATAGACCTTGATGTGGGTCTGAGGGAGCAAAGAACAGATGGGCTGTTTTGTGGCTAAATCCCAAGGGGCATATTACCTGAGATCTTCACTTTACATTTTGTTCTAGGACACGGTGGCTACAGGAGTCCTGGCTACAGGAGTCCGTGCGTCTTTCCATCCTCTCTCCTTCCCTCCCTTCCTTTCTTCTTTCCTTCCTTCCTTATTTTAGTACAAGGGATAGAACCCAGAGCCTTACTCACACAAGGCAAGTGAGCTACCACTGAGCTATATCCCTAAATAGGTGTGTGCCACCATGCCTGGCCCAAGGAATCGAATTTTTAATGGTATTTAAATTATCCAAGATTGAACTTAAATATCCATAAGTGGCTAGAGGCTGCCATGTTGGACAGTATGGTTTTTAGTTTTCTCAGTCCTTAATGAGCTCATAAGAATATCAGGTTATTCCCTACCTTGCTTAAAGCTTCTCAGGGCAAACTCAGAGCAGAGGTGTGCTAGGAATGTCTTACAATCAACCCTCCGAAAAACTTTGCCTGTTTCCATGTGTAGGTACTCCTACCATGCTAAGCATCCAGCTGCCCACGTGACATCCCTGGACACAAAACTGGGAGGAGAGTCACGGTAGCACACCGTCCTGTGGTATTTCCATGATACAGGTACAATAGATGTGAATTACCTTGAGAGCAAAGATCTCAGTGAAATGCAGTAAAATAATTTGGAAGTGATCAGTTTTGAGTATGTATTGCCTTTGTTTTTAATGTAGTTTGTTATACTCTAATTTTTAAAAACAGCTGTGCTTAGATTTCTTTGTACTTTTAAGTGATATACTGTGATACTTTAGGCACTAAAGCAGAGCTAGTAATGCTTTTTCTAGTTTCACATTGGCTTATTTTAACAGGTTGAGATGTTTGTTTTAAGACATGTAACCTAACTTTGTAGTCTAAAGTGTTCCACTACCAAGTTGTATCCCTTAGTAGACCAGACCAAATCTTTTGTCCCTGAAGTGTTCCAAGATAGACCTTGATGTTTAAAAGAAAGATATTTGTTAAAATGGCTTGAGTTTCATCTCATTAGGATCCCCTGTAGTTACCCACTGTGCATGTACTAGTCCTCTAGAACCAAGTATGTGAAACAGACAACTGGCTGGGAGGAACTCTCTAGGGCTTGTTTTCCAAAGAAAAGTATTTCAAGAAACAAAATCTCAAACCTCCCTTAGGTGTGTTACAAAGCTGTTCAAAAAGTAACTCAGTAAGGCTTGTGAATGGAAATATGTAGTGCCCAAGTCAACATTCTGCTTTAAACAGTAATAAATGCAGATGAGTTAAAAAAAAAAAAAACAGTTGATAGGGCTGGGGGCGTAGCTCAGTGTTAGTGAAATTGCTAGCATGTTCAAGGCCCTGGGGTTTGGTCCCTACCATTGCTAAACAACAACAAAATCAAACTATCCCAAAAAGTCCCTGAAAATTTAACCAAAATGTGAGCTTGCTGTAACACTTCTCTGGTTCCTGGTGATTACTCCAAAACAAACCATTTAAAAATGACCTTCAGCAGTTCAGTAAGATTCTGTCTCAAAAAGAAAAATAATAAAGGACTGGATGGGGATGTGGCTTATAGCAAAGAGCCTCTGGTCTCAATCGCCAGTACCACAAAAACAGACAAACAAAAAAATAAAACAAATCTCTGGCTGGGGTCCCACGATGGTCCAGTAAATTAAATGTAGAATATCTGTTAAGCCACAAGAGGGCGCCATCAAACGAAATTAGATTCTAGAAAGTAGGATTTTTTTTTTTTTTTTTTTTTTTTTTTAATTTATGTTCGAATCTTTCCAGAGACCTAATCCTGGGAGGTCTTGTGGGAACTCAGATAGTTTGAATCTCTCCAGAGATTGTAATCCTGGGAGGTCTTGTGGGAATTCAGACAGTTTCAGGCAGTCCTTTACTTCTCTACATAAACTGAACCATGACTGCTCCCCAGTGGTCTGTCCTCTGTGACTGAGGGATTTTGGTCTTCAAGCTACCAAACGGAAAGGTCCTTGCCAAGTACTCAGCTTGGGGAGGGAGAAGACCTGACAATATGTCAGACACTTTACACGCTTCATCTCCTGTAATCCTGAAATAACGCCTTAGAAAGAAACGGGGGGATTGCCAGATCTGTGAATAATTCCCGATGCAATAACCCTGAAGGGCTTCTCATTTGCACTGAAATAATTTGTACTTCTCAGTCTACATGAGGAAAGTTAAGAGTGTATTCCTTCCTTAGGGAAGGAAGGAATGGAAGGAATCTGCTTTTTTTTTTTTCCCCTCTCTGGCTGGGCTAAATGAAGACTCTAAGAACTTTGGGTTTTGAGGGGAGGATCTGTATCTTACCAGGTCTTATTTGGGAGTTTATGTCAGGGTTGGCCAGAGTGGATTCTGGCAGGCAGGGACGTCCTGGATACTCACAGAGTGACACCGTGGGTCTTATGGTCTACTCTCTAAAGGCTTTTCTCAAGATGGCTTCTTAATTCTTAATACTCTTGGCCTAGCGCACAGCCCTGGTCAGTGCTTATGCTGCTGTTGTTACAGGGACCAAACTTTGGGACGCTTTCCCTACTCTAAATGACAGGCTTCCTTGACAATGTGGGACTCACCATCTCCGCTGCCAGGTGAGTCCACTCAGAAGCAAGATGCTGATCAACAGGAAGACACAGCCGGCCACTGTCAACAGAGAGGGCGTTCAGCAGGGGTGCCTGGGGCTGGGCATGGGGCCAGCAGAAGCTGGGTCCCCAGAGCTGGGGAGAAGGTGCCCCAGATGAGCAAGAGCCTCCCGAAGGGTGGGCACTGCATTTTCCGCTCTCCCTTCTTAGAATGCAGGTCCCACCCCCACGGATTTCTTAGGAGGCTCAAGGAGGATAAGGGCCAGGTGGGCCTGGAAGGAGAGTCTTTAGGGAAAGGAGCTGGTACCTCTCCTCTGGGGTAAACTGACAAGACAAGCAATTCGGACGTGCTCTGAGGCCAGGCCTCACCTAAGGAGGCTGCGAGTGAGGCCTGTGTCTGGTGAAAGAATCATTGAAACAGAAGAGAAATGATAAGTACATGAGTCCCTCCTGAACCTGCTCACATTTTCCAACTGCTGGTTCTGGAGCTCCACGTTCATTCAGTTGTCCAGGCCGATGGAACTCCAAGGCTCATTTTCCCCTCGTATGTGGAAACAACGACAGTGTTTATGGAGCGTGTTTCCTTTCTCTCCCTGGCCTCTCGCCTGGCTCATGGTTATGGGGGCTCCTTTTAGACCCACTCAAGAGGAAGACGTTGGGTGTGGTTTGAAAATTAACTTATAACCTATTATAACTGATTCTTGGGTAATGTTAGGATCTGGATTCACCTTCTACCCTTATTAACATGTCATGTGAGGACAGGACCTTTTAAACCAGCCAACCAACCTGTCCATGTCAGGGTCTGGTGTACATTTTGTCCACAGAGAAAAGGATGTCACCCACCTACTATCTGGTACTCCATCGTGAACAAGAACGTCTCCATGGTTGTTGCTACTTCTGAGTGTTGTTGGAAATCTATGAAAAGAGGGCGGGGGAGACATTCAGTTTATGGCAAGTAGAGTGCACAAGGCTGGGGAGAATGACTTCTCCATGGTCAACAGAGGGCAGATGCCTCATCCCTGTGCCTGGAGACCTCAGTCCTGTGGTTCCTCTTTCTGACACCTGCTTTGGGTATGCAGGTTGCTGAGGCGTGTCCCTGCTCTGGAGGAGGCTGCCAGGGTTGGTTCTCCTGACCCTGCCCATCTGCCAGAGAGGCTTGCATCAGGCAGACTGCCTGCCCTTTCCTGATCTGGCTTTGATGGCCAAGCATCTCCCCCATACCTGTTGTGGTGATGGTGTGGTAAGTCTCACTCTCAGGAAGATCATCTGTGCTTGTTTGAATGTCAACTTCACCTGGGGAGAGAAAGTGCTGCTTGTGAGGCCCAAGGTGGGGAGGCAGGAGTCCCCCCTCTTGCATCTGCCCACTGCAGCTGGCCCTGGATACTCCTGCTGAGGCATGTCTCCTGGTGTGGTTGCATCTCTAGGGATGGCACACCACACGGTTCCACATCAGGGTCACTGGGAAACAGGTAAAGGGCTGCAGCAGAGCCGACGATGGGGAATTCTGGCCCTGATCCTGGCTGTGCATGGAACTGTGAGCCATGATTTCTCCCCAGTCTCTCTGTTCAGCCCTAGCTTCCACCTTTGACTTGGAAATGGTGCTAATAACCCAAGCACCGTGAACCATCACATGGAGTGGAAATGCACAAAGGGATAGCTTTCCTCTTTGACAGGTCCTCTGGTCCTCCCCAGTGTCATTGTCCCGGGCTGGGATCAGTTACTCAGGCTCTCCCACTTGATGGGAGGAAATGATGGGCATGCCCTAGCCATCAGGGTGGCTCGCTGGAGTCAGGCTGTGGGAAAGAAATAGTATCCCTAGAGAACCCCAGAGGAAGTCATGGGGCACGAGAAACCGTGGTGAGCAAAGAAACCGGAATTCTCACGGTGAATGTGAAATTAGTGAGATTTCAGAGCACATAGCAGAAAACCTCAACTTAGGCAGGTGGCATGTGTTCACTCATGCTTGAGTGAACCCCTTCTCTGCACTTTCGTCAAAGCTCAGGTGGGGACTTACACAGGAAGGCGCATGGTAACAGTAGAGCACTTAACAAATGACAGGTTTACATCATAAATCTGGGAAAGGAAGACACGTGGGGGCGGCAGATTGAAGCTTGGGTAACTCGGGGAAGTAGTGGAAAATTTCAGGATCAGCTAGACCAAGGGCAGCTGATCCTGATCCTATTGCCCTGAGCAGCATCCCTCTGCTTCAGAACACTTGAGAGAACTTCCTCTTCCATCACTATTTATGCCCACTCTGGGCACAGGGCCACCTGAGGTGAAGGGGCCTTAGAGATCTCATTCTCGTTTTAGAATGAGAAGAAACTGAGGCCCAGAGCATCAAGGGGTTTACCCAGGGTCACGTGGCAGGTAAAGTCAGGAATCCCACCCTGGTCAGACAGAGGGAGAGAGCAAGGCGTGGATGCAAGAGAGGAGCCACCTACCTGTAAACAGATGGAGCTCATTTTCATCCAGGCATGTGAGCCGGGGTCGGGTCCACCTTGTTCCTCCACGGATAGTTTTGCAGACGCTCAGGAAAGGGCCACTGTGTAGGGTCTTGTACCCCTGGATGCACTGATAGTGAAGTGTCTGCCCCACCATGAAATGATAAGTTCTCTTTGTGTCTTCATGTTCCCACGCAGGGGGCTCTTGGCAGTGACCTGGAAGAGAGAAAGCTGTTCTGAAGGCAAGCTGCGGAAAGCATTGTGAATATGTCCAGGTGGCCTCTTGCTAGAGACTGGACCTTGTTGTTTTCTCTTTTGTTTGCTTCTTTCATTTAACCAACACAGACTGAGAACATCCCTATGTTGGGAACCTTGCTAGGCACTGTGGGGTGGCACAGAGACCTGCAAGGGTTGGACAGTCCATGGGGTAAGAACTATGAAGGCAGAAGGTGGTGAGGATCGCAGAAGAGCAGAGAGTCTTGCTGGGGACATGGGGAAATGAGTCATTCATTCTGACTGATGCTAACCCAGATGAGGAAGTGTCTGAGCCGGTTCCTGGAAGATACTGAGGGCTTTGAGAAGTGACAGGGATGGAAAGGACAAACTTAGCTCAAGGGTAAGGGCAGGTTCAACTCAAGGCAAAGACACCTTGGATTTCTGCTGAAGAAGAAAGGAAATACATCCCTGAATGGCAGCAGGTGACCAGGGACAAAGTCAAAGCCCAGAGGGAAGAACTGAGAAAAAATCTCAGAGAAATTAAACATGAGCTCTGGTTAAGCCAGGCCTGCAGCTTGATCCACATGAGTCCTGTGGAGAACTCTAAGCTCCCCTATGCCCCATAAACTTTGCATACACTGTCTACAACCCAGACTTGGCTAACCTTTGGCCTCAGAGATTGTGTTCTGTTCTGATTTAATCTCAGGATGCCACGCCCACTGTCCCCAGTCTGATCATAAGGAACTGTGTGTACCTTCTAACCCAAGACCATGAAACTGCACACATTTCATGAACTTCCAGATGCTCCATAAACCTCAGTACCCAAAGTAACCTCTGCAAATACTCTAGATAAGCCCTGTGATGCTGCAGGAAGCAGAATGACCCGGTCCTGAGCTGGCTTCTGTCACAGAGAGCCTTGAAAATCTTGACTGAGCTTGAGTTTTAATCTCAGAATAAAATGTTCTTTAAAGGACAATAAAATCCATCACTGCCTGAATCTGTTTGCATTGGGTTTGCTTCTTTCAAATGAAAGCATCCAAACTATGACAATTTATGAAGCATCCATCTGCCAGATCCAGCTGGTTATCTCTTGAGTAAGGACAACACACATTGACTTCTGAAATCATTCAATCATTGTGAGGGTAAAATGGGGAAAACAAAACAAAACACACATTACACGTGTTTGGAAATTCTAGTGCAGCCCAAAGTCAGAGAGCAAAGGGAAAAATCACCACAGTGCATAGTGTCCCTGGATTGGCCTCCTTCCCCTCATAATGGAAGCTATAAATAAATTCAAAGTCATTTAAAATAAGTACTCAGTAGAAAGATCCCTCATCTAATCCAGGAGACCTGGGATCTTACTCCAGTTCTATTATGTGAGTACTTTTATTTCTTGGTGCCTCAGTTTCTTTAGTAAGATGAAGGAATGCTTTCTGCTCCCTGACTCACCGGGGTGTGAGGCTCAAATGAGATTATACGATATGGTAAGGTTCTTTGTAAGGCTAGAGGACTAATGGGTCTTCATATGGCCAACTGTTCCCGGCAAAGCTCAGGTGTTCCCAGTGGGCTCCGTTTCCTGACGTCATGCCTTAATGGAAGCATATTCACTTGGGAAAGCTGAGCTCACTCATCTCCAGCTCATTAGCCAGGAGATGTTTGTCTGGAGCCTTTAAGTATCATCAGGATAGTACAGCACATTTTATAACTCCATCTTGTAAGAAACACCTGGACAAAAATCATTTTGTTTGTAATTCATCATCTTGTACTTCAGAGAAAACCAGAGGGTTTCCATGAGGGCAGGAACTGTTGTCCCACCCATGTTCGCATCTTCTGTTGGCAGAGCCTGGCACAGTGAGTCCCAACATATGCCTTTGAATTGGATTGAATTGAACCACGTTGATTCTATTTGGCCAGTTCCCAAATCACAGCCCAGGTTGGGTGCTGTTAAGGGTAGCTGGAGATGCTGAGCAAACAGCCTGCCAACGTTAAGTGATGGTTCTTGTCCACAGGGTATCCCGAGAAGAGGAGAATGACATGCACACACTTATGGATAGTGTGTGGGACTCAATTCTCTCCATGGGGAAACACATTATTCCGATGCAGGAGAAGGTCAGCTCCCAGGAGTCAGCTAGTCAGTTGCTCAGATGCATCACTTACCTGCAAGGTTCACTTGGTCCACAGGCTGCAATTGGCTTTGCATTTTTGTGGTTTTCCCTTCTTTCTGTTCTTCAGGTTGAGGTGTAACTTGTTTCCCTGTGTTCCTAGGGTCTGGAAGATATGAGAGGGGTACAGCAAACAGCTTCACAAACATTTAAAATGGGTCACATGGTTCATCTACTAATTGCATAGGCACTAATTCTCTATCTTGGTGCTGGTGTTGATGAGCAGGGGCAAGCCCTCCCTTAGGTGGGCAGGGTTATCACCTGGCCCTGCAGGGGCTTCTACATATTCTGTCTATAATGACAATGGCTACAAAATGTTTCTGGAAGAATTTAAAGATTTTCTGGTGGATAATCCTTTTTGTTCATATATGTCTCACTAAAAGGGATCCTTGCTTGCTATCAGGCCTGTCAGTGGTGTGCATGGGTATGTGAGATGGCACACAGGAGTGGTGTGACTCCACCACCCCATGAACCCTTCACTCCCCTAATGCTATTCAAATCCTTACGATTAGAGAAGTGCTGTCCTAAAGCTATGGCAGGAAGACCCCTCCTATAATACCCCTCCCTATAGTGAAGAGTTTGGCAAAGGAGTTGGCAAAAGAGTTTGGCAAAGGGAGCACTCCAATGGGGTGGGGGTCAGAATAAGACAGAGAGCTGCTGGGAAACACTCAAGCAGGTGCTTCCACAGAGCAGCAATCTCCAGGCTTTATAATAGTCTGACTTACTGTCCCACACAATCTCCAAACAATCCCACCACTTTCAGCACATTCTAATACCACAGGGTGGGTGAGAGGCCAACGCAGAAGTAGGGCTTTGTGAGAGAGATTTGGGGATTCAAGGAGAAAGGTCAACAGCAAAATTACAGTGTCAGATCAATTCAGTTTTAGAAAGCCCAGAGGAGTTCTTAGAGGTAGTAGACACCCTACTAAGCATTTGTTTAATGAGTGATTATTTCATAAGCCTCCAATGTGAGTTATCCCATAGACTCGGCTGGCCACTTGTTGTCTTCAAGGCTGAGTGAACGAAAGATGGATTCTGTCTCATTCTGTCCTCCAGTTTTTTTTTTTTCCTTGAGAGGGGTGTACCGGGAATTGAACTCAGGAACACTCAACTACTGAGCCACATCCCAGCCCTATTTTGCATTTTATTTAAAGACAGGGTCTCACTGAGTTGCTGAGGCTGGCTTTGAACTCATGATCCTCCTGCCTCAGCCGCCAGAACTGCTGGGATTATAGGCATGCACCATCGTGCCTAGCACATTTTTCTTTCCATGGGTTTACAAAAGGAACCACTTACGAGAGCTTACACACTGGCACTTGTTTTCCCAGAAAGAGTTTCCCGTACAAAGCATATAGGGAGACCCATTTTGTATTCTGCGGAACCCTTTCTTGCACTCGCAGGTTAACATGGTGCCGTTAACGAAGGACAAGGCTTTGAAGGTGGCATAACTGATCTCCGGTGGTTCATTATCACAAAACTCTGCAAAGAGAGAGAAGCAGACTGTGAGTTCAGGAGGCCCTGGCCAGACCCTCACATATTTGATCAGGCAATGACTTAATCACATCTTTCTTCACTCTGTTTCAAGGATTTATAGACATCCCACTTTTTCCTAGAAAGGAACCAAGAATCTTTGTATGAGACATGGTTTAAGAGTTTGCACCTGCGTTACTCTCCAAAGTAAAATGAGTAAATTCTAAATGAGTGAAAAATTAATGAGGTTTTATTTTGAATATGCCTCATGTTTAGCAAATATACACAGAGAAAGGACTGTCAGGAAAGGAGAGGAATAAAGACAAATAAGTTTAACTGAGGAACTAAATATGTCAATGCAAGATACTTTTCAGGAAATAAGAGTCATCAGGCTTTGTATAGTTAATGATTCTGCATTTTTTTTTTAAGAAATAGACATAAGTGCTGCACTTAATGTGGGAGATGTAGTTCTTACTTACCTGCCCACCACTGACTTACCAACTACCTTCTCATACCATGAAGACCTTATCCCTCAGTTCATAAAATGGACACAGGTGACCCAGTAAGGACATGAGGAGCAGTGCCCCATGTCCATCCTGAGGGGGAATATGGCTCTGGCCCACTCAGGAAAAATGATTCCATTGCATACTTTGCAACAAGTTCTTCTGATGCAAGAGAATGGATGATTACAAACATGCTACAGGCTGATAAAGGAGGCCGATGGAGGGATGGCAGAGACATGAAGAGGCAGGGAAGCAGAAGTGTCTAGCACAGCAGAATCTGTCCATCCAGGGAATGTACAGACAGGTGATCAGGCCTGGCTGCTGTACTCCTAGATGTTGGTTGGCCCACTGCTTAGCGTGAGGGTTATTTTTGGATGTCAACTGGAATGAACTGATGGAAGCCGGGAGATCAGGTAAAGCGCACATCTGGGTGTGTCTGTGAGGCTGTTTCCAGAGAAGATTGGCAGGTGGGTGTTATGGTTAGATATGTGGGTGGGGTCCCCCAAAAGCTGATGGGTGAGACAATACAAGAAGATTTAGAGGTGAAATGATTAGATTGTGAGAGCCTTAACCCAGTCCATAAATTAATGCCCTGACAGGGGTTAACTTGGTGGTTACTATCGGCAGGCTGTGTGGCTGGAGGAAGTGGGTCATTGGGGGCGTGCTTTTGGGGTATATGGTGAGTGGAGTCTCTGTCTGCTTCCTGGTGTTATGTCTCAAGCCTTTTCCCTCCACCACATACTTCTGCCATGATGTTCAGCCTCACCTCCTGCTAAGAAGAATGGAGCTGGCTGTCTATGGATGGAGACTCTTGGAACCCTGAGCCACAGATAAACTTATTCCTTCTTCAGTTGTTCTTGTCAGGTCTTTTGGTTGCAGCAATGAAAAAGCTGACTAGAACAGAGGGTCAGCAGATTGAGAGGGGAAGACACGATGCGGTCAGCTGGACTCCAGATGGAACAGGAAGCAGAAGAAGGGAGAAAGAGAGTTTGTGTTCTCTCTCTCTCTCTCTCTCTCTCTCTCTCTCTCTCTCTCTCTCTCTCTCTCTCTCTCTCTCTTCCCCTTCTTCTGCTTCCTGGCAAAATGGATACATTTTCGTTTTCTGCTGCTGCTGCTCTTGGACATCAGACTCCGGGTTCTTTGGCTTTTGAACTTCAGGATTCACACCAGAGGTCCTCCAAAGGTTTGAGGACCTTCAGCCTGAGACTGGAGACTGTGCTGTTGGTCTCCCTGATTCGGAAGCTCCTGCTTCTCAGACTGAGTCACCACCACCGGCTCTGCAGCATGCAGATGACCATCGTGGAACTTTTCAACCTCTGTGATGATATGAGCTGATTTTAATTCACACACACACACACACACACACACACACACCATGTTCTGTTTTTCTGTTTTTTTGGAGAGCCCTCATTAATACCCCCCTGCCTTCTTTTTTTTTTTGGTACTGGGAATTGAACTCGGGGGCACTCAACCACTGAGCCACATCCCCAGCCCTATTTTGTATTTTATTTAGAGACAGGGTCTCACTGAGTTGCTTAGCGCCTTGCCATTGCTAAGGCTGGCTTTGAACTCTTGTCTCAGCCTCCCAGGCAGCTGGGATTACAGACAGCACGGGTTTCACTAATACCCCTTTTAATCACTCAGGATGAAGTGAAGTTTTTCTATGCTTATGACATCCAGCATGTTTTCACTCTGAAGACCACACCGTACAGTGTCTCAGGCCTTCTCTGATTCCCCCAAGAACTGAAGCTAGGGAGAACTTGCACAGGTTGGCCTATCTCTGTCCAAGAATGTACGAAACAAAAGCAATTTAAATGGGCTTGCAGGGCCAGCAGTTATATGGAATCATTAGCACAGACTCTCAATAAATTCCGATAATTTCATAGTAAAGCAAGAAAAGCAGCATAGTAGAAAGAGGAGAAAGTTGGGTTTGTAAATGCAAGCATACCTAGAACATTTACAAAAACTGACCTCTTACTAGGAAACGAAGGAAGTCTCAACAAATGTCAAAAAATAAGTATCACAGAAATTCATTTTCTAACCACAGTGCAATGAAGTCAGAAGTCAAGAACCAAACCCACAAGTTTTTAAAAGAAAATTGCAAGTTTCTAAATTCTAGTTCTGCCAGCTTACTAGCTTCATAGATTCATTGCTTTTACTTCTCTATGGCTCAGCTTCCTGTTCTGCAATGGGTGTAATGATAATTATTTTATTGACTTGAAAATTACATGGAATAAGGTACTATTTACCCTAAACAGTCAATAAAAACAGACGCTAAAAGTTAAACTGTGAAGTTTAACTCCTGCCAAAGGGTATCTCTCTCTACTGTCCGTATGGTTGCTACTACTTGCTGGCATTTATCAAAAAGCCAATCCAATGTTTAAGTGCCAGAAGGCAATCTGTTGTCAAGACAAGGCATGGATAATATCAGAAAAACTAATGAGGACTTCTGCTCCCAGCTCTGGCAGCGTAACTGGGACCAACTTACTTTTCTGTTGAAAACAACTTTACACCTTATGTGTGCAGCAGGAGTTTCAGGTATCAAGTGACAGGCAGTTCAGGGCTACATTATTTGAGAGAAGGCTAACACGTGAAATGAGCTCACAACTGCACGAATTTCTTCCTGGGGCATTTTCCTCTCAGGAAGCAGCAAAGTGGAGCCCAGGCACTGTGGTGGCTTCCCTGACTTGGTATGACTGGGATCTGTTGGGTGGAGCCTTGGAGAGGAGGACACTGAACAAAGGGGGACCCAGAAGTATGGGGGGCACCTCAGGCTCTTAGCCAAGGTCTGGGTTCCACATGAAAGATGCAGTGAGACCAAGCACTGACTGCCTATTGGGGAATCTGAGAGAAAAATAGTTTCACCAAATTTTATTAATAAAAAACAGACATCTGGCCCATCTTCTCTAGAAGAAGAGACTTTCCTAGAATGAATTTCAAAACCACAATAGACCCACCTTTACAAAAACAAAATCAAACCTGCTAGACAGGAGGATACACTATCCCTTCAACTGCCTGTCAGAAGTATTACCACCTGTTAGAGGACAACAACATTATCATCCAGACTGTCTGTGGAGTCTAATTCATAATACCTAGCAAGTAAAAAGAATTATAGATATGCAAAGAAACAGGAAAATGTGACCCACTAAAAAGAAAGTCAATAGAAATAGATCCTAAAATGATCTAGATTTTGGAATTAGCAGATGAAGAATTTAGAACAACTGTTTAAAATATTTTATATCATTGAGAACATTTATTATAACTAAAGCAGAAGTCAGCAAACTTCCTAGCTTCATAGCTATGACGTGCGAATTGGCTACCATTTATGTTCATAGATAGAGTTTCAATGGAATAAAGTTATGCCCACCTATTTACATTTCATCTATGGCTGCTTTGCTGCTGCAATGGAAGATTGTATAACCAGGTGGCCTAAAATATTTATTTTCTTACCTTTTAAGAAAAAAAATCACTAACTGCTAATATAAAGGGGAAAATGGTTGTGATGAGTGAAACAACACAATAATCTCAGCAGATAAATGAAAACTGTATATATAAAAAGACAAATGAAAAGTCTAGAACTGAAAGGCACAGTATCAGAAATGAACTTTACCAAAACTTGGGGGCAAATTAATAGAAAATTTTTGAACTGACAAAAATAGAGAAAGGAATTGAATAGACCTTCAGTGGCCTGTGGAACAGTATCAAACTATCTTACATCCATTTAATTGAAGTTCCAAAGGAAGATAAGAGAAAAAATGGAGCACAAAAAATATTTGAAGGAATAATGGCCAGATATTTCTGAAATTAGGTGACAAACATTGATTTAAAAACCCAAGATGTTCATTATACCAAGCAGGATATACATACAGAAAAATCACACCTATGTACATCATAGCCAAACTGCTGAAAACCAAAGGTAATGAGAAAAATCTTAAAAGTGGCCCAAGAAAAAGGACACATGCATAGATGGGAAAATGATAATAATGACTGACTTCTCAACAGAAACAATGGAAACCAGAAAAGAATAGTACAACATAGTCACAGTTTTAAAAGAAAAAAAGCCTGTGAACCTATAGTTCTACTTAGAGAAAAATCCTTCAAAAATGAGAGCGAAACTACTATATTTTCAGATAAAAGAAAGATTCAAGAATTTGTTTCCAGCACCCCACATTATTAAAAAAAAAAGTGCTAAGGCAATTTTTCAAGCTATTGGGAAATTATCTAGAAATGTAAATTTACTGTAAATAATAATGAGATCTGGTAAATATTTAGGTACACGAAAAGACTACCTTTTTATTGAAAGACAACTTTTAAAATAAAAATAATAGAGTGGGCACAGAGGCTCACACCTGTACTTCCAGCAACTCAAGAGGTGGAAGCCAGCCTCGGTTACTTAATGAGACTCTCAACAACTTAGCAAATCCCTGTATGAAGAAAAAAAAAATTAAAGATGTAGTTCAATGGTAAAGTGTTCCTGTATTCAATCTTAGTACAAAAGTAAATAAATAAATATTAAAATAATATTGTAAGATGAGTTGCATTGCATATATAAATGCAAAATATATAGTAACTATAGTATAAAGGTTGGGTTGAATGGAAATTGACTCTAGTTCTTATATTATGTATGAAATGGTGTAAGTAGATTATGATAAGTTAAGAATAAGAAGAAATTCTGAATAGCCTGGAGAAACCACCAGATAATAAAATAATACAAATAGTGTATTTGAAAAAGTAATAGAAGAAATGAAATAGAGTAATTCATACACACACAGTTTACACATATATATGTGTATGTGTGTGTATGTGTGTATATATATATATATATTCACATTGTGTATATATACATATATATGTATACTAAAAAACTTCTTTTTAGTTAGGCAAAATAAAGGAGAGAAAAGGAAGACTAGAGTAATAAGACTACAAAAGGAGAGCTAAGAAACAGTGATAAGACAGACTTAAAGTCATCCACATCATTAATTACATTAAATGTAAATGAACAAAATGTTAAAAGATAGAAACTAGATTATAGCAGGGCCCAACTATATGCTGTTCCTAGGAGAACACACTTTGAATACAAAGAAAATGACAGATTAAAAGAATTTTTAAAAAGGCATTATGTAAATATAAGAAAGCTGGTATGGCTATATTAATATAGCAAATAGATTCCAAGATAAGGAAATTATTCACAGATGAAACACTATTTACTAAGAAATCTACAAGTGGAATTTAGAACTTAGCAAGTTTAGCAATCTCAATATACAAAAATCACTTGCAGTATGTTCTTTATACTGAAAGCAATCAATTAGGAATTACAATATTTACAAGCAAGTACATTTACAATGACTTAAAAACATGAATACTCATGAGTAAATTTGTCAAAAACTTGTAAGACCTCTAAACTGAAAACAGAAACATTGCTGAGATACATTTAAAAAGAACTAAATAAATTGAGAAATATACAATGTTTATAGATCAGAAGATTTTTTTAATAAGAAAAAATGTCAGTTCACCTTAAATTCATCCACTAATTCAATACAATTACAATTTAAAAATCCAACATATTTTAGAATTGGCAAGTTGATTTTAAAAAAATTAATCTTGGCAAGTTGATTTTAAAACCTTCTTAGTTTTAAAAAATTAAAATTGGCAAGTTGATTTTAAAACCTTCTTAGTTTTAAAAAATTAAATTTGGCAAGTTGATTTTAAAACCTTAGAAATGCAAAGAATCTAAAACATCTAAAGATAATTTTAAAAGACATGCAAATTTGGAAAGTCATGCCATCTGATACACAGATATCCTATAAAACTATAGCAGTTAAGACAACATAGTGTTATTGACTTAAGGACAAATAGAGTAATGACACACAATACAAAGTCTGGAATTAGACTCACTCACATGTATATTTCATTAATTAGTTTACAAAGTTGACAAATCAATTCCATGTGAAAAGGAAAATCTTTTCAACAAATGCTTCCAGAACAAATGAATAAATATATGGAGAAAAAAAAACCCTCTTATTCCCTGTACAAAATTTAGTTTTATTTTAATGTAAACACAAAAATTTCATATACTTGACCTATATGTGATAGATAAAAACATTAAAGTTTAAACTATAAAATATGTTCATTTTTTAACCTTTTTAACCTCTTCTCAGTCTGGTGTCAGCTTTTCAAGTTGGGGGTAGGCAAAGATTTCTTAGGACTCAGTGTGCACTAATCATAAGAGAAAAATAATTAAAAGTTTCTACTAATCTAAAGACAGTAAGAAATTAAGCTGGGAGAAAATATTGGTAACACATATATAGGAGAAAAACACTTGTGTCCAGAATATATGAAGAACCACAAATCAATACTAAAAGACAAACAAGCCAATAAATGGGCAAAGACTTGAACAGTCACTTCTCCAAAGAAGATACACGATTATCAGCAATCAATCAAAAAGGTGCTTGAGTACACAACAGATATCAAGAAAATGAAAATTGGAAACCATCATGAAATGCACCCATTAGAATGGATAAAAAGGATTGGCAGCAGCAAATGTTGAAGTGGAAGCAGAGCTACTGGAATATAAAATACAAAATTACTTTGGAAAACTGAAATTTTAAAAAATAAAGTTAAGCACATGATCCAGCAATTCCATTCCTTACTATCTAAGAGGAGTGAAAGAATATGTCTACAAAAAAAAAAAAACTTTTACAAAATATTTATGGTAGCATGATTAATAACCAACCCAGCAACTTAAATATCCATCATTAGGAGAACAGACAAGTGAGATATGATATATTCATACAACCACTCAAACATCAAAAGAATGAACTACCTATACACACAACATAGATAAATATCAAAAACATTACATTAAACGAGACAAGCTAAAGACAAAAAAGTAAGTTCGGTTTGATTCCATTTATATGAAGTTCAAGGAAAGACAGAACTTAACTAGAAAGAGAGAAATCAGAGCAGTCATTTCTTGGTAGGTGGATCAACCAGAAGGAGGTAGCAGCAGAGCGACAGCAGTGTTGATTTTACAAGTGCACACATTTGTCAGAACTCATCAAACTGTGTGCTGCAGATCTGTGCATTTCTCTACAAATAATTTCACCTCCACAAAAATCAATGAATAGTACACTTAGCGACTCTTATAAATCATTCATTAGCACAAATAGTCAGGGATTGACCTCAGATATATTTAGAATCTGATATCTCAACCACAAGCCAAGAAAGTTTCTAAACACGTAAATTTGAAAAGGGTCAGACCAATTGTCTTTGAGGCCCTTAGAAACTCTTTCATATGTAGAGGTCTCTTCTTCTAGATAAGGCCATGGAAACTTCCAGAGTCATCATCAATTAGCCTAAGTATCCAAGGAGATCCTGTGGGGACGAGGGGAAGTTCCAGAACTTCCTACTTTCCCCACCCTTTCTTTCATAAAAGAATGTATTCAGGAATTGAACACAAACTTCCAGACCTATAGCAACCAATAAAGAGTTTGTCTGCAATACTTAACCCTGAAAGGCTGAGTTAGTCAGCTTTTGGAAACTGTGACCAAAATACCCCACCAGGACAACTTACAGGAGGAAGTTTGCTTGGTTCACAGTTTCAGGGGTTCAGTCCATGGTGGGTCAGCTCCATTGCTCTGGGTGAGGCAGAATATCCTGGCAGAAATGGAGTGCTGGAGGGAAGCTGCTTACCTCATGGAGGCCAAGGAGCAGGGGGGTAAGGGACTATAGGGAAGGAGCACCCTTCCAAGGAATGCACCAGGTGCCCCCCTCCTCCTGCCACACCCCACCTGCCCACAGTTACCACCAGTCCATTTAAACTAGAGAGACAAACTAGAGCGAGAAGCTTACAGTTCCTCATGATCCAAACTGTTTCACCTCTGAATATCCCTGCACTAACACGGGAGCTTTTGGGGGATACCTCAGATCCACACCATAATAAAGGCCTTTCCCAGGGTCTTCCAAACATCCTGTGAAGTAAGTGGGAGCTAGATAAATGTTGGGGGAGGTAGCCCTGGAGGTTTGGTTTTTAAAAATTTAATAGGAATAAAATATGTTCATTTTTTAACCTCTTCTCAGTCTGGTGTCATTAAAGAAATAGCACTATAACATCCAAAAACAAATGAAAAATAATAAGTACAGACATCTTTCAGAAAGATAATGAAGGAGAATTCCACTAACTATGACTCAACAGAGGGTCTTTGAAGACTCTTTATATAATAATCATTTTTTTCATAACACAGCAAGACAGCTGCCCTCATTCTTCCGTTTAACTCACTAAAAACTCTGATAATTCTTTCTCAAAAATTGACCAACAAGGGCTTTTGTCCACCCTTGCTCTTATCTTTCCAGTCCTGCCCTTGCTTCTACCAGAGGCTCTGAATTGTTAACATAAATCATTCCACCCTCCCATCGCCTCCTGTTCTCAGCTCTCCCTATCCCCAGCTCCCACCACCATGATTCTGGAAGCTCAGAAGAAAAACAGAATTTTCTTTAGAAGGTGGGAAGGAGAATATTTTCCTCCCTTAATTTTTTAGTATTGGCACCATTTTGGATTTAGATGCCATTTTCTCTTCTGAGAGTAAAGCATTCAGTGCCTGAGGAGTGGAGGAAAACCTGAGATTACTAACGTGGGGGTAGAAGGTGGTGGTGCTCTGAGGTCTCAGAGCTTGGATTATGGGGCTCCTGGGAGGAGAATCTTTCCTCAGGCTCCCAGGCACATCAATGTGGCCTTGTCTCTAAGCTTTCAGGCATTTCATGTGAGCAGAGGGGAAAAAGACACAGCCAGCAGTTATTAATGCTGATAATCCCAAGGTTTGTGCCTGGAATGTCCACTAAGAGAGAACTAAACTGAACTCTTCTGATGTTGAACACGACACATCCTGTGTCAGAGTCTTGCTGCGGAAGCTGGTTTGAAAACCTCAGGCAGAATTTCTTGTTCCTACCCTCGCTACATGGCACCTCCATCACATCCCTGAAATACCATCATGGATGTAACTTTCCTTGGGATATTTGTGGATTTCTTGCCTCTGTGACTTCCCTGCACAACTGAAATGCAACACCCTGTAGGAGCTTTTAGTTTATTCAGCTAATACTTTGGCAAAAACTAGTGAGAGTGACAGAGCCACCTTCCTCTGGACTGTAGCACAGAGCAGGTGCAGAACAATGGTGGGTAAAGGTTAGAGACTCTCGGGGACTCTTCTCTTTCTGTCACTGAGACTCAGCTTCACCTCTCCATGCCTGTTCAAGTTAGGAAAAAGCACTCATTGTCCTCTAGTCACAGATGACCAAAACAGCATAACCACGAAAAAATAGCAGCAGAGTTAGAAAATCAAACCAGCTTTTCTAACTCAGTCATCTTCTCTCTCCTTTCAAGTTTTAGACCAATACTATCAACCACTTGCCATTATTCCCAGAAGGACAAATGTGCAGTTTTTACTTTTTGGATTTCAAAAGAGAGATCAAAAAATAAAAAATAAAAAACTAATAATATGATAAGAGATCACCTTTGCCTTTGGTATTATTTGCTTCTCTTCCTGCACAGGGACCCTGTTAGAAGATTAAGGACAGCAGAAGCAAATCTATGCTTCTTCTGTGATGTCGAGTTGCCATATCCTTTATTGGGCTTTGCCCTATGCCCTCAATTCCACTCCCTCAAACTAAAAGCTGTCCCTTATTTTTTAGAAAAGAACCAGAACTAAAATTAATGTTGCCCTGGGATATTTTGGTTTCCCTTGAGTTAACCAGAAATACCAACTCTTGAAGGCCACTTGGGGGACAGTCAGTCATTTGATCATCAGGATGATGCCACCGTTGCAGAGTGACTTGGGAGCTGGCTGCTCTACACCCAGCAGGACCGACACCGAGGTTGTTCACAGCAGTGCATATACAAGTCACCTGCTGGTCCTGTGTGTCGGGATCCGGGGGGAAGGTGAGGGGCTAAGAACAATTTCTAACAAGCTGCTAAGCGTTGCTGGGGTTGCCTATCCACTTAGAGTAGCAGGGGTCTAGAGAGAGCCCCTGGCTGGTGCTTCTCATCATCTACCTGTCCCTCCCAAGCCCTCCAGAGCATAGTGAGCAAGTACCACAGCACTGCTGGGTTTCTTCCAGAGCAGCCAGTACACAAGCCCTTGACTCAGAACCCAACATGGTGATTGGAGAAAAGGTGGGTGGGTGAGAAGCATTTGTGGGCTAGGTGATGTTTTTTGTTGTTTTTCTCTGATGTTCAAAACCAGGAGAACTCATCTGGCCCTTGTGGCCACGGGTGAGTGACATGAAAGAAAAAGAAAAGGAAGGGGCTTCCAAAGGATGTGGACTGAGTGTAAGATAAGATTCTTTGCTTTTCAGGTGAATCAAGGTCAAGTTGTTTTGCCCATAGCCAAGTCAGCACTGAGAAAATGACTTCATCTTTGTGCCTCTCTTCTTTTCCACCTCTCTAACACAGATTGAGGATGAAGATGAGAATAACTCACTGAGCCCAGACATGGCTAAGCCTTACAAGGGACACAGGAGTACGTCAAGAGCTTGGGCCACCTGATAAAGAAATGGTCTGGTTGTTACCCCAAAGTCCCTCTTCTGCATCAGATCCAATGAGAACTCCGAAGATAAAGTCAAAATTGTTTCCCATATTCTTGAACAAAATCAGTGTTTGGGCCTTATAGAAAGTAAGTGTTTTGGGTGCAAAGTAAAATACCCCAGAACATGTTGACTATATCTTTTAAATAGGACCAAAAGAATCTGAGAACTGGGAGACACTTAGGTAAGGAAACTGAAGCTGTGGTCATTCCATGAGTTTGTGGTAAGCCTGAGATTACAGCCACATCCCTTGACTCCCAGTTCAGAGATTTCCCATTTTGGAGAGCCTTAATCTGTGTGTGTGTGTGCTTTACACACACACACACACACACACCCCGATTGAAGGTTCTCTCTCACTGAGAGGTATCTCAACTATATCAACTATCCCAGTACTGAGAGGTGTTTGTGTAATCTTGTGGTTTTGTTCAGATCATTATCTTTGCAGAAGTCAGAGAGCTCAGACCCTCTGTTTGGGGTTATTTGTGTAATATGAACCGTGATGCTTGATCCCTGCCTGGTCTTGCTGCAGCTCTGGAAGGTAGACAGTGCCATCGACACTTTCCCTGCCAGGAGATTGAGGTCCAGAGACCCTGAGTTGCCTAAACCACACAGCTCCAGGTGTTGGGGCAGGAGTCATGTGAAAGTCTACTACTGTTGCCCTCGTTTTTTGCTTTTTAAAATATCTCACTTTTACTTTTAGGAAACTCTTTCCAATACCCAATATAATTGTATCGAGAAGCAGCAAGTACAAAGAGGACAGAAGTATAAATCTATAATTATCTCGAAACACGAGGTCGAACACTCCACTCTCTTACTACCTCTGTTTCTCTTAGTGACCCTTATCCTCTGAGTCACTGGAGCTTGACTCTGCAGCATCTGCTTTAATTCCATTCTCTGCCCCCCAACATCCAGCCAACTCCCCAGAGTCATAATTTCTACCTCAACACCACTCACCCTCATCTCCACGGACTTTCAAGACCCGCCTCAGCCCCTGTGACAGCCCAGCGGCCATCTGCCATCTGCCCTGGCAACAGCATCCTACCACTTCTCTCTGCCTCTCTTCTCTCCACCCCTCCAATACCTCTTTAAAAATACTATCAAATCAAGCTGGTAGCAGTGGCACATGCCTGTCCACCCAGCTATTCAGGAGGCTGAAGCAGGAGGATCTCAAACTCAAGGCCAACCTCGGCTACTTAGCCAGACCCTGTCTCAGAATTAGCAAGCAATAAATAAGTAAGTAAGTAAATAAGTAAATAAGGGCTTGGCATCTAGCTTGGTAATAGAGCACCCCTGGGCTTAATGCCCAGTGCCACCAAAAACCAAAATCAAAACAAACAAAAAACCGCTGCAAAAGCAAGGACCCTATGCACAGAACTGACTGTACCAGGGGCCTAATAAGGAACCAAGTGATGAAGTCTAATGTGTCCTCCATCTTTGTGATTTATTTATACCATGAATAGCAAAACTCCCTTCACTCTCTTTTGATCTAGGAAATGTTTCGTCTAATATATGCTAAGTTTTTGCAAGAGGTAATGACTATATTTTGGGTATCAAGTTGTCAATCAAATAGTAGATGGCATATTCCTCTGAACCGTCAACCAGCCATGTGACTGGAACTCCTCAGACACCCCAAGTCATTGCCTTTTGCCCTGTTAATTTGTTATTCTGCACCTCTGGACATGGGACCCCTGTTGGAAATACTGCCCCTGCCCAGGATCCAGGTAAAAGAATGAGGGCTGTCCCTGACGTGGCAGAGGGGGCAGGACAGGCCGTCCTAGCAGAGGGGATGTATGAAATAGAATGCTGTGTTCAGGAGACTATAATTAGGATCTTTTGCTGGAGCATGAATTGTAAGGGTATGAATATAAAAAAAATGTGAGCATCAGTTGAAACAATGTAAGCGAAATTGAAATCTATAACATGCCCCACAAATCTTAACAGTCTCTACAATAACTTTTTGAGTAGTGTTGTTTTGTACAACCAAGTGATAAAATGTGTAGTTATTTTGTGAGCTGGAAAGAAATATTGAAAAAATGTTATTACTTTAAAGCCCAACTGTCTCAGAACCAGGAAATAGAGTTTCTCTTGAATTCATATTCTAAGAACTATTTATGAGAATTCTGAATTAGTTTTTTTCCTCTGGCCTATATTCACATTTGTAGATTATAATGGATTTAAAATCTACTAAATTATGGTAAATTCGTGGTTTAGTTTCTGTACTTTGAGTTATTTGGGTTGTTGGTTGCCCAGATCACCAATTATTTATTTAAACTATTTTGCATACATTATGTTACATATATGCAACTTTTTCATTATTTTCTTAGCCACTGTTGCATCACTTCTTACTTTCTGATACACTGTCATAGTAACTGTCCACTTTGCCCTTGTCTCTCTTTTCTTGAACCCATCTTTTTTTTTTTTTTTTTTTTAATACTGAAAGGCTAAGTAGTATCTTTGGATTTTCCTCATTCCAATTAACTTTAAAAGGATCTAAATGATTGGTGACCTGATAAAACTGGTAACAGATAAGATGTATAGCTTTTGGGAAAAGAAAGACAAAATAATCATTGTGTGTGAGCAGTTTAAATAGGTACTTAGAAAACCTAAGACAGGTAAGGTATTAGAACTATCAAGAGTTTGGCAGGGTAGCCAAATACAAAATCAGTTTATAAAATTCAACATTTTCTTTATTTGAAGAATAGCCAAGCAGAAAATGTAACGGAAAATGATCACATTTTAAAATGATTTTTGATCCTTGGTTACAAGCAATGTGATAAACTCCAAACAGTGGATCTGAGAACTGGGAGAAACATTAATTACCTGTGGACTTGGAAAGTTAAGACCATTTTGGAGATCTTTAAAGAAGACTTAATTCTAGGGCTGGAGTCATAGCTCAGTGGTAGAGTGCTTGCCTAGCATGTATGAGGTCCTGGGTTCGATTCTCAGCACTGCATATAAAACTAAAAAAAAAATTTTTTTTAAAGAAGGCTTAATTCTAAAAGTAGAATTAAAATGTATAACTTGCAAACCAGTAGAAGGAAAGAAATCAAAAGAAACTCAATTGATTCAATACAAAAGAAGATAAAGACAACAAAAAATAAAGGTTAATGAAATTCCAAAAAAGATAACATGACTAGTTCAAATATGATGCAATAAATGTAAATGGATTAAACTTATAAAATTCAGAGCTATTCAAATTGAGGGAAAAAGCCCCTCTATATCCCCTCCACCCTGCAATAAAACCCCACCAAAGTCCAGTCTTTAGTATTGTAAGAGCTCTTTAAAATATGATAACATGTGAAGTTTGAACTAAAGGGTTGAAAGATACATTCCATGTAACTATTTATCCAAAGAAATTTCTGAAACTACATTAACATAAGAGAAACTAGACTGGGATCAGGGTATAGCTCAGTGGTAGTACATGTGTTTAGCATATGCTACATCCTAGGTTTGATCCCCAGCCAAGAGAGGGGTAGGGGGAGAAAGAGAGAGAGGCAGGGGGTGGGGAGAGAAGGAGAACAAAACTAGACAAAAACCATTTTCACAGTTAAAAATCATGAGAAGTTATAATAATATTAAACCTATATGTTATGTCTTGGTCCATTTTCTGTTACTATAATAAAATAATAATGATTAAGAATAAAGACAGCAGACACAAAGAAACAATATTATAAAGAAAAGGGAGGAATAGAAATTTAAAAGAAAATAAAAGACCACTGTGAAAATATATATTGTCAATACATTTAAAAACAGATGAAATGGGCAACTACAAAACCATAGATAAATCAGTAAATAGATTCAGGAAGAAAAAATTGATTCAAAAAGAAGTAGAATGAATTGTAACCAATAAAGTAATTAAATCAATAATTAAAAATTATTAAAACATACAAAGTAAGTTTTACCAAAAATATCATTTGTTTTATAAAAACTATTTCAGAACAGTAAAATTAAAAAGAGAGAAGTCTCCCCAGTTCTTTTTGCAGAGTTAGTTTAATCTTTCTATGAATTGGATTAGACTATAGAAAAAAGGACACTATAGGACAGTCTCACTTATGAAAATAGATGCCAGGCTATTGAATAAAATAATTGCCCTGATTCTATCAATATATTAAGAAGAAAATAATATTCTGATCAATTTGAATTTATCCCAGCAATTATGAATGGTTTAGGGTGGAAAGTCTCTTGATGTAACTCATTACTTTTACTATCTGAAGGAGGAAAATCATGTAATAATTTTGATAATAAGGGGCATCTAATGATGACTAAAAGAATAGCCATTAATGATTAAAAGAAAAAAATCTTTTAAGGTATTAAAAATAAAAGGGAAGTTTCTTAAACAACTTAAGAGAAAGATTGGGGATATAGCTCAGTGATAGAGTACTTACCTAGCAAGCCTGAGGCCCTGAGTTCAATACCCAGTATTGCAAAAAAAAAAAGAGTTCTAAAGGGAAGACACTCCAATTTACAGAAAATTATACTTTAAAATCTATTTAATGTCAGAAATGTGGCAGAAATATACATAATCTCTACTTTTATTCAAATGTGTTGCATGGATTAACTAATTCAATAAAACACGTGAAAAAATATAATGAGTTGATGAAACTGTTGTTTGTAAGTAATAATGGCATCAACTTAGAAGATCCAAAAATCTACAGGCAATTACCCAAAGAATTAGTATCCAGAATATACAAAGAACTCTTACAAATCAATAAGTAAAAAAGCAACAACCCAGTAAAAAAGGATAAAGATTATAAAAAAGCAATCATGTAAATAATAACTTTGTGATAGCATGCTCTTTATCACCAGGAATCATGGAAACTTGAGACAACAATGAGACTTCATAGTATTCTACCAGATTGGCAAAAATGTTAAGATTTTGCAATGCTAATGATAATGAGGATTATGTGAGGAAATCAGAAAATCTCATAAATTGCTGGTGGGACTGTAAAATAGCATAGTTGTTTCAAAGAGAAATTTAAAAATATGGTAGTAAGATTGAAGCTGTCCATGTTCTACAATGAGCAATCTCTTTTCTAGGCAAAATTCCTAGGGAAATTTTTGTACATGTGCATACATTCAAGGCTATTCATTAGTGCACTGCTTATAATAGGAAAAAAAATCAAGAAGGCATTAGATTAATGAACTCTGGCATAATCAGAAAATAGAATCATAATTAAATGCATAAACAAGCATTGCTAAGAGCAGATTTCAAAAACAAGTTTAAGTAAAAATTTGTTAAGTGAAAAAACAAGTTTCAAAAGGAAGTTTACTATTAATATATATTGAAAAACAAAAATAAAATGAAATTAAAAAAACAGTAGTGCACATTGCATTAGGGGGTACCTCTCAAGCTCGAGAACAAAATGAACATAAAGCAACCAAGGTCAACTATAAACATTCATTGAATCCTGAGGATGGATATTTGATAGCTATATTAATCTTAGGGCTTTTCTGTATTGTTTGAAGTTTTACTAATTTTAAATTATATATAGAACAAATAAGTTTTTTATGTCAACCTAATTCTTTGCTGAAGCCTCTTCCTAAGGCAAACACAAACTCAGGGCCTTTTTCTTTCTTTTGTGGATCTGACCATTGACAGAGGAGGAAAATGGCTTTCCCCCAGTCCAGGGCCCTCTATGCAGCAGGAGTGTTGGACTCCCAATTTTATTTCTCAAACCAACTGTCTCCATCATTGCTCTCAGCTCTCAGTAGTTGAATTCAACAAGAGGATTAAGACTAAAACATCTTTCTGGAGGTGGTAAAAGGACTTTGAGAATAGCATAATTACAGCAATATGAAAATTTATATATGCATTGGACCAGAACAAAAAAAAAATGGGATAGTACAAAATACAAGTGGTGGTTTGGGAACTTCAGATCTTACCCACTGCCCTCCATTGTTTTGGGCTAGATGGGCACCCAAGAGCAGCCCGTAAGCTTTGTTTAGCTTCTTAGCTCCCTTGCAATGAATTGTGGTAGGCACTGAGCGAATATTTGGGTGTTTCAGCACTGGTGTTGGTGATATTATCTATAAAGAATACCTGTGGAGAACACCTGTGCAGAGATGAACAAAAGGACAGACAGAGGCCGGGTAGGGGTAGGCAGACAAGGTGGAGCCGAGGGGGAAGAAGCATCGAGGAGGAAGTGAAGAGGGAGAAGAAGTGTAGGTAGACATGAAGTGTCCACTCCTCCCTCCTGCCGAGTTTATTAACTCAAAAAAAGTTACAAACCACCATTACCATGACCACATCCTCATTAGTATTTCATTAAGCCCAAGTGCTAGCTAACGGAGATAAGGTCCCGGTTAGTACAAACACAGAGCCCCTTCTCTCCAAGGACATTGCTAAGGAAACCAGATAATGCACCTGCATAGTTATCTTAGTAGCTTCAAGGAGGGGAAACTTGCTGGGCATTCCTAGCCTGGAGAAACAGGGTAAACGTGTGAAGAATGTTGCTATGGCAACTGGGCATCCCGTGCTTTTGCACAGGAGTTTCCCAGTAGCCAGGTATATCCTAGCAGCCAGGCATTCTGTGTCTTTGCATAGAAACTTCCTAGTTACCAAGCATGTCACAATCACAAAGTTTGTCAGAGACCCCAATCCCAAACACAGAACTCCCACAATTACCCATCAATCTGTTTATTCAAACAATTATCCACCTTTGACTTTTTTGCTTTATTTTAATTTCTTTTGTGTGTGTGTGTGTGTGTGTGTGTGTGTGTTTGGTACTGGGGATGGAACCCAGGGCCCTGGGCATACTAAGCAAGTGCCCTCCCACTGAGCTACATCCCCAGTGGGAGGATCCCTCTTTGCCCTTTCATTCCAGCAGTATAAACACTGTGGAAACTGAGGCAGAAGTGAGGTGCCATGTTATAAGGATAATTATTTTCTTTTAAGGGGATTTAAAGAAAGTTACTGTCATCAAAGAAAAGGTGCCTGATTCTCTGGTGGGAGAGGGGATGTCATGTGTTCGGGGCAGGTGATCTCAAGGCCACCGGGCATGGGTTTCTCCCTTAATTACCCCTGCTCATCTGTGAGTTATTTGTGTTATCTGACCCACAGTTTCTGCAGCCTGGCTTCCCCTGACCGTGTCAAATGGTCAGAGTTCCCACAAGCCAAGAATGAGTGACTCATGGCTCAGACCCTTTTGGAAAAAAATCAGTACTTGTTATAAAAACAAACAATAAAAAACCCCAAACTATGGGTTAGGGGATCTAGTTATTTTCTCTTTACTTTGAAAAGGAAAAAGGAGGGCTGGGGATGTAGCTCAGTTGGTAGAGTGCTTGCCTTGAAGTGAACAAGGTCCTGGGTTCAATCCCCAGCACCCCCAAACAACAACAACAACAAACCCTCCCCAAACAAACAACAACAACAAAGGAAACAGGGAACCAGAAGTATCCCTCCACTCAGCTGTCTCTGAGCTGTCTCTGAGCTGTCTCTGAGCTGTGTCATCTTGGGGGTCTCAAATGCTTCAGGAAGGAATGGTGAGGAGCTGGTTATTTCCTCACCCTCGAGTCGGTGACAGGCTTCCATGCCTGAGTTAACCACAGGCTTACCACTGAATGTCAACCTGATTAAAATTAAAGTGTCATCAGATAAGAATAACAAGGTTGTGGGGGAGGGGGAAGAAATAACACTCTGCTCTTTCTCCGAAATCTGAAAGCAGTTTTCCCTCAAATCGTTGAAACCAATTTCTTGGGACAGAGTCATATTTTTAGTAGAAATATGCTAAATTGGTGAATCCCACCCACAGTCTTCTGCAAAGAGACAGTCTTCTGAGAAACTAGACCATATTGCTAAGGAGATTTTGAACTGGATATCAATGGGATTTCCCCTGAGATTTTAAAGAAAGACCCTGTAAGTCAGTATAATGTGGGGTAGAGACTGCAGACCAGAGAAGGGAAACAGAAAGAAGGAAAAAAAAATCTTAAAGACATGGGAAATGACAGGGACCCAGGGCAACGATGCCAACACTGCTCCTCAGAACTGTGGCCCAGGCGGACCGGTGTCAGACAGGGTGTGTCATGTTGACGTGTCAGTAGGCCACAACCACATGACCACACCCAAGATGCCCGTTCTCAGCCACACTTGCGCTCTGCCTGCTTCTGAGATGGTGCCTCCTGTGTTCCCTTTCCTTCCCGCCATCAAGAATTCACACTCCATTTTAAGCAAGATCCAGGTTGTTCACACTACACATTTTGATAGGTTCAAACCCTTTCACGGAGAGTGACATGGAAGCATAGCCATAGATTATGGTACAGGGGAAGCACTGATTTGGGCTCCAAGTCCTGGGTGTTTCATATGCTGCCCTGATTTGCTGGTCTACTGTGGTTTTGCTTGCGATGGGTTCAATATAGACCAATGGCACTTGTGCGTACTCCACAAACCCCAGGTATTGACACTCCATAAGGAAGCGAAGCATAACCAATTTCAGGTGTGGGTAGATGGATGCAGTTGAGCTGGGAGAAGATTATGCTAAGACCACAGGTTAAATGGAATCAAGAGCCCTTTCTTGTTCTCCAAGGACTGGCCTCAGAAAACCAAAATCATCCAAAAGGCATTTACTGAGGGGTCTATGTATTTAGAGTGGGCTGGTGGAAATTCTACCTGCTGCTCTGTCCTGCTCCCCATGTCTTGCAGAAAGGAAGCTCAGCCTTCCCCTTCCCCAGAGTTTTCTTTAAAGTGTTGGCTCTAAAATATTTCTACCTTGCATAAGTTCTTACTTAACACACAAAATCTAGGTCTCTGACGGTTTTAGTCAGTAGGTGCTATTTTTCTAACAGACACAGTGTGTGACTGCAGACTGCTCCTGTATTATACTTTGGATCTGGAATGTTCCTCAAAAGTCTTACCTGTTGAAGGCTTGGGTCCTGAGATGGTGGTGCTATCAGGAGGTAGTGGAAACTTTAAGACATGGGGCTTAGTTTCAGGAAACAGGTCACTGGAGATATGACCGAGGTGTGTTGTCCTCGGTCCCTTCCTCTCCCCGCTTCCCACCTCTCTCTGTCTTCTTTCTTGCTGCCATGAGATAGGCAGTTTTGCCCTCCCACATGCTCTCTGCCATGATGTTCTGCTTTGTTAAAGGCCCAAAGTGAAAGGGTCAAATGATCATAGACTGCAAGTTCTAGCATTGTGAGCCAAAATAAATCTTTTCTCTTCTAAGCTGATTTTCTCAGGTATTTTGTCATAGCAATGGAAGCTGACGATAACATACTGCAGTAAGCATTAACATTGGGCTTCTTCTGGAAGTGACCAAGGTGGCCACATCTTCCAAGTACATGGGAATTTAAGACACAGGACAAGAGCTGCTTTCCCACTGGGAAGCTAAATGTCTTCCTCAGTGTGGTGTTGAGATATTGCTTTTTACTCAGCAAGTATTTATTAAACCATAGAAAGTTAGGACTGCCAGGGGTCTTAAAGACACTTGATAGCCATCTTATCACTTGCCTGGAGAAAGTGCACACTTTGTCTAAGGCCTCTCAAGTTCTTGGGTGCATTATGTATTTTTCAGCATGGTGGTAACCGAGTGAAGAAACCTGGCCTAGATCACTTGTTGACCTGCTAGAAGGGACAGTCGGGCAGTGCATGAGTTCACTATCACACTGACAGCATCCTGTCCCAATCTCATACTCTGCACAGTACCCAGTGCAACCAGACCAGGAGCTGGATAAGCCAAAGGGAGATAAGAGGCTGAGAAGGGCAGGTGTGTCACCCAGGGGGGTCAGGTGTCTCAGCACCTGGGGAAAGCTCAGGCGCCAACCTTGCTCTGAAGCTTTTGAGAAACTGATAGTAACAATCGTATGAGCTGAGACTCAGCACGTGCTGCATGCCAAGCACTGTGTGGGGCATCCCCTCTCCCATCTTCACAGCCACCAAGGGATGAGGTGTTGCTAATGTTAGTGACAATTAACATTACTATTATTTAAGGTTATATTATGAATCACAATGAAAATATATCATAAGTAAAATATATTATGATAAAATTAATGCAGTTTGCATTACATTACATATCCCAGAAATGTATAGATATATAATGATTAATTAAGATATGTAAATTACTATGGTATAATAATTAAAATAATTGTTATTTTATGTTATATCTTATACTGTAGTGAAATATAATGAAATATATAAATATAAAATATGTGTAGTATAATAATCAACACTATTATATAAGAAAATATAAATATGCAGTAAGTAATTAAAATATATCATAAGCTACCATAGCATAACATCTGTATAATTACATGCAACGATAATTAGGCAAGGCATTCTTCTTTTCTTTGTTTTACAGACAAAGGAACCAAGGCACAGAGAGATTCAGTGACTTTCCCAGAGTCACACAGCCCAGCGATAGTGGAGGGAGCCAGGATTTGGACAGCTGTGCGCACTCTAATTCTCCCATTGTGGGCTGGCTGCACCCTGTTCCTGTGGCCACTGTGACCTCTGACCTTCTACTGCCACGTCTCTGTTCCGCAGCATGCGAATCCTGGGACTTGGGTGGTGATGGGTGAGGAGGAAGAGAGGTTGTTAATGTTAAGAAATTTTAATCCTGGGATCTCCAGGATTTGGGGCTTGGTTGGCTGCCAGGAGGAGGGAAAGGGAAGAAATGGGATTTTGCCCAGGATTCCCGGTGGATAGCATTCATTGAAAAAGGAAACGGAGGAGACAGGGAAGCCTGGGGCCATGATTCTGTACAAGTTTGAGCAGCTGGTGAGCATCCACGCAGAAAGGCTGAGGGCCTTTGGCATGTGAACTCTAAGTCCAGTGAGTCGTGTCTACTGGGCCACTTGGGCCCACACCCTAGTCACCTTAGGCAACCAACAGAAACTGAGCTGCACAAAGGCTAAGTACTGGCCCACCATCAGTCCCCACCTTGGTCGCTCATGACCCTTTGAGCTTGCCCCTTGGGCCTCTATCACATCTGCCTTCCATCACTCTCCACATGGAGCCCAGTGCTGTTTCTCTGAAGCATAAATCCTGCTGTCCCTTGCCTTGGCTCCTCTCCTGCTGCCATCTCACCCCTCTCGCATGGCAAGGCTCCATATCACTGCACATGCCCAGCCTCAACAGCCTCCACCTCCCGCCACATGCCTCAAATCTTCAGCTTTGTGCAAGTATGGCAGATCTTGGAACTCACTATGTCTTTTGTCTTTCCTTGGCCTTCCTCATTGTTCCAGTGAAACAGAACCATAAAGCTGCTCCTAACTTCATCATGTTTTTTGAGAAACTGCACACAAAGTCATCCTGGCCGTGCTCTGGTTTAGGATAAAGCTGATGACAAACAACATATTATACACAGGACTGAAAAGTTTTGCTGGAAGCTCTCCCCAAATAAGGGAAGAGAGAGTGCTCTGCCTTGAGACTAGAGAGCTCAGTGGCTTCAAGGTCTGTGAAATCAAGTTCCAGGTAAAATCAGCAGGCAAAAGCCAGGATGATCAAAGTTGCCTTTAGGTCCTTGACATATTATTTTTTCACCCCTGAGACACTCATGAGTTAGATGCAACAGGGATTTAGAAGTCTGATGTAATCTGTCAATCAGGAGCTGGGAAGTGGTACGCAGATGGGACCCTCTGGAGAGTGCCCCTTAACCCCAGTGAAAACTGAGTTCACAAAAAACTGAGTTGTTGCTCTCCAATTTGATAAGACCTGCTCTCCCATGGGGTTGCTTCCTCCGCTCTTCCTCTCTCTCTTTCAATAAACTCTGCTATCCTGTTACTGCCCCTTAAAATGGTAAACAGAGGGCTTGCCTAAGAAGCCCGTGCAATGAATGATGGCTTCATGGCTTGCTTCCTTCATGCAGGGTGGGAGCACGGCTGCAGTCAGATGATCCAGCTCCTTGCTTTCTCAGCAAGTGATTAGTGGCTCACAGCCTCAGTTTTCTCATCTGTTAAACAGGCATGGTCTTGATGGTCCCTGCCATCTAGAATTTTTGCAAGGATTCCATGAGATAATGGAGGCAGAGCATGAGGCTCAGACCTGGCTAGACCATGGAAGCCCTCAGTGGCTATGATCACATCCCATGAGGAGAGGGACAAAGCCAGAGCCTCTGCTAGTCCCCTGGCACTAGCTTTTGAAAATTGGGCCAGAGAAATGGAAGCTGATAAATTGGGAAAAGGAAAGTAAAAGTGATGATCTGGTGGGTGAGAGGCAGTGAAAACCAGAGTGAAGAAAACGACCCAGAGGTGAACATCAGGGCTGGTGAGCTGGCCCTGTGGGCTGCAGCTCCAGCTCAGGGCCAAGAGCGTCAGCAGGCTGTCTGAGGAAATTGCCCTTTTGTTCAAAAAATCCTTAAAAAAAAAAAATTTTTTTTTGTTTTGTTTTTGGTTTGTTTTGCTTTCCACTTAAAATAAGGAGCTTTCCCTTTACAAAGGTTCTTTTTGTTCTAAATCAGGCTCTGAACAGAGGTGTCACTACCACAAGTGCCGGAAGCAGATACCACACCGGTGCTCAGCTGGGTCGCAGCTCAGCCCGGTTTCCTCCTCCGGGGAAGCCGCCGACAGCTTGCCCACAGCTGGCACAGTGTCATGCAGCCTGTGCCCGTCCCCAGCCCCAAAACTCCCAGGAAACTCTCAGGGTGCCCGGGCAGGAAGATGCTGACGTCAACCTATGCTTTGGGGACTTCAAACAAGACTTTGAGAAATGAGTGCTTTGCCTTTTGCTGGGTAACCTGAGAAACAGAGCTCTCTCTGGGGAGATGAATGGATTCACTTCAAGGGGCTCATTTGATCAATACTTATATATAGCTATAAAGTATATTTATATATATAGCTAATAGTATATTTTTGTATTTATATGTTCCATATTATTTTTATATTTTATAAATATGTAAATGTATACTTTTATAAATATATATGTATAAATATATTTTTTAAAAGACATGATTTTTTTTTTTTTGCTTTAAAAAGCATCATACTTGGGGCGGGCTGGGGTTGTAGCTCAACGATAGAGCGCTTGCCTAGCACGTGTGAGGCCGTGGGTTTGATCCTCAACACCAATAAAAATAGATAAATAAAACAAAAGGGTATTTTTTAAAAATGCCTCATAGGGTCTGGAGATGTACCTCAATGGTTGAGTATTTGCCTAGCATTTATGAAGACCTGGGTTCATTCCCTAGCATCATAAACAAAAACCAAACCAGCCAAACAAAAAAGAACACCATCATAATAAAGTAAACTGAATCAACAAGGTCCCTCCCTCCCTGGGAAAGATCCTGTGTGGTTAGGATTTGGAAGGATTCATACAGACTTGGGCACATGGTTGTTGATTGGCACTGTCTATAAATAGTGCCTCTAAGATTCTTGGGGCTGAGGAAGCCATCAGTTTATTAAGGAAATTTAAATACTGCCACTTGAAATGTTTCTGAAAGGAATTCCCTCAGCAAAAGGAAACAGTCTATATTATGTCCTTTGTCTATATTATTTTTAATTCAAAATTACAGGTGTTGGAGTTTGGGTGGCTAATGATGACCAAGCAGCTCCCGCCCTCCTCTGTGTCCCACAGGCTGGTGTGAATGAGAGGCAGTCACCGTCCTCAGATGGCTTGCAGAAGTGAACAAGGGTTTGGTCTGCAAGTTCCACCAGCTTTCCTGAAATTCGAATCTCAGCACTTAGTGTGTGTCATCATGGTGGTGGTGTGTTTCTTTCCTGGTAGATGATGAGCTCCCAGGGGCCAGGGACTGGGTCTTACTCATCTCAATATCTCTAACCCTATCTCTTATGTAGTACTTGCTCAATAAATGTTTACAGAATGAATGAGTAAACTAAGGAGTGGACAAACAAATAAGCAGAAGTCCTGCCCCAAGCAATGGGCTGTCCCTAGTGGCCCTACTGCTTCCTCCTGCCATCTGTCTCATCACCCTGAATGTTGTCCCCACTGGTATAGCCATGCTCTCACTCCACACCTGGGAGGCACATACCTATCCTTGCCTTTGTTTTTCATTGCCGAGAGTATAGAAAGCAGCAGGCTTCTGAAGGAGGCATCTATTTTGGTCCCAAACAGAAAAGAGTGGGTGATTCCGTGGGCTGTGATGGCAATTCCTGAGCATGGTGTAGTGACTCATGCGGAGGGGTGTTCAGAATTTCCTCTGTTTTGCGGCCTGCTGGGGCAGCCGTGACTGTGAGGCTTTCTTTGAAGCATACTCAGATGCAAGGAAGACACCCCAAGCTGTCCTTTGAGGGTCAAAGGAGGACTGAACAGGGACAGAAGGATCCAGAAAACCCAGACTCCGCAGACCAGATGAAACCTGAGGAGTTCCTACAAGAGGCTGGGCACACCAGTAGATTGAGGAGCTGCCAATTATGACAATAGTGGCTGGGTTCTGGGGGCACAGACAACCTTGATTTCCACAGAGCCACAAAGAGGCAGCAAGACAGAACTGATTGCAAACTTTTTGTTTTTTATGTCAACTTTTTAAAAGCAAAATCCAGAAGTCTTTCCTAATTATCCAGGTAGCACATTCTCATCACTTATGACATTCATCAGTTTTGCTCTTTATAGTATGCATTATTTGATCAATATCTGATCTTTTCCAGATTGGTTTTCCCATTTTAAGCTCAGTTTCTGGGTCAGTAGAAGCAACACATGCTTCTGTTATGTCATAGCTTGCTACTCTGCGCACCAGCACGGGCTTCATATTGGAGCCTGTTTGACTCAGAATCTTGGGCGCCAGACCCATACCTCTCAAATCAGAATCTGCTTTATAAAAACATACCCAGGTGACTTGTAAATGCATTGAAGTTTGAGAAGTGCTGCTCTACTCTCAATGAATAGAAATAAAATCATGGAATTAGACCAACTGCAGGAATTATCATTTTGTTTCTTAAAGTGGGTAAGTTTCAATTTTAACTGCATCTTAAATCATTTAAGGAAGTTGAAACAAATGTTATTGTTACATCTTGTTCTCCCCAGAGAGATTGAGAGTCTGACTTTTCCACTCTTAATCAATCATGGACATCACTTTTTAGAACATCCCAGATGTGTAGCAGGTGCCTGGAACCATTGTCCCAAAGACATTTCCCATTGGGACTTGTGTTCTCTAATTAATGCAGACAAATTCCGGAGTAACCTTAAAATCAGCCAAAATAGACAAAAAAACTATCTGAGTAATGTTAGAGTAGAACATGGGTAAAATTCCCAGAGAATTTGGGGGAAAACAGTGAGTGACTTACTTGAAAACAAGTAAGTTCTGGGATTTGGTGGTGAGATGTGGACTCACTGGCAAATACTACTAGCCTTCCCTTGGTAGTCTTCCAGATGAGGATTGCTCAGCAGATGAGACATCTCCATGGTTAAATGATAAGCAGTTTGAAGACAAGGATTGCAACCTTTTCATCCCTGTAATTCTAGAGCGCTAATGCATAGACAAGGGGATATCATTGGTAATTAATGTGCAGGGGATATTGGGCTAGAATTTAAGAGGCGGGATTCTAGTGTAAGCTTTACTTGAACACACTTAGGCATGAAGGGCTTGTAGGTTTTTGAAGCCGTTCATTGAATTAAAGTCTCCCTTCTTTTTTACAGTGAGTGTCTACATATAAAGAGAGGAGGGACAGGTTTTCACCTATGCAAAACCTCTCCCAGGAGAAACAAGGGCATTGATTAAGGGCAAAAATTCCCTTAAAGAGCCAACAGCCAAAGACCTCATCAATAGTTAGTGGTTTTGCCTTAACACCTACACTGCAGGGATACGGAAGCAGTGGGTCATGCTGCCAGGCAGGGCAGTGCCTCTGAAGAGCTGGAAATAACCTACAAGAAGATACCAGGCTTTAGTCTGTTGACACTTGAAGATCTCTCAAGCCTGACCCTGCTGGGTATGTTTTTGCTTGGGAAAATTTTTTTTTCATTTCCAAAAGTACCCCCATTTGAAAATGCCTTTTAAACAGAGCTTCTTTTTCCTTTCCGAATTCTTGATAGAGTGATGGAACTGAAAGGGAGTTTCTCAAAAAGGTTTCATTGGTCAACCTTTTCCTTTTATGGGGAGAAATTTGTCAAAAGACATGACTTTCACATGTCTTGGGTCCTCCAACAATGTCTCTGGGAGGCGCCTTACTCTACTTTCTATTTCCTACAAAATTTGCTTTCCTCCTAATTCTATTCCCTGCTGATCTCAGGTGACCACTCCTATTTTGTAAAGGAATTCTCTGTTTATTTGTAAGGTTTCTACTCATGCTTGGGCATGAGGGAGCAGGAAATTAACTTGAATGGCCAGTGTACTGAGGGCTAGCCTGCTTTAATGGTGCCTGTTGCTATCATGGGAATGGTTTCCACAAGAGATTGCTCGGAAGTATCCATAATACCCTATCTCTAGCCAGAGAGAAAAGAAAAACTTGAAAAAATTTCATGTTTGAGACCAGTGGAATGGATTGGTAGAATGTACTAGCTATTCTTCATAAGCAACTCTCTGGACACGCCAGGGGAGTCAATTGTTTTGCACAGAATTGTAAAGTGAATTCTTTTCGATTCTCAGAGCTAAAATAGAGCATATGCATAGGTGATATGTCAAACTGCCTGTTTAAGACCCACTCTTTTAAAGAAAGTTACTGGCTATTTTTATGAGTTAGTTCCAAAATGCTTAGCAAAGGCCTACCTCTCTAAGATCTTTTGAAGATGAACAAGGTAACAGTCACAATAATACTTTGGGATCCAGAGAAATGGAAGGATTAAATGTGAAGGCTTAAACATCTTGTGTTTTAATGACCAAGTCGAAGGTAGGAAATTCTAGCGTGGGCAGCAGTCTTTACAAGAAAGGGAATCAGACTAATATATTACCTTGATAGATTCCCGCACTCTTTTTTTTTTGTCTAGGGGATGAAGATTTGATCACAGAATTCCTAGAATGAAAAAAAGATGATCAAGGGACACATAAGCCCTCAGAATTTCCACAATTCTGAGAAAGGTAGCTTCAATAACGTGCTGTGTTGACAACATCAGGAGAATTCTCTTTTTAACCACATCCCAGGACCCAGTAATATAGAGATTAAAAACACCTAAGTTGACTAATACATCCCCTATACCTCATCACAATTTTAAATGGTGGTTTGGAAATTTTCAGAATGAAAATCTGCCTTATGAATCAGCTAGAAATTGCATCTGTTGACAGACTGATTTCGTTAGAGAACTCTGACTCCTGGGGAATAAAAAAGACTTCCTTATCCTAAGACCGAGTTCCTCTGGGAGGAAAACGTTTGAGATGAGATTCTTTCTTTCTCTGGAGTGGTTCCTGTGCTGTTTCTTGATTCCAAAATCTCAATTCATTTAATTCTTTTATCATGGGTTCTCATTAGCCTCTTGGTTGGACTATTTTGAAGAGACCCGTGTCCCTTCTCCCTGTACCTGATCTTCCTCCAATCTATGCCAGAGTCATTTCTGACCCTGTTTGCAGTGAACCAAAAGAGCACAAGCCGGGAGGCTGGGTTTGGGCCCTGGCCTTCTCATGGCCTGTGTAATACTGAGTTTTGAGTTCTTCTTCATCTATGGGTTCATGACATCCACAATGCAAAGTAGTTATAAGGATTACAAATAAGATGCAAATGTCTGGCATGAAGAAGTCACTCTATAAGTGATAATTTCTTTTCTAAAAATTTGCTTACCAAGTGAAATTCAAAGGCTTTGATGTGCTCTCCAAGGCTTTGGATCACCCCTTTGACCCTATCCTACTTTTTCAGTCTTGATTCCCAGCATCCTATCATCCCCGCCCAATTCAGGAAACATGGTGGACCCCTTGCTGTTCCCTAGTGCTCTGCTGTGTCTTTGCTCACTTGTCCTTTCTATATGGAATCTGTTACTGAAGTTCACCAGTCCCTCAGGGTCCTGTTGGCACTCCACCTTCATGAAGGCCTACTTCCGGCCCATATTCCCTTAAGGCTCACTACGGCCACTCTTGGCCTTTCTTCTTCCAACAAGGTTTATCTCCTAAGGATCAGGGCCATGTCAAGTTCACTACATGAGTAAAATTTCTGCCTAGAGCACTGGAAAGGGCAGAAGAGGCATTAGGTAGACTAATGGAGAATCAAGTGAATGAAAAAGTCAGCCTGATACTCTGCCACCAAGACCATTCTGATCCCCAGCTAAATCACCAGGGACTGGTAATGACACAAGTTTACTTGAAATGTGTTTCCCAGAGGCAGGGCGCAATTGATTGTGAAGATTTTGTTTTTCAGAGTGTGATTGACCTGGCAAGGACCCTTTTGAGGGACGAATCACAAAAGGGTTAAAATCATAACCCTTTAATTCCAAAGTGGGAAAATTCCTACCCTGGGTCAGTATGTTGCCCAACACAACATAATCACTTCCCCAAAGCAAGCAAACACACTCCTTGTATGTAGCATCATTTTTCTCTTCTTAACACATCTTCTGGCAATCATTTAGGATTCTATTTCTAGAAGTTTAGGACACGAAATTATATACTTTCAAAATATATGTATACTTTCTTTTTTTTTTTTTTTAAATTTTTTTTTTAATATTTATTTTCTACTTTTCGGCGGATACAACATCTTTCTTTGTATGTGGTGCTGAGGATCGAACCCGGGCCGCACGCATGCCAGGCGAGCGCGCTACTGCTTGAGCCACATCCCCAGCCCTATGTATACTTTCTTATGTATCTTTCTGAGTTAGCAAGGAAAAATGTTATCAGAATTTTCACATTCAATTAGAAAGGGTGGTTTGAGCAATAAGTTGGTGGATTTTTAGTTCTCTAAAAAACTGAAAAAAACTAGGATGAGGAAGTTGAAAATTTTCACATATATATGCAGGCATATATACATATACACACACACACACACATATATATATATATATCGTATATATACAAATAGGAAAAAAGTAACGTATGTTTATATTTTCTAAAATTTCTACAAAATTTCACTTAAAAGAAGTTTCCTAGGTATTATTTCCTGAGGCAGTAAAAGCAAAGAAGCTAAATTTTTTTGAGTTCTTAAATTATTCCAGTGTTTCATTTATGAGTTACTGGTGTCTCAGGCAAATTAATCTGGATAAAGAGAGGTATAATAGCTTTTTTTTTTTTTTTTTTTTTTTTTGCAGGGGTCAGGGGTATTGGGTATTGAACTCAGGGGCACTAAACCCCTGAGCCAAAACCCCAGCCCTATTTTGTATTTTATTTAGAAACAGGGTCTCACTGAGTTATTTAGCACCTTGCTTTTGCTGAGGCTGGCTTTGAACTCAACATCCTCCTGCCTCAGTCTCATGAGCCGCTGTTATTACACGTGTGTGCCACCAAGCCTGGCTCTAATATTTTTTTTTTTTTTTGGTTACCGGAGATTGAACCCAAGGCACTCAACCACTGAGCCACATCCCTAGCCCTTTTCTGTCTAACAGCCTTTTTTTTAAATTTTTATTTTTTTAGTTGTAGATGGACACAATATCTTTATTTCATCTATCTATTTTTTTAATGTGGTGTTGAGGGTTGAACCCAGTGCCTCAGACATGTGAGGCAAGCACCCTACCACTGAGCCACAACCCCAGCCCATTGCCTTTTAATATTATCTTACAGTGGGAAACTAAATTCATTGGAGAATAAAGAAAAATGTCCTGAGGAATTTGCTCATCAGTATCCTGTTAACATCCAAATATCATATCACTATTCTTCCCAGAACTGTCAAGAACTGTGAATGATTAGAGTCTCTTAGCATCCAAGCTTGCTTTATAAACCAGGGGCCACCGAGGTGTAAAATGAGGTCCCAGTGGGCTGTAGACAAGAGGTAGAAAGCAAGGTTCCCTCCCTTCTTATAACTTTCTACTTGGTGTCCCCTCTGGCTCAGTGGCTGGGGAGAGGTGACATCTACTAGCCTTTTCAAGATGCCCATGGCCTCTTACCTGTCATGCTGCCAGGTACCATGATGAATGTGAATAATCCCCACATCAGCAAGCTTGGTTCCATCTTCCTGGCACTTGGGACCAACTCGGACAGTAAAGAGGAAGTGATTCTCTCCAGTGGGTCGGGTTGCCTGTCAGCAGCTTTCTCACATGGTGCTGGGAGGGTGCCTGAGCAAAGACTCATTCCTCTCGACCTGTCATCTTTGCTGGTCCAGCCAGTCTCTATTACAGCCAGGAGTTGCTCTCTTTAAGTATCAGACTGGTGTGTTCAGCCAGGAAATTGTGCTACCACTCTGTTCTCTGATCTCAAATATAGAAAGTGGCTTTTTTTTTTTTTTGATGACAACAGAGTTTGTGGTAATTTTCAAACCAGGGTTTTTTTCAAGTTCAATTGCTGGGAGGTGTGGGCTGAGGTTGGTGAGAAGGATCAGGCTTCATTTATGAATCTTTCTTCAGCTTCACCTATAAAAGGAAAGGGAGATTCCCCTGCTGTTAAAGGAGGGGTGAGCAAGCACTTCTTGGCAGTGGTCTCATCTACTGTTTTGAAAACTAAGGCCCCCCCTAGCCCTTACTTTGCAGGCAGGGGCCCCAGGGGATGGAGGGGCAATCACAGGAGAGCAGGGAAAGGCAGCCTTCACCATAGACGGGCATTTCCTAAAGTAGTCCAACCCTGAGTCTTTTTCAAAAGTCTAGCAGGCATTGGGGCTGGATCTTCAATATTCAGATCATGGAAAAGTAAGCAGTGGACTAATACTCAGAATTAATGAATAACCTCCTATGGCATATAATGGGTACCAGCCATAATCATTTCAACGTGGTGTCCAGGGTTCTTCAAAGTATGTTGTGGTTTTATAAGATATTTTGCCTTCAGATTTGTCTTTCTCTTAAAGGATCCTACTAGAAGTGATCTTAGCTTCTAAACTTTGGATTTTTTTTTTTAATTTGATCTTGCTTATTTATCAGAGCTCTGTTGTAGTTTTCATGATATGGTTGACTGTTTTGTGACCTAGGAATCTGTTCCCCTTGCCTATCATCTAGTTACAGTAAAAGATAATTTCTAGAGTATTAGAAAGCCAGGAAAGAAGGCATTGATAAAAGGAAGACCACCTGGGAAACAAAGGAATTCATGGTTGCAAGAGGGATTATCTCTGCCCATAACATTCCCTCAGAGACAAGACTTGGCATGGGGAATATTGGCCAAATTGTATTATATTGTGTGCATGTACAAATATGTAACAAAAAATTCCATCATTATGTACAACTATAATGCACAAAAAATATAAAAAGATAAAAATAAAAAGAGACTTGGCAGTCAGAAAATGAACTGAGTGGTTTCCAAGATAAGTATCATAGTTTACAAGTTTAAAAAAAGTGAACTGTTTTCTTTCTGGGAATGGGGTGCTTATAAAAATGTGACAATATTCTCTTTTCAAAAGATTCCATGGGCTGGGATTGTGGCTCAGTGGCAGAGTGCTTGCCTCGCATGTATGAAGCACCGGATTCAATCCTCAGCTCCACATATAAATGAATAAATAGATAGATAGATAAAGGTATTGTGTCCATCTACAACTAAAAAATTAAAAAATAATAAGAAAAGATTCTAGACCAAGCATAATTTCATTACTAGGAGTATTTGCCACTGTGCAGGTGAATGTTTGGACTATAATTCCTATTATCTCCAGGGTCTGTCCCAGTTATTAAGATAAGAATTTTTGCTAGCAATAACTACTATCATGTAATTTTGAAAAAAATTACTAAAAATTGAAAAAATAACACAATTAACTTTCCACCTAGACTGTTTGAAAGTAGTTGCCAATATTTTGTTCCATCACTCCTAAATACTTCAACATGGGTTCCTACAAACAAGGATATTCTTCAGAATCAAGACAACACAACCATCAAAATCAGGAAATAGCACTGATGTGCTACTACATCACTCAGTTCTTGTAGTTAGGTTTCTCTAGTGTTTCAGCCATGTCCTTTGTTGCAAAAAGATTCAGTTCTGAATCACCAATTGCATATAGCTGGCATGCGTCTTTAACAATTTCTTTGTGTTTTCTTGACTCTTATGACCCTGACATTTTTAAGAATCATAGGCAAATTATTTTATAGGATATCCCAAAATTTGGGTTAGCTCTTTGTTTCTTCCTCACTGGATTCAGGTTAAGCCTCTCTGGCAGAGATAACACTAAATCCATGCTTGTCTTCTTGCATCCTTTTATCTCATCACCCATAATGTTCACTTTGACCACTTGATTATTTGGTGTGTTCTGGGTTTAAAATTACTCTTTTCTCCTTTGTAATAAACAAGCATTTTGTGAAATGATGTAAATATCCCATTATATGTCAGACTTTCACTTTGTTCGTATTTATTTATATCCACATGGATTCATGCTCTTCTATTTCATTCATTGGGTTATACTTAATTACTCTCACTTATTTTAATGCTCAATTTATCTCTTATTTGTCCTTTGGGAGTCAATTCAAGCTGGTTTCTCTTTCTTTTTGACATGTCCCTGTTATTCTTTGAGTGCTTCCTTGCTTTGGGTGCATGGAAAGATTTTTCAGGTCCATTTTGTGTGTTCTCTGTCCCAGCCCTGGGAGTCAGCCATTTTTCTTTTTCCAACATGTTCTGGTACCTTTCAAAGAACTCTTTTTGGAAACCAAGCTCTGGGCATTGGATGTGTTCATTACTATAGGGGCAGCAACCACTCCTGGACTCTCCCTGTGGCTGGGAATTTGTGTATGTCCAAACATGCACACAGACATTCACCTTTATGTCTATATTTACTTCTGTATTTATCTATAGAAGCTAAAATCCATGAATTCACACTGATACTTCCCAACACCCTCATTCCAATCTGACACCATAGGGTTGGATTTTTCAGTTTCTCCTTTTCTCCATGTATAACTCTCTTCCTTGACAGTTGGCTTCTGCTCTCCCTGGCATTTACTGCTATGCTCAATCCCTTTGTCTTCCCAATCTCATCTCTACACCAGCTCCTCTCCCACATGGGTTTCCTCTTATCCCTTCTCAGGTTTTGATTCCCTATGTTTGGTCAACTCCCAGACTCTGAAGGAATGGCCTCCTCACCTGGTCAGGGCCTGTTGCCCCTTGCCAGGCTAGCCACCTGCCCCCACATAGATGTCCTTCTGATCCTGTTTGGGTGCTGAATCCCTGTGTTGGGATGCCCCTGTTGAAAATGACCTCCTCAGCTGGTTTGGGCTCTGATTCCCTTACCTGACGGGCCTTATGCATTTATCCTGCTCACCCCACTTGGCTGTGCTAGCCCCTGTCTCTGTGGACTTCCTCTCACCCTCATCAGTTTCTGATGAACCCAGGAAGCTACTCCTTGTGGGGTACTGTCTTCACTCTGCATGGAGCCTGGCTGCACACTCTAGACCGTCTCCCCATGCAGACCCCTCCCTCCTACCCCTCTTCAGGCTGTTGACACCCTACTCTGAGTTACGTCCACCAGAATATCACAGAAGTCCCCTGGCTACATTCTGTTTGAAGTTTTAGGACTGAATTGTTCAGAAAAGGGGAGAGAAGGAAAGGCTAGTGACGACCATTCAGGAAGAATGCAGTGAAATGAAAAATGAGGCCAAAATTAAAAATCCAGACAGGCTCAGAGAATCAGCACACATGTTCATTGTAATGAAGAAGTCAACCAACCTGTATGTATGGCCAACAGCTTCTCATGTGTTTTAAATACTTTTTTTACTCTAGTAGGTTTTAGGGATGAGTATTTCTTATTGGAAAGTAATGATCAACTAATATTTTCACTAATACCTTTACTTTTTTAAAAAATCAGTTTCTTTTTCTTCTATTAAGTAAAATTAAATTCAATGCTTTTTATATTAAAATGTTTTTGAGGATCAAAGAAATATGAATCAGCACTTGTAAGTTATACTTTAATTAAATCACAAAAATTAACCACACATATTAATTCATTGCTATATAAAATAATCAAGATGAAACACAGTCTTTTTGCTTTTCGTCAGAATCTTCGTAAATCCCTCCTCATAATAAATAGTCAAGTTACTTTCTTAATAACCAAGTAATAAAATATTAGCTAACTAGATTAAATATATTTAATTTTACATTTTTTATTTTAAAAATGACATACAAACCATTAAAATGAAAATAGTGATTTTGAGGGTATTTTGAATCATATAATTAATTTTTGTGGGTAATTTTTGCTGAGTTAGAACCTCAAATCAGAAGCCACAGTAGACAATCTTGACTTCCTATCCTACAAGGGTATATAGAGGAAAAAAGAAAAACACAAAATTTGCATACTGCTCAAGAAAAATTATCAGTTGATTTACTTTGAAATACCCATTTCTCAATTTTTAAAAAATTACACATTGAATTTTTAAATTTTCATTTTGAAGTAACAGGACTTGTTGCTTGATAAAGAGAGTCCCAGTTGGAAAACCATGTGAAATTTCTTTAGCCACAGAGCCAAGTCAACTATGATTGGATGATATAAATGTTGGGTGTTCATTAAACAGTAATTTTACAAGCAGATGATGAAATTGAAAGTCAATTTACACAATATGGACCAGAGACCAAAAAATAGACAACCACAATACATTATTTAGTGTGATGTAGGCTGCCAGCAGTCCAGAAAAATTGTCCTTTCTCTCTTATTGAACACATGAACAGGATTCATTTCATGGCATCCCACAGCTAAGTGGATTCTTGAAATGGAATTCTTGCCAAGTAACATTAGTGGAAGTGGTGTTTAGCACATCTGTGGAAGTTTAAGTAAGCAAGAAAGACCCAGCTCTACTAGTAAAATATCAGAAAAAATATCCTTAAGTATTATACTGCCTGTAATCATAGAATACTAAATTAATCTTAATGAAAATATTTGTTTAAATCACAAGGCTCCCACAGTTTTTCAAAATAAAAGAGGACCAGCTCCTGGAGCTGAGATGGACTGTTGCAAAACAAATAATCTAGTTGACTTTTAAAGTTTGCACTGTAGTTGAACTCAGTTCTAGTTTATTGACCTTAGGTTTTTTTTGATGCTTCACTGTACTATGCCAAGACCTAAGAGGGAGAGAGAAGAGGAAAAGAAAACAGATCCATTTTGCCATATATTGTACATCATCTCATACTGAAACTACATATCCAGTGGTCACTCAGTATCCGTGGGGGTTTTGTTCCTGAACTCCATGTGGGCACCAAAATCTGCAGGTGCTTAAGTCCCTTATGTAAAATGACATGGCTTCTGCATGTAACTTATGCATATGCTTCCCTACACGTTAAGTCATCTACAAATGACTTATACTACCTAATAATTGGCAAATGCTATGTAAATAGGTGTTGTGCTTCATTGTTTAGGGAATGGAGATAAGCAAAAACAAAAAAACAAACAAACAAAAAACTATGTTTAGGCCAGACACAATTTTTTTCCAAGTATCTTTGATCCACGATTGATTGAATTCATGGATACAGAGTCCACAATATAGAGGATTGACTTTGTATCAGAACTGCTGCCCTCAGCAAGTTTGCGACTGAAATGGGAAGATACTTGGATGGTATTGCTCCTTCCAACAGGCCTCTTGTCATCCTTTCTACTCTATCATAGCACTTGCCACACTGTCTTGTAATACACTATTCAAGTACTTCTTTTTTTCCTTGCTTATAATCTTTTGAGGGGGTATTTAGAACTTCTTTGAGAATATGATGAAATCTTTGGTTTCTTCTCTTTGAAGAAACATGCACATAAACATGTACATAGTCTATAGAAAGTTTCAGAAGTGTCATGGGCACTCTGAACTTTGAGAGTCCCAGGATCTCAGGCTAAAGGTGCCAAATTGTTGGCTTCTAGAGGACAAGCCTATGCTGAATCTATCACCTAACACAGTGAATAACACATGGGGAAGTCTAACACCATGCGTTAAAAAGCATGCACATAAAAATATAACTAGAATATATTTCAGCAATTTCAATTTTTTTTGTGAGCAGATATAAAAGTTTTATTTCAAACCTAGTTGAAGGAAGCAATTTCCAATAAATTCACTTCAAAGATTTTTTTCCTAGTAGAGATTTTTCAGGAAGAAATGATATCTAGATAACATTGATAGATTAGTTTAAAAAAGAAACATTTGGTTAAAGCTAACTAAGTCCCTCACAGGACAGATGGTCAACAGCGCAAGGTGAGTCTCAGTTTATCAGGAAATTGCTCAATTCAGTTAACAGAAATGCTTGGTACTTCCCAGAAGAAACAGCTCATCACATCAGATACCAAATTTCTGACCTAGACTGACTTGTGTTGGGTTAGAGGTGAGTTTCTTTCTAACAGTAAAAGGTGGCCCTAAGGATCATGATAAGAAGAACAGTAGAATTTTAAGAAGGGAAAAGTTACTGAACTGATATCATTAGGAAAGACCTAAGTGCTGTTCTTGAAGGATGGATGTAGCCTTGGTAAGTGGATCTTGAGATAGCGAACGTGGTCTACAGTCAACCGGACGTAGAATTAGGTAGACAGCAGAAGCTAAGGCTAGAAATGTCAGTTTGATTCAGAGGTGAGTGGATCTGGAAGGATAGAGTAAGTTTGGGTTTTATCCACTGAAGATGTCTGAACAGAGTCAGACATAATCCAGGTGATGCCATAATTAGCCTGAGCTGGTGTGGTGTGCAGTGAGGCAGAGGAAATATGTAGGGAAGATAGAGACACAAAGATGATAAGATATTCTCCAGGCAAAAAATAAAAGCAGCCGAATGAGGTGATGCAAATCAGAATGACTTGGAGGCTTCCTGTTGGAATATCTTGCAAAGGCAAAATGTAGTTTTTAATACCTGAATGCGGGGACAAGAGGTGGAGAATGGAAGTTGTGAGCTTTGATGGAGGTAAGGTTCACTGACTTGAGTTAATCAAATGAATTGGTTAAATCCAGGTGCAGGAGGCTGACATTAGGTGAGTGGCAGAAAGGTAATACCTTCTATGGTTGTTCTCTCATCCCCACTTTATGGAAAAGTTCTCCCCCTACCACCAAGGGATTTTATTTGTATGTATGTTTTACATCCCTAGAAAAAGAATCCCAGGAATTTCCCTCCTGTGTGTTTTAGTCTTACTTCTTCGTGGCCCATTGAGGTTGTCAATGCAATGAACCAAACTGACAGGATGGGAGCAGATTATGCTGCCACTTTTCCAAGTCTTGGAGCTTCACCTCAAATCTGGGCTGCTCACTCCACACTTGTTTAACCTGTCTGCAAAGCTCATGACAATTTTCCCAGCTCTGTGATCATCAGTGATTTCAAATTCGCCAGCTTAACCATGCTTCATCATCCCAGTTAGAAACTGGGCAATGACGTTGGAGCATGGCCTGGTAATGACCTGGTGTTTGTCTCTGTTTTTAGCATTATGGATGCTCTTTGAGAGCATCAGCCAGAGTGTTCATGTGCACCCTTCTTGCAGCACAGAAAGAAGGTAGGAAAAGATGTGGAATGGCTCTTGCAGAAGGAAGCTCTGCTTCTGGAGTTTATCCAGACTATCCTTACCCTAAACTTTGATTTCTCAAACTTTCCCCGCGCCACACTACTAAAGAATTCACTTGCAACAGAAACACTTTCTGCCTATCAGGGTTAAGACAGGGGAGGGGAATGGAAAGAATAAGAAGGTAATGGCGAGGTGCTGAGAAATCAATTATATTCTTTCTTTTCCCTTCACTCATGCTCATGGCTTGTCTTTCAACAATGCCTGCTATCCCAAATTTCTGACCCTGAGAAAGGAAGATAAAAGAAATGGGTCCTGAAGGATTAAGTGCAGAAATCAAAACAGGAGGGAAAGGATGGGGTAAGGACGAAAGAAGCGAGCTCAGAGAACAACAGTGGGTTGTTCTCGTGATGGGCACCAGAGTTTGCTTTCTCTGTGAGCTAGAGATAGGAGGGCAGCACGTTTAGTCTGGGACTCCAGGATCTCTCTCTTTGCCTGACTGCTGCTGCTTCCTTGATGGTTTCATTGTTTATTAGCATCTTCACCAGGAACTCCAAGGCAAGAAAAAGCTGAAACTCAGATCAAAGAATTTCAATTCTGTCAAGTAGTCCATCAACAAATATTGACTGAACACCTGCAATTAAACAAAGCATTCTGCTGGGATCTGGGGAGAATTCCAAGAAACTTGAGTCCTGGTCCATGCTCCGAGGATGCTCAGAATCTACTCAAAGAGAAAAGGCTATGGGCCTTGAAAAGGGAATGAACCACTCATTTCTGCAGGGCAGCTCCTCTACCTGGTCAGGCTGCCCTGTGTTACCCAACTGGCACCACACGCAAGCAGCCGCACTCTCTCAGCTCACTCTCCTTTCTCTAGAAGAGCCATGTGCTGAGCTGTGTGGTTTCAGAGCCAAAATTGAGAGAGGAGAGAACCCTTTGGATAATAATGAAGTTTTGCTTTCTTGAAGGGTGGCAGTGAGATGACATAGGTGGTTGTAAAAAGTATATTGTTTACATATTTGATAACTCTTGTTAGGGTTTTTTAAGAGTTGGTTTTACCAGCTAATGGCGTTCCAAGCCTTTCTGTCCTTTATCTCTTAGATATGGACCTGAAATGTACCCATGATTTACTTTTTTCATAGTTCATGGGCTCTCAGTCGCATCATTTAATATTATTCAATGCAATAAACACTAATCGAGGAGGGAACCAGGTTCTCTTCTAGGGTCTGAAAGATGCAAAACCAAAGGGATTCTTGCTCTCAAAAAGCCAACAATGTAACAGAGGTGGTTGGGGAATAGAGAAAGAAAATCCTCCTATTAATTTCAAGTGCAACTGAAAATTTAGTGATACCAAGAGGAGCAAATAAAGAGGAGTAATGCAAGAGGACTTGTAGCATGTGGGCTTCTGATTCTTAGTTGCTGGGTGGCTGGACAATTGTCACCATGATTGCTACGTCCATTGTTGACAGGCTGTGAGAACATGTCATGTTCTCCCCAGTTAGCACTATACAAACAGTTTTCTTTCTCTCAAACTGTGTTGAGAGAACAGGGCTGCTAATTCTGTGAAATGTACAGGTGCATCCTGTTATTGTGGCACTGGGTTGAATTTCTCACTTTGTAATTTCCACCAGATTTTACTAGACAGGGCGCAGGGGTCCTGTGGAAAACCAAAATCCACTATGAATCAAATAACCCTCCTCCACTCAAATGTCTGGTTCCCAAGGAGGACTTGTGAATTGCTCCACCAGTAAAATACTAGGCAAGAACAGTTGGTTTTTATGAATCATAAACTGAATCCTCTGTCCCTAACAATTGAAAGTTGACTTTGCTATCATTTGGTAGCTATGGTACCTGTCAGATCCCTGTCCCCGCTTTCTACTTGAGTACACCCTGTGTTTGCTACATGAATATCAGCCACATCTCCCTCACCTCTTCTGTCGGATTCTCCATCAGGGATGGATAATAATGAAGTTTATTTCTTAAGCCAGCACTGATCAATTACTAATGGCTACTTGATGAAGATTCTGAGGCTCTGTATCAGCTTAGTGGACTGTGGTATTCAGAGGGAGGTGAAATCGTATTTGTGTCACTTAGCTTTCAAACCAGCTTTGCTGACTCAAATGAACCTTCTTATTTTCCTTCATTCTGTATTTCTTCCATTCTTTTTCTAAAACTTAAGAGTCTTAGGAGTGTTTGTAATAACTTTGACATTAAGCCCAATTTCCTAAACCTGCTATTTAAGATTCTTCATGATCTTCCCTAGTCTTCCTTTTTCTCCTTCTTGCTGTCTTTGCTACAAAACAAAATTAAACTCTTCATTACTCCCCCTACATAGGCTCCTCCTCTTTTTGTGTGTCTGTGGAATCCACAAACCCACAGTTCAATCTCTCTTAAGGTCCTACTCAAAGTCTACCTCCTGAAAAAGGTCTCATCTTCCATCTGAAGGCACTCTTCTCTGAGCTGTTCCCTTATCCACATCTCATAAATGTTGAAAACAATCACTATTGTGGGTAAAGCACTTGCTATGTGGCAGGTACCATGCCCAGCTGATCAGGTGTGTGATCTCGCTGACTTCTCATAGAAGTCCCATGAGGAAGATGTGCTATCACAATTTCCACTTTACAAATGAAGATTCTGAATCTCCTGGTGGTTATCAGTGCCCATACTCATGAAATTCAGTAGTGTCATGTCTAAGTGCCCAGGTCTATTGAACCCTTAAACATGCAACTATAGCCTTAATCTCGTGGCATCTGCCAATTTATGACCTCATTGTAGATCTCTGGAGACACATCTGATCTCTCCAACTAGACTTGATGTGTCTTTTTAAAAAAAATAGTGTTTCTAAGTCATCTTTTTATTCCTAGTGCTGTTGCAGGGTCCAGACCATGATAGATACTCAGTAAGTAGCCTTTGAATAAATGATTGTATGAATAAATTTCAGGAGCTCTGGTGTGGGGAGACATGAGGAAGCAGGAATCGGCTTTAATGGTTTCTACTTTACAGTGAAGTGTCATATGTGACTTTAGAGTCCACAATTGGGTTGTGTATTGCAAAGGATTTGACTGAAATCCCGAGTGTCAGTGGATAGGACAGCCAGAGGCTCAACTGTGAATCTAAGGAATCATTGGCCTGCTGAGGAAAAGTCTTGATTTCGATAGCACAATGGGTTCTCTTTAACTCTTTAACTCTGGACCCTCCTCCCCTTCAGAGCAGACGGATCTCCAGAAACAGAGCTGAGCAGCCATGTCTCCTGAACATGTAGGACAGGGAGGTGGGTGATACGGCAGCTTGACATTAAACAGGAAAAGAGGAGGAGGCCATGTTGGGGGTGTAATGAAGCAGAATTTTGTTTTTTAGCAAAGACAGCAAAAAAGAAGAAAAAGAAAGACAATGTTAAAGGGAGAGGCTAGGGCAGATGATGAAGAATCTTAAATATCAGGCTTAGGAATTTGGGCTTAATGTCAACCGCTTGGCTATTCTGAGCAACTTTGATCCCCCATAAAAACTCAGTTTCCTCCCTTGTTTTTTCCATGTCTAATGTCAGAGCTTGAGAAAACAAATAAAACGGTCACTTTCTGGGTAGTGAGGACAGAGAATGGTCTCATAAAACGGGGGTAAGGTTTTTTTTTCACATGACACCTGAAGTGTTAACAGAACAAGGGACCAACCTCCTATCAGAAGGTTGAAGAATCCAGAAGTGACATTAGCAGGTAGTTCAATTCATGGAATCCAAATATCTGTTTCATCAGCCCTGGCCAGATGGGGTATTAACAATACCTAGGATTGATGAAATTCATTTTTTTTCTGAGAAGTCGAAAACTTTTTGGTTGAGTTACTTTGTTTTTTCATGCCCCAACCCACTATGAAATGTTCTGTTTCTTGCTTGATAGATGAAGAGATTGAGTTTTGTTGAGCCTATGCTATTTTCATCCATGGTAGAGACAGGGCAAATTTCTAACTGTCTCATCTAAGTGTCTCTTTTTTTTTTTTAGGAAAACAAAAACAAAACCTCTCTCTCTCCCATCATGACCCTCCTTTCCCCACATTGGTTATAGGTCTGCTTGTACCTACAGGTCCTCGTTTTTCTGCTGAGCTCTCTGGTGCCCGGTGATCTCTACTGTTTATTTAGTGCCTACTATGTGCCAGGCACACAATAAGCACCATCATTATAGTGAGAACAAATCAGACAAAATCCTTGCTGTTATTAGGGCACTTCAGTGGGGTAAGGCATACAGACAATAAGCAAATAAACAAAAATACAGTGTAATATTCCACCATAATAAGTGTTACAAAGAAAAGTAATGCAGGTAAATAAAGCTTGCCAGGGATGGAATGGAAAGAATGCCCTTTTAGGTGGAGAAGTCTGAAAAAGCCTCTCTGAGAGGATGACATTGGGTGGAGACCTGGAAGAAATGAAGGAGCAAACCAAGTCACTATTTGGGGGATGAGCTCCTCTGAGCCAGGAGTGCCACTGATGTCCCATGAACAGCAAGCAGACTGGTTTGACTAGATGAGCCTGGGGCACAGGGAAGAGATAGATGCAGGTTGGGAAAGGAGGCAGAGGCTGGATCATTGAAGCATTTTTGTTAGCTCAGAGGTTTGGGATTTTATTCTGCGTTGGTGGGAAGCTACTGGAGCAGAGAAGTAAAGTGCTCAGGTTACACCACTTGTCCAGTGAGTCAACAGTGGCACAGCCTGAGGCCACAGCAGGAAAGATGGTGAGCAGCAGCCACTTGGGGGCATTTTAAGTAGATCCCACAGAACTTGCTTCATGGGCACATGTGGGGAGTGGCATGAGGAAAATAGAATAATCAAATCCCACTCAAATGTTTGACTTGACTCCTCAGCCAAGGATGTTGCTGGTTACTGAGATGGAGATGAATAGCATCTGGTTCCGGATTATGAGGAGAAGGTGGAACAAAGAGCCCTGTTCTGGCCATGGTAGTTGGCATCTAAGTGGAGATATTGTGAAGGTACTCAATCACAATATTTAAAAGTTGTGCTCAAAAAAAAAAAAAAAAGAAAGAAGAAAGAAAGAAAGCAGAGAAAATAAGCAGGAACTGAAAGATGTTATGAGAGACTAGTGAGGTTTTTTTTAAAAATAAACTATTTTTAGAGCAGTTTAGGTGCACAGAACACTTGAGCAGAAGGTACAAAGATTTCCCATATATCTCTTGCTTCCACACGTGCTCAGCCTCCTCCATGAGTGGCACATTTATTATAATTGATGAACTAACACTGACACATAATTATGTTTCTTAAAGTTGCAAATGTTGGTAGGAAAGATTTGTGGTGAGAAGGAGCATTGCCACATACTAGATACATCTGGGGAATGCTGGGTCATTGTCATGTGGCTGATTCTTAGAATTCCCTGGGGAACCTTGACAGCACTTTTATGTCAAGGATCAGCACCTGGAGTTTCAGATTCAGTCTATTCAGTCTATGTGGCTTGCGGCATCAGCAGGTTTTGAAAGACTCTCAGATAATTTTAAATAGTAGTCTTGGTTGACTACTTTCATGGCTTGAAAGGTAACTGAGGTTTGAGATTAAGAGTGTGAGAGGAGAAGCATATGGTTTTAATTTTTCAGGATAATCATCTCAAAAATTAAATAAACCATCTCAAAGACTGTCTTAAAGAAATGTAGTTGGACTTGACAGAAAGCCACTCCAAGGAGAGAGAAAGGGCATATTTATGGAAATATACAGCAGAGTCCAAGGAAAGCTAAAGACCTGGGTCTCAAGTCATGGGCCAAGGGAGTCTGGGGGACTTTGCAGGAAAGTATAGGTTGTTGATTTAATGAACCAACATTAGGTGACTCTGCCCATGACTCTCAGCCTTTTTCTCAGTTCACATTTTCAATGAACAGGTATCTGGCCATCGACAACCAATGAACTGAATTTCCATTCCTGACAGTCACCTGTGCCAGGGGCCTCGCTCACACATACATTGTGGCTATAGGAATCCAGTATATGTTTTGGGGGTGCAGTTCTCAAAGACAGTGAGTCTGGGTTGAGCAGGCATGCAAAAGAGAATAAGACTAACCTAAAAACGTAAAACGAAGAACATGGATTAAAAGAATGAAGTGATTAGAATATGTAGCACTACCAATAACTCTTCATTCTGCATACAGTGAAAAATTTTACAGCAATTTCATAATCTCAAGTGTCTTTAAGTGCGCTTCTTTAAAAATGCCTTCCTGGCAGTCACTTATTTTAAACAGAGAAAATTCAAACTCATTGGAAGAATTAAAACTACTACAAAATTAATAGATGAATACATACATCAAAACCCCATCAGCCATCACGGTTTAGATGGTTTCTGTCTGGCATTACTTGTTCCCCTGTTTGTTTACACACACTTCTTCATTCCAGGCCCACCATCATGAGATATAGGGACCTTATGCTTTTGAAGAAATGAGACATTCACACACATAACCTGCTAAGCACTGTGGCAATGATGTCAAGGACGTTTATAAGAAAATAAGGGAAACTGATCCAATCCCACTTGGTGAAGAGCAAAAGCAAGTCACAGGACTGGAATTTACTATTCAGTTAAAGTTTATTGGGATAAATTAAAGTTGCTTAGCTCTTTGGATGATGAAGTGGGAAGCAGAGGGTCAAGAATGAAGCTGGCATCATCCATTTTCTTGTAAACTTTTCTATGAAATGCTGTAGGTCTTAATAAAGACTATGTCCAGGGGCCAGGGTTTTGGCTCAGTAGTATGGCACTTACTTAGCATGTGTGAGGCACTGGGTTCAATCCCCGGAATAAAAAAAGAATGAATAAATAAATAAATAGGAATTATGTTCATCTACAACTAAAAAATATTTAAAAATAAAAAAAGACCATTTCCAGTAAATGCCTTTGATACGAGTGCCTTCTGATTGATAATGATGGTGATGACCAGGCCAGTATCACCCTGGATGTCCTGTCCCATCTTTAGGCCAATGCTAAGCCTTCCTACATGGTGTTGTATGCCAATTACTTAATCTAGATAGTTTCAAATATTTTTAAGCAAAAAATCTTCCCTCCTCTTTTTCTATCATGGCTGGTTCACTGGATGAAGAATGCAGAAACAGCTGCATGAAGATCAACTGATAAGCACTTAAAATTAGAATATAGCACTGAGAGGGAAAGTCCAATTTGAAAAAGCAGGCTTGTCAGGACAGGAGAAGGTATACAACAGCATGTCAAGAAGACTTACATGTGCATGAAAACTTATCACCCTAAGAATAGTAGCAGTCACAAAATACTTGGCTGAAAGATCAAAACCATGTTCTTAACATAATCCATTCTGGATGAAGAAATATCTTTTGGAAATTTCATTACTAAAAATGTTTAATGAGCTAAATAGTGCAATCCTCTATCGACATTTATCCTTTGAAGTTTTATTCTCAGACTTTAGACTGCATCAGAATCATCAAGAGAGCTAATTAAGGGGCTGGGATGTGGCTCAAGCGGTAGCGCGCTCGCCTGGCATGCGTGCGGCCCGGGTTCGATCCTCAGCACCACATACAAACAAAGATGTTGTGTCCGCCAAATACTAAAAAATAAATATTAAAAAAATTCTCTCTCTCTCTACCTCTATCTCTCTCACTCTCTCTTTAAAAAAAAAAAAAAAAAAAAAAAAAGAGAGCTAATTAAAACACTAATGAATAGGCTCCATCCCCATGGTCTCTGGTTCCCTAGGTCTGACATTTGTTAGACCAGAGAATTGGCACTTCTAATGAGTTCTTGGGTAATGTTGATGAGGCTGCTTAGTCTAAAGAACCACACTGTGAGAACATTTGCTCTATGTAATTGTAACTGAGAAGCCAAAACTGGGTGAAGGGTAAAGTATCAGAAATTTAGGGAAGATTGGCCATCTGTTGTCTAAGAACTTCTGTAATGTACATTCTAAGAATTTTTTTTTATAACCACGAAAAGTCTAGAAGTTGTCAGATGCATACATTTACTTTTAGAAAAGAATACTGCAAACACTCACGCAAAGGCAGGGAAATTAGGGGGCAGAAGACTTGGAGAGGAAAGATGTTATGAGGAAGCTGGGAAGCAAATACATTTAATTTCTGATGGTGTATTTCTAAGCAATGATGCCAGTGAGAAGAAAAACAGGATTGAATGGGGAATTCTAGAGAACTGGGACTTCAGAAGTCTAAGATACAAGAAGAAAACCCAACAAGTGTGATTATAAGATGCAGCATGGGTCTGTAGAATTGTAGAATAATGCTAACGTCCACATTGAGCTGATTTGAAAGAAACAAGAGAAGCACAATCAAAATAACATTGTGATGAGTAGTTAATGGTAAGGAAAATACACGAGTCGAATACCTTCTTGCCTTGGTTTTTGTTTTTACCAAGCTGAACAATTCTTGTATTTTTTAGGGGAAGAGATGGTTAGATAGTATCTAACATCTCTTCATGAAATCAATTTCTCCTCAGGTACAGCAAGAACTAGAACTAGTAAATAAGATTTCAAATAGTGTCACAGATCTTTAATAAATTCTAGTTGTTTCTCTACCAATATAATATTGTCGTGTTGTCTATAGATGAGAATAATTGTTCTTAATTTCAAGATGTATGCCATTTATTTCCTTTTCTTGTCTTATTCCTTAGCCAGAATTTTTTAAAAAAATTAATAACAGTAACAAGAGTGGGCATCCTTGTTTAAGTCATGAATTTTGGTGAGAAAATTTTATCACTTCATCACTTAATGTAATGTTTTCTTACTTTTAGTAAGTTTTATTTATCATATTTAAGTTTTCTATTTATTAAGAAAACTTTTTGGCATTTTTAAAAAAATCCCTTGTATGCAAATGATATTTTTTCATTTTTCTTTCTTTTTTTCAGTACTGAGGATTGAACCCAGGAGTGTTTTACTACTGAGCTATATACTCAGACCTTTTTACTTTTTATGTTGAGTCAGGATCTTGCTAAGTTGCTGAGGCTGGCCTTAAACTTGTGATCCTCCTGCCTCAATATCCCTAGTCACTGGGAGTACAGGTTTGTACCACTGCGCCTGGCAAAGCTGATATTTTTAACATACCTATTATAACAATTTCCAAAATTCAGACCAAGATTGTGAATGAATCCAAAACTGCTCACTTGAACATCTAGACATGGGCTATGATAGATGTTGAAAGTATATCTAAGAGTTTTTAAAACAGCTGTTATGTAGGAGAGAAATTAACCTCATTCTAAAAAGCTCCCAAAACAGAAAGGCACAAGACAGAAATTGCAGCAATATAGATTTTAGTTCTACATAGGCATTTTCTAGAATTCACAACTTTCCAAGCACAGATGGCTTCTAGATAATGAGTTTCTAGCTGCTGGAAGTATTGGATCAAAATATTTACCTTCTCTTTCCTCTCACTGGGTTTTCCCTAAGGGGGGAAAAAAACATGCTTGGTGGGATGATGTTATAGTTTGGATCTAAAAATGTCCCCTAAAAACTCATGTTTTGAAAGCATGATCCCTGGTGCAACAAGGTTCAGAGGGGAGACTTTTAGGCAGTGATTAGTGTTCAGACATCAGGAAATGGGTTAATCCACTGATGGCTGAATGGACTACTGGGTGGTAGGATTACATGATTCTGTAATTCTCTTTCAGTTCCTTGTTCTCTTACACTCTGGGAAGCATGCAGGCGCGAAGACGAGTCACTTCATGGCTTCTGACAGGAATACAGCCCCAATCGGGGCGTGTAAAGGGTGTTTCAGATTTGCTTCCTTTTCTGGAATAATGTTCTATTTCAAACAAACAAAATGTCTTCCTTTGGAGCAGGGAAAACCAACACTCCCAGAAGAAGCAAACAAACTAAAAATTCTGACTTTTGGTTTTTTCGTAATGGAAAGAAATGGTATTTAGTTTTGCTCAAGGGAGAAGTCGTAAGCAAAGAGGAAATGACTGAAATGAAGGAAGGAAAGAAAGGGAGAAAAAATACCAGTGGAGGAGGGGACATCAAGAAATTCAGTAGCATTTCTTGTTCTGTTTCTGTGAAGGTCACAGTTATAGATGTCTTGATAAGGACATCCTCTCTCTGCAAGGTCTTCTGCAGGATGGGGTAGATAGAGTTGGTGCTATGAGTCTCAAAGCTGCTGTCTTACCTTGAAATGCCCTGGCAAGTGGAGGTGGGGGAAACAGAGCGAAGTCTTTTCATTTTCCCAGAGGTCATCTTTATCATTTCCCTAATCACACATTTATCTGGACTCCTCTCTTTTGTCTGTCTTGGTTCTCGAACTCCCTGGCAGGGAACCACCTTCTGGTTTTAAGACTGTGTGTCTTGAACTATGAGAGCAGACTGCAGGGAATAATTATTTGAAATTATTAGACTGAAAAAAAGAACTAAAATCGTATCCCACATTCCAGTGAGATCATTAAAAAAAATCTTAAATAGGGCAAGAATCCACAGTTGAATTTATAATTAAAGAGATGAGAAATAACTGACAATTTTATGGAAACTTTTTTATAGAAAACAATTTTTGTAGGGAAGAGTGGCCCACACCTGTAATCCCAGCTACTTGGATGGCTAAATCAGGGTAATCTCAAGTTTGAGGCCAGCCTGAGCAAATTAGCAAAACCCTGTCTCACAATAAAAAATTTTAAAAGGGATAGGGATGTAATATAGGCAGAATACACTTGGGTTCAATCCCTAGTGTCACAAAGCATCAAAACAAACAAATAAACAACATAAAAGCATCATATTTTAGTATGAGATTATAAATAGTATGCATGGAATCAGTTCACAAAATCTTAAAGCCTGAAACTAAATTAGCTTCTGTAATGAAAATTAAGAGTGGAATATAAGTCCCCAAAGAGGCAAAATTAGAAATGATTGCCATGAATGAATGTCAGAAAATCTTAGAATGAATGTTCAATGGACATAATGTGTGTGTTAGAGGGGAATGGAAATGGAATGTGAATGTAATTTTTTTCAACTTAAGTCTGATGAATTTTGGGTAACCTGTTGAAAGAAAGAACATCTCTGCAGAGTTTCTGAAAGAGCCCAGAGGCATTCTGCTCAGCCGGTCCAACATGAGTTCTTCCTTGTTTTGTCACTGGATAACACAGAGGAGAGGGGATGGATCAGCTGTGGGTATCTTGGTTTTTGACTGGCCTCGCCTAATCCACCTAGGTTCAAAATGGCACTCTTCTGAACCCTATTCTTGTTTCCTGTTCCTTATAAGGGTAGAGCCTCGAAGTAGAAAGGGTCTTGGGGCATCTAGCTCATGATTCCCAAGGGTGATACCTGACACTTTGGTAGGTGTTCATCCATGTTGAGAAATGAGGCAAGTAATTAGTTACAAAAGATACACAGTGTTGCCAGTTTTGCAAATTATAGTAGACTACAGTTATTCTTTTCTCTTCATTCCAAATTATCTGGATGAGGCTATTCTTTTGACAAAAGGGAGGTAAAATTTCAGGGAGTAGTCATTCCTAAAAATATGCATGGGATATTTTTTTTGTCTATACCAGTGTGCTTTGGCAAATCTACTTCCATCCCTATTGATGCACTTGAGGTTCCTCCACCCACACTGACCCCTTTGTGTGTCTTGCCCCATTTACAAGCTTCCTCTCTATGTTTGGCTCAGAGTTGAGTCATCTATGTAGCACAAATTTACAACGACTGAGGATGCTGGAATCCTGGGAAGGTGGAGTGGGCACACCATCTTAAGAAGGCAATAGTAGGTAGTATAGACCATTTTTTCTTTTTTTAGCCCCAGAAACTGATGTGACTCCATTTTTTAAAATAAATAAATAACAGCAGCTTCTACCTCAAGGCCTGTCTTAAGGAAGCGGGCGTGACCCTTGTCCTTGGAAAAACACACACAGCCTTTCTAGGCACATACCCACCCTGCTGAGTAGTTTGTCTGCAAATAACTGGAGAGATCTGTGGTGCCAGGTGTCCCTGACTCAGTCAGGCCAGGAGAGGATCCATAGCAACCCCCTAGCAACCACCAATCAGCATGAGACAGGGAAAATACCTGGGCTGCCAGATGACCCCTCAGTAGTTTATGGTAGTTGATAACATGTTGGGAAACCATGTAGTTTAGCACGTACACCCCTTGTGGCTTAAACCAATCAGTTCAAAGGAATCCCCCTCTTGTACTAACCAATCACCCCTACCCAAGTTGTTCCCGCCAATGAATGTGCTAATCAATGTTAAGAGTTGTTGTTTGATTTTCCCGCAGTATGGTATGATTTGCTGTGTGATGTTGTGATGCATAGAGTATCCCCCCAAAACCTATAAAATCTCCCTGAACAAAGGACCGGGACTCACTCCCTGGGACTGCTGCGTTGGAAACGGTTGTGAGTCCAGGCTCGAGCTTGCAATAAAGACTCTTGTGTGATTGCATAGGATTCGGCTCCTGGAGGTCTATTGGGGTCCCACGAATCTGGCATTACAAAACAATGTAAAGAGCCACTGCCAAAATGGTGCAAAGGTCAGAGCCCTCATCTCTCTCCTATTAGTTTCTAAATATTTCCAACATCTTTACCTTTGGAGTGTCTCTCTCTTTTTTTTTTTTCTACTTTTAAATCAATACTCTTGGTTTACAAATAAAATTTTTTTAAAAATAGTCTTTGTTAATCTTTCATCAAAGTTGTTTCATGCATGCATACCTTCATATGACTTTGTCTTGGAATGTCTCCCACAACTACTCCATTGTAAGGATTAAATAAACAGTTGTTCAGTGGATTAATTGGTGAATGATAATCAGAGTCTGATTATCACTGGAAGAAGAAACGGAAGGAGATCTGGGCTTGGAGCTGTCAGGGAAAAGCAAGAGCTAACATGGTAGAAGGTTTTGGAGGCTGCAGGCAGGTATTTGTTAGGAGTAGAAAGTAGGAAATGAAAGGGGAAATTCAAAGATCTCAAGGGTAAACTTCATGGGTTCCAAACATTCCAAATCACCATGGAAAAATCTTTTCTGCTTTGATCTTCTTTTCCACTTTATTTGCCTCCTTTTTTCTCTTCTCTGCTGTTTTTTCCTTCTTGAATTCATTTTTCTCCTTGTTAATATATTCCACTTAAGCCATAGACCAAACAAGAGCACATCCTAATACTCTTTAGACCTTTTCCCTCTTGATTTCAAAAATTTTGTTTTTGAATTGATAATACACATCCATTGTACAAAAACTCAAAAAGACAGATTTGGGATTGCAGGATTTAAATTGGGGTCAACATCTGTAAACAGAGAGGGAAAGACTCAGGATTGGGTAGGTGGAGAAGACGAATAGCCAAGCAGGTCTGACAAAGTCTTAGCAAGCCTCACAGAAATTTCTAGAGTGCATATGGCTCATCAAAGTTGTCCTGAAGTGGGCCAGCTCAGCTGGCCTTGTGTATCCCCACGCTGATCAGTGAGTCTGGACCACCTTCAGCAGGATATCGTCCTGGGTGAGCTAGCGCTTTACAACCAAGGCAAATCAGAAAAAGATGTCCACTGGAGTACCTGCTGGTGGCTTCCAGCAGCTGGGACGTGTCCTTCCTCGAAGGGCTGGCCAGGGCACCTCTGTGTTCACTTCCATCCCTTGTAGCACTAGTTGGATATACTTCTTCCAACAGGCCCTTCAGCTTTCTGTTGCACCCCTCTTCTGGGAAAACCTGTGAAGGGAAAGGCTACAACAAAGAACTACAACTCCCGCGGCCATAACTTGTCTCAGGGCTACGACTAGCACTCATGATCTTCCACCTGCACTCTTCGTTCTAGATTGCCCCGTGCTCTACCACCATCTCGGTGGCTTACCTGGTGGGGTTATCAGCCCTCGACCCTAGGGACTCTGTTTTCCTAGTCACCATGTCCTTCTTAGTGGTTATACTTATCCAGGAAGTACTCTGAATATGCCAGGGAGTGCCAGGAGATGCTCAAGTGGATGAACATGGTGGTACACAAATGTCTTCCTGCACTGACTGTAACAGCACCCTCTCTCCTCCTGCTGACCAGGATCACATACCCCTGCAAGATGATAATTACTCTCACTTCTTCCTGTTTGCTGGACATGAGGAGCTGAAAGTGCCTATGTAGTAGCCACCTGCCAATTCTTCTGCTTATGCTTAGACTTTCTTGTCTCTAGTCTTCCAATATTTTTCCTTTTAAATATCTAACCAGCCAGCCAAAGTCTTCTCAACAAATAGGAGTATCTTCTAACCTTAGGTTACATTTCCTGCTCATACAAAGTGGATAACCAAGAGCATCTTTGTACACTCTGCTCGTGTGAAGGGTTTTCTTTCCTTCTAATCCTTTGAGGTGACTCCTGAGAGAAGCTGTAATGCATCTGCTATTTTCAGCTTATTCCATATAATGAGCTTGCCTATCTACAGCAAGCTCAGGTGTCTTCTCCTCCTCTGAGTTGTATGTAAGGGATCCTTCACATGCCTAGAGGTGAGAGTTGAGTGACCCTGGTGCACCAGTCTCAGCGGACACATTACAGGCGGCCTGCTCACCCAGCTTGCTCTGTACTCTGGTCCTGCTTGTGCCTGAGCCCATAGGACCCCCACCTGTAACTAAGGTGGGTTGTGCCTCAGTTACGGCCTGCTTCCTGCAAAAGTGTGATTCCGCATCTACCCACCTCTTCTGTTTCTCCTGAGTTTCAAATGCAGCCGAGAGACAAATTGCATTTCTATTGGTTCAGACAAGTGACACTGGCTTTTCTCATGGGTGTGACTCTCTTACTCTGCAGAGCTGTGTTTTTCAGGTGTGTGAAGTGTCCTGCTGCAGGGAGATTTATCCTGTCTTGTTTTTCTTTTCCTGCATATGTTATTACTTCCCCGTGCCCCAGAGTGCATAGTCCAGTTGTATTCTGGATAGAGCTAGAATTTGCATTTCTGTTTCTTACCCTCTTTTTGTGTTCAGATATAAGCCAATGCCAAGTCTACTTTTTTCATTTAAAAGTGAGGAGTTTACTAAGTCCTCGTTGTGTTAGTCAACACCAAATCAAGTTCTTAGTCTCTGAATTATAATACTGATCTAGGATGAGTTTTTAAGAAATTGGATTCTGATGAAATTCAATGAAATCTAAACTAAAATGAATCATCTTAATTTTTAAAGTCATACTGGAATGCTTTCAGAAATAAAAATATTATCTTGCACATTTTACTGCACAGAAATGGTCTTTGCCCATATTTTACAGGTGGAGTAAGGAGGAGCATTTAAGAGGAGCTTGGGAATCTAGGAGCTGTGAGCTCAGATAAAAACTTGGGCAAAAAACTCCTCTAAGTTTCCATTTCTTCACTTGCAAATGGGAATGGAACAGCTAGCACATAGAGCCCACAGGAGGAATAAATTAGATAAAATATGTAAATCTCTTATTCTAGTGTCTGCTGCTTGATAAATGGTATTATTTGTCAGTGGGAATAATGGTGAGGTCAGTGGAACTGGAGAGACTAAACTGTCTAGTGCCAAATATATTTCTGGTGGGGGCATCAATGTCCTGCTTCTTAATTAAATTGCCTTCTCATGAGGCAGCTTACTATACTAAAAAACAGACCAACCCCAGCCAGCCAGAACCTAGATTCTCATCATAGTTCAGCCATTTAGTAACTGTGCATCTTCAGGAAATTTCCTAACTTCTCTGAGCCTCGGTTTTCTGTTCTGAACCAAAAAAAACCAAAAAACAAAAACAAACCAACAAAAAAAACAGGCACAATAACACCCATCTCACCAAATCAATGGAAATGAGTGGTACAATTGCCTAGCACACTGTTGGCAGTAGTTTTCCCCTACCATCCAAGAGTGCTCTACTTCTGTGCTGATCTGTGTCACTGCTCATTTGCAGAGGGAGAGACTGTAACTTGAAAGGGTTACTAATCCCTCGAAACCCTCAGATCACAGATAAACTCATTTCCCGATCGTGCCACGTAAGCCAATGATCTGGCTTTGATGACCTGATCACACATTGGGGACCACATGAAGGTTGCCACTCAAAGCTGTACTAGTGATGGAAGTGCAAGGAACAAGACTTGCTTCTGTTCGCTGGGGATGCACTAACGGACACGATGGAGAAGACAGAAGTCCCCCGGGACATATCCCGCACTGGTGTCATTGCTTGAAGAGCGAGAACCTCACAGCTAAAAAGGCTAAAGGCATCCTTTTATTGACCAATTTAGATACATACTTACCTGAAGTTGCCATTTGAAAGATATCCACACAAAAGCCGGAAATCATGCACAGAAATTGTGTTTTATTGTTTTGTTTTGCAGTGCTGGGAAATGAACCCAGGGCCTGGTATATGCTAAACAAACACTACCACTGAACTACACCCCCAGCTCAGGAATTGTGTTTTCTAAAAAGTAAATTTCTTATTGAAAAGATTAGTTTTCAACCAATCAATGCAATTTTGAAATTACGAAAATTCTGGTCAAACCAGGAGCACAGACATCAATTGGAAGACGAATTAAAACTTTTTTAAAGCTTCAGAAAATTCTACGTATTTTAAAAAGTGACCATTTCTTTTGTTATTTTTGTTATAAAAGTAATGCAAACATATTACAGGGAAATTAGAAAAATACACAGGCAGGCCGGGTGCGGTGGCATATGCCTGTAATCCCAGAGGCTGAGGCAGGAGGATCAGGAATTCAAAGCCAGCCTCAGCAACAGTGAGGTGCTAAGCAACTCAGTGAGACCCTGTCTCTAAATAAAACACAAAATAGGGCTGGGGATGTGGCTCAGTGGTTGAGTGCCCCTGAGTTCAACCCCCAGTACCCACCCCCCAAAAAATACACAAGCAAAAAAATTTTTAATAGAGTGCCTATAATTCCATCTACCTAGAGAAAGCTATATTGTTGTGTATCTTTTAGATACTTTCTTGATATATATTTGTGTGTAAATTATTTGTATTCCAAGATAATTGGATCTCATAAGTCTTTATTGTTGGCTATTTGATTTGTTTCCAATTTTTTGTTATTATAAACATTACAGAACAGGAATAACTACAGAAAATGACTTAGAAAAAAACTTGAAAATTTTTCTGAAAAATGGATAAAACTGCTTAGATATGTACAAGTGTTGTAGGGACAAACAAAGCAAGGCACTGAAGATAGCAGGAAACAGTTTTATTTGGCTGCAGCCGGGTTCAGAGGGCACAGCTTTCGCTGTAATCAATTAATCCCCTGAACCCTGAGTTCAGGGAGTTTCAGAGTTTTATATCCAGCATGTAAGGGGAAGGGCTCAGAAGTTCACAGTCTGCAGAAGTTCACATAAAAGCAGCTTTTTCTTTCACTGTTCTGGGCAAGTTAACTCTTCAAGGACAACACCTGAGAAGGGGAGAGCTTCATCCCCCCTTCTCCCCCCCCCCGCCAGCTGTTTCTGTGGGCCCATTTGTAACTTATCTTAAAAATGTAGACCTCTGTGTGAAGCCCAGCTCAAGGCCAGAGGCCTTGTTTGCACATTTCTTCAAAGTATTATACTGGATACGTTTGTGAAAAACTAGTAAGGGAATGTCCAGCACCTGGAGTGCTGGTATCTTCTCGGCCAGTGGCCAAGTAAACAGGGCAACATGAAAATAGGAAGTGTATCTACAATGGACTCTTTCGCAGAGACTCTTTTGCTGACAGTCCTAAAATCAGCCATGGTAAAGTGGATTTTCTGTGGAGAAAGGGGGTGCCACTTCACAAGAGGAAACACAAATTCTCCCCACAGCTTTGCCAAAAGTATCACTGCACATAGAGAGCTTGCAGATACTCAACTTTGATCAAATTATAATTTTGATCAAATTGTCATCTTAACCAATTCTTTTTCCTTCCAGGGCACCCACCCCCCTCTCATCTCCTCCAGTTTCTGCCCATCATGCAGGATGGCATTTTGCCTAGATGTTCTCCTGCCAGCCTAAATACCCCCATCTTCTTTCCTTCTGGAACATCTGCCTTGCTAACTTCCAGTTCTTGATTAATCCTACCAATTTACATCCTGCCCTACTCCCTGCAAGCTGTGAATAGTTTCTGTAGGGGTTGCTCTGTATGTTTGCCCAGCTGCTCAACTGGACCCCCAGTGCATCTTGTCTCTCTTCCCAATCTCCACCACTTTATTTATACTGCCTAAGAGTTGCATGGCCTGTAAATTATTTTCCTCTATCATGGTAAGCCTCAGATTCTCAATTCATAAAATAAAAGTAATGTTTATTACCATTGGCGGGAAATAGAGGAAAAAAGAATATGCCTATGTACTAGGAGATGAAGGAGTTAAGATTTTCTTTTTGGGTTTCAAATGAAAAATTCCCAAACAATGGATTGTACCTGAAGTCTGTAAACCAATAAGTTGTCTATGGATGAATGATTGAATGATTTAAGAACAAATACACAAAACTCCTATGAAGGGAGGAAAGCAGTGGTAAACAGTCAGCAAAGTGGAGATGTCAAGTGACTTAGGGAGAATTTGTAGACAGCAGATTCAAAATGGAGGGAGTCCCTAGGGTTTGGGTCTCAGAACCAGGGCTTTTGAGTACCACCTCCACTGGGACCAGGGGGTGGGGAGAGACCTAGTTCAGATAACTTCTATCTTTGTTCCTTATCCTTATTCTGTCTATACACCATTATTTTCTGATTTTTTTCTTTACTGGTAACTTCCTTTTCCATTTCAAATTTTTATTGTTTTACTTCTTTTTCTTTTCTTTTTTTGCCTAAGCACTTAGCTCATTTAATTTGTCCCAACTTTTTAATCAATACCAAAATTTAAATTCTTAGATATGCCTTTTAGTACTGTTTTAGCTAAGTCCCATGGATTCTGATTCATCATTTAGACTTTCTAGGCATTAAGCTATTTTGGTTTTATTTTCCTTCTTGATCGAAATGTTGTTTAGGTATTTAATATCTTCCAAGGAGTAGGAATGCTTTACTTTCTCTTTTGTCATTAATTTCTAGTTAATTGAATTTTGATCAGATAATATAATACACGTGATTCTACTTATTGGGATATATTAAGATTTTTTTCCCCTCTGGTCTAAAATATAGCCAATTGCAATGGTTTAAGAATGATGAATATAGAGAAGAGGGGAGGGGAGGGGAGGGGGGATAGTAGAGGATAGGAAAGGCAGCAGAATACATCAGACACTAGTATGGCAATATGTAAATCAATGGATGTGTAACTGATGTGATTCTGCAATCTGTATACGGGGTAAAAATGGGAGTTCATAACCCACTGGAATCAAAGTGTGAAATATGATATATCAAGAACTATGTAATGTTTTGAACAACCAACAATAAAAATTAAAAAAAAAAGAACGATGAATAAAATGTAGTGTATTTTATTGAAAAATAAAATAAGGCAAATTGTTACAAATATTCCACAGACAATTGAAAAGGTGTAATCTGTTTCAGGGTATAGAGTTTGATATGTCTACCATTTTAATTACATTTTTATGTCTTCTCAATCCTCACTATATTAATCTGTCAAGGATTAATCTGTCAAGGATTAAACCAATTATTTGTCTATTCATTCATTCCTATAGTATCTTCTATACACACTGTTATTTGATTTATTGCATGGATTTTCTTCTTATTATTATTATTTTGTAAATTGTGATCTTTTAAAAAATACCCTTTTAAATCTTATTTAAAGCTGTTTGCCCTGAAATCTACCTGTGAAAAGTGTTTGTGATCCCTGACTTCTTTATGCTTATCTGGCAGAAACTGGTATATCTTTCCCAGTCTTGTATTTTCAAAATTTCAGAATCACCTTTTTTGAGCACTGCCTTATATATGATATGGATTGGTGTTATGGTTTGTGCTCCAATCTGAAGTGAATTGCATTTTTGTAGTAGATAAACATAGGTCCATTACATTTATCCATGTGAGATTTTTCCTCTTACTTTTGTCATTTGTTTTGCCATGCATTATGTTTTGTAACTTTTCCAATTGTTCCATTATGTCACTTTGTTTTGCTATAGCTGCGTGCTTGTATGTTTTTGATCATCTAAAAGACTTGCATTTTTGTTCTGGGTTACCATTATTAATGGCTACAGGATGCCCTTAATCCTCTGTTTCTTTACATTGCCTATTACCTTCTGACTAATTTTCTTTTTCTTTTTTCCCTCCCTTTCCTAAATCACCAAATTTTAGTTGATTATATTGTGTTCCTTTGTACTCAGATACCTACCTAAATCTCTAAAATTTTATCTATCAGCTTAAAATATTTTCTGCCTTTAAAGATGTGAAAATTATATTCACACGAAGTCTCTTTTCTACTTCCCCCCACTTTTTGTAACTTGCACAGTTTTAAAACTGCGACACTGTAATATTTACACTCTTTTCTGTAATGCTAATCTCGGCACGTTTCCATAGCCTTACACTTAATTCAGTGCCCACGGCTATTCTTTTGCAGCATCTCGCCTATTGGAGATCTATTTTCAACTGTTGACCTGTAAACCAAGGGTTCTGAACGCCATAGACCTTTTCTCCTCCTTCCCTCTGGTGTCACTGCCACGATCCGCAAATCTGACGGAATTTCGAAACCTTGCACCACAGTGACACCTCTTGGTAGAAGAGAAGGCCGGTGGAGGGGAGCGTGCGGTTCGATCCTCCAGCCGGCAGGGGGAAGTGTGACGGGAGCAGTGTGGCGAGGCAGCGCGGCGAGGCTCCCACGACGCAGGTGCAGGCGCAGGCGCAGACGCAGACGCGCTCTCCTGAGGCCCGCGCTCCTTCACCCTACGCCGCGGACCGCCCCTCGGAGTCAGCAGAGGTTGTGAGTGGCGGTGGGCTCCTACGGTCGGCGGGTTTCAGCGGTGTGCGGCCAGGCTCCGCGCAGCCGCCGCCGTGGCCCATGGGCAGAGTCGGCCAGGCAGGCCGAGTAAGTTGCGCTCCGACGGTTCTGGCCGAGAGGCCTGACAGGATCGGGACCCGGGACCCGGGACCCGGGGCGGGTGCGCTTTCCCCGGCGGCGCGGGACTTGAGGTCGCGGCTTTAGGCCTCGGCATCAGGGGTGGGCGTATTTTGGCCCGGCGGCTGGGTCCGCTGGCGGCCTCTCTCCGCCTCGGGGTGGGTCCCTGGCTTCCTGCGCGCCGCGTCCCGGCCCCCGCTCCCTCGCCCGCCGCCTCCACTGCCTCCGAGCTCCTCGGGCCTCGCCTCTTCCTCTCCTCGGGTCTGTGTAGATCTCTTCAGGACTAACGAACGCGTCTTTCTCTTCGCGGGCCACGTCCTGACGAAGCCGCCCATCACTGGACCCCAGTGACCTGGACCGCCCCCTCTGTGGCCTCGCACAGCAGTCCAGGGCTCGGGGAACGGAAGGAATCGAGTCGCTTTTCTCTGAGGGGCTGCGGATGTTGGCGTCTCTCGGGAAACCGGGGCTCTCTTGGACGCAGGAGGACGGTGGCGGCCGCGCCACCGCTGTGGCCCTGGTTTTAAAGCGGTGTTTTAGCGGTCACGGCCAGTGCTCGGACGGTTTTTGAGCATCCCTCGTTCCCCACTGTGTGCTGCCACCAGGGGCTGCAGGTTGAATGAGCTCTGTCCCTGCTCTGGCGTCTGGTTTCTAAGACGAGGCTTGAAAACTCAGGCCTGTTGGTCTGAGGAATAGAGTGGGATCTAGAAAGGCTTCAGAGAGGAGGCGATGCGTATTTTGAAGCTTGGAAGTGTTTTGTTAAAAGGGCGAAGTGGGGGAAAGAGCCCCTTCAGAGGAAATAAGAGCAGAAGTTAAGCACCGCAGGGCATTTTGGAAACTTCAGGTAAGGCAGAGAGAAGGGTGAAGGTGGCCAGGTCAGCTCATGGAGGACCTCAGAGGTTGATAGGGGAGCGCCTTTGAGTAAGGTGCGTTCTTTCTTATTGCTGGAGCCAGACATATGGATTGAGAATTAGGATTTCCTAGATAAGGGCAAGATTCTGCATCTCCTCGAGTGGATGGCTAGATGAGCACTGTCTTCCTGCAACAGGTGGAGGGTGAAACCCAGTTACCCGTTTTTACTGGAAAAAAAGATTGCCGACATTTTGAGTGGAATAACGAGTTGTAGGAAATAGGAGGCAACATGTTGGTAACCCAAACAAATAACGTTTTATTTTTAGAGTTTAATAAGCGGTGTGCTGCATGCTGCACGGTTTAGGACAGAGAGTAGGTTGTGAGATAGAAAAAATGAAAAAGTAAAACAAGATGTAAAAGAAACATGAACAGAGAAGAGCAGCTTTGATTGTGGGGTTCTGTGGAATCAAAGAGCCTTTGTAGAGAAATGTTGAGAGAATCCTTGTACATTCCTAAATGTAGCTTTGTATAAACTGGCATTTTTTTCATCTGGTTTGTTTTAATTACCTTCCAGCTTCTCCCTGCACATGAATTTTTCAGACCTCATTCCATCAATAACCCCTCAAACCCTGCACGATAGTAAATAGGAGGAGGCTGTTTTGTTACACACCCAAGTTATAGGTGACTCTTAGAGGTTTGTAGTACACTCAGGGCTGTTATTTTGGTAATAGCAGAGCATCAGAGTAATAGGAAATACTAAAGTGTGACAAGTGTAGCAGAAGAAGAGTTATAGGAAAAATTGTTAAATTCTTTTAAAAAGTCATAAAAACTATACATGAGACAGATGCATGTTATAGTTGTATATTGGGTGAACATCAAAGTGAACCATGCTTCTTATTTCCGTTTCTGTTTCTTTCTGTGTACATTTGCCATATTCTTCAGGCTTCATTGGTGCAAGTCTCATTTTATGATTGAATATTTATTTAGTGATTAAAAAAAATTTATTCTTACCAAGCCTACTGCTTTAGGTGTTCAGATCTCAGACCTGCACTCATTATTTAGTTGTATGGTAATGGTAGTTTTCTCTCATTAATTTGTGTATACAACTTAAGTTTTATTACACCAATTCTACTTACCTGTGTCCTTAGAAGGCAGATCTGTAGATCTTACTATTTCATGATAACCTGTTTTAAATAGATGAATTGGCACATTCTATCCATTCTCTGAAACACTTACAAAATATTTATACAGTGCTTACAGTGTTCCAGGCATGTTGATAAGCTGGAGATATAAATATGAAGAGTTAAAGAATCCCTACTTTTCAGGGGTTCATTGTATAGGAAGAGACAGATGGGTGTAAACTATTAGGCAGCAAAATATACAAAAACTGCTGTTGTGAATACCTAGTTATATTCAAGGAAAACTAATCATGGATAGTTAATTTTAATGTGGGGGTAGTAGTCACTAAAGACTTCTAAGATGTCCTTGGAAAAAATAAGTGAGATGCTTCTGAGAAGATTTCTTCCATGTTCTTTTCTCCTGCCAGTTGGACATGTTTTGAAAAACACTTTGCAGCTTAAATGGAATCTTGAAAAGTCATTCGTGTTTAATTCTGGTAGGAACATGTTTATTGTTTCTTCTTTAAAAATTGAGACATACTTGAAAGATGAAGTGATCAACACTTAGTGCTGCCATAAACAAGAACTAAATAGCAGATATTTTAAAGAATTATAAAAATCAGCTACTTGTATTTATTTATATTTGATCTTGGCTTCTTACAGTATATCCATATGTTAAGATGTTCTGCTTTTTATTCCTTAGCACTGGACTTCATGAAATAAATATGTCATCTAAGTAATATTACATTAATTAGATTAAGTTTGGGTCTTGGTAGAGTCTTGTTAATGCACTTATATATCATTGGTTGCAGTGGGGAAAGTTAAAGTATGGTATATTCATAAATGCTAACTATATACACATCTTAAGAAATAGATGAACTCAATCTAAGTAAATAAACTTATATAAAAAAAGAAAGCAAGGTAATAATGAGAACAGGATTCAGGGGAAAAAATATCACATAAATAGAATAGGGAGTTTTATAATAGAGTGTGTTTTTTTGTCCAGAAGTGTTTCTTTTGAAGAAATATTGAGAGTTACATATCTAAAGTAGAGTTTGGTTTGGGTTGCTTTTTTTTTGGTCATAACTTTGTTTGTGAATTTCAAGAAAGCATTACTGTTTATATTTGTTTTTCAGACTGCATTTGTCTTCTCTTGCCATTTCAAGAATAAAAAGGGGGTTGAGGTTGTGGCTTGGTGGTAGAACACTTGCCTCACACATGTGATTTTTGTGAGGTTTGATTCTCAGCCTCACATTAAGGAAAAAAAAAAAGTCCATTAACAACTAGTAAAAATATTTTAAAAATAAATAAATAAAAAGGAACATATGAGACCATGATTTGTTAGGCTTTAGTTTGGTAACCAAATGAATTTAAAAAAAGGCTCAAAAGATTAAGTTAGATGAAAGGTAAAGTCATTTTTGATGTAGGTTTGAGAAGTACAGTGGTAACGTTGGGCATTTGGTATTGTTTTTCCTTGCTCTGATCTGTTTTTTTTTTCGGGTTAAAGTTCAGGGATGTGTATCTATAAACAATGAGTTTTGAAATCTAGGTGAGCTGGAAGAAAAGCTGAAACAGAAGCCCAGAAGCCATTTGATGCAGTGATCTTCCTTCTGGCCAAAAATCTCTAGTGAGATGATTGGGAGGGCTTTGCAAGTAGAGAGTACATTTGGCCTAATTACCTCTTTAGTGCTGGGTTAGACATTGATCTTGGTCTGGGAGTAGAGCAGTGGACGGAACACACTGGATTTTGATTTTCATGAAATAGTTTACAGTAGGATAGTTTAAAATAGGTTTAGAAATAGATCCCCAGGGGATTCCCTTTAAACCTTTCAAGGCATGATTGTATTTCAGCTGTAGCTGCCAAGAGATGGAGTTCATTACTTCTTGATTTGGCCTTACTGCCTTAAGCCTAGTGTCACAGTATGACCAAACTTTGACTTTGGCTCTGAAAGCAGTGGGCCTGCCCTGTTGGGGATACTGCTGTCATCTGAGCTGGTGAGTATAGGATAATCTATAGATTTGCCTCCATTTTTATCCCATATACTCTAATAAAGCCAGCTTCAACACTTCTTGTTTAAAAATTAAAATTAAAATGGAGAAAGTTTGAGTAATTTCAGGGTTCACGAATGAAGAAATGAAAGAAACCTGGGGGGAAAAAAAAGCAATTGTTTCTTAAAGTACTGACTTCATTCAGTAATGAGACCAGAAAAGCCATTCTGAGCCAGTAAAAGTTTATGTGCTCCTTGTTCCCTACCTAAAGCAATGTGGAACTAAGGTCAGAGAAGTCACTGGGGTAGCATCCCCTTAGAATATCTATAATGGGAGGTCTGAGAAATACAAATTCACCAAAAGGAATGTTTGTCCTGAGTCAAACTCCAACAGGTGTGTGTGTGGTAGGGGAGTGTAAATGTACTGATAACTACATTTAATATGCCTGGCCTGAAAAGGTTTAGCAAATGCTTAACCCTTACCATTTCTTTTCCTTTCTTTTTTAAAATTTATTTTAATTAGGTATATGTGACAGCAGAATGAATTTTGATTCATTATACACAATTGCAGCACAACTTTACACTTCTGTGGTTGTACACGATGTATAACCCTTACCATTTCTTGTTATTACTATGAATTTCTCTGTTTTGCAAGGGTATTGTATATTGCAACAATCTTATGTAGATTATTGATTATCTCTGGTTATGAGGAGGTCACAGTATTTAAGATACAGTGCATCTACTCCCTCAGAAATCATAATGTACAAAATTACAGCATTTGTGAAATGATCTGTCATCTTTTTCTTTTTTTTCTAGGAATGTGTTTTAATTTTTTTCCTTATTGTGCTAAACCAACTTGGTAGCTGGTCTTTTATATAAAGTTTGTACTTTTTGCCATTAACTTAAATGAAACTTAAAATATTGGCTGTATATTTAATAATGCCATGAATCTTGAACTTCCATCTTACCTCATTATATTCTGTAGAACTGAAGAATTTTACTTATGAATTACTTGACTACATGATCTAATAGAAAAAAATTAACTCTACAGGACTGTTTGTGAAATGTTGCATGAGTATAGTTTCATGTATTATTAGGAACCCGACCTTGGTGATATTAGGGGTCTTGGCCATTCTTGTTGAAGGACCCTGGACCTTTTACCTCTAAAATTTCATGGCATTAATTGTCCATGAAAAGGTTCAAAATCTTTACTGTATTTTATGTTTTTTAATCTCCATACGGCTTCTCTTTCAGCATTAGACTAAAAAGATGTCCCTGTATGATGACCTGGGAGTAGAGACCAGTGACTCAAAAACAGAAGGCTGGTCCAAAAACTTTAAACTTCTGCAGTCTCAGCTTCAGGTGAAGAAAGCAGCTCTCACTCAAGCAAAGGTAAAAACAAGCCCAGAGAGGGAAATCAGAAGTCTGCAGAGCATGTTCCTCATTACGGTTAAAATAGTTTGGTTTAGAGTATTCTGCTTTTTTATTGGATAAATAATATGAGATAGTCATGGGGAAGAGGTATGAAGTATTTAAGATCTCTTTGCTTTTCCTGATTCTTGAGAACTATTTCCTGGAATAAGAATGAAGAAAAATAGTGCTCTCAACTTTTCGGCACAGTGAGAGCACTATTTTGAGCACTATTATTTCGTTAATAAATGCTGATTTTATAGCTATGATCCTGACATTTTGGTACTTTCTGGTTCTGGGCTGGGGCCTCAGGAGTGTGAATTCTTAAGTAGCATCCTTTTGGTTTGTTGCAGGTGCTTTAGAAGAAGCTCTAGAAAATAAGCTATTGTGTATACATCACTGGGGCTCACATGGTGATGAGTGTATCAGGCTTAGGTAGTCTGGATGGGAATTGCTTTATTTCCTGTTGTGTATGTGTAGCACATGGCAATATCCTTGAAATAATTAAACATTGAAAACACATATTTAACTAGGTAGTTATTAAAATGTTATTTTTTTGTTGAATATTTTTAGGAATGAAAATGGTATTATGCTTTGCTTATTGTTTAAGGGTCCTTATGTTTCAGAGCACACATCCGTAATAGAGATTATATTCCCTCTAATGGGGCTAATATCCGTCTTTAAGGGATAAAAAGATCTTGTTCTTTGTATTTATATTTGTGTATAAGAACAGATATAAATATTATACATAAATATGTAGTATGTCTTTAGTTTTAAAATGTCACGGAGCAGGGGAAAATGTATTAAAAGTCTCCTTAAGGTGGGTGCATTGGAACATGCCTGTAATCCCAGTGATTTAGGAGGCTGAGACAGGAGGATCCAAAGTTTTGAGGCCAGCTTCAGCACTTGGAAAGGCCCTAAACAAGTTAGTGAAATCTCAGAATAAAAAAGACTAGGTGTGGCTGTGGTAAAGTACCCCTGGGTTCCATTCCCAGTACCAAAAAAAAAACAAACCAAAAAAACCCACACAAAATCTCTTTAACAGGGGAGGCAGTAATGAAAGAAAAATTTTGTAGGAGATACACACTGAAATAGTTACTGATAAAATTATTTCATATAGGATTTCCTTCAAAATAACCCAGTCTTGGGCAGAGGAGATAGGGCTGTAAAGGAAATAAAACTGAGTTGATTTTTAAAATTCTAATTATTTTTGTTTTTCATTTATCACAGCATCAGTAGATACACTGAAGTACTTATATTCAATTGTTTGGTATCACAGAGTAGGAGTAGGATACCCATAGTGGAAGCAACACTGTCTTAAAATTTGTGTTTGTTTTTTCTGTTCTGTTGATTAGTTTTGTTGTTGTTTGTTTTTCTCTAAATTTATCATTACCAGATTGAGGTATTTTGAAGTTAGGTTTTTTTCTCTCTTTTTTTTTTAATATATTTTTTTAGTTATAGTTGGACACAATATCTTTATTTTATTTTTATGTGGTGCTGAGGATTGAACCCAGGGCCTTGCACATGCTAGGCGAGTGCTCTGCCTCTGTGCCACAACTCCAGCCCCAAGTTTTTTTTTTTTTTTTAACTGTGGATTAGACATAGGGGTACTTTACCACTGAGGTATATCCCCAGTCCTTTTTATTTTTTATTTTGAAATAAGGTCTTGCTAAGTTGCTGAGGTTGTCCTTGAACTTTTCGATTCTCTTCCCACTATTGTTTTTTTGTTTTGTTTTGTTTTTTGAAGAGACATTTGTTTTTTAAAGCAAACTTTTTCATCGCAAGTGAAAGAAAGGTTAGCAAAACAGAGTTTTAAAAATTTTAAAATCTCTAAATTTCATGTAAATTTTGCTTTGTACATAAGGAGCATAATTAAGGTTTTAGGTTATAATACCAATACCTTTTCATGTATTTCATTCTTCCCTCCCCCTTGTGGTATTGAGAATTGAACCTAAGGATACTCTGCCACTGAGCTACATTCCCTAGCTCTTTTTATTTTTTATTTTGAAGCAGGGTCTTGCTAGGCTACCCACGCTGGCCTTGAACTTGTGCTCCTCCCGACTCTGCCTCCCAAGTAGCTGGAATTACAGGTGTGTGTCCCCACTTTGGCTAGTATATTTTATTCTTCAAAGTCTAATCTTTTTTTGTGAAATGACTCCAACAGGAAATTTTAATATTTACTAACATAAACTTTATCTCTAAATAGATATAATTATTGAAATATCTTAATGGATGGTAGCAAAATAGGAAAGTAGAAGCCAACAAAAGATATAACTGGACAGACTGAGTATAAAATACTTCTTGGAGGTTGGGAATGTAGTTCTTGTCTACATGCCCAAGTCACTGGGTTCAATCCCCAGTACCACTCCCCCCCCCCAAAAAAAAAAATTATTTATATAATTCTTTTTTGCCAACCTAAAAGTTGACGGGTTTTGCACCCATTTTTTTAAATGGCAGATAATTTGTTTCTTCCTGCCCGCTGTAATTCTTCCTTACTTTCTGTGTCTAGCAAGTCCCACCATTATTAACTCTTATACATGCACACAATTATAACAGAATAATTTGGTCTGTTTCATTCCCTAGTACCTATGCTTTAATAAATTGTTTTTATATGAAGTCTAAGCTCTCGGTGTATACCCACTTCAGTGTTTACTTCAGTCTTTTTAATTTATATTTGTCTTTTTACTTCTCCAAGTATTTTAATGTCACAAATCTCTTTTGAGATTTGAGATTTCCAGAAGATTTTAATTGGTTAAAAAAAAAAAACGTTGCTTGATAAATCATTTTTACTTTCTAATAAAAATTTTGAGATTACTATATGTATGGTTTTTTTCTTGAAGGGAAGTTGAACTACATTGCATTGATTCTCAGGCTGTTTAATGAATTACTCAGTATTAGCTTAACCTAAGCAAATGTATAAAGGTATTTGATGGAGAAAAGTTTACCTGTAGGTAAAATATGGAACCGTGGTTTCATTTGTATCTCTTTTTAAAAATACATGCCAAATAGAAAAAAAAAATAGAAAAATCATGATCCTAATAACACCCCCTGTCAGTTAACTTTTGGTGTTCACTTTATGATTTACATATTTGATCATTGGATTACGTTTTGTTGCATATGAGTCACCGCAATTCCCGGGTACCTGATAAACTGGTAGACAACATCATACACTATGTCTGCTGGTGTATTGCAGATGAAATACACTGTCCTCACTGTGAAGTGTTCTGAACTAAAAGCCTTATCCTGAACCAAATCAAACCTCTAATGTCCAGTTTTCAGGAACAGGGTGAAGAAGAATAAGTTAAACTAGATCACCAAGAAGTTATTAGATCCAGATTATGCAGCATTTTAAAAGACAGTATCAGAGGAAAAAAAGGAAGGAGATGATGGTGGTAGTAACTACAGAAAAGAAGAACTGTTCTAAATCAAGACCTTTATAAATCAAACTAGTTTCATAAACTTTGATAGAATCCTGATTTTTTTGTTTCAAAAAAAGACACATATTTTATATATATATATATAATTCAGTTTGGAAAGTCTGAATATGAATTGGATAGGAAATGATACAGAGGCATTATTGTGTTAAAAGTATTTTGGTTTCATGGGAGAATTTTCATAGTTTTGGGGAACAAGTTCATAGTAAAAGAGGTAGGGAAGGATTATATATCCTAGCGGGAGAGAAAACGCCACTAATCCTTAAGTATCTTTTGCCCGTTATATCAAAACATACCCATTCTTTGTGAAAGAGCCACAAAATTAAGGTGTAATGTGCTGCAGATTTATCATCCTGTGGTTGAAAGAGCTTTCACATTTTTCACATGTAAATTTAAATCACCGGGACTAAGTTTACTATAAACCTTTCAGAAAAACTGGAGGAAACCTGGTGTTTCTTAACAGATTGAAGAAAACTGTATGATTCCTGGGTGCTTGGCCACTCCTGTGATCCCAGCTACTGAGAAGCCTGAGGCTAGAGGATTTCAAGTTTGAGGCCAGCCTACATGACTAGCTAGACCCTGTCTCAAAATAAAATTAAAAAGAAAAAGTGTATGATATAGCAATGATTGACTAAAAAGGCTGTTGTTTTGAGATTATGATTTTCACATGTCTCAAAAAGTTTTGAGACCAGAAAAAACATGTTGCAAATAGTATGAATTTTATTTTGAAACTTCAGTGTACTTTTTCTTGTTTGTGATGATTTTAGAGCCAGAGGACAAAACAAAGTACCGTTCTTGCCCCAGTCATTGATCTAAAGCGAGGTGGCTCATCAGATGACAGGCAAATTGTGGACACACCACCACATGTAGCAGCTGGCCTGAAGGTAAGCCCGTATACCCCTGTGTACCTGTGATCTTGATAACATTTTCCTGCTTTTCATATAATTTTGTTTTACATGTGTGTCACTCTTTAATAGATTGTCTATTCAATAGGCCTTTAAATAGTATTATTTCCAACTTAGTTTTTGCTTTTGTTTTCTCAATTTAAAAACATCTATTTAAAATAGTTATAGAACAATTAGAAACTAGAGATATGCAAAAAAGAAAAACAATTTTTCAGTCCTACCCTCCAGAAATTAAAAACTTTGAATTTCAGAATGTCTTTCTATTATATGGCTTCTCTGCATTCTTCTCTAATTTGCTTTTCTCACTTAACATTATCTGCATTCTCTTCTCTAACTTGCTTTTCTCACTTAATGTGTTATGACTATTCATGAAATATAGGACTGTGTGATCATTGTAATGGCTTCACTGTATTGCCTAATATGAATGTACTATAATTTGGATGAGTTGTTTCTAATTTTTGCTGTCATCAACAGTGTTGGTGCTTATTGTTTTACTGTGGATTAAAATAAAGAGGTTTATTAAAATGAAGAGGTTTAGAGAAAAACACAAAATCTTCTACCACACCAACCTTTATTATCCCAGTGATTTTACGTAAGCTTAAAAACAAACAGATATGGTGAGCTCTCTATAAGCTGGGTTAATAAGGATTTAAAAGGATAACTCAAAATTATTAAAACTGGGCAATATAAAGTACAAAGAATTTAGTATAAACTGTAGTTAAAATATGTCCACTCTTTAGGTATATAGTTATCTTTCTACAGATGGCATTCAAATAATACAACTGGTAGTTTATAAACAGTCTTTTTTTTTTTTTTTTTTTTTTTTTATTATTTATTTTAGTTTTCGGCGGACACAACATCTTTGTTTGTATGTGGTGCTGAGGATCGAACCCAGGCCGCACGCATGCCAGGCGAGCGCGCTACCGCTTGAGCCACATCCCCAGCCCCTATAAACAGTCTTGTGCTTTGCACAAAATTGCTTGACGAAAGTCAAAAGATTAATAATGGATAATGCTATTATTGTTGACTTTTTCCAAGCAAAATACCCCTGCCATGGTCCCTATGTCATGGTCCCTCTCCTCCTTCCTTCATTAGAAAGGGCCAATCAGACTGAGAGACACTGTCCTGGCTGCATTCTCTCTCTCCCCCCCCCCCCCCCCCAGGGTTTTTTGCTTCTTGCTTTCATTCTGAGATAGGTGGCCGCTTAGCTCTTGGTAACCTTTTCTGGCCACAGAAGCTGGTGCTGCTTCTGAGGGCTATAAGTCCCTCAAGAGGACAGATACCTCCACCCTCAGTGGAAGTAGCTTTTTGCTGATTCTTAGTCATTTAACATTTCTTTTTCTCATAAATTTGATACCTATTTTTTTCTCACTATATCTAATAAAAAATTGGTTCATCATCTTTTTGTAATTGTAATTCTAACACCTATAATATTGTTTTCCACTACCACCCCACTTAATCAGAAGCATTTTTTTTTCTTGTTACACAGAGTTTTCATGACTGATTTTTAATGGTAAAATATACTGATCAGGTGAATGTATCAGAATTTACACAAGTATATCCTAACTTGGGAATCATCTAGATCTGCTTTTTCATTGTAATTACTTATATGTTAATACTTTAGTGAACTCTACAGAGAGCTTTTGCTATGTTTATAGTTATTTTTGGGGGGTTGATTTCCTAAGGTGGCAATTAAGAGATCAGTTATTTCTATGGTTTATCAGTTATTTTGGTTTGTTTTAGGTCCAGCTTGTTTCTAACAGTAGTCAGTATCACCTACAATATATCAGTATTTTAATTTTATTACACTCTTCCCTCCCCAGTTTGGGGGTTTTCACATTTTAATTTTTTTTAATTGAGCAAGCTGCTTTATTCTTTTTTTTTTTTTAATTAAAAAATTTTTAGTAGTTGGACACAATACCTTTATTTTTTTGTGGTGCTGAGGATCGAACCCACTGCTTTGCACGTGCTAGGCGAGCGCTATACTGCTGAACTACAACCCCAGTCCTGCTTTATTTAAAACATTTGAAAAAGGGTGGTTTAAGTCAGGCTTGGTGATGTACACTGTAATCCTAGCTACTTGAGAAGCTGAGGCAAGAGGATTGCAAGTTCGAGGCCAGCCTTGGTAATTTAGTGAGACTTATCTCAAATTTTTATGGGGGTGGGGTCAATGAGTGCTGGGAATGTTGCTTAGCATTAGAGCATTTGCCTAGCATTTGTAAGGTCCTAGGTCAACCCACAGTACTTTAAGAGATGAGAGCGGGTCATTATTAAGCTTAGCAGGGTTTATAATGTAAAAGTTGTTTCCCTGCAAATTTTGAAATGACAAAGAATCAACCTTCATGTTGACAATTTGTTCTCTTGGGTACATTGTGATAATAGTATTATATATATTGAGTGAGTGACTGTTAATTCACTCTCCAGTCTTAATGACTAAAAAGAAATTTCATTTATGTGCTTGTCTTTTGAAAACATCTTCTATTTGAATACGAATTTATGGCTTCTTTGGGAGCCCCTTGTTAAATTTTCCAGTCATAGGACCTAGATGGTGATTATGGTTATTTTCCTGATCACTTTTACCAGATTATAAAGGTTCCTAATTTTTAGTCATAAGGAAGTGGTTTGCATTTGTTTTTAATGCAGAACTGCAAACCTCAATAATATAGTACGGTAATAGTTAGATTTAGATCTGTTGATATTGAATACAAGCTATGTTGATCATATAAAGTTTTTAAAAAATATTTTTAGTTGTAGATGATAACAACACCTTTATTTTATGTATTTACTTTTATGTGGTGCTAGGCAAGTGCTCTACCATTGAGCTACAACCTCAGACCTCATATCAGTTTTGATCTTCAATACAAAATACGTTTTACATACAGTTTTCTTGGCTGTGATACTACTGGATAGTGTACTTTCTGAAAGAGGTAAAGACTTGAACACTTAAGGACACTAATTCTAACCTGTGCTTATTCAAGGCCTCTGTGTAAACCAATGAAAGCAACTTATTTTTAGAGATAAGGAAGAGTTATGCTAAGAAAGCTAAGAAAAGAACGACTGGAGTCTAAGGAAAGTTGTTGCATCTAAGCTCACAGGTTGAAGCTATCCACCCATGGTAAAGTTTGTTTCAGTAGTGTGCTTTCTAGTCACTTGTGCCCTTCCTTTTGTTTTTCCAATTTTTTAAGGCTACTCCTTTTTCCTCAAAGAACAGTCCAAGCTTCTAGAGAAAATACAAAATGCTGTCATATCTAATCTTAGTGGGCCTTAAAAATTTATGATGCTGTAAACAAAATTATGTCTGTGTCAAACTTGGTGCCTGAAATGCAGTGAGTATTCCAGAGGATTTAGAGCAAGAGGATACTTTCTGAAATACTTTCTGTAAACAGAAATACTTTCTGTAAACAGTCTAAAGTTATTCTACTGAATGATGACTTTAAGAATGATTGTTGTTTGTGAGTTTTTTTTAAAGTTATTCAATGCTTTTCATAAATAATTTCTTCTCCCTCCCCCACCCCCACCAATCCCATACTAGGGATTGAACCCCAAGGATGCTTTACTACTGAGTAACAACTTTATTACTGAGTTCCCAGCCTTTTTTATTTTTTATTTTGAGGCAGATTTCTGCTAAGTTGCCTGGGCTGGCCTTGAACTTATAAGTGTGCACCTCCTGGCAATAATATTTTTTTGCTTCGAAGAGCTAGTGTCTAAAATTTTAGTTAGTGATGTCTTATATAGGAGTTCCTGATAAATACCATAGTCTATTATGAAAATAGTGCTAAATTAAGAGGTGGCATTCTCTATCAAGGTTCTGCTGCCACCTAGCTAGGTATGGTGTTCTTAGGCATTTGTTTTCCCTTCTATAAAATTGTATTTGGGTCCTACATGATCTTTAGGGTCTCTTTTATCTCATTCTTGACCTTAAAATTCTTTAAGGTAACTTTGAGATATAAATATGATATTTACTTTGATATTTTTACCTTCCTCAGGACCCTGTTCCCAGTGGGTTTTCTGCAGGGGAAGTTCTAATTCCCTTAGCTGATGAATATGATCCTATGTTTCCTAATGATTATGAGAAAGTGGTGAAGCGCCAAAGAGAGGAACGACAGAGGCAACGGGAGCTGGAAAGACAGAAGGAAATAGAAGAAAGGGAAAAGTAAGATTTCACTTGGATTTGAATAATTTGCTATTGAAATGTTCATTACAATATTAATGAATGAACTATAGTCCTAACTCTAGAACTGAAGTTAGTTACCATGGTTACCATGATTTGACTAATCAGCAGAAGGAATCACATTGTTTTTAAGAATTTGTTGTTATATCCCACCCTGATAGCAAACTACAGCAGTTCCTTTGGTGGTGGTGGGAGGGGGGACAATAATGGAGATTGAAGCCAGGACCTTGAGCTAAGCACTCTACCACTGAGCTACACTCCATCCCAGTCCTTCCAATGGTTGTGGGTTTTTTTGTTCTGTTCTTTTTTAAGTAATAGATGGGCACAATACCTTTATTTTATTTATTTATTTGTTTATTTAAAATTATTTATTTTTTAGTTATAATTGGACAAAACACTTTTGTTTTATTTATTTATTTATTTTTATGTGGTGCTGATGATTGAACCCAGGGCCTCGCACACACTAGGCAAGTGCTCTACTGCTGAGCCCACAACCCCAGCCCTATATGTATGTATTCTTACATGGTGTTGAGGACCGAACCCAGTGCATCACACGTGCTAGGCAAGTGCTTTACCACTGATCTACAACCCCAGCCCTTCAGCAGTTCTTTTATAAATGCTAAAAAACTAATGTATAAATTTTGGGTAAGTTAGAAAAATAAAAATCTGATTTTGAAGGATATTTTTCCCCTATGCTATGACTCCTAAAATTATAACTCTTTGAAATACTTAAATATTATTCTTTCTAGTTTTGAACCAGATGGAATTTTATTTTTCCCCCAGTACTGGGGATCATACCCAGGGCTTTGTGTGTGGGAAGCAATACTCTCCTGCTGACCTATATCCCCTGCCCTCAGATGGAATTTTTTTAAACTTATATTTATGTTTTTGAAAAGTATGGATAAGTATTTGTATTTTTAATTTTTTTAATATCAAATTATTAATATATTAAATGCTAATATTTTGTTTCCCATTTGTTGGATCATGAGTAAATACATATCCTAGAGAATTAAAATTAATTAATTAAGCTATTACTATATTTATATGCTTTAAAAGTCAAGAAAACTTTCTTGCAAGTTATACTTATGTACCTATTTTTTCCTTTGTTTTGTTTTGGTACCAGAGATGCCACCACTGAGCCATATCCCTAGCCCTTTTTATTTTTTGAGACATGGTCTCACTAAGTTGCCTAGGGGACTCACTTAAGTTGCTGAGGCTGGCCTTGAACTTGTGATCCTCCTGCCTTTGCCTCCCCAGCTGCTGGGATTACAGGCATGTGCCATTGCACCTGGCACCTATTAAGTTTTGTTCAGTTTATCTTTGAATTTTTCTCACTTTTTATACTTTTGCTACTTTAATCTTAATTGGTTGTTGTTCAACCCCACCTCACAAATTAATAATTTATTGTGAAAGAGGTTTTAGATATTTTCTGGCCAAGAGGAAGTCAAGTTGACTTCATTCCAGCTTCATATCTGAAAATTGATTTATCCGTGATAAGTATTGGTTTCCTTTGTTATCACAGGAGGCGTAAAGACAGACACGAAGCTAGTGGGTTTTCAAGGCGACCAGATCCAGATTCTGATGAAGATGAAGATTATGAGCGAGAAAGGAGGAAAAGAAGTAAGGCATGAACATAAATAATGTTTAATATGGCACAGTCCTTCTGTTTGCACACTTAATTTGATGAATTGTTCATTTGACATTGTTTCAGGTAATTTTTTTCTTTAGAATCCCAGCAGTCTACAATTGCATAACAGTTTCAGCTTATATTGTTTTCTCATATATTATCCTTTGGGCTTCACAAACTTTCTAACATTTATTTATTACTTTGAAAGTAGCATAAAATCTGTTCCTCTACTTTTCCTTATCTGCAGTGCAGTGATTTTGCCTCTTTTCTAAAGTCTAGTTGCAGTTATTGTCAGCACTGAATCAAGACACCATCTCCAGAGCATGTTAATAACAAACATGCATGGATTTGAGGAAAACACTTGGTTTCTTGGAATGTTGCTTTCTTTTACTTGTCACCAGGGAAACAGGAATTAGCACAAGGTGCTTTGTAAGGCCCCTTCCATCACTACAGTTTGTAAGCAGAATTGTAGTTGTATTTAAGATATATTCTTGGAGTTGGGGCTGGGCCTCAGTGGTAGTGCACTTACCTGGTATGTGTGAGGCACTGGGTTTGATTCTCAGCACCACATATAAATAAAACAAAGGTCTATCAACAATTTAAAAATTTTTTTTTAAAAAGATATATTCTTAACTACCAGCAGTATGTAAGGGGATTGAGAGAATGGAGAGCTTAGCTTCTAAGTTCATGGTGTTTTGATTGCTGAGATTTCCTTGATTTAGTTGACTAGTTTGGTTGAGAGATTTAAGTTTTTTTTTTTTTTTTAGTTGTCAATGGACCTTAATTTTGTTTATTTATATGAGGTGCTGAGAATCGAACCCAGTGCCTCACACATGCTAGGCAAGTGCTCTACCACTGAGATACAACCCCAGCTCCCCAGATTTAAATGTAAATGAGGGATTTGACATCTTTTATTTGTATACTAGATAGGAGGCGCTGTTCTAAATACTTTTTGTAGATAATCTCCTTTAACTCACTCGCAGGCACTTTTACCTTCTCCAATTGTAAGGGTGAGAGACCTGGAGGCATATTTTTGCCTTATCCAAGATCTTTTTTTTGCCTGAAACTCTTGTTATAATATGGTATCTTTAACACAAAATCTATATGAGTAATCTCATGAAGCTTGTCATATTGCTACATATGTAATTTTGTTATATGAAGAGCAGTTTGGCTGAGAATAGTCTTCCCAAGCATAAAGAAAAGGGTGTTTTAGGATGAATTTAAATTTTAAAAATAACCTGTTGAGTTAAAAGAACAAGTTTATGATTTAAAACTCAAATTCTTAAATGTAAATTGTGAATTAAATGCATTTATACTTAACTATATGCTGAGCCCTATTAGCCACTGTAATTTTTTTTAAATGAGGTGTAATGTTAACATTTGTTAAGTGTATCTGTTTTTATCAGTTGTTGTGTTACACATTTTATGTCCATTATCTTAATCAACGTTTGTTTTTTATTAACATGTTTTATAGATTGAATATTTGTAGATCTCCTTTTTCCAGTCTAAAAATTGACTCTCTTTCTTGGAAGGAGGTGTGCTTTCTATATTGAGGACTTTTTTTTTTTTTTTAATTTATTAAACATTATCGAGAACTATAGTTTCTAATGAAAGGCTTTGTGTTTGACTGGCTTTTGGCTAACATTAGAGAAGTAGCAGCATTATATTCATGATGTACACAATAGTCCCACTTTACCGCCCTTTCATTTCCTGAAGTTTTGAGTTACTTGTTGTCAACTAAGTTCTGAAAATTACTATATAGTGCCATAAGGTATTCTGAGAGAGATCATATCACATAACTTTCATTATAATATATTGTTATAATTATTCTATTTAACTATTGTTAATCTCATTGTGCCCAATTTATAAATTAAACTTTATCATAGATATGTGTGGTATATGAAAAAACATAGTCTTTGTGGGGTTCATTGTTATCTGAGATTTTAGATATTCATTTGAATGTTTTGGAATATACCCTTGCAGATTATTGTACTACTATCAATAGTTGATGCTTATATTTTAACCTGATAGTAGCAAGTTTTCAGTATACTGAAGTTACTAGCACTAATTTTCTTGTCAGGGTCCATCAGTAATCACTCTTGGTCTTAATAACAAGATTGAAAAGAAATATAAGGGCTGGGATTGTGGCTCAGCAGTAGAGCGCTCGCCTAGTATGGGTGGGACCCGGGTTTGATCCTCAGCACCACAACACATAAAAATAAAGGCATTGTGTTGTGTCCATCTACACCTAAAAAAATAAATAAAATATCTAAAAATAAAAAAAGAAAAAGGAAAAAAAAAAGAAATATAAGAAGGGTTTTTTTTTTTTTTTTTTTCAGGTTTATATTTCTCCTTAAATAATTGCTGTCATTCAGTCCTGTCAAATTATTATGCATCTATATTGGCTTTAGAGTAATTTCCATTGTAAAACATTTTGTGTTCATGCAGAATACTTTTGTAGCCAATTTTAATTTGTATTTTAAAAAATTATTTCATTGATGGTTAAGCCATATGCATTATGTATAGTTTATCCCTAATAAAAATTTCGTATAATCTCCATTTGTGTCCTTTGATTGACAGATGGCAAATGGAAACAATCTCTCTCATCTTTTGGTTCTTTTGTCTCTACATTTTCCATCCAGAAAACACAAGCAGGAATAGTGACAATATCTAACAGGTTTTTCAGGAACCAGGATCCACACTTCCAAACAGATGCTCTGATAGATTCACTCTGATTATTTTCTCATCTGTAAACTGGAAACCCCTGTTTCCAAGGGTTATGAAGCCTAGATGAGCTCATGTATATTCTAGTCATGTATGTGTATCTTATTACACAAGTGATAAGTTATGTTACTTTGAGTTATTCTCTTTAAGTAACTACTGGTTCTCTGGATTGTGTAGTTTTGCCTAAAAATTCACTTGGCAATTATATTCTGGGACTCTTGAGTGCCTTTTGAAAAAAACAAAACAATTTTGTCTCTAGGTGTTGCCAATTTTTATGTGGTGCTGAGGATCGGTGAACCCAGTGCCTCATGTGTGCCAGGCAAGCGCTCTATCACTCAGCCCCAACACCAGCACCAGCCCCAGTTTTCTGTATTTTTCATCTTATCTTTAGATGTTTAATCTAAAAGTAGATATTAGAAGGAGGGATGAAGTAGCAGCTCTTTTCTGCTTCTGGGAGTATGGTATGGGTGGATAATATGACAGTTGAATTGTGTCACAGTTCTTGGGATTCTGGCATCTGAAATGTTTTCCCTCCTTTGATCACTACATTTGTTTTTCCAGGTATGGGAGGAGCTGCCATCGCCCCACCTACTTCTCTTGTAGAAAAAGACAAAGAGCGTATGTAGATCCTTTTCTCCCCCACTCCCTACCCCCCAATACAAATTTTTAACCCAGTTGTGGGAAATCTTAAGCTTGAAACCCTCAGTTTCCTGAATTTAGAGCAAAACAACCTGCACACCACTCCCCTAGCTCTGACCTTGGAGGCTGCAGTGGTTTGGGGCTATTGCTCCCTTACATCCCTGATACTTAAGCCTTTTTAATACTAAGCTCTGAGGCTTAAATTTTTATAGAGTAGAATCCATTTTTTTAATCAATTTTTTTCCCCAAGATTCATGTTAGGTTCATTTGGAGTTGAGTATATTCATGACCTTCCACAAGAGGGCAGTGCCTTCCTTTGTTGATCTCCCCCCCCCCCCCAATTGTTTCAGAACAGGTGAGTGTCCTTTTAGATACTTTGCCAAAACATGCCCTCCCACCGCTTATTCTCCCACTGAGCTATCCAGAATTTGGGGGTTAGTAGTAGGTTTTTAAATATCATGTTGACCATTTCCCCATGCTCTGGGTTGGGCCATACTTAAGCTGTCATAAGAAAATATAATTATCCATGGTATTTTTAAATACCTATTGTACTATTAAAATATCATTAAATATCTGTTATGTGAAAATAATTGACATACAGTAAACCCCAGTTGAAAACAATCTCTGGGAATGAGGCCAGGCATCTGGGTAGTTTAAAGCTTCCTTTTGATTCTAATGTGTAATGAGGGTTGAAAACCATTGCTCCAGTGTATGGTCCCTGACTCAAACAGCTTTATGATCTGTGAAACTAATGAGATAATAAGTTGGAGTCTTAAGACAGGTACACAGATGCTATGGGAGTCAGCTGAAAATTATATGGTATCTCTTTGGCGCATACAGGAAATCTTAATGATTTACACAAGAATTGTCATTTAAATGAGGACTCCAAAGGATATTTCATTTCATTCGGATGTCAGAGGACATTTAATGGGGATCTGAACAAGTAGAGGCAGTTAGAATCAGAAGGTTATTCTACTTTGGGTTAAAAAATATAGAGACAATAAATTGAGAGTTTTTTCTTGTGGTAAACAAAAGTGTTGGCTAAATCATTTCAAGATAATTAACTGATACAAGTACAGTTTCACAAAGTTTTGGTAGTATTTTTGTGAACCTACTTTATTTTTCTCCAATAGTACCCCGAGATTTTCCTTATGAAGAGGACTCAAGACCTCGATCACAGTCTTCCAAAGCTGCTATTCCTCCGCCAGTATATGAGGAACAGGATAGACCAAGATCTCCAACCGGGCCTAGCAACTCTTTCCTTGCTAACATGGGGTATTGGTTTAAGTGTTTTCATTTAAGAAAGTGTAAAAATGGTTTGAGAAACAGTGTAAAATAATGTTGGGGCTGGGTGTAATGTCGCATGCCTGTAATCCCAGCAGCTTGGGAGGCTGAGGCAGGAGGTAAAAAAAAAAAAAAAAAAAAATCAATTTTACAAAGCAAATTCAAAACCAACTTAAGCAAAAGTGAGGTGCTAAGCATCCCAGTGAGACCCTGCCATTCTGGTTTATAGGAGAAACTTTGGGTGTGTTCAGTCACATAAGTGCCTTGGTCAAGGATTAGTGTTCAAGTTATGTGAAGTACATTCCAAGATAGTACAGTTTTCTCCAAAACAGCTAATACAAGTTTTGATTGATTTAGATGTTATCATTATAAGTTTCTGATAATTTCTTATGTCCATTTTTATAACATTTGAAAAAAAAAAGTGATTTAGAGCTTTCTTCAGTTATCTGTAAAGGGTAAGTCACATCTTCTTTTCCTGACAAAATAGGTCATTTGTGGTAAGGTCATGGTTATATACTATTGACTTAAAACCTTGGTCTAACTCAGTGGTATAATGTTTGCTTAGCATGCGTGAGGTCCTAGGTTTGTGGGTGGGGGTGGTAGAGCAAAAATTGGACGTTTGTTTGCCAGGGTCTAAAAATCAGTTTAAGGTTGGTATTCAGATGAGATTTATGAATTTTCTTAAAAATATCTTTTAGCTTTTGATAGACCTTTATTTTATTTGCTTATTTATATGTGGTGCTAGGAATCGAACCCAGTGCCTTACACATAGAAGGCAAGTGCTCTACCGTGAAGCTACATCTCCAGCCCCAAGAATTACTTTTTTTTTTTTTTTTTTTTTTTTGACCCTGCTGGATTTGGCATTTCAGATAAGAGAATCTTTTATATTATTTACTCTGATGCTGTGAAGGGGCTATGAAGCAGTGTCACTGAGGTCTTTGTTTGTGTTGTTTGACAGGGTGCTACCTGTAATAGAAATGCTACTAATGAGACAGTCATACTTGATAATCACAGTGAGCCACTGTACATCTTTGCATCTGCTTTGGTTCTCAAAACCCTCAGGTAGCTGCTGAGTTAATGTAGATGACTGGCATTTGTGCATCTCAGGAGCATTTTGAATTCCTGAGTTTCTTTGTGTTCTATATCCTAGACCTGTGCAGTTCTATGTGGTCACTATTAGCCATAAGTGGTTATCAAATTAATTTGAAAAACAAATACTTAAACTTTAGTTCTTCAGTCACAGTAGTCTTATTTCAAGTGTTCAGTAACCATATGTGATTAATGGTTACTGTATTTGACAGAGTAGATGCAGAACATTGCCATTACTGGTGTAAGTTTAATTCCCTTTTAAACAAGCGTTAACTTATTTAATATTTAAATTATATTAAGAAACATGCAGTGTGGCGGGTGCGATGGCGTATACCTATATAACTCCAGCAACCTGGGGAGCTGAGGCAGGAGGATTGCAAGTTCAAGGCAAGCCTGGGCAGTTCAGTGAGACCCTGTCTTAAAATAAAAACAACAAAGACTAGGGATGTAGCTCAATAGTTGAGCATCCCTGGGGTCAATCACAGTACCCCGCTCTGCCTCCCAGAAAAGAAAGAAACATGCAGAGTGGATGGGGCACAATGGTACATGGGCACCCAGTTACTTGGGAGCCTAAGGAGAATTCCAAGTTCCAGGCCAACCTGGGTGACTTAGAATCTATCTCAAAAAGGACTATGGATATAGCTTAGTGGTAGAGTGGCATATGTGAAGCCATGGATTCATTCCCTCATGCTGCCAAAAAGAAAGTAAGATACAGTTCCTTCTTTTTTCTTTTTCTTTTTTTTTTCTTTTTTACCTCCTTGGAATAGCTTGTTCAGAAGACAATCTAAAAAGAACTAAATACATAAAAAGGTAGGTATAATTCTAGTGGAAGCAAGGTTTTGTGATTCAAGCCTAAGCAGCAGTCTTTGTTGGAAAGTGCCCTTGAGACCACCAGGCACCTCACAGTGGAAGGTGAAAGGTTTTAGGCTGTTCAGCCCTATTTACTTATTATTTTGAGACAGGATCTTGCTAAGTTGCTGAAGCTGGTCTCAAACCTGTGATTCTTGAGCCTCAGCCCCCCAAGGGATTTGGGGGTTAGTAGTAGGTTTTTAAATATCATGTTGACCATTTCCCCATGCTCTGGGTTGGGCCATACCTAATCTGTCATAAGAAAATATAATTATCCAGTAGATGATCTCATAAGGGTTCTTTCATTTATAAAAAAAATTTTTCATTGGAAATATACTGTTATTTAGAAAAATATAGTTATCTTCATTATCTGAAATTTCATACTTATATTTTTACAGACCACTGTTTTAAGTAAGTCTAGTTATAGGATATGTAGTAGTACAGATCCAGGAACACATAAGAAGTCTAGTGTTTTTTAACAGGAGTACTAGCGAAACTAGCATTTCCCCGAGAGTTAACCAAAGGATATCCTGGATTACACTTACATTTCTTTCTTGTCTTTTTTTTTTTTTTTTTTAGTACCGGGTATTAAACTCACAAGTAATTGACCACTTAGCCACGTTGCCAGCCCTATTTTGTATTTTATTTAGATATAGGTTCTCACTGAGTTGCTTACGCCTCAGCCTCCTGAGCCACTGCAATTACAGGTGTGTTACCACACCCAGCTTGTATTTCTTTGATCTAAACATCTTCCATCTAAACAGCTTCCATCTGAAGGCCTACCCATTGTTAATTGTATGTGACCTCATCAGGACCTTTGTGGAACTTATACTTTCTCTCTCCAGGAGATTATTGTGGTGTCCAACTTATACTATAGTTGACAATATCTACTGTAAGGATCCTTATCCATTTTCCCCCTCCTAGTGGCACAGTAGCACATAAGATCATGCAGAAGTATGGCTTCCGGGAAGGCCAGGGTCTGGGGAAGCACGAGCAGGGGCTGAGCACTGCATTGTCAGTGGAGAAGACCAGCAAGCGGGGCGGCAAGATCATTGTGGGTGATGCCACGGAGAAGGGCGAGTCTCAGGGTAAGTTCACAGAGAAGCCTCGATCCTTCAACCCAGAGGGAGAGATCAACCCTCCCTTCTGGCAAAATACGATAATTTGTGAATGATGCACTTCTACTTCTGTTTGGGAAGACAAGAATCTTGAGAATGATCTTCATTTTTCAGAATAGAGGTAGAGAAAATAAGTTCATACCTACCTTGACTAGACAGAGTCCTTTTAACTTGATAAAATATTTGTTTTCATAGCATGTAGATTAGAGACATGCACATTTTATCAGTGATTATATCTGCTCTACCTCCATCTTCTTCAATAGCTCTTTTTTTTTCCTGTCTTTTCATTATAGATGTAGTTGCTCATTTTCTTAGAGATTATTTGCTCTATAAGATCTTATATTACTTTGTAGTCTGTTCTAATTGGTGTTTTTATTTTCATTTGATTCTTATAGTCATTTTATACTGAGAACATTTGGGAATGAGACAAACATAGCATTTTAAGTAAAAAATTGAGTTGATTTTGAGTTAACTTAGCTGAATTCCCTTTTCTAAAATAGGAAAAAACACTTCTGGTAGCTCTATTGCATAGCTTATATAGGAAGCAGCCAGTCAGTGTAATTGTTAGTACCAAAAGCCAACAGTTATCCCAATTTGTGATAATATCTGAATTAGCAAGTGGCTAGATAATTAACTGCTTATTGTCCTAGGCTAGTGATCTTGGACTTTTAACTCCAAGGTAAAACTCACCAGTAAGGGTTGTAATCCATATGCTCTGTCAGCTCTTCGGAAAGAGCACAAAATTTCAGGTAATGGTAGACGCTAGAAACTTCCAAAAAATATTATGAAAACATACCGAAGCAAAGCAAATGTTTTGTAGCAGAGACTGATTGTATAGATGCTTGTATGTCTTAGTGACATAAATAATGGAGATTGCTGTTGGAATTAGTCATTATAATAGTTCTATAACATGTCTCACGATGTTTTGATACAGATGCATCCAAGAAGTCAGATTCAAATCCATTAACTGAAATACTTAAGTGTCCTACTAAAGTGGTCCTACTGAGGGTAAGAAGCAAAAGAAAGGAACCCCTGTCTACCTTGATTTTTGTGTCACCCTATTCTACTCTATCCCATATGCTTTCACCTCTACCAATATAAAAGTTAAAAATGAAACTGAAAATAATACTTTTGCAAATAATGCCTTTGGGGATCCCATATAATACTGATTTTTAGATTCGTTTCTTAGCTAAATACAGTGTTTGAGACATCAATGACCAATTACTTTAAAATACTTGAAATTGCTAGAACTTCCACTTAGTTCATTCATTTTGGTATGATGTAACTTTTCAAAGCCTAATGTTTGTGTAAAGGAATGCCATCTTTTGGGTGCTTGAAGGATAGATTTTTATTGTGTCATTTGGGATTAAGAACAGTTGACACTGAAAAATATTCTTGATTATGAAACTGTTACGTATTCGTAAATTATACTTGTTAGTTGATTTTTTGTTTGTTTGTTTATAGAACATGGTTGGTGCAGGAGAGGTAGATGAAGACTTGGAAGTTGAAACCAAGGAAGAATGTGAAAAATATGGCAAAGTTGGAAAATGTGTGATATTTGAAGTAAGAGGGTTTTGGGTTTTTTTTTTGTTGTTGTTATTATTGTTGGTAATATCTCAACACAAGTAATATCTCAATTGATAACTTTACTCATTGTACTTTAATTTCTTTTCCAGATTCCCGGTGCCCCTGATGATGAAGCAGTACGAATATTTTTAGAATTTGAGAGAGTGGAATCGGCAATTAAAGGTAAACTGCATAGCTAAATATTAAAGAATTTTTAAAAGTTGAATTTGTGACCCTAATCATTGTAATTAAAGTTATTATTTGTTTATTTTAAAGTTAATGCATTGTCTTATAGGATACCTGTATTAATTGACTGTCTTTTTGTTTGCCTTTTAGCTGTTGTTGATCTGAATGGGAGGTATTTTGGTGGAAGGGTGGTAAAAGCATGTTTCTACAATTTGGATAAATTCAGGGTCTTGGATTTGGCGGAACAAGTTTGATTTTAAGAACTAGAGTCATCTCTGATGATCCCTAAATGAGCTGCAGACTGAGCAAAGACAGAAAAAGGCAATGGCCTCTGTGGCTGTTGAATACTGAGACTCTTGGAAGGACTTCTAAGATATATGTTGATTGATTTCTTTTTTATTTTGTGATTTTTTTAATATAGTATAAAAATACTTTTAAAAATTCTTGTGTGCTTCTCTTTTTTATTGCTAACTTCTGGGTTGATTCTCTTCTTGATTGGGATTTCATGGTAATTCTCAATTGCTTCAGTGATGATGCAGCACTTATATTTAAAAAAAAATCCAGAAAGTACTGGGACTTGGGATTTGTATTAAATTATCCCTTTTCTCTCCCTCTCCCTCTCCCCCGCCCCTTTTAATAAAGCCTGCAAGTTACTAGACTGTAGCTTCATAAATTCTATTATGAAGTATCATCTTGGCAACCTGCCAAAGGTAAAAATGTCTGTTTTCTCTTACAAATTCTTAGTGACTCCAAGAAAAACTCTTTGCAGCCTGAACTAAGGTTAAAGAATAGTTCAGATCCTACCATGACATGTTTGGATGAATCATTTGTGGTTAAGCTAAGTTAGAATGTAGAGTTCATGATGGGTTTATGAAGTATGCAGGTATGGAAATCGGGAGTTCAATTTCTATTCATATTGAATTCCTGCAGGAGAAGAGAGGACTGGAGGGGTTGCTGCTTGTGTCCTAGTCTAGGGGTTTATATAGCACTTGAGTCAACACTATTAGCCCAGATTTATGCTGTTCAGCATTTGGGAAAGTACCAGTGCTATTGGTACTTTTGAACATGGACTTATATTCAGGTCTGCCCCACTTAAATTTTCCCACTATTCCTGGGAAGTGGAAAGTTGAGGTTGTCAGATTGTGAATGATTGGGGTTCCAAGCTTTGGCACTTTGTGGAACAGGCATCTGTACCAGCCTGCACCTGGATTGCCTTGGCATGACAGGTTATTACCCCTGGCTCACCTCAGCCCTGCTGTAGCCTCTGCCTGTGCTTGCCACCCGTGTTCCACTGTTCCACTACCATTTCTTAGTGGGGATTATTGGGCTGGCTATGCGAGTGAGCAGCTGGGGAGCCATGTCACTAGTAGGTACATTGCCCAACTATGTTTTGGAAATGGCAGATTTTCACTGGAAAAATTTACAATAATGTAAATTCTATTGGATGTAATTTCAAAATTTATAAAAATTCAGCCTTGTCAGCTACCTAACTCTACTGCCAACCAAATATAATTCTGGAATTGTGGAAAATTGTGCCTTTGAAGTGCATTTACCTAATGGCTTAAAAGTTTAGCAGGATCACAGAAGAGGAAACAGATAAAAGTATTCAGTTCTGAGGTTCATTGCCAGGGCAAGAAGTATTTCAAGAAACACTCCTGCCTGTGATTTGTACCTTGCATTCCCAAGGTACAAATACTTTCTTGAAGTGGCAACTAAAGGACGTGAGTCTGTGTTGTCTCTTTGGATTATTATGACATGAAAGGTATTGCCACCTTTAGGGAGAAAGAATTTGACATTTCTTTACATTCATGGACTTGATTTGGAGACATAAGGAATATTCTGACCCTTCTTAAAAAAAGAATTTTCTACTGTTTTTATTAACAAAAACAACGTTTTATCTTAAGTATTTTTTGTTGATGGACCTTTATTTTTATTTATTTGTATGTGGTGCTGAGAATTGAACCCACTGCCTCGTGTGCTCTACCACTGAGCCACAACTCCAGCCCCTCTAGGACATTTTTAAAGACAGTAATCAAAAACAACCTTGGAATTTAGATAGTGTTACCTTTGGAATTAGGTATATGAATATTAATGTGTATACCCTTTTGAGTTTACACTTAGTATTATGATGGTAATACTCTAATGTGCTTAAGGTATAAGTTCCAAACTGCTTTTAGTGCTTGCCTTTTTTTTTTTTTTTTTTTTTTTTGCTTTTTAATAATATTGTTTATTTACATTAGGTAGCTTTCCCTTACATGATCAACAACTGGAGAAATGCAGATGACTTCATACCACTTTGATTCCTATTACCATGGCACAACTTAGTGAATATCTTTCTGCTCAGTCTCTTTAATTGCTCTTTTCTAGATTATCCGTAACTGCATTCATCATTTAGTGTGTTCTAAATCTTCTACAAGTTCATGCTTAAGAAATTTGAAATTACTTTCCAGTATTAACTAAAATCCAAATTAACTATAATATAAATTTAAAGTTAATTTTGCTACTATATAGCAATTAAGGTTCAGCATAATAGACATTAGTGACTCTTGGTGGCCTGTCTATGATCTTTTAAAATTACTTCCTATGTTTGTGGAATTTCTTTCTTTTACTCCCCGCAAGATAAAGACTAAACACTTGCTTTCCATTCTGTCTTGCAGATTAGATTAGGGTTGTACACTTGAAATCTTCCTCTAGGCACCCTGAATTACTGTTAAAGATCAGTGCAACTGGCATCCAAAGGAATTTATCTAGTTATTCTTGAACTTCTAATGGCATTTGACACAGCCACTGCCTTCTTAAGAACTGTGACCTCTGTACCTGTTACCCTTTATTACCATTCACCCTCTTTATAGGTTATTTTATTTATTCTCCTGGCATTTAATTTCTTCTTCTATGTGAATAACCTCTTAATTTCATCAGTCTTCATTACACTACTTCAGAACTATATCCAGCTCCTATTGATCATCACCTGATCATCAGACAACATCACCTGGTTGTCTCCTCACCTCAAAATACATGTCCTAAACAACTCACTTTCATTTTTCAAAACCCCTCATATTAAATTCTCTAATTTGGAGGAAAGCATCTATTATTCAGTCATCTAACTCAGAAACCTTGGCATCTCCTTAGATGTCTACCATTCCTTTTTACCCAGTCCAATTTGTAATTGAGACCTATTGGTTCTGTTTCTTTTCCATTTTTCATATTAACGCAGTATAATTCCTTGATTTTACACCCTCATCTCCTTCCTAGAATAGGCCAGTGGGCTCTGTTGATAAACAATTCCTCAGCTGTTAAGCAAGCATTCCCATATATAAAAATCTTTAGTTGTTCTCCATAGCCAATTCTATACTTTTGGGAGTTCTCAGTATCCTTGTGCTTATTCTTGTCCCACCACACCTTGAGTTTTAACAGGCAGAATCACTGACAGTTTTTCTTGCTCACTTTCCTTAGAAAGTGAGACTAGAGAACTGTCCCTTTTCCCCGTTATTCCAGTTATCTTGTGCCTAGTGGATTGCTAGGCATTCGTGCAGTGATATTGGTACCATAGGCCTTATAATGAAAAACAAAAAGTCCTCCACTCTATACTTCCCCTGTGGTAACTTACCTTTTTTAGCTGGATTGCTTCTGGTCTCTGCCTCCATATTTCTAAATACATCATTGTAAGCCTTCTTCTGCCTCTTCCTAAGCAGATGTCTCAGAATAGTCTGTACTCAATCTCCACCTCCTTAATTTCCATTCAGTCTTCAACCCACTACAACTCAAAGAGTAAATCCAGAAAAAGATGGCAGTGACTCAGGAAATAGGGAACTTTACACAGGGAAGAGGAAAAGTGATTCCCAAGATAATGAAAAGGAAGTCTTAGTCTAATAACTGGGCAAAGAACCCTGAGTTCATATGGGAGCAGAAAAGTACTCTGGGCTCCCCAGCAGGGAAGATGGAATCAATTACACGCTATGTCTCCATTCTAGGGAAAACATGGTTATACAGTAATAAAAAGCAAGGTATACAACTGGCTTAGCTAAGCATAACATACCGAACTTCATAACACAAAGACTGATTACAGGTTTGTTTTTTGAAGTTTTATCTCTAACTTGAAAGCATGAATACAAAAGAGTAGGAGGAGAGTCTTGGCAAAACTTCCATTTTCCAAGAAGTCATAGATTATCAGAATTCTCTTGTCTTTCCCATATTGAATCTGTGGTGTTGGATCTTGTGTCTTTTTTTTTTTTCTTTCTTTCTTTTTTTTTTTTTTTGGTTTCCTTTCTCCAATAGTTTCCTGAGAAATAACTCCAGGATACGTTGGATATGCTTTTATTTTTTGAGGTCTCGAGTGTCTGAAAATATCTTGATTCTGTCATCATCCTTAATTGATAGTTTAAATGTGAGATTGATTCAAACCCATTTTTCCCTCTGAATTTTGAAGGCAGTATTAGATCATTATTTTCCTGCTTTACCCTTGATAAAATCAATATTCTTATTTGTGACTGTTTTTTCTTCTCTGGAAGGTTTTTGAAATCTCTGTCCTGAAGTTTCATGATTATGTATTAGCCAGGATTTCTTTTCATTCATCATACTGGGCATTTGGGATGAACTATTTTATTTTTTTAATATTTATTTTTTAGTTATAGGTGGATATAATATCTTTATTTTTTTATTTTTATGTGGTGCTGCTGACAATCGAACCCAGTGCCTCACAGGTGCTAAACAAGCACTCTACCACTTGATCCACAACCCCAGCTCCCGGGATGAACTCTTTTAATGTAGAAGTTCATATGTTTTGATTTTGGAAGATTTTATCACTGTATTTCCTTGATAATTTCTTCCCCTTTCTTCATTGTGTTGCTTTTTCTGGATCTTTCATTAGCCACTTTATTTCTGGGTTGATTTTTTTAAATCTTTCATTGGTTAACATCTTAAGGCACTTAAGTTATAAGTGGTTGAGCTCTGGACCATAGTCTTTGGAGTCTAGATGTATCTAAATGATGGAGCTACACGTGTTTTATTTTTTTAAAGTATGATATTTTTAAGATCTTTTGAAGAACAATGAACTTAATAATATTGATATTTTATGTAAACACGTATATGCTAACAATATGGGAAAACTATCAATTTCCTTCTAAAGTATATTCCTCTTAGTACTCAATTATTACAATAGAGATGTTATTTACTAAATGAACAGTAACAGACCCTCTTCTGTGAAATGCTGTTTAGGTTCCCTTTGTTTTGGTTATCATTAGACATTGACAAAATAGAAACAGTTTTTTTAAGTAACCTAAAACTTCTTTTTTTCTAAGTGTGATAAAGGGAGGATTATAGAAATATTTTATTTGAGTTACTGGGATTGAACTTTTTATTTTCATTTTGAAACACAGTCTAAGTTGCCAGGACTGGCCTCAAAACTTGTGGTCTTCCTAGTTCAATCTCTGGGTTGCCAAGATTATAGAGTTTGAGCTACTGCTTCCAATTAGGGAAATATTAAAATATGCCTTGAACAGAGAAAGACAATATAGTTATGTTAGTGTCCCTTTAACAGATACATGATCTGATATTTTTAAATAGGGTTTTAGGGCACCAGCAATTTCCGGATTTGGTAACAGCTGGGTTTTTCTTTAGCAACCACCTTTTTTCCTTCCTCTGTATTCTTATAGTATTAAAAACACTTCTTATTACATTTTGTTATCCTCTTTTCCTGTTGTTTTTCTCCCACATCTTAAGTCTGCCTAAACAGTGGACACATGAAGTTTTCAAAGTTTCTGAAAAGCTACTGTCTACCCATTGATAGATTTGTAACAAACCCACATGGGTCTATAGTTTGCTAAAACCAGAATTTACATAAGGGGGAGGAAATGCACGATATGAATGTAGTTGCTAAGGAAATTTTACTGATAATTCTGAAGAGGAAAATTCTGAGGTATAAATGGAATCAAAGTCTTATTAAAGTTTGGCAAAAAAGAAAAAATGATACTTGCGAAGACACACTGCAGTATAATACTAAGAATTAGGACTAAGAAACAATCATATGAATGTTAAATCATTTTAGAAGTAAACTGCTGCCGCAGTCTGGCTGGGCACAGAATCACGAGCCACTCAAGCAGGAACAAACTTTATTTTTTGAAACTGCCGCCAATATCCGGTAGGCGCCCGGGAAGATTTTCTTTCGATCCACGCGGCGTCCTCCCGGACTGCAAAGAGAGCTCCTCCTCCGGAACTCCCTCCTACTGTACTTCCCCAACCAATGGGAACTCTCCAGGAGTCCCGTAGCAGGCCTAGGTGAACAGCAGGGGTCCAATATCTATATGAATGCAAATCTTAACATAATCATATCATCTCAATGGCTAGCTGGCGTCACCTTTCGACCAAAAATGCCATGCATCATATACTTGGCTCTTAGCAAACTGCAATTCAATGAACCATCCTATATGATTATGTACATGGGAATTTTATGAAGATCCATCTGCTTTAAGTTGTTGCAAACTGAGTTTTGCATAATTACTATGAAAAATTGGGTTGAAAGGTAAGTTCAGGGTTATTGTTATTCCTATTTTCAGTTTTTAATTAATTTTGATCTTTTAAAAAATGTTTTTACATAATTATAAAATCAACTGAATTCTCAAAACCTTGTAGCAAATTAGAACAGATCCCTGTCCCCACCAGTCCTCAAACAAAACACATTCAACTAATTTAACTCTTATTATGGCATTTGTTTTCCTATTTGTAACTCATTTACTTATAATGTCATTTATTAATGTATTATCTTTAGGCATTTTTTTTTCATCATTTTCTGTTATCGAAAAGGAGGATTTAACTCTGTTAACCCAACTCATGGCCCATTTCTTCTTTCCCCATTCTTCCAGTGAATTTACATCAAAATTTGTTGTTGTTAAAGCCATGGTCACTGCTAATTCACTATTACATAAATATTATCCACTTATATAATTTGTAGCATATTTTATTATATAATTCTGGTTTTCCTAGAGATAATAATTGCCCAGTTTTAAAATCATTTAGTTTACATACCTGAAAGTTTCTTCTAATTCTTTTACCACATTGGTTTTTCTTTTTCTTTTTGGTAGTACTGGGATTATTCTCACATGGTAGACAAGTACTCTACCATTGAGCTACATCCCCAGCTCAGGTTGACCTTGAACTTCAATCCCCCTGCTTTTGCCTCCTAAATCACTGGGATTACAGGCAGGCATCCCTGTGCCCAGCACTTTCTATTGGTTTTTTATGTACCATTCAATCCTTTTTCCCCCCAGAAATCAGGTTTATCAATTTGTCTTACCAGTTTGGTATTTTTCCTGAAGAAGTCTAGCATTTTGACCAGTTCAGACAGGTCACTTTCTCTGTTGCCTTTTTCCAACTTGAGACTTCCCTTTGCTGTGTTTCTGGATCTCTATTATTTAGAGTCTTTTTGTCACCAATATTGGTCCCTGTTGTTCTTAAATGGAATTAATCCCTTCCAGAACCTTCATTTAGATGATTTTAGAGGCTGAGGCTGAAGCTCAGTGGCAGAGCACTTACCTAGCAAGTGTGAGGCACTGGGTTCAATCCTTAACACCACATAAAAATGAAACAAAGGCAAAAAAAAAAAAAAAAGATTTTAGTTTTCTCATGTCTCGAAATGTTTTTATCCTACTCCCATTCTTAATTTTTACTCTTAGTTTGTGTGGCTGGGTTTTAAGTTGTATTCCATCAGACTTCTGAGCTGTTATTTTATTTATTTTAGTTCCTACAGATGATGTTGAAGAAGCCTAGTGCTATCAAATTTTACTTTAAATGTGACATGTCTTTTTCTCTCTGGAAACATTTAGAATCATTTCTTTGTTCCCAGTGTTCAGAAATGTTGTGATAATGGTTGGCTCTCTCAATCTAATAGAACCTTGTGACTTTGAGATTGTGAAATGAATCTTTTGTATTATGATGATTTTAGCATCATTGTACAGTCTTATGTTTTCTTTCTGGAACTCCATTTAGTCATGTAGTAGAACTTTGGAATTGGTCTTTTTATAGCCTCATCTTTTCTTTTTTTCACTTCTTAGAAGTTTCTTTGTCTTAAATTCTCATAAAAATGTTATTTCTGATAACATTCTGTCTTCCTTTTGTAAAAACATGGTGTCCTGGTCTTTTTTCCCCCATACTTTGTCTCTTTGAGGAAATTAGGGTTTTAAAATTGTTTTCAGCAAATATTTATCCATCATCTACTTTGTAGTGGACAGTGAGTGGCCTGAGCATCTGAGATGTACAGGTGGACAAGGTAAGCCATGTAGGCCACCCTGGCTATGAATGATTACCAGATGCCCACACTAATATACATTCAGTCCTTTCTTTACAAATAGATCTTCCAAGTTTTAGCTGGACACAAATTATCTGGGGGAAAAAAAAAAAAAGCTACATTACCCTGCTGGTATTCTGGGAGGTGAGCTGGGATTTCCTCCATTTAATTCAGCAAACAATTTTCTTTGCAACTTCTTGATTTCAGCTTGAGGTATAACCTTCACCCTCCAATGCATCTGATATGCTCAAACCCAGAATGGCTCTGAATTCCTTGATATGCAATACAAAGCCCTCTGATCTAATTTTCTGTTTACTTCTCCATCCTCATCTCTGACTACTCAAGAACTTTTACCTTCTTATTCATTGGAAGCATTTTACAGCTTCTCTTTGGCATTATCCATATTGTCAGCATCGCTACTCCTATGCTTTGGAGCATAAAATAAGGATAATATGGCAGTCTTTCTGATAACTAAAATGGCTACTAAATAACTAGCAGGTAGTATATACAATGTGGATACACAGGACAAATGAATGGTTGACATCCAAGTGGGACAGCAGGATGGTGGTGTGAGATTTCAGAACAGTGTACAATTCAAAACTTACAAATTGCTTATTTTTGAAATTTTCTACAAATTTGGATCACAGTTGGCTGCAGGTAACTGCAGAAGGTAACATTGAATAAGGGACTACTATATTAGTTGTTTATCTCTTAGTGCACCTAACTTATAAATTAGGTACACTGACAAATTTATTGGAGGTATGTCTATATAGGGAAAAACACAGTATGTGGAATTTGGCATTGCACGTGGTAAAAGGCATCCACTGTCAGATCTGGTCCTGCAGATGGGTCTCTAAGTTGCCCCGCCTGACCTCCAGCTGATCTTCCTGCCCCAAGTTGTTGGGATTCTAGGAGTATACCACCACCCCTAGCATGAACTGAATTTTTAAGAGAAGTTTTGACACTTCCATTTTCCAGTCTAGATATAACTAAGTCCCTGCCTCCCTTATGTATTCTGTCCCAAGATGCCCTCGGGTCTCAGCAATCAGTGCTCCCACCTACCTGTATGAAGTGGTGGAAGCTTCCCTGTGCTGCTGCTCTTGCAGATGCACTCTTTACTGGGCCTTCTGTAAGACTGTGTTAAGTCTCCAAAGCTGAGGAACGAATTGGGATTTCCCAGAGAATTGGCTCCTTCACATTGCCTCTCATTGTCTGACTCACTGCCCATTTCTTTGTTGAACTGTCCGTGTAGCTGCTGAGATGAGTGTCCTAGCTACAAAGATCACACTCCTGTTCAGTTATTCACATTTCTGTCTTCTGCCTTAGTATGATGCACAGTTGGGGGTGGGGTTGTGACTCAGTAGTAGAGTGCTCGCCTAGCATGTGGGAAGCCCTGGGTTCGATCCTTAGCACCACATAAAAATAAATAAATAAAGGCTTAAAAAAAAAAAAAAAGAATGATGCACAATTGTCACAGCCTAGCCACTGCTGATTGAAAACCTTCCCACTATGAAAAGCTCAAATTTTTCAGCTCAGGGGTGTGGAGGTGGGGATGACATCAGAACTGGGGTGAGGGCTGGGGATGTGGCTCAAGCAATAGCGCGCTTGCCTGGCATGTGTGCGGCCCGGGTTCGATCCTCAGCACCACGTACAAACAAAGATGTTATGTCCGCCAAGAACTAAAAAATAAATATTAAAAAATTCTATCTCTCCCTCTCTCTTAAAAAAATAACATAAGTATTAAAAAAAAAAAAAAAGAACTGGGGTGAACAGATGAAAACAGTGCAGTGGAAAAGCACTGCATTGTGACTCCTGCTCCTTGTCCCAAAGTAATTCTTAAGCATTTTCCCACATGGTCTTACCTTGGAGTTTAAAACACTGAATGGCAGAGCATGGTGCAAGATGGCCTGTTTCTTGAGGTGGCTTTTAACCAACGAATCCCATCCTTGTCCTTGAGAAAATACCTAACTTGAGAAGCCAAGTACAGGGACACACACCTATAATCCCAGTGACTTGGGAGGCTGACGCATGAGGATCTCAAGTTGGAGGCCAGCCTCAGCAATTTAGTAAGCTAAGCAACTAGCTCACTAAATTGCTAATCAACTAGCTAGACCCTAAGCAACTTAGCAAGATCCTGTCTCAAAAAGGACTAGAGATGTGGCTCAGTGGTAAAGTGCCCCTGGGTTCAATCCCCAGTACCATACACATAAGAAAAGTGAGGAAAATGCCGGGCATGGTGGTGCACACCTCATCCCAGCAGTTCTAGAGGCTGAGACAGGAGGATTGTGAGTTCAAAGCCAGCCTCAGCAAAAGTGAAGCACTAAGCAAATCAGTGATACTGTCTCTAAATAAGACATATAAAATAGGGCTGGGGATGTGGCTCAGTGGTCGAGTGCCCCTGAGTTCAATCCCTTATACCCTACCCCATGGCCACAAAAAAAAAAAAAGTGAGGAAATACTTTTCATTCCTTTTTATTTTAGAGATGGAATCTGACTATGCTGCCCACTCTGGTCTCAAAGAGATCCTCCTGCCTCAGCCTCTCTAATAACAGACTGTTGGTGCACGACACCACACCCAGCAGATATTTTTTTTATTTTTTTTTTCAAGGAAGAAAATGTTTTATTTTTATTTTTATTTTTTTTAATTAGCTACACATGACATTACAATGATCTTGGCAATTCTATTTTTAATTATTTTTTAAAAAGTTTTTAGATGGATTCACTATGTTGCCCAGGTTGCCCTTAAACCCTAGATCTTGCTTTAGCCTTCAGGAGAGCCGGGGTCACAGTCTGACTTTACCTGAGGAAATGAATAATTTTCACTTTAATAAATAATGAATACCAGGTTTCCTGTAGACCTCATATGGACAATTGCTTTATAAATTATGAATACATTTACCTCAGCCAGAAGGGTGGCATATAATTTCTACATTTTGCTACATTTCACCAATTATTATTTTTATAACAATGACTCTGCAGGAATAAAGTGATACAGCATTTGGACAAAACATATTTTTTTTTTTGACAAAAATAAATCTTCCTCCTCACATGTCCTTTCAGGCTTCCCACCAGTCACCCACACAGCCTCTCATTGTGCATAGCAAGTCCCCTCCTGCTAATGACAACCTTTGGGGCAAACCCAGAAGTAGTTTGCAAAGACTGAAATAACATCTCTAATTGGTGGTGCCACCAAATTTGCTGTGCTCTTCAGTGGCCCACCCAAGTTTGTGCTAAAACACATCATCTTCCCAGGGTGCAAAGGGGAAGAAGAGGCCATGGTGTGCTGTTGAGCTTTTTGAAATAAATGAATTAAAAATCAGGTTAAGGGAGACAGAGATAGAACCTGCTTTTCCCAGTTGTTTCTTCTAGTTGTCTACTTAGAGCAAGGGAAATTTTATATTGTTTTATACCAGTTAACATCAAAGAGGTTTATTAAATGCTTACTGTGAGTTTTTTTTTTTAAGTATTAGATATTCCAAAACCATGTGGACATGGTTCTAAAATATGTGAACATTGATGCTAGTAAACAGATGAAGGTATAATATATTTGGCCTGAAAATACACATTTGGGGCTTAGAGAAATGATAACTTTTTCTCCTTACAACATGTATCACCTTAAACAAAAAATTAAAATGAAAATTCCAAAGCATAAATGCTTTACTGAAGCCATTTCCATACCTAAACTTTAACTTAAAATATGGGGTGTGCTGGGCTGGGGATGTGGCTCAAGCGGTAGCGTGCTTGCCTGGCATGCGTGCGGCCCAGGTTCGATCCTCAGCACCACATACAAACAAAGATGTTGTGTGCGCCGAAAACTAAAAAATAAATAAATATTAAAATTTAAAAAAAAAAAATATGGGGTTTGCAAGGTTTTCCTATCCCCTCCCCTTTTTTCCTTTTGGTATTGAGGATTGAACCCATTTGCCACTGAGATACATCCCCAGCCCTTTTTTAAATTTTAATTTATTTACTTAGTACCAGGGATTGAATCCAGCAGTGCTTAAACACTGAGGTATATTTCCAACCCTTTTTATTTTTTATGTGAGATAAGGTCTCACTAAATTGCATAGGGCCTTGCTAAGTTGCTGATGGCTGACTTTGAACTTGAGATCCTCCTGTCTCAGGCTCCTGAGCCACTAGGATTACAGTTGTGTACCACCATACCCAGCTTATTTTTTTGTTTTGAGACAGAATCTCACTAAATTGCTGAAGCTGCTCTTCAACTTGTGATCCTCCTACTTCAGCCTCTAAAGTCACTGAGATTACAGCATGTGCCACTGTGTCCTGCAGTTTCCCTGATCTTTAAAGGCAAATATTAAGCCAAAGGTAGATCCCTAAGCATCCTTGATCAGATGGCAAAGCCATGACATTGAACTGGACCAGAATAAGAGAATACCTTAAATATACCAGCTTTGAGTCATTTTGAACAGGCCCTAAAAAGCCATGAGAGCTGTTCCTTATCACACAGGCCATCTCTGAGCTGATAGCATGCCACCCCAATTGCCTTCTTGATACCCCTCTGCTTTTCCAACTATTCCGACATGACATATTCTTTTTGTTGAGATAAAGTAGAAATAGCTGGGATCTTGTGGGGAAAGCTCTTACCTTCCTGGTAAAAAGGAATGTGTGGCTGGTACTACTTCTTTATTCCCAGCTTCATCCTTGAACCAGTGGACTGGGCCTGGAGACACAGCAGTGATCTTAGACCAAGACTTCCCAGATCATCGTGGTTAGTGGAATAGCACATTACTGAGCCTCGCTTGCCTCTGGGCTTCTTATACAAGAAGAGATACCTTTTGTTAAGTGACAGTAAATTGCAGTTTCTGTTACTTAAAAACAAAGAATCCCTAACTGATAATGGAATTAGCTGTCTGAAGTGTGTCTCCAGTGAACAGATCCTAAAATGTTGCATAGGCTAAGTGGAGAAGGTGATAGGCAGGGGAGTTTCAACTGTTTTGAGGATGGAAGTTTAGGAACCCTTGACATTAGATGGTAAATAGTTATACTGTCACCTACTGTTAGACCCAGAAATTAAAGCTACAGTGTAAAGGGAAACAGAAAAGTTAGATTGTTGATTTATTTATTAAGTGAAGTCTCTGCTATTGGCTTGCAATCTAAATTGACTAAGGTCCCAAGTATAGAGATTTGCAAAGAGTGAGAAAAACCTCTCAATGTGTCCAAATATGGAGCCAATTTAAACAAGGTCAATGAAAAGTTGTCATTCTTTATTTGATGTGTTGGGACAGACTACTTGTCTTTTAGCTGCAATTGGGTGAATCACGAGGATCTAAATCTAGCCTTAAAGAAGACTGAATAGCATCCATAAATGCAAGAGTCAGTAAGTTGAACGGAATAACTTGCCATGACTCTGGGCTAGTCTTCTAAACCCTCTATAGAAAGAGGACTTGGACAGGTCTGAAAAGTCCAATCCAGTTCTCATTCCCAAACCTTTCTGTATTTTACTTTTTAGAAACATTAAGTATTTTCTTTTTCAGCTTTTGCAACTAATCAATAAGACAAGCAGAAATCTACTGGAGGAGGGGTTCCAGGAGTATATCTCTTTCCAGACAAAAGGGACAGACTGCTGCTATGCATAGTCCAAACACAGATGTGATGTTTGTTACTTAGCAACCATGTTATAACCATGTTGAGGGAAAGGTCAAAGTGAATCACAAAGAGGATAGCCTTGACATTATTGAGTCTCAAGCAGTCTCAAACTGTTGCTACCTCCAGACTTTCGCCTATGACAAAATACATCACAATTTGTTTAAGCCTCTGTAAGTCAGAATCTTATTTACATGTTGCCAAAAGCATTTCTAATGGATACACACACACACACACACACACACACACACAATGCAAGATTCAACCCTATTGGCAAAGACCAATAGGTGAAGTTAGTGAACCTCTCTGAGCCAATACTAGTTTCACATCAAAAGCTTCTTACCCTGGAGGGAGGTTTGGGATGAATGGGGAGGCTGCTCCCACCCTCAAATAATCCCCTCAGTCTGATGCCTGAACTCCTGCCTGCAGAGCCGCTCAGGACTTGGGTGTGGTGTCTACACACACAGCCAGAGTGGGGTCCTGCAGCTAGCGTCAGAAGGATAGCACCCAAACCTTGTCCGACTATGGTTTATCCAATACCTATCCTCTATCCCAGAATCCTTATCTATTTCCACAGATCTCCCTTTCAGAATCCTTATAGTCTTCTTCAAGCATTCCAATTCTGGTGCCTTTAAAACAACGGTTGTTCTCTTCGCCTTATCTGCAAGTCACTCCTTCTCGTTTCTGGCCTTTTCTACCCGACCCTTCTCCACCGGCGTCTCGGGAGCCCCTCAATGCTCTCACAGTGCAGACCAGAGCCTTCAGCATTCTCCCCCGGAGCTGGGCTCCGCCTATTGCGGTAAACGCAGCGCTTTTGCGATGACTGTGCGACCGGGAAGATGTGCGAGTGCCTGGAGCAGCGCCACTTGATCTCTAGGGCCAGCAGAATGTGTGGTGCGGTCTTTTGTTCTTTATCTTTTTTTGTGGGCGTGGCGGGGTGTGTGGGCATTGAACCCCGGGGACGCTTCTTTTCCTTTCCCCTCCCTCTCTTTCTTTCACTCCTTCTTTCAACAAGTCTCTGGCCTTGAACTTACCTTCCTCCTGCCTCAGCTCCCCAAGTCGCTGGGATTTTTTTTTCTATACCTTTTGTTTGTCTGCATTAAACCCAGTGTTTCTGGTGGGGCGGGGAATGTTTTTCTTTCTCTGGAACAGAGAGAAAAGAATATGATGTAAAGATATAAAGATCCCAAAGACGCACAGGCACCTTACCATCACATCCTTCCCACCTTTGGCCGCCTTTGCGCCCGACTCCCTCCCTCATTTCCCGTCTCATTTCACTATCTAGTCAGTAGTCAAATTGGAAGGGTCCTTTCCTAATTCCAGATTAAGCAGGAGAAAAACGCTGCTAGACTGATCTCTTTAGCTGGAATTTTGGCAATGACTTATTTGCATACCAGAATTAATGAAGCCCCGCAGTTATTCAATAAGGAAAGGGGCGATTTGGTTTTCTTACATCTGCCCTAACATAGCTTTGGGGCAAAGGTGACAAAGAAGGTTGCTGTCCACTCTTCCACACTCTGTTGATGGTAGCCTGAACCAGGGCATGGTCGGGGTGCAGTGAAGACTGCAGCAGGCACCTGCTAGTTAACATCTCCCCCATCCTGGCCCTGAATAAAGGTCGGTGGGTCTGGAAACCTGAGTGGCTGGGGCTTTCTCCAGTGGGTGACAAAACTCCTGGCATAGTGGCTCCAACACTACCTTTTTTTGTCAGAAAGAATTAACTTCTAGGTAACCTCTTTTCCTTTTAAGGGTCCCCCACTTGTTGGTAATGACATAATTGTTTCTTTATTGGGTAAATTTCTTTTGATATTGGAGAGATTTCTATGTAAGCAGAGAAATGTGAAGTAAACTCACTGTTGATATTTTAGTGTTAAATTTAGATCATATATGTTTATTTGGCTTTTTTGTGGCCCTGGGATTGAACTCAGGACCTTGAACATGTTAGGCAAGTGCTTTAACACTGAGCTACATGCCCAGTCCTGTATTTTGCATTTCAAGAATTTGAAATTTTAAGAGAATAGAGCATATTTGAGTATGCATTTAATTTGTGATTCCAATTTAAAATGTAAAATTGAGTAATTGATATTGATTTGTGATTTAAACTAGAAAATTAAATATAATTTAAAGATTATGAGTAGTACGGGACCAAGAGAAGTTAAAAGTGACCATATTTAATTGATTAAGTCTAGTTTGAGCAAACTGAAGTAATTAAAAGGACAAAATATTAATTTCATAAATGCAGTTAAACTCTTTAAGGCAGTTCAAATAACTAAATATCTGATAACTAAATTTCAGTTATCAATGTTTCCCTTAACAGTGACGATTAATTTTTTTCTATTTTATAAAATAAAGTTATAAATACAATCACAGAGTTTTAAGTTGAACATAGAGGCTTAAGAAAAAGGATCGGGGGCTGGAGATGTATCCTAGGAGTAGAGTGTTTGCCTGGCATGCACCAGCATGCACAAGGCCCTGGGTTTGATCTCAAGCACTGAAAAAAAATTCAAATTTTGAATTTGAATAAAATGAATATTGATCAAAAATTAAAATAATTCCAAGCAGTTTTTGTATATATAAAAACCACCCTTAATTATAATAAAAACATAAAACTTGATTTTTTTTTTTTTACAGTTTTTAAAAGTCATTTGCTTCTTACATTTGGCCAATGACAAATACTCTGCATTTCATGGGGAAGGAAACAGGTAGAGGAAAGAAGAGAGCAGAAGCCTCGAAAGGACAACAATGGCCTATGTTGGATTTGGTCATCTCCTCTCCCCCCCCCCTTTTTTTTTTTAGAGAGAGAGAGAGAATTTTTTAATATTTATTTTTTAGTTTTCGGCAGACCCAACATCTTTTTTTTTTTTGTATATGGTGCTGAGGGCCGCATGCACTCGGAATTGTGAGCCAAAATACACTTGCCCTCCTCTAGTTCGTTGAATGTTTTGATCACAGTGATGAAAAGCTAATGCAAGATGACTATATGGTCAATTTGAAATCACTGACTGTCCTCAGAAGACAGTATCCTATTCTTGGAAGTAAGTCTATGGAAAGCAATCACTTAGCCCCAGAGACTGATCCTGATTCCTGGGGGAAAGCCAGTCAGGCTCCTCAGCCATAAACAGAGAATTAAGACTCAATTCACAAAGGCTGAAGGCCCTGGGTTCCCAGCTAAGCTAACGCCTGAGGACTGTGATGTCGTGACCTTAGGACATGGCTGGAAGAGAGAACAGAGTTGCCGGAGAAAGGCCTAGACTGAGGGCTCTGCTCTGTCCTTGTCTGGCTGAGCAACCAGGGCAAGTCACTCCCCTAGCCGAGGCCAGCTTCATCCTGAAATGGGGTGAATGGTTGCCTCTCCCTGATTCAAAAGTTTGTCAGGGTGCTATGGAAAAAAAAAAAAAAGACAAGCATGAAAGCTCTCTATGACATTAAAAAGAAAGAGAAAACTTCACAGCAAAAGAAATGAGAGAAGAGCCAGGTATAATGGTGCATGCCTGTAATCCCAGCAGCTCAAGAGGCTGAGGCAGAAGAATCGAAAGTTCAGAGCCAATCTCAGCAATTTAGTGAGGCCCTAAGTAACTTAGCAAGACCCTGTCTCAAAATAAAAAATAAGGTCTAGGGATGTGGCTCAGTGGCTAAGTGCCAATGAGTAAAATCCCTGATACAAAAGAAAATGAAGAAAAAAAAAAAAACAATCTACAGAATGAAGGAAATATCTGCAAACTATACATCTGACAAGGAGTTGATACCCAAAATATATAAAGAGCTCCAGAGAGTGGGGTTGGGGGCAAAGAGAATAGGAAAGAATTAAAAAGAAAAACATTTAAAATTAGATAGTAGGCTGGGCGTGGTGTTGTACACCTGTAACCCTTGAAACTCCAGAGGCTGAAGCAGAGGATCACAAGTTCAAGGCCAGCCTCAGCAACTTAGCAGGACCCTGTCTCAAAATACAAAATAAAAAGGACTGGGGATGTAGCTCAGTGGTTGAGTGTCCCTGGGTTCAATCCCCAATATCAATCAATAAATAAATAAATAAGAAAAGAAAGAAAAATAAGAACAAGAAAGCCTGGTTTCCATACTTGCCGCCAGGACAACCTTCCAAGAGCAGACTGGTTCTAGTTGAGAGTCCCTCAGGGCTCTGATGCTTTCAATGGCTCCATCTTCAGTGCAACCCCATCCTTTGGTTCAGTGGCTTCAAAGGCCCCAAGCAAACCACGTGAACAGCTTGCTAGAGCTTTCCACTCACTTTGAAGCCTCCCAGGAGTTACTCTTCCCCTCTGAAGAAACAGGTAACTGCCGCGTCAGCTGAGGGGTGTGCATTCCCAGCTGCCCTGGCTGTGTCTTCTGAAGTTGCAAGGACAGCTGAACAATAGGCACAGCGTGCTCCCCTCCATCAGGAACATTAATCACAGATTTGAACTACATCCTGATCTTGGAAATTTCACCTAAGGGCAGGAGAAAGGATAATTAATTGCATTCCACCAGAGCCAAGGCTGTACATAGGAGCTCAGTTCAAATAGGAAGATTAATTGGGAGAAAACTGATACATTCTCCGTGAGGCATCTTCATAGAGGCGGGTCAGGCTCTCCTGGGTGCACTGGGGAGCCCACACCCTCACTGCTTGGGCTCATTCCCTCCCAAGGTAATCCTGTGTTATCAATTAATAACTATTTATTTGGTTTAATAAATTATTGTGTATAGCTGGGTATGGTGGGCTTGCCTGTGATCCTAGTGGCTTGGGAGGCTGAAACAAGAGGATCACAAATTTGAGGCCAGCCTCAGCATCTTAGTGAGGCCCTAAGCAACTTTGCAAGATTTTGTCTCAAAATAAAAAATAGTGTTGGAGATATAAATCAGTGGTAAAGTGCCTCTAAGTTTGATCCCCAGTACCCCCCTTCAAAAAAATTTCTCTCTAGTGGCAGAATTCTAACAAGACTCCCAGATTTCCAGGGAGTTCTTGTATATAAACCTTTGCCTGAGTACTCAGTCCAGTGCCAACTGGATCTGGTCCTGAAGGGATTTGCAGATATAACTAGATGCCAGTCAGGTGACCTTAAGATAGGGAGATAGGTTAGGTGCCTGAGTTCTGTAAGGCAGAGTTTTCTCCAGCAGGACTCAGAAACTGAGGTCAGAGTTCAAAGCACAGGAAGAACTCGACTGCCCCTTGCCACTTCAAGAGGGATGGTGCCACATAGCAAGGAATGAGAATGACCTCTAGTAGTGGACCCTGATAATAGCCAGCATGGGAAAAACAGAAGAGTGAGGGGAATAAGGTGTTCTTTTTTGTGATTTGTGGTTCTGTGGGTAGGTCTGCCAAAAGGGAGGGCTGACCTGCATAGGGGATCTTTAACCCCATGCATTTCCTCTTTAGTTCTCAAAGCGACAAAAGTAACAGAACTACTGCCTCTGGGAACCTGGGAACTCTGCCAGAAGGCTAGAGATGCAGATCCTACCCTGCACTTACTTACTCAGTGAGGAACCAGGGTATGGCCCCACGAGCTGCTTAAACAGCCCTTCAGGTGATTCTCATGTCTACTCAGTTTTGACAGCCTCGGGTTACCAAATCACTACTTAACGTGACCATTTGTAAAACATGACAGAAGGAAGTAGAGGTTGGGGAGAGGGTGTTGAGCCTGACTGGCCATTCTTGTAGCTTACCTGCAATTCCTAGCAATTATGTTAGATTTTAAAAACACCACTTTGATGTGCTAAGAGTGCCTTAGGAGCAGAGGAATATTCAAATCAGTATCCATTAGACTGAGAACAGAAATGTCAGTGGGCACATTTCAAGGTTTGGTGAGTAATGGTGAAATTACATGGTTTTGTGACTCATAGTGTATTGTTGAAGAAGCCTCGGGATATATTCTCTTCTCTTTCCTTTCTTTCTTTCTTCTTTTCTGGTACTGGGGATTAAACCCAGTGGTGCTTTACCACTGAGCCACATCCTTAGCCCTTTTTATTTTTCATTTTGAGAAGACATTTCACTAAATTGCTTAGAGTCTTTCCAAATTCTGAGGCTGGCCAGAACTTGCAATCCTCCTGCCTCAGCCTCCTGAGTTGATGGAATAACAGGTGTGCACCACTGTGCTCAACTTGGTGAGATAGTCTCCATTTAAAATGGCTTCAAATATTTTTTTCCTGGCCTGCAAATTAGGGGAACTTTCCCATCACCGTGTCCACCTCCCTCCAGGACTGGCTGTGAGTAGATGGGTCTTCAGCCCTGGCTAGCCCTGAAGACTACTCAGTTCTCTACTGCCTGCCCATCACAGGGTAAATCTGCTGAGGTTGCTCCTTCCAGGAAAAATCTGTGTGCTGTTATCTGAACAGGGAAGAGAAAGAAGCCAGAAAACAGTTACATTGTTCTTTTTCTTCCACATGGAATTAAACAGATTCAAAGTAGAGAGATCAGAACACAATAGTCTGACCTGTTTTTACTCACAACTTTTCTGAAACCACATGTGTAGGTTTTTACTTACCAATAACCAGCTCTGGATCCCAGACAGACAGCCTACAGTCCAATCCAATTCTGACCCAGCCTGAAGTAAGATGCCACAATTTTAAGAGTTCAGTCCCACAAGACCCAAGGAAGTATTGGTACCCAGCTTACCCACACTTCTGTCCAACTTGGCTATAAACTTCCCATACCCATCAGCCTCGCACCTTTCATTTCATGTTTAGTTTTGCTAGAACAGCTCATAAAGCACAAGAAATCATTTTGCTATTAATTACTCTGGTTTATTTTAAAGGACACAACTTGTGAGCAGCCACCAGGAAGAGATGCAGAGGGCAAGGTAAGTGGGGGTGGGGCAGGAGTGTCTATGCCCTCCAGGTGTTTACCAATCATGGAGTTCTCTGAATTCCCTCTTTAGGGTTTTGAATGGAGGCTTCACTGACTATGCATGATGGGTCAAACCATTCATTGATGATAATTAAATCTATTTCCAACCCCTCTTCCCTCCCCTGAGGTCAGGGGCTTGAGCTGAAAGTTCAACCCTTTCTTTAGGCCTTAGTCTTTCTGGCCACCAGCTCCTATGCTGAAGCCACAGTTCCCAGTTCTCACACGAGCATACAAAGGACACTTACCACTCTGGAAATTCCAGGGGCTTTAGAAGTGTTGGGTCAGGAACTGGGATCAAAGACGGAGTACCATATATATTTCCTCCTGTATCACACCAGCCACTTTTCCCTGTGAACAAGTGAGTCCTCAGGGGCAAGGTGCCAACTAGAAGGAATGAGACCCACCCATGTCAGAGGGCAGTACTCTGGCTTTACTATGACAGCCACTGCAGCACATCTGATATGTGTGTTCTGACCCACTCTTTATCTAGACCAGGTGGCTTTAGATAAAATTTGCATTCTGTGGCTACCAAAGTCCCTGGAGCTAAGTCCACATTCACTTGACATTATAATTCAGCCAGGGAAAAGGGCAGAGGAAGCTGATCACATCGATAGCACTGAATCTGGGTCTGGCCCCAGGAAAACCCACTTCCTGCTCTGACACCCACATTCTCAATGAAGGTGGTCTGAGAGCACATGACCCAGCTTTCAAGTCCAATCCAGGCCCAGGAGGCAATGTTTGTTCAGAAGGCCCTGCAGCTGTGTTCCAGGTTAAGTAACAAGACACTGTCTGAGGCCATATTACTTCCTTCTTCATTGGCATTATCTGTCTTCAAAATGTAGGGAAAGTGGTGCACACCTCTAATTTCAGTGACTCAGGAGGCTGAGGCAGGAGGATCGTGAGTTCAAGGCTAGCTAAGGGAATTTGGCAAGATTCTGTCTCAAAATAATAAAAATTTTTGAAAAAGGGCTGGGAGGGATGAGGATATAGTTCAGTACTTGTCCAGCATGCCTGAGGCCCTGGGTTCAATCACCAACACTGGAGAGTGGGGAAGTAGGGGTGGTACCACAGTGGTAGAGAACACCTGGGTTCAATCCCCAATAGGCAAAATGCAGGGGAGTCATGTCAATGGTTACCCATAAAACATCACAGGCTAAGAAACCAATTCTAATAAAAAAGAAGAAAAATGCCACCAGGCTTACTGGCTGTAACTTTCCAACTCAGCTCACCAGGATGGTTCTTTTTTTTTCACTACGTGGAGAGTGGGCCAATTGCTGTCTACATGGGCGTTTTAAGTATAAGATGAGGACACTATTACTAACATCACTTCTTCAAAGTGCAAAATATAATAGCACTCCTCACAGTAATTAACTTAATTACCTCTTAACGGACCCAAAAGAGGATCTATCTTTGAGACATTTGGGTCCCCCAAACAATAAGACATTTCCTCAGGTGCTGGCCTTTACAAAGGCAAAATAAGTCATAGGGTGAAGGCGACCCCGCCCTCCCCGCTGAGCCCCAAGTGACACTAATAATTTCTCTTGATGGATTTATTGAACCCCAGAGAGGGACTGTTTCAGGCTCTGGGGAAAGAGTAGTGACAAAAGAGAAAACAAAGATTCCCCTTCGAGGGTCTTACAAACAAGCAACTGTCGGGGTGGCAAGTGCCAGGGCAAGATGCAGAGCGCGGGGACAGTGCTAAACGGCAGAGGAAGGTTACCCATTAGAAACTAACGTCCTTTCTGGGCTGCTCCCGCCAGCCCTCTAATTTGAATACGAATTAACCAGCCATTTGAGTCCCCTGTGCCCGTCTTCTGGGCCCAAAGAACAGGAAGGTAACAATGGGATAGAATTCCCCAAGTCCCTTTCCAGGATGACCGCCCGAAGGAGACTATGAAAGTGCTGGTTTTCTTCCTGCGCAGGAGGGTGCCTTCCGTTTATGGCATCTGCAAAGACTGGCAGCAGCTCCAGGGCCCCAGCGATTCCGCCTCTGGGGTGTCGTTGGGTCAGGGCGGGACCCAGCGCCGTACCCCCGGCCTCACAGCGCAGCCCGCAGGCGTCCCGAGCGCACTGGTGAGCGCACTGGTGACGCCTCCCGCCCTTCCTGCTTCGCCGCGGGGCCTCCTCCGCGCCGTGACGCGCCAGGCTTTGACCAAATATGTCCCTTTCTCCTCCCTCGTCTGCCCCATCACCCGCAAGCACCCCGAACCGCGAGTTGCCGTTTGGACGTAGGCTTGCCTGTGTGTCGCGGGCCAGCCCCGCGGGGAGCGCCCCCTGCGCGATGCCCTTCAGGAAAGGTAGGGTCCCCCCTGGAACACCCCGCGCTCTGCTCCGGGGACCTGCGCGGCGCCTGCGGGCAAAGGCGGGCTCGGGTCCCCGTCAGGTGCGGAAGCCCAGCTCTCTGGGACAACAGCCGTGCAGGGGCTGATGCTGAGATCCGCGCCGCCCTGTCCCCGCGGGTCCCACTTTGTCCCCTCGTTTCTGCACTGCCCCTCCAGCCATGCCTTGGCCCTTTCGCCCCCGCACTGTCCTCTTGGCCCCTCACTGTCCCCTCCGGCGACTCTGCGGCGACACCACGTGCCGGAGCAGGCGGCAGATAGCGCCGGGAGCGAGTCACGGCACTTTCAGCGAATCCTGGAATCCCGCTGCTTACAAGTCCTGAGATGCAGACGGAATAGAGGTCGGGAATTTTAGGGTACTCGCTGCGGACGGTCGATTCTGGTGGCTGGAGCTGTGCGGCTTAGTGCAGCTTAGAACTGGGCTGCGGAGGGGAGGTGGCCGTTCGGGTGCAAAGCATATCTGTGCCAGTCCGGTCATTGCCCTTTCTTGCCTTCAGACCCGGGGAAATCTACCTACGCTCAGTGTCTTCCTTGGCAAAAATGAGCGCACGAAGAAGGACGGCTGTATAAGGACCGGGCGACAGGGCACAGAGAAGTAGACCAATGCCCCAGTGAGGTCAGCCTGGCAGCCGCAGGCAGTACTCATCTCGCTCTGTTTCTATGGGCGCTGTGTTCTGCCATGGCCCCTGCATCTGGACTCACTCCCTGTGAGTGACTGCCAGAAAAGCCCAGAAATGTCTGTAGGCTCCTGGCGAGGGTCGCCTGTGTATTTGGCCCCATTTTACAGGTAGGGCAATGGAGACCCAGTGACTCCCTCAGTCACAGCTTAGAGCTGGGCTGGAAAAGGTGTATCAGGGTGAAATTAAAAAAAAAAAAAAAGAAGAAGAAACATGGTGTTAGGGTAAAAGAGAAAAGGAATACAACCACAGAGCCACCTTCAGGGCACAGCCCAGGGATAGATGTGGGGAGCAGCAGAAGTGCCGGAAGAGGGGGGCTCATTTCATATTCAAACTAGGTCTGTGTGACTCCTGCATTTTCTTTTTGTGTTGGGAGGAGCTTGGGCTCAGGTGACCCTTTGTCACTCAGGATCCAAGACTCTCCACTCTTCTGGGTACATTGCTGGTGGGAACTCAATGAGTTCTGGAACTGTGTCCTGTGGCTCTCTGATCCCTCCACCCAGCTTCTTTGTCTCTCATAATTTGGGTCAGTTGTCAGGTTAGTTAGTGCTTTGGTTGCTGGGAAGCTGTACTGGCCTTTGTCCCTTAAGCAGAGGGTACTAGGGTACCATTGTAAGCTCCTGGCTGTGAACAGGGCTGACTTACAGTCCCTGGAGATAGTGAGTTAGGGGAGGTGGTGAGAAGGCAAAGTGCCGGGCAAAGAGCAGGGGTGGAGTTCTGTCCCATCCTCAGTCAGCTGGTACATTTAGGCCCACTGTGGCTGAACTCAGTGTCTCCGTTGTTCCATGTGTAAGGGGGCCAAGAGACAGCCTGGTCTCTTGGCTGTCCTGAGGCTCTCAGAGTCCCTGCCCTACCTCATTAACTGCAGTGTGAAGAATCACTTGCCAAGGAGTTCATCACTTCTCTTGCTAGCTTTGTGCTGTGGTTGCTGGTTGGCAAACTCCTAGAAGGCAAAGATATCTGTTCACTTGTCACAGGATTTAGGGGTTTGCCTTATGAAGATGTCACTTTATGACAGTACATCTTAGTGTATTATTATATTTCACAGGTCAGAACATGTGCAAACTGCCCCCTGAGTTAAGCTTTGCTTCTGTTTGTTGTTTTACTGAAAAGGATTGCAGCATGGTGAGGAAAGGATCACCTTCCCTTCCATGGATGCTACTTCCTGAAGATCCTGGCATGTAAGAAACAGTGTTTGCTTGGAATCAGTGCTATCTGAGTATTTCAGAAACTCTGGTGTGAGCCAATGCACAAATTCTGACAGGCTTTGAGTTGGAGGTAACGTTTCCCAGATTGATTGAGTGGTGAGCTCTTATTTAGCAAGTGGGAATTGCAGGGAACCAGGGTGTGGTACTCTTGGTGTCCTGATGCACTGTCCTCTGAAGCTGCCTGGAGGGGACAGAGCCCATTGTGAGAGGGAACACAACACCCTATCTCTGTGCTGTTCAGAAGATGGGGAGGTATCTGTGTACATACTCTTCTATGCTTTTTGAGTTTTGAGCCATCTGAATATATTAACTATTTAACATGTGATTTAAAAAAATAGGAAATGAAAAGACTTTGCTGCCCTCCTCCCAAAAATCAGCCAGATGGAGAAGGCTTCCTTAGTGGGACAGAAGCCCAGAAGGGATGGCTGCTAATCCCTTCTCTTGCAGCATTTCTGTGTCTTGACAAGCCTCAGACTTGGGATCAGCTTTGTCAGGGGCCTGGCAGAAAACACCAAGTAACGGGCAAGCTGAGAAGAGCTGAATGAAGGGCATATTACAAAGGACTGGGGAATGTATAGGGAGGCCCCAGGAATTACTGTAGAACCCAGAGCATTCTGCCACAGGTCTAAAATGTTGAGGGGCAGAACAGTTACTGAGGACAGCTGCCTGATGGGAGCCTTCTCAGAGAATGCAGGCAGCTTATAGGCCAAAAAGTAGGACTGGGAGAACTGACACCCATACCTTATCCTCTGCCCCTCTGATCTCATGGCATTGACAGTGAGAGGGCCAGAGCCTGATGGTGTTGCCCATACAGGTTAGCCTGCTGGGACATGGTGCTGGATAGTGGAAAGTGGATCTGGTGGGACAACAGATAATCACTCAAAGATCTTAGGTCCTGGCAAGGCATGTTGGCACATACCTATAATCCTAGAGACTCTGGATGCTGAGGCAGAGATGAAGGCCAGCCTGAGCAACTTAGTGAGACCCTGTCTCAAAAAATTAAAAGGACTGGGGATGTAGCTCAATGTTTTAATCCCTTGTCCCAGGGAAAAAATAAAAAAAAAAATAATTATGTCCTGTGCCTTGCCTTTGGAACAAATCCAATGAAATCTACTGAATTTCATTAGAGCAAAGTTGAATGAGTGTATCCTATCTCATTCATTTATTTTTTTCATTCATTCATTCTTTTTTTTCCCACTGGGGATTAAACCTAGGGGTTCTTTATAATAAAGTAATTAACCAGCCCTTTTTAAAAGATATTTTTAATTTTGAGACAGTGTCTTGCTAAATTGCTTAGGGTCTTGCTAAGTTGCTGAAATTGGTCTAAATTTGCAGTACTCCTGCCTCAGCCCCCCAAGCTGCTGGGATTACAGATATGTGCCATTGTGCCCAGCTCTCATTCCTCCACTCTCTAGATTGAGCACTTACTATGTGCCAGCATGGGCCAGACACTGGGTGAACACAGAAATATGGGGTCCCTACCTTGGAGTTCATCTCTTATGTTCCCCGACAAGTGCCAGGAAGAGTTATTCAGAACACAGAAGTTCTGAGTAAAAAAGGTCCCAGCTAAGGGGACTGGACTCTGGATTGAGAGGGATGTGGCCCTGGTCAACCTCACTGGACTGTTGCAGATTGTGGTTCTGGTGGCTGGAACTGAGCCAGAGGGACTTAAACCTGGTATTCTACTTTTCCAACATGGACCAAATTGCTGTGGTACATGCTAGGTAGAAACCGTATATTCGGAGCAGAATAAATGGCAGCAGCTGGAATCGAGCCATGTTGCCCTTGCTCATTTAAGGCTCAAGCAGCAGCTCTGGAGGAAAGATGACAGGACACCGTGTTCAGTGCTCACTTCTCTTACTGGCTGGTCTCCAGGGTGACCTGGGCTGCAGCTGGAAGGAAGGGTGCCTCCCTGGCTGAGCTGACTGGGAGAAGTGGGTCTCTAGAAGTTGATTCAATTGGTTTGAATACCAAGAAGTTCATGTCCTGACATGAAATATGAAAGAGATTCGAGAGTTCAAAAAGGAGCAGGAAGCATATCAGCTAGACCTAGAAGGAAAGCCATAAATGTCATGATTCAGTCTGGGAGGCTGTGAGGGAGGCTGAGGCACTTTGTCCTCTGTGAGAATTTTGCCCCTTAAAAAATGAATCCAGTGGATAGGTAAGGCTCAGCCTGGGGACAGGGGTCTTGAGGTCTTTCTCAGGTCTAGAGTTCTATAAAAATGTCTTTGGACAATGATTTTCCAAGTTTTCTTGTATGTCCTCACTGTCAGAAGGAAAACATAGAATAATAGCTGAATGTTCTAATATTGTTCTAATAATAAGAAGAAATAAAACTAAACTTAGGTGAGTGCTGGGAACAATGCAAAGTACTTTATGTGTTTCCATTTACCCACCCACCCAGCAACCCTCAAAAATTCCTAGTATTATTGCTTCCATTTGAATGGTAAAAGGAGACTGAGAGACATTAAGTAACTTGCTGAGGTCCCTCAGCAAAATCATGTGATAAAAAGAGGTGGGGCTTAGACCTCTTATTTTGCCTTTTCAACAAGGATCACACTGCTATGACACAACACAACATGACATGACATGTGATATCAGGCAGAAATCATTTACAAGAAGTCCGCCAATAACAGTCACTTTTTACATTAGGGACAAGCAGAGAGACATTCAGACGCCTCAGTCTTCTGGATCAGTGGGAAGTGCATGCAGATGGAAGCAGACAGAAACAGCCCCATGTTCTGCTTCTTCCCTGGCAGGATGAGAGGGTCCCCAGGCACTGCTGTCATAGGTGCTAAACTCATAAACCCAGTTGGGATATTGTGGAGAATGAGCCATCCGAATGTCAAGGCCATGGCTACACGATGCATGCAATACACCCTTTGACCACAGAGGTTCCATGGTTGCCAAGGTAGCATGAGGGACAATAAGGTGACAGTGTCATCTCCAGGGATGTAGCATTTCTGGAATTTTCGAAGGCCAGATGCTTGCAACAGGAGCTCAATGAAAGCTATGCCAACATTTTTGGACCCCAAAGTAGGACTGTCTTTTTTGTTTCCTCACTGGTACAAAGAGCAGATCCTGAAAAGACATCCTTGAGGAGGGAGCCAGGCCAGTCGCTGATTGTCTCACCCCTTTCCTGGGCCCTCTGCAGTGCCAGCTACTGTCCTCCACTCTTTTCCTTAGTAGGGTATGTTCTGGGGACTCTTTATTCTCTCTTGGTGTCTAGGAACCTGCTGGCCATGAACTGGGCTCCTTGGCAATTTCAGAGACTTTCTGTAACACCAACTTTGACATGCTCCCCTGGGAAAGGGTACCAAGGAATGATATCAGCTTTGGGAGGGCACCTGACTACCCAATTTAGCCAGGTCCTTTTCAGATCAGGGCCTTCTGTCTCTAGGTTTCCTTTCTGCTGCTTATCATCCGAATTCCCTGAAGACAATGTCTTTCCAGGACTTTAATTATTTAGCTGTGCCCACCTAACATTTCCTCATCACTGTGAAGTGTTCAGGTAGGTTCCTCAGTGTCTAACAGTGTCTAATACCTCCACTGTGTGTGCTGGCTCACCTGTTACTTCCCTCCTCAGACCCAGCCCACCTTCCCAAGTGCCTACCATATTTCATGCTGTATTACGTGCACATACAAATCCATGCACATACACATGTGCACACTTTTAAAAATATATTTATTTTTTAGTTGTAGGTGGACACAATATCTTTTTATATTTGTATGTGGTGGTAAGGATCGATGCATGATAGGCAAGCACTTTACCACTGAGACACAACTACAGCCCACATGTGCATACTTCCGACTATTCCTGAAGACCCTTCCTAAGTCCACATCTTTTCTGACACCTTTTCTGTTTACTCTAAGCATATGGCAGCTCTTGCAAGTATATCCTATTCCATAACCAGAATTTAACATTCATTTGTTCTCAAAATGCTTCCTGCATCCAGTTTTGTAAGCTATTTGAGTTGGGGTCCCTACCTCATATGGGACAGGTGGTAGTAGTGAGTGCTTCCTAAACTCTATACTATGTTAATCTTGATTAATCCATCAACAACTCCATTTTCTTTTGGAATGGGTAGCTGCATAGCCAAGTTAGGATCCTTAGAAGCCCTAAATACTGTGTCATGTCCCCAAATGTAATTTAAAACAAAGACAATGTCAATAAAAGGAGATGTCAAGTTCTAAACGACATCACTATTTGGTGCCACCAGCATGAGCATGGTCAGCATGCTGGTTAATTCAGACTTGGGAGGGCTCCTTCAGGTAGGTTTCTTGTAGAGAGCTAAAAATACAAGCTGCTCATGTAGTCCTCAGGAACTGCAGATGTCTGAAATTCCCAGGAACTGCAGATGTCTTTACATTCCTTTCACCCCTGCAGTGAACTGTCTCTCCCTTAATTTCCTAGGCCAATGGAAATTCCCTGGGTAAGGCCGCCTCTTCATCTGTGATCTAGTACCCAGCATATAGACACTAGTGGTCTTCGTGTTGCCTCAGTATCTGTTGTTAATGCCCCTTGGGGTTGGAAGGCTTATCACTGTGTTACCCATCTTTCCCATCTGAATGTATGTAGATGAAACTGGAAATAAATACAGGGGAGATAAGCTAGTCAACTCAAGAAGGGCAGGGGGTGCTGGGGCTGGGGTTCAGCAGTAGAGCACTTGCCTGGCATGAGTGAGGCACTGGGTTCGATTCTCAGCACCACATGTAAATAAATAAAATAAAAGTCTATCAATAACTAAAAAACGGGGGGGTGGATGGGGATGTAGCTCAGTTGGTAGAGTGCTTGCCTCGTATGCACAAGGCCCTGGGTTCAATCCCCAGCACCACCAAAAAAAAAAAAAAAAAGAAGAAGGGCAGGGGACCATAGAGGTGGTGCCAGCTACTTGGGAAGCTGAGGCAGGAGGATCACAAGTTCAAGGCCAACCTTAGCAACTTAGAGAGTCCTGTCTCAAAATAAAAATTAAAAAGGGACTGGGAGTATAGCTCATTGGTACAGCATCCCTCAGTTCAATCCCTAGTATTGGGAAGAAAGGAGGAGGAGGAGGAAAGAAGAAGAGAGGGCACAGGCAATGGGGTGAGGTCATGCCTGTTCCTCAACACCAGCCCTTGTTTGCTCTTCTGCAGGAGTTGTGTTCTGAGGGAATGAAAGAGCCTTAGAGTTTGTTTGTTTGTTTTTAATTTCATCTGCCCAGCATAAGGAAGGGCTCCTGGGTGACCAAATGTAGAAGCCACTCACTCATTCCACAGGCCCATGGTCATGTTTGCAGATCAGTCAGTTTACAAGTGCATTAATCATTTGCCCTTGTGGGACAGTCCTGGAAGCTGCTCAGGCAGGTCAGCACAGGTGGTGGAAGCTGTGATGCGCCATGAGAGGCTGGCTGAAGCACTGGGGCAGTGTCAGGAATGTATACAAAGGTGCCATGGTATCAGGGAGCAAACAGTGGCTTGGGAGCCAGAAAACCAGGTTCATCAGCATCGAGTGTCAGTTGGGTGATCTCAAGAAAGCCACCAAGGTCACTGGCCTCTGTTTACCCATATATCAAAAAAGGAGGTGAGCTAAGATTCCCTTCAGCTCTGACTCTGACTTGGATGTTCCCTAGTTGTTTGGATGCTTGTTAAATACACCAAGTGTCCATCCTCCCAACTTCGTGGCTAGACTGCAGGAGACAAAAGGAATTCCATTTGCACCTGTCCTCCAAAGTCTTTGTCCTGGGCACCTTGGCCTGGTATCTGTTGGCATCTCCAGGTGAAAGGTTAAGTTCTCAGGCAAGTGGCAGAAAAAGAGGTCATGACTGCTTTGGATTCCATGTTCTTGTCTGGCTTTGACTTGAGCACTGAAATTTACATGAAAAGGGCATCTGTTTGGTCAGCTTTTCATGGCTATAACCAAAAGACCTGGCAAAAACAACACAGAGAAGGAAAAGTTTATTTCAGTTCCCGGTTTACAGATTCAGCCCACGATTTGCTGGTAGCTCTGGCTCGAGGTTGGGCAGAACATCATGGCGGAAGGATGTGGCAGAGGGAAGCAGTTCAGGATATGGCAACCAGGAAGCAGAGAGAGAGTCCTGCTCACCAGGGTCAAAATATAAACCCCTGAGTCATACCGCTGGTAACCTACTTCCTCCAGGCACACTGTGGCTGTCTATAGTTACAACCCAGTGAATCCATATCAGTAGGTTAATCCACTAATGAGGTTTCACCTCATAACTAATCATCTCACTGCTGAAAATTCTCACATTGTCTCCTCACATGGAAGCTTTTGGGGGATACCTCATATCTAAACCATAACAATGTCCTTGCTGTGACCTGAGCACATTATCCATGTCTCTCTTACTAAGCCTTGTGGAACTGACTTTTTTTTGTCAGGCCATCCCAAACATAAATCTATGGTTCTTCAAGTGACTTCACTGCAAAGCATCTTTTTTTTGCCTTCAGTTCTGGGGATTGAATCCAGGGGCACTCTACCATTGAGCTACATCCCTGGGTTGTTTTTTTTTTTTTTTTTTTTTTTTTTTTGAGACAGAGTCTAGTTAAGTTGCCTAGGCTGGCTTAGTACTTTGAACTTTTAATCTTCTGGCCTCAGCCTCCCAAGTTGCTGGGATTACAGGCCTCACCACTGTGCTCAGCAACAAAGCATCCTTTGATAGACTCACAGAGTCTAAAGTCATCTAGAAGCATGTCCCACTTGCCTTCCTTCAGGAGGGGATGACTATGCACTTTTACAAATGGCTGGAGGAAGAGATTTAATTACTTTTGAAAGTTGGAAGCCTTAGTGTTTTCTTTACATGCTTAATTTGTAGGTAAATTGGAAAATGCAGAAAATGAAGATGAACACAAAAATTGCTCATCTTTTATGACCTGCAGAGGAATAATCCCAAAATTTCCTGCTGGATGATTAAGACAGTGGAGGGGAACAGCACTGAGGAGGGCAATGGAGGATCAGCCTCAATCTGTTGACTGTCCCTCTTCCTGTTTCCCCCAAACCTGTGTATGGCTCCTGACTGTCTTGAGTGCAGGGTCTGAGCATGGCAGCCAGCTCCAGTCCAGAAACTGGTGGAGGAAGCCAAGGGATGTATGAAGAACAGAAGGGTCAGGGGGTTGTCCTGCTGCTCCTGGAGCGGCCTCTCCAGATGTTCTCCCAAAGGCATTCTGATGTGACTGCTCTGCAAATACTTCTCTGGCCTGAGGGTTAACTAACTTTGTCAGAAAGGAGAGCCCCTCTAGCCCTGTTCTTGGCCAGATGGATAATAAGTGGATTTTCAGAGGCACCAGGACCCTTGTTTTGGCTCTGTTCCCTCACATGCCTGCAGGCTGAGGTGCTACTGGTGCTTTTTCTTTTCTTTTTTCCTCGCAGTACTGGGAATTGGACCTAGGGGTGCTCTACCACTGAGCTACTCCCCAGCCCTATGATTTATTTTGAAAGAGGGTCTCACTAAGTTGCCCAGGCTGGCCTTGAACTTGCAATTCTTCTGCCTCAGACTGTGTACAAGGTGAGAGTACCGGCTTTAACCTGATTACTGGCTCTGCTGGTATGAATTCTGCTCTCTCCCAAGATACTGGTTTGGTGCTTTGACTGTCTGCTTAAGATGTTGACCCTGGTGATGGGATCCTGGAAGCTCTCCCCTTGATGATACACAAGCCATCCTAGAGGCTTGTCCAGTTAAAGGGGTAGAGAAAAAGTCTAATCAGTCAGGGGGTGGTAAACAGGAAGTTGAGTAGGTACCTCAAAGGAAGTATGGACTTTGAAACAGGAAGAGAAAAAGAAGATCTGGCCTGGGCACGAGATGACAGAGTTTAGAGAAAGGTTTGCCCTGTGACTGACAATGTGGCCAGATGCTGGCTTAGATCCATGGGTGCCAGACTCCTGAGGCTCTTGTTCTGTCTGTACATTGTAATCAACTGGAAAGCTTTTAAGGGAGTTCAGTGCCCCAGAAATTCTGATTAATAGTTGGATTGATGCTTGGACAAAAAAGTTTCATGAAATAATACTTAGACTATATAATACACTCTGACATTTTCTAGTTTATTTAATTTCATTGAAAAAGAGGCTGCTTCTATTCCAATAAATTGACTTCAAGAATGCTAATGGACTATAACCCACCATCTGAAGCTACTCTTCTGTGTGTGCTAATTCTGCAGAGGCTGGGAGCTATAATCTCCCTCCTCGGGCTCCCCTGCACCTAGGGCTCTGTGTGATTTAGGTCTGTGGCAAGTTCTGGAAGGTCCAAGGGAGATGGAAACCCTGCCAGAGAGCTTTGCTGGCCAGCACTGCTGTGGAGGCATCTGACCCTCCTGGAAGCTTTTTTTGTTTTTATTAGTTGCTCAAGACAATACAATGATTTTGACATATCATACATTTGATTCAAATAGGGTATGAATTCTCATTTTTCCACATGTACAAATTGCAGGATCACATTGGTTATACATCCATGTATATACATACAGCAATACTAGCGTCAGTTGTATTCTGCTGCCCTCCCTATCCCCCCTCCCCTCCCCTCACTATTCTCTATCCATTCTACTGTGACATTTATCTCTCTCTCTCTTTTTTCTTCCTTCCCCCTCACACCATCGTATATGTATTTTGTGAATCCATGAGGGTCTCCTTCCATCTTCCATGCAATTCCCCTTCTCCCTCCCTTTCCGTCCCACCTCTTTTCCTTGTTTCGTGGTAATCTTCTTCTCATGCTCTTCCTTCCTACTCTGTTTTGAGTCACCTCCCTTATATCAGAGAAGACATTCTGCATTTGCTTTTTAGAGATTGGCTAACTTCGCTTAGCATAATCTGTTCTAGTGCCATCCATTTCCCTGCAAATGCCATGATTTTGTTATTTTTTAGTGCTGAGTAATATTCCATTGTGTATAAATGCCACATTTTTTAAATCCATTCATCTGTTGAAGCTAGGAGCTAGGAATCAAACCAGAGACTCTGCATCTAACAGAAGAAAAAGTTGGCCCTAATCTCCATCTCGTGGGGTCGGGCTCCAAATTCCTTAATAGGACACCTATAGCACAAGAGTTAAAATCAAGAATCAACAAATGGGACATATTCAAGCTAAAAAGTTTTTTTCTCAGCAAGAGAAATAATAAGTGAGGTAAATAGGGAGCCTACCTCCTGGGAACAAATTTTTACCCCTCACACTTCAGATAGAGTGCTAATCTCCACAGTATACAAAGAACTCAAAAATTAAACAACAACAACAACAACAAAACAAATAACCCAATCAACAAATGGGCCAAAGATCTAAACAGACACTTCACAGAGGAGGATATATAATCAATCAACAAGTACACAAAAAAAATGCTCACCATCTCTACCAATCAGAGAAATGCAAATTAAAACCACTCTAAGATACCATCTCACTCCAGTAAGAATGGCAGCCATTATGAAGTCAAACAATAACAAGTGCTGGTGAGGATGTGGGGAAAAAGGTACACTTGTACATTGCCGGTGGGACTGCAAATTGGTGCAGCCAATTTGGAGGGCAGTATGGAGATTCCTTGGAAAGCTGGGAATGGAACCACCATTTGACCCAGCTATTCCCCTTCTTGGACTATACCCAAAAGACCTAAAAAGAGCATACTACAGGGACACAGCTACATCAATGTTCATAGCAGCACAATTCACAATAGCTAGACTGTGAAAGCAACCCAGATGCCTTCCTGGAAGCTTTCTGAACCAGGCTGTCACGGGAGGGAGCCCTGGATCTGGGTAAAGTGGGAGTAGGTACCATAATAATCAGCTGTTTGCAAGGGCCAAACTTCCTTAGGATATTTACAAAAAGGAATTTTGTGAACACACTAAGAAAAGGAAGGTTATAGATAAGTAGCTGAGAAAATTTGGTAGAAAAAGTAAGAAACACAACAGGAAGCCACTCTGCTTCTCTTTCCTGCTAGTGCCTACCCTAGTTAGTGATGAGACTGAAATCACTTCCCTAAGTTCTGCAATCACTTGGCAAATACTGCTATGAATTGGGTGTTTCCCAAAGTCCCATATTTTGAAGGTTTAGTCCCCAGCTCGTGGTATTATTGAGAGGTAGTGGGGCCTCGGAGTGAGTTAAGTCACTGGTGTGCCCTTGAAGGGGTATCGGGACCCCAGCCCCTTCCTCTTCTTATCTTTGCTTCCTGGCTGCCATGAAGTGAACAGTTCCTTCCCCTACATGTTCCACCATGATGTATTATGCTGCCACAGTCCAAGAGCCACAAAGCCAACTGACAATGGGCTGAAATCTCTGAAACCATCAGTCAAAAATAAACCCCCCCCCCTTTTTTTTTTTTTTGGTGTTACAGGGGATTGAACCTGTAGGATCTCTATCACCGAGCCACACCCCCAGCCCTTTTTATTTTTTTTTTGCAGTGCTAGAAATTAATCCCAGGGCCTCATGCAGGGTAGGCAGATGCTTTACCAATGAGCTGTGTCCAAAGCCCTTTATTTTGAGACAGGGTCTTGCTAACTGCCCAGGCTGGCAACTGCCTCAACCTCCCAAGTTGCTGGGATTATTGGCATGCACCACCAGGCCTAGCTAACCTTTCCTCTTTATAAGCTGAGTATTTTTCACAGCAACAGAAAGTTGACTAATACACCTACTAATGGCAAGTAATCCAGGCCTGGGTGTAAGTGTTGAGGACATAGAAGTGAATAAAACAGATAAACTCCCTGGATGACCAATAGTAAACAGACAAGCAAGTAAATGCAGTGTGTCCAAGTGCTGGAAAAGAAATAGCAGCAAGGAGGCGGGAGAGGGAGAAGGAGCATGGGGGTGGGAGGGCTGCTATTGTGAGTAGGATGATTGCTGCCAGGTGGCAAATAGGCAGAGACTGAAGGGAGGAAGTGGACAGTGTCCCAGTAGGGAAGCGTGAGGCAAAGGCCTGTGGCTGAAGCAGGCAGACTGAGCACTGGAGGTATCTGTGCAGCAGCAGCACAGTGTGTGTGGGAGCTGGGTGGATGAGGGCTCAGGGAGGTAGTGGGCAGGTCATTTAGGTCCTCATCTGCTATGGTAAGGCCTTTGCTTCTTACCCAGAGGGCAGTGCAAAGCCCTTGGAGGGCTGTAGTGGAGATATAACATGAACTAACTTGATGCTGTAAAACATTACATTCATGGTTATTCTCCTGAGCACAGATTATAGGGTGATGGCAGTGAAGCAGGGTGCGCAGGTGGGAGTCGCTAGGCATCATGCAGATGAACAGTGATGGTGGCTTTGATCAGAGATGACAGTATCTATGGGAAGAATTAGATGTGGGATGAGAGGGAGTGCATCAATATGAATTTTAAAGATGCTGAGAACACTAGTTTCTTTCTAAACAGCTGCACAAGAATTGAGGTGGCATACTGCAGAGCAGAGAGACCCCTTGGCTATAAGGGCAGCAGCCACTTCCTCCATCCATCTTTGGTGGATGCCTTGAAGAGCCTGTATGAGGTCACTGTGATTTCCCTGAGCACCAGTTCAGGGTCAGTGCATAGTTCAAAAGTACTGGACTCAGCAAACAGTCTTCCAGAAAGATCCACTATGCTGTGGGACAATTACCAGACAGACTTCATTTTAAGTAGAAAGTGGCCCCTAGGCTGGGTCCTAGCAGTGTACAGTGGTGCCTCAAGTGGTGGAAAAAAGGTGGGTGGGGAGGGAGGGAGGGAGAGAGAGAGAGAGAGAAGAAACTAGTTTTCAAATTCAGGGCTGATGATCACTGCTACACATAAGAACCTAGGAAAGTTCCTGTGTAGTTTATTTATAGGCACTGAGTACGATATCATCCAATGTGGGAGGAAAGCATTTACTAGGTTTCCCAGATTCCCATGTTTCTGTGTACTGACAATTAAATTTCTGTTCTTTCCTCCATTTCTATAAACTGTGAAGGGCTCCATTGAGGTAAAGGGTAAAACCCCCCTCAGGAAGGCTTCCTGAGTCAACTCAGCCCAGCCTGGAGCTGACTAAGCCTCCAAACTGAGTGACCAGTTTATTCTGGTTTCCAGGACTCACCATATTTTAGCACCAAAAGTCATAAGTTCTAGAGACCCTTTTTTTCTCAGGCAAACCAGGGCAGTTGATCACTTTGACCTCCGGCTAACCCTGTGCCACAGACTTGGTGACAGCCAGATGTCCTGTCTTAGAGAATCAGTTAAAAACCTCATTCATCCCTCATTGTTATACAAAATTACATATAAGAGGATGTAAGGGGAAAGGGAAAAATAAAAACAAGGGAGAGAAATGAATTACAGTAGATAGGGTAGAGAGAGAAGATGGGAGGGGAGGGGAGGGGGGATAGTAGAGGATAGGAAAGGTAGCAGAATACAATAGTCACTAGTATGGCAATATGTAAAAACGTGGATGTGTAACCGATGTGATTATGCAATCTGTATACGGGGTAAAAATGGGAGTTCATAACCCACTTGAATCAAATGTATGAAATATGATATGTCAAGAGCTTTGTAATGTTTTGAACAACCAATAAAAAAAATAAAATAAAAACCTCATTCATGATTGAAAAATAAAAAAGAAAAAAACCCAAGTTAATTTTATGGCTGTGGACTACCAACCTGAAATTATGGAAGATATTTTCCTAATCAATTTTGCTAGACGGGATTTATTAGAAAAATCAAAACAAGAATTTTTATCATCAACTTATTGCTTCATAACAACAGCAAAGTAATCTCAATCTGTTTTCTTTGTGAAAAATTTAGACTCGAATGTCATCCCTTTATAATAAAAATGAGTCAGCATGCACTCTCTCAGACATCAAATCTGCTATTGTCACATCATTTCCTGTGGCCTAGACATAAATGGAGAATGATAAAGGGAATTTACTTCAAGCTGAAATCATGTTTTGTTTAAATCCTGGATTATATATAAAAGCTTTTTCATGGAAAGCATTTGAATGATGTGAAAAGGTTATACTGTCACTACTGCTTTACAGGAAATAGATGTCTTAACTGTATAAATTTTAAAAAATCCATTTTGGAATGAACACCAATAAGTAGCATACACGTAACAGTAAATCCTAATCCATGTTACAGAAGAGCCAACTCTACTTAGCAATGAGACAGTCCTTTTTCTCTACGAGGCTGTGTACTTTCTCTGTTTTTATAACAACTAATGAGTGACTGTTAATGCCTTTTGAAAACTAGGCAGTGAAAAGTAAAAAATTTGAATGTCATAACATTTGAGTTTAATAAATAATAAGGAAATTTAACCTCTTTAGTGATAGGAAGATGAAGATCAAGACTACAATGAGAGACACATTTGTCCCCTATTTGGCTGGCAGAAATGAAAAGGTGAGATAATTTCACATGCTGGAGAAAATGTGGGTTAAAAAGGTCCCTTATAAATTGTTAGTGGGAGTGGAAGTTGAGTACCTTGGAGATAGTTTGGTATTATCTTATAAAATTGAAATTCACATATCCTAAAATCAGCAATACCATTTGTAGGTGTAGGTGTGTTACTGAGAGAAACAGATGTTAGATGTGATGTTCATAATAATAATAATAAAAACCACCTTGACAGGAGGATAAATAATTCTTGGTATGTTAACACAGGGGACATTTGTTTATATTTATTTTGTAGTACTAGGAATTTAACTCAAGGATGCTCTACCATTCAACTATACCCTCAGCCCTTTTTTTATTTTTGAAATAGGGTCTCACTAAATTTTGGAGGCTAGCCTCAAACATGCCATCCTCTTGCCTCACCCTCCCAAGTAGCTGGGATTACAGGTGTGCACCACCATGGCCTTTATTATTTTTTGCAGTACTGGAAAATTGAACCCAGGGGCGCTCTGCAACTGAGCTACATCCCCAGCCCCTCTCCCCCCTTTTAAATTTTTTTTAATATTTAATATTTTTAATATTTATTTTTTAGTTGTAGTTGTACACAATATCTTTATTTTATTTATTTATTTATTTATTTTTATGTGGTGCTGAGACTTGAACCCAGGGCCTCATACATAGTAATGAGCACTCTACTGCTGAGCCACAATCCCAGCCCCTCTTTAATTTTTTATTTTGAGACAGGGTCTTGCTGAATTGTCCAGGCTGCCTCAAACTTGTGATCAATCCTCTTGCCTCATTCTCCTGAATACATGGGATTACACGCATGTGCCACTGCACTTGGCTTGCACCAGCATTTTAAAAAAGGAAAAGCCACCCAATCCAGGAGACATGCCTTTAAGGAGATGGAAAATATTTTAATGCCAGTAGTTGGCATTCTAATGTAAAGAAGAGCTTTCCTCCCCATCAACATTTTGACATGTTAATTTTGTTATTTATAATAGTAGTTATATTATCAGCATGGACTCAAGGATTCTAAAAATTATTGTTCCATGTGTTACAATTTATTTGGGACATTATTCCTTTTGATGCTCAAATTGTTCCAAATTTGGCAGGGAGCTTCTTCGAGCTGGCTGTCGTGCTCTTTTGGAACATCCTCATCATTTTTTGAGATCCCCTTTATTTATTTATTTATTTGCGGTACTTGGGATGGAATACTAGGGTGCTCTATGACTGAGCTATATCTCCAGCCCTTTTTAATTTTTGTTTTGAGAAAGGGTCTTACTAAGTTAACAGAGCTGACCTAGAACTTGTGATCCTCCTGACTCAGCCTCCAGAGTCTCTAGGATTACAAGGCATGCCCACCATGCCTGGCATTAAGCTCTTTAATTCCTGGTGCAATCAGATGTTGCAGGCTTGACTTGCACTTCCCAGTCTCAGCCGTGGGATCAGCCACTCCTCAAAGAATCTGCTTGCTTTTAGTGGAAAATGAAACTTAGAAGCCAGGATCTGGGCTTTCTTGTTTCTGGAATATCTTTGCAGAGGTAGAAAACATATTTTTAAAAAACATAAATTCACTTATTAGAACAGATAAATAAATCTTGACAAAGTAAAATAGTGTTAAATTCATACTGATCTCTTATTCTAGTTCTCTCCTTTCCCCATTTCATAACTGTATTTCCTTTTTTTTTTATGTTTTCCCTCGGAATATTGTTTTCATCTTGGATCTCCTTTGCTGCTGGCTGTATTCATTAGAAAAATAACATTCCTCAGGATAATAGCTGACCCCCACCCCAATGAAGGATGGCACTGCGTAGAGAGAGATCACACATTCAGTGCGTTCTTCCTGGGACTTTATAAAATATGCAGACAGGAGAGTCTGCAAGTATTACTAGCAATATTTTATGCTCTTTCAATTATGGCATAATAGGCGTATATAACTTTGATAACAAAAAGGATACTTCAAGGCAAAATAAAAAAGAGAAGCCTTCACAGATTGAATGTCAACCCTTAGGGCCTACCTATACTCCTGCTGGGAGTCGGGCATCGCGGGGAGGGAGATAAAGAAGTAAAGGAGCCCACCAAGGACCAAGAGATGGGGAGAGCGCGGGACGCTCCCGCGGGAGGTCAGGACGCCACCTGTTCAGGGAACCTCCCCCATGCTATGGAGATCCTGAGGCGCCCCCACCAAAGTCTCCCGCGATGAAGTCAGGGGGCCTCACTCTGCTGCACTGCAAAGCAACCCTTCCGAGGTCAGCCGAGGACTCGCGGCGGCGGCAGGAAGGGGCGGGGCCTGGAAAGGTTAATCCGCGCGGATTGGCTGCGGCGCGCTGTGCACGAGCCAGTCATGGCGCGCCCCACCCCGTCGCGGTCGCGCCGCACGCCGTGTTCACGTGCTGCCGCTCCCTGCCCGGCGTGCACCGCGCCGCCTGCCGGCTCCGTGAGCACGGCGTGGACCTGGAGCGGGTCTGGCCTTCGCGCCCGCCTCCTGCGGTCAGGTGTTTTCCTAGCCGGGGGGGTATTTTCTGGGAACCCTTGGGAGCGACTGTGCTTTGTAAACACTATTTAAAATGAGTCAGGCAGGTGCCGCGTCCCCGAGTTGGGTGGGGCCAGGATGGGCGTGCGAGCCTGCGAAGAGGAAAACAGTTACAAGGAGTTTCTGTTGTTGCGCTGGGGCGTCTTGGACCGGGGAGGTTGCGTAAGAGCACGGAGTTTGTTTATCTTCGGTGTGAGAGTAATACAACTGTTTGGCACCAGGGTCGTGCGCATCCGCGGCTCGTGGACACGGTGTTGTGAATAACATCCGTGTAAACCACCCACTGAGACTGCCGGGAAGACGCCTTCTGAGGATGGGGGCCAGAAAGCACAGCTGTGTTCTGGGTGCAAGTTCTGAGAACCCGCAGACTGCTCCTAGCCTCTGGTTTGCGGTCCAGACCCCCGCCAAGGACCTAGAATGAATTGGGTGTGTGGCAACACCCTAGCCTTCTTAAAGAGGGTCTGAAGTTGATTTGGGGAGAGTTACTAAGTTGGGGAGGGGTCAGGAAATGTCACGTGAAGTGTGGTTGAAAGAAGTGGAGATGTTTAACCCAGACAAGGCAGCACTTGGGGACATGTGACCTGTGTCTGCTAGTATTGGAGAGACTGTGTAAATAAGAGGTTAGACTAATCTCAAGAGGTTAGACATCTTGTTCTCCCTCTGGACAAAACAGATTTTTAAAATTATTTTACAAGAGGTGAATTTGAGGTCAGTTATAAATACTGAGTAGAAATGAACACTTGGGAAGTTAGATCCTGGAGCCAGGTACTGCTAGATGTTTACATTTATTAGCGAGAGAATAGTGGAGCTGAGATTTCATCTGCCAAACTCCAAAGGCTTTGCCTTTCCAGGATGCATCTATTTTAATAGAAGAAGTTACTTTGTGAATAATGAAATAGCAGAATGGTTTCTGGATTGATGAATCACACTGTACTGGAGGATTTGTCTGCCTCTGTTAACCTGTGTGATGTTTATCTCAGGTAAAGAGGGAGATTGTCCTGGGCTAGGGAAAGATGCCAGGACTGGTTACTTAGATGGAGGAGGCATCCAGTCTCACCAGAAAGTCAGACCTTCATTGGTGGATATCTTGTTCTTATAAGTCCTGTAGCAGTTACTAGAGTAATCTTGACTTTGAGTTTAACAAATGTGATCATAGTTATCTCATTGCCTTCCATTTATCTCATTTCCTCCTAGCCTACTCCTCAGCCCTCACCCTGACATTTCTTCCCTTTCTCCTCCCCATCTGCCTTTATCAGACTAGAAATGAGACCCATCTAAGGACTGGAGTGAGTAAATTTTACCTGACTACAGTGTAGCCTTCAGGTAACACTATATGTAGCAACCTGTAAATTCAGGGAAAAATGCCCATGCTGGTTTGATTCAGCTCTGTGGTCCCCAGGGTAGGGACATTTAAGACTTAGCCTGTATGGATGCATAATGGAGATAACCCTCTATAAGGGTTTGAATTTAATTTGTTTTATGAATTAAGAGCTTCATACTTTGTTTTTTTTTTAATTTATTTTTTAATTATTTGGTGTGGGGGGGGGCAGTGGGTGTTGGGGATTGAATCTGGAGGTGCTCTATCTCTGAGCCCATCCCTAGCCCTACACCCCTTTTTTTTGAGACATCATCTGACTGTTTTGTTGAGGCTAGCCTCAAACTTGCTATCCTCTTGCCTCAGCATCCCAAGTAGCTAGGATAACAGGATTACAGGTGTGCACCACTGTGCCTGACTAATAGCTTCATAGTTTCTGAAGACAAGCACTTTAGAAGTCTTTTTTTCAAGGGGGATTGTACTCGGGAGCACTTAACCACTGATCCACATTCCCAGCCCTGTTTTGTATTTTATTTAGAGATAAGGTCTCACTGAGTTTCGTAACACCTCACTTTTGCTAAAGCTGTTTTTGAACTCTTGATCCTCCTGTCTCAGCCCCCTGAGCTGCTGGGATTACAGGCCTGCACTACTGTGCCTGGCTAAAAATCATTTGGTCTCTACTGTGGTTAATTAAATTGTCAAATATAAACTATTTTAACATCCATTGGAAGAAGATGGGAGTTAACAGCATGTGTATAAAGAGGAAATACCTGCTTTTTTTCTTGGTTCCTTGCAGGCCTGGTTACAGTTTCTTTTTAGGGAAATGCCAGCTAATTCCTTTTCCCCTGGAGGGATGTGCTCAAGGCAGCTTTGGTGTCTAGTCCTCTCTGTGCACTGAGCACTACTTTAAGAGCTCCACAAGGTAGTTCTGAAGATTCTTTCCTTCTTTTCTGGAGGTCTCCTGTATAATTCATCCTTAACTCCCTTGGTCTCTTTCCTGTCCTCTGCTCTCAGGGTGTTAAGGAAGTAGAGATACACTGAGGTAGCCACACCCAGCTCTAAGCAATACTGCAGAGAAGGTGAAATGGTGTTTCTGTTTCTACTGTTTCTTTCTCCCCTTCGAAAGTCCCAAGATTTTTCTTCTTTTCCTGCTGTCAAGAGTCCATATTCCTTATTTTTATCATCTTTGAATAGTAAATAGTTGTTTAGTTTGAAGATTGATCTCTAAGGTTGTTAACCCAAGATGATATTAATGAAGGGCTTTAGGACATCAGCAGTTTAGAGGTGTTGGGACCTAGGTTTAGTTACATTGTGTTCTTTCCCTTGCCTGACACACTGTTCATTTTCATACAAAAGGGCAGCTCAGGTAGGAATAGCCATGGAGATGGTGGGAGGCCTAGATGGTAATGAGTCAGCTGAGCTGTGGAATCTTCTGCTGTGCTCCCACTTACTGAGGTAGATTCCTGGTCATGCTTGACCATTTTGTATTCATGAGCCATCATGAAGTGTGCTGCCTCATACATGTATAAAGATTGGGATTTGTTCAATAGGATTGAATTCCAGGCTTTGTGGTAGAGTGCATATAAGAGAGGCAGAATGGTAGAATGTTGAGTACAGGCCCTGGAGTCAGCTTCCTGAGTTCAGGTACTGGCCCCACTTCTAAGCAGCTGTGTGGGTTTAGAGAATGTCCCTAGTCTCTCTGCTTCAGCTCCTTAATCTGCCAGTCTCACAGGGTTGTGAGGATTAAATGAGCTACTATACACCAGGTGCTTCAGCCTCCTTGCAGATGCTTGGTGCTTTCTCAGTGATTATTTCCAGTCTTAAGAGGAGTTCGCAGTGCACCAGTGACAATTCTTCAGTTTCTGCAACCACCTTCTTTATGTGAGTTTAATGGCTGGGAAATAAAAAGACAGGATGGTGAGCACAGCAGCTGCCTCTGCCCCTAGGTATGAACTGTTTTTTCATTTAGCCTCCTTGGAGTGGGGGAAAGGGGTGAACCAGGCCATCTCTAGTGGTCTGACTTAGTGTCTAAAAACTTCCAACATCCCTCCCAAAGTGGTCTTTAGTTCAGTGCCTCTTCTTGTCTCTCCAGAAGTTTTCTAACAGGATCTCCATTCTTGAACTTCTTGGAACACTGACCTGCTTGGGCAGTAGATAAACCAGGAGTGGGAGTGGAGAGGGAGCATCATCTCCGTTTTTTCTCTTGGTCTTGAAGAAGTGTAATGTGGTCTTCCTGGCTACAAAGCAGGGCAGGGTCTTAGTTTTAATGAACAGAGGGATACAGGTGGCTTACAACTTGGCCATGATAGTAGGAGATAGGTGTCATTGATGAGTACATAATAGACCTGTTTCCTTGGGATATTTGATTTTGATCTTGGGGTATGCATATCTGTTCCCCAGATTCCTCATGTAATCCTTGGGTTGGATGCAGATGAGCTTGTCATTGCCCTTTGGTGCAGTAGAGACAGTGGGCAAGGAACAGGGAGTGTAACCAAAAGCTTGGTCCTCGCCCTCACACCAATCCAATAATGAAGACAAGGTCTTGAGAAAAAGGAAAAAGAAGGTTTATTGCTTTGCTAGGAAAGGAGAAACATAGGGGACTCTGTCTCAAAGGCTTTGATTCTGCCCATTAGTAGGAACAGGGGGGCTTTTATAGAGGTGATTCAGAGAAAATGAGATTAGGGAGGAGATACCAGGAAGAAGTTTAGGGAGAAGAAGATTGGGAAAAAGTAAAACAAACAAACAAACATATAAGCTTCAAAGCCACAAGGGATATAGTCTAAGCATCAAGTGAACCCCTGTTACAGGAAGAGGAGGCTGCTGGTGTCTGGAGGGGCTTACAAATATGTGGAATCTTTAAAAGTGATCCTAAGCATTTGGCATCTCTAAATGTTTATGGGCTAGGGAGAAATTCCAGTTACTGAGCTGTGTGAACAAAACTGACCATGAGGCTCAGAGACTGGAGGAGACTGGCTCCCACCTAACCCCCAATTTTACAAAGTTTATTTCTTGCATGTGCATTTCCTTCAGTTTTTCCCAGCTTCTTTTATTTCAGGTTCTTGGATATTGAGAAGATTGAAGTATTGATAGTATGTCTTACCCTCTAGAAAGACTTTTCTTAGAATTTTCTACTTGTAGTGACCTCAAGTTAGTAACATTCTGGGAATCTTTTTTGCATTGAATTTCTTGGGCTTCTGTTTGGGTTTTTTTTTTTTTTTTTGAAGTGGGAGTGGGTCTTTAAAGGGCAATGTGCCTTAGGCCCACCCTATGGTTCTTTAATGAAGAGACTGTCTGGGTTTTTTGTTTTTGTTTCTTATTTATTTATTTTTTAATTGTTGATGGACACAATACCTTTATTTTATTTATTTTTATGTGGTGCTGAGGATTGAACCCAGGGCCTCACAGTGCTAGCAAGGGCTCCATCACTTGAGGTACAGCCCCAGCCCTGTTTTTATTTTTTAAAGCAAAAGAATCTTGTTTACCAGAGTTCCAGAAATAGAAACTTAATCCCCAAATATTAGGTGGTGTTCCTAGAAGCAATTTTAAAACCTGTCGTTTAGGTAGTCACTTTATCTTGAGTGACTTCTAAGATTGTTCAGTGATCTAAAATGAGAACAGAAACTGCTTTAACACTAAGGAAGTGGGGGTGGAGGTTGGGTAGAAGCTGGGAAAACCATTTTATGTGAAGCTGGGTGGATGGATCAGAGGAGCAACAGCCTGGCAGAAAGTGCTTTCAGAAAAGCCGGAAGAGATTCCAGATCCGGGGCCAGAATCTGCACGGAGGACTTTCCTCTTAATCCAGCAGGGAAGGCAGTACATGCCTCAGGTCCTTCCTGTGTAGGAAAAAAAATATTACAACTTATATTTTCATTTTAAGTTTATCTCTTTTCATGTATTTATAATATGTTTTTTTGTGCACATAAAGTATCAGTGCAGCAGTATGTATGTAATTTACAAATAAATATCTTATTTGAGGTTGTAGTTTGTGGTCTGAAAAATTTGGATACCTCTGCTCAAAGTAGTGATGAGACTGTAGGAGAACACCAGCACTCCTCAAGCTTGAATATCTGGGAATCATCTGGAGAATGTGTTCAAATGCAAATCCTTGTTCCATAGGTCCTGGCTCTAGCCCAAAGTTCTGCAGTTGGAGGCTGACTCAGAAAGCATGAATTAGTGCTTTTCCCGTTTTTTTGCTACGGAACTCCATTTAGAGTCTTAGTCATCAAGGGAAACCCCCAAACCACTGGGACAGACGCTATGACGTCTCCTCCTGGAACACCCAGTGCTGTCCTAGAGACTGAGGAAGCCCCTGCTCACTGCTTGCTCCCTTAGTGCAAGAGAATTTGCCAGGATCTGTTCCCATCAGGGTTGTGTCATGTGCTTCCTCATGTTGATTTGCTTCTGGGTCCAGATGGCTTCTTCAGCCTGCTTCAGGGGAGGAGAAGGTGCTGGTGAGGAGGAGTGGGCACCAGGCGGCTCAGGGGAGCAGGGAGCAGAAGTCAGGAGCCGCAGTGAGGTTCCTCTTCCACTCTCCGTTCTGGGTAGACATGAGTGCTTTACTTTCCTTCTTGCCTCAGACTTAGTGGTCTGTCACACAGCTGCTTCCCGTGGGAGCTAACACTGGGAAAGCACACTTAAACACTTCCTTAACATTGTAGTTCCACCAGGCTGTATTCTTTCACCATTCTCCGTATGAACTGAGGCACCAAATGGTGAGGTGACTTATCTAAGGTCACAAGGCAGAACAGGTACTATTTCTTTCTAGTACATCTATTTTAATTACAAACTGCCTCTGTTCGGGAGTCAGATTATTAGATTTGAGTTTTGAGATTTAAATGCTCATTAAGTAAGTACAATCTGTCCAGTACTATCCAAGAATTCTCTGTGACATAGTGCTTGGCCTTAAGGACTCATGGTCTGCGGAGAGAGGTCAGTAAGGATGTGTTTACAGACTGTTGAGTGCGGTGATGGGTGAGGTCACTACACCAAAGGAATCTTGGGAGGGTTACATTTCTCAAAGAAGCGGGGTCTGAGAAGATTAGCTGAAGGGAGTGTCCAAGCTGAACCCTGTCAGGTGAATAACCAGCTAGGTAAAGATTGGGGAGGGTGTTACCAGCAGGAGGATCAGTATGCAAACATCAGGAACATCTCAAACCAAAAGAGAAATGATGATAATCTGAATAAAGAAGTCTAATTACTTATGCTTGTTTACTGTCTGCCTTCTTGATGTATGAGCCATTTGCCATGAAATACCCCACTTCTTTAACGTAGTGAGTATTCTTCATTTTGATTTTTTTGGGGGAGTGGGGATACTGGGTATTGAACCTGTACAGGTGCTTTATCATTGAACTGCAACCCCAGTCCTTTTTATATCGAGATAGGTTCTCACTAAGTTGCGTGAGGCTTTTCCTGTCTCAGGCTCCAGAGTGGCTAGGATTGCAGGCATGTGCCACCATAGCTGGCTGGTCTATTTAATGCAATTATTAACTGTCTTCAAGCACACAAGAACCAAAAGTCCCTGTCCTTATTTCTCTTGGGAGAAAGGTGAGGGACAGGTGTTAGAGGAAGCTATTTTTTTCAGTCTATTCTGAACCCTGCAAGTGTAGGTTTAGGTGTGGCCTGCTTTCTAATGATTTCCTCAGTGACAGGCACTGACCTGATGACCTTCTGTAAATGGGACTCGCAGAAGGGAGTCTTCAGGTTTGGGGTGCTGGTCACCACACTGTACGTTTTAAAAAACTTTTTTTGCCACCATGAATTGAATCCAGCTGCTCAACCACTGAGCTACATCCCAAGCCTTTTCTAAATTTTTAAATTTTGAGACGGGGTCGCCCTGAGTTGCTCAGGGCCTTGCTGAGTTGCTCAGGTCGCTTTGAGTTGCTGAGACTGGCTTTGAACTTGCGATCCTCCTGTCTCAGCCTCCCAAACTGCTGGAATTATAGGTGTGCACCACCATGCCCAACCACTGTACTTCTTGTGGCAGGGGTTGGTGGCGAACAGAGTCAGCCATGGGAACTACTGTACCTGCCCTGCACTCCCTGCACCTACCACAGGGCCTCTATTTTTTCCTCTTTAATCCCATTCTACCCTAAAAAACCGACTGACCTTATGGTGGCATCTTAGGATGAAAAGCTTGTCAGTTTACAAAGGGTTTACTTATATAAGAGGTTCATCGGGAAGTCTCTTGAGAGCAGAATTTCTACCTTTCACTCCAAGCCTGGAGTATACTGGCCAGGAGTGGTTTGACACATCCCCAGTGTGGGCAAGGTGAACATCCTCTGTCTACATCATTTGCATGGAAGGTGTTCTCCTGGACAAATAGTCACATGCTCTCTTGGTGTGTCCTGTCCCTAGGCACAGCAGTTTCCCCATAAGTTTCTCAGATCCCTAACAAGACCTAGTGGCCAATAGGAACGGACTCCTTCATGGTCAAGCTGTGAGAACCAATTTCTAACATTCTAAATCTGAGCCAAAGGTGCTGGGTTCTAAGGACCCAGGGCACCATGGCTTGGTGATGAGTCACTTTAAGATATTAAGGGCATATGTAGGCACTTTTAAAGGTTCTTTTCCCTTGTGGTCAGTGGGGAGATAGAACAAAAACATTCATCTTAAGACTGAGGTGGTGAGAACTGGAGCAATTGACGAGTTCCCTCAAGGCCAGAAACCTTGTCCAGGAAGAAGAACAGAACTAGATCTTCCACTTGTGACTGAGATGCTGGGATGTATCTGTCCTGTCTCTCCCCCAAAGCAGGTTGTATTAGTCAGCTTTTTGTGGTTGTGACCAAAATTCCTGACAAGAACAACTTGGAAGAGGAAAAGTTTATTTTGGCTCACAGTTTGAGAGGTTCAGTTCATGGTCAGCCAGCTCCATTGCTTGGGGCCTATAGTGAGGCAGAACATCATGGTGGAAGGGTGTGGTGGAAGAAGGCTGCTCAGCTCCTGATGGCCAGGAAGCAGAGAAGGAGAGGGGAAGGGACTGCATGGGTGGTTTCTGGGCAGGGGAAAATAGAACCAAAGAATTATTTCAGGAAGATTAGACTGTGGTGTGTACAGTGTATTGGAAAGGAGAGGCAGCAGAGAAGGAGAATGGGAAGAGATGACCTAGGGCTCTAAGTTAGACTTCTAGAGTCAAAATCTGAGTGGCCATGGCAGGGATGGAAAGAACATAGATAACTGATAAAGGAAACATGGTTGGACAAGGTGGTGCACACCTATAATCCCAGAAACTCAGGAGACTGAGGCAGGAGGATCACAAGTTAGAGGCCAGCTTCAGCAATTTAGCAGGACCCTTAACAACTTAGCAAGACGTTGTCTTAAAATAAAAAATGAAAAGGACTGGGGATGTGGCTTAGTGGTAAAGCACCCCTGGGTTCAATCCCTAGGACCAAAATAATATGAAATGAAATCCTTTAAAAAAATGAATAAAAAATCAAAAAGCATGGGGATGTAGCTCAGTAGTAAAGCACCCCTGGGTTCAATCCTCAGTACAAAAGAAAAAGAAAACATTATGTGAGATAGGATTTGGTGACAAATCCGATATGGGAATGAGAGGGGCAAGGTACCATGTAATGTCAGACCTTCCTCCAAAGCATAAACTGTTAGGTCACCCTCCTGAGCCTTAGTTTCCTCATCTGTAGGGTAAGGTTGTTGGATCTCTGTGATTCATTCTGGTTTTCTAATTCTAGTCACATCATTCCACTGACCCAGACCTGTTTACCAGAAGAAACTGCCACTTCCCTGACCTTTTCCTACCTAGTTGTTTAGCTTAGTTTCTTAATCCCGGGTAAGAGTTCCTAGAAAAGTCATCTTAAGTAAATAATAAACAAACTGAGTTCCCGTCTGTCTCACAATGCTCTGCCCACCTGCCTGACTGCATCACCCCAGCAGGCAGGGGACGTGCCGCCGCCAGCTCAAGTTCTGCAGGGTGAGGGATTCCATAGCCCCGGCTGACCTCCCAGGCCTGTTGGCTGAGGGCTGCCTCCAAGGAAACCAAGACCTGAGCCTCGCTTGCCAGGCTTGTCTGCTTGTGGGGAGCTGGGCGACTGGACCACAGGTACCCGGTTGACTTGGGCAAGAGCCAAAGTCTGCATGAGACCTGATAACCTGGAATTAAGTCCTTCCTCTTCATTTCCACTGAGAGAAAACGAGGCGCTCAGCAGTACCGTGTGTTCAGGGTTTGGTTCACTTCAGAGCCTGGGGAGGCTACGTGGGCTCAGGGATCCTCTTCCATGAGGCTTTGCTGGTGGTGCTTAGCAGTGGTCCTTGTGAGTGTGAGAAGCATGAGCCTCAGGAATAGCTTCTATTTTCTTTTCACTTGAGAAGAAATTATCCCTGGCTTCTCAGTTTTACTTCCCCTTTAATTCCTGTGCACAAAGAAAATATCTCTTTCTAGAAGGAAGAAATTTGAAGTTGCTGTTAAATGGTGATAATTCTCAGAAAATTGGGAGCTTTTGTCTCAGTCTTGTTCCACCACCTATTATCTTTTACAACACTTAGTGTTGGTGTAACAGTAAGAATCCCCACTTATCAAGTACTTAGTATGTGTCAAGCAGTACTCTGAGCATTTGTGTGTAGGAACTATCCAAGCTCATGAAATTATGGTGCTAATGAACATCATCCCCATTTTACAGATGGCACAGCTGAGGCATGGGTAGGAGTGAGCTAGCTCAGGAATACAGCTCATCAGTGCCAGAGCTAGAACGTGAATCCAAGCTGTGGCTCCAGAGCCCTTGATCTTCTCCAGGAATCTGTCTCGTTCCTATGTGTGTAATGCACACTGAGGAAATAATGCAGTGTATTCCATCAATGTGAATAATTAATCTGTGCTGTGTTCATGCAGTGAAAGTCTATAGAACGACCCAGAAGAACAAATCAAACTGTCAGAGGCCAGTGGAAGAATCCTGTGGGCAAATTGTGGAGTGAGTGAAGACATAATGTGCAGTTCCACCGATAGGAAGTTCAAGAACATACCAAGGACTCCACATTGTCAAGACCCTGTTTTCCTTACAGGTGGTAATGGGAGAGGGCCCTGGGGCTCTGGTTTTGGAGCCAGGTGAGGGTTTCACTATGGAGTTACCAGGCTAAGCATTTTATATGGATGTAGTACTCCAATAATGTTTATTTTAAACAATGAACTGGGGGCTGGGGGCATAGTTCAGTGGTAGATCCTTGCCCAGCATGTGCAAGGCCTTGTATTCAGTCCCCATTACTGCGGGGGAAAACCAAAATGGGGTGACAGGAAACCTGGGTTTTACTCCTAACAAACTTGTCAGTGACTCAAGTCACATCTGGGACACTGGTGTCTTGGACTATCAATATATTGCAGCCACTGTGTCACCTCTTCATACAAACCTAACCTAAAATCTGACAATGAAAAACAGATTTAAGGTGGTAAAGGGACATAGCCTGTAATTCTAGCTTCTCAGGAGGCTGAGGCAGGAGGATTGCAAATTCTGGGCTAGCCTCAGCAAATTAGCAGGACTCCATTTCAATACAATTTAAAAAAATGGGTTGAGGGGTGTAATCAGTGGTAGAGCTCTCCTGGGTTCAGTCCCTAGTATTGCAAAAAAAAAAAAAAAAATCAATACAATAAATAAGTACAAATAAAAAATAAAATTAAACAGCAGATCTGGTGGGCCTCTGTGAATTCAGGAGGGGAGCTAGCCTGGGCTCTGGTGAGTAGACAGGAACACCCTGGCTTTAGGCTTTTGCCACTGTAAAAGGTGAACTTCTTACACTAGGAGGTCACCTCCCGGGGCCTGGCCAACTCTGGGATCCTGGGATCTCCTGATAGCCAGTGTCCTCTTTCAGCTTTTAACTGTTCTCTAGTGGTTTCTTGAGGGCGCATTCCCTGGCTCTGCAGAAGCCTCTCATAGGTGGGGCTTGTCTTACCTCTGGTATTCCTCAGAGGGGACAGAACAAAAATGCAGAAGGTCCCTGGTGACAGATCCACAATTCACATCTCCGTATGCATTCCTCTTATCAGATTTTTTTCTCTTACATATTCAATAAAATGCAGCTCAATAAAGTAGGGCTTTTGATACAGGGATAGTGTGGAGATTGGTTTTGGAGCATGAAAGCTACTGGGAAATGGAGCACATGGCGGAAAGCTGTGTGCTCCTCGGAGGATAGACTGAGGGTGGACACATGTGGATGGCCATATGTGGGTGAGTTTACAAGGGAGGACAAGTTGGGATGGATACTGTGAAGACTCAGATGGGAGGAACAAGGTACTCAGAGAAAACCCCTAGGCTGTGAAGTTGGTTTGGTCCCAACCTTGGTAATAATAGGGAATCTAAAGTCCAATGATGCCCAGACTTCAGGAAAGAACCTTCTTTATTCAGATACTCCTGTGTCCTTCAGTCTCAGTGGCTTTGGACCGCTATGAGATCCCATAGGCTCATGCTGACCTGCACAGCTGGCCTGCCTGCCTGCCTTCTTTCCCTCCTTCCTTCACTCAACAAATATTGATTGTGCACTATGTGCCGGGCTGTTCTAGATATCAAGGATCTGCCTGTGACAGAAACAGACAGAAACATCTCAGTCTTCATGGGGAGACATGAACATAAACGAGATAATAGGCCAAACACTTAGGATGTACGGATGACAAGGACCTAGGATGTACGGATGATAGGGACCTAGGAGAAGGGAGTCAAGCATCAGAGAGCTTGAGTCCTAGATGGTGAGGCCAGGAGGCCTAGCTGAGAGGTGACTCATTGGCCAGAAGCCAGAGGACCTACCTGGGAGGATCAGGGATGGGAGGAGCATCCCAGGCTGCTTAGGAGCTGTGTGGCCAGAGCCTGTTCCCAGGGTCCCTTTTTTCTTTGCCCTCAGGACCAGACATAGCAGTGTCCAGAGAGGGCTCTGAAATGCGCCTGAGCGTTATTTTGACCTGGGGCCTGGGGTGAGCATCTTTGCCTTGAATTTGATCTCTGTGTGATGAAGAGGTGGACTTGTCATTAAGGCAATGGCAGCCTGCACTTTGCCAGTTGCAACTGGGGGAAGGTTGAGGGGAGAAGGGCCCTCTGGGGCCCCTCTGTGTGTCTGGCCTGTGCCCGCCTCCTGTGTCCAGTTGTCTCTCCTGGTCTTCTGCTTCTGGAAAGTGGATTGATGGGACAGGGACAGAGGGCATTGGTCATTACCTTTGAAACTAACTGCCTCTGGAATTGGCCTCAGTCCCAGTTTTTCACCAACTATGGTCTCTGTGCCTCTCTGCCACTTGGGTGTCCTTGAATAGGTATTTCATCTCTCTCAAATTGTTTTCTTATCTCCAGAATAGCAATAACCTCTACCTGGCTAGGTAGTTCTGAAGATTAGAGACTATCTGTTTAAATTACCGAACACAATGCCTGGTACATTCAATAAAAGGCAGCTATTATTATATATCAGCAATTAATAAAAACAACAAACACTTCTTAAGATCTGTTCTCTCTCTTGTTTTACCAGGTAGGAAAATGAGGGCACAGAGACCTTAAGCTATTTCTCCAAGGTCATGCAGCTGGAATTTGAACCCAGGCAGTCTGGTTCTCATTTGGAGAGGGGCGACTGATGAAAGGGGAGCTGGCAAAAGCCTGAAATCATATATGCTGTGCTACTTTTGAGCTGTTTGTCCAAGTTCTTTATTCTTTGCTTAGATCTTTCTGATTAGGCATCAATTAACAGTTTGGGGTGGGGATATAGCTTAGTTGGTAGAGTGCTTGCCTCGCATGCACAAGGCCCTGGGTTCAATCCCCAGCACCACCCCCACCAAAAAATTAACAGTTTGTTTCCTTCTGTGCTGAAAGACTCACCTCTACAAGGAGAAGAAATGGGACAGGAGGCTAAAAAATACAACACTCTGGTGATTGGCCAAGAAGTGCCTGGGAAACGATCAGAGAATTTTTCTCCCACTGTGGGATATTGTCATCCTTGGGGACCTTCAGAGGACTGGTGTGGAGGCCCTGGAAGGTGGTAGACAAGGTGGAAAAGAGAAAGAACTCCCCTACTGCCCACCTCCCACTGTCTCGGGCTTTGCTTTCCAAAGGTGAACCAAAGAGCTCAGGCCACCTGAGCGGGATAGAAAGGCCTGCTACTGTCTGAGCAGCTGGCACCAGAGAACAGAGAGAGAGTGTATGTGTTTGTAGAGGGGGACAGGGGGCAGGCAGAAGAAATCCTCATTCAGGCCCACTGTAGCCAAATGTGCTGGCTACAGGGTGGAGCCCTTAATCCCAGTGTGTGATGTCATTTGGCAAGTGGTGAGGAGATCGCTGAGCCACCTGAGTGACAGCCAAGTGTAGGACATACCTGGATTCTGCACTGGAGGTGGGGCTCAGTGGGAGAGTGCTGCCTTCAACCTCCAGCTCTGCAAAGGAGGGTGAAGAGGAGGGGGAGAGGAGGGGGGAGGAGGAGGAAGAGGAGGAGGAGAAATGATTGGACTCTTCATATTCAGATTCTAACTGATCAGCTTCTAAAAATGCCTGTGATTAGTTTGGATGGATGGATCAAAAGGAGAAAAAAATAAAACATTTTTTTTTGGTGATAATAATAGTACAAGACCTATTGTAAAAAAGACAGGAAATACCAAGAAAGAAAGACATCATCCACAATTCCATAACAGAAGCACACATTATCAACATCACAATTTCATTCTGCTTTTATTTTTTAAATATTTATTTATTAATTAGTTCTAGTCAGTTATACATGACAGTAGAAAGCTCTTGAATTCACTGTACACAAATGGAGCAGAATTTTTCACTTCTGGTTGTGCATGAAGTAGAGTCACACCATTCATGCAATCATACGTGTACCTAGGGTAATGATGTCCATCTTATTCCACCATGTTTCCTGCCCCTTTGCCCCCTCTCCCCTCCCCTTTGCTCCATCCAAAGTTCCTCCACTTAGCCTATAACACCCCCCCCCCCCGCCACCCATGGATTAACATCCACTTATCAGAGAAAACATTTGGCTCCTGGTTTTTTGAGATTGGCTAACTTCACTTAGCATGATATTCTCCAACTCCATTCATTTACCTGCAAATGTCATAATTTTATTCTCTTTTAATGCTGAGTAATATTCCATTGTGTATATATCCACAGTATCTTTACTCATTCATCTATTGAAGGGCATCTAGGTTGCTTCTACAGTTTAGCAATTGTGAATTGTGCTGCTATAAACATTGAAGTGGCTGCATTACTATAGTATGCTGATTTTAAGTCCTTTGTGTATAGACCAAGGAGTGGGATAGCTGGGTCAAATGGTGGTTCCATTTCAAGTTTTCTAAGGAATCTCCATACTGCTTTACAGATTGGTTGCACCAATTTTCAGTCCCACCAGCAATGTATGAGTGTGCCTTTTCCCCCACATCCTCGCCAACACTTATATTGCTTTATACCTTTATTATTTACTTATTTATTTTTATGTGGGTGCTGAGGATTGAACCCAGGGCCTTTCACATGCTGGGCAAGTGCTCTATCACTGAGCTACAGTTCCAGCCCCTGCTTTTTTTGTGGGGGGGTGGGGGTGGGGGTGGATTACCTGGGATTGAACTCAGGGGCACTTAGCCACAGAGCCACACCCCAACCCCATTTTGTATTTTATTTAGAGACAGGCTTTGAACTCAGGATCCTCCTGCCTCAGCCTCCCCAGCCTCTGGGATTACAGGCATGTGCCACCATGCATGGCTCTAGATTTTGTTTTCCAATTGCCCTGCTTTTAGTGATTCAGAGGATGTTCTACCCTGTGTATCAGTTCTCTGCTAAACAACAAAAGCGTGGAACATGTTCCTGAAACTAAGACATGCTCTGATGTAATATAGAGGCCAATGCTGACATTCTTTAAAAGACAAATGTTCTTAAGTGAAAACAAGGACCAGAATAAACATTTGTACACCAGTGTTCATAGTGGCCCTGTTCACAGCAGCAAAGAATTGGGAGAAACTCAAAGAGTCCATTAAAGACCAGGAATGGTGGCTCACCTGTAATCCCACCTACTTGGGAGTGTGAGACAGGAGGATTGTAAGTTTGAGGCCAGCCTGGACAGCTTAGCGAGACCCTGACTCAAAATAAAAAATAAAAAGGGCTGGAGATGTAGCTCAGTGGTAGACCATCCCTGAGTTTGCTCTCTAATACCGAAAGAAAAGGGGGGGAAAAAAAAGAGTCCATCAAAGGATGAAGGGATAACCAAAAGGTGATCTGTATACATGATGGAATATTTTATAGCCTTTAAAAGAGGGAAGTTCTGACATGACACGTGCTACAACATGGTTAATCCTGGACAAGGTCATGCTGAGTGAAGTAAGCCAGTCATAACAATACTAATATCATATGACCCCACTTACATGAAGAGATGTCAGATTCCTGGAGTCTGAACGTGGAAAATAGCATCGGTGATTACCAGGGGTTGGAGGGAGAGGAGGCTGTGGAGTTTCCTGTTTAATGAGGATGCAGTTTCAGCCAGGAATGTAAGAATGTTCTGGAAGCAGACAGTGGTGATGGTTGGGTGACAATTTGAGTGGTCTTAATGCCGCTTAACTGTATGTTTAAAGATGATTAAAGTGGTAAATTTTACATTATGTATATTTCTCTACAATAAAACAACACCGGGACAAAAGAGCTGGCGCAGGGTTCCTGCTTCCTGTCCTCACACCTTGCCTAGGGAGATTCTTCCTCTCTCCTGAAGTTCTTCCTCTAACTCCTCCCCTGGCTTCTCTGGCTGGGGTAGCAGCAGGTGTGTGAGGGGTGAGCCTGAGAGTGAGAACACATCATCCTGCAGCTGATACTGGGCGGGAAGAGGGGCAGGGTGGTGCCAGCCTCTATGTCCTGGTGCCGTCCCTGTCAGGGGGAAGCAGGAGTCTCTCCAGGATCTCACGGGCCTTCCCTCCGTGTTCCGCTCCAAAGTGCAAAGCACCAGGCAGAGTAGCAAGCACTGATCTGGTGGGCTACACACAGGCCTTGGCTGTGTGATGCAGCCTTTTTAAAAGGCTATATAATATTCCATCATGTCACCCTCAGCCAGGCCTCCTCTAAGCTTCTAGCATACTCTGACTGAGAGTCCCTTGGTTGTAAGGCAGGGGGAGCCAGCAGAAGGGGAAGCAGGACCATCCTGCACCTCACCGACTCAGCTGGATGATGTCCTAATGTGGGTGAAGTTTGCCATCCAGTCTGAGGCCTGGGGCCGGGGCAGTGGGGGCAGAGGGCAGAGCCTCTGCCAGATACCGTGATGCCTTTTCCCAACTCCCCAGGGCCCCACTTGCTTCACAGCAGGAGCAGCCAGAACTGCTAGTCCCTACAGACTCATCCTGTGGCAGGCCTGGCAGGCACTGGGGCTCCAGAGCACTGTGCATACTCACATACATACACATGCACACGCACCCAGCCCTATCGCTAGGAGATTCAGTCTTTCCTGGCCTCACTTGCTTTTCTTCCTGGGGACTTCCATTGAGTCTCCAGCAGGGAACTTTCTCTGGAAACTCCCTGGGAGCTGAGTATCTTAAGAATGTATCCAGGCTTCTTTTAGAAGGTCAGCCCGGTTTAAGTTCTCCAAAAGCTACAAACAAAAAAGCCGTTCTGTGTTGCTTCAATGGCTTCTCTGAAGCCACGTGGAAAAGTCTCAGGCTCAGCATGGACACCAACCTTAGGGGTCTGCTTGTTATAGACTCTGCTCTCTATTCTGCAGACGCCACTGCGGTCTTGTTCACTCCCAGCACATCCGGCTCTTATTTCCTCAACAAGGAATACAATCCTTGCAGCCGGGTACCACTGCCCAGCCTGAAGCTTGGTGACCAGACAGTGCTGTGGCGGGGATGGTGGATATGCCAGCCTTCACATGGCTAGACTTTCCATTCACTTGAGAAGCTTTTAAAAAATTGTCAAGCCTGAGCCCCTTTCCAGGGATGTGACCTTATTTGGCCATGATGGGCTTTACACATTTTTATTTTTTTAATTTTATTTTTTAATATTTATTTTTTAGTTTTCGGTGGACACAACATCTTTGTTTGTATGTGGTGCTGAGGATCGAACCCGGGCCGCACGCATGCCAGGCGAGCGTGCTACCGCTTGAGCCACATCCCCAGCCCATTTACACATTTTTAGAAGGCCCCCAGATGTTCCAGGAAAAGGAGTTCACTTGATGCTTTGACTGTATCCCTGGTTGCTTTGAAACTTACATGTTTTTTTTTTTTCTTTTCCCCAGCCTTCTTCTCCTTGACCTCCTCCTCCCTGATCTTCTTTTTCCTAAACTTTTCTCTGATCTTCTCCTCCCTGATCTCTCTTCCCTAATCTCATTTTCTCTGAATCACCTCTTTAAAACGCTCACCCTGTTCCTGCTGATGGGCAGAATTTACAGCCTTTGCGATAGGAGTCCCCAGTGTTTCTCCTTTGCTAGCAAAGCAATACACTGCCTTTTTCCTTTTTCTCAAAAAAGTGTCCTTGTTATTGAATTGGCATCAGGGACAAGGACAGAGCTTTCTGCAAAATCACCCCCTGTCCCTGTACTGGGGGTGGAATCCAAGGTCCCAGGCATGCTAGGCAAGTGCTCTACCATTGAGCTACATCTCCAGTCTTTTTTTTTTTTTTTTGGTAGTACTGGGGATTGAACCCAGGGCCTTGTGCATGTGAGGCAAGCCCTCTGCTAACTGCTGAGCTATATCCCTCCCCTGTCCTTTTAAAACAATTTTTATTTTGAGTTAGGTCTCACTAAGTTGCCCAGTTTGGCCTCAAACTTGCTGTTCTGCCTCAGCCTCCCCGGTAGCTGGGAGTACAGGTGTGTGCCCCCACACTGAGCTCCCCAGATGATTTTTATGTGCCTCTATCTGGTGTTGGAAATCATTGCTCTCTGTCATGTTCAGCTTCAGTAGTCAGCTTTGCGTGTTCACTCTTTTTCTCCCCCAAGATTTTTTTTTGGGGGGGTACCAGGAATTGAACCCTGGGGCACTTTATCTCTGAACTAAAAGCCCTTTTCTTTCTTTCTTTCTTTCTTTCTTTCTTCTTTTTTTTTTTTTTAATTTTGAGACAGGATCTCACTAAATTGCTTAGGGCTTCACTAAGTTGCTGAGGCTGGCCTTGAACTTTAGATCCTCCTGTCTCAACCTCCATAATTGTTGGGATTACAGGCACGTGCCACCACACCTGGCTTCCCTCAAAGCTTTCAGCAAATCAGGCTGGAGCTCGATTTATCCAAGTCCAGACACAAAACCCTGACTTAAACAGCCAGAGGGCCAAGTTCTTGTTTTCCAGGAGGATTCTTTTGGAAGAAGTACCCAGGTGACCAGAGAGTACAGCCAGAGGGCTTCCCAGTGACCTCGAGACACATGGCTATGCCTTCCAGCTCTGTTCATGGATAAACCTCCAAGTTGTTTATCAGTCAACTCATTGATCTTTAACAGGAGTGAGGATTAGATCCTTGTCTGAAAAACATGTTTTAACAAGGATAAGGAGAACTGGCATCAAGGGGGCGAGGGGGAGACCTGGGTCTCCAATTTGTTCCCCTCTGGTCTCCCAGTCTGCTGTTGCTGGTCCAAGTGGTCCATCCTGAGGCTCAGCTGAGTCACTGTTGGGTTCAGACTGTCACCTGGTTGTATTAGATCAGGATTTCTCTCCTCCCACCTGGTGATGTAAGGCTTGACTGGTTTGGAAGAGCTGGAGCCTGGGCCAGGTTTTCTAGGGCAGGTCTGGTTGAAGTGCTGGGGACTCCTCTGGCTTTCAGAGATACAATGGGCCAAAATAAAAAGTTATTTGGTGGTGCCATTTTTGGTGATAGCTGATAGGGAATTGATTTCAAGTTGAACTGTCTTGTTTTTGACTATATTGTTAATATTCTAATTGTAAAATCCCCATGGATAAATCCATGATATGAAAAATGTATTTATGTTGACGGTAAATAACAAGAGTAGAGTGTCTTAAATGCACCGAGCTGATCACATGACCACATCCAGACAAGCCCCATCACCACTCATCCCTGCAGATAGGATGAGAAGTCACCTGCCACGTAGTGTGGGGTGGATGCAGGGCCTGCTAACATGCTGCTTCACCTTCAGAGTTTATAATGACAGATGAGGTTCGATTTACTTTAGTTGTGTAAGGAAAGATAATGTTTTGACAGGTAAATTCAAGAAAGGTATTGTAGCTGAGCATGGTGGTGCAGACCTGCAATCCCAGTAACTCTGGAGGACGAGGCGGGAGGATCTCAAGTTCTAGGCCAGGCTGGGCAAATTAGGGAGACCCTGTCTCAAAATAAAACAAAAAGGGTTGGGGATGTAGCTGAGTGGTAGAATGTCCCTGGGTTCAATCTCCAGCATTGCAAAAAGAAAAAAATAAAAGAAAAAGAAGAGTGTTTGTTAAAATTGTGCTGTGTAGGGGCTGGGGATGTGGCTCAAGCGGTAGTGTGCTTGTCTGGCATGCACGGGTTGCTGGGTTCGATCCTCAGCACCACATAAAAATAAAATAAAGATGTTGTCCCACTGAAAACTAAAAAATAAATATTAAAAAATTCTCTCTCTCTCTCTCTCTCTCTCTCTCTCAAAAAAAAAAAAATTGTGCTGTGGAAAAAGGACATTATAGCAGTGACAGCTAGCATAACCTAAAACTCATTCTGCCATCTTTCTTAAATAGTAGCATCCTGGGCAGTTGGCCCGGCTCAGAGGCCACATTTGCCTTCATTTCCCAGCAAGAGGTGACTCCCTGGCTAAATCTGGTCAGGGACAGAAATGTGGAAATGTTATGTGGATTTCTGAAAAGTCATCTTCAAAGTGAAAAGGTCAGGGCCCTTCTGTCTCCCCCACCTCCAGCAGCATCTTGGTATTTAAGTAGTGTTGCATGGAATATATAGTTTATATTCTGCTATGTAACATGTAGTAAAGATGAGATGTCCTAGGATGCTTCTCTACACTACAAATGACTGGTTTCACATGTGGCAGGTTTTTGTTTTTGTTTGGTACCAGGGATTACACCCAGGGGTGGCTAACCACTGAGCCATATCCCCAGCCCTTTTTATTTTTTATTTTGACACAGGGTCTTGCTAAGTTGCTTAGGGCCTCACTAAGTTGCTGAGGCTGACTTTGAACTCTCTCTATCCTCCTGCCTCAGCCTCCCTAGCTGTGGGGATTACAGGCATGTGTCCCTGCGCCCAGCTGTATGGAAGATCTTTCCAGCAAATGGAAAATCAAATTAAGTGTACTTGTCCTTATATTTCAACATGGGTTATTGAATGATCAGAGTTACCTCAACTCCTTGTTTATTCAAAACCCATAAGAATTTTGACTAAATGTATGCACTTTCCAAATTTGAGGAAGAGACTTTTGAGGTGAATGTGCAGAATTATTAAGCTTTGATGCTCTGCATGAACTTTAACATTCTTGAGTTTTGACTTTGCATTTTGTAATAATTTCAGGCTTAATAAAAAATTACAAAAATAGTGCAAAAGGTTCCTGGATAGCCTTCACCCAGATTCTGCAAATGTTGACATTTGACTGCATTAGCTTCTTCATTATCTTCTTCCCTCTTTTTCTATCATCTATCTATCTATCCATCCACCCACCCACCCACCCACCTAAATATCTCTGTCTTATCTCAGAGAAAGAGGTAGAGAAGATGTGTGGGGGGTGTGTACAGAGAGAAATACAATTGCTCTTTGGAACTGTTTGAGAGCTGAGTGCAGACATGATTTCCTCTGCTTTAAATAAAAACAAGGACAGTACTATGATCAAAATCAGAAAAGCTATATTGATACTGTAATATTATCCAATAAGCAGACTTTTCCGTCTCACCAATTTCCCGCTAATGTTCCTTATTTATAGAAAGAGAACCGCATTTTGACTGACTCAGGATTTTATCCAGGCTCCCAAGTTTGGGCGAGTTGTTGTGCCACGTCTGTTTCCTTCACCTAGAACAGCCTTTCCTCTTTCCTGCCTCTCACGGCCTTGATATTTTTGAAGAGTATATACAATACATTTTTTTTAAAAAAAACTATTAAAAAATTAAAGTGTGGCAAAAACTTGTAGCACAAAATGTACCGTCTTGACCATTTTTAAGTGTGCAGTTCAGTTGGGCTAAGTATCTTCACATTATTGTGCAACAGACCTCCAGAATTTTCCTTCTTGCAAAACTAAAACTTTTCCCATTAAACAATTCCTCATTTCCTCTTCCCACCCTGGCAAACACCACTCTTTCTTTCTCTATGAATCTGACTAACTATCTCATATACGTAGAGATCATAGAGTCCATTTTGTGACTGGCTAATTTCACTTAATATAATGCCTTGCAGGTTCATTGATGTTGTAGCATGTGCCAAATTTCCATCCTTTTCAAAGGTGAATAGTATTCCATTGTCTGTGCGTACTATATTTTACCTGTGCATTTGTCTCTCAGTGGACATGTGGTTGTTTCCACCTCTTTGCTATTGTGAATAATGCTGCCATGAACATATGTGTGCAAATATCTCTTAGGATTCAGGCCACTTGTTCCTTAGAATATCAATTTGTATCTGCCTGTAACTTCTTTTTTGGGGGAGGGAGGTACTGGTTATTGAACTCAGGGACACTTGACCACTGAGCCATAGCCCCAGTTCTATTTTGTATTTTATTTAGAGACACGGTCTCACTGAGTTGCTTAGCACCTCACTGTTGCTGAGGCTAGCTTTGAACTCAATCCTCCTGCCTCAGCCTCCCGAGCCGCTGGGATTACAGGCATATGCCGCCATGCCTGGCTGCCTGTAACTTCTTTATGATTAGATTCAGGGCCTGTGTGTTTGACAGGCATGCAAGAAGGCATGATGTTCCCTTCTTAGGTTGGTTAGGTTAATTGATCACTTACTCAAGGATGGAATCTAGCATGCTTCTCTGCTCTGGGGTTGCTATTTTCCCCTTTATGATTACTTACTTATAGTGTTTTGCGAGGAGACCACTTTGAGACTATGCAAGTATTCTGGGATTTTTAAAAATCAAACTCCAACCCACTTTATGATTCTTGTGTGAAACAATAATTCCTATGGTGATTACCAAACGGTGACTTACAAAGCCCAGACTTCCTTCTTCATTTTTTTTTTTTGGTGATCTGATAAAGAAGCTTTCCCTTCTTCATTAGTTTTATTTACATTTGAATGAATTCGTGGAATTCTTATTTGTGGGTTATAATTTCTTACTATCATTATTTCATTGTATCAGATTTGGCTGGTGGGAAGTAGGCTCTTGTCATTTTTTGACACATCTTCCTCATCGTCTCATTAACTTGTATTTTAGCATCAGTTTTTCCTGTGCCTTTAAACAGTGACCAATTATAGGTACACACAAAATACTAAATAACTCATATTAAATCAATTGCAAACTCTAAATGGCCAAAGACCAAAGACAGCTATAGGGAAAAGGCTTAAAGAAACATTTATAAAAATACATTCATTATTAGGCATGGTGGGGTATGCCTGTAACCCTAGTGACTTGGGAGGCTGAGCCCAGCCTCGGTAATTTAGCAAGACCCTGCCTTTAAATTTTAAAAATGAGGCTTGGAGATATAGGTCAGTAGAGAGCTCACTTGGGTTCAGTCCTCAGTACTGCTGGAGAAGAAATCCAAACATTCATTGATTAAAAATTAGAAAATAAAATAGAACTGTTTCTAGTTGGAGTGTGAACCCCATGTGACACTTTGGAGTCCTTCCAGCAGGGATGGCTCAAAGAGCCATTGCATTCTGAGGGGCTTGTCAAAGGAATGTTTACTCAGTGTCTTCTGGACCCTTCCTGCTACCAGAGATGGTAAATGTACGGCTAAATGCCAGATCAGCAGTTTTATACCTGATTTCCACAACATTGCAGTTACAGGCTCAAAGACTTTAACTCCAAGGAGAGCCCTGAGATGTTCTGAATCTGAAGTGCAGGCAAGTGTCTTGAGAAAGTCACAGAGTAGGTGAGAGGTAGAGCTGGGATGGGGGTTCAGCATCCTGCTACCAAAATCACAGGATCCTTCATTTGCAGGGCTCTGTAGAGGCCAACTAGTTTGATTCCAGCTGTGTGGGCACCTTCTAGAGAGTTTTGATAGACCAGCATCCGGCTGTGGCAGGTGCTCACTATCTCTTTGGCCTGTTACCCATTGTACAGGAGGGCCTCTGCTAGGGTTTGGATCTGGGGTATTCCCCCAAATCCCATGTACTGAAGGCTTGGTCCCCAGCCTGTGGTGCTCTTGGAAGGTCATAGAATCTGGGAGGAGGTGGAGCCTCGTGGGAGGAAGTTAGGTGTGGGGGGGCATGCCCTTGAAGGGATACTGGGATCCAGGCTTTTCTTTCTTTTACTTCCTAGCAGCCATGAGCTAAATAGCTTCCTCCACCACACACTGATGCCATGATGTCCTGCCTTGCCACCTGCACAAGAGCAACTGGGCCCACTGATCTTGGCACTGTAACAGAAAGCTGCCTAACACAACATGTCCTTGTACCTTTCAACCAGCGTCTGATTTCTGCTTATGGGGCAACATAATGCAAGACGACTATCTGCCCATGTATGTATAAGCAGCCGTCATTTTAAAGAACAGTCTTGTTCTTTATCTCATGTCCTGGTTGTTCAGCTATTCTTCACAGGATGGTGTCTTTTTAGCTGGTTGCCTTTCTCAGGAGGAGTGTGTTGATATTCCCCTAAAAGGAGTCACCCAGAACTGCACAGGGTCCTTCTACCCAGTGCCATCACAGATGGTCCCTTTCTGTGGTTTGAATGCTGTGTGTGGACAGAGCTCAGCTGGTTGAAGTCATCCAACAGTTAGTCAGTGTTACTTTCCAAAACCTGCTCTTTTTTTGGGCTCGATTCAGCTCTATTTTTAGGATGTTTTCCACTGGGAGAAAGAAGGAGGACAGGGGCGCAGATCAGGGAAAGCCAACTCTTCTCTGCCAGCCCCAAGTTGCTCCACTGCATATGTCGGCAGCCACCAGCGCAGTCAGCTCTTGCTACACCCGCGCCTGTCCCCTGCTTTCTCAATGTGGTTTCAATGTACGTCATCAGGGCACACTTTTCCGCACTCAGCAGAAGGGACGGTCTGATTCCAGTTTCTCTTCTCCCCGGTTTAGCAATCTCAGTTGACTTGACTTGGACTCTTCCTGTCAGCCTCATGTGGGGTGTGTGCGTGCGTGTGTGTGTGTGCACGCGCGTGCGAGTAAGCATGCAAACACCTGAGTGTTGGGGAGATGTCATTGATCTGCCGAGGAAGCCAAGAAGTGGAAACCAAATTGCAGAGCATTCAAGAGTGGAAGAAATTCACTCCACCTGGGGTGGACATGGACAGTTTACAAATACTAGTTTTTATTTTATTTCATGGAAAACAATGGGAATCATTGATCTTTGCCATCTGAGGAGTGGAGGAGATGCTTAAAGACCATCTGGACGCCTCATCAGCAGATAGGAGAACAAAGGTCCAGACCAGGTCCAGACAGGTCAGGGCCAGGGTCTGGGTTCCAGACTCCTGGGCCATATCCCCAACCCCACACCACAGTTTCTTCCCTGTCCTCCCATTCCTTCTGGACAAAGCTGGGAGCTGCAATAAACTCAGATCGTAGTGGTTGATTGTATAACCTAGAATTGCTTTTTTTTCATCTGGCACTGAAAATTTAACCCAAGGTCTTGGCACATGCTAGGCAAGTGCTCTACCACTGGGCTATATCACCAGCCACCTCCCTTTTTAAAAATTTATTTTGAGACATGTTCTAAGTTGCCCAGGCTGACCTTGAACTTATGATCCTCTGTCTCAGCCTCCCAAATATCTAGGATTACAGGCTTGCTTGACCATGCTCTACCCTACCAGAATTGCGTGTGTGTGTGTGTGTGTATGTTGCTGAGGTGTGAATCTAGGGCCTCGTGTATGCCAGGAAAGCACTCTACCACTGAGCCACAATCACAGCCACAGTCCCTAGAATTGCTTTTTGTTATAGTAATTTTGGGTCCCTGGCTCATTTTGACATTTCCTGTAGGTCTAATGGTGTTATTCAACATTGATCTCTCCCTAGATCCCAACTCTTTCAACATCATAAAGCAAATTCACTCTTTAGTGAATAGCAGTCTCTTTGCCATCTGCTGTGAGAAAAGTCTTTCCACCATCCTAAAGTCAAGGTGTGCTCCTTAACATGCAGAACCTAGGTTTAATGGGAATGCAATGCTGCTTACAGACACTTGAGGATGAGCATCTGCTATTGGAAGGGGCATAGGTATATTTTGTTTTTCAATTTTTTGTTTGTATTAGGGATTGAACTGAGAGGTGCTTAACCATTGAGCTGTATATCCTCCTCAGCCTTTTTTTTTTTTTTTTTTTCCAATTTAGAGATTGGGTCTCACTACATTGCTTAGGGCCTTGCTAAATTGCTGGGGCTGGCTTTGAACTTGTGATCCTCCTGCCTCAGCCTCCAGAGCCACTGGGATTACAGGCCATCGCCACTGTGCCTGGCCATAGGTATATTCTGTATCCAGCAGCAGAGGGAGAATGAAGCAGGGAGATTTGAGGAAGATCAACGTCTTTCTATCCAGTAGTGCTGTCTACTAGTGGAGCTGAAGTTCTGGCGGGTGAGGGGCCTCTTGGGCATTATGGTTGTCCGGTTGGCTACATCCAGTCTTAAGCATCTGTCTGCCCTCTGTATCCACCATGACTGAAGGCTGAGAGAGAGTTTGTCTTACCAGTGAACTAACAGCCTAAACTATCAAAACAGTGATGCCAGGAAACGTCAACTGGGCCCCCTTCCACTGACCCATATACAATTTATCTACTGATGCCTTAGAAAACTTTTCACCTGGGGAAGGTCATAGAACACTTTTCTTATGGAAAAGGTGGTTTTCTACTCTGCTTATTTTCCATCCATGATTTGGGAGACTTCAGACAGGAGACATCAGAGTATGGTCTAGCAATTAATTGTGGCCATGGCTTACTCTACCCTAGAACAGGTCTTTGCCCTGAGTGTCCTATCAGTTTATATGGTCTTACTACATTTCTCAATTTTTCTTCAGTTTCTCTTGGTATTATCTCTGGGTCGACAGAATATTGCTGCTGAAAAACTTTTCTGTCAAGAAACAAAGCCAATCGTCTTCTAAGACATCCTTCTATGGAAAATCAAGATTAAGTGTCGACAGAGAGCTGGTTGGACCCTCAGTAATGCCTCCCTGGGTAGCTGGCCATATCTGCCTGAGGTCATTTTGGTCCAGCATCTGGCCCTCAGGTTTTCCTATTTAGAAGTTGGATTTTGACAGTACACACAGATATAGTTCAGCTCAGGGAAACTGAGTTCCAAATCAAACTCAAATGAGAATGATATAAGAATTAAGCTGTTTTCTGTTACTCTGATGAAATAGCTGAAGCTTGGTAGCTTTATAAGAAGAGAGGTTCATTTGGCTCATGGTTCTTGTCTAAGGTCAAGGGGCTGCACCTGGTGAGACAGCGCAAAATGTCACATGGCAAGAGGAAAGGAGTATATGTGTGTGTGTGTGTGTGTGTGTGTATGTGTGTTTTCCTCTTTTGATCTCTTCTTTTTCTTTTTTGGTCCTGGAGATTGAACCCAGCGGATCTCTACCACTGAGCCACATCCCAAGCTCTTCCTTCCTTCTCTCCTTCCTTCCTTCCTTCCTTGGTACTGGCAATTGAACCCAGGGACAGTCTATCACTGAATCCTTTTTAAATTTTGAATCAGGGTCCCACAAAGTTGCTTAAGTTTGCTAAGTTGCTGAGGCTGGTCTTGAACTTGTGATCCTCTTGCCTCAGCCTCCCAAGTTGCTGGGATTACAGGGGTGCACCACTGCACCCAGCAAATTAGGGCATCTTAAACCCTCTGAGAAATGTAATAGCCCTCCCTGATTCATGTCTTCAATTTCCTCAGTTTTAGTTACCTGAAAATTGTAAAGGAAAAATTCCAGAAATAAATAATTCATAAGTATTAGATACTTTCACTATAGTATGTTTTAAAAATTGTTCTTTTTTAGTATTAATTATTATTGTTAATCTCTTACTGTGCCCAAATTGTAAATTAGACCTTCTCATAGGTGTGTATGTATAGAGAAAATACAGTCTATATACAGTCTGGCAGTATCTGAAGTTTCACACATCCACTGGGGGTCTTGGAGCATATCCTCTGTGGTTAAGTGGTGATTGCTATATACAGGAAGACCAAGGCTGCCTCCATATTTTTTTTTCTGTTTTAATGGTGATTCATTATTAACATTAATGCCAATTATTTTTATAAAACTGTCATTTCTTATTTAATTGATCTTAGCGTACTTGCAAAGCATGTGCTATTTCTACACCGCGTCTACACCACGCTCTCTAGGTGTGACTGCTAAAGCATACAGGTGCATGAGTCTCTCTGAGAGGCTGGGTCATGCTTTCATGTGAGAACACTTTACATTGAAACATCATTTGGAAAATTTAAATTATTAATCTCTGTGATTGCTTCTTTTTTATTGGTGTCTTATAATTATACCTATTAGTGGGATTCATTGTGTCATATATAGTTTCTTAAGATGATTCTTATTTGTACATTGTAAGTGAATACTAGATAACTCAGAGATTATTTTAATCAGCTTTTTTGCTGCCGTGACTAAAAGACCTGACAAGAACAATTTTAGAGAAAAGTTTATTTGGGAGCTCACAGTTTCCCAGGTTTCAGTCCATAGACAGCCAGCTCCATTCTCAGAACTTGAGATAAAGCAGAACATCATGGCAAAAGAGTGTGGTAGAGGGAAGTGGTTCACAAGAGATCAGACAGCAGAGAGACTGTGACCCACCTCTTCCAGCCACACCCTACCCACCTTCAGCCACTACCCAGTTAATCCCATCAGGGGATTAATTCACTGATTGGGTTAAGGCTCTCATAACCCAATCATTTCTCTAAACCTTTGCAACACTGTTTCACGCATGAGCTTTGCGAAGACACCTCATATCCATACATATCAGACCGTCATCTAAAACTTTTGTTATTAGCTTTGTCATTGGGAAGGAGAATAGAGCATTCTAGTTGCAAAGTGATTGAATTGGGACAAATACAAAAGAATACCAAACTAGCTGAAGATTTTGTTTTTTATTCCTCAGCTTATCGGCTATGTGACTACAGGATATTTATTTAATATTTCTGAGTCTCAGTTTCAATTCAAGGAGGAAAGGTAGGGGCATGTGGGTATGTGTGTGTGTGCCTGTGTGTGTTGAGGAGACACTGACATTCAAAAGTGAATTCTTAATTCAGAGAAGGCACATAACTTGCTTGACTTGATCGCCCTGGTCCAGCTGGTGCTTAGTGAATGAATACTTTTTGCATGCAGAAAAGAGAGATCTTGACTTTGGGTTCCAGGTACCTTCAGACTCAATGAAGAAAAACTGAAGAACAATGAGATGCATGTAAAATTCCCAGGCGATCTGCCTCCAGTTAAGTGACCTTAACATCCTATATGGACTTTCCTTTCACCTGCATTCTTACCTATCCCTCTCTGAGTTCTCAGCCTGATCCATGGACCTTTCTCCCTTTGTTCTTCAGCTATGAGCTCTTGGGCATAGGAACTCTTTCTTGGTAACAGTCCCTGTGAAGCTCGGTTTAATACCAGGATGAAGTCTCTCTGATCACTTTCTTTTGGCTGGACCAACGTGATAACTGAGATTCCTTCTGCCATTTCTTCCTTGCAGGTTCTGAGACACAGCTACAGCTTGTGAGTGTCTAGTAACTGCTAGCTACTGCATTAGTTAACCATTTTTGAGACACTTTTCACCCCAGGGAAAGAGGCTTAGCATAAACTTCTCAGAATCCTCTACAGAATTCTTTGACTATTTCTTTCTGTCTTAAGCTTGTCCACTGGGGACAGGACACAAACCCACTGATATTTTCCTAAAGATCTATGCAAAGTTGAGAAATAGAATCCGCCCTCATTAAAACATAGCCAAAGCTTTATTCTCTTTTTCCACAGGTGCAGGATTCATGCAAATTCCATGTGTACATGTATGTGTCATTTGCAAGAAACAATGGTGTTGTCAACACATGCAGATCACCATGGAGTTCTTGACCATCTTTCTGCCAAGTCTTTCCCCCTCAATGCCCAAATCTACACAATCTAGACGCCCCCCCACCCAGAATTTGAGCAAACTGAGATATCACTGCTTTAAATATTTTTTAAAAGCTACATTTTTGTTTTAAAACAATATAGACTTAAAATAAGTTGCAAAGAATTACAGAGTCCCATGAACCTTTCACCCAGCTTCCTCCAATGTTGACATATTATGTAACTATAGTAAAATATGAAAACCAGTTAAGTGATGTTGGTATTACACTGCTAACTAGATCATAGGACATCTGATTTTAAAAAAGCATGACTATTTTGAACTCAAAATATAATACTTTTTAACAAAAATACTCTTATGTCTTGATGTTGGGTAAGGAGCCTTGTCCAGACCCTAATACCTTCTTGAAGCAGCAGGGTAGGGTGATGCTGGATATGAAACACTAACAGGCAGCTTTAAGAGCATGATCCCAAGCTCAGGAGTGTCCTTAAAAAAAGAAAAATCCCATACCAGGTGGAGTAACATGCACTAGGCAGAAGGTAATGGAAACTTGGGTTTGGTAGGATGTGGTTCACACAATTTGAGTTGATTCATCCAGAGCAAGGCTAAGGCCACAGTGGACCCTCTTTACATCTCAATAATGAGATAGTGAAGTCTACTCGATTGGAGAAAAAAGTAATGACTTGTGTAGAAAAAGAATGAATTCTTTTCCTTTTAAAAATAGTTGTGACTTTTAGAGCCATTTTAGGTTCGCTGCAAGATCAATAACCATCTCTGCCCCTCTCCACTCCAGCAACTATAGTTGGAATCTTACACTCAGTAGCTTTTTCAGATTGGCTTTTTTTCATTTAGTGATATGCATTTAAGGCTTCCTCAGGTCTTTTAGTGGCTTGATGGCTTATTTCTTCTTAGCACTGAGTCATACTCCATTGTTTGGATGTACCACAGTTTGTTCACTCATCTAACAAGGGATATCTTGATTGCTTCCATGTTTTGGCAAATATGAATAAAGTTCCTAGGAGCTCATGAATTGTTTTTTTTTAATATTTATTTTTTAGTTTTAGGTGGACACAATATCTTTATTTTGTTTTTATGTGGTGCTGAGAATCGAACCCAGTGCCTTACACATGCTAGGTGAGCGTGCAACCACTTGAGCCACATCTCCAGCCCCTCATGAATTGGTTTTTGAATTGCCTGTGTGACATTGTATGGGTGGTCTTGAGTCTCTATTCCCATTCATATGAATTTCAAATATTTTATTTTAAAAAAAACCCCTCCCCCTCTTTGGATGGATGGTGATAGAAGGGTTTGGTTTTGCTGTTTATGTGGTGTCTCAAATTTACTCTCTCCTCCATGGGATTTTTTAGAGGAGAGAATAATGACACTTTGTGTCTAATTAGCAACTTCTGATTGCTCACAGCCTGCCACAGCTTGTTACCTCTCTCTTTCTCTCCCTGGGGAGGAGGTAGGCACTGGCATGGTTTAAATGTTTAAATCTAACTAGTTGGTGCAGGATCATGCAAATGATGTCACTTACTGCTGTCGTGATAGTCATGGCTGGGAGTGCTGGTAAGGGTTAGATGACACTGGCCAGCAGAGCAAACTAGGAGTAAATGTCACAGAGGGTGCTGGGAGCCATTAGCCAAGTAGGTATGACAATTTCCTTGCCAGCGTACCCCATGTTGCAGTGACATTGAATGTACGTGACCTTGCTCAAGGACCAAGGCAGATTAGGGTGTTCCCGGTTTTAAGATAATCTTGTTTAGGGCGTTCCCAGTTTAGGTTCCAGGTTTAAGGTTTAAGATTATTCCTGCTGGGAATAGGGCGTATCCTGCTGCCTGAGTTCCCCTTGAGTTCTCACGGGATTCAGACAGTATATTTTGGAGATAGAAGCCCAGTGGAGGAATTTGGGAGAGAAGGTGGATTTGGGAAGAGAACGTGGATTTCCCCAGAACGTGATTGTAGACGGCTGGTGTGAGTTCGGGAATAAAGAGTTGCTGTTTGAATCTACAAGCTGTGTGGTGGCTCGTGATTGTGTGCCCAGCCAGACTGTGGCATTTGTGCCCAGCCAGACTGTGGCATTTGGCGGCTTGTACGGGGAACTTCTGAAGCTTAGAGGTAAGTGAAATTGCTCGCCCCTGAGGAAGAGCGAAAGAATGGGTGACCAACTCAAAAAACAATGTGTTATTGTTTTGATTTATCTTGTTTTTGTTTCAAGCTGCCTATCCCTAGAAATTTCTCAGGCAAACTGGAAAAAATGGTTGACTAAAGGTTTGAAGTTTGTCGGCCCTGAGGAAGAGAAAATTGATACAACGATTTTTTATTCCGTTTTTGTTTCATTCAGTTTCGGCTTTGTTTTGTGCTATCTTATTGGGTTGCGTTATCTTTATAGTAGATTAGAAATTAGTAAAAAACAAACCGAAAAGATGTTAAGTAAATTGTTAGAGGTTCAGACCATGGAGAAAGACATTTTAGATCAAGCAAAAGAGAAGGTCTCTCGAGCTAGTCAGACAGAGGAAGAAAATTTAAAGGAAAAGGGGTTGTTAGGAAAAAGGCCACAACAGGAGGCTGTTACTAACTCCATTTTATCACAAGAGGGCGTAATTCAACCAACAGCCCCACCGATGGAGACAGCTGAGTGGCCCTCAAACCCCGTAGTTGATAAATGGGATCCTGAGACAGGACCTCAAAGATTAGCATGCCCTGTACTTGAACAGGCAGGAGGGCAGCGAATTCACCGTGCTTTAGATTTTAAAACAGTGAAGCAGTTAAAGGAGGCTGTAACAACCTATGGTCCCCAAGCTCCCTTCACGGTAAGCATGGTTGAGTCCATTACTAACTTGGACATGACGCCAGCAGATTGGGCTAGCATGTGTAAATCTGTACTAAATGGAGGACAATATTTGTTATGGAAGGTTGCCAATGAGGAATTTTGCACGGAGACAGCTAGGCGAAATGCAGCAGCCGGTTACCCTCAAAGAAATCTAGATATGTTGTTAGGAAAAGGACCTTATGAGGGTCAACGGCAACAAATTGAATATGATCCTGCTATATATGCACAAATTGCTGCAGACGCAGTTAGGGCATGGAAGACTTTACAAGGACATGGAGATTTACAAGGTCAGCTATCTAAGGTAATACAGAGAGCTAATGAACCTTACGCTGACTTTGTAGATAGGCTAATTCAAACGGCTGCCAAAATTTTTGGGGATACAGAACAAGCAATGCCATTAATAAAACAACTGGCTTATGACCAAGCAAATCGTTGCTGCAGAGAGGTTATTAGACCATGGAGACATGAAGATTTAAACACATATATTAAATTATGTAGAGATATTAATGAACAAGGGCAAGTCTTGGCAGCTGCAGTACAACAGGCTTTAGATGCCAGGCCAAAAACATGCTATGATTGTGAACAAACAGGACATTTTAAAAGGAATTGCCCCATAGGAGGAGGGTTTAACAAAAGTAGGTATCAAAGGAATAGAATACCAAGTATTTGCCCACGATGCCGTAGAGGGAGACATTGGGCTAATGAATGCCGTTCTCAAACCACCATAGAAGGTACTCCCTTATCAAAAAACGGACAAAGACCAGGTATTTATCCAAGATATCGTGGAGAAAGGCATCGGGCTCCATTGCCAAAAAACGGACAGGGGGGCCCAATGCTCCAGGGCCCACAACCACAAATATACGGGGCAGTGGAGGATCCCAGCAACACCATCAGGGTAGTGCCCAGGACACATTGTCCATTAAATCCCTCATCAGACAAACCCAAGGGAGCGCAGGGTTGGACATCTGTGCCTCTGCCAGAGCAGTATTAACTCCAGAGATGGGAGTTCAAATCATTCCCACAGGAGTAAAAGGACCTCTTCCCCAAGGAACAGTAGGCTTATTACTGGGACGTAGTTCATCTACATTAAAAGGACTTATGATAAGTCCTGGGGTAATTGATCCCGATTATGTAGGTGAAATAAAAATTATAGCTAGTTCTCCAAGAGGTATATCAGTAATTTCACCTGGAGATAGAATAGCCCAGTTGTTAATAATACCCAGCCTACATAATAAATTTCCTAGTCATAGTGTAGAAAGAGGTTCCAGGGGATTAGGCTCCACAGGTGTAGATTGGGCTATGTTGTCTTTAAATTTAGATTCTCGCCCAATGCTAAAACTAAATATTCAAGGTCATGAGTTTAATGGGCTACTGGACACAGGAGCTGACCTTAGCATCATATCTCGTCAAGAATGGCCAAAACATTGGCCATTACAACAAGCCACTCAAACGCTTCGAGGCCTAGGAGTGGCGACTAATCCCCATAGAAGTTCTATGATATTAGATTGGAAGGATCCTGAAGGATGTGAAGGAACTATACAGCCATATGTATTGGATCATCTTCCTATAAATTTATGGGGACGAGATGTCCTAGATCAATTAGGTTTGACGTTAACAAATAATATCAATCCTAATGTGCCCACTACTAGAGCTAGACAAGGCTTTAGGAAAGAAAAAAGATTAGGAAAACAAGGGCAAGGTATAGCAGCACCAGTACAAATAGATCAAGGAACAGACAGACATGGGTTGGATTTTCAGAAAGGGCCACTGAGACAATCAAAATTACTTGGAAATCAGAAAGACCAGTGTGGGTTCCTCAGTGGCCCCTGACTAAAGAAAAGATACAAGTAGCCCATGATCTGGTCAAACAACAATTAGTGGAAGGACATATACAACCTTCCATATCTCCCCATAATACTCCCATTTTTGTCATCAAAAAGAAGTCTGGTAAATGGAGATTGTTGCAAGATTTAAGAGCCATTAATAATGAGATGGTTATTATGGGACCTGCTCAATCAGGGATTCCTCAATTGTCTGCTTTGCCAAAAACCTGGCATGTTTTAGCTATAGATATTAAAGATTGTTTTTTTTCAATTCCAATTCATCCCGAGGATAGTCCACGTTTTGCATTTACTATCCCTGCATTAAATCATGAAGGTCCTGATCAGAGATATGAATGGAAAGTACTCCCTCAAGGGATGGCTAACAGTCCAACTATGTGTCAAATATATGTTAACAAAGCAATCCAGCCACTTAGAAATCAAAATCCTGAACTACAAATATTTCACTATATGGATGATGTATTATTGGCACATAAAGATAAAAACATATTGCTGGAATGTTATGCCACACTTACAAACTTATTAAAAAATTATAATCTAGAGATAGCAATAGATAAAGTACAATTAAATTTTCCAATTAATTATTTAGGAGTTCTATTATCCTCAACCATGGTCCGTCCACCAAAAATTCAAATACGAGTAGATCAACTCAAATCACTTAACGACTTTCAAAAGTTATTGGGAGACATAAATTGGATAAGGCCTTATCTAGGTATACCAACAGGAGAGTTGGGACCTTTATTTGATATTCTAAAAGGTCCATCAGATCCAAATTCACCCCGCATGTTAACTCCTAAAGCAAGAAAGGCATTAAAAATTATTGAAACATATATGGAAAACATACACTTGGATAGAATTGATATAAGTTTGCCTTTATTATTTATTGTACTACCAACAAAAAATATTCCTACAGGAGTATTTTGGCAAGAAGGTCCATTATTGTGGATACATTTATCTTATTCTCCTAACACTATTCTTACTAGGTATCCTGAGGCTGTAGGACAATTAATACTCAAAGGAATAAAAGCAGCGAAGGGAGTGTTTGGAATTTCTCCCAATAAAATTATTACTCCATGTACTATGGATCAAATTGATGAGTTAGCTAATGAGTTAAATACTTGGGCAATAATCATGTGTAAATCTAATGTTTCATTTGATAATCATTTACCATCTAATCCTTTGTTGTCTTTTTGGTCTAAGCATCCTGTAGTTTTTCCTAAAATGACAAGAAAAACACCTATCATGAATGCTCCAAATATATTCACTGATGGGTCAAATAATGGTACAGCAGCAGTAGTTACCCCTGATCAAACTTTTACATTTTTAGTACCCAAACAATCAGCTCAAAAGGTAGAGCTTAATGCAGTTTTACAAGCTTTTGTGATGTTTAAAGATTCTGTATTTAATTTATTTTCTGATAGTCAGTATGTAGTTAATGCTATAGTATCTCTTGAAGATGCTGGTAGGATTTCCCCTTCTTCTACTGTTTTCTCTTTGTTTTCCACTATACAAAGTCTAATCTGGGACAGAAAAGATCCATTCTTTATAGGACATATTAGGGCACATACAGGATTGCCTGGAGCCCTTAGTTTAGGCAATGATTTAGCAGATAAAACTACACATGACATACATATTTTCTCTACATTTGAAGAAGCTACAAATTTTCATAAAAGGTTTCATGTTAATGCTAATACTTTACAAAAGCGTTTTAAAATAACTAAGGAACAAGCCAGACATATAATAAAACAATGTCAAAATTGTGTGACATTTTTACCACAAGTTAATCTTGGAGTCAATCCTAGAGGACTGATACCTAACCATATTTGGCAGATGGACGTCACACACTTGCCAGAATTTGGAAAATTAAAATATTTACATGTTACAGTCGATACTTCTTCTGGATTTTTGATGGGCTCCCTTCATGCCGGAGAAAAAACTAAAGATGTTATAGCTCATTGCTTACAAAATTTTGCCACTGTGGGCGTTCCTAAACAGTTAAAAACCGATAATGGTCCTGGCTATACCTCTACCTCTTTTAAACAATTTTGCTCATCATTTGGTATTACTCATATAACAGGAATCCCATACAATCCACAGGGACAAGGCATAGTTGAAAGAGCTCATCAAACTATTAAAACATACTTATTAAAGCAAAAAGAGGGAATTGGAAGGGGGTATATATCCCCCAAAGATAAACTTAAAATAACGCTTTTTACTCTAAACTTTTTAAATTTGGATTCATCAGGACTTAGTGCTGCGGAAAGGCATATGTATCCAAAAAATGTACATAAGCCTAAAGTACTTTGGAAAGATATTCTAACAGGACAATGGAAAGGTCCTGACCCAGTGATTGTCTGGAGTCGGGGGTCTGTTTGTGTTTTTCCACAGGGAGAACAGCAGCCCATTTGGATTCCAGAGAGATTAACTAAAACAGTTTCTACAGATCGAAAAGAAGATGATTTGACTCAAATCCATAACAGCTGATATCCAGAACTCCAGCTTGGCCATTCTTACATCTGCGACAGTGATTAACCAGGATGCTTTTTTCAATAGCTATTTTATTATTGCATTTTTCCACATCATAAGGTTCTATTTTTATTTTTTGAGCTCATACAAACCTAGGTTAATGTTTTTCTGATCAGTTTTATTTTTTGACTGTGGAGTTTTTAAACATTGCAATGGAGATTTCACCTAGGTAAAGCTACAAGGCCTTTACTATTTTCTTATGTGTTGTACGTTTGTGTACACTCTTGTGTTTTGTGTTGTATGTCTGTATGTGCGTATGTCCATATTTCTTATATGAGGAGCGCTCATGAAAAAATGGATCCGAATTATTATTATTTTTTTTATTCACGTGATTTAAATGGTTTAATTTAAATTATGTAAACAGCTGTTAAGGATTGTTTTTAAAGGTGGTTAACAGATCTGTTTGTTTACTAATTTAAATTAGGTAAAAAGCTGTTAAGGATTTTTTTTAAAGTAGGTTAACAGATCTGTTTGTTTACTTTCACCTTTCCTTTTCATTATATTTAATAATTCTTTTCAGGATAATGTCTCTTTAGCATCATTGCCAGAATTCCTATCTCCATCCCAGTGCCGGTGAAGAACTCAACAAGTAATGCTCAAAGAGTCAACTTACTTTGGGAGGAAACGGATTTTGGGAGGAAATGGACATATTGATAGATTCCTCTGCTTTGAACTGCTTGCAGAACTTGTCTGGACTATGTAACTATCGTTTGGTGCAGCGAATTGTGGTATTGCTGGCATATCTTTGCTGATGGTGTCACCAGTGATGCAATTTTTCCCAAGGAGCCGTCAATTGGCTTGGTGTCGTGGCATTTCTGTATCCTCCTCCCTTCTGCTAGTGATGGTCTAAAATTTGGGGGCCAATGGCTTATGCTGGACCGGTAGTCAGTGACGGGTATGATCCAATTGCAGTGGTATCAACCTAAGACAGGAGGCTGACGCCTAAAGGTCAGTTTTCCGATGACGGGTAAGAACCATATGTTGAATTGGACAACCTACCAGGCACGGTCCATAAGCCACATTAACCTCACTCCCCCACTGGCACCAAGGCCAAATTTGGGGGCCAACAGAGGTGAGGCAAAGAACCTCACCCCCCCACTGGTGCATAGACCTATCCACAAGTATGGCTGTATGCTGGACCGGTAGTCAGTGACGGGTATGATTCAATTGCAGTGGTATCAACCTAAGACAGGAGGCTGACGCCTAAAGGTCAGTTTTCCGATGACGGGTAAGAACCATATGTTGAATTGGACAACCTACCAGGCACGGTCCTTAAGCCACATTGCTTGTTGTTTAATTAATCAGAAGGGGGGAGATGCTGGGAGCCATTAGCCAAGTAGGTATGACAATTTCCTTGCCAGCGTACCCCATGTTGCAGTGACATTGAATGTACGTGACCTTGCTCAAGGACCAAGGCAGATTAGGGTGTTCCCGGTTTTAAGATAATCTTGTTTAGGGCGTTCCCAGTTTAGGTTCCAGGTTTAAGGTTTAAGATTATTCCTGCTGGGAATAGGGCGTATCCTGCTGCCTGAGTTCCCCTTGAGTTCTCACGGGATTCAGACAGTATATTTTGGAGATAGAAGCCCAGTGGAGGAATTTGGGAGAGAAGGTGGATTTGGGAAGAGAACGTGGATTTCCCCAGAACGTGATTGTAGACGGCTGGTGTGAGTTCGGGAATAAAGAGTTGCTGTTTGAATCTACAAGCTGTGTGGTGGCTCGTGATTGTGTGCCCAGCCAGACTGTGGCATTTGTGCCCAGCCAGACTGTGGCAAGAGGGAAACTACTTCCATGTCCTTTCTCTAAGAGGACCTAGCTCAGTGAATTCTGCTCTGCAAGCACCCCACCAAGCACTTGGTAGCGTTTTAAGTAATTGCCCTGCTAATGTCTTGTCTACACAATGAGGGTCTTTCTCTGCTCTTTGCTTCCAAACAGCTTAATTGTTCTGGGTGATATCATCCGAATCACTGTCAAATCACTGTCGGATCTTCCCCTGCTTTAGGATTCCTCTCAGCAACCTGGGTTAGGGTGGATCTATAGTGAGTCTCCCTGTCTGTTGTCTGTGTCAAGTAGAAGACACCCACTCCCCAAACACTGTTCCTGACTGGCTTTCTTCCTTAATATTTGACCTGATTCCCTGACCTCTCTAATCGCCAAATCTCCTTTTACTCCTTCACATGAAGCACGGGACTTTGACTAGGTGGACCTGAAGACCTCATGGCTTAAATAAGGTGGAGGGCTGTGACTCAGAATCAAAAAGAAATCCTGTCTGCCCAAGCCCTTGGAGTTGTTCTGGCTGTAAAAATATGTACTAGAGAAATGGTTACAATCTTGGCACCCTTTTCTGACAGGCTGCATTCATAGTATCTTTCCAGTTTGGGGACTTGGGAGTTGGTGGAGCTCTGAAGGGTCATGTTTGAGAAGATAGGGGGCCATTAGCAGAACTAGGTAAAAGAGTTAGGACCCTCTCTACAACAGCAAACTCAGAACAGCAAGTACTTGGAATATAGTTACAGTTGGGCTACTTCTAAGCAGTTTTGTAGTGAAGTAGTTTTATCTCCCACTAGGGCTGTCATTTATTCAGGCCTGTAAAGGCTAGGAGCATTTCAAGCTGGCCATTAAAAACTCCCTCAAGTGTGAATTTGTCCTTGTCCCTCATGCACTCTCAGATTGCATTTACCTATCCTAAGCAGCAGGGGGATTAAATTGACTTCTGTTTGCTTGCTGCATATCTGGTGCTGGAGGTGGTGACTGGGCAAGAACCAATCTTTGTTCTGGAGGTCCACAGCTTTATTGACACACAGGCATGGAAAGTGCCCTGTCTGCACTGGGACCTCTGGGGATGTCAACTGTCTAGTTGCCCGATTGCCAACCCTGGTCAGATGCTGTTATCTAGGTCAAGAGATTAAAGATGTACCTCCTCTGGCACAGATCCCCACCCTTGACTCCCCTGAGCTGAAACCAATATTGTGTTCAAAATCTTGGAGGGGGAAAGAATGCCACCTGGTCTGCTTACCTGGCCTATAGGTGTGCAAAATCTTAGTGGGCAAGCAGCAGGCCAACAGGTGCAGGGTGCTGCCTGGGGCAGTCTGACTCCCTCCCTGACTCCTGCAGATCCTAATGCTTGGAATGCTTCCTTGTGGCTCTGGCACACGCTGACTTGTTTTCCCCTTTGGGTCAGCCCACTTTTATTTTGGGAGTGGAGTGGGGATCTCTTCTCACTTGGGAATTCTAGGGTGTCACCTCTGGCATTTGCTCCCACTGCAGAAAAACAAGTACAAATGCAATGCATCGGGTTTCTGAACAGCTGCCGAGCGCGGAAATCAGACAGTCAGCAAAGTTATGTGGGGAGCTGGGGCTCGGGGGAGGGCGGTGCGCCAGGATGGGGTGAGGGAGTCGGGGTCGGAACCCGGAGGCCCCGGGGACACGGGCCAGGTAGGTGACTGGGCGCTCAGGGCCCCTCCGGGCGGACCCGGATGCTGGAGAGGGCGGAGGCCCGGGCGGGGCTGGAGAGTGGGGAGGGAGCAGCTGTGCCCGCCGCCAGGGAGCAGGCGCCCTCCCAGACGAGCATGCAGGACGTGAGCGACGTGTGGCAGCCTCTGCGCAGACTTTTCCACTGCACTGTGGGTTTCAGCGAGCGCCGTCTCCTTCCCTCCAATCACAGCCCAGCCTCTGCGCAAAGTGTGCACCGGTCCGCAAGGCAGGGCTACGCTTCTATGCCGACACTTCGCTTGCTAAAGTCATTCATGTCGTGCCCCTGCTAGGGCGGTGGTCCCCATCCAGAGTTCCCTAGACCTTCACCGAACAACCTCAGATCTGACTACACGGCTGTCATTTATCACGAGCCGATGCAAACCGTGAGAACCAATAAAGCATGGCACGAACATATCAAAATGTGGCGAGGGAAGGCTGTAGTGTGTGCAGGGAAAACTACATAAACTTTGAGTTTGCATTACCAAGGTGTAACCTCTTAATAGTTATTCAGGAGTTTATAATCTGGTAATGGATGGCAGGTGGGAATGGAGTCCAATTTTATTTACTACACGGAGAAAGCTCAGAGGCTGGGCTGCAGGGTTGACATCGCACTAGACAGCGCAAAACGTTGCTTCTCTCGGCACAATTCAGGTTAGGGACCAGAAATTATTTAGAATTATTCAGGTCTTCTTAAGGGGTAACCAGAGAAAGGTCTAACAAGGGTAAAGAGCAAGCCAGGGCTCCTCGTTGTCGTAGGACCTGGGACTAGATAGCACTGATGCCCGCCCGCAGGGGGCGCCAGAAAGACGCCTCCTGGCTCGCTTATCCTCTTCCCACGTGAAAGGGGGCTGGGACGCAAAGAATGCGGCCCGCCCAGAGCTGACGTGAGCTGTGCTGCCGGCCCGGATACTTTAAAAGGCCGGGCGCTGCGTGTGGCATCCTGGTAAAGCTGGAGAGCAGGCGAGCGGGCGTGCTGTGCGGCGGGATCGCGGCTGTCACTGCGCCCGAGCATCCCCGGGCTTTCCAGAGCAGACAAGCCGGCCGTGCTGGCAGCTACAGTTCTGCGCCCCTCGCAGAGCCCGCCGATCCCCCTACAGGCTAGCGTCCAGGACTTAGCACAAAGCACGTTTCCCAAAGCAGCACAGCGAGCGCCCGACCGCGCGCCGGCGCACGCACCCCTACTTTCCTTTGTTCCCGGGGTCGGCGGCCGCTCTTCTCCCCACGTCGGAATCTCCTCCTGGGGTGGCGGGCCGCCGAGTGCAGCTGCGAAGATGCCCTTGGAGCTGACACAGAGCCGGGTGCAGAAGATATGGGTGCCCGTCGACCACCGGCCCTCGTTGCCCAGATGTGAGTGCGGCTGCGCGGGGGCCACGCTGCAGATTGCGCCGCGTGCAGAGCCAGGCCATTGTGTGCGGCCGCTTTGTGCCGGTGCTCCTCTGCTGGAAGCGCGCTCGTGCGGGCGCGGCCGGCGGGGCGGGGGCGGCGGCAGGCTGCGCCTCCGGGGCTGAACGGCGGGGGCGCTGTGGTCCCGGAAACGGCGAGCGTGCCCGGGCCCCAGCTGCGAGAGCTGAGGCAGCGGAAAGCGTGCGCCTAGGGGACTCCGGGGAGGCCAGTCCGCGCGCTCAGCGCGGGCACCAGTGGCTGACTGACTGGAGCAGGGGCGCGGCCCGCCGCGCCTTCACTCCTCTCCTCCGGGCACCCTCGGGGTTCCCTGTCTCCCTACCTTCCTCCGTTCTCTGCATTTCCATCTCCTCTCTCCCCCTTGCTATGCATTTGTCTTCTCTCTTACCTGCACATTGCTCTTTCTGTCTCCTCACCATATATTTATGTTTTCTCTTCCTTCTCGATTCCCGTCTCCCACTCCCTTGTCTCTGTATTTCCATTCCTCCCGCACTTTCCACGACTTCAGGAGCGCCCAGGCTGGGGGCGACAGCCATCCGGAACCAAGCCCTTTGCTCTTGGTTTGGGAAGGGTCCCTGGGTTGGTGGCTGCGCGGTTGGCAGCGTTTCACAAGTGCACCAAAAAAACAGCAAATTCCCGAGATCGGAATTTGCTGGCAGTTCGCCTCCCCGCCACGCCAGACGCCCTTGGTAAACGATTTGGAGGTTCCCCTGGGCTCAGTCTCTAGCTGCACAGAGTCGCCTCTCGGGCGGCTGAATGACAGTTGAAATGGCTCTAAGGCGATGCTGCCCTTTCAGGTAAGTCGTTCAGAAAAGCCCAACAGGTGCAGAAGGACGAACTACGTACGTGCTGGGCGTTTTGCTTAGCCCAGGTCGGTAGCCTGAGAGGCAAGGGTGGGATCCAGGTGCAAATTCTCGTGGCTTGCGGTCATCTGAGGGCACCTTAGTTCCAGATTGCCACGTTTCTCAGGATGGCCACCGCTGACAGTGACAGCTCACTTGGAGGTTTGCTGGGTCTGAGTCACGACTTCTCTGCCCAAGACCTGCTCCCAATGGGTGGCGCTGGCCCAGCCAGCAGGTCCTTTCTGTTGGGCCTGTGGGTTTGGGGGGAAGAGCTATCCTGCTCTCTCTCTCTGGGCAAGGTAGCCAGGAGGGACTGGCAGGCTTCTCTCCTTTCTCACCTTTTTCAGATAATCTGGGGCTTGTTTACTAATCTGGGGCTGGGTGAGGTCTTGATTGTCTTTCTATAAAAATACCCTCAGGGAGATTTGACCAGAGCCAGATGCAGAAACAAGTCCTGCCCCTCTCGGACTTTTGAATACAGTAAATATCATCTGTAGGGTACTTAGTAACCTGCACTCAGCCGCACAATATATGGGTTGTTTTCCTATATCCACGTAAGTTCAGGTGATGGTATGTATGCATGCACACAGACTCCCTGGGATGGTCCCCAGGTTTGGGTCTGAGAGGAACATCCTGTGTTTCTGAGCGGACACTGAGGTTGGTTGACATTAGTGCAGTAGTGATTATGACAGATGGCAGCATGCAGGAAGACATTTTTCAGGTTTCAGAATTCAGTCCATTAGTCTCCCTGAGCCTGCACGTATCTCACGCAGATGAGAGATCTGCCCAAGAAGAAGAATCACTGTCAGAACCATTCAGAGCTTGAGGGGGAGGTGTGTTGCCAAAGCAGATGGATTAAGATGCTTGTCCATGTCCGTGTCCCGCCCGCTCTTGGAATCCTTGTGTGTGGCTCTGGGGTGGAGTCTCTAACACATTCCTTCTTACAAAAATATCTGCAGCCTGGGTATTTATTACACCTCCTTATTTCAAATAGTGGTGTCTTTCCCAGTTTATGTAGTTATATTTGTCTTTTACTGGACTGGGGGAAGATGAACACTTCTCTAATAGCATTTGGAACACTTGGTGGGATTTCTTTCTCCTAAACCTGTTACCATCTTTATCAGTGGTCTCCTCCTTGGAGGTCTGCAGCAGATCCCTCTGAGGTTTATTACTAAAGGAGGACAGAGGCTGGAGTTGTGGCTCGTGGTAGAGTGCATACACCTAGCTTGCATGAGGCACTGGGTTCGATCCTCAGCACCACATAAATATGAAGATATAGGGTCCACCTAAAACTAAAAAAATAAATATTTAAAAAAAAAAAAAGACACAGGGAATGTTTCTGTTCAGGTACAAAGAACCGAACAACAGTAAAAAGCCCCAAATGGATGAGCCCAAGATGAATGATATTACTGCCCTTGAAGCACCCGGATTGGTGCTTCATCAAATGCAAATGGAGACTTGCCTGAATTTGTGAATCAGCTGAATTGATTAGAATTAAGTTCTTGGTTAGCAAGGGTCTCTTTTAATTTATCATCACTAAAAATTGAGCACCTCCTTACTCATCTAGATGATTTATTAGCCATTCAGAACCTCAGTTTCCTTGTCTGTAAGGTAAGTTACATTCTGTCTACTTAATTGGGGATGAGGGTATCTGTCCCTCTCAGTGCTGTGGTTCTGAGATAAGGCCTAGCACTTAGGCATTAGACAAGTTGTCATTTCATTGGAGCTTAGAGGGTATTATCACTGGTGAGTACAGTGCCTTAAACAGCAGGTATAAAGACCACATCTTTTTTTCCTAAAATATGGGTGCATGAGACAAAGCCAGTTTATCTTTACTTAGGATTTAGAGTAGACTGCAGAGGATTGACTGCAGTGAAGATAGGGGGATGTGATAGATTTTCTTCTAGAAGTTATTCCTGTTGATGGCATTCTAACTTAGGGAAGATGGGTCAGTATTCCAGAGAAATCCTTGCCTTGTCCTCAAGTGACCCCTGCAGTGATTCTCAGCTGAGGCTGCCCATTAAAATCATTTGGGTGAGATTTTGGGGAAAAAAAAATCCATACTGGAGCCTCAAACCAAGTTCAGAATTGCTCCAGACAGAACCCAGTTAACTTAATTTTTAAAAGCTCCTTAGGCTTAACCACTTAAAAGAGTCACTCTTTTGGGAAAGAGCAGATGAAGGATTCTGAAAGGGAAAGACCTAAACTGAGCCGTTGTCTGTCATTCAGGTAGCCATAATGGCCCATAGGTTCAGAGGACACTGCAGGGAGCAATTCACGTGAATTATGCTGCAGTTCATTCTTACAGTAGTGTCTATGGTGCATCCCTCCATTGTATAGAAAAGGAGGCGGAGACACTGAGACAGGAACTTATCCAAGGAAGTGGGGAGGCCAGGCTTCAAACTATTTATTGACTTCATGCCCTGTGTGCTTCCCACTCTGCTATTCTATTGCCTCCTAAAGTTGCCGAAGAGTCGCTATAAAATACCCATTGCCCAGTGTCACTGGTAAAGATCATGGGGCTGTGAAGGTTTAAGATTAGGTTGACATTAGTTAAAATGTGTATGCAGAGTAATTCATGTATGCCAATGCCATCGAACAGTGCAGAAGAGGTTTTGAAAGAGGTGTCTGTTAGCTGCATTCTGCTGCTGTTCAGTAGACAGCATGCTTCTCTGTGCTGCATTCTGGTCTCCCTAGAGCCAGCTGGGTTAAGTCTGTTTTTCCAGAAAGAACTTCTTAGGGTAGTTGTGTATTGCAAGCATCAAAGCAGGTCTTTTTGCACAGCTTGATTCTACCCTTGCTTGTGAGTAGGTCGAGGTGGTTCCTATAAATGGACAAAATCTCAGTTTCCTTGCATGCTTGAGGAAATGGGTCCCTTCTTGGTTCATAGCTCATAAACAGCCCCTTACATTTCTTCCCCTTGAACTTGTTAATTGAAGTGTCTCACCTACTTGTAGAAAAGAAGAGATGACTTAGCATCTTTTTATTGTTAAGGTTAGCAAAATATGCAGAGCCCCCGAGTAGAAGTAAGTTCAAGGGAAGTGGAGGGAGACACAGCAGAGAGTCTTGCCAACCATTTTGTAATGGTGAGTCTAGTGTCAGGAGGGCAGTTGAGGGCAGCTGTCCAGTGTCTGCTTTTGTCCACATGTTGCATGTTCACAGGGAGGCTATTCACTTGATCCAGGGAATGATGTAGGACAGATAAGGCTGGACACCCGAGGAGTTTTCATGAAGCGGGTTTATTTAAGCTGCAGCAGTCCAGAGGGGCTTCAGGAGGAGAGCTGGAGTTGGGGCTCAGGGCTGCAGCCTTTCACCCTCCATTTTAGAGACAAGCACTGTCCAGGTGGGGGATCTGCCTGCCTGCCGACTTTTTTTCATAGTGTATTTCTCCAGTCACTGTCACTGCAGATGCATGCTGACTTGCTAGCCCTCTTGCTTTCATTTGGAGTCCAGTGTATGTTTACCTGTAGGGAATGGGCACAGGTAGCATGCTTGCGCTGTGAACTAACAGAATGGTATGGCCAGCTTTTGTACACTCAGGTCTTTGCTCAGTGGTACCCATCACTAGGTGACAATGACCCAGGTTCTTCCACACATCTTCCTGTCCACCCAGCATCCAGAGCATGTGTCTTATGAGCATATAGGGTTGAGGTTCATTCTTGAGACTTGGTGACTTTCTGTGAGTTTTTACTCAAGGGACAGTGGCCTTCACCATCAGCAATTCTTTTAGCCTCAGTCTCCCAGACTGTAATCAGTGGTCTTTAGACAAGGGCTTCCTTCCCCATTACATAGTTAACATGTGTATTCTCTTATACTTTTTTGGGGGGTGGGATCCAGGGATTGAACTTGGGAGCACTCAACCACTGAGCCACATCTGCAGTACTTTTTTTCTATTTAGAGACAGGGTCTCACTGAGTTGCTTAGCGCCTTGCTAAATTGCTGAGGCTGGCTTTGAACTCACAATCTTCCTGCCTTAGCCCCCACAAGCTGCTGGGGTTATAGGTGTGCATCACCGTGCCCGGCTTCAAAGACTGTCAAAAATTTAAAATGTTATGCATTTATACAAAATGAAATGAAAAAGACTAGTATACCTTAGAAAATCTTGTCAGCACTCGTCATGCCTCGTCCTTTGTGCTGTAGGAGACGGAAAGGCAGGGATCCAGGGAGGGCATACATGTCAGATAGGTGGTAAAAAGGACCATAGAGAAGAGAAGAGACTGGGGGTCTAAGGGGATTCTGGCAGGGATAGGAGATTATAGGCTCATGCAGGCATTTGAGATGTGCTTTGAGTTTAATAAAGGGTAATGGGGGGGGGGATGGAATAGTAGCCAGAGATTTAGTTAAAAGGACATGTGGTTCCCTCCTTTGGCTGAGATCCAGGGGACATTTGGATGGAGGGAAGCTGCAGCCCCCTTTGAATCTCAGGCAAGAAGCCCACCCAATGGGAAGAATGGCTTCCACCTTGTCAAAGAGGGAGTGATGGTTTCTTTGGATTTGAAATTCAACCTGACCTTTTGCCCAAAGGCATTGACTGCTGTGGTGATGGTTTTGTTTGTTTTCTGCCTCCCAGATAGTCTACTGCCAGAGGAGATTTGTTCCTGTGATTAGTGGATAGACATAATCCCCGACTTGATAAATCAGTCAGCTTCTGCCTCTGCTTCCTTGGCTTGATTCCAAGAGAGATTCCATGTGTGCACAGCTGTGTGTCTCCATGCATGTCTAGATGCTCTTGGGTGGTGGCCTGTTGGGTCACCTGATGGGGATGGGCGCTGGTCTGGGGGAGGGATCAGTGTATGGATATTGTTTAAGGGCACAGGTGAGAAGATGTCAGCTGTAGCCCCTCTGTGATTTGTTAACTGCAGCTACCCGTATTATTGGGGTTGGGGTGGGGTGTGTCCTACGCCCCCTGGCCCTCTCTCTGGGGATAGATATGTGGCCCCTTGGTGCTTGTTTGCACTGCTCAAGTGCTTATCACCTGTGGGACTCTCCTTGTCAACGATAAGCACCTGTTTTCTAGGAATCTGTTTGTTCCAGGACCTCTGGAAACTGAGGGAATGTGGCCACAGGCCTTGTATAGCTTCTGAGCCTCTGGGAGGCTGTGATGGCCCTACTTGGTCCTCCTAACTCAGATCCTGAATATTAATGAGTAGGAATGGGAAGCAAAGCATCTGCCTGCCTGCCACTCAGACACTCCACCTCACCCCAGCTAGGCCCAGGGGCACATCCTGGAGCACCTCTGTGGTGTGTTCAAGGTGACCTCGGTAGGGATTTTGTTGGGTGTCCCACTTGGGCCTGTCCTCAGGGCTTGGCATTCCTTCCTTCCCACCCAGCTACCTTCCATCTTAGACTTCCCCTGGAGTCTGGGCCTCTGTCCAATTCTAATGACCGCCTGGGCTGGATGTAGGGCTTTCATAGCTCCTTCTGCAGGTCATGGGCCTGTGCCAGGAAGGGACAAGGACAGCTGGGCTGGAGTTGGCAGGTGGCCTTTGGCTTTTGGGAGCTGGCTTGTCACTGGGATACAGGAATTCCAGGAGTCTCAGGGGCAAGACGATGACCAAGGAGACACTGGGCCTTCAGTTTCTAGAACAGGCTTCTTTTAGCTGCTTTCTGAAAACCTCCTTCCCTTGTGTTGTCTTGTAGAGATTCTGAGGCATATGGGACAGTCACTCAGCAGCAGGGGCCAGAAGGGAAATCAGCATTCTGAGTCCCCGACCTACTTTCATTTGATAAGCTCTGACTTTTAGAAATTGGCTGTTGAATTTTTTTTTTTTTAAAGAAATCCTGCCTGGACTGCCTGGGAGGAGGTTAGAAGGTTGACGATTGGCTTCTCTCTGTCTCTTGGCTCACTGGACCACCTTCCATGTCCCTTTGCTACCTGTCCCCTCAGTTTGCACACTGGTTGGAAAGGGCCTCTCCCCACTGCTGACTTCCCCACCCTGAGCTAGGGTCCCTTCCTCATTTCCCCAGGAGCGCTGTTCCCATGCTGTTGGTAACTGGGATCCCCGGCTGGGTCAGGACCCTTCTTGTCAGATTGAGAATTTGGGACTGGTACTATTTTTGCCACCTTTGTAACTGAAAGGGGGACTGAGCTCAAGGCCTCACTGGGGCTTTGGCCACCACAGGGCCCTGGTCTGCTGGCTTATCGGTACTAGGGGCTTTGGAACGGAGAGTAAAGTACGTAATTCAGTGTCATTCTTCTAAGTTTGTTGTGGGGCATCGGACTCTGTTCATCAACTTGTGTCACCTGACCTGTGACTCATCTCTTGACTACTCTTTCCAGCTTGTGGGCCGAAGCTGACCAACTCCCCGATGGTGATTGTCATGGTGGGCCTCCCCGCCCGAGGCAAAACTTACATCTCCAAGAAGTTGACTCGCTACCTCAACTGGATTGGTGTCCCAACGAAAGGTGCGTGGGGTCCCCAGCTAGGCTGTTCTGTTGAGTGCTGCAGCCCTGCATGCCAGACCCCCTCAGCTGTAAAAAACTTGACCTTCACCTCCAGTTACTGGTGCCAGTGGGCAGGGGCAGGGGTGACCTGTCCTGGGGCTTAGAGTCTGATCTCAGTCCTATCCCAGCCGTGTCCCCACCGTACTGCGTCAACCACCCCTCCTTATCCTTTAGGTTTTGTCTCACTGGCCATTCTCTTTTTTCCCCACTCCCCAAATCCTGTCTGATTCATGTGTCAACTCCTCCATGAAGCTGTCTCTGGCCACATCATTCTGTGTGAATCTTTCATGAAATTAGTGTGGCCCATTAGTTGTGACATTCCTCTGACCTCCAGTGCTCCCTACTTTCATGTTGTCAGTGATACTTTTATGAATCTGTGTCTGGTCTTCCCAATTAAATGAGAACTATCTTGAGGACAGCGGACAGTGTTTTATATTTGTTGTCTCCTATTATGCCCAGTCAATTTTTCTTTTGGTGTTGGGGCTTGAACCCAGGGCTTTGTGCATGCTACGGTTGCACTCTACCACTGAGCAATGCACCCACTACCCCCTTAACTATCCCCTTGGCACCACTGTGAGACCCACTCACTTGGGTACCAAAGGCAGAAATCATTATTCCTATTTTTGCTAGACCTGTGGCCATCCCCTCTTCCACCATATCGTGATTGACTGGAGGCTGGCCACGTGAGATGGCCTCAGGTAGAGCCAGTGGCAGTGGGTACTGTAATTTGTTCTGGGAAACAGAGCTGCTTGCCTCTAGGCAAGGGATGATGACCTGGGACTGGGAGGTCCAACCTCTGGCTTCCATGCTGGATGTAGTCGTACACACTGGCGTGTGTTGGTGGGGGATTGGTTTTCTCTTTTGGTTGAGATGTGTTTGCAGTTGGCTGTGGGCCCCTGCCTCTTGCTGGGTCATCCAGGGCTGTCCTTGTCTTTCCGTCTAGTGTTCAATGTGGGCGAGTACCGCCGTGAGGCCGTGAAGCAGTACAGCTCTTACAACTTCTTCCGCCCTGACAATGAGGAAGCCATGAAAGTGCGAAAGTAAGACACGGGCTACTTGCTCGGGGTGTTGGTTTGCTTGGTGTCCAAGCCAGGTTCTGTAAGAGGGAGGGAGAGCCGGCCTGCAGTGTGGCTGTCCACTGGTGGTCTTCAGCTGGGTCCAGTGTTAGGGCAAGCCTCTCGGCGTCTCTGAGACTGAGTTTGATCAGTTCCCAGATGTCCTGAGGGAGCTGATGTGGGACAGACCAACAACAGCAGCCACATCCTGAGAGTGGACAAAGTCCTTTTCATTGGAAATCATCTGTTTGTGTTTGCAAAGGATTTCTTGCTAAGCCCAAGGCCTCCTGAAGCCCTTGGACGCTGGTGTTCAGTCCTGGCTGCACCTTTAGACTCAGCAGGGGAGCTTGTAAAGATTCTCATGCCGATGCCAAGGCTCCACCCAGGCCAGCCTGGTGAGGATCCGTGGGTGGGCTCTGGTGTCAGTTTAGTAGCTCCTCCAGGAGAGATTCCAGTGTGCAGTTAGGAGTGAGCACCATCTCCCAAGGGCGCCTTTAACTGTCTGCAGTGGGCCTCTGACTGGAAGCCTCTAGACCCGAGGAGGCCTGGCTGGCACCTGGCAGCATAGAACTTGAAGGGCAGGTTCTCGTGCTGGGCAAGTGGGGGTGCTCGGGCTTCCCCGTGCACAACCTGCGCTGAAGTGCGGCTTCTCTTCCTTCTGTGTTGCAGGCAGTGTGCCTTGGCTGCCTTGAGAGATGTCAAAAGCTACCTGACAAAGGAAGGGGGACAAATTGCAGTAAGTCTGGGGAATATAGCCGGCTTGGTCTCCTGCCCCCCAGCAGGGTGATGTCCTCACTGGCCAGAGTGGTACTGAGAGCCATTGTAGGGATAATAGAGAACCAAGAGCCTCTGGCCCTGAGGGTTGAGAGAAGCAGGTGACTCAGGAAGGTGGTCTTGGGATGGCCTTGAGATGCGGCCCTGCTTTGCTGTCTCCTGCCCCTCTCTGGGCAGCAGGATACCTTCATGGCAGGGCCTAGGTTGCTGCCAGCACTATAGCCAGTATCCCTCTGTGTCCACCCTCCCACTTCATGTCACTGCTGGTTTGTTTGCTTTTCCCACCCCTCCCCTCCTGTCCCTGAGAGCTGTAGCTGTGGGAGAGGGGAGGGCCACTGGGAGCATACCCCTGGAGAGGCTCCCGGCAGGACAGACTCTCCTGAAGCATATTTTTAGGCTTATGGTTGGTAAATATTATCAAACTCAGATTCTTCTCCCTCACCTTTCTCTCTACCAGGTGTTTGATGCCACCAACACTACTCGAGAGAGGAGACACATGATCCTGCATTTTGCCAAAGAAAATGACTTCAAGGTGAGCCAAACTTCTCGCTTTGTCCCAATAAGCTCCGGGAAGAGGAGGACACCTCAGAGCCCAGCTCCTTCCCTGATCCCTGCTGGGTCCTTTGCCTCCTGCCACCTGAGTTTTGCTGACTATAGAAAGGGTCTTCCTGGGGCAGGGCTCAGGTTGGGGAGGTGCTCCTCTGTGGGGAAGGGGAGGGATTGGCTGCTCGCAGGTGATTGTTTTATGTCTTTGGGACAGTCGTCCTTGCTTCTCGTATGTGGTAGTGACGTTGGAATTGGCCCTTTGTGATGTTTGTTGTGTCCTAACATATCTGCCTCACTTCCACCAGGCATTTTTCATTGAGTCCGTGTGTGACGACCCTACAGTTGTGGCCTCCAACATCATGGTAAGACCATCAGGAAGCCCCACACACATGTAGCCGCTCTGACTGCACAGACATTTGTAATCTTAGAAAAGTAGGGGCCCAGGTTGTGAGGTGGACATGGGGCGGGGGCAGAAGGGCAACGGGATATGTACCTCAAGAGCCTGCTGCCCTGGGCTGGCTCTACCCAGGGTCCTTGAGGAGACTTGGCAGGAAAGTCTTGTTGGGAACATGAGAGATTTCCAGTGAGGAGATGGGGAGCAGTTTCTGCAGGTGACAGGAGCTTGGCAGTGGAGTGGCCACAGGTCTGTCTGGGATCAAGGGCAGTTCACCCCTCCAGATGGGATAGGAAGCAGCGAGCTGATCTCCTCTGCTGAGAAAGTCTCTTGGGTTGTGTATAAGCACAGGTCTCTAGGACTTGACATACTGAAGGCAGAGTCTCCAGGCTTGGGAAGAAAGAGTGTAGTAAAACTGTTCTCCTGCTAGTACATCTACCAGACTTCTCCATTGTGCCAAGGGGAGCTGGAGGGTACTTGGCAGCATAGTTGATTAATTCTTAATTTTATCATAACTATTGTATTGTACATAGAAATGGTTTGTGTGAGGACTTTCTCTCAGGTCACCTTTTCATATTGTAGACCATTTTCTTTCTAGCTTAAACATATCAGAATAAGACACATTCATAAAGAAGAGCAGTTCTTTTTGGATAGTGAATGCTATGGTATTGTTGCATACAAATAGATCTTTTTTTGTGTATGTGGTGCTGGTGATGAAACCCAGGGATGTTCTGCCACTGAGCTAGATCCCCGGCCTTATTTTATTTTGAGACAGTATCTCACTAATTTGCCAAGGCTGGCCTTACACTTGCCATCCTCCTACCTCTAGTCCCTGGGGATTTCAGGCATGTGCCCCTGCACCCGGCACAAATATGCATTTTTAAAGGGATTCTAAACACACATTAGCTTCTAATATTGGTCCTTTTCTCCAAGGCAGAGGATATACTTATAGGCGTTGGTAAGAAATGAGTTCATATTTCAGGAAGAGCTCTTTGAATTGAGGAAAACCTGTTCAAATGAGTTTCAGTGGATCCAACGGAAGAGGCTCAAAGTACAAGGAAACAGGAGTTGAATAATCTGAAAAAAGGCCTTTGCTTTTTCTTTGGTTTGACTTTCCTTGTTCCACTTGGTAGAGAAGCCAGGTGCAGCTGGGAAACCATTTTCCCCAGTGAGTTGTTACCAATGTGCTTAACTAGCAGGTTTTTTTTTTTGTTGTTGTTTATGGACCTTTATTTTATTCATTTATTTACATATGGTGCTAAGAATCGAACCCAGTGCCTTACACAGCTAGACAAGCGCTCTACCACTGAGCCACAACCCCAGCCCTTAGCTATCAGTCTTTTATCCTTTAATGTTAACGCAGGTGGTCATTTTCCCCAACCCTCTGGGTGCAGAAGCCTCTTGCTTTGGTTAAATCTTGAAGCAGCTTTGCAGGTTAGGTATGGGAACTGGTGAACTTAGATTTATTTATTTTTTTATTGTGTGATACATGTTACCATTTTAGTGGCTTCACCAGGCCTTTAGGTCTGCCCATCTGTAACTGCACCATGAAACACCAGCTACCCGCTGACTTGGAGCCCTGAAGTGCTCCTGTCTCCTAGTTGTGATGGTTGTCAAGGAGAAAGGAAGCACAGGCATTAAAAAATCATGAATTACTCTAAAATCTGCCTGGTTCTTCGGACCTACTGTGCCGTTACAGGAGAGGGCAGCTTCACTGAGGAGGGCAGCCCTTGGAGAGGTGTGGCCCCAGGTCTAGTTAGACAAGCAGTTAGTCACAGACAGCCACAAGTGGGTGCTGCCTCTGTCCAGGTGAATGGATAGCACACCCAAGGTCAGGGGCATCCCTAGAAACTGTTAATGTGCCGTTTGACCTGCTCCTGGCGTGGGGAACATTACAAGTGCTTATGTGGGATTTAGCTGAATTGAGGGCCAGGCTATCTGGTGGTGACTCAGTTACGGGACTGATACTGACTTGGTGGTCTGTTGAGGTGTTCATTACGGGATCCTTGTGGGTTTCCTGTGTCTGTCCTTGCCGCCGGTGTTTCTGTCTCCCCTGGGCATTCTCCCCATGTAATCATGGGGCTCTCAGTCAACCCCCAGTTTCTTTCTTTTTTTCCCCCTCTTAAACGCTGGGTAGGATAATCTTTATTCTGAGCCTTTCTGGGCTTTCCCCTTTTGAAAGCTCCAAATCCTGCTTTATCTAAGCAGAAAGCCTCCCAGCGTGATTCATCAGCTGCCTCTTTGTGGCATTACAGGAAGTTAAAATCTCCAGCCCGGATTACAAAGACTGCAACTCGGCAGAAGCCATGGACGACTTTATGAAGAGAATCAGTTGCTATGAAGCCAGCTATCAGCCGCTGGACCCCGATAAATGTGACAGGTAATTCCAAGAGATGACCATCTCTGAATTACCTCAAGTAGGGCTTTTAATGTTCTCTTGATGTTCCCACAAAGCATTTACCCCTGAATATTTCCATAAACTCTCCTTAAAAAAATCATATGCCTGTACACGTGGCATAACAAATCCCACTATTTATAGTGTACCAGTAAAAAAATGAAATTATTAAAATGTCTTTAGAAACATCTTTGATTACAATACAAATATTTTTGACAGCCCGTAGAGGTGGAGGAGGGGTGCCCACTTGAGCCCTGTCTTGCTCCTGTCCCCTGAGACTTCCTTCATTTCTTATCCATTCTCTCATTTTTCTCTCCCCTCTTCTCCTGGGTGGCCAGCCAGCTTCTTGGCAAGACCCTGCTGTGGGAACCAGCCTTGCCTTTACTCTCTGGCTCCTGGAGGGAAAGACGGAGTCTGCCCCAGAGTGTTCGGTCCCGCATTGCCATTTTCCCAGGGAGCGAGTCTCTGGAAGCTGGCCCAGGCCCAGGGGTGGGTGTGTTGGTGGTGCTGTCCAGGGAGGCCCAAGGGGTGGTCCTCAGTGGTGTTTCTTTGTAGGGACTTGTCATTGATCAAAGTGATCGATGTTGGCCGGAGGTTCTTGGTGAACAGAGTTCAGGACCACATCCAGAGCCGCATCGTCTACTACTTAATGAACATCCACGTGCAGCCCCGCACCATCTACCTGTGCCGGCACGGCGAGAATGAGTTCAACCTCCAGGGCAAGATTGGGGGGGACTCGGGCCTGTCCAGCCGAGGCAAGAAGGTAGGAGGAGAGCAGGGGCTGGGGGCTGATGGGTGGCAGGAAGGGGCCGGCTCCCATGTGTAGGAGGGTGGTGGGGTGTGCCTTGCCTCCTGTCGTTGACTCACTATACTGTGTGTGTGTGTGTGTGTGTGTGTGTGTGTGTGTGTGTGTACCTGGAGAGGACAAGCAGAGCCACGTCTCCTGGGCTCTGAGGAGCTTGTGTCCTGTGGGGTCAGCCACCCTCAGTACTGTGGGTCCGTGTCAGCCCAGCCCTGCATGGGGGGTGTGAACTCCGCGGGACCCGCATCACTGTGCCCCCTCTCCCTGTCAATTGTCAGTTTGCCAATGCCCTGAGCAAGTTTGTGGATGAGCAGAACCTGAAGGACCTTCGGGTGTGGACCAGCCAGCTGAAGAGCACCATCCAGACGGCAGAGGCGCTGAAGCTCCCCTATGAGCAATGGAAGGCGCTCAACGAGATCGATGCCGTGAGTCCCTGGACTGGTGTGGCCGTGGTGGGGAGGCTGGGGGCAGAGAGGTACCCATGTCCCTGGGGCATCCTGGGTGGCTGCCCCAGGTCTTCTGCAGAGCCTCCTGCCGTGGTCCCTTTGCGTGTGTTCCCTGGAGTGACTGCGGGTGTTTCCATCAGGGTGTGTGTGAGGAGCTGACCTACGAAGAGATCAGGGACACCTACCCTGAGGAGTACGCGCTGCGTGAGCAGGACAAGTACTACTACCGCTATCCCACAGGCGAGGTGAGCTAGGGGGTTGCCTCCTGTCCTGTGCTCTCTGTGGGCCTTTGTTCATTTCCTATGAGGAGGTTGGGTAGGTGGTGAGTGCTGTGGGTGGGCTTGGCATAGAGAGGGCTGCGGCCCCTCATTCTGTTCTCTGCAGGCTCCTTGTTACCTCTGCCAAGGTTCCACTTAGGAACTTTTCTGTTTCTTTGGTTTGACTTTTCCTTGTTCCACAGCCTTAGGGGAAGTGCAGTTGTATTTTCCCATAAGAGAAAGTGGGGAATGCATGGATTTGACTCTACACTCTTAGTGACGTGGGACGAGGCTTCGCTCGGCACCAGAGCTTGAGATAGCAGACAGGCCAGGCCCCAGGATGTCATCTAGTATCACTGGTGCTGGGGTCTGAGCTGATGCTGGCAGAGGGCATTTCCCCTTGTGCAGCCGGTCACCCTGTGGTGCTGTGGGAGCCTGGCCAGGCCCCTGGTGGACGCCTAGTGTGCCCTTCCTGGCCATGCCCTTCTGAGCATTTGTCATACCGCAGTCCCTGGCGGGCAGCATGCTGCCCTCTTGTCTCATGCTGGCCCTCGCTCACTGGGCTGCTGGTTAGAAGAAGAAAAGGAAGGAGGGTGGGAGGAGCCCGTGTGAAGAGGAGCTTTGCAGGTCTTTATTTAGAGACAAAACCATACCCCTTTTTTTCACATTTGTTGACAAATTTATCAATTTTAACCATGTTAAAATATGTGAGCCAGTGGGTTTTAGTAGACAGTTGTCCCTTGGTGTCTTCAGGGAATTGACTCAGAACTCCCTGAAGATCCCAAACCCTCTAGATAGTTACTCAAGATATTATTTTTGCATATAATCTAACACACATCCTCCCCTGTACTTGAAATTATCTCTGGATTGCTTACAATAACAGCATAATGTAAATACTCTGTAATCAGTTGTTAAACAGTTGTTTAGGGAATAATGACAATTAAAAAAAAAAATCTGCATTCAGTCAGTCAGATGCAGTTTTTCCCCCCTACACTAGGTGTTGAACCCAGGGCCTCCCACATGTGAGGCAAGTACTTTACCCTTGAACTATACCCCCAGCCCTTTTTTATTTTATTTTGAGATGGGGCCTTGCTGAGTTGCTGAGGCTGGTCTCGAACTTGTGGTCCTCCTGAGTCACTGGGATTACAGGTGTGCCACTGTCCCCAGCTGCAAACTGACATCACCTGAATATTTTCAATCTGTAGTTGGTTGTGGAACCCACAGAGTCAGGAGGCTGGCTGTATTCACAGTGCCATGTCACCGTCACCACTTATTCCAGAACATTTCCCTCACCCCTAAAGGAGACCTCAGATTTGTTAGCAGTCATTCCAGATTCCCCCAGCCCCTGCCCCTGGCAGTCATGAGCCTATTTCCTGCCTCTGGAGTTGTCTGTTCTGGGCATTTTATAGAAGTGGAGTCATGCAGTAAATGTGGACTTTTGTGCTTGGCTTCTTTGGCTCGACATAAAAGGTTTTGAGGTTCCTCCATGTTGGGGTGTGTGTCATTCATTCCTCTTTATGGCTGAGTAATATTCTGTTGTACAGTCTGCACTTCCTCAACCACCTCTGTCCCTCACCGCCTTGGAGAGGTGAAGGAAGAGGAAGGCACTAAGTGAAGCTGGCAGGTGAATGTTTCCTTCAGGATTTTTGTGTTCACCTCCAGAGCTGAACACCCAGGGTATGGGTTGATAGATGGATGGGTGGGTGGGTGGATGGATGGATGGATTCACGGGTGGAGTGACCAATCCTGAGCTCTCATCCATGATGACAGAGGTGGGTGGCAGTGTTCTTCTCCAGGCGCCCTCTGCTCTAACGTGGTATCCCATCCCTGTGCTTAGTCCTACCAGGATCTGGTCCAGCGTCTGGAGCCTGTGATCATGGAGCTGGAGCGCCAGGAGAATGTGCTGGTCATCTGTCACCAGGCTGTGCTGCGCTGCCTGCTGGCCTACTTCCTGGATAAGAGTGCAGGTTTGGTCGGGCAGTCTGTGGCCTTGGGAAGGAGTGGGAAGAAATCTGGCCCTTGAGTGCAGGTGGCTGCAGACCTGTGGTTGCCCACTCTGCTGCGTGTCTGAGTGTTAGGAGAGGCAGGACAGGGCTCTGGCTCGCAGCCTGCAGCAGGGTCCTCTCCTCCCAGCGCTACCTTGCTGGCCCTTGGGAACACTGCTCATCACATTAAACACAGCCTACCCAAAGCCCTCAGCTCCACACATAGAAGAAGGGTCTTTGGGTATGTGTGTGGGTGGGGGGTGCATCTCTTCTCATCAGTCTACTTCCAAAGAACAAAGAGCCCAGAGAACGCTAATGAGAATCTTATGCCCTAGACAGACCTGAATTTTTGGGAAAATAGCTTTTTTTTTTTTTTTTTAAAGAGAATGTGGGTTTGGGGTTTGTTTTTATTGTATTCTTTTGGTTAGGTGTCTTTTCCTAGGGTCACCCTCCTTGGGCAGGATGACCTGAATATTGGGATGAGATGCCCTTGCCCCAGCACAGCTTCTGGGGCTCTTGGGGCTCCTGGTGTGGGCCCACAGATATCCCTTGATTCTTCCTCCTGCCTCAAGTCTAATTGTTGGACCATCTCTCTTTTTTCAGAAGAGATGCCCTACCTGAAATGCCCCCTTCACACTGTCCTGAAACTGACACCTGTCGCTTATGGTGAGTAGCAGCCCTTTCCAAGCACTACCTCTGGGGTCTGTGTCTCTGGGTGGCCCCTGGGAGTTGTAGGTGGGACTGTCCCTTTAAAAGAAGCTGTTCTCTCCCCCATCCTCCATCCCCCCAGGTTGCCGTGTGGAATCCATCTACCTGAATGTGGAGTCAGTGAGCACACACCGGGAGAGGTCAGAGGTGAGTGGAGGTCTCTCGATGGATGATGCCCCCTTCCTGGCCTTCATCATGGGAGGCCTGGGGAAGGCCCCATGAAGTTCTCACGGAGCAGCTTGTTAGCCCTTGGCCTGGGTGGCTCCCCTGGTCAGGACCTCTGTGCTCCTGCCCGTCTTTCCTATGGCTTCTTGGGATCTGTTTATGCTTTTTCTTTCTTTCCCTGCTCTCTCCCTGCATTTCTACTTGACTGGAGAAGTGCGATTATCTCCCGTTGAAACCTCACCCTAGCACAGTGTCTGTGGCTTTTTTCAGCCCCTAAAACTGCTTTCAAGTTCCAGAATCCTGGCTCTGACAGGATCCGCCCATCATCTGACAGGTCATCTGCATGTGCTTAGGTTTAGAATCAGGAGTTCAGGTGGGAGACGTGAGGGATGGCCAGTAGGAAGGATTTCAGGACACCCAGAGCTTGGTCGTTTTTGTCTTCCTCGGGGAGCTCTGAGGTTTTGGGGTCACTCAGGGCAATCTCTTCCTGAGCAGATTTCATCTCTGTCCAGGAGTGCATTGTAAAAGTGAGTTTGAATTTGTTTTCTACAGGCTGTCAAAATGCGTGCTTTGCTAGCGTAGTCTTATACCGACCGTGACTTTCTGTGGAGTCCCCCATCTAAGGAGCTTGGCCATCAAAGTTTGGCATGAAGAACACATGAGACGTTAGCCAGTTTACTGCCCAGCTTCATCTGTGGAGTGAAATGAGAGGCCGATATCCCTCCGCCGCCTCACCCTGCCTTTGTAGTCCTCTCCCCTCTAAATGAGGTCACTGAACCTGCACTTCCTTAGCCCTGTGAGGACAGCCCTGGCCTGGCTGCGACCTGCTGCTCCAGACCTGGGGTCTCAGAACACTTGCTTGCGGAGTACCAGAGTGGTGCAGTGACAGAGAGACCTCAGGGCAGAGGCTCTGGGCCAGGGCCTGTGGGAATGATGGTGTCTGGTCCTAGCTGGCAGACTCTGCCTGATGCCGATTTTCCTAATTTTGGTCTCCTGGCTGGTTTGGAAGCCCCTGAGTCCCGTCCTCTGGCAGGGTATGGCTCACGAGAGTGCTCAGCAGGTGCATGTGCGTTGCAGGTCCTGGGCGAAGGGGACTGGCACCGACACCTTTCTCTCCCTCTCCTTTGAGCCTCAGACCTAAGTCTTTCTCTTGGGCTCCCCTCTGGGGCCCTTTGGGGGCTGGAAGCAAGGTTCTTTTCTCTGATCTCCTTCTCTGCTGTGATTGAAATTATTCTTGTGCGCACATTGTCCCTGTCACATGGATGCCCTTTGGAATGATCAAGGGAAGGAACGGGAGGGAATCACACCTGTCCCCGATCAGAGGTCGTGGCACAAACACGGCCCACTGCCACTCACTTGGTCTAGCTGTGGTTGTGTCCATAAAACCCAGGAGCAGGGGGACTTTTGTGTGGCTTATCTCCCTCCCTTTACTCCCTGTAACTGTCGCCTTCTCTCTTTTGTCTTTGTCTTGCTTAGGATGCAAAGAAGGGACCTAACCCGCTCATGAGACGCAATAGTGTCACCCCACTAGCCAGCCCCGAACCCACCAAAAAGCCTCGCATCAACAGCTTTGAGGAGCATGTGGCTTCCACTTCTGCTGCCCTGCCCAGCTGCCTGCCCCCGGAGGTGCCCACGCAGCTGCCCGGACAAGTTAGTGACTCCCCTTTCCTACCTGCCTGCGGGGGAGCATGGCTGGGGTGATGGCCATGGACCCAGGATGTGTCGTGTTTGTGAGTGTGTGAGTGTGTGTGTGTACGTGTGTTGGGGGAGAACACAAGAAGCCCTCTCTGAAGACCTTTCCTTGCTGACAACTGTAACTGCACATGTCCTTCTGAGGTTGTGATCTTTCCTGGGCAGAACTGGGCAGAGCAGAAGAAATAGTGAAATGCCCAAGTCCTGATCACGTTGGCGATAGTTATTTCTAAAATGGAGTCAATGGCTGTCCCCTAGTCCCGAAGTCTGTCCATGTGGATAGTGGGCATCATTTCTGTCCTACCCCATAGCTGGGTATTTCTCTCACTTGTCCTCTTTGCTGTCATTCCCATTACAGAAGAGCTGGGGCCCCGCAGGCCCTGGTCTCTGTCCAGAGCCAGTGTGATCCCCTTAGAACTGGGCAGCCTTTGCAGTCTGGACAGCCAGGAGGGAGCCACTTCCTCACACAGGTGGTCAAAACCAAAGCAAACCCAGCCCACCTGCATTCCACTGTTTTCACTAGCTCAGAAAAGTAAAGGTGGCAAGTTTTTGTTTTTTTGGGGCATTAAGATTTGTTTGCAGAAAACAAGTACCTTCCTGAAAGGTAGCCAAGAAGCTTTGCAAATGTGTGAGATATAGAATCCCCTAGGTTCCAATTTAGGTGCCACCTAATTGGGGTCCCTGACCTCTGCCCCTATGCTTGACCTCTCACAAATCAATATAGGCTGAATTTCGAATGGGCTTTGTTTGTGACCTCAATGCTAGGTGCCCTGGCAAGTCCCCAACTCTTCCTGCCTTCCCCAGAGCTTCCTTAAGTCTCCTGGTGTCTGGGATGTAATGTGGGAAGAGTGCTGCAGCCTCTGCAGGTCATTTAACTTTCCCTGGCTTCAGTGTTCTCATCTGTGGAATGGGGGAATAAAACCTACCACAGAAGGCGGATCAGATTTTTTTTTTTTCCGCCATGCCTTTAACCTGTTGTCTGGCACACAGAGCTGAATACAATGAGACAGCAGTGTGTCTGGCATTGGCTATAGCTCTGCCACTAGCATGAATGTGGCTCTTAATGGCCCTGACCCTCAGTCTCTTTGGCTTTGCTGATGAGGAGTGGGGGACCTCCAATAAAATTCCTTTCAGGTCTCAAATCTGAGGGTTTTTAAATGAAAATCAAGCAGAACTGAAATAGTCTTTCTCCGGCATTTTATTCTGGTATATCCCTGGGTCTTCTTTGGAAGTGCAGAGGTGGCCCTCGCAGATGCCTGAGAACACTTGCCTCAGCAGGGGCAGGTGACATCTTGAGCTGCACTGGCCCTGGTCATGTAGGACACTGTGGCAGGAGCCCTGTCCTCGCTCCCCACTTCAGAGCTGCCCCGGCTTTGACAGGACGGTCCTCCAGGATGGCCCAATCCCAAGGCTGTCTGGGAGCAGCTGGCTGGGCCAGGTGTGTGGGTTAGCCAGGGCTTGTCGTGCCAGGTGACATTCTGCCTCCTGACTGACTGCTCTCTTTCTCTACTTTTTCTCCTGCAGCCTTTGCTAGGGAAGGCCTGTCTGTAAGTATTTCTCTGAATAATTCTGCTGTTTATACTCCTTCCTTCCTGCTTGCCAGTTTGGCCTCCTGCCTGTTAGAACACTGAGGATAAAGACAGGTTTTGTGGAAGTCTGAAGTCTCCCTTGGGGGAGGAGGAGATGGGCGTGGAGGAGGGAGGAGGGAGGTTAGGAGCATTTTAGCGAGGAATACAAGAGGGATTGTGGCCAGTGGAGTTCCTCATGGGCCCCTGCTGTCGAATCCATGTGTGCCCTCTAAGGGTACCAGTTTGGTGACATGCTGGATCTAGGCCTGATACCATTGCCTTTTATGCCCCCACCCCACCCCAAGCATACTTTCATTTTGAAAGAACAATTTAGCCAGAGTCTAATCTTCAAAACGAGGACACACCTGGTGGAGTGTGGCAGGTTGGACTGGAGCCCTGCTTCCTTTCCCTCCCTCCAAGGAGCCCCATGCTCCAGAGAGGTCTTCGTGGACCCTGTACTTGGGGATCCTGTTGTTCTTTAGGAGAACCCACTCAGCCCTAAGTTGCACTCGGGACTGGGTGCAGCTTTGACATCAGACCATGGGGTTACCTTTCCCCTTCCCCTGGAGGGCTCTGCTGGAACCTCTAGTTCAACATGGGCTCTGGCAGCCACTGGGGAGAGAATGTAGTGTTTCCACTGCTCTGGTGAGTCCCAGCTGCAGACGGTGCCAAGGCCTTCATATTGCAGAGTTTTAATAGCTGCCACTGTAAAATGCCACCCTCCCCACTTCATTGACACCTTCCCCATTGATTCCCTCTGCACTCATTAGGTTACCTTGATGAGTTGGTGTTGAAACCTGGAGTGGTTCAGCTGGACAGCAGGAGGGGCTTGGCAGCATGCCTGGGCTTTGGTAGCTCTGCAGTCAGATGTACTTCCTAGGGCGGTACAGCTCACAGAGAATGCAATGGCTCATCCCCCACCTCTCTGGTCCTTAAATAACCATAGGAGGTGGCCCCGCCAGTTCCTCCCCTGCTTAACAGATGACAGCTGATGTCAGGCAACCGGCCCACAGCCGTCCAGCTGGTAGGCAGCACAACTTGGACCCAGATGGGCTTCCTGCCTCTGAAGGCTGGTGTCTTCCTCTCTGCCAGCCTCTGGGAGCAGCTGGGATACTTGCCCTGCCTCTGTCCTGAGGCCCTGGGTCCTTGCAGCCTATGGGGTACTGCTAGCTGCTCTTGGTTTCTAGTTAGGTCCCAGAGCCTCTCACCTGCAGCTGCTTCCTTGGTTAATGAGGCCTGTTCTTTAACATCTACCTTCTAAGAGCAAGAGGCCTTTGCCCCTTTGTAGCCAAGATCCAGCATATGGACTACTGGAGGACCAGGGTTCTTATATGACAGCCTGCCTTTAGGCTCGGAGCCCATGGTCTTGCACATGCTGTGTTCCTTTTCAAAGAAGGCTTCCTACCGGGAGGGGGGCATTCTAACGCTGTGCTTTCCCAGCTCTAGGGTGAATCTAATAGTGCTCAGGACTAGAATCCCTCCAGTTCAGTAAAAATACATACTATAGCCCATCCCCCTGACTGGTCAGAATTCTACCCAGAATCCCAAAGTCTAGCCCCGCTTGTGAGAGTAACCCCATGAATTGGATCACAGATAGATCTGATTCTAGGAATTGATCTCCGGATATTGGAACTCTGGGCAAGTTAAAGCAATTCTAGGACCTGAACTTCATCAACTGTAAAATGGAGAGAACTTCACAACTTTATTTTTTATTATTATTATTTATTATTATGATGATGGTGGTGGTGGTGGTGGTGGTACTGGAGATTGTACCCAGGAATGCTCTACTACTGAGCTAACCCCCCAAACATTTTTCATTTTTATTGTGAGACAGAGTTGCTTCGTTGCCCAGGCTGACCTCAAACTTACCAATCCTCCTGTTTCAGCCTCCGGGTCACTGGGCTTACAGGCGTGTGCCTGTGCCTGGCTTATAAGGCATTTTAATAGTGAGAACATAGATATAACACTTAGCAAAATATCTAGCACCTATGTGGGGCCTGATGGACAATGGCTGCTGTTATTATTAGGGAGGGACTTGGTATCCTGGGCCTCTTGGATACTTCCTGGCCTCTTCGGGTCTGAATCTGCATTTTGGTGCTCCTGTGTTTCTGCCTCAGCCTGGTGGCTTTTCTTCCCATGAGCAGCTGGAGTGCTTAGACTTGGGTGGAAGGGATCCCCTGGGTGTGGGGCCAGTGATGTTGATTTCTTGGCAAAATTGGCCTGATGGCCCAGACTCTGTGCTCTGCAGTGTCTTCCTGGGGGCTGGGCAATCCATGTGAGGTGGAGACCACCTGGCATTCATGATGCCTTCTTCATTTTAAAATTTCATGTGCACTCTAGAAAAAATACTACTGAAAGATTTTTTTTTTTTTCTCTTCCCCACTATGCTTGAAAGACGAACTGTCTGTCACATTTTCTCAAAGTTTTCTCCTTACTAACCTTGGAAAGGTAAATGCCTGGTGCATGTCCCTCTGTCCCCTCCTGCATCTCCAAGTCATGGCATCTTAGCTGTAGGGCATCTCTATCAGTGTGCAGAAGGCCATTGTGGTGTATGTGGCTCATGTGTCAGTACCCAAGGGTATTATGAGCAGTGCTATCGTTGTGAGGTCTGTCTTCTCTGTGTGTGTCCTGAGCCAGGGGCCTCATGACTGAATGACATACACATGACCCGCCTTGTGGCACTTGATGTTATCCTTGCATTGTCTTCATACGTGAAACCTGGGGGCCTATGGTGTCCATGGTAGAGCAAGGCCACGGCCCCTCACTCTCAGATCCCGTGGCTCTCTAGATGTGAGGACTAGGCCACTTCCAGAGACCCACCCTATCACGGAGGGTGTCAGCTGCCTGGGTTCCTGAGTCCTACTTGGACCTGGGTGGTAGTTCTGGTGCTGTCCAGACCTGTAAGGCTCCTCTCTTCAGCTGGGGTGCTCAGGGTGAGAGTGTGAGAGGTGATCCCTGATACCTGTCTGCCTGGGCTCTGTTCTCTTCTCAGTGTTGTTGGAGACACTCAGAGTCAGAGAGAATACTTTTATAAAAATTGTGTTTCTTTTTTTTTTCTTTTTCTCGAGGGGCAGATTAGGGAGTTCAGGGAGAGACCCCTGCTTTGCAGTGGCAGCAATCATGTGTCCCTAAGTGACTGAAGAATATTTTTAGGGAGGTTTTGATACGAGCCAGTGCCTTGGGGATAGCACTTCCTCCTAGGGTCACTTTGATCAGAGCTGGAGCCTCCTCTGCTTGGCTCCTTGCCACATCCAGCTATCCCAATTAATCCCCTGTGCACTCCTCTTGAGCACTGGGCCCAGATCCCAGACACCAGGGCCTGAGCCTTGAATCAGGAGACAGGACCTGTGCTGCTTCAGGTCCCCCAGCCCATCCTGGCCTGCCTGTGGCCAGCAGGGAGTCCCTGTGTGGGTGCAGAGAATAGCCCTGGGTTCCTATTTGACCCACTAGAGCTTCGGGGTCCTGAGCCACATGCCTGTCCCATCTTCCTTCCCTACCTCTTTCTGGCAGGAAACTAGCCTGTGTCCACTCCATGTCTCTGAGCTGGGGTTATTCTCTGTCATGTTCTGGACTTAGCTGGGCACTCTTCCACCTGTTTTGTGATGATGCCTCTCTTGGGTTTTGTTCTTTGTTGGGGTAGAGGGAGGGGAAGACGTCTCACTGGCATGGCTTTGAGCCTTGTGCTAAAGAAATGCGGTTGGATACAAGTCCTGATTCCCTCCCCCACACCCTCTTTCTCCTGAAAACAGAACATGAAAGGCTCCCGGAGTGGCGCCGACTCCTCCAGGGAACACTGAAGCAGACATATCCGGTTCCGTTCCATTTCCACTTCAGCTTAGCTTGTGCCCACCTGTCTGCCTGAGGCCAAAACAATCCCCAGGACTTCTGGACCAGGCGGGGGTGGATGAGAAGGGGAGACTGCTGGCTGGAGAGCAGCTGTACCCACGGTTCCTGGATGGCCAAGGAGACAACAGCCACGTGGATCCCTGCTCAGACCACGAGCTCTGGGCCTCCCCGCCCTCTACGCTCCCGAGGCTTCCAGGGTGTCTGGCTTCAAGTCCTTCCACCAGGCTTGAGGAGGACAGTGTATAGAGGAGGAGGTGGGAGGTGGGACCCCACTGGACCCCACTATTTGGTTTTGTTTCTGTGATACTGGCCTGGCATTTGCCTAGCTGGGGAGATTCGACTAGCAGAGAATCCTGAAGTTAAAGGAAGGCAGATCCTAGCTGCGGAAGGTGGAGACTCACTTGGCTCTTTGGTGCATCTTGGCCTGGGAAGGTGCCTCATGGAGAGAGACTTGGATGCATGCAGAGTTGGGACTTCTGAGAAGTCCCTGAGCTGATGTTCATCTGTCAACAGAGCAGTGACGTGCTCAGACTTCCTGAACGTCCACCTGCCTCCGCAGCCCTGAGTTCAAGGACAGACTGGCTGTGTAGGCAAAAGGAGGTGTTTTGCGAAAACGCAACAGATGAGCAGAGCTCCTCCTCCCCCCCCAGGGGCCTTGGGGTCCCTTTGTTTCCTACGTGGACCTGGAGGTGCCTGAGTGCATTGCTCTCCCGGAGCTGCTTGGTTTTGCACGTTTTAAGGTGACCTGAAAGTCATACCTCTTCAGGACTTAGAGGCTGGGGCGTTAGGCCCTCGGGGGCTTGGAGCCTCTGGATGCGAGGAGTCGGGCAGACCCATGAGATGGGGAAGCTCAGAGCATTTGCATCATTGCAAGACCAACTCTGTGATGGCATGGAGAAGAGCCAGCCTTCCTCCTTCTGGGTGCTTGTCACCACCCATGTCCCTAACTGGGGTCAGTGGTCCCAGGTAGGCCCATTTCAGGCTGCTTCCTCTAAGAGGTTGTCTGTCAAGTGTCTGCTGTGTGCCTGGCACCACTCTGGGCACCTTGGGGATTTCAAGAGTGGAATGTCATCCTTGCCTTGCGTCGATGGCATCTGTGACATGTTTGCAGGTATTGAGTGTAGGGCTTATGGGACATGTGGTTCTAGATACCTGTAGTTTCTGTCTGTCAGTTTCTCCTCCCTTGTTGCCTCAAAAAATGGGGTAGGAGAGGGTATCTTACAGAAGAAACTGGAAACTTGGCAGTACAGTTTGTCCAAATGACCCTTTAAGGATGTCTCAAAGCTGGTGCCAAAGGTCACTTTTCTTCCCACCTTCTGCTGTGGATCCTGGGACCATGCCCTTTAAGGGGACAAGCCTGGAGTGAGGGTGGCGGCCCAGACACCTAAAGCTGAGCATGGAGAGAAGAGCAGCTTTGTTTGTTGAGAGGAGCCCTTAGAGACTGCATGTTTCCCTAACTGTGATTAAGTGGGACACGGGGACACGCTTCAGATACTGCACGATTGAGGTTCGTATTTTTCACACCTTACCCTTCAATTCCTTCCTGCCTACCCTATCCCTTTTTAATTGGCAGTCTTCCAGAGAGCAGGACTATCTAGGTGTACAGTCCTTACAGTGTAAGACTTGGGGTCCTTCCCTTCCCCAGTATCTTGAGTCACGTCAGGTTGTGTGTGCGGCACATGCATGTGCATGAGTATTTAGGCTGGTCATATTTTTGGACCTGAGAGCCCTGTAGCTTTGCACCTGAGGGTGGTCTTGTAGCTGCCACCCTGGCCCTATCCTGTATGAGCTGATACAGGTAGGGACTCCATGAGGGTGTGTTCCCCTCTCACCCCTGGGGACCCGGAATCACATGAAGAGGGTTTTGCCTAACATAGGACTACAGTTTGGTGAGAGACTAGATGGGGAGAGCATGTGGATAAGGTCAGGGAGGGGAGATCTTGGAGAAGGGAGAATTCTGCTTCATTTGAAAGCCAGTAACCTGACTTTTGAAGGGGTGTCGGCTGGTGGGTACATCTGACATACAGTCATGGAACCTCTGTTTCTCCTTACCCCACCCCCAACCCCCCCAAAATAAAACAAAACAAAACTGGGACCAATTTTTAAAATTTTACGCCATATTTGTTTTTTGGGTAAGTTTCCCCCTTTCCTTTGACCATGGGCAAAGCATTCTGGGGAAGAAAAACTGTTTGAACCACACCAATGATATTTTCGTTTGTAATACTTGAAATTTATTTTTTTATTATTTTGATAGCAGATGTGCTATTTATTTATTTAATATGTATAAGGGAGCCTAAAAAATAGAAAGCTGTATAGATGGGGTTTAATTGTTAACGGTTTTGGGGGCCTCTTATGTGTGACTTATGACTCCTGTGTTCTGTATATTTGTCTGAATTAATGACCTGGAATGAAGCTGTGCTAGCTTTTAAACAGGAGATGCCTTTGAGAAATTTGTATATTTTGCATTTGCGGATCAATAAAAATAACTGTTTGAAATACACTGATGAAGTGGACCCTTGATTGGTTTGGGGGGCAGAAAGGAGAATCTTCTGACATTCATGGTCTTGGGACCTCTCAGCTCTTGACCTACCCCACTTCATTGTCTTTCTTTACACATGACATTCAAATGCAGACTGTGTGCTGCCTACATTGTGGGGAGAGTAAGATGTGTCAGTTTTAAACTAAGAGAACTTTTTTTATTTTTTTTTTTTTGAGGGGCTGAGGATTGAACCCAGGCAGGGCCTTCTATAAGCTAGCAAGCACCCTACCAGTGAGCTATACCCTCAGTTTTTTTTTTTTTTAAATTAACATAGGATCTTGCTAAGTTGCTAAGAATCTTCAAAAGTCCTTGAGGCTGGCTTCAAATTTGTGATCCTCATGCTTCAGCTTCTCAAGTTGCTTAGATTACAGATATGTGTCACTGTTTGGCTTAGACTTTATTTTTTTTCTTCAATAAGACATTTAAAACATTTTCTTTTAGTTATACATGACAGTAGAATGTATTTTGACATTATACATATATGGAGTACAATTTCTCATTCTTCTGGTTGTACATGATGTGGAATTACATTGGTCAGGTATTCATATATGAAACAGGAAAGTGATTTATTCTATTGTCTTTCCTATTCCCTTCCCCTCTCCCTTCCCTTCACCCCCCTTTGTCTGATCTAAAGTACTTCTATTCTCCCCTACCCACCACCCATTATTGTGAGTTAGCATCCACATACCAGAACATTCAATCTTTGTTTTTTGGGGGATTGGTTTATTTCACTTAGCAAGATAGTCTCCAATTCCATCTATTTACTGGCAAATGCCATAATTTCTTCTCTTTATGGCTAAGTAATAGTCCATTGTATTTATGTACCACATTTTCTTTATCCATCTGTTGGAGGGCATCTAGGTTGGTTCTGTAGTTTTAACTATTGTGAATTGAGCTGCTACAAACATTGATGTGGTAGTGTCACTATGGTATGCTGATTTTAAGTCCTCTGAGTATACGCCTAGGAGTCAGATAATTCGGATCAAATGGTGGTTCCATTTCTAGTTTGTAGACTTCATTTTTAGAGTAGTTTTAAGTTGACTATAAGTTCCTGTGTAGGGTTCCTGTGTATGCCGCCTGGCCCTGCATAATCTCTTTGCTTATTCACATCTTGTGCCAGTGTCGTCTGTGTGTTGGGACTGATAGACTGAAGTGGGTACGTTATTAGGAGCTAGAGAATATGGCCTGCCTTAGGGTTCATGCTCCGTGTTGTGCAGTTCTTTGGGTTTGACAGATGCATGGTGCTGTCTGTCTACCAATTGCCACTTGAGACGGTGGCCTGTCAGTATTAGTCCCTTTGTTCCATACCCTTTCTCCTCCTTTTTCACACAATGGGTTTCACGCCAGCACTGTGTCACATAACAGGCCCCACAACACTGTAGGAAGCCATGCTTCATTTTAGTTCCTCTCATTTCTCACTGTTTCCCACCGCTTCTAGTCATTTCCAAACAGGAAAAAAAAAAAGATTGATCACCTTCAGTAATTTCTTCGCCTCTTATTGGCTGCCAAGAATTCAGAGACCTTTTTTCACCCTTGAGCATTGGTCTTCATCTCTACAGATTATACCAAGTTGAGGGCTAGATGAGTACTTGTGGGCTCTGTCTGAGCACCCACTGAAGCATCCCAGAAATAGCCCTGACTCCCAAATCAGTCTCTCTCCATCCATCCCTTCCACTTTGCCAACACTAGCTGTGGGGAGAACAGGCACCCTCCATTTGGCATGTCCGTAAATGAATCCTGGGTCTGGGATCTGGAAACAGCATGACAGGGAGCATAGTATTTGATGAACTTGAGGCCAGGCTCCCTGAGTTCTAGGCCATGTTTGAGTTCACATTAGACTTTGGGTTCAGGGGACATTACAGTGATCTTGATAGTCTTTGTCCCAAAATCTGGCTCAGTCTTTAAGATTATCTTCCAAGAAAATTTGAAGACCCCTGTAAAAGATGATGTGTACATACTTTAAAATATAGAGCCACTGGGTTGTGGGAAGCTGCAGTGGATCTAGGACCTTTTGTGCAAGCTCTGAGATTCACCTGGGTGGCCTTGGGCTGGATCTCCCACCATCGACTAAACTAAATGTTGAAGAGTGAGTAAACAGGCAGATGGCTTTCAATTTGTATTTCAAACTAATTTGGAGGTGAAATTTGTTGCAAATATTTTCTCAGCATGCCATTTTCCTTTGATTTACAGTGGCTTTTGATGACCTTGATCTCCAAACATTTTCATTGTGGAATCTCAGTAATTCCTTTGTAGTTTCTTTTGCTTTTTTCAAACTTGGTATTTTCCCATCCAGGACTAGATATCCACCAATACTCTTTTTAATAGTCTGAGTTTTAAAAAACACTTAAGTGGTGTGTGTGGTGTGGTGCTATCACCAGATGATCACCCCCCACACTGCTAGTTAACCCCGTCTTCTGGTGCTGCTGGCTACGTAATTTGAAGTCAAGGCATTCTCAGTGGTGCCTGTTGAAGAGCGGAAAGTGAGGCTGAGGGCGGAGTGGGACCCCGGTGTGGAAGTTCCAGCTGGGCTCAGCCCTGATCTAGAGTGGGGACCATTTTGCTTTGAGGATGCCAAGCTCTCCCAGTCCAGTCCCTAAGAAGAGGGATACCTGCAGCTCCATTTTCTTTAGAGATCCTTCATGGGGCAACCAGCCTTCCTAAGCACCCACTCGCTCACTCCACACTCTGCTGGTCCCACTGCTCCTTCCATATGTCTCATCACAGTGTTCACGACTCATTCTGTCAACCTTCCAAGCTGAAGTTGCTGGCAACAGACACCAGCTTCCGCCCTTGGGAGAGTGATTATTTGCAGTCCACCTGGCCCTGGAGACGTGAGCTTTGTCGCTTTGAACAAAGTGCTTCCCTTCATAGTTGACAGGGCCCTGCTTGGGGACAGCTGGATTATGCCAGTCCTGACCCATCAGCCTTTTGACCCCTTTGCTGGGGCCCCAGCCAAATGGGACGTGCCTGAGCAGTTAGATGTCAGGGCTCATCGGCTTGAATGAATTCAGTTGTTCTTAATCAGAGTGGCACAACACAGTCTCCTAGAGAGGTTTCCCCAGTGCACACATCCTGGTCTTACTCCAGGAGCTTGGGATTTGTAACTGAATGCATTACAAATCGGTGTTTTGCGGGGAGGGTTTGAGGTGTTCTAAGATCCTGAGAGAGGTAGGTGAGAACCACTGGCCCAGACTGACCATCATAAGTAAAGGGAGAGAGGGGTATATCCCTTCACAAGAGGTGTGTAAGATGGTTAGACTCAGAAGCAGACAACAGGAGGGTGATTGCCAAGGGCTGGGGGAGGGAGACATGGGGGTTGTTTTATGGGGAGAAAGTTTCAGTTATGCATGATTAAAAAGCTGTAGAGATCTGCTGGGCAACATGAACCTGTAGTTAACAGTACCTTATGTGCACTTCAAAACATGCCCAGAGACCTGATCTCAACTTCTTAACACACATCTAAAACATCCAAGAAACCACAGAACAAAAGGACATTTCAGGAGGTGAAGAATATGTTTAGTATGTTGGTTGTGGTGATGGTATCATGGATACATGCCTAATGTTTTGGTAGACCAATTATAGCCCAAATAAAACAAAGAACACTAAAAACAAAGAACCACCACCACAACAAAATGCATGGATTCTATTGCAAATATCTGTCACCGTGGGACCCAATCTTCTTCACCCTGGTCCCTGGGGTGGGGTGGGGCCTCATGGTGAAAGAACAACCTCGACTGCCCAGCAGTTTACTGTTTTGGATGAGAGGGGTTTGTGAATGTGGAAGCATGGTTTCTTAAAATGTAAATGTTTGTCTTTTCTCCTCATTGCCGCCGCAGTGTCTTCCAGAAACCACCACCTCCCTAACACATTTGAATCAGGTGGTCAGGGCTTATTTCTGACCTCAAAGATTTCTGCCAGGTAGAAAGCTGAAACAACCTAAAGCACCAAACCCCATCTCCAAGTCTCTTAATTGTCTTTATTTATTTATTTATTTTAGGAGTTTTGGATTTACAGAAAAATTGAGCAGAAACTCTGTCTTTCATAGAAGCCTAAATATTACGCTAGAGGAGGTTCAGAATTCCCATCTCAGGATAGAGGCCAAAGTCTCGGCCTCCTGGAGTACCAGCACGCCATTCTGGCTCCATTTGCTGTGTGATCCGAGTTCCTTCCACTCCTTCTTTCTCATTCATTTTGCTCTTGCCTCTCGTCCTAGCTCAGTCCTTGAACATGGGAACGTGAGTCCAACTCAGGGCCTTTGGGCTCCCCATTCTCTGAGCCTGGAAGGTCTCCCCAGGTATACAAGGCCCTCACTCCACTCTTCCTCTTGAACCCCATTCAGATGTCACTGTATCAGAAAGGCCTTCCAAGGGTATGTAAAATAAAATAAAATAAAACAACAACAAAAAACAAGGCTCCCCTGTCTTCTAAGTCACTGTGTCTCCCCTGCCCTGCGTTATTTTTCTATATGTCACTGTTTCACAGAGTTTGTAGTAACTTATTTTCCACCACTAGATTGCAGGCTCTTTGAGAGCAGAACAGCTCGCTGCCCCTCTTGCTGCCTGGAAAAGTCCCCGGTGGGCGCCCGGCAGGCTCTCAGTAAGTATGGTTGAACACATAATTGGTCTTAAGCAAGAGACAGACGAGGTGTTGAAAGTACACACTGAGGAATTAATTTGGCTTGGTGAAAGAAGTTTAGGAAGACTATAGAATAAAGGAAAGCTGAGCAAAATTTTATTGAAAAAGATGTTAATAATAAATTCAAAGCCTTGGTGAGTTTTGAAATTCTGAATTACAGGATAAATTTTGAGTTCTGAAGATTGTTTTATAATATTCACTTTAAGCTCACATTCTTCAATTCAGCGTGTCTGAGGTAGATAAAAGTAGCCTCCAATTTCCTGAAATACAACATAAGCAGCAATTACCATCCGATCCACACACCAGAGGTGTTATCTGCAGCAAAGTTCATACGAGTATATTGCTTAGCTACATGACCTCTAAAATTAGTGATAAAAGCAAGTAACTAAAAGCTAGTACAGCTAGGGGGTTTATGCAGTGTGCATTTTTCTCCTCCTCCTCTAAAACAGGTCATCAATTTTTGGTACACTTTCCAAGGGGTGTATCTGCCATAGATAGATAGATCCTCACCGTTCATATTTTCTCTTTTCTAAAACAGCCATAAAAGTTTTCTTACATTTATAATAGTCCTTCCCTGCTTTTAGGAAATGAATGAATGAATGAATGAATAGGACAAGCCCCTCATTCCACTCCAGAGGCAATAAATAAATATAAATAAAGCAAGCAGATGTCCAATGAGTATCTAAAAGTAGGATAAAGCTTGGCATAAGCCTTTACTTGGTATCTTTATTACCTTAACAACTTTGTGATCTGCTTAGCTCTGCATATAGATACATTAATCATTTAAGGACTATTCTTCTAACAACTGCTAATACATGCTTTATTATCCCTAAATTTGCCTTACTTATCTCATCCCCTTTCAAGACTGGGGCAGGATTTTCAGAGCATTTACAGTATCATGTTCCAGACTCCTGGAGTGGGACCTACGTCTCCTGTCATTGCCTATACTACTTCCCTGAACAGTGTAGCTTTGCATGCCCATGGTCTCACGGTGAGATTGCCCCCTGCATGGAAACAATCATCTCATGGGGACCCAACTTCCCCCTTCTAGAATCACAGGTCTGCACAGCAAATGGAGACTGCCCTCTCAAGTGATAAGGACTTTTCTGGAGCCACCCGTAGAACGAGAACTGAGAGGATGATCAACCAGGAATGGTTTGACCAAGACTTCTTCATTACACATACCTCTCACCTGCCTCAAATCTTCCTCTAAGTTTAAAGAAATCTCATGACAGTAATTGGAAGACAGGACTGAGATGCTTGATTCCACTTTGCCTTCCCAGTATGGTCCTAGTGATGAAAGTTCCTTTCCTGCTTGCCGTCCTTCCCTTTTCTGTTTGGTTTTTGGGATGAGCAGCAAGACCTCGTCCGTTGGAATCTCTGGTAACAGAGTCTTATTCATCTCAGAGAATGCAAAGCACACTCAAGTCACACTGCACATCAGTCTCACAGCAAATAACGTTTGGTGACAAAATTCCCACGTGGGAATTCCCATCCTTCTCTTTCAGGTGACTTAATGTGAGTTAGCTTTTCAGGCTGTAACCAAAATACCTGACATAAACTGCTGGGAGCCATTAGCCAAGTAGGTATGACAATTTCCTTGCCAGCGTACCCCATGTTGCTGACATGTTGCAGTGACATTGAATGTACGTGACCTTGCTCAAGGACCAAGGCAGATTAGGGTGTTCCCGGTTTTAAGATAATCCTGTTTAGGGCGTTCCCAGTTTAGGTTCCAGGTTTAAGGTTTAAGATTATTCCTGCTGGGAATAGGGCGTATCCTGCTGCCTGAGTTCCCCTTGAGTTCTCACGGGATTCAGACAGTATATTTTGGAGATAGAAGCCCAGTGGAGGTGAATTTGGGAGAGAAGGTGGATTTGGGCAGAGAACGTGGATTTCCCCAGAACGTGATTGTAGACGGCTGGTGTGAGTTCGGGAATAAAGAGTTGCTGTTTGAATCTACAAGCTGTGTGGTGGCTCGTGATTTTGTGCCCAGCCAGACTGCGGCATTTGGCGGCCCGTGCGGGGAACTTCTGAAGCTTAAAGGTAAGTGAAATTTCTCACCCCTGAAGAAGAGCGAAAGAATGGGTGACCAATTCAAAAAACAATGTGTTCTTGTTTTGACTTATTTTGTTTTTATTTCAAGTTGCCTGTTCCTAGAACTTTCTCAGGCAAACTGGGGAAAATGGTTGACTCAAGGTTTGAAGTTGTTCACCTCCGAGCAAGAGAAATTGTTAGAGGAAGGAGGCACCCCAGTAAGACCAAGAACAGTTAGGACATATGTTGATACAATACAAAAATGTAGCACATGGCTTTTTAAAGACGAGTTATTAAGTATATCAATGGGACCACCATGGTATCCTGTAGAAGGATTTTTCTTCAACAAGAAAGAGATGGCTAGTTCTGTTTGCTACACTTGTCTAAGATCTTGGTTTCTACAAAGTTCTGATTAATTTACAAAGCTAAAATGTTGAAACATCAACCACTCTTTACTTATTAAGTTACATAAGGTAATATATTTAAGCATGTGTGTTTTCATAAATTGGTGAATGGAAAAAAGGTTTAATATTGCTTTGGTCTGTGTCTTTGCTAAAACAAGGTTACTAAGAGTTAAGATTCTATCATGTGTAATTTATATACAAAGAGTATAAGAAGTTTCAGTTGGGTTTCAATTATAGTATTATAGTATCATAAAAAACATGAAAGTCTTTCATCTTATTAAAGTGGAGTAATTTGTCTAAATCAGAAATTTTATAAGAGTTGTTTCAGAATGTAAATTTATAAGAAGGGTTAACAGTTAAAAAAGAGATAAAAAAATTCAAGATGTGGAAATATATTTTAATATAAAAGGTTAAAGGAAAAAGAAAGAAATGTTTCTAGATGAGATAATCTCTGTGTGGTAAAGTAAAAAGGTGTAAAATGCCATTTAAAAAGATTTTGAGGAAACTAGACTTACTTTAAAAGCTTGAGAAAGGAAGAAACAAGAAAAAGGTATTTGTACATGGCAGATTGAGACAAAGCTTCTCAATGGAGTTTAAAAAAAAAAGCCTTTGGTTGAAGGGCAGCCATGTAAACTAACATTGAAGCGATTTAAACAGAATCTAAGCCTCGTTTAAAAGAGTGAAGTTGTAGGTGGTGAAAAAGTACATTTAAAAGTACAGTATAGATGATAATTGGAAGGCTTTAAAAGGTTAAATTGAAGGTGGTTAAAATGCCTTCATGACGAGGAAAGATTGCGTCATTCGAAGCCTAGTTAATCATAAAGGCATTACTTAAAAAAAATGGGAAGATAATAGGATAAAAGATATTTAGATAAAGAAGATTAAAAATTTAAAGTGAAAAACTTTAAAGACAGAAGTACAGAAAGGTAAAAAAAGAGAAAAGATGTAGAAAGATAGATTAAAAATTTGAAGTGAAAAACTTTAAAGACAGAAGTATAGAAAGTTAAAACAAAGATAAAAAAGATATAGGAAGATAGAAAAGATGTAGGAAGACAATAATTTTAAACCCACAAAATAGGAAACAAAAAAACTAAGGAAAAAAAAAGCAACTAAGGGTGAATGTACAAACCTTAGGGAAAAAAAACTAGAAGATAGAAATAAGATAAAAAATGGATGAAAATGTCAAGTAAGGTATTTCAGATAGAAAATGCAAAAAGCTAAGACAACTATTAGATACAGACATACTTATTAAAGCAAAAAGAGGGAATTGGAAGGGGGTATATATCCCCCAAAGATAAACTTAAAATAACGCTTTTTACTCTAAACTTTTTAAATTTGGATTCATCAGGACTTAGTGCTGCGGAAAGACATATGTATCCAAAAAATGTACATAAGCCTAAAGTACTTTGGAAAGATATTCTAACAGGACAATGGAAAGGTCCTGACCCAGTGATTGTCTGGAGTCGGGGGTCTGTTTGTGTTTTTCCACAGGGAGAACAGCAGCCAATTTGGATTCCAGAGAGATTAACTAAAACAGTTTCTACAGATCGAAAAGAAGATGATTTGACTCAAATCCATAACAGCTGATATCCAGAACTCCAGCTTGGCCATTCTTACATCTGCGACAGTGATTAACCAGGATGCTTTTTTCAATAGCTATTTTATTATTGCATTTTTCTACATCATAAGGTTCTATTTTTATTTTTTGAGCTCATACAAACCTAGGTTAATGTTTTTCTGATCAGTTTTATTTTTTGACTGTGGAGTTTTTAAACATTGCAATGGAGATTTCACCTAGGTAAAGCTACAAGGCCTTTACTATTTTCTTATGTGTTGTACGTTTATGTACACTCTTGTGTTTTGTGTTGTATGTCTGTATGTGCGTATGTCCATATTTCTTATATGAGGAGCGCTCATGAAAAAATGGATCTGAATTATTATTTTTTTTTATTCACGTGATTTAAATGGTTTAATTTAAATTAGGTAAACAGCTGTTAAGGATTGTTTTTAAAGGTGGTTAACAGATCTGTTTGTTTACTAATTTAAATTAGGTAAAAAGCTGTTAAGGATTTTTTTTAAAGTAGGTTAACAGATCTGTTTGTTTACTTTCACCTTTCCTTTTCATTATATTTAATAATTCTTTTCAGGATAATGTCTCTTTAGCATCATTGCCAGAATTCCTATCTCCATCCCAGTGCCGGTGAAGAACTCAACAAGTAATGCTCAAAGAGTCAACTTACTTTGGGAGGAAACGGATTTTGGGAGGAAATGGACATATTGATAGATTCCTCTGCTTTGAACTGCTTGCAGAACTTGCCTGGACTATGTAACTATCGTTTGGTGCAGCGAATTGTGGTATTGCTGGCATATCTTTGCTGATGGTGTCACCAGTGATGCAATTTTTCCCAAGGAGCCGTCAATTGGCTTGGTGTCGTGGCATTTCTGTATCCTCCTCCCTTCTGCTAGTGATGGTCTAAAATTTGGGGGCCAATGGCTTATGCTGGACCGGTAGTCAGTGACGGGTATGATCCAATTGCAGTGGTATCAACCTAAGACAGGAGGCTGACGCCTAAAGGTCAGTTTTCCGATGACGGGTAAGAACCATATGTTGAATTGGACAACCTACCAGGCACGGTCCATAAGCCACATTATTTAATTAATCAGAAGGGGGGAGATGCTGGGAGCCATTAGCCAAGTAGGTATGACAATTTCCTTGCCAGCGTACCCCATGTTGCAGTGACATTGAATGTAAGTGACCTTGCTCAAGGACCAAGGCAGATTAGGGTGTTCCCGGTTTTAAGATAATCGTGTTTAGGGCGTTCCCAGTTTAGGTTCCAGGTTTAAGGTTTAAGATTATTCCTGCTGGGAATAGGGCGTATCCTGCTGCCTGAGTTCCCCTTGAGTTCTCACGGGATTCAGACAGTATATTTTGGAGATAGAAGCCCAGTGGAGGAGAATTTGGGCAGAGAACGTGGATTTGGGCAGAGAACGTGGATTTCCCCAGAACGTGATTGTAGACGGCTGGTGTGAGTTCGGGAATAAAGAGTTGCTGTTTGAATCTACAAGCTGTGTGGTGGCTCGTGATTGTGTGCCCAGCCAGACTGCGGCAATAAACAACTTAAAATAGAAAAGATTTATTTTGGCTCACAGTTTCTGAGGTTTTAATTCATAGCTGACTGGCTCCATTGATTTGAAAAGGGATGGTGGAAGAAAACTGCCAGGTTCATGGTAGATGGGAAGCAGAGAAAAAGAGACAAAAAGAGAGAAAGGGGCCATAATAAAATATACCCTTCTAGGGCATGCCCCCAGTGACCTCATTCCTTCCATGAGGCTCCACCTCCTTACAGTTTCTACCATCTCCCATTAATCCATTGAAATTATTAATCCACCAAATGGATTAATCCACTAATGAGGCTAAGAGCCCTCATGATGCAATCATTTCCTAAACGTCCCACCTCTGGTCATTGGGAGCCAAGCTTTAAGTAAATGAGCCTTGGCAGACATTCCAGATCTCAACCATAATTGTTGTATCACCTCCCAAGAAGAGCTCCACAGGCTGGTGACCAAAGGTTTAACACAGGCCTTTGGGGGACGTTCTAGATCTTAACCAAAGGTAAATGCCTTTTTGTCTTTTACCAACCAAATTGCTTTTCACTTGATTAATCAAACATCATATTCTTGGCTGCCATTTTGATCATATGATATTTATCAGATGCTACGGTTACTGCCAAGGGGAAAAATAGAACCTACTAACTGTGCCTTCCCCTTTGAATCCCCACTCTTGATCCTCAACAGTTAGAAGAGGACACACCGTCTCTCCAGTCTCTTCTAAGAACCTGAATTCAGTTTCTCTCCTTCCCCTAGGCCATTCTCTGCCCAGACAACCACTTGGACAGAGTTCTTCAAACTGGCAGCTTAAAGGGAAAAATTTCTAAGAAGTAAAGGAAATAGCAATAGTGTCTAGCAATTCCCAGATTTAAAATTCCATATGCATCCTTTTGTAGAATGGATGTACCCAAGAATGCACGGCTTGCCCACTTCAAATCTCACCAAATTGCATTGCCCTAGTAATGTAGAATAACTCAAGGGCCAGAGACAGAGTAAGACTCCCTCAGTGGTTAATCAAGGTACATAAACCTTGGGATTTCCTGCCTTTGATGTAAGGTAGAATCATTTTGTTAGAAATTATTCTGCATGGCCTATGGTGAAGTGGTGGAAGTAATGATAATTTTATTTCCATGTCTTGGTCTCGTGTTTTCTACTACTCTCAAAGGATACATCCTGTTTGAATGAGAGTTCCTTAAGAGCAAAGCAGAGAACATTAATAAGAAATATTAAATGCTAAATACTAAAAACATATTTAATCGTAGCAGTTACTATTGGTAGTGAGAACTGTAAAAGAGATGGGGTCTAGTTGAAGAAAGCAAGTCACCTGTGGCATGCTCATGATGCATATATCTTGTCCTCAGCCCCTTCCTTGTGCGCGTTCTCTCTCTCTCTCTCTCTCTCTCTCTCTCTCTCTCTGCTTTCTGGCTGCCATGAGCTGAGCGGCTTTCCTCCACCATGCCTTTCCACCATAATGTTCTCCCTCACCTCAGGCCCAAAGCAATGGAGTCAGCTGACCACGGACTGACACCTCTGAGACCATGAGCCAACATAAATTTTTCCTCCTTTAAGTTTTTTTTTCCAAGTATTTTGTCACAGTGATGAAAAGCTGACTAAAACAAAGTAAAAGCAGAAGTATTCTTTAGAAATGTAATGAAAAAAATTTTTTTAGGACTAATGGAACTTTAAGAAACATTAAAAAATACCCACAGATAAAACTTCTGTCTTTTCTCACTCTACTATGAAATTTTAGGTTCATGATGTCTCAAAGGACTAAGTAAAAATTTACACACACACAAACACACACATACACACATACACCTCACAGAGAAAATGATACACAGGATAAGATGTTAAAATAGGTAGCTCTCAGTAAAAGTAATGAGTTGTTTTGTTGTTCAATTTCCACTCTTGCAACTTTCTGTATGTTTAAAATTATTTCTAAATAAGAAGTAAAAACTTTTACCTGAATTCTTTATCTCTCTGCATCATTTTATATGATTGTTAATACCTATATTAATCACCAATCCTCCTTTTACATTCTTTTTAATGTATAGTAATGTCTACCTCCTGGTAACAAAAATTGAAATTATGTGCTAGCTGCTAGAAACTGTGTAGATTGTATCCTAGTTTTCTTTTTCATTAAATATGTACAGGGAAAAAGCTGAACTTCATGGTTAGTGAAAGGAATAGAGTTACCTCTGATTTCTATATTCATTTAATAATTTCCTAAAGCCAAAAATTAAGCTTAATGCACTCACATACACTTTTACTAAAGAAATATATCGTTTATAGAATACCTCCTCCATAAATAACTTAAATTTTTATGTACACACTATGTGAATGATTAACAAAATAAATGAGTAATAATATAATAATTTATCTTGTTTTATAACATGAATCTTAAATTATTTCTATCATTGTATTTTTCTTTTTAATGATCATTTTTAGTATTCTTATACAATGTAGTCCACTAATACCTTTCATATTATTTATTTATAATATGCTTCAAAATGCATAGTTTCTATTTCCAGTGACTCCCTTCCCTTCCGGAAGGTCTAGTGGTATCTTGTTGTGGTTTTAATCATCACCTCACTAAAAACTAATGATGTTGAGTATTATTTCATGTGCTTAACCATCCACCTCTCTTCTTTGGTGAAGTGTCTATTCAAAGCTTTTGCTGATTTAAAAAAATTGGGTTATTTGTTTTCTTATCATTGAGTTTTGAGGGTTTTTTAATTTATTCTGGACAGAAGTGACTTGTGAGCATTTTCTTTCTGTCAATGATTTGTTTTGATTTTTTTTGTTTTTGTTTTCATAACACTATCTTTCAAAAAGCAGAAGTTCTCATTTTTGATGACATTTAATTTGTCAATTTTTTCATGGACCATGCTTTTAGTGTTGTAGCTAATAAATGCCTAACTCAAGGTTATAAAGACTTCTGTCTATATTTTCTTGTAAAAGTTTCATAGTTTTAGGCTTTACATTTAGGTATATAATCTATCTATAATAGTACATATTAGTTATTTACTGCTACATAACAAATTTCCACAAACTTAGCAACTTAAAACAACATGTGATTATCTTCCACTTTCTGTGGGTCAGAAGGCCCGACATGTGATAGCTGAGTTTTTTTTGCTCAGGGTCTCACAAAATCATCTAGAATGTGTTCTTATCTGGAGCTTGGTGCCTCTTTCAGGCTGGTAGAAAAATTCAATTCCTTGTGGTTGTAGGGCTGAGGGCCTGTTTTTTTTCTTGTTGGCTGATGACTGAGAGTCACTCTCAACTCCTAGACATTGCACTCAGGGTCCTAACAACATTGCTGTCTCACAACATGGCTGCTTACAATACCTATTAAAAACCATCGGAAGTATCTTTTTCCAGATAGCTATGGCAGATTTTTGGCAGACTGTTTGCAGCTGAAAGAGAAGTTATATAATGTAGGATAATCATGGAAATGATTATGCTATCAACTTTTGCCATATACTTAACCTAATCAAAGAAGTGACTATTCTGTGATATTCCTAGGTCTGGAGAGGTGATTAAGCAAGGACATATATACAGGGGAAGGAATTTGGGGGATCTTCTTGTAATTCTTTCTACCACAGAATAAGAGGCATGGATTTCTAGCTTAATGCCATCTTTTATAAACAGAAGTTCTTTATTCAATGTGCTTGAATTTTTAATTTTTTCCTTTTATGGTTTTCTTTTAAAAAATATATATGTATCTAACCCTTTTATACTCCAAGGTCATAAGAAGATTCTATTACAGTCTCATCTAACAGTTTTACAGTTTTGTCTTCTGCATTTAGGTTTCTATCTTGCGAGAACTGATTTTTGTGAATAGTGCTCTATGGAAGTCTGATTTTACTTTTTCCTTATAGGCAACAAGATGTTTTAGCACACATTGAAACATCCACCTTTCCTCATTCTGAAATGCCAAGACTGAAGCTAGTGTTCAATATAGGAAACAGTTGACATAGTTATCCTTTTGAGTCTTATGATCTATGAGCATGATATATACCTCCGTTTGTTTTTTTTTTGATACATTTTATAATTTCCTTCTTCACAGAATGTAAAAAAATTTTACCACATTAAATCTGATCAATGTCTTTTGTTTCTCCTGTTAATGATAAAGTCATTGACCAAATGAGCCCTGTGAGTCATTGCAGCAGGCAGATGCTCCTTAAAGGGACCTCAAAGGCTAAAAGAGAGGATGCTGAATCCATGAGGGAAAAGATTGGGCACCAGACTTTGATAATACTCTCCAATTCCATGGCATTTCAGCCCTGAAAGCCTGATAAGTGTTTATAAATTGGTCAAAATGCTTGTGGTCTTGAAGCAGTGTCTGAAGTCTTTCCAGTGGAGTGAAAACGGCTCCTGTTGTCCCTGAAAATATTGCTGCCACACTATGGGTTGCAAACTCTAGGATACTGTTGTGCCTTTGGAGAAGGCAAGACAAATCCTCATGTAGACCAAACATAATGCCAGGGTGGTAGTTTTCTGCATTAATGGGGGAAGGATTCTGTGATAAAAGTGTCAAAATCCATCCCTCCTCGATTGAAGTACTGCATTGATTCCATCGAGCTATGGCTGACAAAGGAAATGTGAGATGGCTCCATTGTAGCAGCCACACAGGTAATACTTCATTTCACCAACATTTGTAATGTGAGGTGATATATATTGTTTTGAGGATGTTAGGATCAGTGGTCTCTTTGTGTGAACTTCTGACCCCATCATGTTTGCTTAAGATCTTGAATTTTTTTTTTTCCTTTAACTTGTCATACTAGCTGAGCCTGGTGATATGGGGGCTGATTGTTTTTTTGCAACTTTCCTAATTTCTTCCATTGTTACTAGTTTGTTAATTTCTCTTTTCCAGAGTCAATTTTGATAACTGGATTTCTATGGCCCTGGGTCCTGGCCCCATGCCCCAAGGAGCAGATTTGCAGGATAATGGCGAATGTGGCTGCATCATCTGCTATTCTTCACTTTCTGTTTTTTCTTTTAAAAACAATATTTTAAAAACTCCACATTATCGTCATGGCTTTTATGCAGTCAGTGTTTGTATAGACTTACCCAGGACTAGATGGTTAGGATACCTGAGTTCTGGAGGTAACTTGGTTCCTCACTAACTGTTAGACTGAAGTCCATGTAACTAAAGAAAAAACTTGTGTTCCCGGTGCAAGGATTCTGGACATTTACAAGTTAGCTTTCCTAGATTTCTTAGATGCATGAGACTAAATGATTCTTGAAATATATATATTTTTAAAATTTTGAAATAATTTTAGCTTTCCAGAAGTTGCAAATATGGCACAGACACTCCCAGGTTCTCCTAAATTCAGTATCTTATAAAAATGTGGTGCACTTATCAAAACTAAGAGTTAATATTCTTAGAATACAATTATAAAATTATAGACTTTTTTTTCGGGTTTCACCAGCTTTAGTTACTATCCGGCCTAGAGGGACTCGTTGTAATTATTCCTGTGAGATTTCTATAATCTGACTGGGGGGAGGCTGTACCCACAAAAAGTATCTCTTGAATGCCTGGTACAGGCAGTTCCTTGTTCTAAGAATTGGAAATAGAAAACATTTAAAGACTCGGTAGCACACTTATTAGCTAAGGGTCTAGCTGATTTTCTGCAAACTTTCAAGACCTTAGAGTTCTACCATGACCAAGAAAGTTGTGTGAAGAATGCAAGTGTCTCAGAGGTGTCTCATTAAAAGGGAAACCAAAAAGAGACCTCTTTTGAAACTGCAATGTAATGGTTGGAGATGGAGGGCTGCTGACTCCAGGCAGAGCTGGTCCTGGGACAATGAATCTAGCTCCAGGGTTTAAGGGACACTCAACCCAAGACTTTCTTTACATTATAATCAAATCCCAGAATGCATCATTGATGAAGTCAATTAGGAACCACAGATAGAGAGAGAGGAACAGGAAGGAGTAGCCCCACTGAGATAGCTGCAGAGATACCCTCTTGCCTCTGAAAGGGAGCAGGGCTAAGCCTTGACCATGCTGGCCTCTGGGTGCCCTCTCTAAAATCCCATCCACCTGAGCCAGCCATTTCCTTCCTGGCTCTCCCTAGGGGCCAAGGCTGTTTTCTGCTGGGACTTTTTTTTTCCTTTTCTTTTTTCATCTAATTTACTTGGCAGGTCTCAAATGGGGTGGGGACGAAGGTATGAGAGAAATTATTTATTCTGTCATTCTGTAACTTCCAGGGCTTTCTATCTATTTCCCCCAGCTCACTGAGGGGAGAAGTTGGCCTCATCAGATTGGCGGTGCCTTTGTGGACCCCAGGTGTCCAATGCAGAGCAGACGTTAACTCACTTGCCAGGACTAAGAACGTGGCCCACGCAGGGAGCCCTACATGAAGAACTGAACTCTCTATTCTCCATCCTCTACCATGGGTCACAGGAATATGGCTTCTGTCAAAGGGAAGGGGAATTTCTGCAGACACCCTGGTCCTTCTGGACCAATTTGATGGCTCACTCTCTTTTTGAGAAACAGGAGCCTTCGTCCAATTTGGACCAGGTCTGAGAGTATGGGCACAGGACCCAGGAAAAGCTGTCCTACGCAGGTACTCTGGGTCAGGTGACCCTAAAGCATATCTCAGCCCAGTCAAGGATCTGAACTTTCTCACAGAGGAGTAAACTGGTTCAACTGCAAGCAGGTTATATCTGAACAGGTAGTTCCTTCTTGGTCTTTCAAATCAGCAGCTCACAAAAGAGTAGGATAGAATCAGAAACTCAAGGGCAGTTGAGGACAGATGCCATCACTCACAGACAGTGCCATGTACAAGTGAGAAAAACTGGGTTCAGTCAGATTCGTTCACTCATTCAGAGTTTATGACGTTTCTGTTATTGCCCAAGAATGTACTAGATGCTAGGAATAACTTTTACAAGAGTGAGAAAATACATCGGTTCCTATCAAAGAGAAGCATGAACTCATAAGATGACCTATATTGAGTCTTAGAACCCCAGATTGCTAGAGCAGAGACCTTCAAGATCTGTTAGTTCAACTCTCCTACCTCACAGATTAGGTGTTGAGGCTCACAGAGCAAAGGTGACTTTAGGTGTCACGGCAGCTGGGACTGAAACAACCCTTGATCTCTTTCTTTACAGTGAGTTACTTTCCTGGTAAACAGTGCCCCAGGATGTATCTGAGACTTGTTGTGGCAGTGAGAAAAAAATGCTCTAAACTGCCAGTTGCAGCAACAGCTACTAACTGAGGCCAATTTCCTTCTTCCTTCTGTAGGCCCACTGCTCTTCCCTCTTCTCACAGAGGGTCTGTGCTGTCCCTTCAGTCTCCACTCACCCCGTTGTCCTTGTGGGCTGCTGTTGGATGGTGTCTGTCCCCCTGCTAGATCCCCAAAGTCTCCTGTTTAAGCAGTGAGTTTGCCATGCCCCTTGCAGGAGAAAACTCTGGCAATTTTTCCTAAAGAAAAGACGGAAGCAATTTACATTCAAATCAAAACCACAAAACACGATCCTTTAATCCCAGAACAATCGTTTTAGGCAGGCTCTGGAACATCAGAGAAAAATGTCAGTTTTGCAAGTTGGGTGCCAAAGGAACCTCCAGGAAAGGCAACAACTCACAGGTGGAACCCAGAGACTGGGGCGCTTGCTTCCCTTCCCTGTTCCTCGAGCTTCATGTTCCTGGAAATGCCACACGTCACCAAGTGAGGTGGAGGGCGAAGGCCCTTATGGAGCTAGACCTTGGCTTGATTCAGTCCCTGGAAGTAGAAGCAAAGTGTCCAAAGCAACTATCCTTATGGTCCGCTTTGCTGGCAGAGGTCTCACCTCCTGATACTTGGATGTTAATACCCATGATGGCAGGGCAGTATTTCTGTTGGGTGGAAAACTTGAGTTCAGCTAAACAGGAGGGAGGAAGTGTTGTCAGTAAATAAAAAGGAGGCAATATTTCTTCTATTTCTGGGGCCGAATCTTGATCTGAAATGGAAAAGCTTTGCCTCTCAGACAGCCTGATTTAATTGTTGAACAAAGCCCTCTTCTTGTGGGGAAGAAAGACAAGGATGCCAACAATTAGCCCTCTGAATGTAGGTCTGTCCAAACAATAGGGAGGAAATCGGCAGCGACATCCATCCGCCCACTGCTTTTTCGGCTGCTCCAGGCCAAGGCAAAACAAAGGAAAACACATGCCATTGGTTCAAGAGTTCAGCTCTCTCTGCAGCAAGAGAAAAGCTCCACTTCCCTTTCCCTGGGCATTCCAGATCTCCGTTCCCACTCGGCCGCTGTGGCATCTTCTGGACCCCCTCTAACAAATCCTCTCTAGTTGGGGGAAACTTTTATGAACTTAACTTGATTTTCTCACCAGGGAATGTAGGAAGGGTCCTAAAGAATAAGCAAGAAGAACATCTGAATGCCTGCAGGGCGTTTTAGACTAACAGCATTGCACTCAACTGTCCTCTTGACTTGGTGAGCGTGTTATTGCCCTAGCTTCTGCCATCATACATAAGAAAACCTAGGCTCAGTGGTTAAAAACTTTTCCTCCTCATCACACAGGTGATCACAGGTAGAGAAGGGAGTAAACCAGGTTGCCACACTTCCCAGGTGAGCATGAAGCTGATGTCTTTGTTGTATTGCTGGATCCAGTTTGATTAGAGAAAAATCTGTGAGTCTCCAGGAAGGCAAGAGAGCCCAAGGGAGCAGAGGGTCTTGTGAGATGGGAAAACTGACCTTTCGTTTTTATTGATATGATTTCCCTGGCAATTATTCACTCCTAGTTTTTCTGGGTCAATATAAAAGTGTAAACATTATTTTTTCTGGATTTAAAATGTCATTCTCTCTTCTTTCTTTTTTTTCAGTATTAAATTTGTGGCTTAAAAAAATGTGTTCTGGCCTTGGTGCTGAGTTCCTAGAGACTGGTTCCCCTGGGAGTGGCTGAACCTACCACCCCATGAGCAGGTGTTAGATACCTGCCACAGATAAACGCTGTGTTGGGTGCTGTGGAAGAGACAAGGCAAATTACAAGTCAGCAACAGAAAGGATACAATCTGAACTATTTTAACACATAAAATGTGAGGGATGGCCTGAGTCGGGTGAACTAAACCAAAGCTTCTCAATGTCACTGCTTTCTCAGTCCACCTGTGGCCTTCCAAAGAGATCATTTGGATTGGTCTGGATGCCTGCTTTAGTTAGCTTTCTCATCACTGTGATCAAAAGACCTGACAAGAACAATTTTAGAGGAGGAAAGGTTTATTTGGGGCTCACAGTTTCAGGGGTCTCAGCTTGTAAATGGCTGACAGCATTGCTCTGGGTCCAAGGTGTGGTAGGGCATCCTGATGGAAAAGTGTGGAGGAGGAAAGCATCTCAAGACATGGCACCAGGAAGCAGAGAGAGAGGCATCTCCACTCGCAAAGGAAAAAATATATACTCCAAAGGCACACCCCAGTGATCCACCTCCTCCAGTCACACGCTTCCTGCTTACAGTCACCACCTAGTTAATTCCTATCAGTGGATTAATGCACAGATTAGGTTACGGCTTTCATAGCCCAATCAGTTCACCTCTAGGCTTTCTTGCACTGTCTCACACATGAGCTTTTGGGGGACATCTCACATCTAAACCATAACATTGCCCCTTTGCCCCTTGTCCCCATGGATATTTTAAAAGTTCCCTAGATGATTCTAACATGACCAAGTTGAGAACCTTTGAACCAGACAGAATAACTTAAAATAGCCTTTCCAGCTCTAAGATCTTGTAAAATGAAAAGAATGTAAACAAACCTTGAATGTTCAGAGGGCAGAGAAAAGGGTGGGTAGAAAGCACTAGACTTATCTATTTTGCTTCAGTTAATCTTAGCAAAATTCCTGCTTCTCCCTCAGACCATACATGTCCATCCTGACTCACTCATTGCCTCTGGAGTGGTGACCAACTCAATCCACCCGGGAAGAGTCTCACTCTCTCTGGAGTTCTTTGAATCCACAGCCCTTCAGTGGCTTTTGGGATTGAACCCAGGGTTACTATACCACTGAGCTACATCCCCAATACTTTTTCTACTTTTATTTTGAGACAGGGTCTTGCTCAGTTGCTGAGGCTGGCCTCCAATTTGTGACCCTCCTGCCTTCATCTCCAAATTGCTGGGCTTACAGGTGAGTACCACCACACCTGACCGCCAGTGGCTTTTATTGAAATATGTGTTTGTTTATCCAGTTTTCTTTTCCTCTTTCAGTTATCATAGTGGTGAGTGCAAAGGTCTGTTACAACATCCTACATTCCAGAGAGAAGGCAAACTTTCCCCTTTTGGCATTAGAGGAATCTGCAAGAGATGTGAACTGCAGGCATGTGAACTAATGTGTGGGAAAGATGGATTTGTTGGCAAAGGCAGGAAGAGGTCCATCTAGGAGAGCCGGGATACATGCAAAGGATGCTGTGACGACGAACAAAACGGGAAAGATGACATGGGGGAGCACTTTCAAGTTGTCAGACAGATTCAAATCTGTGTCTGTCCAACTGCAGAGCCTAAACTTTTGGTCATCCGATCTATGAAGTTGTATCCCCGAGAGTGGCTGATAGAGAACTAAAACTCTTTGGTTTAAGTGGTTCTCCTGGTGTATTCGTGAGACATACTTTTGGCTTTGGGGCTTCTACATTCAACTTTGTTTTACCTGAGAATGGCTAAGAAGATTCCCAAAACTCATGTCAAACTCATGACTTTCATTGTAAGTTTCCTTTGCAAGTTTTTAAAATGTAGCTTGTGATGAACAAGAGTGTAGACTGTCTAAAATTAAATTTATTGTAACTATAAAAAACACATGGCATTGTACATATTTGGGGGGAACTAGGTGATATTCCCATATGTGTATACATTTTATACATTGTGTACAGTGCATACTTTTTGATTGGTAACTGGATAAATTAAGCATGAAATGTTTTTTAAAGTTTTTTTTTAGTTGTCAATGGACCTTTATTTTATTTATTTCTATGTGGTGCTGGGAATCCAATCCAGTACCTCACACATTCTAGGCAAGCGCTCTACCACAACCCCGGCCCCCAAGCATGATAATCTTGTTCTAATAAAAAAGTTTATTTATTTTTCTCCATTGACTTAGCTTCTAGAAATCTGTCTTGAGGCATAATTGCAGACAGAGTCTTATGTGGAAAGTTATGTATAATGAGCACAAATTCAGAAAGGACTCAAATGTCTTATATAAAGGAATGATATATAATATACATATATAATAATACATATGACGATAAACATACGTGAATCATCTCACATGGGGCCATCAACATGAGACTGATTAAAAATAATTATGGCATAGTTATGCTATGGAAAACTGTAATAGTTCAAAACAATGAAATAAACATACATGCACCAATTTGAAAAATCTCTGATCGATATTGTTATATAGTGTGATACATCCAATGTCTCTCTAGCTGTGTACATGTGCCAATGCCTAGAAAACACGAGAAGGACACATATACTTTTAATAGAGGTAGATTAGTTTTGTAGAATGTGTGTATGTGTGCGGGGTGATAAAGTAGGAATTTTATAGTTTACTGTGTATATTTCTGTTTTAGTTAACTTTTATGTCATTGTGGCCAAAATACCTGACAAGAACATCTTAAGGGAAAAAAAATTGGGGGGGTTTTACGGTTTCAGAGGTCTTAGTCCATAAGTGGCTGATTCCACTGCTCTAGGCCCAAGTGAGACAAAACATCATGGTGAAAGGGTCCAGTGAAGGAAAGCTGCTCAGGTCAGCTCAGGATGGGCGTCAGGAAGGAGAGAGAAAGAGAGTGGGGCGGAGGGGCTGAGTCACTGCAGGGAAGATGTACCTTTCCAGGGTATGTCCCCAATAACCTTCTCTAGCCACATCCCACCGGCCTACAGTTACCACTTACCACTTAGTCCATTCAAACTAGGGGCTGGTTAGGTTACAGCTTTCACAATTAAATCATTTCACCTCTGAATATTCCTGAAGTAACACAGAACATCTCATATCAAAACCATAACAACTATATTTGGATCTTTTACAATAAGAACATTTGTATCTATTGTGTAATTAAAAATAATAAAATCTTTACTCCTTTTTATTTAAAATTTTTTTCTTATAATACTTTTATTCTATTTATTTATTTTTGTGTGGTATTGAGGATTGAACCCGGGGTCTCTTTATGTCTTTTTAAAAAGGCATGACTTTCAGTTTTCTTTCTTTGCAACTTCTTTTAAAGCTTGGATACATATTGAAAGGTGAAAAAGACATTATCCTCTCTTTTCTAGTAAACTCAAGTGGTGTTATAAAATTTTGTGACTGATTGGGTAATTGCTTTCAGGTGAACCAGCTACCCAGTGAGGTCAAAAGCAAGTTTGTTAAGGTCTTGTCACCATGGGGGACAGGGCATGGTACCCTAAGGTAGCTGGATCTGTTCCAGGCCAGGGTGACAGCTACCAGCCAGCTGGTGGGGCATGTTCTGTGGCATGAGTCCTTATCTCAGAAACACCTCCCACCATCTTTAGTTCCAGCTTTCTTTTACCCTGACTGCTGGTGCCAAGAAGAGAAAGAAAATGAGGTGTTGGCCCTGCCTGGCAGAGGGGGATGTGAGGCAAGGAGGAAAGTCTATGGTTTCCCTAGCAGGAGAAGGAAGGTAACATGGAGACAGCCTTTGTTTAAAGGTGATGTGCTCACTGGGATGAGCAACAGAGGGTCTTTTAATCCATGCACTTTTGGATGTCTACTGTTTCTTCTATATTGTCAGTCAAGACAACCTACCATGTGCTCCTTTTTGTTTAGGAGTTAAAGCATGGAATTAGTTACTAGAAGGGACCCTGGGCCCAATTCTCTGACTGGCAGGGAAGTACCTAAATTCCCAGAGAGGGGAATCTATGGCCAGAAATGGGGTCACACCAATATCCTGGATCCCACATTGGGACTTGTACCCCTTCTTCACTTCTCTGACTCTGTTGCAAGTGGCTCTAAAGTGATTTCTGGCTGAAAGAAACTGCATTAACCTGAGCTGATGATGAGGACTTAGAGCTGTCCTTGTTCTGTGGTCCTTTGGGACTTTCTAGGGTCAATGTCAGTTGTGTAAAAAGTTTGAGTGCCTTTACTTCTGTGCTTTTCTGTGCTTATACAGGCCAATTGAAATGATCACATTCTTTTAACTTTGTAAGAACATGACCTAGAACTATTTGTAGTTAATTCTCTGGAGCCCCATTTACAGAATTATGGTGTGTGCGTGGTTATATTTATTTTTATTTCTTTCTAATTCTCATTTAAATGAAATAGTCAATTGGGTTTTTTTTAATATTTATTTTTTAGTTGTAGTTGGACACAGTATCTTTATTTATTTATTTATTTTTATGTGCTGCTGAGGATTGAACCCAGGGCCTCACACATGCTAGGCGAGAGCTCTACCGCTGAGCCACAACCCCAGCCCTCAATCATTTTTTAAAAATTTTTTTACAGTGTTGGGAATTGAACCCAGAACCTGTCATATGCTAGGCAAGCACCCTAGCCCTTTCTAAATTTTATTTTAACACAGGGTCTTGTCAAATTGCCCAGGCTCATCTCAAATTTGTGATCCTTTGCCTCAGGCTCCTGGGGGAGCCTGAGTAGCTGGGATAACAGACATATGCAACTGTGCCTAGCTCAATCAATTCTTCTAAAGAACCAATCAATTATAATGCAAAAATGCAAGGTATATTTTTCTGAATATAATTATTTCAACAGGTGGCTTCTTTCTCTGACTACAGAAACTTGAGGCAACTTGATGATGAGGGCTTTGCCCTGAGCCAGTTTGCATGTGTGCATTTGGGAGTGGAGGACTCCATGTCTGAACCACACCAGTCTGGCTGGTGATGCTCCAGTTTCTAGGCCTGGAGAGTTGGCCTGGGCAGCCCTGATGCTAACCTGATGGAAAATTGTCCACACTGCTTCCCCTTCGGGGGCTTCAGATTCACTGTGTGTGAGAAAAAAATGTGACCACAGCATTCTATTACCATCATTGCCATCATCATAATTAAAGAGACCCTGGCAGGAGGGTAGGGCAGCCTTGACTTTTAGCCTGTTCTCTCCGGTGTTCTTTGTGTTTCTAATAACATTGGCAACAGTGTTCTAGTGAAAAGAGCCCCAGGCCAGGAGAACGGGAAGCAGACTGCAGTCTTTGACTTGCCACTAATGAGTTGGTTTGGGGTCATCCATGTCAACTCAGAAAAGTTGTCATTCCTTCCTCAACCCCATCGCAGGCTGACCTTAGGTTCTCCTCTAAATCTCAGAGTTTAGGCCCATCCCCTTTGAACTCAGTTTACTTTTTCATTTTTGGCATTGAGACTGCAATAGTTTTCTGGAGAAGACTTAATTACTCTTCTTCCTAAATGACTTGATCAAAAACCCCTCCAACTAGAAAACATGAACTCACAGCACTAATTGAGAATCTGTTTTCAGGATAGGAAAGGCGGTGATTAGGGGGCATGGGAGGTGTAGGTAACTCCAGTTTTAGACTTTGTCATCCCTGATTGGAAGAAAGAGAGGGGGAGAGAGGGAAAGGGTGGGGGGGCGGGGAGAAGATAGCATCTGAGCTTCCAGGTATGTGTATGATAACACGGAGAGAACCCTCTCTACATCTGCCCCCAGCTGGTTCCAGGGCTGTGACAGTTCCCAGGTCAGCAACACCATCTCATATTTTGTCTTCTGGCCAGCTGTCCTGCAAGTTGGGGGTGGTAACTGTCACACCTCTTTTCTCACATGATTGTGTGTTGTAAGTGCACTGACTTCATTCATTGCCCTGGAAAGAAAACCTTCAAAAATGAGGTGGGGCTCCTACCAGGCATATTTGATGTGGATGGAGCTGTTGTAACCCTGAGACTTCCTTTAGCAAGTAGAAATATGAATTTAAAAATGAGAGAGATTTTCAGGTAAACCTGTCCATGAGGAGGGAGAAAAGAAAGAGTCAAATTATTGCTGTGTTAGGTTCTGTGCAAAGAGACCTGGGTGGAAGGAACCTGGTGAATTTAGTTTATTTTCAGAGTTCTCCTAAACAAAAGGGTTCTCAATAGATTTCCATACGTCCCAGCTCCTCCATTCAAAAAAGAAATATTCAATTTTTTTTCAGAGCCTTTTCTTTTTTAGAAATTTCCACAGCATCATCATAAATGAAGTTTTCACCAGGCACAGTGGCACACACCTGTAATCCCAGGGGTTTGGGAGGCTGAGGCAGGAGGATAAAAAGTTCAAGCCCAGCCTTAGCAACTCAGCAATGCCCTGTCTCAAAATAAAAAATAAAAAGGGCCGGGGAATTGGCTTCGTGCTTAAGCCCTGCTTGGTTCAATATCTGGTAGCAAAAATTAAAATAATAAACAAAATCTTTCCATCATCATTTCATCTTTAGTTGGGGCCCATCCCAGGAGCTGGAAAGAGGCAAATCGCATAGTTTCTCAGACATAGACCCTTTCTGAGTCATTGATCTCAAAATACATGAGCAGGATCCAGCCTGTCATGTCCAGGGTGTGTGATAACCATTGATTACTTAGGAATCTGAGACCAGGGTGGATCAGGAAGTTGTGTGGGCTGAACTTTCTGATCTTAACTCCAGGAAAAACAAACAAGCCTACTGAGTCATTTATCTTCAGGGTCGCTAATAAAGGTAGTGGGTTCCTTTCAGTCGTGTTTACATTCTTATTTTTAAACTCTGACAGCCGGAGGCCAGACAACTGACTCGACCACCAAAGCACCTCACTGAGTGGCCAGAGCCAGGCATGATTAAGGACTCTGGTGTAGGACCAGTGTGCAGATCTCTGTCCAGCCTGGTCTGGGGTAGGAAAAGTCAGAAACAACATAACAATCTCTTAACAGGGGACGGGCTAGGTAAACTACGGCACATCAAGTACCGTGGAATAGTGAGCATCTTAGGTCATCTGCCCAGACACACCCTGCCATGAGAATGTCTGTGCTTGTAATTTATTATGGAAGTGTTCCCTGGACAACCCAGTCAAGGAGTAGAAAGGCAGGACAGGAAGGTAGCAGAAGCAAGTCAGGCTGTGATTTCAGATCAAGTCTTGACACCCACCTGATCCCTTTGGGGGACTCTGGAGTATCCATTGTGCCAACTGGAGACAGGAGGGGGGCTTTCACAGTGCTTTGGGCCCTCCTGGTTCTCACTTGGTGAAAAATGACTTCAGAAGCCCAGGGGCAGGTCTCAGAAGACAGCTGCAGTGGAAGCAGCTGAGCCAGAGCTCACAGAAGCCTGGGAGGGTGGGGAAGGAGTTGGGGGCACAGGTGCGGCGTGTCCGAATTACCACACAGCCACCGAAAATAAGGAAATGGGGATGTAAGTGCCTCACCCAAAGTTCTTAACGATGATGAGCACTATGTGAAAGAAGCAAGTTACTGAGTAGCATATATAGTTCAATCTCATTTTAAGAAATCAAGAAATGTGTGTATATGTTTGTTTGCTAGCCGGGGGTGGGGGGAATCTGGAAAGGAAAGGGACCTGAATGTTTATTGTGTTTCCAAGGGAGGAGGGGTAAACGGAGACACTCAGATTTTATAAGCAAAGGTGTTTTGTTTTATAATAAGAATTTAAAAAAATGAGACAGCACAGGATGCTCTGCCATGAGATGGGAGCAGACACCTGTGAGACTATGGACTTCTCTGTCTCCAGTCCCAGCAACCACAGAGGCAATGGGAGGTGGACCACAGGCACCGCTTGGTGAATTTAGTGATGTTTCCCTTGAAGGAACAAAACTTTGAAGTCTGCAATTAGATAGAATATTGGCCTGGAAATTGTGGCTTCACTGGTCTCCATTCCCAGTGCCTGTCATTTTAGGCCGTCTTAGGAAAACATGCTTTTAGCTGAGTGCCTCCTCTTCCTGCTTCAGTCTCCACTGGATGTTCATTAGTTTGGCTTCTGCTCCTAGTGGGTGGAGACTGGGTGGGAAAAACAGCTCTCAGATTTTTGCTGCAACCTGACTTAGTAGCCTTGGCATAACATTAATTTTGCAAGTGAAATGAACTCTCTTCTCACCTAGATCTTAGAGACCCAGGTTGAGATAAGGTTTTCCTCTGGCCGTTAAACACCCGCAGAAATGCTCACCAACTTATGTTACTGCAAAGTCTAAAATAAAACCTTTGGCATAAGGTGTTGTGCCAAGCTCTGGGAAAAGAAAACCTCCTGGAGGGAAGATCTATACTCTTAGGACTGCAAGATTTGCTTTAGACCTCTCTGACCTCAGTACATCCATCCCCCACCCAGCCATCCACCCAACCACCCATCTGTCCATCCACATAACCATATACACTATTATTTTTCCTACACGCACATACCTACTATGTGCTGTCCAGGTGGTGCTGATTGCTCTGAGAGGCTGCGATGAGATTGTTTCTGGAGGTTGGAACCAAAGTGTGCTGGGGTGCAGGGCTGTTGCTGGGGAGGTGCCTGCACCTTGCTTTCTTCTCTCCTCTTGTCTTTGAATCTCCCTCTATCAAGGTCCATTGCTGACTTCAGCAGGGAACCAACTAGCATAACAGAAATGAAGAATCCTGTCCCAGAATCACAGCACAGAGCTCATTCTGATTCTTTCCCCATTTCTCTCCAGTGTCATCCTTGTCAAAAACCTAGAAGGTTTGTTTCTGTGCTTCCCATTATGTCCCTTTGATTTATGTGTTTAATCTTGCACCAGTATCATACTACCTTAATATAAATTTAAAAATAAGATTTAATATCTGGTAAATAATTTCACTTTGTTCTTTTTCAAGATTGTCTTGACTATTTTTAAAATTTATTGTTTTTAAACATGGTGCAATTTTTTAAGGAAAAAAAAACCCTTGATTTTGTTTGTTTGTTTATTTATAATGTGGATATAAATATAATATAAATATATTATATATATTTATATATAATATATTATATATAAATATAATATAATGGATAGAACCCAGTGCCTCACAGGTACTGGGTAAGCGCTTTACCTCTGAGCCACACCCCTGCCCTTAAATTTAATTTTTAAGATTCCTTTTTAGTTATATATGACACTAGTATAGTTATATATAACATTATCACAAAACCTTGGAACACAGCTGGCTCCAATTTAGAGTCCAGCACCCCATCCCACTACTCCATCAATTCCTCATCAATCCATTTACAGTTTACTTTTTTTTTTTAATTAGTGTCCTGATGTCTTGACTTTCTTGACCAATTAGATTTCCTTTTGATTCTCGAAGAAAAATTTAATTTTCATTAAAATCTTACAGGAGTTTTTATTTAGATGACATTAACTCTAGATGACTTTGGAAAGAACTGACATCCTTACAACACTGAATTTTACAATCCATGAATATGGCTTATTCCTTGACTTATTTAGCTACATCCTTTTCTTAAATTTTAAAATTTTGAGACAAGGTCTCTCTAAATTTCTGAGGGTCTCACTAAGTTGCCAGGCTGGTCTCAAACTTGAAATCCTCCTGCCTCAGTCTCCCAAATTGCTGGGGTTACAGGCATGCCCCCAGACACCCAAACCATTCTTAAGCATTTGTTTTTAAATTTTTTATTCTGAAATATTTTTAAACTTAAAGGAAAGCTACAAGAATAGTATGAAGACATTACTTGTTCTTTTTTCCCAGATTGAACATTTTTTTTTAAAAAAGCTCTATTTGCTTGGTTTTTCTTTCTCATTCTATCTAATAATATACATTATTTTCAATTTTCTGTTTTTCCTTAGTTTGGTTTGAGAGTAGATTGCATAAATCAGATTATTTTGCCCCTTAACATTTCAGTGTGTATCTTATAAGAACTGTAGCACAATTATCAAATTTAGGGAATTTAATCTTGAAGAGAATACCTTCATCTAATGCAGTCTGAATTATAGTTTCATCAGTTGTTCTAATAATGTCCTGTACAGCTTGTTACACTAGCAGTCCAGGAACTAGTTTAGAATATATATTTGCATCAGTTGTCATTCTGTTCCTTTTCATTAATTTGGCTCAGTTTCTAAGTTTTCTTTCATTGTATTGAATATTTTGAATTTTGACACTCTAGTTTTCTTACTTAATATTTCTCAGTTTGGATTTGTCTTATATTTCCTCAGGGTTACATTTGTTAAGTCTCCTTGATGAAGTGTCACATAAGTCATATTGTGTCTCTGGGGTATGGCATCTGATGGCATGTGGTGTGCGCCTGCCTCTGGTTGGCAGTGATCCCAACTGCCTGTGCAGGGTGTCATTCAGTCTATACTCACCACTTCCCCATTGAGGCCAATAAGCAGTCTATGGGGAAACAAGAAGACCATGCAAATACCTTACCTTTCATCCCACTTTCCTGTATTTTTTAGCATCCTTTGATAATTCTTGCTCTGTCAATCTTCACCATAATGATTGCAAAAGGATGATTTTTGAACTCCACCACTTCTGCAGTTTTCATTTAGCATTTGATTGGCAGGAAGAATCTTCCTTTGGCCCCAGCTTACTTGTTTGTTTTTGTTTTTCAATTATTATTTTATAGACTCATAGATTCCTATTATGATTAAGGAGTTAAAATCCATTTCTGTTCTTAATGTTTTTTTATTTGCTCAAATTGTCCCAGATTTGGGAAGCTGGAACATCTTCAAGTTGGCTCCTGGATCCTTTTACACACTGTCCTCTTTTGTTGTGAGTGTTTTCCTGCTTTCTGGGTCAATAAGGCAGTCCAGGCTCACCCTGTGCCTTCCCTGTCTCAGCCATGTATCCGACAAGCCCTTGTTATTGGATGTGGTTGCAAATGAGTCATTTTCACTCATTTGTGGCGGTGACACACATTGGGGTGTCACTGCTTCTAGGGTCTTTCAGTGGCCAGAGCTAGTATAAATATGTGTGTGTATATAACCATATAATGGCTATGATATGTGTGTGTGCATATGTAATTATTAGAAACACAAGTTCTCATTGACATCTCTAATCCAGTTCAATTCTTAGAGGTATTTTTTTCCACTTTTTTTTTTAAATTGGGGTACTCTAGATGTACATAATGATGGGATTCTTTGTTATATATTTTCACATGCAATTCTTAGGGTTTTACTCTGCCGTCACCCAGCATTTTCTGTATAATTTGTGGAGTTCAGTGCAAAATAAAATATGGGACCTTGTGCTCAAAATTTATTTAGGATTTCAAGGCAGCATCAGCCAAGCATTAAACCAAGCAGGACAAGCTTGGCTTGGTGGCACGCATCTATAATCCCAGCGGCTTGGGAGCTGAGCCAGGAGGATTGCCAGTTCAAAGCCAGCCTTAGCAGCTTAGCGAGGTTAAGCTCCCCTGGGTTCAATCCCTGGTACCAAAAACAAAGAAACAAATCAATAAATAAAATCAAGTAGGATAGATGGTGTCCCTGCTTGGGTCATCTGTACCAGCCCTGCCATTCTGTATTTGTATCTCTCTTCTTTATATAAAAATCTCTCTTCTTTACTCAGTTGCAACACAGACATATTTTCTCAAATGCCTGTTTTCTGAGGTATGTGTAAAATGAAAAGGCAGAATCCTTTATTTAAAAAGCAGGAAAAGCCCTGTGCGGTGGTTCAAAGCCAGCCTCAGCAATTTATTGAGGCCCTAAGCAACTTAGTGAGAACCTGTCTCTAAATAAAATATAAAAAAGAGCTGGGGATGTGGCTTAGTGGTTGAGTGCTCCAGGGTTCCATTCCCAGTTACCAAAAAAGGCAGGAAAAAAGTGTCATTAAAGGTACTGAAACAAAGCGTTTTTCTTTCTTTTGTGGTCTTTCTAATTGTCATTTTTTTTAAAAAAAATTATTATTTAGTGTCATACAAAGAAAAGAAAAATTTAAATTTAAATTGCTAGCATGAGTTCTACAATTCACTCTTATACTGTGCAGTGACAGGTTTTATTATTTTTGTTTTGTTTTGTTTTTGTACTGGGGATTGAACCCAGGGGCACTTTGCCACTTAGCCATATCCCCAACACTTTATATTTTTTATTTTGAAACAGGTCTCACTAAGTTGCTTAGGGCCTTGCTAAATTGCTGAGGCTGTCCAAGAACTTGCAATCCTCCTGGCTCAGCCTCCTGTGTCTCTGGGATTACAGGCAGATATGTGCTATCATGCCTGGTATTCTGATAGTTTTAAGCCCAAGCATAAGAACCTTTAACTCATAAGACCCATCAGAAGCATGCAATTAATATTTCCTAGATTGTATATCCACATGTATTTCATTCTTGCCAGGACAATAAAAGCACATTTCACAAGACTAACTCAAGTGTCCTTATTTCATGGGCTGATATGCCCATATTCTACCAACACTGTCTTTGGCTTACTGACGAATAAGGAAGAATGAGAGAAAAAGGAACTCTGGGTTTCTCATCTCCCCCTTTCCACCTAAGAAAGGTTATGGTAGAGCTACTTGGTGGTTAGCATTTCTTGGAAAACCATGGCTCTCTTTATGTAGCAGAAGCAAGTTTTGCATCAAATAACAAGTGGGCCTTGGGGTGACAGTGTCCTCACTTACCCAGTTGTAGGTGTAACACCTTTCTTTTTGGTCACTTTGAGTCTCACGAATTCCCATGTACCATAGCATCAGACTATATTTCCCCAACATCAGTTCAAAGATAAAATTAAAAATTTCAAGATGGCACCAGCAGAGTGTGAAACCAAGCCCAGCATCCTTGAAAGCACAGCACCCTGTATGACAGTATAGTTCACAGTCTCCTAGTTTTCAAGGATTTCTTGTCTCCCCTCCTCCATTCTTCACTCCTGTGGTTTTGAAGCCACACTGGTGGAGACCAAGTGGTAGCTTTGTGGAGATTCGTGTACATTTCTCTGCATAACTTGAAGCTATTCTGTATCCCACTCCTGATGAAAGTATGTGTATTGTACTTGCATTCCTTAATGATCTCAGGCTTCTTTTTGGATGTCATGTGGAGAATTTTCAATTCACATGACTGCTTATATGCCTCACGTTAGGGACATTTTTTGTGTGTGGTTAAAATGATCTTTTAAAAACAAAACACTTGAATTAAAACTTTTTTTTTGGACTGGATAATGCATTCACAAAGTTCAAACATAAAGAGGTTTAGGTGACATTTGAAAATTTTATTTTGTAATTATTTATTGCTGTTAGGTAGAAATAGCATTACTTATTAATAATTGTCTTTGTTAAATTCACTTACTAGCTCTAGTAGTTCATCTGTGTTGTGTTTTTGTTTGTTTGTTTGTTTGCTTTTTACATATACCAATGACATAGTCAGAGGATGATGATAGTTTTATTTCTTCCTCCTGATTTTTATACTTTAGTTTTCTTGCTTCATCGCTCTCGGGCCCTCTAGTATAATGTTGTATGGAAAAATGAGAGTGGCCATTCTTGTACCATTCTTGAACTTACAATGAAAGCTTATTGCCAATAAGGTGCTTTTTTTTAAAAGAACCTTTTTATAATCAAAAGGAATTTTTTTTCTATGTTGGGTGTTGAGAATTGACCAAGACCTGGGCCTCCTAGGTGCACTGAGATACATCCCCAATAGTAGGAGTTATCTTCTCTTCCTATTTTTCTATGCAAATTTTAAAGAAATGACCAATGTTTAGTGAATTTTATCAAGTTCATTTTCTGCACCTATTGAGAAGTCATATGATCGTGACTTATTTTTCATTCTTAGGCAAACCTGGCATTTTGGAATCTCTCCAGGTTGGCTGTGATGTATTCACTTCTTTTTATGTTGCTGGATGTTGTTTATCCTTACTTTCCTTAAAATTTTGTGTCTGTTCATGAGTGAGATAGGTTTGAAGCTTTCCATTCTTGTGGTATTCTTAAAAGGTTTTGGGTCATGGGCTGACCTAATAAAACAGAGTTGGAGATGAGTGTTTTTCTTTTCTTGAATAGTTTGAATAAAAGTCACATTATTTCTCCTCCAAATGTTTGGTAGAATTCCCAGTGAATCCATCTGGACCTAGAACTTTCTTTTGAGGAGGTTTTTAATTGTGGATTCAGTTACTTTAGTTGTTATATAACTATTATATTTTTCTATTTTACCATGCCAATTTGGGCAAATTTTATTTCTCTGGTCATTTGATCATTCATCTAAATTTCCACAATTTTTAAAGAATAGATCATAATGTCTTCTTAGTATATCTTTATAGTTGGTAGAATTTTCAGTGCTATATACTTTTAAAGTTCTTGACATTATGCATGTAGTGTTTCTCTTCCATTTATTTATTTATTTATCTATTTATTTATTCATTCATTTATTTATGTATGGTACCAGGGATTGAACTCAGGGATGCTCTACTCCTGAGCCACCCCTGGCCCTTTTTATTTTATTTTATTTTGAGACAGGATTTCATTAAATTGCTGAGGCTGGCCTTGAACTTGCCATCCTCCTGCCTCACCTTCTGAGTTGCTGGGATTAAAGGTGTACACCACTGTTGTCTGCCCCTTTCAGCACTTTAAAGATACCATCTTATCGTCTACAGTGGAGAAGTCAGTTTTCAGTTAATTTTAGGTCTTTACAAAGTAATATACCTTTCCCCCCTTGTTTTATTCAAGGTATTCCTTTTGACTTTCACTTTCGGTGTCTATTATAGTGTGTCTGTGTGTAGATTTCTCCTTCTGTTTATCCTGTTGAAGTTGGGTTTCTTGAATTTGAGTTTGGCTATTCATCATGTTGAGCGATTTCTCAGCCGCTATTTCTTATTCTTTTTGGTGAGGCAGGTTACTGAGGATTGAACTCAGGGGCACTCAACCACTGAGCCACATCCCCAGCCCTATTTTGTATTTTATTGAGCTATAGGGAGGGTCTCACTGAGTTGCTTAGTGCCTCACCTTTGCTGAGGCTGGCTTTGAACTTGTGATCCTCCTGTCTCAGCTGATCCTCCTGAGCTGCTGGGATTATAGGCATGCGCCACTGCGCCTGGCCACCATTTCTTAAATATTGCGTTTTTCCCTGTTGCTTCCTCTGCAGTTCTGGAATCCCTTATGCATGTTATACTAGACGTTCTCAGTGCATACTCTTACTTGTTATGCATTCTGATGTGTCTTTCAGCTTTTTGTTGCTCTATGCTTCATTCTAGATATTTTTCCATTCTAGTTTATTGATTCTCTCTTCAATCTATCCATTGAATCATTAATTTTGGTTATGGTGGTTTGGGCTCCAAAATTTCCACTGGTTCTGGTCCTTTCTTTTCTTTTCTTTTTTTTTCGTTTCTTTTTTTCCATTTTTGAAATGGGGTCTTGCTATGTTGCCCAGGCTGGTCTGGAAATCCTGGGCTGGAGTTATATTCCCACCTTAGCCTCCTGAATAGCTGGGATTACAGGCCTGCACCACTGTTCCCAGTTTCCTTGTTTCTTGTTTAAGGAAATAATTTCCATTTATCCATTGAAATTCTTAGCCTTGTCTTTTATCTCCTTGGACATACTAAACATTGAAAAGTTTGTGTTTCAATTTAAACTAGCCAACTATGAAGTCAGCCCAGGTGTCTATCAATGAAAGAATGGATAAAGGAAATATATTCACTATGGTATATATACACAATGGAGTTTGATTCAGCCATAGAGCGAAGAATGAAATTATGTCATTTACAAGAAAATGGATCTCTAGAGACAATCATGTTAAGTGAAGTAAGTCAAACTCAGAAGGTTAAGAGTTGTATATTTTCTTCCTATGTGGAAGCTAGAGAGAAAAAAGGAAAAGGTGTGTGTTGGGGGGATCTCACGAAAATGGAATAGAGATCAGTAGACTAGAAGAAAGGGACCATGGAGAGGGAGGAGAGGAGATAAATGGGAAATACAAGGGAATGATACTGGCCAAACTATATTGTTATATTTTGTGCAAAAATGTAATGACAAATTTCACCATTATGTACAACTATAATGCACCAATAAAGAAGTATGGGAAGAAAAAATGAAAATGAAAATACATTCTGATCAAAAAACAAAACAAACTTTGTTCTTATTAGGTCGAGTCCTGTGGTCTGTTTTTACTATGTATTGTTTCAGCAAATTTTCTATTATGTCGTTGTGTCTCTCCATGTGACTTGTTGCTTTTGGTTGTGTGCAGGGTACTATTTTTATGAAATTATTGTTTTAGTCAGCTTTTCCATTGCTGTGACTTGAAGATCTGACAATTTTAGGGCAGGAGAGTGAAAAACTAATGTGACTCCATTTTTGAGAAACCAGCTTCTACCTCAGAGCAAAGCCTGTCCTAAGGAAGGGGGCATGACCCTTGTCCTTGGAAAAACCCACAGAGCACTCCTAAGCACATACCCACCCTGCTGAGTTGTTTATCTGTAAATAACAGGAGAGGTCTGCAGAGCCAGGTGTCCCTGACTCAGTTAGTCTAGGTGAGGACTCATAGCAACCCCCCTAGCAACCTCCAATCAGCATGAGACAGGGAAAATATCTGGAATGCCAGATGACCCCCTAGTAGTTTATGGTGGTTGATAACATGTTGGGAAACCATGTAGTTTAGCACGTACACCCCTCGTGGCCTAAACCAATCAGTTCAAACAAACCCCCCTCTTGTACTAACCAATTACCCCTACCCAACTTGTTCCTGCCAATGAATGTGCTAATCAATGTTAAGAGTTGTTGTTTGATTTTCCCTCGATATGGAATGATTTGCTGTGTGATGTTGTGACGCATAGAGTATCCCCCCAAAACCTATAAAATCTCACTGAACAAAGGACCAGGACTCACTCCCTGGGACTGCTGCGAACAGTTGTGAGTCCAGGCTCGAGCTTGCAATAAAGACTCTTGTGTGATTGCATCGTATTCGGCTCCTGGAGGTCTACTGGTGTCCCACAAATCTGGCATAACAAGAGGTTTACTTAGGGGCTCATAGTTTCAGAGGTCTCAGTCCATATACAGCCGGCTCCATCCCTCAGGGCCCCAGGTGAGGCCAAACATCATGGTGGAAAAGTGTGGCAGAAGGAAGTAGCTCACATGATGATCAGGAAGCAGAGAGATAGAGACTACACTTGCCAGATACCAAATATACACCCCCAAGTCACGCCCCAAAGGACCTGCCTCCTCCAGCCACACCCTACCTGCTTTCAGTTTCCACTGAGTGAATCCTATCAGGAGATTGATCAATCACTGATTGAGTGAAGGCTCTCACCAATCATTTCTCCTCTATAACCTTCTTGCATCGTCTCACACATGAGCTTTTTGGGGACACCTAATATCTAAACTCTAACCATTATTTATATAAATCATTCATGGGATAGTGTCTTCTTCTAGAGAAATTTTGTATTTTGCTTTGTCACTACCTGAGGACACGAAGGATCTACTTTCCATTGTGCTCCTTGAAACTAAGCAGCAGTTCCTCATGTCACTCTTACTTTTACGATATCATTCTGTGAGGTTCTGAACCCAAGTGAGAGACATTCACCATGTCCTGCCTTATTTCTGTCCCTGAACTTCAACTCTTCATGATTCAATCAGAATCATTGCTCTGCATTTCAGTCAACACCTCTGGAATGAGCAAACACTTAAATGTGAGCTCACCTCCCCAGATGGCCACCTTCTCTGGGACAGCAATCCTTCCTTATAGTTTTAGTTTCTAATATGGCCAGATTTTTTTTTTCCATTTACCCAGCAGTTCTAGTTGTTCTCAGCAGGATCTTTGGTTGGAATGACCTGTTCTCCACTATTGACAGCGGAAGTCTTATTATTTCCATTTTATAGATGAGGATACTGATGCATGGAGAGCATAAATTACTTTCCCTAAACAAATTAAGACTGAATTATAGACTCTGTGACATAAGATGGTTTAGACTTGTCATAGGGAGCAACACATAAAATTTTCTTTCCTTTTAGAGACTCTAGAGTTTGTTTTATCTGTGGTAATGAGGTGGTGCTGAAAGTGCTGAGAGTATAGATTTGCCATAGGCAAGACATTGCAGAGAGGAAGCTGGGAGGGACTTAGAGTGGAGGGATAGGAGGAAAAATGGGTTTAGTGTGCATGGAGAGAAGAAGTGGTAAGGCTCAGCCATTCCTTGGGTAGACACTAAGTGGCTTATATTCTTGGCCATTGGTTGAGTCATTTGTACCAGAAGCCAGCAGGTCAGAAGGTGAAGAGGGTCATCTGATATGACTCTGATAAAAATCATTTTTTATCTACATTTTTTTGAAAAAGGATGTTTAGGGATTTAGGAACATGGGACAAGAATCGTGTATTCTAGTCTCTGGTATGCTGTGGCCCAGGACAAGTGGCTTTACCTTCTTACAAGGTAATATTGTTTTCCTAATGGAAACAATCATTCCTATTTTTTCCTATTTCATATGAAACGGGCACTATAGCTAATATTACTCCCATGAAGCAGGAGTCATGTTTTTGAGATCACTGTGTCATTCCAATGGTTTAAACCCTTCTATGATTCCCTATTACTCTTGGGTTTAATGATAAACCCCCAAAGCAGAGCTCACCATGTCCTGGGGGGTCTGGCCCTTTCCTACTTCCCCAATCTCAACTCACACACACACTTCTCCAGTTGTATGGACTTCCTTGAGCCTGGCCTTTGCTATACTCCCTCCACTGATATGTTTCCCCTTTCCCTTTGCGCCCAGGAAGCTCCCAATGCAGTGTCATGACACCTGGGAGTCTTTCCAACCTCATGGCTGGATCAGCCCTAGGAAATGCACTAATTGGATTACATGCCCTTCTCTAGGATTCCCAGAGTTGCAGTTTTACATTCATTGGTGTGATTATTTGCTTTGTGCTGGCTCTCTCACTAGACTTGAGCACCTTAAGGGTAGGACTGTGCCAACTTTGGCTCATCACTCTCCCCTGCATCTAGTCCACCGCCTGGGGATAGCAAGCACTCAGAAAAATATTTGTCAAATAAATGGATAAAGGAAAGAAATGCTATTAATTTTGCTGTAACTATAGATTTTTTCCAATTTATTGGTTTGTTTTCTAGGGCTAGGGAAAGCGCATTCAGGAACAGATTATTGAGATGATCTTCAAATGTCCTTGACTAAAAGTAATTAGTATGCAACCACTTCTATCATCTGGAACCCGGTTTCAAGTGCCAAAAGAAAATGTGTTTGGCATTTAAATGGTTCTTCTGGAAACATCAGCGTTGATGAGATTGCTGAAGTATCCAAACATAGTTGAGTGTCTGCATTGCTTCCACATTTCAGATCGGGCAAGGTCGACCGCTGAAAAAAGAGCTTTATCTTTTAAAAAGTCTCCTTCCTGAGTGTGCGGGATAGCGCTGCAGTTCAGGCTCTGTGCCTTTAACTACCAAAAGACTCTGAGAGTGGCCTGCTGGGAGCATGGGAGCCAAGAGGCAAGAAGTCAAACTTCAGTTGCGGCTATTGAATAGCAGGATGAACAGAACAGCGTGGTAAGAGTACTTGCAGAAGGCCTAGGAAGCCAAAAGTTCTTTCAAAGAAACAAAGTCACTTCCAGGCAGGTCACACAATGAGCTGCAGAAGCACAGTGTTCAATTCAGGCACATTTGAGTTTTAGTCCTGGGTCAGTCCCTTCTAACTGTGTGACCTTGGACAAGATGTTCAACCTCCTGAGCCTGTGAGAGTGATTGGATCACTCCACCTCCACTCTAAATGTGAGTCACTCAATAAGGTTATTGTGCAGGATAAAGGAGGCAGTCTACATCCAGTCTTTAATACAAATGAATGTTCAGTAAAGGTAGTTGGAATATTAGTACCCCAAATAGCTCTAGGGTGGGCAGGTGGTATGGCCTGTGGGTGTCTGTAAGGCAGGTTGCTGTGTGCTTTGCACTCCCCTCCCCACATATGTTTAAAGCTAAATTCAAGTGAATAGGCAATTTTGGAGAGGAGGAAGTATTGTAAAAGGGCAATAGTTTATCAGAAAAGTGGGTGTGGAAGTGGGAGAGGCATTCATTTATTTACTTGGGAAATATTTACCAGTCTCTACCATGTATGGGAATCTGTGCTTGGCACTGAGAATATAATAGTGGTCAAGACAGACAATAACAACTCTCTGCAGACTATTCTCCAAGATTCTTTATGATTTAGCAGGGAAGTTGGATGTGAAGCAATGAATATGCCATTATGCAACATATTTTGAGAAAGCATGAATAGCCCTGAATTTATGGGGTGGGGTGGAGGGGACGCTATAACCAGTTTGGTTTGGTGAATGGCCAGGGGACAGATGCTCAGAGATGATAAATGTCACTTTGGAACCTGCAGTCTCCCTGTCCCCTCCCTTGGCTTCATGCTTTCTAGTGAAGGTGATCGTTTTAATTGTCTTATTAGGATAATGGGATACTGAGTTTATTTAAACACTAAGTGACATATTGGATTTATGGATTCCAGCCAATATATTAAAATAGGTATATCTGGGCCCAGCAACTCTCGCTTGAATTAGTTTTCAATAGAATTGTTTCTTACACTGGATTTGTGAATGCCAATGCCTATGTGGAAAGATTTCATTTCAGCTGCCTTGAGAGCACATCAGATGGAAGAAAGAGTATTTCAGGTTTAAACAATTGGTCCGATGTCAAGATTTGTCACAGAAATTCTTAGAGGAAAACAAATGATGAAAAAGTATTTCCCATTTTTCCTAAAGTGTTTGAATGTCTTCTATCCAGGAAGGGGAGTCAAGATGGCAGTCATTTTCTTGGTGATCACCAGTGGGATTGCTGCTACCTGACCTGTATAGTATGCATTATTACAATGGCAGTAAAAATTAGAAGAAGAGAGATCAAAGCAGCTGCCAACCAAAAGTAATTTAAAAAAAAATGATGCCAAGCTGGGCATGGTATCACACGCCTGTAATCCCAGCAGTTTAGGAGGCTGAGGCAGAAGGATCACAAGTTCGAAGCCAGCCTCAGCAATGAAGAAGTGCTAAGCAACTCAGTGAGACCCTGTCTCTAAACAAAATACAAAATAGGGCTGGGGATGAGACTCAGTGGTCGAGTGCCCCTGAGTTCTATCCCTGAGGGTTTCTTTTCTGGCTGCAGGTGAGTGGGGAGTTCTGTGTTCTGATCGGGTCACTCCGCCTCCACTCAGAATGTGTTCGTGGAAAGTTGGCTTCCTCCTCTTCAAGTCCTCCCATCTGCCATGTATAAAGCACTTCCATTTCTGAACCAGGTGACATGAAACCTGTGCCCTACTAGCAGTTCTGTCAGTCACTCTGGGCTGGAGGCTCCTCATAAGGAAAACATGGGGATCAGACTGGAGCATGCTATGGATCGAACAGTATCCCCCAAAGAAGTTATGTTGGAGTCTGAATCACCAGCACCCCAAAGAGTGACCTTATTTAGAGATAGGGTCTTTGTAGAGATAATTAAGTTAAAAATGAGATTATTAAAATGGGCCCTAATCCAGTATGACTGATGGAGCCGGAATGGGGAGAAGATGGCCACCTACTGGCCAAGGAGAGAGGTCTGGAATAGATCACAGTGTCAGAGGAACTGAGCCTGCCACACCTGGGCCTTGACCTTCAGCACCTAGCACTAGCAGACAATAGATGTTTGGTTAAGGCACCCAGTCTGGGGAACTTTGTCACTGCAGACTTAGCACACTAACATAATGTCCTTAAGCTCTTTCATGCCGTGTGCCCCTCTGGTAGTCTAGGGTTTTCTCTGGACCCCTTCTCACAAAAAGGTTTAAACATGTAAAATAAAATGTGTTGGATTACAAAGAAAAGAACTTCCATTGTGAAACACAATGATGCAAATTGCCAAACATAAAATGTGTGATGTAGTAGTATATGTTCCACTTTATTCAGACATTGAGGATCAGTAAGGTAGAGAAGTGGACTCGGGGAGGGAGATGGGGAGGCAAAGGGAAGGTATTGGAGAATGAGATTGGTCAGTTATGTTATATGCATGTATGAATATGGCCTAATGAATCCCACTATTATGTATAATTATAATGCACCAATAAAAACAACAACAAACAAAAAAAAACATTAAATAGCAAGATATAAGTCTAAAAAATCTCATAGCTTCATAGTAGAAGGGAGGGGTGAGGGGATTTTAAGATATCTGCATTAACATAATGTGACATGAGCATATTATGATCTTTATTGGTGAGAGGCACAGATGCTGCTAATGTGGGATGCTGCCTACATTCATAATAAAATGCTAAGTATCAGTCATTGGTTAGTGGAAGCCAAGATCTTTATCAACCTATTCTTGAATTCCATCCATTCCTGGACTGGATGAGGTCTAAAGATCTTTTGAGGTCTGTGACTAATGATTCTGGGTTATTCCACTCTGAGGAAGATGCCTGTTTTTCCTTGCCTGGGGCCCCCTAACTCTTTAGCTGGGGATTTGGGGATTTTGTATAGGGGCCAGAGCTTACACCCACCCTCTTTTTGTCATGGCAATAAGACCTCTTTTGCTTCTGGAAAGTTGCTCCTTTCTTAGACCTATGCACCATTGCTGCTACTCCTGGGGATTTCTCTGCATAAGCTTGTCTATGACTCAGCGAAGGAGGTGCATTGTGGTGCCCAGAGCCAGTTACCTCAATAGAGCGGCTTTCAGCTCTGCTGTGTGACTCAGCCAGGCCTTCCTGGACTTGGCATAGACAGGAAGTAGCTGATGATCCATCACAGGAACCCCATCCCTTGCCTTGTGATGGAGTCATCAACCCGTGACTCAGGGGCCTTGGATCTGCTGGGCTCCATGCGCATACATACGATTGCCCAGGTGCTGGATTCTGGGAATTTTCTTATGTGCTCATCTAGTGAATGCTGATAACCACACAATCACTTGTTTCCCATACAGGTTCTTACCATGCAAAAAGGAAACACCCGTTTGGATCTTGTGCTTTAAATGGAAGGATAATATCACTATCTAAGGAAATTCATTTCTTTATGGCATTTAGGAGGCTCCTGTTCTTTAAATAAATGCAGAGATTACATGTTCTCAGTCTTGAGGACCACTATTACCGTAGTCCATGGATTCTAAGTACACTTGTTTCATGCTTGAGTCTCTCTGAAATAAAGATGTATGTTACAATTCATGGCATTTTGTATTCGAGATAACAAAATACAGTACGTAAGGGAGGCTCTTAGGAGATCAAGAGGATTTTGGTAAAAACAGGACTACAGCTTTTGCTCATCTAAGAGACATCTTTGGTCACTTAGAGCATATTATTATTTAAATGCTACCTTTATTTTGTAGGATTTTGGCCTTTGAAACAGGATCATGGTAGCATGTTATATAAATAAAAAAAAAACAAATTGAAAATTCTTCAATATGGATATGAATGGAAGAACTATTATCTATTAGTATGCATGGATCATAAATTATTTAAACCATAATTTAAGAAATGTATAAAAGTACAAAATATATGCTTGTGCGTCTGTTTAATAAAAGGACCATGCTTCATCAAAGGAAAAAAAAATGATGCGTAGGAGGCTGTCTTTTGACAGTCTGGCAGGACAGTTACATGTTTAATTCAGACATCAGCTTTATGACGCCAGCTTGAATTCTGTTAAGTACCCATGAAATCCTTGCTTTCTCAGGTCAAGCTGAGAGTTTGTAGCTATGGGCAGGGTTAAATAGTTTCCACTGAAGGAGAATGCTAGCGTTTTAATTCTAATTTTAGAATTTTTTGAAATAATTATAGATTCAAGATGTTGTTCCTCTCACCACCAAAATGAAAAGGGAGTTGCTTGTCCCCTTTATTTAGTTACCCCCAATGTAACATCTTATAGAACTATATTACAACACCACCACCAGGATATTGGGCCCACAGAACTTATTCAGATTTCCCATTTTGTGTGTTTTGTACCTGTGTGTGTAGTTCTACATAATTTTATCACACTGTAGATTTTTGTAGCAACCTCCAAAGTCAAGATATGAAACTGCTTCACCAAGATAAGGTTCATTCAAGGTGCCCCTTTACAACTATATACCCCTTCCATTCCTAACTTCTGGCAACTGATAGTCTGTTCTCCATCTGTATGGCTTTGTCATTTCAAAAATGTTACATAAAGGGAATCATATAGTACATAACCTTCAATGGACTTTTCTCTTGGCATAATTCATTTGATTTCCATCCAAGTTATTGTATGTATTAATAATTCTTTTTTTGGTACTGGGGTTTGAACTCGGGAGCACTGACCACTGAGCAACATCCCCAGCCCTATTTTTGTATAGAGACAGAGTGTCACTGAGTTGCTTAGCACCTTGCTTTTGCTGAGGCTGGCTTTGAACTCGTGATCCTCCTGCCTCAGCCTCTGAGCCGCTGGTATTACAAGCGTGTACCACCGTGCCTGGCTTCTTCTTCTTCTACTTCTTTTTTTAATTGTGAGTAGGAAGCATTCCATATGTATTTGTCACTGCTTATTTTTAATCTTTTATCCTCTGAAGGACATTTGGAATTGTTTCCAGTTTGGGGCTGTTATGAACAGAATTGCTATTTGCATGGTAATTTTGAAGCTAAAGTTGATGCAAACTTGTAGGTCAAAGTTTTGCTGAGGGAAGACTACATTTTATACACATTCTTATCCTCTAGTATTTAGCACAGTATTTGCACACAGACACACAAAAAGGTTTGAGTGAATGAATTCCGTGTTAGAGCCCTTCAAGCAGACAGCATGGTGGTATGAGAGTTAAAATCACAGGTTTTGGACTCAGGAAAGACTAGTACTGTAGGCTTGATGTTTCTCACCTCCTCCACGTACAGTTCCTCATCTGTAAGATGAAGTTAATAACAGAACTGCTATTAGCACCTCGCTTTTGCTGAGGCTGGCTTTGAACTCCTGATCCTCCTGCCTCAGCCTTTATAGGGTCATTGTGAGAATCAGGAGGAAATGAATAAAGTTCTTAGTGTGTATCTGTCATACGGCAATTGCTAAATAAATGTGAGTTATTACTATTGACCACTAGTCCACCCAAATTCATAATAAAATAGTTAATAATCTTTTATTCTGAAATACTTTTATCTTTCAAGTTAAGACATACCATTACATAGCATATATTTATGCTCATTTAAGTTTTATACTTACATATATGTAAATATTTAAAATATCTTAACTGCCTTCTTTTTTAAGTGATAATTCTAGCTTAATATTATAATATTATCTTGTGAGTATGAGCATATGCAAATGTCTATCAAGAATATGCTTATACAGAGAAATCTGCAAGGAATGGAATGTTCTTTTCTACACAGCCATTCAGGGATTTCCAACCTTGGAAAGTAGCATCTGCTCTTATAGAAGTGAGTTGAGCAGATTTTCTTTCCCCTTTTCATAATACTATTAATGCACTTGAACAAGAAGCAGGTGTCTGGTTCCTGCCCCCAGAAATTTGGTTGGTGCAGAACACCTGGAGGGGAAGGAGGCTCTCTTCCTCTTGCCTGCTGTGACAACAACCTGTGTGCCTAGGATCACGTTCTGGTGGGGAGTGACTTTCCAGTGACCTCCTAGAATGTCAGTAGAGCTCTCTGAGTCACAGAGAACCTCCCACTAGACAGCATGAGGCAGCAATTAGAAACTAACCATTAACTAGCTGCTGGGGCAGCAGGAGATGAGCAAAATTTCCAGCTGTTTGACGAAGACCAGAGATATTTTACCATTGCATAAATGAAGCTGGAATCATTGAGCTGCCTCTCAAGGTTCTTCTGTGAGGGAGGGACTGGGCTATGCTCTATTAGCTTTCTAGGGATGAATTAGACATCATGCCAGAGACTGGCAGGATGCAGGTGTGGGGAAGGTTGTTAAGGAATGCTTGTTGGAAGAATCCGGACTCTGCGGGTGGGAGCAATGTCAATAGACAGATGTGACAAGGCACAGGATTTCACAGCCTTTTCACACTGCCCCCACCACGCAGCTGCTACATCTGACTTGTTACCTTGAGGCTGTGATATCTTTGCTCAGCTGCTCCTGCAACCTAAAATGCCTTTCTCTGGAACATTCCACCCAGCTGTCAAGACCCAGTTCTGTTATATATCTCCATGATAACTTCCAGCCTCTATCAGACAGAGTTATTTTCCCCCCTTCTCTGGTGATATAGCTCATTGTTATGCTGTACATACTGTTACATTGTTTTATTTTATTTGTAACTATCCACCTTCCTCCTCTGGACTGAGAGCCTCTGGACAGCCAAACTGGTTCATGTTATCTCACTAGGAAACTTGTGTGGTCGCCTATGGAAGGCATCTGACAAGTGCTGGCTAATTTGTCTCTTCTAAAAGGGGTGGAAATGCAAGGCCTCTTGGAGGAACTATGGGGAGCAGTTGAATGGGACCATGGCAGCAGCTGTTAGTGCTCATGAGCATCCTGGTGCTCCTCTGCTTCCTGGGTGTGCAGTTAGACCACGTTATCGTGTTTTCTCACCGCCTTTGCATTTAGATCGGACACAGCGTCAAACTCTGGCCAATGGGCTATGTCTGTGTTACTACAAACCCCATCTAGAAAAACATCCTATGTATGAACTACTTCACTCTGTCTTCTGTCTGCTTGCTGATAAGAAAGGATCACGATGCTCTTCAGGAGGCCAGAACCACAAGAAAGAATTCAAGACCCTGCCTGGAAAACAAGGTGATGGTTGTGGTGGTGGTGGAGGGGCACCTGATCAGGAATACCCAGATAGGCTTCACATGAAGCCAGATAGGCCTCCCTCCCTCCCTCCCTCCCTTCCTCCCTCCCTCCCTCCCTCCCTTCTCTCTCTCTCTCTCTCTCTTTCTTTCGTACTAGGGATTGAACTCAGGGTACTCTACCACTGAGTGACATCCCCAGCCCTTTTTATTTTCTATTTTGAAACAGGGTCTCACTAAGTTGCTGAGGCTGACCTCAAACTTGCAAGCCTCTTGTCCCAGCCTCCTGAGTCACTGGGATTACAGGCCTGCTTGGCAAGACATATACTTTTAATGGATGAAGTTCTTGAATGATCGGGATTGGTTTCCTACAGCAGCCTGCAATACTTCTCTAATGAATGCTTCTCTAATGAGTACTTCTCTAATAGATGTAGAAATCATCTCAATCTAGCTACAAGTGAAGCTTGGAAACATAGTTTTGATTCTGAGTAACCACATACCAGGCTGAAAATTTGGCATAGTAATAAGAGAAAATAACACAGATTTGGGTCACATAGTGTGAAAGGTAAAACAGCTCTTTGAGGTTTCAAAGAGGTTTCACTTCCAACTGATATTTATATTCTGCTGTTAAAGCCCCCAATCCTCACTAGACCATGTAGGTCTAATTAAACAGCTGTCAAATCAGAATTTTATTTTCTATTCTTAAAAAAAGAAACACAAAGTGGGGAAAAATTTGAGAGATTAACAAACTTCTTTAATCTCCCTCAACCTCCATTTCTTGGCATAACACTCTCAGATCCTTTGTCTGAAACTAGACCTACCAAACTGACACCTCCATTGCTTTAGCAGCAAGGCAGACAGATCCAAGGCCAAGTCAATGTCTAAGAAGACTTTAAAACAAATTCATGACCTTGAAATCCAAGGAAATCAAAATAAAACTTTTTTTTTTCAGCCCAAAGCAAAAAGCCTGGGGAACTCAAAGTACGAATCCATTTCTTGCACCACAGCAAACAAGTGTTTTCTCAAAAGAGGAAAAAACAATCCAGATGAGTTTACCTAAGATTATGTCTTATTCTGTTACCAGTGAACTCAAGCACCAAGTTCAGTGCAGGTATAAAACCGTACATTAAGTTCCATGTGCCCCCCCACCCTAAGTCTGAGATTTTGACTGTCAACCTAAAATAATGACAGAGAGACCAGCCCTCCAAGTTAAAGTGTTCATTTGGGAACACCAAGTGGTCACAATCTAGGATACATATGCTAAAGAGGACTACAGATACATCTGAGGAGGAGAGGGTAAGAGGAAGAAAAATAGTTTAGCAATAAGGACTGTGTTGGTTACAGGGACTCATCACCGGAGATGTTGTCACTTCATTAGTGGAGACAGCGTGTCAGGCAAATATTCTTGTGCGAGCAGCTGGTGATCCTTGTGTGGTTAGTCATCCTTGTGGGCTAGCTGCTCTTGTGTGACTACGTAGGAGACTGTTTTGGGGAAAATTTCTAGTGCATTTATATATATTTTTTGGTATCAGCACAGTACATGTGTGCCCTTCCTACATGTCCTTCTGGTACCCATTTATTACAATTAGACAGTAAGTGTCTTTGTTTTGGTATTGATGACATTCACAAGACCATGAAATCTAGACCTTCCAAGTGTGGGTGTGATTGATTTTCTCCTATGCCCTGTTTTTTCCTCCTGCACTATTTGTTCTATTTGAACAGTGCTATTCTGTGCCTATTGCTGTGGGAGGTGTGTGTGTGTGTGTGGGGGGGTAGGTGCAACATGACTGAAAGAGAAAAATTTCCTTAGATTATTTTTTTCCCCAAAGCCCATATCCTTATGGGAATGTCAGGGAGGCTTAGATGTCTTGAAAGACAGCAGGCTGCCTCCATGCCTACTGACTAAAATACAGTCCCTGGGCTGGAGGACAGAGGAGAGTGGAGGATGTGCAAGGAAAGAAATGAGGTACACAAGAGAGGAACTCGGCATACCACTGGGCTAGAGTCTCAGGGGCTGCCATACCCCAGGGAAGTAGTGGCTGACCATTATATCAAGGGCCTGGGGACCACTGACAGCTTCTGGAAAGTTCTGATGGTTGTTCTTTTGAGAAGCAGCAAGATAACTCCTGAGCCGTTGGGCATCCATGGAAACAAGAGAAGGATCTGTGCAGGGGCCTCTGGTCAGAGGCAGACCATCAGTGTCCATAGCTGGGGCCAGTGAGCAGTTAGCAAATACCAGCGTGGAGATCAATTGCAACATGGTCCACCTATCCCACCTGCCATGTCTTACTGTCTCTCCCCAGAGCATGGGCATCAGCACAGGCAAAAGGGAGGGTCCCACATCATCTGAGGTTGTTTCCCCACACTAGAAATATACGGATTGGAATAGAAATTAAGCTTATTTAGAAAAAAAACATAGGTATTTTTTTCTTTAGCCTGTTGACAGTATGGAATATATGAATTGATTTTCCAGGGTAGAACCAACCTTGCTTATCTGCAGTAAGTTCCTCTATGTTGTAGCGTATGATTCCCACCCCCTCACCCTTGTTGGAGTCTGCTAACATTTTGTTGAGGATTTTCACATATCTGTTAATGACAGATATCGGCCTAAAGTTTTCCTTTCTTTTAGTGTCTTTAGTTTTGGTATTAGGGAATGCTGGCCTCATAGAAAGAGTTAGGAAATTTCCTCTGCTTCTATTTTTAAGAACACATGGTAGAGGACTGGGGTTGTGGCTCAGTGGTAGAGCACTTGCATTGCACGTGTGAGGCACTGGGTTTGATCCTCAGCACCACATAAAAATAAATAAATAAAGATATTGTGTCCATCTACAACATATATATATATATATATATATATATATATTTTAAAAAAAACAGGTGATAGAGAATTGGTATCATTTATTCCCTAAAAGCTTGATACCTTTCATCAATAAAACCATCTAGGCCTGGTGATTTCTGTTTTGAAAGGTTATTAACTATTGATTCAATTTCTTTAGTAGAAAGAAGCCCATTCAAAAAATCTATTTTTCCTTGTGTAAGTTTGGTAGAGTGCGCTTTTTAAGAAATTGGTCCATGTCATCTAAACTATCAAATTTGTGTGTATAAAGCTGTTTATAATATTTTTGTATTATCCCTTTAATGTCCATGAGATCTGTTGCAATGTTGTCTCTTTAATTTCTTATAATATTAATTTTTGCCCTCTTTTTTTTTTCTTACTTGGTTAGCCTCTGTCGAGGAGTTTATCAATTTTATTGACCTTTTAAAAAAATCAGCTTTTGGTTTCATTAATTTTATCTGTTGTTTTCCATTTTGTTTACAGTTGGTTTCTATTCATTGTGTCATTGTCCTTGTTCTTTATCTTTTATACTCTTTTTTTCTGCCATCTTTGTTTCCAATTGAGAATTTTATAATTCTGTTTTCTCTCTTAGCATATCTATGCTTTTTTTTTTAAACTTTGTTAGTTATCCTACCATTTCCAGGATACCTTTGCAACTAATCAAAAATTATACCATTTCACAGGTAGTGCAGGGTACCTCACAATAGAGTGTTCCCAATTCTTCCTTCCTGACTCTTATAACATCGCTATTAGTAACCCCACTTATCCACAAAACGCAATCACCGCATTCATTATTACCATCATTTTGAACAAAAATTTTAGTTAGATCAATCATGAATGAGAAAAACAAAAGATCTTATTTATCTTCACTTATTTTTTCTCCAATATTTTTCTTTATGTAGAACGAGTTTCTGACCTACATTACTTTCTACCTCTCCAAACTTCTTTTAATTCTTTATGTAAGGCAAGTCTATTGGAGACAAATTTCTCCAATATTTGTCTGAGAAAGTCATCATTTCTTCTTTACTTTTGCAAGATAATTTTATTGGATATAGGGGCTAGGGTTGTGGCTCAGCGGTAGAGCACTCGCCTAGCGAGTGTGAGGCACTGGGTTTGATCCTCAGCACCATGTAAAAGTAAATAAAATAAAGGCATTGTGTCCAACTACAACTAAAAAAAATTTAAAAAAAATTTTATTGGATACAGAATGCTAGGTTGTTTATTTTTCTTCTAACGTTTTAAACATTTCGTTACACTTTCTTCTTGTCTGGATTGTTTTCTTCAGAAAGTCCAATATAATTATTTTTTTTAAACTTTAATATTTATTTTTTAGTATTTGGCGGACACAACATCTTTGTCTGTATGTGGTGCTGAGGATCAAACCCGGGCTGCACGCATGCCAGGCGAGCACACTACCTCTTGAGCCACATCCCCAGCCCCCAATGTAATTCTTATCCTAGTTTCTCTATAGGTAAGATTTTATTTCAGCTATTGCTACTTCAAATATTTTTTCTGTTCCTTTCTCTCTTTTTCTTCTAGTATTCTCATTTAATGTGTGTTGCATCATTTATAATTATTTCCCAGTTCTTATTCTGCTCCATCTTTTTAATTATTTTTTCTCTTTGCATTTAAATTTTGAAAGTTACTGTTGACACCTATTCAAGTTCATCGATTCTTTCTTCAGCTGCATTTAATCTACAGATAAGTCCCTTAAAAGCATTCTTTATTTCTTTACAGTGGTTTTTTATTTTAGTAATTTCCTTTTGACTCTTCTTTTTAGAGTTTCTGTCTCCTTCTTTAGAGTTACCTGTATGTTCTTGCATGTTGCCCAACTTTTTATTTTAGAATATTAGTTAGAGTTCTTTTAAGTTCCTCGTTGGCTTATTCCAAAATCTCTACAAAACTCGAGGTTTTTTTTATGAGGTTTTCTTTGTCTCTTCAGGCTGTGTGTGTGTGTGCGTGTGTGTCTTTTATCATGCCTTGTAATTTTTGCTGAAAGTCAGATATGTTATTTCAGGTAAAAGTCACTGAAGTAGATAGGACTTTAGTGTGAGGTTTATGTTGATCTGGCTAGGAGGTAAGCTGTGTTTACCATTTGCTGTAGCTATGGTATTAAAGGCTAAAATTTCCTCTGATGTTCTTTTTGCTTCCTCTGATATTAGAAACTCCCTAAATAGGGTCTCAGGCTTGCAGGTTTTTAACAAATGTACATTTCCCTGTTATTACACAGGAGTGCTATTAATGTTAGTAAGGTATGGGGCAGAGAGGAAGCATTCTTTAGTTCTTTGATTAAGTGCCAGTCTTTCAGAGAGCCTGAGTTGGGTATTTCTCTTCACCCAGGTCAGTTAGGCTTTGGTAAAATCCCAGGAAATTAGACTCTGAGGGCAAATGTTGTTAAAGGGAGCAGAGATCGGCTTGTATTTCCAAATAGTTATTTTTCTTCCTCCCTGTGTGGAGATCCCCCCATGACTGACTCTTCTGGGGTTTTAAATTCTCAAGGTAGTCTATACTGAGCCTCCAGCAACCAGCCAATCACAGTTTGATGTGTTCCTATCCATGCTGGCTCCAGCTGCAGGTTTCTGCATTGGCTCCCTGGAGGCTGTCTGTCTCCAGTTTTTGGTACACTGATTTGTCCCGTGACCTCAGTTCTCTGATGTATCTGAGAGTTGTTGGTTTTCAGTTTGTTCAGTTTTTTTCTTGTGGTGAGGACAAGAGGGATGGGTTCTGAAGTTTTTTTCTGAAAGTTGACATTCCCTTCTCTCCTTCCTCCCTTTCTTTTTCACTGCACCTATGTTTATAGACTGAGATTTGTACCCAATAAAGACTGACCTCTGCAAGTATTGGACAGATCTCTTTGGCAGCTCTTCAATTCATAAAAAAGAACTCCAAGATCTAGTTTATAGGAACCTGAGGCAAAGGGGGGATTAAAACATGGACTTACCCATGCATGGCATGGGGAAAATAGCAGCATAAGATTTCTTTCTTTTGGCACTGGGGATTGAACCAGAGCCTTGTACCTGCAAAATCTTGAGGTAGAATCTGGGTCTTCTACCACACCAATCAGGCTTGCCTGGACATAATTAGAAAGTGGGATTTTTAGTGCCTGATGATATCTCTTTGTGTACCAGCACAGAGTAAGGTGAAATTCAAAGCTGAGTATTGGAGAGTGGCCCAGTGCCTGAACCCCGTGTATCTATCTTGGTGGATATTCATGGAGGACCTTTCATGGGGGACATAATTTGTGCAGTTTCCTGAAGAAATTAGGATGTGTTCCCTGTCCCCTAGCTAGGACACAGGGATAATGTTTCAATGCTAAGGGGGAGTAGGTAAAGATGAAAAGGCCACATTAAACACTTTGCATGACAAATCAGGGATGCTCCAAGGCCCAGGTGACATCTGCAGATCAAAATCAGAAGGAGAGATGTCACTGAGTGGCCACCTCCTTGTCCACGCTCACATGGTCCACTGGAGCTTGTCAGTGTGTGATCAGGCTGCCCTACCATGGATTCAGCCTCTAGTGAGGGCCTCCTTGGCTACATCCTGGCAGATGACATCATCTAGGAGCATGTGCATAGAGCTTGAGTATTGGAATCTTCCTGTCTTTTGCAGCCACTTTGTGGAAATGGCACCTCTAGGGCTGTCTGGTAGCACCATTGGAGGGAAGGAAAATAGTTCCTGATGTAGGAGCTGTGGCTTAATGCCCCCATTGTGGTGCAGGAAGGATGTTTCTGAGCACACGTGGGGACTCATTTCAGAGCACATGCTGCATTTGAGCAAGAGCCTTCTTATTCTAGATAAGTAGTAGTTTCTTGATAATTTCTGGCATTCAAGAGGTGGTGTCAAGTGGCAGGAGGATACTTCTGAGTAGATTGACTTTTCTTCTCGTAAGAAGAGGTCAGAGAGGTCTCCTTTCAGGCCTGTGAGCATTTCTAGCTTGACTTCATCACCCCAACTTTTGTTTAATGCCATGAGTCACTGGTATTCCTAAAGACCAGTCTTTCTTCCTTCTGATGACAAAGTCCTGGGGGGCATTGGTCTACTCATCTGTCAAGAACGTGGATGATTAAACATGTACATTATATACTGAAGTTAAGGTAGCTCTTAAGAATTGGGCTAGTCCCACAAGCCACTATGTTTTATTCAGGTAAAGAATTTACCAGAACAAAAATAAGGGGAGAAGGAGACTTATTGACCTGAGATCTATTAATCTGTTTTTTTTTTTTTTTGAGATCTATTAATCTTGTAAATCAGTTTGATCTCTTGAGCAAAAATTAAAAGGAAAAGATGGGAGCCCATGCTGTGACCTAGTCAAGCCAAACACACTTCTGTTTTGGTTCTCTGAGCTCAGAACTGTTCCTCCTACAGTGAACATTACAGAATGTTCTTGGGTGCTGCCCATGGAAGCTGGCTTAAGAAAGGGTGGTGAAGAACAAAGGAGCTGGAGTTCACTTGTTCTACACTTCAGTGCATTCTTTATCTTCAGGGGCGTTCTGGGAGATCTCGGGTATCTTAGATGCTCAAGAGCATTCTGATTGCAGATGGTTCTGAATGACTTATGTGGCCCTCCAGAGGGATCTCTGTAATACATCACAAAGCAGTTGCTCCCTGAAAACACGCTGGATCTGTTGGTGCCAAGCCACAAGTGTACCGTCTGATGGCTGTAAGCAATGCTGATCATTTCCAAGACCTTACTGGGATGTACCAACCATTGTTCAGATAATTTGCAAAGTGTATATTCTTTTTCCATTCAATCCTAAGCTCTTTGAGGACATGACTTCTCATCTCTGTATTTGCCACAGAGCCTAGAACCTGTGTTGGTGCATGGTGATTTCATGTTTTGTTTTCTGATACATAAAAGAAATTAAGTTGTATCTATTGCCTCCCTTTCAGCTTGACAAATAAACTTAAATTCTGTTTTTCTTGGGCTTCTGTTTTGTGGGACTGACAATGATGGTCTTGATAGTGCTGTGGTTAGCTGAAGGTTAGTGGCTCACATTGCCAGAGAGACATATGAGTTGACCCCCCTGCCAGAATGTATTTTGCATGGAATTTTTCAGATATGCTATTTGCTTTTTTTTCTGTGATGATTGCATCATTGCAGTGGATGACCCAAGCTCTTGATTTTGTCTTTACTCAGAGGTATATATATATATATATATATATATATATATATATATATACACACCCTGCTCCCACCTTCCTGACTAGGACTTAGAGGCAGGTGTGGGTCACCAGACCAAGGAAGGTGGCATTTCCACAGTCAGGTCAGAAAGACTCATTGGCACGTGTGGGACCGCCTCATTGTCCTTAAGTGCCTCTATAGTGCTGAGTCAACGTGTAGTGAGTCACAGGCTGTTGGAGGTGAACTTGAACCTCTCCCTGGCATTGATCTTTCATGGGGCTACATTGTTAATTCCTTTTAAGGTAGATAAAGGATAATAATTATCTGGGATCCAGCTTCTCTTCTCTTTGACTTTACTCCACCTGTTTGTTAAGCAGGAATTGGTTATTCTTGGCTTCCCAGAAGTTTATTCAAGTTTATAGATTCTTGGTGTCACCTTGATTATGGATCACTTACCCCGAAACTTGTTTCTCTGGTAACCTGATTCCCTTCCTTCTCAGCTCAGCAGAGGCAGCACCTTCCTTCTGAAACTTCCCAATTCGAAGGCAGCGATGTCTGAACATGTTTTGATGGCAGCACAGATGACCCTGTTATCATTTGGGTTGTTCCCTAAGGCTCATAAATAAGTTGGAAGCATGGTACCCACTGTGGTGATGTTGGAATGTTGTGGAAGCTTTGAGAGGTGGGGAACCTGGTGGGAAGTCCTATTAGGTCCCTGGGGGCACTCCTATTTACAAAGATTGATAAAGTTCTCCTGGTATGAGTTAGTTGTTCTTTGTGAGTGCAAGCTGCTGTAAGAGAGCAAGACTGGCCCTTTCCATTCTCTGGCTTTCTGTTTCACTATGTGATTTCTCCCTTTTGCATGTGCTTCTGTTATGATGTCACTTGCCATCATATGATGTAGCTGAGGGAGCCCTCATTCGAAGTTGAATTCGTTGACAGGGCTGCCAGATTTTGGAATGTCAGCTTTCAAAACTGCAAGTACCTAGCCCCAGATACCTTGTTATAGTGATGGAAATGGACTAATACAGTGGCTATGCCTCCTTGGCCCTCTCCTTCATTCTTAAGTGCTGAGCATTTTAAGGCATGAATTTCCAGAGCCAAGCACAGTGACTGTTCATAATATTCCACTGAAAAATTTTTTTTTTGACAGAGTTAAATGTAAAACCTGACTTAAGTTTCACTTAAGGTCACTTCTGAACATTTTCTGCCTTTTCAGAAATTTCCATTGTAGTTAGAGTTCATGCCCATGAACACTGACTTTCTCCAGTGCTTGGAATTCCTTGTTTGACTTCTTAGGTCAGATGTCAGCCAATCAATGAGAATCTATTTCTTAACATTTCCTCCACTTCCATTAATGTGTCCCTTAGTGCATTCAGACCACACAATGAACCTTTCAGATTTTTCCCACAAGACAGTAAAATTTTCAAAGTGAGACTATGTGTTCTTCATCTTCTCTTTCATCACTTGGTACAGTTTCTGACACATGACAGTTGTTCAATAAATACTTGGATTGATTGAATATGTAGTAGATTCTAGAGATGTGGTGAGCTCAGATCAAGTTCAGTTTTATCAGTGTCCTCATGCAATGCCTTTTTTCTATACGTATGAAACATTGTCAGTAGGTACCATCTTGAAAAGTCAAACCTGACTTTTCCAAAAGGTGATTCACCTTTATTCCTCTGGGGCCACGATAGCTAAAGCTAGAAGGAAACTAAGCCTCACATTCCAAACCACATTTTCATACTGTCTTATTAACTGCCTCACAGAAGCCCTTGCTTGAACAAAATCAGTCTTATGATACTGGGTGGAAATCAGGAGTTGTGTGCAACTGGATGCAATTGCTTCCTGGGCTTGATATCTGAATTCCTTCCAAATTCCTTCCTGGCTTTGATTTCTGGAAGCTTTGACTTCTCGGGATTATGCTGTAGGCAGAAGAGAGAAGCCATTGTCTTTTGAGAGAAGGGTAATTATTCAGGATTAGGAAGAGGACAGGAGCCTGGACCCGGGAACAGGACAACACTGTTGTCTCTTTCTGGCAACATCCAGAAAGGTGGGAAGGCCACTGGGGTGAATGACTTTGTGGTACACCATGGAAGCTGGTGCCTTATGACTGAAGCCACCACCTTGCTGAAGATTCCAATGCCCAAGCTCTATGCACATGTTCCTAGATGATGTCATCTGCCAGGATGAAGCCAAGGAGGCCCTTACTAGAGGCTGAATCCATGATAGGACAGCCTGATCACACACTGCCAAGCTCCAGTGGACCATGTGAGCGTGGATAAGGAGGTGACCACTTTTTACAATCTTAGAGAAGTGCTGAATGGAAGGAAGCAGACAAAATCGGACTTTTCATTATCACAGTGGAAAAATGACTTGGAGTTTTAATTTAGGAAATAAAATAATGTGATAATTCATGCACACCTGGATTGAGAGTTTAAGCTTCATACCTACTGCACATGTATTCATGGAAGGCACCTAGCACAGTTTCTAGATGCTTAAGGAACTTTATAAAGATTCTTTTCCTTTGATCTTATTTGGAGATAAAGGTCTGTGTGTGTTCTTTGGTCATTTGAAATACATCCCTAAAAAACATTGTAAGTAGATCAAAGGTTTCTTTTCTTTTCTTTTTTTTTTTTAAACTAGCTTAATTTACTTTTTTTTTTTGTAATTTTTTCTCTTTCCACATTTTTTGGGTGCATTATAGTTGGACATAATGATGGGATTTTTTGTTGCATATTTGTATGTGCATGCAACATGACAATATAATTTAGCCAGCATCACTCCCCAGCACTTGCCCCCTTCCATTTACTGATGTCTTTTGGATTTGCATGAGATTCCATGTTTCCCCAACTTTCTTTTCCTTTTGTCTCTCTAGCTTCCACAGATGAGAGAAACCATAAGACCTTTGACCTTTTGAGTTTGGCTTATTTCACTGAACATAATGGTCTCTAGATCCATCCATTTTCCTGCAAATGACATAGTTTCACTTTTCTTTATGGCTGAATGGCATATGTATATATGGGAGGCACCTAGTACAGTTTCTTATGGGTATATACTACATTTTCTTTATCCATTCTTCCATTTGGCTAGTTCCATAGTTTGGCTGAATTGTGCTGCTGTAAACGTGGGTATCATGTGTCATTATAGCATAGTGACTTTAATTCCTCAGAATAAATTCCAAGGAGTGGTATCACCTGGTCTTTGGTGGTTTCATTCCTAATCTCTTGTGGAATCTTCATACTGGATTCCATAGTGGTTGTACTAATTTAAATTTGCACCAACAGGGTAAAGGTTTTCTTTATTCTCCACATCCTCTCTAGCATTTATAATTGTATTCTTGATGACTGCCATTCTGACTGGAGTGAGATGAAATCTCAGTGTAGTTTTGTTTTGCATTTCCCTAATTGCTAATGATGTGGAACATTTTTCATGTATTTGTTGGCCATTTGTATTTCTTCTTTGATCAGTGTCTGTTTAATTAATTTGCCCATTTATTAAGTGGGTTATTTGATGTTAAGTTTCTTTTTTTTTTTAAATTTTTTATTGTTGGCTGTTCAAAACATTACATAGTTCTTGATATATCATATTTCACACTTTGATTCAAGTGGGTTATGAGCTCCCATTTTTACCCCATATACAGATTGCAGAATCACATCAGTTACACATCCATTGATTTACATATTGCCATACTAGTGTCTGTTGTGTTCTGCTGCCTTTCCTATCCTCTACTATCCCCCCTCCCCTCCCCTCCCCTCCCCTCTTCTCTCTCTGCCCCCTCTACTGACATTCATTTGTCCCCCTTGTATTATTTTTCCCCTTCCCCTCACTTCCTCTTGTATGTACTTTTGTATAACTCTGAGGGTCTCCTTCCATTTCCATGCAATTTCCCTTCTCTCTCCCTTTCCCTCCCACCTCTCATCCCTGTTTAATGTTAATCTTCTTCTCATGCTCTTCGACCCTACTCTGTTCTTAGTTACTCTCCTTATATCAAAGAAGACATTTGGCATTTGTTTTTTAGGGATTGGCTAGCTTCACTTAGCATAATCTGCTCTAATGCCATCCATTTCCCTGTAAATTCTATGATTTTGTCATTTTTTAATGCAGAGTAATACTCCATTGTGTATAAATGCCACATTTTTTTTATCCATTCATCTATTGAAGGGCATCTAGGTGGGTTCCACAGTCTTGCTATTGTGAATTGAGCTGCTATGAACATCGATGTAGCAGTGTCCCTGTAGCATGCTCTTTTTAGGTCTTTAGGGAATAGACCGAGAAGGGGAATGGCTGGGTCAAATGGTGGCTCCATTCCCAGCTTTCCAAGAAATCTCCATACTGCTTTCCAAATTGGCTGCACCAATTTGCAGTCCCACCAGCAATGTACAGGTGTACCCTTTTCCCCACATCCTCGCCAGCACTTGTTGTTGTTTGACTTCATAATGGCTGCCAATCTAACTGGAGTGAGATGGTATCTTAGGGTGGTTTTGATTTGCATTTCTCTGACTGCTAGAGATGGTGAGCATTTTTTCCTGTACTTGTTGATTGATTGTATGTCCTCCTCTGAGAAGTGTCTGTTCAGGTCCTTGGCCCATTTGTTGATTGGGTTGTTTGTTCTCTTATTGTCTAACTTTTTGAGTTCTTTGTATACTCTGGATATTAGGGCTCTATCTGAAGTGTGAGGAGTAAAGATTTGTTCCCAGGATGTAGGCTCTCTATTTACCTCTCTTATTGTTTCTTTTGCTGAGAAAAAACTTTTTAGTTTGAGTAAGTCCCATTTGTTGATTCTAGTTATTAACTTTTGTGCTATGGGTGTCCTATTGAGGAATTTGGAGCCCGACCCCACAGTATGTAGATCGTAGCCAACTTTTTCTTCTATCAGACGGCGCGTCTCTGATTTGATATCAAGCTCCTTGATCCATTTTGAATTCACTTTTGTGCATGGCGAGAGAAAGGGATTCAGTTTCATTTTGTTGCATATGGATTTCCAGTTTTCCCAGCACCATTTGTTGAAGATGCTATCCTTCCTCCATTGCATGCTTTTAGCCCCTTTATCAAATATAAGGTAGTTGTAGTTTTGTGGATTGGTTTCTGTGTCCTCTATTCTGTACCATTGGTCCACCCGCCTGTTTTGGTACCAGTACCATGCTGTTTTTGTTACTATTGCTCTGTAGTATAGTTTGAAGTCTGGTATCGCTATACCGCCTGATTCACACTTCCTGCTTAGCATTGTTTTTGCTATTCTGGGTCGTTTATTTTTCCATATGAATTTCATGATTGCTTTCTCTATTTCTACAAGAAATGCCATTGGGATTTTGATTGGCATTGCATTAAACCTATAGAGAACTTTTGGTAATATCGCCATTTTGATGATGTTAGTTCTGCCTATCCATGAACAGGGTATATTTTTCCATCTTCTAAGATCTTCTTCTATTTCTCTCTTTAGGGTTCTGTAGTTTTCATTGTATAAGTGTTTCACCTCTTTTGTTAGGTTGATTCCCAAGTATTTTATTTTTTTTGAAGATATTGTGAATGGAGTGGTTGTCCTCATTTCCATTTCAGAGGATTTGTCGCTGATATACAGGAATGCCTTTGATTTATGCGTGTTGATTTTATATCCTGCCACTTTGCTGAATTCATTTATTAGCTCTAATAGTTTCTTTGTAGACCCTTTTGGGTCTGCTAGGTATAGAATCATGTCATCTGCAAATAGTGATAATTTAAGTTCTTCTTTTCCTATTTTGATGCCTTTAATTTCTTTCGTCTGTCTAATTGCTCTGGCCAGTGTTTCGAGAACTATGTTGATCAGAAGTGGTGAGAGAGGGCATCCCTGTCTTGTTCCAGATTTTAGAGGGAATGCCTTCAATTTTTCTCCATTCAGAATGATGCTAGCCTGAGGCTTAGCATAGATTGCTTTTACAATATTGAGGTATGTTCCTGTTATCCCTAGTTTTTCTAGAGTTTTGAACATAAAGGGATGCTGTACTTTGTCGAATGCTTTTTCCGCATCTATCGAGATGATCATATGGTTCTTATTTTTAAGTCTATTGATGTGGTGAATAACATTTATTGATTTCCGTATATTGAACCAGCCTTGCATCCCAGGGATGAATCCTACTTGATCATGGTGCACAATTTTTTTGATATGTTTTTGTATCCGAGTGGCCAGAATTTTATTGAGGATTTTTGCATCTAGGTTCATTAGAGATATTGGTCTGTAGTTTTCTTTCTTTGAAGTGTCTTTGTCTGGTTTAGGTATCAGGGTGATGTTGGCCTCGTAGAATGAATTTGGAAGTTCTCCCTCTTTTTCTATTTCCTGAAGTAGCTTGAAAAGTATTGGTATTAGTTCCTCTTTAAAGGTTTTGTAAAACTCTGCTGTATACCCATCCGGTCCTGGGCTTTTCTTAGTTGGTAGTCTTTTGATGGTTTCTTCTATTTCCTCAATTGATATTGGTCTGTTTAGGTTGTCTATATCCTCCTGACTCAATCTGGGCAGATCATATGACTTAAGAAATTTATCTATGCCTTCACTATCTTCTAATTTATTGGAGTATAAGGATTCAAAATAATTTTTGATTATCTTCTGTATTTCTGAAGTGTCTGTTGTGATATTGCCTTTTTCATCCCGTATGCTAGTAATTTGAGTTCTCTCTCTTCTTCTCTTCGCTAGCATGGCTAAGGGTCTGTCGATTTTGTTTATTTTTTCAAAGAACCAACTTTTAGTTTTGTCAATTTTTTCAATTGTTTCTTTTGTTTTGATTTCATTAATTTCAGCTCTGATTTTAATTATTTCTTGCCTTCTACTTCTTTTGCTGTTGTTTTGCTCTTCTTTTTCTAGGATTTTGAGATGAAGTATGAGATCATTTATTTGTTGGTTTTTTCTTTTTTTAAGGAATGAACTCCAAGCAATGAATTTTCCTCTTAGAACTGCTTTCAATGTGTCCCATAGATTCCGATATGTTGTGTCTGTGTTTTCATTAATCTCTAAGAATTTTTTAATTTCCTCCTTGATGTCTTCTATAACCCATTGATCATTCAGTAACCTATTGTTCATTCTCCAAGTGATGTATTCTTTTTCCTTCCTTCTTTTATAGTTGATTTTCAGTTCCATTCCATTATGATCAGATAGGATGCATGGTATTATCTCTAATCCTCTATATTGTCTAAGAGTTTCCCTGTGACATAATATATGATCTATTTTTGAGAAGGATCCATGTGCTGCTGAGAAAAAAGTGTAACTGCTTGATGTTGGGTGGTATATTCTATATATGTCAATTAAGTCTAGGTTATTAATTGTGTTATTGAGTTCTATAGTTTCCTTATTCAACTTTTGTTTGGAAGATCTGTCCAGTGGCGAGAGAGGTGTGTTGAGGTCTCCCATGATTATTGTATGGTGGTCTATTAGACTCTTGAACTTGAGAAGAGTTTGTTTGATGAACATAGCTGCACCATTGTTTGGGGCATATATATTTATGATTGTTATGTCTTGTTGGTGTATGGTTCCCTTGAGCAGTATGTAGTGTCCCTCTTTATCCCTTTTGATTAACTTTGGCTTGAAATCTATTTTATTTGATATGAGTATGGACACTCCTGCTTGTTTCCGAAGTCCATATGAGTGATATGATTTTTCCCAACCTTTCACCTTCAGCCTATGTATGTCTTTTCCTATCAAATGCGTCTCCTGTAGGCAGCATATTGTTGGGTCTTGTTTTGTGATCCATTCTACCAGCCTGTGTCTCTTGATTGGTGAGTTTAAGCCATTAACATTTAGGGTTATTATTGAGATATGGGTTGTTCTTCCAGCCATATTTGTTTATTTATGTTACTAAACATGGTTTGTTTTCCTCTTTGATTATTTTCCCCCCTTTACTGTCCTACCTCCCACTGTTGGTTTTCATTTTTATTTTCCATTTCCTCTTCCTGTAATGTTTTGCCAAGGATGTTTTGAAGAGATGGTTTTCTAGCTGCAAATTCTTTTAACTTTTGTTTATCGTGGAAGGTTTTAATTTCATCTTCCATCCTGAAGCTTAATTTCGCTGGAAACACAATTCTTGGTTGGAACCCATTTTCTTTCAGTGTTTGAAATATGTTATTCCAGGATCTTCTAGCTTTCAGAGTCTGTGTTGAAAGATCAGCTGTTATCCTGATTGGCTTACCCCTAAATGTGATCTGCTTCCTTTCTCTTGTAGCTTTTAAAATTCTCTCCTTATTCTGTATGTTGGGCATCTTTATTATAATGTGTCTAGGTGTGGGTCTCTTATGATTTTGCACATTCGGCGTCCTGTAGGCTTCTAGGATTTGGGATTCTGTCTCATTCTTCAAGTCTGGGAAGTTTTGTCGTATTACTTCATTGAATAGATTGCTCATTCCTTTGGTTTGAAACTCTGTCCCTTCCTGTATCCCAATGACTCTTAAATTTGGTCTCTTGATGTTATCCCATATTTCTTGGATGTTCTGCTCATGGTTTCTTAACAGTCTTGCTGAGCTGTCTATGTTCTTTTCAAGTTGAAATACTTTATCTTCATTGTCTGATGTTCTATCTTCTAAGTGTTCTACTCTGCTGGTAGTATTCTCAATTGAGTTTTTAAGTTGGTTTATTGCTTCCTGCATTTCTAGGATTTCTGTTTGTTTGTTTTTTATAACCTCTATCTCCCTGTATAGTTGATCTTTTGCTTCTTGGATTTGTTTATGTAATTCATTGTTGAAGTGATCTTTCATTGTCTGATTTTGCTGTCTGATGTCTTCCTTGAGACTCCAGATCATCTGAAGCATGTATATCCTGAATTCTTTATCTGACATTCCGTCTGCTGCAGGTATTACCTCTTCTAACGTTGAGTTGATCTGCATTGCTTGTGGTCCTTTCTTTCCTTGTCTCTTCATACTGTTCGCGTTCCTTTCTACTTGGTGAAACTGTTGTGCTATTGAATTTTCCCCCTATATATTTATATTGGTCTTGTATAGTTGCAAAGTCTCCCTCGCAGGCGTGGGCTGCGGCTCTGCCCCTCCTCCAATTGGGGCAATGTGCCTACCACGTCGGCAGGCCGCTGGGCCTGCTCTGCCGGTCGGTAGCAGGTCCGCCTACCTTGCAGGCGCGGGCGGCGGCTCTGTCTCTCTGCGGGCCGCTAGGCTTGTTCTGTCGGTGGTCGCAGTTCTGCCTACTTTGCAGGCACAGGCAGCGGCACTGCCCCTCTGCAGGCCTCTGGGGCTGTTCTGCCGGTGGGTCGCAGGTCCGCCTACCTTGCAGGCGCGGGTGGGGGGGGCGGCTCTACCCTTCCTCAGGCCACTGGGCCTGTTCTGTCTGTCGGTTGCAGGTCTGGCCTGTTCTGATGGTGGTCACAGTTCCGTCTACCTTGCAGGCGCGGGGGGAGGGGGCGGCTCTGCCTCTCAGCAGGCCACTGCTCCTCTTCTGCCGGTGGGTCGCAGGCCCGCCTACCTTGCAGGAGTGATTGGAAGCTCTGCCCCTCCGCAGGCCACTGGGCCTTTTCTGTCGGTGGTCACAGTTCCGCCTACCTGGCAGGCGCGGGGGGTGGGGGGCGGCTCTGCCCCTCAGCAGGCCGCTGGGCCTGCTCTGTGGGTGGTCACAGTTCCCTCTGATGTTAAGTTTTTTTGAGTTCTTTTTATATTCTAGAGATTAATTCTCTGTCAGAGAGTACCTAGCAAATATTTTCTTCCATCCTATAGGTTCTCTCTTCACATTCTAATTGTTTCCGTTGCTATGCATAGGCTTTTTAATTTGATGCCATCCTATTTATTAACTCTTGGCATTATTTCCTGAGCTTCAGGGGTCTAATTGAGAAAGTCATTGCCTGCACCTATGTGCGGGAGCGTTGATCCTACATTTTCTTCTAAGAGTTGTATAGTTTCTGGTCTAATTCCTAGGTCTTTGATCCATTTTGCGTTGATTTTGGTGCAGAGTGAGAGATAAGGGTCTAATTTCATTCTTGTATGTATGGATAACCAGTTTTCCTAGCACTTTTGGTTGAAATGGCTGCCTTTTCTGCCATGTATGTTTTTGGCATGTTTGTCAAGGATCAGATCACTGTATCTGTGTGGGTTTGTGTCTGTGTGTTCTATTCTGTACCATTCATGTATGTGTCTGTTTTTATGCAGTACCGTGAAGTTTTTGTTACTGTAGCTCTGTAGTATAATTGGAGTCAGATACTGTAATGCCTTCAGCATTGTTTATTTATTTATTTTTTTGCTTAGAATTGCTTTGTCTATTTTGGATTTTTTATTCTTTTTAATTTTTTTTAGTATTTATTTTTTGGTTGTAACTGGACACAATATCTTTATTGTATTTATTTATTTTTATGTTGTGCTGAGGATTGAACTCAGGGCTTCCTATGGGCTAGGCGAGAGCTCTACTGAGGAGCCACAATCCCAGCCTCTGGATTTTTTATTCTTCTAAATGAATTTTAGGACTGTTTTTTTTCCCCACTTCTCTGAAGATATCATTGGTATTTTGATGGGGATTGCATTTAATCTGTATATTATTTTTGGTAGTATGGTCATTTTAACAATATTAATTTTGCTTATCCATGAACATGGGAGGTCTTTCCATCTTCTGAGGTCTTCTTCAATTTCTTTCTTCAATGTTGTATAGTTCTCATTTAGCGGTCTTTCACCTTCTTGGTTAAATTTATTGCTAGGTATTTTATTTTTTATTTTGAGGCTAATGTGAATGGGATTGTTTTCTTGATTTCTTTCTCAGCAGATTCACTGTTGGAATACAGGAAAGCTATTGGTTTCTGTATGTTGATTTTGTAACCTGCTACTTTGATGAATTTGTTTATTAGCTCTAGCAGTCTTTTGATGGATTTTTTTGAATCTCCTAGGTATAGGATCATCTGCCAACAATGATAATTTGACTTCTCCTTTTCTTATTTTTATCCCTTTTATTTTTTTAACTTGCCTAATTTCTCTGACTAGACTTTCTAGCACTATATTTTAGAGGAGTGTTAAGAGTAGACATCCTTGTCTTGTCCCAGATTTTTAAGAAAATGCTTTCAGTTTTTCCCCATTTACTATGAAGTTGGTTTTGGGTTTTTTCATATATAGACTTTCTGATGTTGAGATAGGTTCCTTCTATCCTACTTTTTTCAGTGTTTTTACCATGAATGAGTGCTGAATTTTGTTGAAGGTCTTCTTTCTGGCTATTAAGTGATATTTATTCTTAATTCTTTTTATATGATGAGTTACATTTATTGATTTGTCTATGTTAAACCATCCTTGCATCTCTGGAATAAAACCAACCTGATTGTGTTGTGCAATCTTCTTAATATGTTATTGAACACAATTTGCTAATATTTTATAAAGTGTTTTTTGCATCTTAGATCATCAGGTCTTTTGGTCTATAGTTTTCTTCCTTGATGTGTCTTTGTCTGGTTTTGGTATGAGTGTGATACTGGCTTCATAGAATAAGTTTGGAAGTGTTCCATCCCTTTTTATTTCATGAAATAATTTGATGAGTATGGCATTATTTCTTCTTTGAAGGCCTTGTAGAATTCAGCTGAGAATCTATCTGGTCCTGGGCTTTTCTACATTGGACGGCTTTTTATTACTGCTTCTGTCTCATTACAATTATTGGTCTGTTTAGGTTTTCTGTGTCCTCTTTGTTCAATTTTGGAAGATTGTATTTGTCTATAAATGTATCCATTTCTCCTAGGCTTTCCAATTTATTGGAGTATAAGTTTTCAAAATAGTCCCTAATGATCCACTGGATTTCTGTAATATCTGTAGTGATTTCTCCCTTTTCATCTCTAATGTTATTAATTTGGGTCTTTTTCTTTCCTTTGATTTTTTGGCTAAGGGCTTATCAATCTTGTTTATCTTTTCAAAGAACCAGCTCTTGGTCTTTTGTATTTTTTTTTTTTAAATTCCCAATTTCATTGATTTTGGATCTGATCTTATTTATTTCCTTTCTTCTACTGGTTTTGGAATTGTTTTGTTCTTCCTTTTCAAGCGCCTTGAGATGCACTGTTACATTGTATATTTGGGATCTTTCTGATTTTCTCATGTAGGCACTCATAGCTATAAACTTTCCTCTTAGAATTGCCTTTATAGTGCCCTAGAGGTTCTGGTATGTTGTATCAGTCTTCTCATTTAATTATAAGAATTTTTCAATTTCTCCCCAATTTCCTCTATTACCCGTTCATCATTCAAAAGGGCATTTTGGATCTTCATGTGTTTTTATAGTTTTTGTAGCGTTGATTTCTAATTTAATTCTATTATGATCTTATAAGGTACAAGGAATTATATCTGTTTTTTTTTTATTTGCTAAAAGTTGCTTTGTGGCCTAAAATATGATCTATTTTGGAGAAGTTTCCATGAGCTGCTGAGAAAAAAGTGTATTCAGTTTCTGTTGGATGAAATATTCTATAGAGGGCTACTAAATCCATTGGATTTTTATTACTTTTGAGGTCCAAAGAGTCTTTACTGAGTTTATATCTGGGTGACCTATCTAATGGTGAGAGAGTTGAGCTTAAATTATTCAGTATTATTATACTGGGGACTATTTGAGTCTTCAATGTGAGTAGTGTCTCTTTTTATGTGATTAGAAGCTACTTTGCTTTAAGAACTCTCAGTAAGCACATCATTTCTCCCCCTTTTTGGTTTGGGTGTGTCTGTGTGTGGTACAGGGATTGAACACAGGGACTCTTTACTACTGAGTCACATCTCTAGCCCTTTTTATTTTATGTTTTGAGGTAGTCTTACTAAGTTGTGGAGTTTAATCCAGAACTTGTTATCCTCTTGCCTCAGCGTCCCTAGTCCCTGGGATTATAGCCATACCACCTGGCCTGACCGACATAATTTCTTAAGTGAAGAATTATGTTCTGAACAGAATTTTACTAATCTGGATTTTCAGACTGCTTACTCAATGCAATGACAGATAGATTATTCTTTTATTTTCCTTGGAAAGCACCAAAAAATGTAACTAAGGGGGAGCACTTGGCCCCATGGGGCAGCAGGCCAGTCCTGAGGAGCAGCTCCGCTCAAGGTCAGGGTGACTTGTAGTGCACACTGGAGGCAAGTGTTGAGGAATCAGAGTTCTATCTTATCTGACCTTTATCTTGATAAGAGAAGCCAAACTTCAAATCACTCTCTTTGTTATGATTATATGTCAGGAAATGAAAGATCACATTATTCTACAACGGAAACCTAGACCAAGGGTCACTTTCTTTATTATTTGCTCTGATATGATTAATGACTGATCAGCCTCACAAGGTTCCTCATGACACAATTTAGGACTAGATTATCACTTTGCTTTATATGCATTTTGTTGTTTCCACACGACTAACAACCTTGTGATTTTTCCACACCTATCTTCCTTTCAGATGGAAACTAGTGCCAATTGTGCCTCCTGGTCAGGGAAAAGCACCTTGATTTTTAATGTGCTCTTTTTTTGATTTCTGAGTTGAAGAAGTCAGATTTAAAGTTAAAAACAAACAAACGAACGAAAAAACAAAACCCATGGGCTATTGGAAGGGACTTATACATAGCTAGTACCTTCTTTATGAATAAAAAGCTCACTCAAGGTGACATGACACTGGGACATGCCAGGATAGCAAAGGAACCAAGTAGGATTTGAACATAGGCCTCCTAGTGGCTGTACCAGGGCATGTTGGTAGAATCAAACATGAATGGCCTTATAAAGCTTAGATATTTTGTTTTTCAAAATGTTTGCTCATTATCTTATTTTTAAAAAGCAAACTCTAGCTCACTGTCTTTATGACTTGTGAACTGCTATGATTTTTTAAGACTGGTAAATATGTTGTGTATTTTGTAGGCAATAAATACATTAATTTATTTAGGAAAGCAGCAGAAACCTAATGCAAAAAGAAAAAAAAAAGGAAAAAGAAGAACAAAAGAATAGACTGACTTTATGCATAAATAGAGAATTGAAAATTCCACCAAAACTTGAGTGATTTCCCCTATAATATTAAGCCTTTTCAAAATAAATAAATAAATAAATAAATAAATAAAGTGCTATATCTTCCCTTATCAAAAAAAAGAAAAAGAAAAAGAAAATTCCACCAAAAATGTGAGTGCATGGTATAATATAGCAATAGTCCCCCTGAACTGAACAAGTAGGGCTTATCGTGTTCTATATTTTTTTTAATGGTGCATTATGGTTGTACATAATGGTGGAAATTGTGTTATATATTCTTACAGGCACACAGTAGAACAATATAATGTGACCAATATTATTTCCCAGTATCCCCTTTCCTGCTGTTCCTCCCTCTCAAGTAGGGTTCATTCAAAGAATGCAATGATAGCTTAATATTAAAACTTATATTAGTATAAATATCACATACGTGGGTCTAACAAGAGAAATAAAGCTCATGACTTCTCTAAGAGGAGAATGTATAATAAGTGAAATCAGTGAGTTCTGGCCAATGGACAGGAGCAGTAGTGCAGTGTCTATCTGCTGGCTCAGGCTTTGGAGGCCCAGGGGTGCTCCCTGCTCCCACTCATGGTGCCGCAGTCTGTCTGGGCACAAAATAACCGAGCCGCCACACGGCCTTGTAGGTTCAAAAAGCAACCTTTATTCCTGAACTCTCACTGGCACTCTATACACACTTCTTGGGAATACACTGCCTCCATCGCGCTCTGCGGGCAAATTCTCTCAGAACCCCTCCAGAACTCAAAAGTAGTGGGCCCTATTCCCAGCAGGATCCTCCCTAATCCCGGAGCAGGGTCACCTTTCAACTATTCCCTCTGGCAAAAATGCCAGGCGTCATTCTGACTAAACTGTGGCTCTCAATATCATGGTGCTGCTGAATCCAGATACAAACTTGGGGCAGTGGCAGAGACACGGAACGGAAGGATCCTGAGTCCCTGAGTTATTCTGTTGACAATCTGGCAGCGAAGTTCACTTGCTTTGGTCTGTTTTAAAGGCAAATTACAAGCCTGTGTTGCTTGAAGCATTAAGATTTGGGGTCAATGTATCAGCATGGCTTAGGGCACCCACATTCAGCACACGCACTAGTACAATTAGCTAGGAATTGTATGTAATATGCTTTGCTATCTCCTAACATTTTACATTTCAGTAATTAGGTAGTCTTGCATTTATACAGTTTGTTTCTTTTTAGGTGTTCTTCATCATTCTTATGGGCTTGTTCCTATTCTTTCAGCTTCTCATTAATTTCTTTAAGCAAGGTAGACATAATTGTAAAACAATCCCACATCAGACAATTCCAGTATTGAGAGGTATTGGCCCTCAGATTCTGTGGCCTGTTGCTTCTGCTTGCTGTCACCCATGGGGCTTTGTGTCCCTTTCCCAGGGGCTGCTGACTTTTCTGGATAATTTGTCTGTGAGATTTCTTTAAGGCCTGGTTAAAGTGCATCTCTCCAGAGAATATTTACTTCTGCCAGTTGCCTGGGAGTGCTCACGTCCATGACCACTTTGAATTTAAAAAGCCAAAGAAGCCTTTTTTCAGATCACACAGATAATGTGAATTCAGACTGAAAAATCTGCATGAAATTTGGTGTGTGGTAACAATGTCTAAGGGCAGGTTTTGTTTTATTCCCTTTCTGCACAGTATCAAGGTCAAAACAAGCAAGTTAGTTTCATTTTCCTTGTGTGTACTGGGTGATTGCTCATTGCTCTTATTTTGATGATCTGCCCTTTGCTATCATCAATTTTTTGAGGTAGACTCTCTTTGTACCTTGAGCATGCTCAGGTTTTATCTCCCATTCTCAAGCCCATCAATCAAAGTAGACAATTAGGGTACCAACTGGCTTTGATCTCAGATGTGTTTGGAAATGTTTATTGGATGTTTACCTAGCATTTTGGTTATTTTTTATTGAGAGAGTCTGTGAAAGTATTTGTTCCTTCAGATGCTGCAAATGGACTGCTCCTGCATATTCTCTCTGAGTTTATGGGCCAGGATGAAGGTGAAGGTGAAGGTGACGATGTAATGGGTGCCTCTTGGCTGAGTAGCCAAAGTCAGGTTTCCCTACTTATTACACCAAAACCAAAACCAAAACAAACAAAAAATCAACAACGACGACAACAACAAAAACCCAAAACCCAAAACAAAGCAATGTACAGCCCCTATCCCAGAAAGATGAATTTAGATTTGAGTGAGTGGAGGATGGAGATGATGCCTGTATTCCGGCTTCTTTTCAGTGTGATAATTATTTTTCAGGACTTCTCATGTGGAAAATTCTGTTCTGAACCCTGCAGATGAGAGCAGGTCTCAGGGCCTGGCCAACAATCAGGACACACATCTCTTCCATGAAGCTCTTCCACAGGATGTGTGATAACTAAACAATAGGCAATAAAAAAAAAATAACAGGGCAACTTTCTCAGTCTGGAGAGTTAGTAAATAACAAAGTCAGAACTAAAGAATACATCTGACTTCACAACCACCCAGTTACCCCTTTTTATGTTGCCCTGGAAGGAAAGGAAAACTCACATTTCTTCTTAAGATATGGAGAATATCCCATCAATCAGGGAATGTGATTTGACATTTTTTTTCCCTCTCTCTCTCTTTCCAATCGTGGGTGCTCATGTGGTTCCCTGCATTGGTCCTTATGAAGGTAACTGTCAGATCAGGCGAGGCAGCAGGGACCAAAGGAGGCAGATTTAAAAGGGCCTCTGAACGAGGCTTTATTGAGATATCACTCCCGGGCGGAACTCGATCAGACCCACAGAGGGGACAGGGAAAGGGTCTGAGGAGAAACCGCATGGAAGCTCTACCGGACTGGACTTTTATGGGGCTTACAGCAGGAAGGGAAGGGCTTGGGACAGGAAAAGGTGTTTTTAGGGTCCCTTGTCCCTTTGGAGTTGGTCAGGGGAGTTGGTTGAACTCCAGAATTGGCCAGGGGGTCCTGCTGATTGACAGGCGTTAGTCAGGAGATCTGGCTGATAGACAGGCATTTCTGCCGGCACCTGATTGATGTTCCTTTCCTTCGAGGGTTTCTTTGTTCTAAGTCGCCACCAAGTCGCCACCACTGACCATAAAGTTACCTGTCATCTTGGGGAGCACCCCAATGTTTTGCTCTTGTCACCTGCTGCCTTCCACTTGTCCCTAATGCAGGGCATTATGTGTTTCTGTCTATTCCTCCACATCTCACAAAAGTTCTCAGGTTCCCTAAGGAAACCCCACCAGCAAACTGCTACAGGTAATTGTGGTGGGAATGCTGTGTAAAGGGCAAACACTCACGTGTTTGCAGCAGTCATATCTCTAAGGCCTCTGAAAGTGTCGAGGTCAGGTGTCCCTCAGCTGGGAAATGGTACATTCTGCTTATTCTGTCCTTATAAGGTATAAAGGCTGCTGTGTGAAACCCATTCTTTGAAACAGCTCCAAGGATCATGTCCTCCTGCAAGAAGAGGCATAGGCTACATCTTAGGAAGATCTCGTTTCAAAAATGACAACATAGCCAGAGTAGCAGGTTACAGGAGAGCTAGGTGGATTGGTCTCTGAGGGTGGGGTGGGGTGGGGCTGGCCTCTGTGATTGTGCTGGTTGAGCACTGACTGTCAAGCCTTCTGTGAGGGGAAGGCTGGCTGAACTTGTCCATAAAAAATGTAGAGGTGGAGTTGAAGGACCCTTCTTTTTTCTCTGCCAGGATGATTTATCTCTTGGCAAAATAAAATGCAAATTCCTACCAACTTGTTTTTTGCCTGGGCTCTACCTACCTGTCCTCATCTCTCACCACGTTCCCTCTATCTTGGCTTCTATCTTATCTGAAATTTTTGTTCTAATGAAATACTGTGAAGCCAAGAATGGACAGTTCCAGCCATGTACCCTGGGAACTAGCAGCAACGGGTCTACAGAAATGTAAAAAAAATAAAAAATAAAAAATAAATTAGTTGTGTTGTATTTTTGTTGCTGGGACAAAATTTCCCGAGAAAAACAACTTAGAGGAGGAAAGGTTTATTTTGGCTCATGGCTTCAGTGGTTTCAGTCCACGGTGAGCTACCTCTGTTGCTTTGGGGCTGAGGTGAGGCAGAAACATCATGGCAGAAGGGTGTGGTGGAGGAAAGCCACTCAGCTAGTGGCAGCTGGGAAGCCAGGAGAACAGGGGTGGGGCTGGGGACAAGATAGACTCTTCAAGGACAGGCTCTCTGTGACTTACTTCCTCCAACTACACGCACTGCCTACAATTTCCCCCACTTCCCAATAACAGGTTCAAAATATGAATCCCTTGGTGGGTTAATCCACTGGTGAGTAGAGCCCTCAGGATCCAATCACTTCCCCACATCCCACCTCTGAACATGGCTGCACTGGGGACTTAGGCTTTAACACATGAGTCTGTAGGGGATACTTTATATCCAAACCCTAATAATGGGCTAAAATTGAGTCTCCTTTCTATTAATATGCCTTCCAGAAAAAATCTTTTGTTGGCATGGGTTCTAAACAATTGCTGTGATTTTGGCTGAATTTGAATGACACATATGTTTCAAGTTATCAGATTTTTATTACTTGTTTGTTAATAAATGGTTTTATACATGGAAGTTAGTTTAGAGAACTCCCAGTCATACATATATACAATATAAGTGGTCCTGACTCCATGCTTTTGTTTGTTCAGAATCCTCCTAGCTAACAGTGGACACAGTGCTACATATTTGTGTATTTCAATGGTAGGCTCAAATTAATAGTGATAGTGATTGGCAAGGCAGAAAAACAGAACTTGAATTATTTCACTTTGTCATGCTCTAAGTCTCTTTGGAATTTTTAAATTAGTGTTTTAAATCAGTGAAACTGTGCACTGGGAGGTCTAATATTTTTTGTTTGATAAGGGCACATTTTAGCTTGTGTGTGAAATATTTTACTAAATTTGATATGTTTAAAATGAAAACTTTAAAGTTATTGTTTTAAAACTAAAGGTTGAATCAAGAAATTAAATGTCCATGGTATGATTTATTAGGTACCTATATTGTACCTTTTGCAAATGCTTTAATTTTTTAATATTTTGCTGTTATTTTTTATAACTGTATGATTATATACACCAAGTTCTGTCAAAGGAAGATGGCATGTTCTGCATTTTTATCTCAGCTATTTTTACTCATTTAATTTCATGATTATCACTAAAAATAAGTTCACATGGGAGGGAGGTGTTAAAAACAATCCACCCCAGCACCAAGTGTCTGGGTGCACTGCCTATTCTGGCTGCCTGGTGGGAGGGGCTGTCTTGGCCTTTGCTGTTCCTCTGCATGAAATGCTTTTCCTGCTTGTGAACTCCTATTCCCACTTTTAACCTCAGCTCTCCTGTCACCTTACCTGTGGAAGTTTTCCAACTTGAATCTCACCAAAAAGGCCAAGTAATCCTTCTTTTTTTTTTGTCTTTACTATTGAATATGTGCTAATTAACCCTATAGTAGAAGTACTGCATCTTAATTATTTATTTGTGAGTCTCTTTGCTACTAGGTAATGAGCTAGTGAAGAGCAAGAATCATAACTCATTCATCTTAACAGCCTCAGTTCTGAGCCTAGCACCCAGCACATGATGGGTACTAAATAACCACTCTTGGAATGAAGGAAGAGGAATGATGTGGCTCTCGGTACCTATGAGATTGGGCTTGGCTTGGAGGTTATTCTTCACATGAGCTTTTTTTCTGTCCCTTCCCTCAGCAGTTTGGTATCCCTGCCACTGTCCTTCCACTCTCCACTGGTGCTGCACAGACCCCAGCACACAGCCTGTGCCAGGGTGATGGGCAGGTGGAGTGAGCAGGGGACAGGTGTGAATGAGAGTGGAGAGGAATGGGATTCTACAATGCAGACTTCTAGAAGTTGGAGCGTACCAAGCCTGAAACTCTGGGTGCAGCACGGCCATTGTTTTCTGCAAAGAAGAGCTCAGGTTGAAGCTAAGTCATATGTGAGTGGAGTGTTTTTACTCCCCAACCATCCAGGATGCTGAGAAGTATTTGAAAGCAAAAAGGCCACAATGTCTCTCCTAGAGATCCTATTCCATTAACTATAGGATTAGTTGAATACTGACTGTGGTCTAGGGTTATTGTAAGTTCTATGGAAAACACAAGGAAGGAAACATAGGCTCACTATAGAAAAACTAGGAAATGCAAATAAATGGAAATAATTTTTTTTTAAAAATGCCCATAGTTCTATTATCCACAGATGATCACCACTGGGACTTTGCCATATTTCTTTTTATTTCTCTGTGGTGTGTGTGTGTGCACACACATGCACATACATGTATATTCTATACAAAGAAAACCAAAATGTGCATCTTATTTAAAATTTGTTTTTTAGTTGTAGTTGGGCACAATACCTTTATTTTATTTATCTGTCTTTATGTGGTGCTGAGGATTGAACCTATTGCCTCCCAGGTGCTAGGCTAGCACTCTACCACTGAGCCACAACCTCAGCCCCAATGTCCACCTGATTTGTGACCCATTTTTTTTCCAACATAATAATGTGTCCTTGGCATTTTCCCATGGTATTATATTCTCTTTACATTAGTATATTTAATAGCTGACCAGTATTGTCATTTACAATTATATGATTTATTTTTTTTAAAGAGAGAGAGAGAGAGAAATTTTTAATATTTATTTTTTAGTTTTCAGCGGACACAACATCTTTGTTTGTATGTGGTGTTGAGGATCGAACCCGGGTCGCACGCATGCAAGGCGGGCGCGCTACCGCTTGAGCCACATCCCCAGCCTCTATTATATGATTTATTTAACCCACATTCTATTATTGGATATTTAAGTTGGTTTTCAATTTATTTTTACTTGAGAATACCACCTATGCTGTTTATAATCGTAAGTGAGTCTCTGAGAAAATTCTTAGCTGTATCCTTAGGACAAAAGCCAACAGGTGGAATTGCTGGGTCAAGGAGTGGGAACAGATGACAAAGGGTGGAAGCCACGCATGACAGACCGTCTGACTGGGAGGGTTCACACGGGTTTGTTACCATCACATAATAAAAAGCCTGATCTGGAGCTGGGGGTCTCCAGAGTGGAGTGGAGTCCTGCCCCAATGAAGCCCCAGAGGGCCAGGGTCTCCCTTCCTTCTTCTCAGTCATCTTTAATGTTTCCTATCACAGGTAATGACAGATGCCACAGCTCAAAGCATCATGGACTCACATGGCTGAGCCCAAGCAGGAAGGAAGGGTGCAGAAGCAAAGGCCTTTCCCTCTTTTATTTGCTCTTTTATTAAGGAGGAAAAACCCATGCAGATGCTCCCACAGATATACCTTTACCTGGCATTATCTAGACATGGTTCACCTGTCTGTCCTCAGACCAAACAGTGGTAAATGGGATGGATTTTCCGGACTGATTTCCTTCAACCATGACTCTCTCTGGAGGCCTGGCTCAAACTTCCTGAACCCAATCAAGTTCCTTAACTAGTGAGCAGAGTGGGGGACAGGCTGCCAGCAACCAATTATGAGCACCATTAGAGAGGTACAGGAAACCCAGATACCCAGATATTCCCCAAACTGTGACCTCTGTCAGAGGTCAGCAGGAGCTTTTTTATTTACTGTGTACACTTAGTGTCATACAGAACACTGGACAGGTAGTGTTGGGAAAAGTATAAACGGCAGCCATACCCCAGAGAAAAAACCCCAACATGGCGCCTAAGGACCTCTTCTTCCTACCTTCTTCTTTTCTGCAGTGGCGCGAAAAGTTCCCGCCCGTGTGAACTCTCCCACCGGCGCCAATTTCAAATCTCCCTGGCGGGGAACCTTAGCCCCAATGAGAACTAATTCCTGGGCTCCGGAGCTGATATCTGGAAGAACTTGCCAATAAACGGGTTGCCTGCCATTTATCTAAGCCCTACCATCTCCCCCTTAGTTCTATATAAGCACACAGCTTTTTGCAATAAAATTGGAATTCTCCCGGTGAAGTGTCTTTGCGTGGGGAATTCTTTCAGGTAGCAGGTAGTTCTTAAAATATTAGTTGAACACAGTCGTTCTCAGGGCACACTTTAAAAATACTCAAGAGAAAGGCTTAGGAGCTCACCCTAGAGTTTCTGGGAAGTCCAAAGATTCCTGGGTAGTACTTTGCTATTTCTATAGCTTCTTGCACTGAATTTCTGCTGAAAGCCTGACCTCCAACCCCTAAGTATTTATTAAGGCAAATTTTAAGCATAGTAAAAAGTTGAAAGGTAATATAATCACCCGTCATGTGCCTTAAAATTGCAGGGTCCTGAAACCAATCCCTGCTAGATACTGAGGAATGACTCTATATGAAATGTCTATATTAGGTGAATTTATACTCAGAAATGGGAACTTCTCCTCTTCTAGGCCATTAATGTTGGAGGTTGAATTAATTTAATTAGGAGGTAAGCAGGATTTGAGTCTTGCTGTTGCTATGGTTATCTTCAGTGCATCACTAGTTTTGAATTTCTCTGGAATTTTCTTGTGCTTAGGGTTTGCCCTCAATGTCTTGTGTTCCACCAGCAGATTTCAACTTTCCTCTAAATACCTGCATCAGGGTCTGCTGACCCTCCACAAGAAGCTTAGCAATTTTATTTTGTAGGAAGAAGGGTTCCAGGTGTGGGGCTGGGGATGTGGCTCAAGCGGTAGTGCACTCGCCTGGCATGTGCGGGGTTTGATCCTCAGCACCACATAAAAATAAAATAAAGCTGTGTGTCCACTGAAAACTAAAAATAAATATTAAAAAAATTCTCTCTCTCTCTCTCTTAAAAAAAAAAGGTTCCAGATGAGACTCTTGAGACTTTTTAGTGGAGACAGCTGCCTTTTCCCTTCAGCCCTACATCACTGATGGGACACTTTCTGATCTCCTCTCCTGTTCCCAATACTTATTATGAATACCCAGTAAAGGTCCACATATCTGGTATAAGCCCTCTTTGGGGTTTGTAACTCCTAATATTCTTCATTCCTATGTTCTCCTACCCAGTGTTTTCGCAATTTGTTAAAAATTTAATCTCTTTCTACCCGCTTCTAGGGTCCTGGCATCTCTGTCTCTAGTGCTCTGCCACAGGGGAGGTCACACTCTTCTCAGGGATGCCTTAGCCAATGACTGAGCAAGGTGGAGGTAGCCAAGGGCCAGCAGCAGTTCTTGGGGTGGCCACCAATGATCAATGACTTGGAAGGCATTGGTATGAGCCTTCCTGTTTAATCCCAAATGAAATCCAGAAAAGTTATGCTTTTAAAATTCATTCAAGACTTTTCTAATTGTAGAGCGAGAGCAACATTTTCCCGAGGTTGCCACCTGGAGGTATAGGTACTGCTATGGTTTAGATGTAGTGTCCCCCAAAACCTCACATGTGAGACAATGCAAGAAGGTTTGGAGGGGAAATTATTGGGTTATAGTCTAATCAGGGAATTAATCCCTGGTGGGATTAATTGAGTGGTAACTGGAGGCAGGTGGGGTGTGGCTGGAGGAAGTGGTTCATTGGGGCGGGACTATGGGGTATCTGTTTTGTATCTGGAGAGTGGAGTCTCTCTCTGCTTCTTGATTGTCATGTGAGCTGCTTCCCTCTGCCACACACTCTGCCAAGATGTTCTGTTTCACCTCAAGCCCTGAGGGATGGAGTCTGCTGTCTATGGATTGAAAACTCTGAAACCGTGAGTCCCCAAATAAACCTTTCCTCCTCTGCAGTTGTTCTGGTTGGGTCCCTTCAACATAGTGGCAAAAAAGCTGACAAAAAGAGGCACCCTTTGCTTTGGAGCTCCTTGTTAGACCAGCAGATACTTGGTGGGGTCTGCATCATGGTATGGTGGCTCCTTTTGCCCAATTTCTTTTCCAGGGTCCACTGCATTTTGAGCACTGTCTCCGGCTGCTTCCTGGAGAGCTCAACTGACATTGACTCTTCAAATAGCTTCAATAAAATTAGTGCTCACTTGCCACCCCATGCAAAAAAAGCCAACTATACCTGGAATCCCCAAATTCTAGTAAAAGTTCAAGCCACTCATGGCTGCCCTAAAGTCCATGGTCCCCACCTTTAATCCAGATTTGACTCCTCCAGAACTTTATTCTTCTTTGGGGGACTTAGTCTAGGAGCTTCAAGAACAATAACCCCAATGAGGAACTGTGGTTGCTGTATGGTTAGAGCAACATGGAGAGGCAGTGGACTATGCCGCGAGTTGCTCTCCCATCACCTTCCTTCTGGAATGTAGATAGTGAACCTTCATAAGGAAAAGGTAACAAATCCCCCCCCAGGATCTTTTGGTATACGGGAGACTTTCATATTTGACTCCAGAGGACGAGGAGAGCCTATACTGGAATTTACAGAAACTGGCATCTTAGGCCAAAGGATAAAGGGAAAACCTTGTAGGCAATTTTCAAGTTTCTTCCTAAATTGTCCAATTCAACCAGGGCAAGGAGTCCATAAAATCTTAATGTTCGTTAATAAAGGGTACACATTCACTGATAACCTATCCTGTGTGTAAGCTCTCAGGCAAGCCAGTGGAGTGGAAGGCAGCTGGGTGGGAATATGGTAGCAGGAAGAGGGAACATCAAAATCCTAAGACCTAGAATTCAGCAAGTTAAGAAAGCATGCTTTGTTTCTATATCACCTTCTTCCAAGAAGATTGATGATAGCAGATATGAGAAAATGTATTGATAGGTGTAAAATGTGTTATGACTTGGAGGCTAAAGCTGGGAATGGCTGAAAGTCACAAAGAACTTGTGACTTGGGACCTACTTGGGGGCAGAATGGTGGAGGAAACTTCAAAGACTGAATATTCTCAGGGGTGGTGGATTTTTTTTTTAAAATTGGTGTGATACTAAATTTTTGGGAAATATGTCACTGATTCTCAAGATGAACAGGTCTTTAAAAATCAATGTTACAGAAGCCACATATGCTCATGCCAACAATTTAGATAATCTGCACATTTAAAGTGAAAATGTGCAAGTCTCTTTTTAACCACCCTACATCCCCTTCATCCTAAATCCACATCCCTGGAAATAACTACTGTTTCTGGGGATGTGTCCTTCTGGGTTTTCAGAGTGCTCCTCATTTTGGGGAAGTGATGGTGCCAGATTTCTTCATGGGTGGACAAGCACTGGGGCATCTGCAGCATCTCTCCCAGCCCCATGCTCATGGCCACCTGCCCCTCTCAAGCCTGACCCAGGGAGCAGGTGTATCTTGCAATGCCCTAACTGGTTCCTCTTTATGAGGACAACTCCCATCATAGTGGGGAGGACAGCATTGGTTTTCTTTTGCTGGTAAGGGTACCACGATGGTCTTGAGTTTTCAGGACGCCCCACCTGACTGGAAGCTCAGGCATGGATGGAACTTCAGGAAGACCCGAACCTTGTTCCCTGGAGAGAGTCCTCCCTGTCTCTGGAGCTGTGCTCCAGCTTCTGCCTGCAGTCACATCCCTGCCAACATTCATTGCCATGTTTTGACTTGAAACAGATGCTTATTCTGTGTTTGTGCCTGACCACTGAGATTTGTCTGCTGTGGTTTTTTTAGTGATTGATGTCACTTGCTCCAATGTGGAAAAACCCCAGGAGCCTCACAGATCAAGAGCCTGAAGAACAGCATGTGGGAGGCCTCTGGTAATTTGTGTAAAAGGAAAAAATATTATTCCCAGCAGGCCATCAATCCTTGGGACTGCGAACTTGGGCCACTGCACAAGCTCCCCCTTTGCCGTGAAATGGGGATGTGTCATATCCAAACAGGAACGGTACCGGCCAAGGTCTGGGGCCAAGTAAGATTTTCCAAGCCTACATTCCCATGTGCTTCCTCGTCACACTGGTGGACTGGCCTGAAGCCTGGCTTTTTGCCATTTGAGACCCACAGTTTTCCATCTCTTAACAATGTCTAGCATAATGTCTGACACTCTGTAGATGCTTGACCAATCTTCACGAAAGGAAGATATTTCCATAGATGTTTTAAAGCCCCTATATGTTCTAGATGCCAGGGATTCAGTAGTGAACAAAATGGACAAAAATTAGTTGCTGTGGTGATTCTTGATAAATGACCTCCCTTGACAGATTTTCTTTCTCTGTGGTATAGCCTATAATCTTTATTTTCCTATTAATTAACTTGATTTTCTTTCCCTTCAAGAAACAAGGACAAAGCCCTCCTATAGAGCTATTCTTGTTTAGGTCGATAAACACATATTATATTAAGGATCCATCTTCTAGGAGACACGGGCTATGTTGGACACATGTCTAAGGAGGTGAAGCCCTAGTTCCTAGGAAGGTCAGAGTCTGTGGTTTGGATCAGCAGGAGGCAGGCAGAAAGAAGGTATAACAAGTTTTATTATGGAAGAATGTAAATTCTCATGAACAGGGAATTTCCAAATAGGATTGCTTGCTGATTTCCTCCTCTATACTTCCTGGTCTAGCCCACTACTCTGCACCCCCACCTGCCACCATCTTGTTAGTGACCCAACCTATTCCTCAAATGGCTCTCAAATACATAATATTTTCTACATTCTTATTATTACTGGCTTTAGTTCATTTCCTCATTATTTGTTCTCTGGACTATTTCAACACACTCCTCACTGATACCTTTGCCTCCTCTTTGGTCCCATCTCAGCCTATCACCATTGAGAGCAGAATCTTTCTAAGTAGCAAATCTCACCTGGATCTTCTCTGCTTAAAATACTTCAATGGCTCCCCATCTGCTTCTTTGTGATGAAGTTTGAATTTCTTAACACGGGCCCTCAGCCTTTTCTTATCTCAAGCTCTTTCCTTTATGATTCTGTTACCTGAGATCTCAGAAGGTACAGCCCAAGCTGTTACCTCAAGGCCAAGGTTGACTCTGGCCAATTGAGGCTGGAGTAAGACACTTTTCTTACCCTTGTACTACCTTGTATAAAGAGAAACTGTGCCAGATGCCAGCCACCATGGCTCAACTCAACTAGACACCATTAGGACTCACTCTATCCTGCCTCATTTCAGGGTTGTCTAAGTGAGAGCCTCAAGTTTAAGTTTCCCTTATTTTCCCTGGACTGTCCTCTTTACTGTATACCCTGATAATTTTGGTTCAAACTTCCTTTTAAAAATGAGGAAATAGCAGCTCAATTCACAATAGCTAAATCGTGGAACCAACCTAGATAGATGAATGGATAAAGAAACTGTGGTATATACACACAATGAATTATTAGCATTAAAAGAATAAAATTATGGCATTTGCAGGTAAATGGATGGAGTTGGAGACTGTCATGCTAAGCAAAGTAAGCTAAGTGGATGCTAATTCATAATGGGGGAGGGAAATGGGAAGAATAGAGGAATTTTGGATTGAGCAAAGGGGAGGGGAGAGGGCATGGGGGTAGGAAAGATGGTGGAATGAGAAGGACATCATTACCGTAGGTACATATAGGATTGCATGAATGGTGCGACTCTACATTGTACACAACCAGAGAAATGAAAAGTTGCACTCCGTTTGTGTACAATGGCAATGAAGTGCATTCTGCTGTCCTGTATAACTAATTAGAACAAATAAAAAATGTTAATATAAAAAAATGAGGAAATATATTAACCTTCAGAAGAGGAAGTTCAGAGGCCAGGCTAACTTTCAGAGTAGGAACAGTGGCTCAAAGATGCATGAAGAAGTAACTCTGTCTTCTTTATCCTGCCATATATTCACTTTGACTCTGGCTCTTGCCAAAGTTCTGGAAGGGTTGCCAGTAGCCATCAGAGCTGCTTCCCCTGTCCATGCCTGATGGAGAGAGGCTGGCTCTCTATGGCCTTGAGAGGGAGAAACCACTTTTCAGAAACTTCCAGCAAATCTAGACTCAGGTCTTAAATGACCAGCTTTGGGTTTCATGTCTATTTCTGAACCAATCACTATTCACGGAATTGGCATTACTTTTAAACTATTCCTTCAGTTCCCCAAGTCATAAGGGGAGGGAAAGGAGAGAAGTTGCTCTGTGTATCCAGATCTACATCTGACCTTTATCCATCTTCTCAAGCCCTCCCTGGACCGGCAAGCCTCGCTGGGAAACACACTCCCCTCTCTTTCTCATTCCTCAGGCCCAGGAAATGGGTTGCATGTCCTCTTTGCTCTCAGTGGCTCCTTCTAGACCTTTTGGTTTTCTCTGTTTCTCTTGCAAAACCACATTCTCCTTGGAGGTTGTTGCCTGTGTTCTTCCCTCAGCCTGTCCCCATCATCTCATGAGCTCCTTGTCACATGCTCTCTGTGACTTATTTTTAAATTCTCAGCTTTCCTTTTTATCCTTCTATCTAGTTTCATTCTTTTAATTAAGTAATCAACGCCCCCCCTCCCCCCATGGTGTGTGTGCAATCTAATCCTCTGCTTCTCAATTTTTTTCTTTTGTCTTAATCATCTTTTCTCCAATGATCCTTTCCTTCCCTAAACCTCAGCCACAGATTCCCACTGTCTTTCTCTGGGTCTTGTCAGCACCAGAAACCCCACTTCTTTTGAAACCTTGATTTTAAATGCCCTCAGTCCTGTCTAGTACTATCTTTCTTTTTAGTTCACTTACTCTAAAATAGTGGCTCTTACCCAAGAGAATTTCCCCTTGGGAACATTTGGAAGTGTCAGGAGACATTTTTAGTTGTCATAGGCTGGGGGTGTGACATAAGCACCCAGTGTGTAGAGGCCAGGGGTGCTGCTAAACAACTACAGTGTGCAAAGCAGCCCCCGAACCAAGAATTCTCAGTCCCTAAATGTCACCAGTGCCAAAGTGAAACACTGTTCTGAAGTGCAAACACTACAGGTTTTTTAAAAAATTTGTTCTTTTTAGTTACACATGACCGTAAAATGTATTTTGGTAGATTATACACACATAGAGAATAACTTATGCTATTTAGGATCCCACTCTGTGGCTGTACATGATATAGAGTTACCCTGGTCATGTATACAAACACAAGGCTGGGACAGTTATGATCCCCTATGGTGTTTTGAACATAAAAAGATCATGAATCCTTTGACACCACATCTTTGTCATTATCCATTGTCCCCTTCTGTCCTGATTTCCTTAGATTGTGTCCCATCATTATGATGATTCCTGGGAAACTGCTTTTTTCCTTTTCTTCTTTGCAATCACCTGACAAGAATCCCAAGCCTGGTTGAACCCAATAATGTGCTTTCTTTGTGCTTGGACCCAGCTACTGAATGTGGTTGGAGAAACTCATGCCCTGATTTCAATGAACTGCAAACGTGAAATGAGAGCTCAGCTCCCTATAGGAATTCAGCTGTGCCTCACTATAGGTTTTCCAGGGTGGCTACCTTATTGGCTACCCCTTTTCATTCCCCTTTGCTGATTTTTTTTGGGGTTCTTCCTGATTTATAGACAGATTCCCAGAGCTGCCTCTCAAACCTCCTTCTCTTCCCTTCCTCTTCATTCTGTTCTCCACAACCCTGCCCGCATCCATTTCCATGACTTTGCAATACCTTCCATGTAATTATGACTTGTAAGTGTCTGTGTTTAATCCAACATTTTCTCTGGTGTTCTAGTCTGGTAAATTGCCTGTTGACATATTCAATGGATGATTCATAGGCCTCTTAAACGGAATGTATCCCAAATGCATTTCTAATCTTCCTTTCTACTCCACCCCCTCTGAATTTTCTCTTCCAGTGTTCTTCATTTCAATATATCAAACCTATTCCCATCCCCAGTTCCCATCCTCAGTTACTAAAGCCACAGACCTAGAAGTCCATCCTCAGTGTTTCCATTTCCCTCGCCTCTCTCCTTTCACCTCCTGTGCAGGCCCTCAGTGAGCCTTGTAGATTCTATCTCATGTCCGGCTTCTGCTCTCCTTCTCCATCACTATTATCCTAGGATAAACCATTATCTCACTTGACTTATTACAATGGATTCCTAAAAGGCTCCCTGTGGCTCTATTTGCCCCACTTTAATCCATCCTTGATCCTGTAGTCTGAATAATCCTTGAAAAATGTAGATCGCATGTCTCACTTCCCTGTGTAAAACCTGTCAAACAGCTTCCTACAAGACTTCAAGTTCAGCAAGACCTGTCCCTTGCCTCCCTCTCAAACCATATCTGTTGTCACTCTTTTCTTTTGAACTCATGATACTCCAAAATGCTGGTGTCCTTTTCAGATCTTAGAACAGTCAAACTCTGTTCCTCAAGCTCTCTCCACTTTGGCTTTTGCCTGGATTAGTCTTCGGTGGTCTTTTCTCACCAGCAAAACCTTCTATCCTTCAAAACCCAGCTTGAATGTCACCTAAAAGATGCCTTACTGCCCATTTCATCTAATGTGTGCCTTACCCCATTCTTCTCTGTCAGGACTTCTTGCTCCTTCAGTGAAACTTATAATTATTTTATCTATTTGTTTTTTGACAGTCCTTACATTAGAAGGTTAGCTCCCTGGGACAGACCCTGGTCAGTCATGTTTACTGTTGTGTCTCCAGGATCTAAGATAGTCTACATAAGGAGGTCCTCAGCAGGCATTTGTTGAGTGAATGAAAGCACACCATGAGGGTCATGGGCTATGGCCTCATGGGCCTTTGGATCCTCATATGGGCTCTTCCTTTGGCTTCCCACCTCTTCTTGACTTAGCTCATGTATTTGTCAGGGTCTTCTAGAGAAATGGAACCAATGGAATGTATGTACATTTATTTATGATAGGAATTGGCTTATATGATTATAGTTCAAGCGGCAAGAAGTCCAAAGATCTGTTGTCTCCAAGTTAGAGAAATGGAAAAGCTATTTGTGAAATTCAGTCCTAGCTCAAAGGCCTAAGAATCAGGGTCACCAATGCTGTAACTCCTGGTCCCAGTCTAAAGGCTGGAGAAGGAGGAGCTCTTGTGACTGTGGACAGGAGTATGTAGGTGTCTCAGCTCAAGGACTTAGAGTGAATTCCCCTTTCTCTGCCTTGTTGTTCTCCCCAGGACCTCAATGGATTGGATGATGGCCACCTGCCATGATGAAGTAATCTTTATCAGTATAGTCTACTTACTCAAATGCCTAATCTCTTCCAGAAACACCCTCAGAGACACACCTAGAGTTAATGTTTTAGTGGTTACCTGGGCATCCCTTATTCCAGTCAAGTTGACACATAAAATTAACCATCACAGCTCATCATCATTAAGACCTAGCATGAACTTCAGTTTCCCTGTCCCCATAACAGGCTGATCTGGGAACTCCTATAGCTCCGGAACTTACCTTTCCACTGCACTATTCACATTGTATTGTGACCGTGGTTTTGGTTGTCTCTCCCACTTGCCTCTGAACTGTTTTGGGGCAGTACTATCTGCACTGCAGTAATTAACACCCAGTACTCTGCAACAATAAATATTTGTTGACTTAACGAACAAATGAATAATTTGGTCAAGTTAAACAGGTCCATAAATTTCAGTAATATATTTTAAGTAATTAGGATCGTTAATGATCAAAAGCTGTCTTTAATTATAATGAAGTGGAAGTGTTAAGGACATTTCCTGAAGTACTCCAGGAATGCATATGGAGGCTCTGATGGAATACCTACACCCTGATTGAATTTTTTCTTACATAAGTGGTCCATTTGAGTTTACAAGAGGTTGGTTTTAGTGTTGGCAAGATATCTTCATCTTATAGACTTCAGCAGAGGATTCTCAAAGCCAGTGATTCTAAGCCTAACCAGATTAATCCTAAATTATTCCCGTTCAACAAGACATTTCCGAAGTAAAGGCAGTGTGGCCCTCGCAACTACATTCAGACCAGATAGGCAACATTTGAGGTGATGTTAGCTAGTTAGTGTTAGCCAGTTAGTGGATTTTCATTGATACTGCATATCCACCAGTTTCCCCCTAGATGCAAGGAAACTCTGAAGAATATATTAAGCAAGAAGGTCCATGACTCAAATTGATTCTTTGATGATTTGATTATTCTAAAGGGCAATATGACTAAATGTCAATGCTTCGTTGAGTGATGTTTTAGTTAGCTTTTTTTACTGCTGTGACCAAAAGATATGACAAGAACAATTTTAGGAGGAAAAGTTTGATAGGAATTCAGTTTTAGAGGTCCATAGACAGCTGACTCCATTCCTTGGGGCCTGGGATGAGGCAGAACATCATGGCAGAAGTGTGTGGTGGAGGAGAGCAGTGGGGAGCAAGGCACCCAGAGGGGGTGAGGGAGAGAGTGAGTTCTGTTCTCCAGAGATAAAATATAGACCCCAAAATCACGCTCCCAAGGGCCCACCTCCTCCAGTCACACCCTACTTGTCTACAGTTACCACTTAGTCAATCCCTATCAGGGATTTAATGCGCTGATAAAGTTAAGGCTTTCCTAACCCTATCATTTTACCTCTAAACATTCTTTCATTGTCTTGCATAGGAGCTTTTGGGAGACACCTCACATCCAAATCATAATAAGTGACATGATTTGTGAACCTTCAGATATTGAGGAAGGGGGCCTGAGCTTACAAGCCTCTGAAATGGCCCTACCACAGACCACAGTGAGGGCGGGTATTTGTTCTCTGGCTGTGAATATGGATAAGGCCCATTAGTGACCACTTTGCTGTGGATCAGGGGTTTACGATACACTGAGACATCAATGCTCTAATTTGAAATCTTGACAAGGAGCCTACCTCAGCAATTCCTTGCTCTTCTTTCTGCACGCCTTCCTTGTCTAGCTTGGCTCACAGGCTCAGTTGGTTCAGCAGATTGTGAACTCTTTGAAAGCAGCTCTGTGCACTGATGGTATAGATATAAAATGGTATGGCCATAGGCAAATAGAATGGTGGTTCCTCAAAAAATTAAGCATAGAATTACTCTATGACCCAGCAATTTGACTTCTTTGAATAGACCCCAAAGAAATGAAAGCAGAACTCAGTTCTGTATACTCATATCCATTGCAGCATTATTAATCATAGCTCAAGTGTCCATGAATAGACTTAAGGGATAAGCTAAGTGTGGCATATACACAAGTGGAATTTTACTCAGTCTTTAAAAAGAATAAAATTCTGACACCTGCTCAAATGTGGATAAACCTGGAGGACTTCATGCTGAATGAAATAAGGTGAACACAAAAAGACAAATATTGTATGATTCTACTTATATGAAGTTCCCAGAATAGTCAATTCAAAGAAACAGAAAGTAGAAATAGCACTCAGTAGGGACTGAGCTGTGGGGTGGAGGGCAATAGGGAGTTGTTAATTAGTGGGTCTAGAATTTCAGTTTTATGGGACGAAAAAATTTCTAGAGATGGGTGGTGGTGATGGTTACCCAACAAATGGAAAGTATTAAGTGCCACTGAACTCTGATTTAAAATGATCAAAATGACAAATTGTATTTTAATATAATAAAAAAGAACAAGCATCAGGAAAGAAAAGTGAATCTTAATTTTAGGGGGTTCACAAATTCTTTGAATCTATAAATCTATGAATCCTCACAAATATATACATGTATGTATATACCCATACGTATATGCTTAACATACTTTATATTTTTAAAATTTGTATGCTTTCTGTTAGTCAGCTATGACAAAATACCCAAGAAAATCCACCTAAAAGGAGGGATGGTTTATTTTGGCTCATCCTTTAAGAGCCCAAATTCACTTGTGTCCCTGTGAATTGAACACATGTTGTCCTGTGATTGAAATCAGAGTATGTATCACACTTCTTCACACATCATGAATATTTATCAACTCAAAGTCCCAATGAGCATTTTGATGACCAAAATAGACTACACCAACTCAGTCAGGAAAAAAATCTAATCCTGTCTGTCTTTCATGGAGGCAAAAATTTCATGAACCACAAAATGGCAATGGTCCTCTGAATAAAGGTGTTGCAGAGTTACAATGAAAATGTTGCATCCCTCAATGATCAATATGAAATGAGACATAAAGCAACAGAGTGCAAGTAGGTATAATACTTCTAAGAGAATGATCAGATCTATCCTATTAAAATCTTAGTAAGAACGTATTTTTCCTTTGAATGAAAAACAGTGTTTATGACATGAAAAACATGTCACATAGGTGACATGCACCTATGTCATAGTAATTGTCAAGATGTAAATATGAGGGTACCTCAATAGTTCCTTCCCTGAACCTTCTGCTTCTTCACTACCAACACAATAAGCATGTCCTGGAGTACACTGCTCAGAGGTGGCTTAACCATACCATGTTCAACGTGTGTCTTTTCTATTAGTTATAAAAAAGGATGTTTACAAGTTGGCTAATTCAATAGTTCTACTTTTCATCACACATTGCCATCTCAAGATATCTAAAAAAAAAAAGGAGTCCATGCTTTGCAATGAGGAATAAACATTGTCTACAACCAACACAGGCATTAATCAATAGTGCATATCTGGAACTATGGTTGTAATCCAAGGCTACCTTCTAGATAGGGAGAAACCAGTGAAGAGCCCTCCCCTCTCTGTCCTCTTCTCTCTTCTCCATAAGCCCAATGAGAAAGTGCACACATGTATCTAGCTCCATTTGAGATGTCCAAGTGAACAAAGTTCACTCTCAGAAGACCAACCTCCCATAAGCCAGCAAAAGGACATTGTTATGGTTTAAATGTGGTGTCCCCCAAAAGGTCACGTGTGAGACAATGGAAGAAGGTTCAGAGGAGAAATAATTGGATTATAGCTTTAACCTAATCAGTGAGTTAATCCCTGATGGGATTAACTGAGTGGGGACTGGAGGCAGGTGGGTTGTGGTTGGAGCAAGTGGTTCATTGGGGGTGTGGCTATAGGGTATATATTTTGTATCTGGAGAGCGGAGTCTCTCTCTCTGCTTCCTGATGACCCTGTGGGCTGCTTCCCTCTGCCACACTCTTCCACCATGATGTTCAGCCTCACTTGGACCCCTTGGGGAATGGAACTGGCCTTCTGTGGACTGAGACTTTGAAACCACGAGCCCTCAAATAAACTTTTCCTCCTCTAATATTATTCTTGTTGGTTTTGTAGTCACAGAGGTGAAAAGCTGACTAAAACAGAAATTTACTAGGGTGTTGTTTTGCACTTCACTTTAACCATTCTTGGGCACTTAGGACTTGTTTGTCCTTTACCTAGAGACTAATATTAGCTAAAATACACATGTAGAACAATGGTCAAATGACAGAGATTGTCTAACAATTTGTAGTAATAGAATCTTTCCCTCTGCACTCCCTCTCCTAAGGAATCAAGTTTAATCTATGTTTTTATTGGTGCATTATAGTTTTAATGTAATTATGGGGTCCTTTTTGACATTCGTAAATGCATACAACATAATCTGCTCCATATCAACCCATAGTATTTCCCTTTCCTCTCTTCCTGTCTCCCCTGATCCTCTTCCTCTACTCTAATGGTCTTTCCTCTACTAATTTATGTTTTAATTGGTGCATTATAGTTACACATAAAAGTGGAATTCATTGTGATATAGTTATACATGCACATGACATCGTTTGGTCCATTTCATTCTGCAGTTCTCCCTTTTTCCCATCCCTCTCCCTTCCTCCTCTATTCCCACCCCCCATCTCCATTGTTTTGCCTTCTATTTTTATGAGATTCTCCCCTTTTAAAAAAATTCTTTATTTTTCTCTATCTTCAGCATTTTACCCTTGACTTTCCAAGTCTGGCTTACTTCACAAAGCATCATGTTGTCTAGTTCCATCCATTTACCAGTAAATGCTGTGGTTATATTCTTCTTTATGGCCAAATAAAATTCCATTGTATATGTACACCACATTTTCTTTATCTCTTTTTCTAATAAGGGGCACCTAGGCTGCTTCTGTAACTAGGCAATTGTGAATTGTTCTGCTATAAATATTGGTATGCATCTATTACTATAGTATGCTGATTTTAGTTCTTTCAGATAAATACCAAAGAGTGGGGTAACTGGGTCATATGGTAGTTCATTCCTAGTCTTTTGAGAAACCTCTCTACTTTTTTCTAAAGTGGTTGTACTAATTTGCAGCCCCACCAACAATGTATCAACAATGTATGAGTGTGCATTTCCGCTCCCCCCAATTCTCACCAGCATTTATTGTTATTTGTATTCTTAATGATTGTCATTCTAACTGGAGTGAGAAAATCTCAGTGTAATTTTGATCTGAATTTCTCTGATTGATAATGATGTTGAACATTATTTTTTCATGTATTTTTTTGATATTTACTTTTCTTCTTTTAAGAAATGTCTGTTTAGTTCATTTACCCATTTATTGATTGGGTTTTTTTTTTGGTGTTGTATTTTTGAGTTCTCTATATATTCTGGATATTCAGTTTAACAATTCTGTTCTTAAAAGATAATCATTCCTATGAATTATCAGGAAAAAATACCAATGAAAACTCAAGTATATTATTTTGCATTCTCTGCTTTTCACATAGGTTGTGCATTTCTAAATATTTGGAAAGATAAAATGTCTGAGGCAGGGATCTAACTGTATCCATTGTGTACACAGTAGCATCACAGAAATGGCACACACACACAATATCCAGAGAGTGTATTCTGAATAGAACCTTCCTTCTTACTGCATACTCTCAACCCTGTGGGTAGCTGTAAGCATGTGTAATGCTTAGGGGGTGATTTTAATATAATTTCTACAAGCTGTTTTCAAAGGACAAAATTTCCTGTAAATTTTAACACAAAAATGCACAAAAACATATAAAATAGCTAATTAACTGTGCTTATCAAACACTGGCAAACTCTAACATCTGCAAAGACTAGATGCTGCAAAATTAGGACTTGTCAATTACACACGCTATTCTCACAGTGAAGTAAGACAAAATGTAGACTTACTCTAAACACATCAACAGAAAGCCCCTGAACATATTTTTGCCTCAAATCAGAGCACAAATACAATATGCCCCGCCAAAGAGGCAATGTGACCGTTCCCTTTACAAAAGACAATATTTCCTGTGGATTTTAACAAAAAAGGTATTTAGAAAATATCTTCCTTTACTACATCTACCTTTATATATATCAGGCATTCCAGAACATCAAGAAAGACTAAATAGCTCAAAAGGGCATTTGGTCCTATTAAAAAAAAAAAAAGGTATTTGGCACTGTTAACTATTTCTGTATTAGTGAAGAGCAGAACGTGGTCACACGACATTGGTGATGAAATGAAAATGTCTTGTAAATGTGTGACTGATCCCACATAGAACCTTCCTTCTGAACTTGGCCTGACCTCAGATTTCGTATTAACGTGGGGGGACATTCACAGTCCTCCTGGAGCACATTCAGGAACCTTCTAGAGGCTTTGTGGGGTCCAGATCAAGACCACTGTGCTTATGATTTTTATGTCTCTTGCTGATCCCACAGTTGCTTCGCTACAGGAGAGAAGGGCTTTCGCCAAAATTCTTTAACACTCTCCGAATGGGGCTCTGGCCTTGGAAAAAGGCATTTCCAGTCATTGAACTGTCATTTTGCCTGGGTCTCCTCCCAGGGGAGAAAGGCATATGACTCCCAAGGTTCCTGGCAGCATTGAAAGCGCTCCCAGCCACAGCCAGCTTTACTTTGGCAAGCCATTCCACTCCCTTTCTTTCCTCCTTTCCTTTCCCATGGAACTTAGTTCTTCCCTCTGTCTTTCAAACTCGCCCTTAGACATAGCAATTCAAAGCTCGATTTTCTCCTTGAATGCACTCTCTCTGTGAAAGAGCCTTTTCACCAAGAATGTGGTGCCTGGTCCTCCATCTCGCCAATCAGTTAAACAAAGACTTCCATGCTGGGGAGAAATTTTCAGACCCCTTCACACATGCCTGTTTCCCTCCATTGCACTTGGCCAGAGCCAACATCTGCATGAAAAATTTAAGAAGTGAAAATATTCCTACGAAAAGTCCTTCCAAAGCAATTGAGAGATAACTGTGACATATTTGAGTAAATTATTATTTTTTATTTCTCATCTATTTTTTTTGGAGTGCATTCATTCAGATGTACACATGCAAACAAGGCCCTGCACCTATGAATATGAAAGGGATAAATGAATACATCAACTGTCAAATAATCTGAAGTTTGACAGCTTCAGTTAATAACCTGTGTGTGCTGAGAGCTTCCACAGACCTGATGGCTTAGATACTCTTTCTTTTCTCCAAAGCAGAATATAAGAAACTAGCAAGACCTCAGTTTCACTTTCAACTATTTCTTTAGGGGTTTTATAGTGGATAGTTGCCCTTTCCTGGGCTCCTCACAGCCTCGGAAAAATCAACAGAAAAAGAAAAGTGTACAAAATTAGGTTCTTTTTTCTTCTTTTTCCTCCTCCTCCCTCCTTTCTCCTTCCTCCTCCCTCCTCCTCCCTCCCCCCTCCTCCTCCTAAGGATTACACCTAGGGAAGTTCTACCACTGAGCTATATCCCAGACCCTTTTTTTTTTTTTAATTTTGAGACAGTGTCTTACTGAGCTACCAGGATAGCTTTGAACTTGCAAACCTCCTGCCTTGACCTCCCAAGTAGCTGGGATATAGATAGGTGTGCACCACCACAACTAGCTGACATGTGCAGGAAATCAGCACCCCAGCATCCTGGCAGCATATGGATCCTGGGGTTCTGAAGTCAACTGCCTATAGGGCTGGACTTGGTGGGAAGGCTAGGATGGGCAGTATAGTGTGCTGTGTGCAGGCTCCGCACGTTTCTTCACAACAGCATCAAAACCGGGGAACTCAGCCCTCCATTTGCTTCTATTTCTGCTTCTGCAATTTTCTGTTTTCTGTTCCCTTTTACCTCTGCAACCTCCAGAGAGGTACAGGCAGATCTGCCCCTGCGTGGAGGAGAAAGCTGACCAGTCATGGGCTTTCAAAGATGTGAAAAGTCCCAGAAGTCCAAAATCTTCTTTCACTGATGTGATGAAGATTTCCCCAAACCCCTGCTTGCAACCAGAGTTACAGGTGCAACTGTTAACTATGACTAAATTTGGGTGAGTTTGCTGGTTAATTTTACCTTTGCCATGTTCTGAGTTGAGGCTCTTTCCCACCATGCTCATGAGAAGCCCCTCTCCATGAGCTTTCTTTCCTCTCTTCATCTCCTTATCCTTATGTGAGGGTTCTAGACCTCTCCAGGTCCTGGGAGCTGCAGCTGGTTTGAGGCTGAGTGCTCCTTGACTCTTGACAGAGGACCAGTGACATAGAAGTACACTTAGGGGGATTTATTTATTTATTGCCTATGAAGGATCAATTTTTTATTTACGATCAATTCAATAGACATGCCACAAATTGGCTTTCCCCGTGAAGTGTTTCCTTAGAACCCGTGGACTGGCACCTAATTACAAAGGGGATCCTTATTTTTATTAAGTGAAAATACTGAAGGATAAAAGTCGTAATTTCATTCTATAATTTAATATTTTTGTAATTACATAATTTTTTTTGCTTTTAAAAATACATAATTTCTACATACATGTATATAATTAAGATTATTGTTTAAACTAGCTATATCATATCATAGTGATATCATTATTTACATAATTTCCCTTTTTAAGATATTAATTGGATTCTAGACTTTTTGGTCCCACGACTATAACTAAGGGTGCAATGAGCAACTTCCAAGATAGCTTTTGCTTCTGTTAAATTGTTTTCTTATAGGTATACTTTTGCATTATTTTAAAAATTCATCCATTCATTTTAATTGGTGCATTATAATTATACATAATAGTGGGATTCATTATGCTATATTCATACATACACATAATATTATTTGGTCAGTCTCATCATCTAATACTTTCCCTTTCCTTCCCCGCTTCCTCCCTCCTTCTGCTCTACTGATCTCCTTTCTATTATTATTATTATTATTATTTTAATCACCAAATTATAATTATATACATGTGTGTATATATGATTTATTGTGGTCTCTTCAAATAGTGACAGCGAGTTTGGTAGACTTCATTCCCCAGTGCTTCCCCATGCACTCTCCTTCTTCCCTCTCTATCCCCTTCCTCTTCTCTATTGGCATTCCTTGTTTTTTCATGAGATCCCACTCAGGGGAATTTAAAACAGAGGTGGACATGTGTGCTCTGGAGACTGCACAGACTGAGCCTAGAGGAAGTAGGACTTGGCCACTGGACCAGTGCGGGGCAGCAGCCTTAGTGGGCACCCTCTGGGGAATGTTTCCACCTGGCACCCAGGAGCAAGAGGCTTTATTGCATTCTTTGTATGCCAGTGGTACTCAACCCTGACCACATATTGGAATCATCAGTGAGGCTTAACGTCCAGACAGTGTCCCAGAACAGAATCTCCAGAGTAGGGTCATTTATCGGTATGTTTTTGTAGTTGGTAACTTTTTTTTAGTTGTTGATGGACCTTTATTTTATTTATTTATATGTGGTGCTGAGAATTGAACCCAGTGCCTCATACATGCTAGACAAGAGCTCTACCACTGAGCCACAACCCCAGCCCCTAGATGGTTACTTTTAAGCAAATAATTGCAATATTCCGGGAAGGTTTGGCTGTCCTATCTAAAGTTAAGCCTTTCATGTGTCAGGTACTGTGTCGGGTGCTGTTATGGGATGAATGTGCAAATTCACAAGTTGAAATCTAATTCCCAGTGTGATGGTATGGGAGGTGGGAACTCTAGGTCATAGGGGTGAAGCCCTCATGATGGGACTAGCACCCTTATAAGAAGAGACACGAGGGAATGTTAAGTACAAAGATGAAGGAATGGGCCCAGTACTTGAAGGGAACACAGTCTGATGGGCAGCAGAGTTAGAGATGAAAGAGAGAGAGATGGTTGCCCTTGGCCGCTGGCTCTCTCCTGCTGCGGAGGCCCCTTGGCTGCCTCTACTCCATATGGCTGATGTGCACTCATGCTGTTAGAAACATGAACAATCAGGGCCTCAAGCCTGCAACCCAACAATCACCAAACATTTCCTAAGAATCCCGGTGGCTTTTACATTTCTGTGCCACTGACCTCTTGGAAATATTAATGTAACCAATCAATAGTTGGAAGTATTTCTGAGGTAGCTTTAAAATCATTGCATGTTAATAGTAATGAACATTGGATAATGCTTGCTGCATATGTCTTCACATCCAGCGTGGTTCTCAATGGAGGGGAGGGGTAGTTACCCTCCCCCTGGGGATGTTTGGCAACTTCTGGAGACATTTTTTGTTGTTCCACCTGGGGGAAGACTTACTGGCATCTAGTGGACAGAGGCCAGGGATGCACAGGATAGTCTCTGACAAAAAAGAATTATCTGGTCTGAAGGTCAATAGTGAGAAATTTGGATACATAGGATCTAATTTAAAGTTTTGCAATGTTTACAATGACTGCATGAGCTAGACATTGAGATTCTTTTACAAATAAGGATCTTGAGAGCCGGGGATAATGAGTTACTCATTCAAGTTTTGAAATCACAAAGCCAGTCATCAGGATAGCCTTGTGTAGAACCAGCGTAGTCAGGCTAACCAAGGGGTCTAGAGGTCAGCTCTGCTCAGGTTAGGTAACTCTCCCTCAAGTAACAAGTTGCGTGGTGTCACCGCAGTTGACTTGGGACAAGTTATTAAACTTAAGGAATGTAAATTTTGGCTCCTGCACATTTTATTTGATTCTTTTCATTTTTGTTTTAATTATAGTCAAGAATATTTCAGCTGGAGCAGAGAAAGCCAATGCAGACTTATTTATCTCTGACCTTGTCCTTGAACATCCCCCACTAGATGCCAGACTACCCAAGAGTACAAAGGCTTATGGACTCTGCAGCTGTTTAGAGCCAAATACTTGTACCTTCATTCGACAAATACTGGTTAAGCACTGCCGTGGTCCTGGAATATAGCAATGAACAAAATCAGTTTACTCTCCTGACACTTTATCAGAAAAAAAGCCACAGGGTCTACCAATCAAGCTATCCAGAATCTTATTTAAATTTTGGTATTTGCAGCAATTCTATGAAGTAGGTATTCTTAGTGCCCCTTTTTATGGATATAGAAACTGAAAGAGAATATTTAAATAATTTGCCCAACCTAGTCTCTGGCAGAGCTGGGATGCAAATCCATCTACTGATTATCAAATGTGGCAAACAGGATATCTGTTTCTCAGAGGAGCCCATCTCTTGAGACTTGGATGTGAATAAAATTGTGATCACTCCCCATGTTTGGTGAGCAGGTCTGTGAGCATCATGCCACCGATGGAAACACATAACCTTTCCCATAAACTGGCAGTGTCTGCTGCCACTGACCTTGGAAGGTTTGCACAAGGCCCAGATATGGCCTGGTTTGTTGTAGTAGCAATGTTAATTGCTTAGAAGTTCTCTGTGAATCTTGTTCATGTTGCATAATTAGGTCGGAAAATGTGTATAATTTGGCTCTGAGATGAAGTCTTGCTGGCAAACTCAAAAAATTTTGAAATGGTTTAAATGAAGCTTATGATGCTACATGCAAAAATTGTGGGGAATTCAAATATAAGTATAGTAGATTATAGGAAAATTGAATGAAGCTCTCAGATAAAGGAGTCCTAAACATGGAGGAAACTCTTGACCAATGGGGAGATGCTGAGTAATCATCAAAGAGCTAACAAAGAGGAGATGGCCCTGCTGAACCCATAGCTCCAAAGAGTGATACTGAACACCAAGTAGATAAAGTCCCCAAAATGTTAAATTAGTATGCTCTAATGAAGACACATCAAATTTTAGTGGGGAACTAGGCATAGTGGCCTAACTTCATCACTGTAGATCACACCTGCAATCTTAGCTCTTTGGGAGGCCAAGGTAGGAGGATCATAAGTTTAAGGCCAGCTTGGGGAACTTAGTAAGATCCTGTCTCAAAATAGAAAATAAAGGGCTGGGGATGTCGCTCAATGGTGTAGTTCTTGCTTTGCATGCACGAGGCCCTGGGTTCGATTTCCAGTACCACGTACACACACACACACACACACACATAAATTAGTGGTGAAAATATTTCTAATCTTTGAACGGAGGGTTGTTACTCAGGAAATACAGTGTACACATAGATAGAACAGTCTGTTTTTCAATTTTGGAAAATTAGTTTTATTATTTATGTGAATCTGTCTCTTAAAAGGTGATCAAAATCAGTTTACTCTCCTGACACTTTATCAGAAAAAAAACTCTTAAAAGGGCCTCTGTTTCATAATCTTAGAAAAAGCAAGATGCACAATCTAAATTCTTAAATATTGTCTTTTTAAATTAAAAAAATATTTTCATGGTGTTCTGATGGGATGAGCACAGAGCTGTGGATTTGTGGAATAAGATGTGTTCCTGCTGGTTTAGAATCATCTATTTCTTCCACAATGAATGCTTCTGTAATGGGCCATGTGCTGCTCAGCCCAGAAGCTGTGACTTGCTTGAGTTGTTGTGGGGTTTACTTCTGTCTTAAGATAAGCAATATTCTGGGTAAAGACTGCCACTTGTTTGGGTCCTGGACATGGTGCCATTAGCTGAATAGCAATGGCCATAAATCTGAGCTAGAAATCAACAGTTTTTGTTATAGATTTTGGGACTTTTGAGGCTGTTTCTCACTGTAGCACGACCTGACACCAATTGATACTTTCCCTAACCTGTAACTGCAGTCCTCAGGGATGCTCCCCAGCTTGAGAAATAAATCAATTCATAGGATGTGGTTGCTTCTTTTCTTAATGAGGATGTGTTCAAGAAGGAAATGGGCTTAGCAAGGATTTCAATGAAGATAAAGCTGACTCTTATTATCCATGAAACAATGCAAAAATATGGACTTTGGAGTCAGACCTACTATGTATACTCTTAAGAGGGTTTTTCAGTCAAAAAAAAGAGGGTTTTTCAGTCTTTCTGAAAATCAGGTTTCCTTTCCATAAACTGAGGATAAGGACACTTATATTACAGATTACAAGAAGATTACATATAAAACTTTTAATATAGTATAAGAACCCAATACTCCAGATTTTCCAGGTAGAAGAATTGAACACATGGTAGTTCTTATTAATATTCATCTATATACACAAGCAGGCACTTAAATATCTAAGTACACAGTCCAAATGCTGAACATGAAATGTGATCCTCTGAAATACTGATCACTTGGCATGTCTGATATATCATGTTTGCTCTAATTGCAATATGGCTAGACAGCAATTTAAGATGTTTGACCATTATCTAACATTGGAGAAACTGAGTTGATTTGAAACTGCTTTTAGAAATAGTTTATGTTCATAAACTATAAAATGTTGAGAGATATATCCAAACCAAGCCAGCAAATCATTTCAGTCAACTTTTTGAAACCATGCCTGCTTACTCTCCTCTGGACTAGGTTAATAAGAGGAGAGACCAAAATATATATTGCCACCTATAACTAGTTTTAAGTCTCCTTAAGTGACATGAAGGGTTGAGTGTGACTTGAAGGGTTTGAGGTTGATGACATGACAAATAAAAATGCACAAGCACTAATTGGACCTTCATTTCATGAAGCAAGTCTATCTTGCTGTCATATGATAAGCTTTTCTTATGCTCCAAAGCAACAGCAAGAACAGCAGGCACCATCCACCCGTGCTTGTCAGCTTTCTGTCACTGGAACAAAATAACTGATAAAATCAACTTAAGGCAAGAAAGATTTATTTAGGCTCACAATTTCAGAGATCTCAGTTCATGGTCAGCTGGCTCCATTGCTTTGGTCCTGACCTAAGGAAGAACATCATGGTGGATGGGCATTGTGGAGAGAAGCTGTTCACCTCATGGTAACCAGGAAGCAGAGAGAGCAAGGAACTGGGAACAAAATATAGTCCCCAAGGTTACATCCCCGAGGAACCACTCCCTCCAACTGTGTCCTGCCTCCTGCAGTTTCACCATCTCCAAGTAGTCCATTCAACTATGTATCCCTCAAAGGGTGAATCCATTGGTGAGGTCAGAGCCTTCCTGATCCAATCATTTCCCCAAGGCTTCACCTCTGAACATTGCTGGATTAGGCACCAAGACTTCAATACATGAGCCATCGTGGGACATTCCAGTTCTAAAAAGCGGAGCCCTTCACTCATTCAACTATGCAATTGATACTGGGGACGGGAGTGAGATGGGAGGGCAAGAGCCCCTGTCTGCATGAGCCTGTGCCCATCGGGGGGAAGGCAAGGCTGTTTTAGGGCACCAAATTTAGGGGTTGGAGGGTGGGGAAAGGCCAGACTTTCCTGAGAATGTGACATTTAATTTGAGAAGTGAAGGAGAGTAGAAGCGTAGAAGAAACAGAGTTCCAGGCATAGACAATGCCTGTGTGAAGGTGATGCACAGAAGAACTTTGAGCCTTGGACTGTGGGAAGGAGGCCCGAGAGGCTGGAACCAGGAGAGCAAGGGACTGAGTGAAGCGGGGCAAGATGGAAGGGTCAGGGAGGATCAGGAATCCCAACGCCTGCTGTCCAGGTGCAATGGGAAGTCACCAGAAAGGCTTTAAGGAGAGGAAAGACTGGCTAATCTTTTTAAAAGGTTAGTTATGTTTCCTTAAAAAAGTGAACATGGAATTTCCATGTGATCCAGCAGTCCTGGGTATGTAGCTGAGACCATTAAAAGGAGGGACTCAGATGCTTATATACTTATGTTCGCAGAAGCATTATTCATAATAGCCAAGAAGTAGAAGCAATCCAGGTGTCCATCGACACAGAAAGACATAAACAAACTGTGATGTATGCATACAGTGAAATATTATTCAGCTGTAATTAAAAAAAAAGAAAAGCAAATTCTGACACAGGATCTAACATGCACATTGAAACATTGAGGATGTTATGCTAAGTGAAATAGAAAAGGACAGTTACTCCATAAATGCTTCTAGAAGAGATGCCTAGAACATGTAAGGTCCTAGGGACAGATTTACTCTTGGGTATCAGGGGTTGAGAAGTGATGGTCTAGTGAGTGCCGAGTTTCTGTTTTGCCAGATGAAAAAGTTCTGAAGGTGGACGGTCAGGATGGCTGCACAAAAATGTGCATGTTCTTAATACCATTTAAATATGGTTAAAATGGCAAATGTTATGCATATTTTACCCTAATAAGCCATTTGTTGTAGTTGCTGTATAGGGAACTGGGGTGGAGAACACTGTGAAGGGAAACCAGGATGCGGGAGATCAGCCTCAGGCTCTCGCTGTTGCCCTGGAGAGAGACCAGCTGGCTGGAGCAGAAGGAGCAGTGGAGATGAGCAGACATGAGCGAGTTCCCTGTTCATTGTTGAGGTGGCTCCCCAGGGCTTGGTAATGGACCAGAAGGGGAGGGTGGTGAGAGATGGAGAGCCAAGCGTCAGGGGCGACAGACTGCTCCCTGTTGGCACAAGCCATGAAAGAATAAAATTACCATTGATTGCAGTGGCGAAATGCTGGAGGGAAAACACATTAGGAGGCAGGGTGGGTGGACAGGTGGGGAGTTCAAAGGTTCAGGCTGGAGACACATTCCCCTGAGGATGACTAAGAAAGAACCAAGGGCAGATGTCAAACAGGGTGTTGTATATACAGGTCTGGAGCCCAGGAGGACATACTAGGGAGGAGATGGGAGATGATAGGATGGAGATGTGATTGAAACCACAGGAATACATGAGATTGCTCAACCAGAGGGTGCAGACCAGTGAGGAAAATTGCTGTCCGAGAAATAAGACAAGCCTATACCAGATCTGGCAGGTCAACCTTCAATTTCAGCAAATTAGCTTGTTTTTCTCTTCAACCAGAGACATGAGCATTTGAATAAGAGTTGTCAGTGCCTGGATATGACAAAACACACGGAAACCAAGGGTCTTGGGCATACACTGGAGCTCAGAAGAACTGGCCAGTCACAGGGACACTGGTTCTCCAAGTTGCAAAAGTGAGAAGATCAGCAATTTTGGTGACAGTGACAGGGTCAGGGCTTGAGCTGGGGGGGGTCTTATTAAGCTTACTCTGTCAAATCTTCCCATGGAGAGACTGAACAGGAGAAGGCAGAAGAAGAATAAACCATGATGACTGGGAGCAGCTAGGCTGTTCACTATCCCCCGGAAATGTGAAGGCTTTTTGAATTCCAGTGTATTTGTGATATAGAGGAATCTCCCTTTTCCCTGCACCTAATCTGAAGCTTTGATAGTAGCAGGCATGAGAGTGATCTATCGCCAAAAGTTGCAAACATTCTTCTCTTTAAGAGAATCAAGCCAGTCTCAAATTAGAAGAGTCATAAAAATATCAGTTACTATCACATGCACATGTATTCGGTGTGAATTCTCTCTCTCCCAATGCAGGAGACTTATTTTGGATCTTACATTAGTTTGCATTTCCTGGACATGCTCCAGTCTGGCTCGGAGATGGGGCGCAGTGAGGATCTACTTTGGGAATAAACAGATAAGATTTTTCCAAATGTGTAAGAACTTCTTTTAGAGCAAACACTACTAAAAATTGGGATTTTGGGATGGGGAGAATTTACCAGTCACACACTTGGGTTGGGACAGGTTTATAGTAATCTCCATTGGCACCAAAGCTGAGGAGCTGGTGTCTGGAGGCAGGGAGCATCAGAGAGACTGGATGGGGAAGACCTGGGCTGCTGCTCTCAGCGAGGCTTCATTTAAAGTGAACTTGTGGCTCTGCAGAGAATGCTTTGGGGTGAAGGATGAAATGAGGACCTCCCGAGCTGTGGAGTCCTGATCTCCTTACAGCCGTGGCTTCAGGGTCAAGCTTGCAGGTGATGGATGCCTGGCCTGGTTCCATCCCATCCATGTCAGGCTTCAGGTTGCTGCATTGGAATGACACCAGTGGCGTTTCTTCACTGGGGTCCTTAACAAGCATGTGCCCTTCCTTTAATGAAGCCAAGACATAAGAGATGGGTCTAATGATGGTGGGACAGGATTTTGTTTACTTTGTGATTCCCCAATATATCATGATCTCATGTGTAGGAGGGAGAAGAAACGATTGGAGGGAGCAGTCCCTTCTTCCTTCCTGGTGGGGATGTGGTTTTTCCCTCCTAATTATGAAAGGTCAATAGGACTGAGGTGGTCCAAGGAGAGGAAATTGCAACAAGATGCCTGGTTTGATTACAAGGGCAGTGGTAAGAATGCCATCCTTGGAGCATGAACAGAGACGGTTTCTGCTCCCTTTCCTTTGCCTCTGTTCTGACTCCAGGTCCACCACACATTTGCTCAGAGTTTGGGGATGAACCTTTCCACCAGGTGAAACAGAGCTGGGTGGGATCTAAAGTGAAACTTCTGAAAGGAAACCCTGCTAGAGGGCAGCCTCCAAGGAACCATTAATGCTTTTAAAGCCCCAAATGGGAGAAAAGGAAGGTGGAAAGGAGATTGGCAGAGATGCAAGGTGCTTGCGAGTACAGTAGAGGACTCCATTGCAGGTCACCTGGTCTTTCAAGAGAGCTTTTAGGGAAGGAACTGGGCGAAGAGGCGGTTCCTTGCTTATTCAATATCCACTCTTTGTTCTTTTACTATAATTGGAAGGGGAAATGTGCCAATCTAAAGTCTATATTTCAGCCTCCTTTGCTGGAAGTGTGGTCAAGGAGATGTAAGTGGAAGTCTTTGGACTGGCTTCTGGAAAGTCTTTTGGAAGGGAGAGTAAAAGTGACCATTTGAATAGATCTGTCACCTGCTTAAAAAAAAAAAAGGCCATTTGTACCTCTATCTTCTCTTCCCTGTCTACAATGTAGGAGGATGATTGTTGCTTTAGCAGCCATCTGGTGACAATGAAGTGTACTCAGGAGGACAAAAAGTCCCATAGAGTTAGATGGTAAAGCAGAGAGATAGAAGGGACCTGGTTCCTGATGGAGTCATGGAGTCATCCTGCAATAATCCCTGGTCATTAATGTGAAAGAAAGTCATCCCCTGATGTGAGGAAGCCACTTTTATTCTGAGTTTCTCCTTAGAGGAGACAAAAACATTGCAGGCTAGTTCGGATACTAGCTTACTGTCTCTCCCCCATCTTTCCTACCTACCAGACAAGTTTTCTTAGTTGGGCTTAGGTCTTTGCATGGGACCTAATTAAAAGGGTTAGACTATAAAAAAAAAACTCAAGGCAAAGAAGAATCTAGATAAGAAGGTTATATTTTGGTGAAATATAACTCATTACAAATAAACATAGGAGTGTGTTTAATAAAATGCCCTTCTTCAACGTGCTCAAATACTGAAGGGGAATTTTTTAAAATATTTTTTTTATTTTACAGTAGAATGCATTTCAATATATTGTATACAAATGGAGCAGAACTTCTCATTCCTCTGGTGCAGAGTCACTCCAGTAGTGTAATCATACAAGTATATGGGGTAATAATGTCTTTCTCATTCTACCGTACTTCCCATCTCCACAGTCCCACTCCTCCCCTTACTCCCTTCTACATAAACCAAAGTTCCTTCATTCTTCCCCATCCCCCACCCCACTATGCCTCAGCATCTACTTATCAGAGAAAACATTTGGCTTTTAGTTTGGGGGGATTATCTTATTTCACTTAGCATGGTATTCTCTAGTTCCATCCATTTACCTGCAAATGCCATAATTTCCTTCTTCTTTAAGGCTGAGTAATATTCCATTACATTTTCTTAATCCATTCATCTATTGAAGGGCATCTACGTTGGTTCCATAGTTTAGCTATTATGAATTGAACTGCTATAAATTTTGATGTGGCTGTGTCACTGTAGTATGCTCATTTTAAGTCTTTTGGGTGTAAACCAAGGAGTAGGATAGCTGGGTCAAGTGATGGATCCATTCCAAGTTTTATGAGGTATCTCCATGCAGCTTTCCATAGTGGCTGCACAAATTTGTAGTTTGTAGGGGCATTTAAAAAAATATCATAGTAAGGGGTTGAAGATGACCTTCTATGTCATCTCATTTGTTTAACTCCCAGCCAACTTCTTCTTATTCATATGCATAAACACAGTGGTGGTCCCATAATCTTATGTGACCCTGTGCAATTGGTAGGAGATGAAGAGTCATATCCCAGAAGTAGCAGCAACTCTTCCTTTACTGATGCTAATGAAAGCAGGTAGAGTTTGATTCAATGATAAATTTTGCGGTGTAGGGAGAAGACCAGGGGAGCACAGACCCGTACAAGCAGTTGTAAATGCTGTGAGGCTCATTGGTAACGACTATGCTGTGAAACAAACATCTTTTATTTTTAAGAGCTAATAGCCCTGTGCAAAAATTACTTAATTTTTCTTTACCCTTATCCTAACTGAATTAGACAAACAATGTCATTTTCTTAGAAAATAACTAAAGGCATTTGGATGAATAAACTAAGTGACCTGAAGTTGAGTAGCAAAGAGAGGAATAAAATTTTGGCCCCTTTATTGTCTCCCACAAATGTAATTTCCTCAAATCATAACAGAACTGAATTATGGAGGAGAAAGGATATGACCAAGAACAGCCAGAAAAAAAATAATGAATGGAAGTCTTATTAAAAAATAGAGATGATCAATTGGATCTGAAGATTGAAAATACCTTATAGTATTATTATAAAAACATTGGGAACTGATTATTTTATCATTTGGGCAATTGGATAATTTGTCCCATGAAGAATCTCTGAGGAATAAACTCATCTTTAGAAATCTATTCATCTATCCATCCATCCATCCATCTGTTGGTCCATCTCTCTGTCCATCTATCCAATTACTTATTGTTTCAGGAATTTGCTTTAACTAGGTAATTTTTATAATAACCCAATAAGCACTGGTATTCATATTCCATAAATTTTGCCTACGGTCAGAGACCTAAATGCAGAATAAGATTTGGGTGTGTCTATATGGTTCAAGAAAGTCTATACACTGAACCATATTTCCAGGCTAGCTTGTAGTGGCTTATATTTCCCAAGACAAAAAGAGAATTCATCTCAGCCAATGCACACTGATCACATTGACACAAAACAGATGCTATGAAATGTCGCGACCCCTTGCCCGCAAGGAAGACGCAACTCGAGAATCTTCTTTCAACAGTTTATTCAGGTCCCTGGATATTTCTTCTTCTCTCTCTCGGATGCCCCTCCCAGCCTTAATAAAGCATCCCAAGCCCCAATGCAAAGCTGCCGCGTGGAGCTTTCTCACAGGGTGGTGAAAAATCATGTGCCAACTTTCCCAGATAAGGAGTTGTTTGTCACAGACCACAGCGGAGCCAGCGTCATCTTGTAATGGCGACCATAATCTGCAGAAACGGCAGAAGCGGCTCACCACAGTTCCCCCTTTCTGTTTTCTTAAAACAATACAGGCAAGAGTAGAGGTCCTATCCCACTGTGCAGAAGTGGCTGCATAGTATGGCTCAGTCCTAAGGAGGGCCCTTCCCCAGATCTGAGGCCATATCAGCCGACGCCTTTTTTCGTGGGGCGGGGCGTGAACGCGTCTAACCCGCATGCAATAGGACATGCTCTCCTTGAGGTCCATGTCAAGGATCACTCAAGTGCAGTGCCTTGCCTCGCATCCTGTATCGTGACGATGGTGGACGAAGGGGGATAGCTGAGGCTGAACTGTGGCTGTTTATAATGACAAACAAGTTGACAGCACCCTGAAAGAAAGGCACGGACTTTAAGGCGATAGAAAAGCACTAGTGTGGAAACCCATCTGCGTGCAATGGCAGTAATACCGGCAGAGTGCAAGGGCTTTCCAACACTAAGAGAATAACAAGGAAAGTCATGTCGATCCCAGTGCAATGTTATAATAACTTGGGGTGTAACGACCATGACAAAGGTTTACTGCTTAAGATGCGCAAGCCAGACTTGAGGCGAGTTGCCATTTTCTAAAGCTGCAAGAGCTTGTATGATCATAGCCTTTTCTTGTGCATGGCGAGTTTTAAGGCGACAGAGAAGCCACAAACAAAGTACAACACCGAAGCAACACATTGCACCAAAAATGCCTACTCCCACCCACTCTTTGGATATCTTCTGCTTTTTCCTTATTCAATCGGTGAATTGACCCAAAGTCACGGGATCGACACGGGTACTGTTCAAGACAGCTATCTGGGTTAGTTGAGACTGGATCATGTTTTCTGCTTCCATGGACCAGGTTCCGGATGAATATTCTCCGATGATGCGGGAGGCATTTCTGGAATTATTAAATCTGACAGAGGTTATACATAAATGTGCACGTTGATCAATACAACCCAAATGTACTAGGTCAGACAATTCCTCAACTTGAGCTTGAAGCAGATCTATCCTTTGATTAGCAGCTAGAATCCCAGATAAAGTGTGTTGATTAATTCTACTTTGAGATTCAAGTATGGTGGATGTTTGTTGAATAACCTGATTAATAGTGGCAGCAGTTTGTACCTGGCTGGCCATGGCTACTCCAGCTATAACTGCTGCAGCAGCAGACACCGCCACAGCTGTCACTATAGCTGCCGTAATTCCAAAATCTCTACGGGCTCTAATCAGTTCAACAATAGGAAAAGACTCTGGATCTGCAGTAACCGGGATCGGGACAAAAGTTGGAATTTTCATAATCACTGCCGTAGTCCAGGAGCCATTCCAACACGCAGACAAATAACAGGTAATATTAGAACAATTAAGCATCCCCTGTAATGTAACATTAGCCAAAAGAAACAGGAACGGAGATTGGAGACGGACTGCTGCGGAGGGTAATGTAGCATTAGATAATTGTGAATTATTTGCAGAAATTTTAAGCCTCCTACCTCGCTCCGAGTCTTGGGTACTTCCAGAAACATTAAACAGCCAACTTTGGACTCCTAATATTTCCCTGGGGAAACACAAGCGCGGACTAGACTAGCCCAATCTGAGGGAGTCATGCAAAATCTAGTAAGTCCCTCCACCTGAGTGAGAGTGAAAGCGGCATCTATGCCATAAGTGCGGACAGATTCTGCCAAGGTTTTAATTATCTTAAAGTCTAAAGGCTCATGATATCTTCCCCTGTTATTGTCCTGAAATACAGGGTATGCAAGTCCCATATCTGTATTAACTGTCCTCCAAACTTGTGCATGAAAAGATCTCCCGGAACCTTGGCTCCCCCCCACATACGGAGGTGGGGCAATCGGCACCATATCTTCTTCTAGATATTCTACCTCCTCCTCCTCAGAGTTTTGTTGACCGATGTTAACTCCCTTCCCCTTCTTACAGTAGGCCTGCGTGCCCTGTGTCTCCTTTTTCTTCTTTTTCATTTTTATCTTATGTAGTTGTTGTAACAATATATCAAGGTCCTCAGAACTCTCTGAGTCGCTTGTGTTCTCAGGCGTTTTTAATTCGGTCAAGTCTGGGTAGAACCTTCTCCTATTTTTATCTTCAGGCTCTTTTGCCTTCTCACTACTGTTACTTTTAATACTCTCTGCCACTTCACTACATGATCCTTCAGATTTTTCCTCATGCAATTGCTCAAGAATAGCTTGACCCTCACTCACAGCTTCCTGGCATTTACCATCTGTAAGGCAACCACGGACCATTTTCCAAAGGGGTATCACCCCACCCTCTAATATGCCCTGCTCAGAAGCAAAGTCAAGATCTTTGCCTAATTTATCCCAACTAGGCACAGTAAGGCTGCCCGAAAATGCAAACCACGGTGCAGCGATATCTATCTTCTGTAAAAATCTCTGTAAAGTACTATGTTTCACTTCCAGTCCCTTGGAACGTAACAGGCCATCTAGGGCCAGGAGAAGCGGACTTGAAGATGCGGCACCCATGACACAACAACAAAGAAAGCACAAAAAAAAGAAAGCGAAAGTACACAGTGCAGCTGCAATAAAATGTAATGCTCTCTCTTTCATTACAGAGGAGCTGTCCCACTTTGGTCGCGGATCCCACTTACTAGGGACTAACCCCGCTTTGATCGCGGATCCCACTTACCTGGGACTAACCCCGCTTTGATCGCGGATCCCACTTACCTGGGACTAACCGGTGCACCACCCCTGACTGTTGAAAGTTCTGGTTCCCGGGTTTCGGCACCACTTGTCGCGACCCCTTGCCCGCAAGGAAGACGCAACTCGAGAATCTTCTTTCAACAGTTTATTCAGGTCCCTGGATATTTCTTCTTCTCTCTCTCGGATGCCCCTCCCAGCCTTAATAAAGCATCCCAAGCCCCAATGCAAAGCTGCCGCGTGGAGCTTTCTCACAGGGTGGTGAAAAATCATGTGCCAACTTTCCCAGATAAGGAGTTGTTTGTCACAGACCACAGCGGAGCCAGCGTCATCTTGTAATGGCGACCATAATCTGCAGAAACGGCAGAAGCGGCTCACCACAATGAAAACGTTCATTTCATGGCCTTAGATGGAAAAGACTTTGTGTACAACTTATCATGATTTACCTTGGCTTGATTAAAAATCCAGGAAAAGAGGTCTGAGGCTAAAAGTCATTGGGTAAATTAGAAAAGAGAAAACCATTTCAGAGGCAAAGATTAATGAAATGAAACCCTCTATGGTCTTTAGAATGGAACTTTGCTAGATTATGGCTGGTTCCAGTTCTTCAGTGTCTCTACCTTACAAAACACCTCTTGCCAAGATCTTAGAGCCACACGGAAGAAAGCCAGGTGGGCACGTGCCTTCTAGGGTGTCCCTTCTCCAGACTTCTGTGTTGTAAATTTGCTCTGCTCCCCAGGGTAGCATGTACTTCTAGCCTTTCAAAGGATGTCGTATTTTTGTGTCGACCTTCAAATCAACAGCTGACTTTCACAATACTTAGGTATTTAGTTTTGTAGAAGCACAATTTTGAGTCACATGCTTTGTTACACCATGCTTGCTGGGATGAGACACTTAGCTCATGAGGGACTGAAGGGGTTAGCAATCCATGTACAATTCCTCAGGTGATAAAATATATCTCCTTTTGTTTAAAATAGAGGTAGCACTTTGGTATGGGAGAAAATATTGATAAAATTTGGAAAGAAAATTACTTTGTTGGGTGGGGATTTTTACAGGACTGGTGACTCTGTGGACATTTAGCTGTAGGAAGAGCCTGGAGCCTGCAGAAGCGCTATTCCATCATTTAGAGCTTTGTTCTCTACAGGTCTGGGAAGAGATTTGCTACCAGGGCCCAAGGTCCACTGTGCTCTGATGTGGGAAAACAATAACTCAGGATGGCCATAAAAATGATGAAGCATTCTCATAAAGTGACGTTTACTTGCATATCTAAACATTAGCACATACTTTATTACTCTTGTAATTTCCTACCCATTTTGTTTCTTGGAACAGGGAAACTATAAATACACTGTATTATAAAGTTTTGCTGCTTCTGTGGAAGTTTGTGGTTTCAAATGACAGAGACGACATGAATGCTGGCCAGATACTGCCCAGAAATAGTTTCCCTGGTGCTTTCCTATCATCTACACCTGAGCAAACTCACCTATTGGTGTCTCTGGACTCATTTAACATGAGATGTCTGGCACCAGACTGCAGGTTGCAAACTACCCGGCCCAGCTGGAAGGAAGTGGTCATCTGAGAAAGAGATTCAAATCCCAAGAAAAGATGTTGGTGAGAGTAGAACTGTATCCAGTCACCAGTGAGGAAGGACCACATTGCTTTGAGATGATGTAGCCATGTCTCTCCGAGTTTGCTCATTCTGCCCAAACCTCTCACCATTCCTGCCCACAGAAGAGGGACATTTCTAGGTGGAATGACAGTAATGTAGATTTGGTTTTGCCCTGGGTGCTTGGAGAGGATGTGGCTCCCCTCCATGACTCCCACATGTGGTGGTGGGTGCTGGGGGCATTGCCTTCCACTCTTGATCTTCACCAAGATCTGTCCTCTGGGCCTGAGCCTTCAACCTGCTCCTACCTCCTTTCCAGTTGAATGGCTTGAGAACCTCCAATTAAATAAAGAAAAAAGAAAGTGGGGGGCTGCCTTCACTTCTCCTCCCCTTTCTAAGCTTTTGTGTTCCCGTTTGAAAGTAAACTTAGATTTTCTTCCAAAATGAATAACACAGAGAGAAAAGAAAGCCACTCAGGCTTGAGGAGCCGTGCTTCTTGCAGCAGACTTCCTGCCTCTGCCAGGCAAGAAGGAGCCTGGCGTGTCCTTAGTTCACCCTTGCTCGGGCCAAGCTGTATGCAAATAAGTGGTTTCAGTGTCTGCCCGTTTGAGACTCTCAAATAAAAAAGGAAAAAAACCACCACTGTCGCCACCACCAACAAAAAAACCCCAAGACCAATTAATTCCAGTAGATTGCTTCAAGGCGAGGGGACCTCATGGCAACACATCCTGTTTTGCCATTCAAGCTGTTAACCCCCTCGCCAATACCCTCCCTAGTGAACTTCTCTCTGTCGCAAAAAGAAATTGGGGGTGACAAAGAATTCAAAGCACTCGCAGGACAATTTTCTAACCTTTGGCCACGTGGAATGCTATTTTTAAGGCTAATTTGCGTTGATGGAAAAACAATAAGACGCCTTAAATTATGCTTGCTAGACCTATTTTCAGCCAGGTTCGAGGTCAACTAAGTTGGTTTCGATCTTGCAAGAAATGGAGAAACATCAGCATCCTCCTTACCAGTTAACAGCTGTGATCGGGTGGGACTGCTGTCCCCAGCTCAAGAAGTTCCTCTGTTCTGTGCTTCTGTACCTCCAATATTCATGTGTGATTTGAAGAGTCACCTTGGGAGCAGCACTAGCAATTTTATTACCTCTCGATTCTGTGTTTATCCTAGGACTGGATGAGAACTTTCAAAGTCAGCCAGAAAGATTGGATTTAGTTGTGGGCAAAAGAGTATATTTAATAGAGGGACTTTAATAGAGTCAGAATCAGGAAATAAACTTAATTTATCTTCACTCTCCACTATCCAAGAAGACATCTTGAACAGATTCTTTAATTCATCACTTTTCTCTTGCATTCACCCCAAAGAATAATCTTTTTAGGTGATGAAGGCTCACTATGGGGTAGAATAGTCTTTTTAGGTAATTAAGGCTCACTATGGGGTTAAATAATCTATTCCAGTCTAATAAAACACTAACAGCATATCCAATCCGAAGCTCCTTCAGTAACTTTGCAGGCAGTCTTCAGGTGACATGGATGAGAATTCACTGGGGTAGTGAAAGAGTGAGTGTATCCATTTGTTTATTTTTCTCGTTTTAGTTTTTCTTTTGTGCATGTCCTAAAATGTACATAATTTACATAATTTCTGGTTCAAAAGAGCATTTTAAATGTGTACATAAATAAAATATATTAGAGGTGAGTGTAAGTTTTTAATCTTTATATTTTGGGTACAAAAAAAAAAGTTTGGAGTGGTCTGAAATAGATGAGGTCTTGAAGGAGAGAGAGGCCAAATTCAGAAGGGCCAGTCAGGAGGCCTCGAGTTGTCCAGCAGAGAAATCCTTACCGAGGGAGGAGCCTAGCTGTGGAGAGGGAGAAAGGCTTGTGAGACAGCTGAGAGTCAGAGAGTCTGAGTGGGTCCCCCCTGGGGTGTGGGTCTAGGGTGGGAGGGCAGGGCCTCGACTGCCCCAGGACTTCATCACGAGTGACTATGAGTGCAGTCAGTGCTCTGAGGCCTACTATGATAGACAGCAAGATGTCCCCTCTCTTTCTGGGACTCACTCCCAGGCTCCCCCCTGGAGTTGTCTGATGGTAGAAGGTGGTGTTGGCACAAGGTGGTCTTCTCTATCTTATACCGCTTTTGCTCTCTTCTCTAGCTCCTCTCCTGCCCAGGTTAATGTCTGCTGCCCCTTCTATGCTCACCTACAAGCCTTAATCCTTCTAGTGCCTTCTTATTCAGCTGAGAAATTTCTTCCATGTCTCTTGGCCAGCTTGCCCAGAAGGAATGTTCAGAGCTGATTTGGCTTTTATACCAATCTCTTCTTCCAGGGATGGTATCAAAATATGAACCAGCTCAGCCTCATCTTTCAGGAAACCATCTTCTCTTCCATTTTCTGCATCTGTCTGCTGAGACAGCTGGGCTTCTTGTATTTTTTTTTTTTTGTCTCACTGGCTCATGCAAATTAAGGGATGTGCCTGGGCATCTGTTTCAGAGTCTTTAAACTATTCATGAATGTTGCAAAGCCCAGTATCATGCTGTCCTGTTAGAAGGCTGCCCCGGCCAGAACATACATAAGACATTTTCTTGATGGTGTAGCTGGATTCCATGTTCCAACAGTCTTGCTCTGACCCGATTGCAGGTTCCGTTATCTATGCAGGGAATAATAAGGAGCAGTTTTGGGGGCAGAGATGATGGCCTCATGTGCAAAAAGTTGAGTTTGGGATGTTGTGTGGATGTAGAGATGATAACACTCAGTTATCTGTAAGTACACACATCTGTTGTGTGGGAGAAAAATCAGAGGTGTTTCAGATTAGAGACTCTGGACATTGAAACCACAGGTGAAGAAGAATGTACAAGAGGACAGGTAACCTTGGAGAAATAGCAGAAATTGTTGGTTCATACTGGAATGAGGAACTGCACAGGAGGAGTTAAGATCATCTCATAAAACCAGCAAGGAAGCTATTAAAGGCGACTGAGAAATAGAAAAATGCCTTTGGGACTCCCCTAGCTGAAGATGGGTCAATTGGAGCTGCTTAAAGAGTAAAGATGTCAACAGATTGAAACACAGCAACATGTAGAAATCCTACTAATTAGATGTATTTTGATTATTATGTGTCTTTTATTTTTAGGGTACAGCTGTGTTCCACAGTCCTTCCTTTGGTGCCATAATTCATTAAAAATGGATGGGGCAGGGTTTGTAAAGTGTCACCTGAATTCTGAATACCAATAGACAGCCCAGTTCTGCCTCCCTGGGGAGAGGAAAGGAAAATTTTGGCAAAACATCTTGGAAATAACTGACTTCTCTTATTGCCTTCATTTTGATGAGTTAATATGTGTTTATGCACATATCAGATTACACTTAAATAAATGGAAATTTAAAAATACCAAAGGAAGGGGAAAATGCTACATAACACACATTTTTAAGTTTTTTTTTTCCTTCCTGCTAAACCCAGACCACTGGAAAGCTAGGAAGAGACACTTTCAGAAGAACAAGGCTAAAAATTGACATTTGATGCTGTAGTCAGTATCAAACTTAAGAACTATAATTGTACCCAGCACTAGGTCCCGTACATAAAATGGTCCCCAACAAGGGTGGTGATGTGAATTGAATGTTCATGGATCATGGGAGCTTGAACTAGGATTTAATTCTCTATCTCCCAGGGACCAGCTCAGGGACCTCAGGTAAATCATAACACCTCTTTGTGTGACCAAGTCATCACCAGTAGAAAGAAAGACAAGTTGAACTTCTCCATTTGAGGAGGTATCAGTGAAATTCAGCAAAGTGTCTCTTAAAGGACTTCATGAGGACATGGACAGTTTAAAGAGATACGGTGATTTAGTGGGAAGAGTTGGAACCAGGCAATAACCAGCATGACCTTGGAAAGTCGCTATTTTCTGAGTTTTGATTTCATGAGTAAAATTGAGAAAGGAAAGAAAAACGTCCTTCACAGTGTGGTTGTGAGCATTGTGAGAGTATGTTCTAAGTAGAGACCTCCAGGTGCCCGAGAGACTGCCCCCATCTTTGAGAAGTTTAGAGTGAGAAATAAGATCCATAAATAAGCAAACACAGTGACGTGGGATTAAGTCTGTAAGTCAGCCTGGAAGAGTTTTAAGAGCTGGTGAAGCCTGAGCTGATCCTTGAAGGACATGTGTCAGGTGCTAAAGGAGAAACAAAAAACTCAGATGTAAAAGTATATATGCATATTGCAAAATCATTCTGCAGAATCAATTTATTATTATTATAATTGCTGATGTTGTTTTCCTTGCCTTTGAAGGCTGATAGCACTATGAAGAACTGTAGTGATTAACCCAGAAAATGCCACAAAAGCAGGGACAGAATTGTAACTCTAAGCTCTTCATTGGAGGGCTGGGAATATTAGGGGAATAACAAGGAAAACAGGTAACATTTGTTAGGTGTCACAGAGTGCAACATCTTGGACAGATCTTCCTGTGGAGTGTTCTAACAGGCAAGCAATTTCCCAGCCTGAACCTTATTCGTTGAGGCTAAGCCATGCAGCTGGGGTTGGGAAGACAGGGGAGGATGTAGGCAAAATCCTGATCCTAAAGGAAGAAAAGTTAAGAGAAAAGAAGAACTTCTTTTCTTCCTGGAAATAGTAAAAAGAAGAAGTTAGGACAGAGATAAAGTGAGCAGGTCACAGATGTTTAATTCATTTGTATTTAATGTACTAATATTTACATTTATTTCTATCATCTAACTTTATGTTCCTTGATTGTCCTGAGCATTCCGTGTTCCTTTTGCTCTTTTTCTTTTTCAGGTGCTATTTTTTTTTTCTCATTCTGCTTTTTCCCCCTCTAGTAGTTAGAAAGTCATATATTTTTAAAAAATAATTATTATTGATAGACATTTATTTTATTTACTTGTTTATATGTAGTGCTGAGAATCAGACCCAGTGCCTTACATATACTAGGCAAGCACTCTACCACTGGGCTACAACTCCAGCCCAGAAAGTCATATATTTTTATGCTTTTAGTCTACAGCAGAAGTTGAACACTCACACTGACTGTATCAAAGTCTGACAGTTAATCAGAATCTTTGTCCTCTGGTGTTATGGATTATAGTTCCTTTGATAATTTGGCTTACAGTTTGTTGGACATACCGAATCTGTGAATTTGTTTTTCATCACAACTGAAAATTTGGAAATGCTAACTCCTTAAGTATAGGAGTGCCTCTGTTATACTTCTTTTCTTTCTCATGTTTTTCTATTCTATTCTGTCTTTTCCTTTGAAACGTAATTACAATAATGATTTTACCTTCTTTGTCTGCCATGACACTTATTCTTTTTTTTCATATTTCATTCATTGTAACTCTCTGGAATATATTCTGTATAATTTCTTCATATAAAATTTCCAATTCATTAATTTTCTTTTCAGCTGTGTCCAATTTGCTGTTAAACTTTGTTTATTTGCTTTGATTTAAAGTATTTTGGATTTTGATTCTAGAAGTCTCCCACAGCTTTGTTGATTTAATCATTTCTTGCTTTTTATTAATTTTCAATTTTTTATTTAATGATGACTATTAAATGTGTCTTGCATGTTCTAAGTCTGATAATTTTATATCTAGGTTGTTGTTTTGCTTCTTTCTTCTTTTTCCTACTGGCTCTCATACAAAGTTCCTTTGTGTGTGTGTGTGTGTGTGTGTGTGTGTGTGTTCACGTGCGCATTCACACATGCATGCACATAAGTGTACTCATGCACACATGTATGTTTTATATACATATGTGATATTTCGAGCACAGTTCTTATGTTTCTTGGAACTTCATTCTTGGAACACTTTGAGGCCTGTGTTAGGGGATGATTAGCATTTGCTTCTTCGGTGCCTGGAACCATCACAAACCTGGGACCCTTTGAGGTTTTTGAGACCCGTATGGCTGTGTAAATTTGGAGTGCAACCCACAGAACCATTTTTGGCTATAAATTCTCAGAGGAGTACTTCTTGTTCTCCATTTAGTACTTAGACTCAAGACAAACAGTTTTCCTCATAGTGTCCTAGTTGTGAACTTTTTCCTTATTCCCCGCACACTGAATGGGATTAGGGCTATTTTCTAGTGAATACTTCACCTTGGGCTGAACCTGGGTCTTATCCACATGCCTTACACCTTGGCAACCCATGAAACCCCACATTCAAGTCCACTTGGTAGAGGAAATTCTGCCAAGACAAAGCAGATTTGCCTCCATAAATTTCACTTACTAGTTGGGTCCTAAGTATCCTTTGCTTCTTGCCATCCTAACACAACTTTTTAAGAATTGTTTTAGTGTTACTTTCACTTGTCTTTGGTAGGCATTTGGTCAGGAAATCTAGCGAGCCATACAGTTGACCACTGCAGCTCTATTACCTCTTTTTTCCCTACTTGGGTACCATGGATTGAACCCAGCAGTGCTTAACCACTGAGCCACATCCCAGCCCTTTTTATTTTGAGACAGCGTCTTGTTAAGTTTCTTAGGACCTCTCTAACTTGCTTGAGGATGGCTTTGAACTTGTGATCCTCCTGCACCAGCCTCCCAAACCACTGGGATTACAGATGTGCACTACCATGTGCGGTCTCGTTACAGCAGTCACTTGGGGATAACTTGGGGACAATTATAGTGTAAAAAAAAAAAAAAGTTGAGAGCTTTCCCAGCCCAAGGTGGGAACAGGACGAAGCTGAATATAATCATTGGACTTCAGCATTTTCTCACCCTTTGGAACTCTGTGTGTTGCTTTATTAATCCCCAGGGGGTAGAGAGCCCTATTATTTTATTAGGCAAAGTGCCTTCTGTAGCATCATTCCATTGTCATCTTAGATCTTTATCATTACTATTCATGCAATTCAGTTTGCTGGCGCTGAACCGAAAACTGACCTTATAAATAGAAGGGCAAAGATTTTGGCATCATGTAGAGTGGGGTTCTAATTTCTGGTCTGACTTTCTAGCTGTCTGACTTTCAGAGATTGAGTTTACTTCACAGAGTCTGACATTCTCAATCCTAAAATGGGGCTGCTAATACTTCCTTGTGGGTTTTTTTTTTTGTGTGTGTGTGTGGGGATTAAAGAAGATACAGCCTGTAGATAAGTTGATACATATTAACCTTTCTATTGATTTTTAACTTTTCTCCAGCGAGTTTAGGATATTTCTCATGGAGAGATATTTCAAAAGGAGGTTTTTAGGAAGGTCCATGAAATTGATGTGCCAGAGGAAATCAAGCTTCTCCACTTTTAGGGTAAACAGCTCACCATCCCACTCCAGGACTGAGACATCTATATGATGGGGACATCAGTATATATTTTTTTTTTATCACTCCACACACTCCTGGATTTTCCCACCAAATGTGTTCTTCCTAGACACCTTTAGGAAGTTAACACCCAAGAGCAACAGGCCAGTTTCAATAAAATCCAGGCTACAGCATGACTCAGACAGGCTTATCTCCCTGAGTGGGCTAAGCTGGTTCTAGCTTCCACATCCACCAGAACTGCAGAGACTGCCTGTCCCAGACTGCAGTGGAGGAATAAAAGAATGGCAGAACTGTGCACAAGACATAAAGACCACTTTAAGAAATGTGTATGCAGATGGCCAGAGAGGAGAATCACAAACATGAAATGAGGGAAGAAGACACGCAGAATACTGGAAGCATGGCTAATCATTTCATGAGGTTAAGATGATAGAGTTTCACCTCCTTTTCATTAATTGATTTCTTTACCTCTTTCCTCTTTATGACCTTTTTTAAACTTTTCATTTGTATTATAATTATTTGTATATTAGTCTCTCTTATTACATTTTAAGCACCTCACAGACAAGATCAACATAATTGTAGTGTAATTCAAATTCAAGTGGGCATGCTTGCTACTGATTACTAACACACCCAAGAGATGTAGCTAATAGGCATAGTTGTTTAGATTCATGGTCGGGTAATGCCTGTTGAGTACCCTGAGCCAAGAAAAAGTCATTAAAGTTCAAATTCTGTTGGAAATATCTCAAGGGATTCTTCTATGAGAAAGAACAAAGTTTATTTTGGGACACCTGGCCAATGCAGTTCAATTGATTTCAATTTAACAATCCTATTAAGTACAAAGAAGAAAGCAGAGAAACATCCTGTCTGGCTCTTTTGATTGGACTGGGATTTTTGAGGACTCTTTTCTTCCCACATTTCTTTTTTTTTTTTTTTTTTTTGTGGGGGCGGGTACCGGGGGATTGAACTCAGGCCACTTAGCCACTGAGCCACATCCCTAGCCCTATTTTGTATTTTATTTAGAGACAGGGTCTCACTGAGTTGCTTAGTGCCTCTCAGTTGCTGAAGCTGGCTTTGAAATCACAATCCTCCTGCCTCAGCCTCCAAACCACTGGGATTACAGGTGTGCGCCACCGCGTCTGGCCTCTCCTCACATTTCTATTGGTGCAATATAGTGGTACATATTGGTGGGATTTGTTGTGACATATTCATACATGCATACAACATAACAATATATTGGCCAATATCAATCCCCAGCACCTCCCCCTCCCTCCCTCCCTCCTATCCTTTGGTGCCTTTTCTTTTCTATCTCTCTTTGATATTCATGACATTCACTCTCTCCTTTCCTTTTCCCTCTGTGGGTTCACATATGGGAGAAAACACAGGACCCTTAGCCTTCTGAGTTTGGCTTATTTTGCTTAACATAATGTTCTCTAGTTCCATCCATTTTCCTGCAAATGACACGACTTCATTTTTCTTTATGGCTGAATAAAACTCCATTGTGTGCAAAAAACCACATTTTCTTTATCTATTCATCGATTGATGGACACCTAGGCTGGTTTCATAGATTGGCTATTGTGACTGTGCTGTATAAACATGGGTGTGCATGTATCAGGTAGTATGATGACTTTAATTCTTCAGGATAGATACTGATGCTGGGTCATGGGTGGTTCCATGTGTGGTCTTTTGAAGAATCTCCAAACTGATTTCCATAGTTGTACTAATTTATAATCACATCAATAGTGTAAAAGTTTTCCTTTTTCTCCATATCCTTTCCACCATTTATTATCTTTTGTATTCTTGATGACTGCCATCCTGACTGGAGTGAGATGGAATCTCAGTGTAGTTTTCATTTGCATTTCCCTAATTGCTAATGATGTTGAACATTTTTTATGTATTTGTTGGCCATTTGTATTTCTTCTTTTGGAAAGTATTTGTTTAATTCATTGGCCTATATATTAATTGGGCTGTTTGATTTTTTTTTTTTGGTGTAAAGTTTTATTTGAGTTCTTTATATATTCTAAATATTAATCCTCTGTCAGAGAGTAGATTTTTCTCCCATTATGTAAGTGCTTTCTTCACAATTCTAATGGTTTTCATTGCAGTGCGGAAACTTTTCAATTTGATGCCATCCCATTTATTAACTCTTGGCATTATTTCCTAAGTTTTATGGGTCCTATAGAGAAAGTCTTTGCCTATCCCTATATGCTGAAGTGTTGACCCTACATTTTATTTTGGAATTGTATAGTTTCTGGTCTAATTCCTAGGTCTTCAATCCATTTTGAGTTGATTTTTGTGCAGGGTGAGAGATAAGTGTATAATTTCATTCTTCTATATATGGACAACCAGTTTTCCCAGCACTGTTTGTTAAAAAGGCTGTCTTTTCTCCAGTGTATGTTTTTGGCACCTTTGGCATAGGATCAAATGACTGTACCTATGTGGGTTTGTGTCTGTGTGTTCTATTCTGTACCATTTACGTATGTGTCTGTTTTTATGCAGTTTCATGCAGTTTTTGTTACCATAGCTCTGTAGTATAATTTGAAGTCAGGTACTATGATTCCTCTAGCATTGTTTTATTGGCTTAGAATTGCTTTGGCTATTTTGGTTTTTTTATTCTTCCAAATGAATTTTAAGATTGTTTTTTCCAGTTCTATAAAAAATGTCATTGGTATTTTCATGGGGGTTGCATTAAATCTGTATATTATTTTTGGTAGTATGACCATTTTTTAAAAATTTATTTATTCTAATTTGTTATCATGACAGCAGAATACATTTCAATTCATAGTACACCTATAGAGCACAATTTTTCATATCTCTGGTTGTACACAAAGTAGAGTCACACTATTCGTGTCTTCATACATGTACTTGGGGTAATTATGTCCATCTCATTCCACTGTCTTTCTTACCCCTATGCCCCCTCCCTTTCCCTCTCTCCCCTTTGCCCTATCTAAAGTTTCTTCATTCCTCTCATGCTCCACCCCCAATCCCCATTATGGATCAGCATCCACATGTCAAAGAAAACATTCAGCATTTGGTTTTTTGGGATTGGCTTACTTCAGTTAGCATAATATTTTCCAACTCCATCCATTTATCTGAAATGCCATGATTTTATTCTTTTTTAATGCTGAGTAGCATTTCATTGTGTATATAGTATGACCATCTTAACAATATTAATTCTGACTATCCATGAACATGGAAGGTCTTTCCCTCTTCTGAGGTCTTCTTCAATTTCTTTCTTCAATGTTGTGTGGTTTTTATTATAGAGGTCTTTCACATCCTTGGTTAGATTGATTGCTAGATTTTTTTGTTTGTTTGTTTGTTTAGGCTACTGTGACTTGCTTTCCTGATTTCTTTATCAGCAGATTCACTGTTGGTATATAGAAAAGCTATTGATTTTTCTATGTTGATTTTGTAACCTGCTACTTTGCTGAATTTGTTTATTAGCTTTAGCAGTCTTTTGGGGGAGTCTTTCTGATCTTCTAGGTATTGGATCATATCATCTGCCAGCAGTGATACTTTGACTTCTCCCTTTTCTTATTTTTATCCCTTTTATTTTCTTCACTTACCTAATTTCTCTGACTAGAATTTCTAGCACTCTATTTAATAGAAGTGGTGAGAGTGAACATCCTTGTTTTGTTCCAGATTTTAAAGAAAATGCTTTTAAATTGTTTCCCCCTATTACTATGAGGTTGGCTTTGGGCTTTTCCTATATGGCCTTTATGACGTTGAGGTAGGTTCTTGAGGATTCTTTTTACTATATAGTCTTTGTTATAAAAAAATTCATGCCAGGTGAACAATGACAGAGTCATCTCTTTGATACCTGTCTGATCATGCAGCTGGTTCCCAGAGAATCCTGGCCCTTGGAAACTCTTCTATTCACTGTTTCGGGTCACTCTGAACTAGGATTTTTCCACTTTGATCCTTGTTCTGCTCAAAGTGACAACATCTAAGGAATGTTAAAATTCAGTTAAAATTAAATTATTCATAGTTAGAAGATATTTGCCTGGGAGAAATCTACAGGCCAAATTAATCTTAACTATGCCTGAAATCAACCAGAAATTTCCACACTATCCTCAAAAATGCCTCTCTTTCTTTGTGACTGTCATTTTTTAAAAAAATATCTGCCATATCTATTTCCACATTTGTATTTTTGTGGCCACTATTTATTTGAGAAATTTGCCTCTTACCTGACCTCTTGCAGAATGCATCTGGTGTCAATCATCCCGCTCTCAATTTTGGGGCTGTCCTTACCCACGGCTTGCATCAGATTAAATCCCAAGGAAAACCTCCAATGGCTGCTGCAGGACCAGTTCCAAATGTCTCACTGTGATTTTCCAGGCATTGTGCAATCTGGCACCAGTGTACCTTTCTGACTTTCCCTCCCAGGATAACCTAATGTCCCTGTCACACTTGACATTGCACCATTCCTTTACATACCAGGTGCGATCATGCTCCTGTGACTGTTCAGCCTGTTTCCTCCATCCCAGGTTATTATTGTCATCCTCCTTGCCTGGTGGGAACCCACTCATCCTTTTAGGCCCAGCCAGATGGAATGGAATCTGTACAGGCTCCCTTATCTCACATGATTGACATCAGCAATTGGCTGAATGATCAAAAGAGTCGGTTCAAGAAGGAAATAAAAAAAAATTAAAAGCAACAATAAAAGCAACAGACTAAAAAAAACATCATCATTTAAAACATGTCAAGAACATCCATTTATGAACTCTTTGGTGCAAGGCTTTTGAGTGTGGTTTCACTGATTAAAATTCTCCACTGACTTTCTTCATAAGATCAAACTCACAATGTTTGTTTTTTTAGTTTGAATTCCTTGTAAAGGAGTGAGAATTTAAAGGTGCTTGAAAAGCAACCTGAATGCAGAGCTCCAGACTTTTGTGTTTTCATCCTCAATCTTTTTATAGTTTTCTCATTTAGTCCTAATTAAATGGCATTAAAAAATCAATTTTGCAAAATCATGTTAATGTACTTAATGGCCAGAACCATACACTTAAGCATGGTTAAGATGACACGGTTGGTCTACTCAGGTGCCATAACAATAAAGAACAAGTGGACTAAACAACAGGTGCTAGCACCCAGAACTGTGAGAAAACACACACCTGTTGTTTAGTCTACTTGAACTGACTCACCTCGAGGTGCAGATAAATTCAGTTTCTGTGAGGCCTCTTTTCCTGGCTTGTAGATGGTACTTTCTGTGATCTCATATGGCAGGGTGGAATGAGGAGAGAGCTCTCTCATGTGTCTCCTCCTGAGGACACTCATCCTATGGGATCAGGGACCCACCCTTCACAGAGGTCCCAACTCCAACTACAGTCACATTGGGAATTATGTCTTTAATAACTGAAGTTTGGGAGGACACAAACATTCAGTCTATAACAGATGGCAAATTTTATGTTACCACAAGTTAAAAGACTGCCAAATTGTTTTCTGAAGTAAAAAATTAATTTGCCTAATTGAGTGTTTAGAAAGCATTTGGCTTAGTTTTCATGGAAATGCTTCTCTTCTGTGCTTATATTTGTCTCACCTTATGTACCATGTTATTAAAATGGCCTAAAAAGCTTGAGAAGAGCTGTCGCATAGCATGGTAGACACACATACCACCGCAGTGTGTGTTTTGCGACAAGATTCCTGGCCATCAACCGCGGACTTGCTCTGGGCATGCGCAGGTCTAGTTTAGGGAGCAAAGGGACAGCTGTCACCAGTCCAGGAGCCACTGGAAGTGGAGGCCGCTAAATTTCTTTTGCAGGAGCCCTGTCAGAGTGCAGATCCACAGGCGGCTTTGCAGGCAGTGCTTTGCTGGTGCAGAACGACATGACGCCCGGATTTAATGTGCCTGTGCTCACCATTTTTAAGTCACTATGAAGTTTTGAAGGAAAGTCTAATTTTAACTTTAAAATTGCATTAGGCTTTTGCTGTGATGGTGCTATAAGTCAACTGGTGGATGTCACAGAGGATTGCGACAATAATCATTTATTTTGCACTCATGGGTCAGTGGGGTGCCTCCCATTGGGCAGACCATGGAACCTGAACAAAGCTAGATTGTGGGGTGGGGGTGGGGGTGCTTGAAAGACCCTCTTTTTAGGTGACAGTGGGAGCCCAGCAAAGGTTACTCCTTCAGCAATGGTTCTACCCTGAACAGCTTTGCATGTTTATCTGTGACTCTATCCCTGTCACCTCTCTCCACTGACATATTCATATCATATCATGGAGACATTATTGTCCTTCTCCTTTCTTAGGTTCAAAGGTTGGTGTCCATGAAATGAATTGATAAAAGACAGATTAGCAAAAAGGAAAAGGTTTTAGTTAGGTTTATATGCACAAATTCAGACACACACAAAAATGTGGCCCAGGAAGCATGCAGGAGATTGAGGCTTATACACCATCCAAGGCTAAATGGAGGAAAAGGGGTCTTGGGCCTCTGAGTGGGGGAGACAAGTTATAAGAAGTGAGGGGAGTGTGTAGTAGGCAAATAAGTGTTGTTTTGCATGCAGGTAAGGATCTCCCAGGTATGAGTTATTCCAGTGAGTAGCTCTTTTCCTGTAGGGAGATACGTCTACCAGTGGAAATTTCCATTATAAAATGTGTATTTTATTTACAAAAGGAGATGTTTTAGTCAGTTTTTTTTTCTTTTTCTTGCCACCGTGTCCAAAAGACCTGATAAGAACAATTTTAGAGGAGGAAAAGTTTCTCTGGGGCTTATGGTTTCAGAGGTCTATAGATGGCCAAGTCCATTGCTTTGGGTCCAGGGTGAGTCAGAACATTAAGGCAGAAAAGGCTGGAGGAGAAAAGTAGCTCAAGACTAGAAATAGGAATCAGAGAGAGTTGCTCATCAGGGACAAAATATACCTCAAAAGCATTCTCCTAGTGACCCACCACCTCCAGCTATACCCTACCTCCCTGTAGTTACTGCCCAGCTAATCCCTATCAATGGATTAACACACTGATTAGGTTAAGACTCTCATAACCCAACCATTTCACCTCTAAACTTTCTTGCATTATCTCACACATGAGTTTTTGGGGGACACCTTATATCTAACCTATAATGGGAAATTCACATACTTCAGTATTAGGAGAGGGTGACAAGCTTTTTTAATTTTTCTGAGTTCCTATTGTCTTTAGCTCAAAATAATCTATATGCCAAAGATGCATATTTTAAGGTGGCAGTTTTGGCCCCCTTACCCTATCAGTGCAGGTCTTCTGCATAAGGTTCAAGGTGATGTATGCGTGCTTGACATAATTCATTCATTCATTCATTTTTCCTTTTTTGCAGTCCTGGGGATTGAACCCAGGGCCTTGTGAATATGATGCAAGCACTCTACCAACTGAGCTATATCCCCAGCCCCAATTCCTTGTTTCTTGAGTGCTCTCTCTGCCAATGCTTCATATGCTTCTTATATGTATAGCACAGAGTGAGGGGTTGCACACAAGTCTCTCTATGACACCATCAAGAAAGACCCTTTTAAAAAAAGTTAAAAGAAAGAATTCTTTACAACTTCATTACCTGTCTAAAACTTAATACCTTCCTTTTTATACATGTGGCTAAATATAAATACTTTGGAAAAGGTAATATGTGGATTTAACTTCACACAAAAGTATAAATGATATGCTTTGGATTCTAGTTTTGATTAATAACCACAAATGTGAGACTGAGTTGTTAAGCAACTTTTTTATATCTTAGAGTGACTTGTTAGAGGTGGCACTTTGATCACTGAGCTTTGGCTACATGCTGGGGTTTTGTATAATGAGACCCCTGTAAGGGAAGGAGTGGATGGGGAGAAGCGAATGGAGAATAGAGAAACTAGAGATTCTCAGTTATCTTCATCATTTGCATAGCTATGCTAATAACCAGTGCTGCTGAATGAAACCCATCATCCAAGAGGTAGGTTGTCCAAAGAATATGAATACCCTGAAGCACAGCCCTGCTCCTGCTACACTGACTTTTGCAAGTGGTCCTGAAAATCCTCTTGCCCAGATTTTTACCAGATTTTAATCTTGGGTTTATAGTAGCCCCTATCTCCACAATAGGTGATTTATTTCTAGTTTCTGCACTGTATGATACATAACATTAGTTCTGTTAGAAAGAGGCTTTAGAGGTGTTGTTTAGCACCATCCTTTACAGTTGAGGAAGCTGGAACTGGGGCTAAGTGATTTGCCCAATTCCAGCTGGTTAACTGCTGTGGAGAGATGCTAAACACCACCTGCCCTGGTCACACCTTCTGCTCTATGAGCTGCCCCATGAGCAGCCCTAGCTGACTAGGTGAAATGTGTGACCTCAATTCCTTGTGATAATCAAGTAAGGTAGGATGGTCACCTGACCATGCACAGCCAATCTATTGGTTTGTCCAAAACCTTTGACCCATAAGCTTGACCAATCAGATTCTCTCCCTTAGGAATTTGAATCAGAAATGGGAGCTAAAGTTACTAAGGTCATGATGTGGAAGGTTTGTGAACAGCTATAGAGAATCTATGTCAATTGGAGCTGCGAGGGAGCATAAACCATGAACAAAGAGAGAGAATGGAATACCTTCAGAGGGAGCAAGGTCCTTGAAGGAGGGATCATGTGGTCCTCACAAAAGACAGAGGAATTAATCTGTACTTCCGATGCTCCACAGGACTGTTCTAGTTCTAGTTGATGACTAACCACCTATACTTCTTAAGTTAATTTTGGCTCTATTTCTTGTTGCCAGCCGTTGCCATTGGAGCATGACAGTCAGGACTAACTGCCAGGTCTCTTGGCTCTTTCTGCTATACTGTTTCATATACCTGTGTTATAGTTTGGATCTGGAATGTTCCCCAGAGTCTTATGTAGTCTCATAGTTGAAAGCTTGGTTCTCAGTGCAGCAATGTTCAGAGTGGGGCTCTTGGGAAGTGATTGGATCATGAAGGCTCTATCCTTATCAATGGGTTAATCCATTGATGGATGCACAGCTGAACTGACTATTGGGGAATGGTTGAAAATGTAGGTGGGACCTAGTTGAAGCAAGTAGTACATCTTTGGGGCATACTGTTGAGGATTATATTTTGTCCCCAAACTCTCACATACACATTCTCTCTCCCTCTCTCTCTCTCTCTCTCTCTCTCTCTCTCTCTCTCTCTCTCTCTCTCCCTCCCTCCCTCCCTCCCCCCTCCCCCTCTCTCTCTCCCCTTCCCTGCTGTTATGAGGTAAGCAGCTTTTTAAAACCATGCCCTTCCACCATGATGTTCTGCTTCTCCTCAGACCCCCAAGCAAGGAGAGCCAGCTGGCCATGAACAGAAACCTCTGAAACTGAACCAAAATAAAATCTTTCTTCTTTTAGGTTGACTTATTCAGGTATTTTGTCATAGCAAAGAAAAGCTGACTAACATAGTCTGCCACAGTTTTTAAAACCTATTGAGAGCCTGAAATCTGGTGTACCTTTAATTACCTGGCCTGAACTTTGCATATACTTAGAACTCCATAAAAATTGATTGGCTTGAATTTAATTATCAGTAAATCCACATGAATAGTGTCTTTTCTTGATTTCTTTTTCTAGAAAATGAACTTTCTCCTTACCAGAAGCCCCAGCACTTTAAAATATTTTCAAGTGAATAATTGATGTTCTAGAGGAAATCATTAGTTATAATGTAGGTCTCTCCAGCCAATCGAATAGCTCTCCTCACTCTTCTGCCTATGCTCACCCATTCTCATCTGTGAATGATGCCAATTTTGTCTTGTCATATTACAAATTCATGGTTTTTCTTGGTGTAACCTTTAACTCTTAGGCTGCTTAATCTTGCAAAGAGCTATAATATCTACTTCTGAAAGTTCCAGGGGAAGTTTACGAAAATTGCAATGTCTGTAATTTAATAATTTAGCAGATGACTTTGGACAAAGAGATTCCTTCAAGAGACACACAGTTCACTTGTTAGCTTATTGTCCCAGTTATCGATTGCTGTATAACCATCCCCAAATTTGGTAGCTTAAAAGAACTCTTGTTACCTATCACAGGTCTCTAGGCTCCATGTGGTCTCACCTGGACTGGAGCATCTGAGATGGTTCACTAACATGGCTGCCCATTGGCTGTCAGCTGAGAGTTCAGCTGGGGTAGGGGACCAGAATGTCTTAGTTCTCCTTTCCCTGGTGTCTCCCAGGGCTTCTCACAGTGGATTAACTGGGTTCCCTGAAGGAATGTTCTAAGAGTTTATAAAGCCCAGCCTTGGGGGTTGTACAGTATCACATCTGCCATGTTGACTGGTTAAAACTGGTCACAGGCCAGAGGATAGGAGATAGACTCCATTTCTCCAAAATGTGTGGCCACTTTTAACTAGCCATGTTTCTTGATGACAGTTCCCTAATGGAAGGCATCTTTCTTCCAAAGCACTCTAGAATAGTGCCTCTTAAATGTCAATGTGCGAAGGAATCACCTTGTGATCCTGTTAAAATGCAGGTCAGTAGGTGTGGTGTGAGGCGTAAGATTCTGCCTTTACAGTCTCCCAGGGAACACATTAGAGTCACCTGGGAGACTTCTCCTTCCTCCACCCCACAGGTTTCTGGTCAGGTAGATGTGGAATGGGGTTCCACCATTTGCATTTATGTAAGTTCCCGGTGATGCCCATCTGTGGGTCCAAGGTTGATACTTCAGGAACTGCTGCTCTGGAAACATGCTCTCACTAAATCCTGAAAACATCTGGAGAGAAGTGAAAGCAGCTGGATGGTTTGGATAAGTGTCTGCCAAAGGCCAACATCTTAAAAGCTTGGTCTCTAGTCCACGGTGCTCTTAGGAGATGATAGGACTTTTAAGAGGTAGGGCCTACTAGGAGAAAGATGGATCATTGGGAGTGTGCTCTTGAAGGGAATATTGGGACCCCAGCTCCTTCCTCTTTCTGTTTCCCAGCTGCAGTGAGGAGAGAAGCTTGTTCTAGCACATGTTTCTACTTTGATATGCAGCCTTACCACAGGTTCAAAAGCAACAGGGCCAACTGACCTTGGACTGCAACCTCCAAAACTGTGAGCCAAAACAAACCTTTCCTCTTTTTAAACAGATTATCTCAGTTGTTTTGTTACAGTAATAGGATGCTAACAGACCTGTAGAAACTGAGGCTCTAAAATGGAGCAAACTTTGATTTACGCTGGTTATACCTACAAGACACTACACCTAGAGATGATAAAAATCAAGGTTGATCATTTACATGGGGAAATATAATTTTTAGGTGGAAAACTAAAAAACGACTGAGCAAATATGGAAATGTATTTCTCTAAACTACTTTAAAGTGGTGTGTGTATACCTGATACTGAAATTAAGTTCCAAACAATTAATCTTAGTCTCTTCCCTAATTTCATATAAGTCCCTTTTGACTTCTTTAAGACAAGTCAGCAAATATTTATTGATCTCTTACTTGGTGCAAACCATTGTACAGGGAATATGGGCCTAGAATGGAATGTAGCCCAGCATTCTTTCACTACTGAACTTTATATTTTGCTAGGGAGTCAAGTGAAGAACATAAATCCCAATAGGGTGTTGGGTATTTACCACTGCAAGAAATGCTAGGTAATGTTGGGATACAGATGGGACCCATAGGATTTTTGGGGAATTCAGTGACAGGTAGGATCAGGGAACAGGAGTTACAAAACTTCTTTTTGAGAATGGTAATTTTATTTTATTATTTATTTATTTACTTATTTTTTAATTGTAGATGGCCAAATACCTTTTATTTTGTTTATTTATTTTATATGTGGTGCTGAGGATCAAACCCAGGGCCCCGCACGTGCTAGGCAAGCACTCTACTGCTGAGCCATAACCTCAGCTCCCGAGAAAGGTAATTTTAGAAGAGGTTTGGAAGATGTGTAGTAGTTCATTAGGAGAAGTTGGAAGATGTTACCATTGGCAAGAAAACCTGAGCAAGAGGGTAAAGCCTGGGCTAACAGGGCTATGAATGGTCTAGGAGAATTGGTCACATATTGGGGACCACTGGGAGAGAATTGTGACAACTGCAGGGCTTCAAACGCCAAGTTAAGTAGTTTTTCTTCCATGTGGAAGATTCCAGGAGAACCATTAAAGAAGACTGAACAAGAGAAAGCATGATTTGAGCACTGCTTTAGAATTCTGGCAACTCTGTTTAGGATGGATTTTGAGAGACACTGTGTGAGTAGCCAGAAGGTTACTGCAGTGGTCCAGGTATAGCAATAAAGGGGTCCTTAAGCCCTGCAGGGAGCCCAGTCTGATGACTGCAATGGCTTCTGTGGAGGTGGAAACAGCCCTTGGTGCTGGAGGAGTAAAAGTATAATGAGAATGCACATAATAATTGCAACGTGATTTCCAGGTTACAAAGTCTGAATTACTGTAGGAGGACAGATGTACCATTGTCCCCATTTTTCAAATGAGTTACCTGAAACTCAACAAGACCCAGTCAGTATCTGGCAGAGGCTGGACCCAACTCCTGCACTCCATGGAGAAGGTGCCTTAGGGTGGGCACGTGTATACTGACCCATCAACTGGATCTGTAGAGCTCAGTTGGGTGTCAGCACCTCTTCTTCACGGTCCAGTGGGGACCCTTAAGCCATCCTCAGAAGCCATTCACAAAATAGACAAAAATGCTTCCCTCCAATTTGCTGTTCTTTCCATCATTTTGAATACAATTCTATGCAGGGAAGACCTAGTGGTGAAGCAGCTTGAAGCGTTGACCTGATATTGAGGTGTCCCAGGTGGTTGATATTTTCCTCCACTTTCAGGACTCTCTTTCCTCTGAGCTCTACCCCTTTCTCTCTCCTGGTCTGGGTCTCTGCTCTGGAGACATCTGCCTACCCTGGTTCACTGGGATCCTCCAGATAGCTTTGCTTCTGGAACCCAGGCCACTCCCGCTGGTGAGACTGTGAGCCAGGAAGGGCCGTGGCAGCGCCCCCTGGTGGCTTCCAGGCACATGGAGGTGCAAACCCTCTCCAGGGGCAAGGAGCCCACTACTGCCTTGGGGAGCAGGACCCCTTAAAACACAGGTTCTCTTGTGATAATTTTTAAATGTCTTTTAAAAATACACTTTAATTTTTAGAGCAGTTTTTATTGAGAGAAAAGTAGAATTCCCAAATCATGCCTAGCTGCCCTCCTTAGTAGCCCACAGCACAGTGGTACATTTGCTACAGTGGATGAACTTACATTGAGCCAAAGTCCATGATTTACCTTAGAGACCTGCTTGGTGTTGGACATCCCATGGATTTAGACAGATGTGTAATGATGTCCATCCACCACTGTAGTATCATGAAAAATAATATCACCGCTCCCAATCCTCTGAGCAATTGACTATATTGTACTGTGTTCAGTACTGCGCCTTTCCAGATGCACTATATTTGGAATCATATAGCATGTGGCTTCTTTCATTTAGTAATATGCATTTATTTCCTCCATGTTATGGCTTTACAGCAATTTCTTTTTTAGCACTGAAGCATATTCCATTGTTGGTATGTTCCACAGTTTATTTATCCACTCACCTACTGCAGAACATCTTGATTACTTCCGTATTTTACTAATTAGGAATATAGCTGCTATAAACATCCAGGAGCAGGTTTTTGTGTGGATGTAAGCACTCGACTCATTTGGGTGAATACCAAGAAGCGTGAGTGCTGGATCATATGGTAAGAGTACATTTCACTTTGTAAGAAATCACAGAGTTGTCCTTCAAAGTGGTGTTCCCACCAGCAATGAATGAGCATTCCCGTTGCTCCACATCCTCACCAGCATTTGGTGTTGTCAGTGTCCTGGATTGCGACCATCCTGGTAGGTGTGCAGTAGCCTTTGTGCTGATTTTTAAAAGCATAACTTTAAACCATAAAAATACAGAGTGCTGGGCATGGTGGCACATAGCCATAATCCTAGCAACGTGGGAGGCTGAGAAAGGAGGATCTCAAGTTCAAAGCCAGCCTCAGCAATTTAGTGAGACCCTAGGCAACTTAACAAGATCCTGTCTCAAAATAAAATATAAAAAGGGTTGGGGGTGTGACTCAGTGGTAAAACAGCCTTGGATTAAATCCCCACTACAAACCAAATCAAACCAAGCCCAACCAAACAAACAAAACCAGAATTTCCTCCACCTTCCACCCACTGTTCTGTGTTATGATAGAGAAGGAAGACCTCAGTCAAGCTTTGTAAGGAAAAAGTTACCCACCTGGGGAAGGTACTGATACTTTGTGGCAAGCAGAGAAATAGAATTTCTGCTTAGAGCTGTGAACAGAAGATCAGAGGCCTTTCTCCATCCTTACAAAATGCAGAAACATGGAAGCTGTAATTTTTCTGGACAACTTTGTTCAAAATCCCACTCTACATGCAAAATCTATCCTGGGAGCTGCTAGGATGGGGAGGCAGAAAACAGGGGATACTGCCCTTGTCCTGCCAGTGCCCTCTGCTGTGGTGAAGCTGCAGTGCTCGTGGCTGGTCATGCTTGTGGCCACCACTGCCCTGCCCTGGTACAGCCTCCTCCCCTCCCCTCACAGTCTAACTGCCCCAAACCCGTCTATTCTTTCGAACTCAATTAGCCTTCCCCCGCAGCACATTCACTTAGGTTGGTTTCTGTCTCTGTTCCTCTTTTGCTGTCTGGTAAAGCGTATGCAGCCTGAAATGCGCAAACAATATGCCATCTCTTACGTAAAGCCTTACCCACTGCCTGAAAGCAGATGCCCTGCCATCGCACTCAAGTCCTCCGTCATCGCAGACCATGGTGGTGGCAAACCACCTCAAGAGAAGAAAAGGAAAAAGATGAAACAAAAAAGCCAAACAAAATCCAAACTAAATCAATAACAATCCCCCCCCCCTCCCGCCCCGTTTGTAGTGTCTGACAGTTTCTATGGTGTAAATACTCTCACTGTGGTTTTCAGGCTACCTAATGTGACATTTCTGAACTCAGAGTTGGGGGGTGGGAATGCTTGATGTCCTTCTCGTGAGCTGGTAGGAGCCAGTTCTAGCACACCACTGGAATTTATAGACCTGGCCTCTTCATTGTTTTACGTAGGCCCGCATGCATCTAGGAGAGGGAGACTCATGTCTTACTCATCTTCATCTTCGGTGACTAGTGCCTAGTCCTATGTTTGGCATACAGCAAACACTCCATGTATATTTGTTTGCTAGTGTCTATTACATGAATGACAGGATGGGTGCTGCATCTCTCTGTGGACCGGCTTGCTGGCCCTGTAACCATCATTATGCAGAGAGGGCACCCTAAGGAAAGCCTCATTCATTACCCAACTCGATGAAGGATAAGTAAATACATATGGCTATCTTTCTTCTGGTAGCAGGGACAGGGGTCTGAGATCTTCTATATCTGGATGCTTCTGCTCCTCTGCTTGTTTCCTTCTTGGGGTTTAAGATTGACAGTTCATCTAAAGTGCAGCTACATCAGAGACGATGGTACAGCGAAAGCAGAGAATGTAATGACCCCCTCCTGCAAAACTCAGGTAACCAAAACATGAGGCCAGAGTTAAGCCATTGCTTTTTGCATGGTGTGTGATGAGGTCAACCTGGAGTGCAGCTGAAAGTGTTGATTTTTGACTTAAAGACTCTGGGGTGGTACGTACACAACGTGCCAGTGTCTGTGGGCATGAGAAGGAAGGAAACGTGACCGGAGACCCACCGAGAACCACGGCCCAGCTGAGCTCCTTTCACCCCTCCCTTTCCTTCGCCTCTTTCAATTCCTGTTTGGCTTTGGCCCAATGTTTTGGGCAGTGACTAAGGTTCCATGATCTCTGGCAGCTCAAAACAAGACTTCAAAACAAGAAGACATTTCCCACTGTGCTGATGGCTTGGCTGTCGCTCTGTGGGGACGACAGCCTGGTATCTGACAGTTGCTTTTTTTTTTTTTTTTTTTTGCTTCCAGAGCATTTAGATTGGAGGATTTAGTCAAAATTGGTCACACAGGGCAAGGGCTGGTTTGGACATGGTTCAGAGGGTAAAACTGGGCATTTGAAAAAGTGAGGTAGGAATGAGACTGAAATCTGGTTGTTGCAACCGGTCATCTTTGCAACATGAACTTGACAGTCATTGAAAAAGTCTTTGCCTCTGTTTTCTTTTTACCTGGAACACCTTTCCCTCCATCTCCATCAATACATTTCTCTCCCTTGCTTCAGTCTCTTCAGATTTCAAGAGTTCAGTTCTCTCAGGATGTTCCCATTAAATTTTTCTAGATTTTTCATTAGTCATCTACATGTTCGTATGGAATTAAAAAAAAAAAAAAAACATGCTTCCTCCTCTGAGACACTGCACTTAAAATATCCAGCTGAGGAACTTTCTCAGGTGCAATAAGAGGAAACACAGCCATTTTAGGTTCCTCATCTGGCTCCTACATAAACACAAGCATAAGAAGGAGATAATTTGAGACGACTGCAGGAAACTCCTTTTTCCTTTCACATCTAACAAGACTATATTATTCTCCCACTTCTATTGTCCACAGCTCAAAGACACTAGCATCTCCTCTCTTGAAAATTGGAGAGTCTGAGAATGGGGAAGTTGAAATATCAGCTTAGAAGTCTCTGCAAGTGGCACCAAGTTTCTAAAAATGTGCTGTGTTATATAATGCAGGCGAAGGCATGGAAAAGTACCAGTTGGAGGTTTTCCTGCCTCTGACTCACTTGGGCAAGAGTGCTTGAATTAAGACGAATCTCAGAAAAGTCTAACAAAACCCATTCATTCTCGAGGGCTTCACGTTTATTGTGGGAGAGTCGAAATGTAACCCTGGGACCGAGGCTGCCTGGGCACAGTTGTGAAAGTTTGCAGAGTTTGTTCTTATGGCTCTCTGGGCCAGCTTCCAGGGCCTCCTAGTCTCTTTCAGATGTCCAGTGCTGTCCCACTGTTTCCACGGCACCACACCCCTGCCGGGAAGGACCTCCGACAATCCAAACTGGCTTCTTCTCCTCAACACATGACTTCTCTGTCTTGTGGCCTCAGACCCTGGTCTGGGTTGCAAAATGTTGTCATTAATCAAACAGATCCTTACCATTTTGTCAGTTAACCAAATAGGGCACCTTTTGCAAAATACCATAATGTCTTAACTTAAAATAGTGTCTGGCTATTTACATGGTGACAAAATTGGGTGTCCTGTTAAGAATGATGACGCTGGACTTAGAAGTAGATGTTTGGGGCTATTGAAACCTTTTTGATGTTAGGTCCCTGTTGATTTAAGATAGCTGTCTTCTCTATAAAGAGATTTATGGAGGAGCTCATCAGAAGTATATGCAAATTCTTCCCCTCTTGTTAAGCCCTTTAATTGCCCCAGAGGTTGAGAGAAAATCTATTTGATATTTCTGAACTTACGTCTTTGAAGGAATTACTTTCATATTGCTTCTCTATTCCAGGAGGAGCTAAGGAAATTTTGAGCCTGGAGAACACTCAGAGATGGGCTCAGGGCTCATGGAGGCCTTAAGGTCCCCAGAGTGAAGTGGTGCTGTAATGCCCTGGTTTATGGGGAGGGAGTTCATGAGATGTTCAATGATGCTATGCAGGAATGTCCTGTTTCACATTACAAGAAACAAATGGGGGACCACAGTGTGTATTTGGAGTTACCTAAGTAAGTTGCAACTTTTCCCAGCAAAAGAAATTGGAAAATTAATTGCCTCTCATCCCCAGGGCAGGTGCTCTGGCTGTGAGGATGGAAACCAGGGCTCTCAGATGGGAATGGGGAGCAGAGCTGTGGTTCTTGACTCCCTGGGGGCTTTGCTTTTCCATATGGGGAGTAAGCTAGCATTTATGGATGGCCTTGCCCATACTAGATGAGGCAAGAACAGATAGTGAGAGAGTCTTTCCATTCAAGGAGCTTCCACTTTGTCCGGGAGCTGGTAAAATCTCTGACATGCAAGCTTGTCTGAGAAAGAGAGCCAAGAAAGAAGAAAGAGGAGGTAGAACTCTTGCCACAATTTTCTTAGAGAATGTGGGTATCCAAATTCTCAGCAATGGGGTGAGGCATCTTCTTTGCCCTGGGAGCCACCCCGAGAGCATCTGAGGTGCTCAGATCATCCTTGGCAGCTCTTGGGTTGCACAAGACCTGCTTCACTCTCAGGGAATTGTTCATGTTTCCAATGGAGCTAAATATTTAATGAATGATGCCTGGGAAACCCTGGCCACACTGACTAAGCACGTCTGGTTACTTGTGCCCTCATCTGTTACCTTCTCACCAGACGGATCAGGTCAGAATTTCTCGGGTGCAGGTGTCTGTATGTGAAAGCTCCCTTGAGATTCTAGTGCAAATGGGGCCTGATGAAGAGCTGCAGCTAACCTGTTCTTTGTAGACAGGAGAACTATAGGCCAGGAGTCTGGCAGGATTAACCCTGTATGTCATTTGAGATGTTATTAAACCACTCACTGGCTTTGCCCCCTCTCCATTCCGGGCCCCCTTTGCCATGTTGACACGTGTGTATTTCACCAACTCCCCACATCACTCTCAAGTTATATAAAAAGGAGACAGAATCCCTCTAGAGCTTTGTGTTGGAAAGTCTGATGGAAAGCTTTCCGCACCTGAATGATGACTTTCATCCTGGCATAGTCAGAGGTAGTAACTCATTTTCCATTGAGCCATGCACACTATTTTTATGACATCAGTAATCTATATAAAAAGAGTGTGTAAAATGAATATTTACAGGGCCTATTGACAAATGGGTTACCTGAGTCAGTACATGTTTATTTGAGAAGGTGCATTGTCCTTAGGGTTACATGAGACTCTATGACTAATTTGCCTTTGGCAAAGATGTCAATTTATGTCCAGGGAAATCCCCCATGGTTTTATAGAATAGAATTTCAGAGCTGCAAGGGAGCAAAGAGGCCACGTGGTCTGCTCCCTGATGTTAGATATTTAGTATTTACCCCGGGTAGAGAGAGAGTGGTGAGACCCCAACTCGGGTCTTCTGCTTTCCAGGCCAGTGACATTTCCACTGTAATGAGGATCACTCTGCATTTCAATTGTTAGCCGGCACACCCTAATCCACTTTGTACACACTGTGTTTTGGTACTTGGCCAATCCTCACGTGATTTCTGGCCCCAAAGATACCCCTAATCCCTGCCCTTTATCTAGTGCTCCTCACTTCACTTGTACGGATAATTGCAAGCTCGTGAGTGAAGGATTTTGGAAATATTTCTCATCCTAGGTCCCTAGAATGCCGCCTATTATAAATGCAGTATAAGGAAGCACCTAAAATATGAACGCGGCTAAGCATTCATCATAAGGCTCTTAGTAGAATGATTGTACTGAAAGTAAAAGTGTATGTGTAACTTTCTATAGAATTATACACACATGCTCACAAACACCTGTGCCCATCATGCAATCATGAGAACTTCACATTTTCCTTTTTTTAAAAAAATATTTTTTTAGTTGTAGATGGACACAATACCTTTATTTTGTATTTACTTATTATTTTGTATTTTATGTGGTGCTGAGGATTGAACCCAAGGCCTCACACATGCAAGGCAAGTGCTCTGCCACTGAGCCACAACCCAGCCCAAGAACTTCACATTTTCTAATGGGACCCAAAGTTTGCTGTGATTCCTATTATTTTATAATATCAGTTGTATGTCTGACATCATCTACCGAGACTGCCTGGTGTTCTTTAGATTTGAAGAACTACTGTGAACAGTGATGGAGTCAGTCCCTGTTTATCTGTTAGGAAATCTAAGCTCTACCCAAGTTTAGAGTTCCTTTCTTCCAGTTTGGATGAGTCATTCATAGCTAATTCCATATTTAGTATTTTCTAAAATACATCAGGTAAACAACATGGCGGTTACCAAACCACCAGGTCTACATTTTCCAAAGGAGATTTCTAAAGGAGGTCGATGGGCTTGTCCCTGTCAGGTGGGCACTGTGACCCCACCCATGAGTCCTGCATGGAGCAGATGGGTGAGCTTCCCTTCCCAGCTCTTCAGGGAATACACATCAGGTCTGCTGTGAGCCTGTTGGTCCATCCAGCCTGGTGTTGTTTTTTCTTGTCATTTTTTGATCTTTGGTTCTCTCTTTTTATTTGTTAGGTTTTTCATATAATTGGCTGCCGGGCAGAACAAGCAGAATATTTGCAGGTGTTTTAAGATGAACTCTCAGTATGCATACTTTTTTAAAAATTAAAAAAAAAATTGATTGACACAATGTTTGTATATATTTATGAGGCAGAATATGTTGATTTTTGCTTTTTTGATTTCTTTATGGTAAGTACATTCAAATTCCTTTCTTCTGACTCTTTTGGAATATGTACCATAGAGTACTCAAACTTCTATTCTTCATGTCTAACTGTAACATTATACAAGTTATACATTATACAAGGTGGCTCCCTACCCCTCTTTCCTCTCCCCGTTATTTCCCCCAGTCTCTGTAACCCTACCATATTTCACCGTATAATCGATACCACTACATTAATGGATATTCATGAGTATTCCATGCATTCTAATCTTTCACCAAAGACAATTCAGTAATAACTGATTTTTTTGAAAGCAATTTTTAGAAAAGCTTCATTTGATGGTTGCACGCCATTTTTTTCTGCAAGAAAATTTAGCATAAAATCTGTGGCAGTTATACAATGAAATATAGCATTCTGTTCTCAATTTTCATGAGTTCAACTTTTAAAGATTCTTTTTTATGAGTGAAATCATGTGTTGTTTGTCTTGGTGTGTCTGACTTATTTCAGTTAATATAATGTCCTCCAGGTCCGATCATGTTGTTACAAACGACAGAATTTCATGCTTTTAAAAAAAGAAAAAAAATCTTAAGCTAAAAATAAAACTACCAAAGAACCAGTGATCCCATTACAGGGTATATCCCAAAGGAAATGAAATCAACATATCAAAAAGACACCTGCATCAACATTGGCTTTTAGATAAGAGATTCAATATGACTTTCTGGAGCAAAATAATAGTCTTTCTTAAGCATAATGTATAAGCCAAGCTTGAATATGAAGTAAAATTTAAAAAAAAAGATAGGCCTAATTTTATCTTATATAAGAATAAAACCTCAGCCATTTTCTCAAGAATGGGGGGGTTTCCATTTAGTGGAATGTTCTGGCTAAGAGTTAAACAGAAGGATAAAGGGAAGTTATTGTCTATGGTCTAGAACTTCAGTTATGCAAGATAAAAAGAATTCTGGAGGTAGAAGGTAGTGATGGTTTATATTGCGAATATTTTATTTTTTACAAAAAGTATATGGAAACTTCTTTATGAAAACTTTTTGGTCTGAGCTTTGGCCTTGTAAATACAGGATATTAAATATACATTTTTTAAATAAAAGGATACCTGCACTCAAACATTTATCACAGTTATTAGTCACAATAACCAGGATGTGGAATCAACTCAACTTTCCATTAAGGAATGAATGAATAGAGAAAAAGCAAATCTATATATATCATGTGTACATTTTTGAGGGGTGGCTCTGCATCAAAGTCCTCCTGCAGGGTCCAGTAGGCACCACTCAGCCTGCATTACAGATAGATAACCTGATAGCAGAAAGTAGGCTGCCGTGGTACTGTGGGGGTAGCTGGTCCAGGTGGTGGGACTTTTAGTCTCTAATCATAAGGCTTCAGGAGTCATTGGAATGACAAATAACTTGGGACTATTATGATAGCCAGGCCATCTGTGGCTTTGTTAGAATGCTCTACCCTCTGTCTGTAAGAAGTGGTAAGCACAATGCCCCTCAACTGGAACTTTAAGAACTCTAGATTTTTGAAAGGTGGAGAAATAACCTTTGAAAGGACAGAGTTTTCTTACTTAGTCTTGGTAAAATAGAATCACAGGAACCTGATTTAATACCCTCGTTCTATGGAGAGAACACTGAGAACTTTTAGCAGTTGGCTGATCCACCCAATATCACACAGATTGGTAGTACCTGTGCAGAAACCAGGAACCAACTATCCCAGCTTTCAGTCCATGACATAGATGGCCTCCCTTATAGCCAAATCCTCATGCAACATTTTTCAGTGAAGCACATTGAACTTTACACGTCATTGCCCAGGCTGTATACTTTCAAGTATTCCAAGGAAAAAAGCATTGTAAAACTTTTGTAAACATCCCCTGTGTTAGTCAGCTTCCTGATATCATAGCAAATATCTGAGATAATAAGTTTATTAAAGAGAAAAAGTTTGGGTCCACGGTCAATTGGCCTGTGGCTTTTGGGCCTGTGTTGAGTTAGTACATCATGGTGGAGTGTGTGGTAGAGGAAGCCCTTACTTCATGAATGGAAATGAGAGAGGAAGAGACTGGAGTCCTGCAATCTCTTCAAGGGCGTGCCCCCAGTGACCTAAGATCTCCCACTAGGCCCTATCTCTGAACAGCTCTACCATTTCCCAATCGTGCCGTGGACTAGGGAGCAGGCCTTGAACACGTGGGCCTTTGGAGGACATTCCAGATCCAATCTATAGCATTCCCCAACAAGAATGCAAGGCTGTGGAGCAGGGCAATTGCCTGCTTTTGATATAACCCCAGTGCTTTGACTGTAGTGATCACATTTTCCTGGTAACATAATTGGGGCACAGAGTTGGAGAGTACTTTGCCTCTGAACAGGATAAACAGTCTCGGGATATGGAAATGTTGAAGTAAGGGATGTTTTCATGATTGATGGGGGTGCTGTAATAAGGCTACTTGAGGCTGGAATGCATGAAGCAATAATAAACTTCAACTGGAGCTGATTTTGGATGTGATTATAGGTGGCACTGGGAGGTGAGGAGGTAAGATGAGGGTGAAAATAACTCAGTATAAATTTTGAGTTAGGTATTTTTTTTTAAGCTCTGAGACCAGAGAAGAGATGTTTATTATTACAAATGCCCTTGTGTTGAGAGCATATTTCTTGAGTTAGTTTTTTTTTTTTTAACTCTAAGTATACACAACTCAGATCACTTTACTAACAAAGGGCACACTGGGCCAATGTATGCATGTGCATCCCCACCATCACTTGGTCCCACCTGCCTGCCACCCCAGAGCCTTCAGATGTAGCTCAGTCATGGGAACTTAGTAGTTCTGCTTCCTAATCTCCACTAACAACCTGATGGTCTCATGGTGGTCCTGGCTACTCGCACCACAACCAGATTCAGACAAGGTGTCCTTTGTGATGTGTGGGATCTGGGCTCCTAGCTGCCACCTGAAGGCCCGGGACTCAACCTAGAATTACTGGTGAGTTAGTATACCCTGGAGTGAGAAGAGCCTGAAGCTATGGGGCTGGGTTCAAGGCTCCATGAAGTGAGCTCTGACCCGTGAGACAGGAGATGGGGGGCACTGCAAACTCCTGTCCCTTCTCTCCCCACGACTCCCCTGCCATCCTAGAACTGCTCCAGGTGTAGTAATGCCATTGGACCTTCCCTAAGATGTCTCACACAACTGAACTGTTCAGTTGTGCTTTCTTTTGAGGTGGTAGACAGCTGGGTAGCAGGAGCTATGTATTTGCTTGTCCCCATTCCTGTGTCACCTCCTCCCTGTCAATCTTGCTGCCTGGGGCCTGCACCCACCTCCCATTAAAGCATCCGCACTTACAATTCACCTCAGGGTTTATTTACTCAGGAGCAAGGGCTGCATGAGGGTTAGTTGTGGAATTGCACAAGGTTTCTGAGTGTAACTAGGAAGCTGTGCAGGCTCCACACCTGATTTATCTTTTGAGTGGAACCTGCCTGTGGACATCTGAATGGCCCTGGGAGATGAGCCCTGGCTTTCTTCACAGCAGTACTGGGTCTTAATGGTGGCTCGCATTTATGAAGAAGCTGCTGTGTCTGATGGATTGATTCTCCCAAGTGTCTTAGTCACCCCATCCCAGATCATCATTCTCTCCTCCTTAGGACCAGGAGACAGCAGGGTGCACAGGTTAAGTGACTTGCTTTAGTCACATTTCCAGCATGTGGCTGGGCTGGGAGTCAAGCCTGGGTGATCTGTCTCTAGGGGTCACCTCCCTCCCCCTCATGGTGCTCCCTGGCTGATTGCTATGTGTGCCAGTATGTCTTGGACTGACTGAGGTTTGGCAAAAAGGCTTAGCTCCATCCTTCACCAATGGAGGATAGCATCTTTCTTGTGATGAGATATAGCAGTAGCTCCTATGTGACAAATACACCCAGCCAGTGCCTGGTACTTAGGCCAGGTGAGTAGTTAAAACTGCAGCTACTATGATTCTATTTAGAGGCTCCTATCAGAGTGAATTGTCACATTCAAGTCTCCCATTTTTATGAACGCAGACTTGTTGGGTGGCCTCTAAATCAGTGATGACATACAGGGTCTCTTGTCATGATGCTGAGAGGACAGGTACCTCAACTTCCCCTTCTGTCTCAGGGTCTTTCTCATGTGCACCTGCTGGGCTTCCTCACAGGACTGATCACTCCTCAGAACTCTCTTTTGGGTCTGGCACCCAGGACTGGATCAGCGTCTGCTCCTGTGGAGGTGGAGAGTAAGGAAAACAGTGGAAATGCTACCCTCGTCCTGCCATTAAAAAGACAATCTTCTCCACAGTTGAAATATTCAGCATGGACTCCCTTCAGGGAACGCAGGTCAGCTCTTGGGGACATCACCATTCATCCCACCTGTGTTTGGGGGCCTGTTATGCCCCAGGTACTCAGTCTTCTGCTGAGGATCAACAGGTAGTGAAACCAGATGGGCCTCTACCCCTGCCACTGGTGGCCAAGTGGGGCAGGTGGATGGTTATGAACAGTCGGAAAGCCTGTCACTTCTGTGGATGGCTTCTAAGGTCTCCTGTGGCTCTCTGAAATGCAATGTTCTCTTTAGTCTCTGCATCTCATGACTCATAAAGAAGACAGTCACTAACTCTTGATATCTAAGGCCCCAAATTAACAGGAATTTGCCTGACTGGCTGAGAGTGTCTTTGACCGGGCTTTGGTCCCTAGAAACGCCTGAAGCAGAGGTCACTCTGGAGGCCCCTTCCTCATTTCCTCTCCCTCCCTGGCCTCCTCCCTCACCTGGCTGTTTGTTTGGGGAGGAGTGGTGGAATATTTAGCAACTGGTACTTCCTCCTCTGTGGGTGCTTCCACTGAGCTGGTCTCTGGCCTGTGCTGAATGTAGTTTTCCTTTGGCTTCAGACCTGGCCTGTTCTCTGCCCTGTTGGCCATCATCAGCCTGGTGCTACCTGGTCCTTGCCTCGTGGGGCTTGAGGCAGAGCCCGGCAGCCACAGTCCTGCACGAGGACTGAGTGGCTTCTTAGCCACAGGTGTTCCTGCAACCTTCACCTGCAGCCTCATCTACTAAGGTACTTTCCTGGAGGCCGGAAGTATGGTCAGGCTGGAGGCTCAGTTGTTTATCCAGCATGAACTGGGCGCCTTCTTCTGCCAGGCCCTGGCTAGAGGTCAAGGTGCTACAGATGCAGTGTGGGACTCCCTGTTTCCTTAGGCAAAAGGGGAGAGTGGAGATGATTCTGTGGGGTGCACACCCTCCCCCTCACCCCAGACAGACATAGGCACATATGAACACCCAAAGGAAAAACAGGATTAGAGATTTAGGGAAATAGAAATTTGAATATACAGTGAAAAAATCTGAAGATTGTAAGAGCTAGATAGATTAAGTGGGAGCTCAAGGGTCCTAACGTGATATAAGGGAAACTTATTAGAAGGAAACTACTCAGTTTCAACTTTGTGAAAAACAGAAAAAGAAAATTTGACTGGACCAAAGCATCCCATCTGGATGGTGTGACAAATGTTTTTTTTTTTTTTAGTTTAAATTTTTGTCAGAGGTGCACACGGACTACTAAATTTCAACTGTCACCTAGTTATACAAGGCTCAGGCTTAAAACAACAGCATTTCTCCCCCAGACACAGCCATTTTCACTGCGTTTATCATCATTGCTGCTTCTTTTTATTTTGGTCTTTGACCCGATTCTTTGACTGCCCCCCCCCGCCCCCCGCCCCCGTGGGATCCCTTCCACTACCTTCAGCTGTGCGTTCACAGCCTTCCCATCCCTTAGCCTCCCTAGTTGTGACCAAGTTTTAGGGCTGACTTCAGTACCGATTATGTAAAAGGTATTCAAAGCCGAGTCACGTAGACTACTGCATTGGTTACTGATTCCCCTACAATGAATCACCCAGTCATGAGCAGCTTAGGAAAATTGGCATTTGTCATGTCTTTGTGCTGTGGTCAGGAGTCTAGGTGTGGCTTAGCTGGGACCTCCAGCTCTGGGTCTCTTGAGAGGCTATCATTAAGGCTGCACCCAGGGCCACAGGTCCTCAGGATGGGGTGGGGGAGGATCCATTTCAGGCTTACTCACTGTGGGCAGCACTGGGTCCTTGCTGTCTGTTGGCCAGAGAGACCAACTCTTTGCGATAGGCCTTTTCATAGCACAGTCCAAGCACCTGTTTTGAGTGAGGGAAGGAGAGAACAAGACGAACGTTGGTCTTTTTGTCATCTAATCTCAGAAGTGACATTTCATTACATTTTCCTATGGTGGTCTCCTCCTATCTGTGAGGGATACATTGAGACCCCTGGAGAAACTTGAACCAAACCCCTATCCTTTGCTATTTTCCTACTCATCCACACAGACATGGTTTGGGTCTGGAGTGTCCTGGAAAGTCCTAAGTGATGAAGCCTTGGTCTTCAGCTTGGTGCTATTGGCAGATAGTGGAACCTTTAAGGCATGGGACCCAGTGAGAGGTATTAGGTCATGGGGGTGGTGTCCGCAAAGAGAATAGTAGGACTCTAGCCCCTTCCCCTGTTTTCCTTTCTAATCATGGCCACGAGGTGAGTGACTTTGCCCTACTATGTGCTCCCCAAGGGATATGTTGCCTCACCTAAGGTCCAAAGCAACAGAGAGAGTTATCTGACTAGAACCTTTAAAATCATGAGCCAAAATAAAACTTTTCTCTTCATAAGTTGATTTATTTCAGGTATGTGTTACAGTAATGGAAAACTTCTATACTTATGATAAAGCTGAAATTATAAATTAGGCACTATAAAAAATTAACCATAACTAATAATAAAATAGAATAATTATTATGATATATTATAACAAAAATTATGTGAATGTAGTCTCTCTCCACCCCTCTTCAAAATATCTTATTGTACTATACTCACTCTTCTTCTTGTGATGATATGAGATGATTCTATATCTACAGGATGAGATGAAATTAGTTGAATGGCATAGGTGTTTCGACACCTGTATTCTATTCATTAGAAGCCAGTCAGTAGGTCTAATCCACAGTTAAGGGTAGAGAGTTTGTAGGGCTATCTGTTGAGGCATAACAATATCACCACAAATTTAGCAACTTGAAACAAACACATGATAATCTCCTGGTCTCTGTGGGTAGCGGGGTCTGGCCATGTCAGAGTTGTACCTTCTGTTTAGGGCCTTGCAAAGCTGCAGTGAAGGTGTTGGTTTGAGCCGCAGCCTCATCTGAGGCTCACCTGGGGAAGGATCCAGGTCTAAGCTCATTCAGGTTGTCAGCGGAATTCATCCCCTTGCAGCTGTATGAGAGAGCCAGAGAGCTCTGCCAGTTCACTGATGGAGGCTACCCTGAGCTCTGGAGGACATCCATAATTCCTTGTCATGTAGGGCTTCCTGTCATGGTCACTTGCTTCCTCAAAGTCAGCAAAGGAGGGAGGGAGGGAGGGAGTGGGGAGAGAAGAAGAAGAGAGAAGAAGAGAGAAACTCCAACAAGATAGTTGCTGAAATCTCATTTAACATGACCACACCATTCTGTTATCTTGTCATATTCCACTGGTCAGAAGCCAATCACAGGTTTTGTCCACATTCAAGGGGAGGGCTAACCCAGGGGTATGAATTTCAGTAGGTGGTGGTTGTTGTCTACCCATACAATATGGTTATTACTTCTATTAAGATTATTTTAGACATGTAGAAAGTGGTTTAAAAAAAAAGCATAGAGAGTTCACATATACCCTTCGCTAAATGTTAAATTTTATGTATTTTTTTGTTTGAGACATGACCTTTGTGCCTTTTTTTCCCTTTTGGAATTAAGTGAAGCCTAAGGGACTGAGGATGTAGGTCAGCATGTGCAACACCTTGGGTTGGATCTCCAGCACAACAAAATGAAACAAAACAAAAACCCACCAATCTTGGTATTTCCTTTTCTTGTTTTTCTATATATCTGTTACCAATAAAAATCTAAATGCTCGGTTTTACCCTCTTTTGAATATAAACTTGTCTTTGAGAAAGTAGGAAGAACTAGCAGGCTATCTACTAGGGAGTAGGCAAAAGACAGACTTTCAATAAACCCTTTTTTTCAGGTTAGCCCTTCTTTTATCTCCCCCTTTCCACAGATGTATGGAATTTCTGAGTCTCTGAGACCATCTGCAATGCATGTGTTGTTCTAGGCTTTTTCTTCCTTTGACTTGGTCTTGACCATCTCCTTTATCTGATTGCTGTCTTCCAAAATGTTGCAAGGTGGGTTCTACTGACTTTCCTGTGCTTGATGGCTTATTCTTAAAAAAAAAAAAAATTATATTGTTTTAGTGGGGTTTTTTTGGGGGGAGGATTTAGGTATGAAAATAGATACATATGTTAAATCCACCATCTTTACTCAAATTTATGCCAATAGCATTAAATGATCCATCTTTTTCCCACAATATAGAAATACCACCTTTTTCATATATTAATTATTACACACACTGAGCTCTCATTTTTTGGACTTTTTGTCTATTATTCTTTCCTGTCAGTATCATGTTAATTGTATTATAGTAGATTTAATTATTTATTATAATTGATTGTATTATAGTCTCCCATATTTTCCCCCCAACACATTTTTTGATACCTTCTGGAGTAACTCCCCCCTTTTAAATTTGGATTATCCACAGGCTTTTCTCATATAAATATTAAGACAGTATTCTTTAGTTTTAAGCAAACAGCAAGTAATCAAAGCAAAAAATTTCAACAACAAAAATAATCCCTACACCTCATTGATAAGCTGATTGTAAAGACCTTAATTTTGCATGTTAATTTTTGGGAAGATCAGTATATATTTATGTTCCTGTCTTTTTGTCATGTTCTGTGCTTTCCTTTACTTAGAGCATATTTAAGGTGCCTATTAGATTTTATAGTTTTCTTTGTATAGAACATTTGCTTCTGAACCTATTGAATATTTTTCTTAGTATAAGAATTGTAGAAGTTCTCTGTAAAGGTCCAGATGTGAATATTGCCCACTTCATGGGCAAGTTCTCTACTGAACTCTGCCACGGTGGTATAAAAGTGGCTGTGGACCATCCCTGAGTGAATGAATGTGCCTGTTCCAATAAAACTTTATTGACACAAATGGGAATTGGACTTGTTTGGTGTACCTAGGTTGCCGTTGACTCCTGATTTAGGAGATCCTTCATAGAAAAACAACCTATTAATCTGAAAATGCTGGAGGATGTGCAGGTCTGGAATCAATTGTCTCAGGGCCATTTCACAGGATCTGAAGTCTAAGAGTAGTTTTGGAGGGTGCTTTATTCTCCCATAATTTCCCCACAACACATTTGACTTATAGTATGTGTCTTACTGTATCTATTTGTGTTCTTAGCACACTGTCTGGCATGGGGTAGATGATCAGCACACTTATCTAAAAGAATCAATGAAGATGTGGGGAGGAAAGATTTCTCAGAGTACATGTGAAAAGGAAGCCATTTGTGTATAACTACTAAATTCTGATTCATCTATGAAGGTGCCTTTCAGTCTCTTCCTTATCTTTGGTGATAAGTGGGGTGAGCACAATCCTGCTTGATTTTGACTTTGACGTGCTGTAGGCCTTCATTGTCTGAGTGTGTGGGGTTGAGCTGTTTGTGTCTGCAGTCTGCATGCTGATTCTTGGAGCAGACAACACACCATAGCCAGTTTGAGTCCTTGACCCAGCTCATTTTTCTCATCTGCCACTTATCTCCTGGAATAGTGGGGAAGAATTAGAACACAAATATTTGAAAAATGCAGAGAAGGACCAAAAAAAAAAAAAAAAATCAACTTTCTGATTCAGCTTCCATGAGCAGAACCATTCTTCCTCCTGCCTGTGAGCATGACTTGGTGGCTTGTTTTAGTCAGCTTTTTCACTTGCTATGATTAAAGGACCCAACCAGAACAACTGTGGTGGAGGAAAATTTTATTTAAGGGCTCAGTGTTTCAGAGGTCTCAGTTCATAGAAGTCCAGCACCATTCCTTAGGGCTCCAGGTAAGGCTGAGCATTATAAGGGAAGAGAGTGGCAGAGGGAAGTGGCTCTTGGATGATCAGAAAGCAGAGAGAGACTCCACTCACCATATACAAAATACATACCCCGAATGCCCACGTCCTACCAGCCTTCAGTTACCACTCAGTTAATCCCATCAGGGATCAATTCACTGATTGGGTTAAGACTCTCACAACCCAACCATTTCTCCTCTGAACCTTCTTGCATTGTCTTGTACGTGAGATGTCTTTTGGGGGACACCTCACATCCGAACCATCACAGGATGGGTACCGTTATCTGCATTCTCTTGTGCACATCCTAAATGCACGAATAAATCCCCCATTGTTGGAACTGGGCAATCTGTTAAATTCAATAAACAGAACCCCAAATCTGATTGTGAAAAGAGCAAGTTACCACTGAAAACCTAGGAGAAGAAAGAAAACCCACGGTACTCCCAAGAAGCAGGGAACAAGATAATCTACTTTCTTTTTGAAGTCAAATACTGATTGTGTTGGAATAAGAGTGGTTGATAGGCATAGATGCGGAATACTTCCCCAGACACACATCTTCCACTCCTTTGATGACCGGTTCCTGGAGGTCTTCCTTGGTCCAGGATGACATAACTCCCGCTTCATTTACACCAAGATCCCCTCTCTCAGTGCACAACATTGAGTCTATTTCTCCAAAGCCATCCTTTTGGTTTCTGTTTCCAAATTTGTCCATAACAAATAGCTACTGATAATGATGTCATCTCTGTTCTGCAATCTTATATGCTAATATTATCATACTTAAATGGATAACACATTTTCAAAATAATCTTTTGTGTGTGTATGTGTGTGTGTGTGTGTGTGTGTGTGTGGTATTGGACATCAACTTGGGCATGATTGGGGGGGGGGGAAAGCCTACCCCAGGGTACTTTACCACTGACCCCTATTTATTTTGAGACAGGCTCTCACTAAGTTGCTGAGGTCAGCTTTGAATTTGAAATCCTCCTGCCTTAGTCTCTCAGCTAGCTCAGATTACAGGTTAAAAATCACCTTTAAGTTCTAGCATCTAACAACTAATTCCCTTTATCATCTGCTAGGATTTAACACCTTAGCTAAAAATAAGTCTTCCCCCCACCAAGAGTCCACATATTTTTAAAAACAAGTTTTATCAAGATATAGGTCTCATAAATAATCCCTTTAAAGTAAATAATTTGATGGTTTTCCTGTATTTACAGAGCTATATCATTCCCACCATAATTTAATTTCTGAGCATTTGCATCCCCTTTTGAAGAATCTCTATACATTGGCTCCTATTCCCCTCACCCCAGACCTAGCAACCACTGATGCATTTCTAGCTTAATAGATTTGCTTATGCTGGACATTTCATGTAGATGGAATCATATAACATGGGCTATTTTGTTACTTTCTTCTAATGTTTCAGAGGCTCCTTCTGTTGGACCGGGTGTTAGCACTTCACTCCTTTCCATTGCCGATTGGTGTCCTGCTCTGGGGTATACCACATTTGTATAACCAGACAGCAGTTGATATATAGTGATGCTATTTATACTTTTCAGCTTTTATGCACAATATTGCAATGAAGCTTTGCATACAAGTTTTGGGTAGACACAAGTTTTTGTTTCTTTTGGTTACTATGGGAGAAATTGCTAGCTCCTAGGATTAATGTGTGTTTAACTTTTAACTGCTAAACTATTTTTTTTAAGTCATGGCATCATTTTACATTCCTGTCAGCAATGAAGGATCGTTCTAATATCTCCACACCACTGGCAACATGTAATTGTCCCCTTTTAAAAAAAACTAAAGCCACCCTAGTAGATGTGAAGTGGCTCCTGATTGTGGTTTTCTTTGCATTTCTCTAATGATTAAAGATGTTGAACATCTTTTCATGAACTTAGTGACTTAGATGAGCATTTTCATCCCTTTCATCATCTTTCATAGAAGAATCTCTATACATTGGCTCCTATTCCCCTCACCCCAGACCTAGCAACCACTGATGCATTTCTAGCTCAATAGATTTGCTTATGCTGGCCATTTCATCTTTGTATATCTTCTTTATAGAAATGCCTATTTAATTCCTTTGCTTATTTTAAAACTGGGTTTGAGTCATTTCATTGTTGAGTTGTAACAGTTATTTCTGTGTTTACACTGAGCCCTATTTATTTTGAGACAGGGTCTCATTAAGTTGCTGAGATTGGCCTTGAACTTGCAATTCTCCTGCCTCAGTCTCCCAAGTAGTCAGGATTACAGGTCAAGATCATCCTTAAGTTCTAGCATCTAACAATTAATCACCTTTATCATCTGTTAGGATTTAACACTAGCTCTTTATCAGATATATGATTTGCAAATCTTTTCCCCCAGTCTGTTGGTCGTCTCCTCAGTTTCTTTCTTTTTTTAATATTTATTTTTTAGTTTCAGGTGGACACAATATCTTTATTTTAAATTTATGTAGTGCTGAGGATCTAACCCAGTGCCACAACCTCAGCTCCTCCTCAGTTTTTTGATGGAGTTGTTTAAAGCACAAACATTTTAATTTTGATGAAGTCCAATTTATCATCTTTTTCTCTTTTCATTTTTGCTTTTTTTGGAGTTGTGTCTAAGAAATCTTTGCCCAAGTCATGCTCATGAAGTTTTAGTTCTCTATTTTTTCCCTAAGCATTTTATAGTATTATTTTATATATTTAGGTCTGTGATCCATTTTGAGTTAATTTTTGTACATGGCATGAGATTGGGGTTCAAATTAATTGTTCCAAATGAGTATACCCCGCGGTTCACAGTCTCATTTGTTGAAAAGGCTATTCCCTCATTGAATACCCTTGGCACCTTTGTTGAAAATCAGTGACCATAAATGTAAGGGCTTATTTCTGAACTCTGTTCTAGTCCATTGATCTATATGTCCAGTCTTGTGCCAGTACCACACTTGATTGATCCATATGTCTCATCTTGATTGCTGTAGCCTTTGTAGTAAATTCTGAAATTAGGAAGTGTGAGTCCTTTAGTTTAAATTAAAAGATGATGCTTTTTTTTTTTAAATAAAGGGCTGTCATATATATGATTTGTGTATTTGAAGACACTTTAAGATTTTCAAAGCTTTGTGGAGCTCAATCAGTGTGAGAGTCAAAAAGCTTGACAATGCCCAGCTGTTCAACAGCAGGAAAGCTGTATAACGTGTTTTCACATTTTGGATGAGCATGAGTCAGCCTTCAGCTGGTTCCTGAAACCTCGAAGAGCCTTATTTCAGAAGTTTGATTTACTTGGTGAACATCAGGCCATCATTTCCTCCCTGTCATGGCTGTGCTAACTGCTGGGAGGAGAATGGCAAATGAGAATCTCTGCTTTCAGGGATCCTGCCAGGGACTAGTCAGAATTATAGAACTGAATTTCTGGAGAGTGTACACTGACATGCCTTCACCGTGTAGATATGGCAGGGAAGCTTAGGGAGAGACACCTGGGTGCAACACAGTGCCCACTCTGGTGGATAACTGTGAGCACAGTGCCTTGCACAGGGTGGACCCTAGTGGATCTGCCATGATTTTCTCACTAGATGATGTTCAGACTGGCAGCTGGGACACTGAACCACGGCACGTGCTCAGAATGCTAAGAATATGCTCGATCTCGTTCTGCAGACTGGATTTCAAATTTAAAGCCTCTTTTGTGCTGACTCACCTGGGGCTACTGAAGGCTTTGGGCAACAACAGCCTCGGGAAGCTCAACATCTTGGTCTTTCTTTTCTTTCTTTCTTTCTACTGCCCCCACCCCTAGGGGGTCTTGAGACAGGTTCAATAACCACCCTGAAGTTTCGCCGGAGTCCTAAGATGAGTTTGGGCAAGGAGCAGGAGAGAGCAGAGTGGAGAGGCAGGGGAGCTGGGGAGGGACAGAGGAAGTTTGACATCATGTGGTTTAAGTGGCACAAACATGCTTAAATGCCAACATTAGTTCAAGCAATTTAGACTTTCGGGAAGCCTGGCCTTCCCCTTGTCATTTGTTTAAGTCCTGGCTGGTGGGCTCATCTGGCCGCTTCCCCAAACTCATGAGCAGATAGTTTTCTAGGTGGGACAGGGACTGTGGCCATTCCCACGGAGTAGACAAGCAACTCCAGGGGCCTGGTGGCTAGTGGGAATTCAATCCAGACACCAGTCATGACAAATGGCTGGCAAGATGGGAGAATACCCAGTCTGAGGGTTGTCAGATTTTATTCTCCATCACTTAAGGAGGAAACACATTTGAATAGCCAGCAATATGAGATACATATCAGAATTGAAAGAGAAAGCAATATTCAAATTGAAGGTAGGACCTGGGGTCAGATGGCCTGGGTTAGATTTGGGGCTGTGTCACTAACCAGATGGAGATGTGAGCAGTTTGCGTGACATTTCTCTACCTGTTTCCTTATCGAAGACTCTAAATTCCTGCTGTCCTGATCTTTTATCCACAGCAGCATTACATTTTAGCCTACTATTAATAGCCTAATGAGCAATTTCCTTACTTATTATGTTTCTTATTACTACTATCTTCCTCATATAGCACTCTCTCTCTTTTTTTAAAAATATGTTTTAGTTGTCTATGGACCTTTATTTTATTTATTTATATGTGGTGCTGAGAATAGAACCCAGTGCCTTACACATACTTGGCAAGTGCTCTACCACGGAGCCACCACCCCAGCCTCCATCTAGCACTGTTAAAGGACAGAAATCTTGGTTGCACGGTTGTTATTGATGCATTCCAAGATTCTGTAAGACTTGGGACACATAGCAGGTGGCCATCAGATATTTATTGGATATGGTTAATCAGAGGACCAACCTCATGGGATTGTTAGAAAGAGGAAGAGGCTCAGAACCGTAATGTGTTCCAGACACTTCCCAGTGCCCAGCACACCCTGCACCCCTTCTCAGCAGAGTGAGTGGTGTGACCATGTGTGTGTTCCATGTGTCCACAGGCCAAGGTCAGTGCTGCTTTTTATCTGTTCCCTGGAATAATTTCAAACAGTGCCTCCTTCCAGTAAAAATAAAAATTAAAAAAGGGGCTCGTTTAGGCTGGTAAATTATATAGTTTTTCTACACATAAGTATTTTTCTCACTTATTTAGGAAACTCAGAATTATCTCTAAGTTATTATCTCTAATTATCTGCTAGGTTCCATCTTAGATACGAAGAGCAATGGCTGTAGTTCCTGCTCATCTAGAACATACTGTCTGGACTCTCACCAGAGAACTGTGAGAACTTAACTAAGTATGATCTCATGGCTTGAATGCCTGGTTATTAATACTAAGTGAATCTATACACGTCATGGTTCTTTGCTGTTTTTGGAGAGTTTTTTCTTGATTAATTTATATGTTCCATACAGTTACCAGATGAGTAGGAATGATCACTGTCACCCTTCTACTGATAAAGAGACTAGGGTTTCGAGAGGACAAATACCTTGGTGGAGACTGCATACCAGACAGCTTATGGAGTCACCTGTCTGTGGAGAGTCCTCTGCCAGATGACCTGAGAGTCCCCCTGCTCTGATTTTATCTCAATAATTACGCATTGCACTGTGGTAAACAGAATTTTTGCTCATTATTTCCTATAACTATATATATTACACTCTGACTAAAGGCAGGATACGTATTTTGAATTAAGGAGAAGCCTGAAGAATCTAGTTCTGATTTTTAATCTTGCCTAAGGAAGTAGTTCATTCTCTTTGGTTACAGTCTGTCTTGCGTTCCTCTCGCTCCCTCTAGTGACTCAAGTCCCAAATTACACACACACACACACACACACACACACCTGCATACTGTATTGCTGTTGGGAATGATTGAACTGAACACAGAAGCTACAAAAATGCTGAGCCTCATCTGCCTGTTGTTACTTCCTTCTCTCCCTGCCTCCCATCTCATGTGCGTGAAATACTGTATTAAATACCAAGGACACAAAGATAGGAACCAGACCCTGCATTTCCCCACTCAGGATGCCTTGGAAAATCTTCTGCACAAAAAGAAACAAAAAGGATCTAAAATGTCAAAGGAGTGTGGCGGCAACTACTCTTCCTCTTTCCAGTCTTCCCGTGTAAGGTGGATTGCTTGTGCTCCTGAGAGTTCCTCTGAGGGAAGAGGCCACCTCTCATTCGGTGTCTGCACACTGGATGTATCCTGACCATCTTAGTCCTTTTCTTCCCCCTTCCCATCACCCCTCCCTTCTCCTCCTCCATGGGTGCTCTTCAAGTTTATGTTTTATCCTCTGCTAATGAGTACGTGGGGCAAGGATACCAGGTGCAGCCCTTGGCACAGCTGAGCCCTGCTGGTTGCTCTCTTGCCTGAAGAGAATGTTCCCTTCTGTGCTAGAACATCGAGTTTACAGCTATCTGCAAATGGCAAATACTCAGGGGTGGGTGGGGCAGGAGTCAGACTTCTCAATGACCCTGGAATCCAATAACACAAAGGAATTTGCAACTAGCTGCTTAGCCAAAATAAGGCAAGGCCACAGTGCAGGTGGTCCTTCTATTTGCAAACCAGGAGCAGAGGGAAGGACTGTGTGTGGTCTCTTGTGTGTGGACCCAGGTGGCTTAGTTTGATCCTCTAATGCCTAGGGAGTCTAGTTGAGTTCCCAGAACTTTAGCTGCACTCTACTGCCTATTGGATGGGCCCAATGTCACTGGACTGTAGGTTCCTGGCTCATTCCCCGCTGACCTTGGTGGGTCTCAGATAAGATCTTTTATAACTGCAGAAACAATACTCCTGCCAGGCTGGTGACTGGAGAGCACATGAATGTGTCATCCTCTCTGTCAGACCATCTAAATCTATGCCCCTCTTATTCTTGCACCTAATCACAATGCATTATAAGCAAGGGTTTACCTCTTCTACAAAACTGGAAACAGGCCTGGGTGATGCTCATTGATTTTGCATTCCCAGTGCCTGGAGCATGATTGGTTCTCTATGATTTCTGTTTCAGGAATAAATGAAAAAAAAAAAAATGAACGAGTACTGATTAGCATCAGCAATCATTGGACCTCAAAATCAGATGTGCATGTATTTATTTTCTCCTAAGGACAGTTGCTAGGCCAACAGATAGGTACGGAAGGAAGACTTCAGGAAAGGTCTTCATGATGCTATAGTCTTCATGGTGGGAGATAAGACCTAAAATGCACATGAAGAAAGACAGAAAGTACCAGGGTACAAAGGCTGAAAAAAAAATGGGGGAGGTTTTCTGATAAAAGGGCCTACAGATTCTGATAACTGAGAGGCAGTTTTCAGGATTATGGACACAGTTTTAATAGTAAGAAAAAATATAGAATTCTACTATTTCCTTACCAAGCTTAATTAGAAGCAAAATCCTCTAGTGACATTAAAGACAGAGGTATAGATGAGAGGGTGGGGAGGAGAGACAGAGAGAGAGAGAGAGATTATTAAGATCCTGTGGAAATTCCAGCTAGAGGACTAACAAACACTCATAAATTCTTAGATTAAAACAGTTCTCCTCAATGTCCTTTGTCAGTGGATTTTGTTTTTCAAATCGATAGCTGGATCACAGGTTTGCCTTTCCTGGGCTGCAGTTTTCCTTTGGGCATATCGATGCATTAGACAACTCTGCATTGGGCACCTCTTGCTTTGACTTTGGGGAGCCCTTGTTGCTGTTTGTGTCCTGGCTTCGGACTCAGGGTGGCCCACACTCTTTCTGGAAGGTCTTAATCACATGATGATAGTGTAAGTACAAATTGCCACATAACTGCTGGTATTTTGGCTGGGGGATTCTACAGCCATGAAAGTCTTTCTGATCTTAAGAATAAGATTTTTAATTGTAAAGTGTTCTGTGGGGTAGGGTGGGGAAGCAGACATTTGGAGACTTTGCCTGGTGTCTTCTGAACTAACCCAGGAGATGGCTTTGTACCTCTCTTTCCTAAGGACAGTAATGGGATTCTGGATATGAGGGTCGCCAAGTGCTACTGTTACCGCTGTTGACTGGTGACGAGTTCTTGCTTCCCCAATGTTGAAGAATAACACCAAAGAAGCACGCCGAGGCAAGGTCAGAGTAGAAATTAGAAGTTTATTAAAGGACAGCAGAAAAGACTTCTCCCGGAGGAAGAAGGGGACCCAAGAGGTGGAATCCGTGGAAGGGATGTTGTCTCCCCTTTTTATAGTTCTTTCAGTGATGGAATGTAGGTGGGAAGGCCCGAGGGGTGGGACACAGGTGGGCCAAAGAAGTAATCTGGTCAGGAAGGACTTCTGAGTCAGCACCTTTTTGCTGGGGGCTGTTCATTAACATTTCTTTGAGGTGGACTTTGGCCTAGGGCCTTTTCGGGACTTCATTAACATTCCATGAGTTGTCCTGCGTTTCCCCGGAATCATTGCCAGCATGGCCTCCATTTTAGATTTCACTCGGTATTAGACCCGATTTATCTAACTACACTGACTACCTAACTTTAAATCTGGCTTCACTACTACTAGGAATGTCAGGCTTTGAACTACAAGTGCAGGAGTCCTGGCTCTCTGAGACTCACATAGAGTCCATGACACTGTCCCGGTTACCCATGCACCCTTGTGCCCATGGGGAACAGTGACAGCTTCCAAATGGAACAGATCAGCCTCTCTTATTAACATTGTGGCATTTCCATTACAGAAGAGAGACCCCTGGGAGGAATGGTGATTTCATCTCAGGACAGTTTCATGCCAGGGTTGTTGTCTACCTAGAAGTTTCAGTTCTCATTGTTCATCTTAGATAATATCAGTTTGGTCATTTGTTTTGGGCTTCCATAGCAACTGACATTTTTCATATTTTACCAAAGTGGAGGAAAAGCATAGTTATAAGAATATTCTTTGAAATTGAGATTAGTGTGTCAAAAAGCAAAATCTCAATGTGTGAATTTCAAATATACAAGATTTTTATTAATTTATGTTAGAACATAGGTACCTTATAGTTCTTATGTCCGAAGCATCAATAATTTTTAAAAGTACTTTTTAAAAATTCAGAATTATGTTTCAGACCAGTTTCAGTCACCAACTAACAAGGCTACTTTTGATTTTGACATCTGCAAACTGGTAAGTTTGCACAATGGGGCCCTATGTTCTTTGAGCTCTAACTTGTGGTTCCAGAATTTGGCTGTAAAATAATGTTAACTCGCCCCCCAGTGGCTAAAAGTAAATTGCAGGTTATACCCAGGCAGAATTTCTGGCTGCAATGAGAAAATCCTCTTTTACAAAAACAGTGATTACATTTTTAAATGAAATATTGTCTGTACAGCGGTTGGTCCACAAGCCTTAAGTAAATGGAAATTTACTTATACAACTTGCTGTCAGTATATTCTGGGGGAAGTTTCACATAAGCGTAAAAAAGAGGCCTTGACAAGCCTGACCAGAGAATGGTTATTGGGTCCAGCTTCAATAGGACATGACAGGGCAAAGAAGGATGAATTTGGAGCTCAGAGGCAATAAATTGATAACTTGCAAAGAGAAAAGTGTCATAGTGCTAAAAAAAAGTTTGCAACATGATAGCACTTTTCTGTCTCAATCTCCTCTCTCTCCTCCCTCCATTCCTCAGCCCCAGTTGCTGCTCCTGGATTTAATCTATTCTCAGTACTTTTCTTTCTAGCACAGTAGATCATATTTTGGAGAAGACTGCCTAGTCATGTACGTCTCTGCCACTACTACCTGTGTTCTGAGATCCTTTCCTCTGGGCTTTGTGGCCTATAAAGTGAGAATAATGATCTTACCCAATTCATAGGGCTGGTCCAGGATAAGCACTCAACAAGGGTTTGCTATTTTAACTTTCATTGCAAATTGTATGCTATCGTTTCTATTTCTTAATTTACCAATATTTGACAATGCTTAATGACTTTTTTATTTTTTGCTGAGAGTTGGAAATTTTGCTTTGAAGTCACCATGGTCCCTCACTGTCTCCCCCCTTGTCCTCTTCAGGAGAGGACAACTCTTTGATAATATGTTCATTTTGAAGGCCACCTACTGGAGGCAAGAGTAGCCACAAAGGGCTTATCATTATCAGAATGGGCATTTGTTCACTGCTGCTAAAAGTAGACAAGGAGCTAGAGTTTTAGATACTTACTTTTTTTTCCACATTTAAAAAAATTTATATATGACAGCTGAAAGCATTACAGTTCTTATTACACATATGGAGCGCAATTTTTCATATCTCTGATTGTATACAAAGTATATTTACACCAATTCATGTCTTCATACATGTACTCTGGATAATAATGATCATCACATTCCACCATCATTTCTAACCCCATGCCCCTCCCTTCCCCTCCAACCCCTCTGTCCTATCTAGAGTTTGTCTATTCCTCCCATGCTCCCTCTCCCTATTCCACTATGAATCAGTCTCCTTATATCAAAGAAAACATTTGGCACTTGGCTTTTTGGGATTGACTAACTTCACTTAGCATTATCTTCTCTAACTCCATCCATTTACCTGCAAATGCCATGGTTTTATTCTCTCTTATTGCTGAGTAACATTCCATTGTGTATATATGCCACATTTTTTTATCCATTCATCTAATGAAGGGCATCTAGGTTGGTTCCACAGTTTAGCTATTGTGAATTGTGCTGCTATAAACATTGATGTGGCTGTGTCCCTGTAGTATGCTGTTTTTAAGACCTTTGGATATAGACTGAGGAGAGGGGTAGCTGGGTCAAATGGTGATTCCATTCCCAATTTTCCAAGAAACCTTCATACTGCTTTTCATATTGGCTGCACCAATTTGCAGTCCCACCAGCAGTGTATGAGTGTGCCTTTTTACCCACATCCTCACCAACACTTATTGTTATTTGTATGCATAATAGCTGCCATTGTGACTGGAGTGAGATGAAATCTTAGAGTGGTTTTGATTTGCATTTCTCTAATTGCTAGTGATGAGCATTTTTTCATACATTTGTTGATTGATTATATATCATCTTCTGAGAAGTGTTTGTTCATGTCCATGACCCATTTATTGACTGGGTTATTTGTATTTCTTTGGTGCTTAGCTTTTTGAGTTCTTTATATACCCTAGAGATTAGAGCTCTATCTCATGTGTGAGAGGTAAAGATTTGTTCCCAAGATGTAGGCTCTCTATTCACCTCACAGATTATTTCTTTTGCTGAGAAGAAACCTTTTAGTTTGAGTCCATCCCATATATTGATTCTTGATTTTAATTCCTGTGCCAAAGGAATCTTATTAAGGAGGTTGGGGCCTAATCCCACATAATGGAGATTAGGGTCTACTTTTTCTTCTATTAGACACACGGTCTCTGGTTTAATTCCTAAGTCCTTGATCCATTTTGAGTTGAGTTTTGTGCATGGTGAGAGAGAATAGGGGTTTAATTTCATTTTGTTGCATATGGATTTCTAGTTTTCCCAGCACCATTTGTTGAAGAGGCTATCTTTTCTCCAATGCATGTTTTTGGCACCTTTATCTAATATAATTTTAATTTTGTGGGTTAGTCTCTGTGTCCTTTATTCTGTACCATTGGTCTACAGGTCTATTTTGGTGCCAATACAATGCTGTTTTTGTTACTATTGCTCTGTAGTATAGTTTAAGGACTGGTGTATTGATGCCACCTGCTTCACTCTTCCTGCTAAGGATTGCTTTAGCTATTCTGGGTCTCTTATTTTTCCAGATGAATTTCACGATTGCTTTTTCTATTTTTATGAGGACTCTCATTGGGATTTTGATCAGAATTGCATTAAATCTGTATAGTGCTTTTGGTAGTATGGACATTTTGATAATATTAATTCTGCCTATCCAAGAGCAAGGTAGATCTTCTAAGGTCATCTTTGATTTCTTTCTTTAGGGTTCTGTAGTTTTCATTGTATAGATCTTTCACCTCTTTTGTTAAGTTGATTCCCAAGTATCTTATTTTTTTTTTTTGAGGTTATTGTAAATGGGGTAGTTTTCCTCATTTCCTTCTCAGAGGATTTGTCACTGATATACAGAAATGCCTTTGATTTATGGGTGTTGATTTTATTTTATTTTTTATTTTTATTTTTTTTAAATTTTTTATTGTTGGTTATTCAAAACATTACATAGTTCTTGATATATCATATTTCACCCTTTGATTCAAGTGGGTTATGAGCTCCCATTTTTACCCCATATACAGATTGCAGAATCACATCAGTTACACATCCATTGATTTACATATTGCCATACTAGTGTCTGTTGTGTTCTGCTGCCTTTCCTATCCTCTACTATCCCCCCCTCCCCTCCCCTCCCCTCTTCTCTCTCTGCCCCCTCTACTGACATTCATTTGTCCCCCTTGTATTATTTTTCCCCTTCCCCTCACTTCCTCTTGTATGTACTTTTGTATAACTCTGAGGGTCTCCTTCCATTTCCATGCAATTTCCCTTCTCTCTCCCTTTCCCTCCCACCTCTCATCCCTGTTTAATGTTAATCTTCTTCTCATGCTCTTCGACCCTACTCTGTTCTTAGTTACTCTCCTTATATCAAAGAAGACATTTGGCATTTGTTTTTTAGGGATTGGCTAGCTTCACTTAGCATAATCTGCTCTAATGCCATCCATTTCCCTGTAAATTCTATGATTTTGTCATTTTTTAATGCAGAGTAATACTCCATTGTGTATAAATGCCACATTTTTTTTATCCATTCGTCTATTGAAGGGCATCTAGGCTGGTTCCACAGTCTTGCTATTGTGAATTGTGCTGCTATGAACATCGATGTAGCAGTGTCCCTGTAGCATGCTCTTTTTAGGTCTTTAGGGAATAGACCGAGAAGGGGAATAGCTGGGTCAAATGGTGGCTCCATTCCCAGCTTTCCAAGAAATCTCCATACTGCTTTCCAAATTGGCTGCACCAATCTGCAGTCCCACCAGCAATGTACAAGTGTACCCTTTTCCCCACATCCTCGCCAGCACTTGTTGTTGTTTGACTTCATAATGGCTGCCAATCTTACTGGAGTGAGATGGTATCTTAGGGTGGTTTTGATTTACATTTCTCTGACTGCTAGAGATGGTGAGCATTTTTTCCTGTACTTGTTGATTGATTGTATGTCCTCCTCTGAGAAGTGTCTGTTCAGGTCCTTGGCCCATTTGTTCATTGGGTTGTTTGTTATTTTATTGTCTAATTTTTTGAGTTCTTTGTATACTCTGGATATTAGGGCTCTATCTGAAGTGTGAGGAGTAAAGATTTGTTCCCATGATGTAGGCTCCCTATTTACCTCTCTTATTGTTTCTTTTGCTGAGAAAAAACTTTTTAGTTTGAGTAAGTCCCATTTGTTGATTCTAGTTATTAACTTTTGTGCTATGGGTGTCCTATTGAGGAATTTGGAGCCCGACCCCACAGTATGTAGATCGTAGCCAACTTTTTCTTCTATCAGACAGCGTGTCTCTGATTTGATATCAAGCTCCTTGATCCATTTTGAATTCACTTTTGTGCATGGCGAGAGAAAGGGATTCAGTTTCATTTTGTTGCATATGGATTTCCAGTTTTCCCAGCACCATTTGTTGAAGATGCTATCCTTCCTCCATTGCATGCTTTTAGCCCCTTTATCAAATATAAGGTAGTTGTAGTTTTGTGGATTGGTTTCTGTGTCCTCTATTCTGTACCATTGGTCCACCCGCCTGTTTTGGTACCAGTACCATGCTGTTTTTGTTACTATTGCTCTGTAGTATAGTTTGAAGTCTGGTATCGCTATACCGCCTGATTCACACTTCCTGCTTAGCATTGTTTTTGCTATTCTGGGTCTTTTATTTTTCCATATGAATTTCATGATTGCTTTCTCTATTTCTACAAGAAATGCCGTTGGGATTTTGATTGGCATTGCATTAAACCTATAGAGAACTTTTGGTAATATCGCCATTTTGATGATGTTAGTTCTGCCTATCCATGAACAGGGTATATTTTTCCATCTTCTAAGATCTTCTTCTATTTCTCTCTTTAGGGTTCTGTAGTTTTCATTGTATAAGTCTTTCACCTCTTTTGTTAGGTTGATTCCCAAGTATTTTATTTTTTTTGAAGATATTGTGAATGGAGTAGTTGTCCTCATTTCCATTTCAGAGGATTTGTCGCTGATATACAGGAATGCCTTTGATTTATGTGTGTTGATTTTATATCCTGCCACTTTGCTGAATTCATTTATTAGCTCTAATAGTTTCTTTGTAGACCCTTTTGGGTCTGCTAGGTATAGAATCATGTCATCAGCAAATAGTGATAATTTAAGTTCTTCTTTTCCTATTTTGATGCCTTTAATTTCTTTCGTCTGTCTAATTGCTCTGGCCAGTGTTTTGAGAACTATGTTGAACAGAAGTGGTGAGAGAGGGCATCCCTGTCTTGTTCCAGATTTTAGAGGGAATGCCTTCAATTTTTCTCCATTCAGAATGATGCTAGCCTGAGGCTTAGCATAGATTGCTTTTACAATATTGAGGTATGTTCCTGTTATCCCTAGTTTTTCTAGAGTTTTGAACATAAAGGGATGCTGTACTTTGTCGAATGCTTTTTCCGCATCTATCGAGATGATCATATGGTTCTTATTTTTAAGTCTATTGATGTGGTGAATAACATTTATTGATTTCCGTATATTGAACCAGCCTTGCATCCCAGGGATGAATCCTACTTGATCATGGTGCACAATTTTTTTGATATGTTTTTGTATCCGATTCGCCAGAATTTTATTGAGGATTTTTGCATCTAGGTTCATTAGAGATATTGGTCTGTAGTTTTCTTTCTTTGAAGTGTCTTTGTCTGGTTTAGGTATCAGGGTGATGTTGGCCTCGTAGAATGAATTTGGAAGTTCTCCCTCTTTTTCTATTTCCTGAAGTAGCTTGAAAAGTATTGGTATTAGTTCCTCTTTAAAGGTTTTGTAAAACTCTGCTGTATACCCATCCGGTCCTGGGCTTTTCTTAGTTGGTAGTCTTTTGATGGTTTCTTCTATTTCCTCAATTGATATTGGTCTGTTTAGGTTGTCTATATCCTCCTGACTCAATCTGGGCAGATCATATGACTTAAGAAATTTATCTATGCCTTCACTATCTTCTAATTTATTGGAGTATAAGGATTCAAAGTAATTTTTGATTATCTTCTGTATTTCTGAAGTGTCTGTTGTGATATTGCCTTTTTCATCCCATATGCTAGTAATTTGTGTTCTCTCTCTTCTTCTCTTCGCTAGCATGGCTAAGGGTCTGTCCATTTTGTTTATTTTTTCAAAGAACCAACTTTTAGTTTTGTCAATTTTTTCAATTGTTTCTTTTGTTTTGATTTCATTAATTTCAGCTCTGATTTTAATTATTTCTTGCCTTCTACTTCTTTTGCTGTTGTTTTGCTCTTCTTTTTCTAGGATTTTGAGATGAAGTATGAGATCATTTATTTGTTGTTTTTTTCTTTTTTTAAGGAATGAACTCCAAGCAATGAATTTTCCTCTTAGAACTGCTTTCAATGTGTCCCATAGATTCTGATATGTTGTGTCTGTGTTTTCATTTATCTCTAAGAATTTTTTAATTTCCTCCTTGATGTCTTCTATAACCCATTGATCATTCAGTAACCTATTGTTCATTCTCCAAGTGATGTATGCTTTTTCCTTCCTTGTTTTATCGTTGATTTTCAGTTTCATTCCATTATGATCCGATAAGATGCATGGTATTATCTCTACTCCTTTATATTGTCTAAGAGTTGCCCTGTGACATAATATGTGATCTATTTTTGAGAAGGATCCGTGTGCTGCTGAGAAAAAAGTGTAACTGCTTGATGTTGGGTAGTATATTCTATATATGTCAATTAAGTCTAGGTTATTAATTGTGTTATTGAGTTCTATAGTTTCCTTATTCAACTTTTGTTTGGAAGATCTGTCCATTGGTGAGAGAGGTGTGTTGAGGTCTCCCATGATTATTGTATGGTGGTCTATTAGACTCTTGAACTTGAGAAGAGTTTTTTTGATGAACATAGCTGCACCATTGTTAGGGGCATATATATTTATGATTGTTATGTCTTGTTGGTGTATGGTTCCCTTGAGCAGTATGTAGTGTCCCTCTTTATCCCTTTTGATTAACTTGGGCTTGAAATCTATTTTATTTGATATGAGTATGGACACACCTGCTTGTTTCTGAAGTCCATATGAGTGATATGATTTTTCCCAACCTTTCACCTTCAGTCTATGTGTGTCTTTTCCTATCAAATGCGTCTCCTGTAGGCAGCATATTGTTGGGTCTTGTTTTGTGATCCATTCTACTAGCCTGTGTCTCTTAATTGGTGAGTTTAAGCCATTAACATTTAGGGTTATTATTGAGATATGGGTTGTTCTTCCAGCCATATTTGTTTATTTATGTTACTAAACATGGTTTGTTTTCCTCTTTGATTATTTTCCCCCCTTTACTGTCCTACCCCCCACTGTTGGTTTTCATTGTTATTTTCCATTTCCTCCTCCTGTAATGTTTTGCCGAGGATGTTTTGAAGAGATGGTTTTCTAGCTGCAAATTCTTTTAACTTTTGTTTATCATGGAAAGTTTTAATTTCATCTTCCATCCTGAAGCTTAATTTCGCTGGATACACAATTCTTGGTTGGAACCCATTTTCTTTCAGTGTTTGAAATATGTTATTCCAGGATCTTCTAGCTTTCAGAGTCTGTGTTGAAAGATCAGCTGTTATCCTGATTGGCTTACCCCTAAATGTAATCTGCTTCCTTTCTCTTGTAGCTTTTAAAATTCTCTCCTTATTCTGTATGTTGGGCATCTTCATTATAATGTGTCTAGGTGTGGGTCTCTTATGATTTTGCACATTCGGCGTCCTGTAGGCTTCTAGGATTTGGGGTTCTGTCTCATTCTTCAAGTCTGGGAAGTTTTGTCGTATTATTTCATTGAATAGATTGCTCATTCCTTTGGTTTGAAACTCTGTCCCTTCCTGTATCCCAATGACTCTTAAATTTGGTCTCTTGATGTTATCCCATATTTCTTGGATGTTCTGCTCATGGTTTCTTAACAGTCTTGCTGAGCTGTCTATGTTCTTTTCAAGTTGAAATACTTTATCTTCATTGTCTGATGTTCTATCTTCTAAGTGTTCTACTCTGCTGGTAGTATTCTCAATTGAGTTTTTAAGTTGGTTTATTGCTTCCTGCATTTCTAGGATTTCTGTTTGTTTGTTTTTTATAACCTCTATCTCCCTGTATAGTTGATCTTTTGCTTCTTGGATTTGTTTATGTAATTCATTGTTGAAGTGATCTTTCATTGTCTGATTTTGCTGTCTGATGTCTTCCTTGAGACTCCAGATCATCTGAAGCATGTATATCCTGAATTCTTTATCTGACATTCCATCTGCTGTAGCTATTACCTCTTCTAACGTTGAGTTGACCTGCATTGCTTGTGGTCCTTTCTTTCCTTGTCTCTTCATACTGTTCGCTCTTCTTTCTGTTTGGTGAAACTTTGTGCTATTGAATTTTCCCCCTATATATTTATATTGGTCTTGTATAGTTGCAAAGTCTCCCTTGCAGGCGCGGGCAGCGGCTCTGCCCCTCCTCCAATTGGGGCAATGTGCCTACCATGCTGGCAGGCCGCTGGGCCTGTTCTGCCAGTCGGTAGCAGGTCCGCCTACCTTGCAGGCGCGGGTGGCGGCTCTGTCCCTCTGCGGGCCGCTAGGCTTGTTCTGTCGGTGGTCGCAGTTCTGCCTACTTTGCAGGCGCAGGCAGCGGCACTGCCCCTCTGCAGGCCTCTGGGGCTGTTCTGCCGGTGGGTCGCAGGTCCGCCTACCTTGCAGGCGCGGGTGGGGGGGGCGGCTCTACCCTTCCGCAGGCCACTGGGCCTGTTCTGTTTGTCGGTTGCAGGTCTGGCCTGTTCTGTTGGTGGTCACAGTTCCGCCTACCTGGCAGGCGCGGGGGGTGGGGGGCGGCTCTGCTCCTCAGCAGGGCGCTGGGCCTGTTATGTGGGTGGTCACAGTTCCGTCTACCTTGCCGGAGTGGGGGGAGGGGGCGGCTCTGCCTCTCAGCAGGCTGCTGCTCCTGTTCTGCCGGTGGGTCGCAGGCCCGCCTACCTTGCTGGAGTGGTTGGCAGCTCTGCCCCTCCGCGGGCCACTGGGCCTTTTCTGTCGGTGGTCACAGTTCCGCCTACCTGGCAGGCGCGGGGGGTGGGGGGCGGCTCTGGGGTGTTGATTTTATATCTTGCTACTTTGCTGAATTCATTTACTAGTTCTAGAAGTTTTCTGATGTAACTTTTATGGTTTTCTAGGAATAGAATCATATCATCAGCAAAGCGTGCCAATTTGAGTTCTTCTTTTCCTATCCGTATCCCTTTAATTTCTTTCATCTGTCTGATTGCTCTGGCCAGTATTTCAAGAACTATGTTAAATAGAAGTGGTGAAAGAGGGCATCCCTGTCTAGTTCCAGTTTTTAGAGGAAATGCCTTCAATTTTTCTCCATTTAGAATGATGTTGGCCTGGGGCTTAGCGTAGATAGCCTTTATGATGTTGAGATATGTTTCTGTAATCCCTAGTTTTTCTAGTGTTTTTAACATAAAGGGGTGCTGTATTTTGTAAAATGCTTTTTCTGCATCTATTGAGATGATTATATGATTCTTATCTTTAAGTCTATTGATATGATGAATTACATTTAGTGATTTCTGTATGCTGAATCAACCTTGCATTCCTGGGTTGAATCCCACTTGATCATGGCGCACAATCTTTTTGATATGTTTTTGTATTCAATTTACCAGAATTTTATTGAGAATTTTTATGTCTATGTTCATTAGAGATATTGGTCTGAAGTTTTCTTTCTTTGATGTGTCTTTGCCTGGTTTTGGAATCAGGGTGATATTGGCCTCATAGAATGAGTTTGGAAGTGCTGCCTCTTTTTCTATTCCCTGAAATAAATTGAAGAGTATGGGCATTAGTTCTTTAAAGGTCTTGTAGAATTCAGCTGTGTATACATCCAGTCCTGGGCTTTTCTTAGTTGGTAGGCTTCTTATGGTGTCTCCTGTTTTGTCACTTGAAATTGATCTGTTTAAATTGTGTATATCATCCTGATTCAATTTGGGCAAATTATATGATTCTAGAAATTTGTTGGTACCTTTGATATTTTCTTTTTTATTGAAGTACAAGTTTTCAAAATAATTTCTAATTATCTTCTGTATTTCTGTAGTGGCTGTTGTGGTATTTCCTTTTTCATCATCTTTGTTAGTGATTTGAGTTTTCTCTCTCCTTCTCTTCATTAGCATGGCTAAGGGTCTGTCAATTTTATTTATTTTTTCAAATAATCAACTTTTTGTTCTGTCATTTTTTTCAATTGTTTCAATTTCATTGATTTCAGCTGTGATTTTCATTACTTCCTGTCTTCTACTGCTTTTGGTGTAGATTTGTTCTTCTTTTTCTATGGTTTTGAGATATAATGTTAAGTCATTTGTTTGTTGACTTTTTCTTCTTTTAAGGAATGAACTTCATGCAATGAACTCTTAGCACTGCTTTCATAGTGTCCCAGAGGTTTTGATATTTTGTATCTGTGTTCTCATTCACCTCTAAGAATTTTTTAATCTCCTCCTTGATGTCTTCTACAACCCATTGTTCATTCAGTAGCATATTATTTAGTCTACAGGTGTTGGAGTGGATTTTATTTCTTATTTTATCTTTGATTTCTAATTTCAATCCATTATGGTCTGATAGAATTCAGGGTAATATTTCTACTTTTTTATATTTGCTAAGAGTTGCTTTGTGGCATACTATATGGTCTGTTTTAGAGAAGAATCCATGTGCTGCTGAGAAGAAACTATATTCTCTTGTTGAAGGATGGAATATTCTATATATGTCAGTTAAGTCTAAGTTATTGATTGTATTATTGAGTCCTATAGTTTCTTTGTTCAGCTTTTGTTTGGAAGATCTATCTAGTGATGAAAGAGGTGTGTTAAAGTCACCCAAAATTATTGTGTTGTGGTCTATTTGACTCTTGAAGTTGAGAAGAGTTTGTTTATTTGAACACAGACACTCCATTGTTTGGGGCATATATGTTTATAATTGTCAGGTCTTGTTGGTGTATGGTTCCCTTGATCGGTATGTAGTGTCCTTCTTTATCCTTTTTGATTGACTTTAGTTTGAAGTCTACTTTATTTGATATGAGGATGGAAACCCCTGTTTGCTTCCGCAGTCCATGTGTGTGGTATGATTTTTCCCAACCCTTCACCTTCAGTCTGCGGATGTCTTTTTCTAGGAGATGAGTCTCTTGGAGGCAGCATATTGTTTGGTGTTTTTTTTTTTTTTTGGATCCAATCTGCTAGTCTGTGTCTTTTGATTGGTGAGTTTAGGCCGTTATTATTCAGGGTTATTATTGATACATGATTTGTATTCCCAAACATTTTTGTTTATTTTTGGTATTTAATGTGACTTGATTTCTCCTCTGATTAGATTTTCCTTTAGTGTAATCCCTCCCTCTGCTGATTTTCATCATTGTTTTTTATTTCCTCTTCTTGGAATATTTTGCCGAGGATGTTCTGTAGTGCATGTTTTTTAGCTGTAAATTCTTTTAACTTTTGTTTATCATGGGAGGTTTTTATTTCATCATCAAATCTAAAGCTTAGTTTTGCTGAATATAAGATTCTTGATTGGCATCCATTGTCTTTCAGGGCTTGGTATATGTTGTCCCACGATCTCCTGGCTTTGAGGGTCTGCATTGAAAGATCTGCTAAGATATGAATTGGTCTCCCCCTATATGTGATCTGATTCCTCTCTCCCGCGGCCTTTAAGATTCGTTCCTTATTCTGTATGCTAGGCATTTTCATTATAATGTGCCTTGGTGTAGACCTGTTGTAATTTTGATTCGTGTCCTTTGAGCCTCTTGTAGGTTTTCCTTCATGCTTGGGAAATTTTCTGATATTATCTCTTTGAAGAGATTGTGTATTCCTTTGGTTTGAAACTCTGTGTCTTCCTCTATCTCAGTAACTCTTAGATTTGGCCTTTTGATGCTGTCCCATAATTCTTGGATGTTTTGTTCATTGTTTCTTACCATCTTCACTGTGTGATCAACCTTATTTTCCAGATTGCATACTTTGTCTTCATTATATGATGTTCTTTCTTCCAAGTCATCTAGTCTGTTGTTATGCTTTCTATTCAGTTTTTTAATTTGATTTATTGTATCCTTTTTTTTTTTAATATTTATTTTTTAGTTATCGGCGGGCACAACATCTTTGTTTGTATGTGGTGCTGAGGATCGAACCCGGGCCGCACGCATGCCAGGCGAGCGCGCTACCGCTTGAGCCACATCCCCAGCCCGATTTATTGTATCCTTTATTTCAAGGATTTCTGACTTTTTTTTTTCAGAGTCTCTCTCTCTCTCTCTCTCGAAGTAATCTTTTGCTACCTGTATTTGCTCTATTATCTCATTGTTGGAGCGATCATTTTTTGCCTGTATTTGCTCATTTAGGTCATTCTTTAATTCATAGATCATTTTAATTATGAAACTTCTGAACTCCTTCTCTGACATTTCATCAACTTCACTGTCCATGGGTTCTGTTATTATACTGTTCTGGTTTGTTTGGAGCACTTTCCTTCTTTGTTTTTTCATGTTGTCTGTGTGTCTTCCTGTCTTGTAGTATGGCTCTGAGGTATTACAGTTTCTTCCCTATATTCTTGTAGTACCTGTGCAGATTGTCTCTACCTCACCTTGATGTTGGGCTTCCAGAACCTGCTGGTGTCCCTCAGTGAATGCTACTGCATCCTGGATCTGGGTCCTGTGCAAGTTGGAGTGGGTGGATCTGGGCCACTGGGTGAACCTCCCTCAGTAGTCTGCTGGTCTGAAGGGGCAGTCCTGCGTCAGAGGCTAGACTCTGGTGGCTGTCTGCCCTGCTGGGGGAAGGGTGGGCCACGCCTACTGAGAACCTGGGTCCCTGGGGCTGGTGTGGGTGGTTCTGGGCCCCAGGGCTTGATCTCCCAAGGTAGTCTGCTGGTCGGAAGGGCGAGTTTTAGCTACTTCAACAATATTTTTTGACTATAAGATGCAAAAGTTTGGTTGACTTAGAGGTAAGATTAGTTAGGAAATCTCATATGAATGTAGAGATGCTCATTTTAGGTTATTTAATCACAGTCAAGGATAATCAGTATGTAAAACCTTGGTGCAATTTAAAAGAGGAATGAACAAGAAACTGGAATGATTGCTTTGATGAGATGATAATCATAAAATTGAAATGAACAAATATACATCAAACATGTACACAATGTGGGTATAACTTTTATTTTTTTGAAAAGATCAAGGCATTTTTTTTTTTTAAATTTCACAAGTCCAAGAGGAGTTGTAAGTTCTAAGAGATCACTCTAGAGGATTTAGCAGTTCATCCATCTCACCACTCATTCCACAAATACTTTCTGAGGGCCTACTTCCTATCAGCCATTCTGTGATGGGATGGAGATTTAAGATAGGTAAGAAAAATTCCATTTTGGCTGAGTAAGCCAAGGTAATTAGTTCAAAAATGTGGTGGTAGAATGGGTAAAGTACACGAGGAGCCTTGAACATCTTGTGTAAGAATATATAATAATATAATGTAATATTATATATAATAAAAACAGATTCAGCAATTCATGAAAAGAGAAATCTCAAGCAAGTGAAGTTTCATCCCAGAAATACAGGTGAATTTAACATTTGAAAATCAATCAGTGCCATTCACTATGTTAACAGAATAAAGGAAAAGAAAGTCTACAATAAATTCAGTAGAGGCAGTAAAGGCATTGGACAGAATTAAAATCCCATTTATAAAACAAAAATCTCAGTGGCAAACCAGAACTAGAAGGAAAATTCCTTACCCTGGTTAAGGGCATCAACCAATATTTGCCTAGTAGCATCATTCTTAGTAATAAAATTTTAATCTTCTCACCAAAATTGGGAACAAGAAAAGGATATTTGTTTTTACCACTTCTATCCAACATTATAGCCAGTGTGCAGGGCAGCAAGAGAAAACAAAACCTAAAGATTATAAGGAAAAGAATATAATTATTCTTACTAATACATAACACGTCATTTACATATAAAACCCTAGGAAATCTACCAAAAAACTCTATCAGAACCAATATGTAAATTATACAAAATCAACATAAAAGATCCATTGTTTCAAATATATTTGTATAGAACAGTTGAAAAAAGAAATTAAAAATAATTGTGTGAACTATATGCTCTGAGACTGAAGACAAAGAGAACTCTGAACAAGTAATGAATTATCAGTAGTAGTCTTTTTGCTATAGCAGCAGGATAAAACAACTTTCTGTATATTCCAAGACTGCTGATATTGGTAAGTTGATGTAGATAACAGGGGTAATTTTTTTTTTTCTCTTAGAGAAGTTAGTTACAAACATGGGCAGGGAAAAGGACAGAATGATGCTGTCATGTTGGGCTAGAATTGGAATTTTAACTTATAAACTTGGGGTTTTCAAGATACAGATGGACACATAGGTAGATACTGAAATACATATTTGCACATACATGTATTGATATTATATATTTCCTAGCTCTATCCTCTGAGAAGTTCAAAAGCATTAACATAAAGTAGCGATGAACACACCTAATGCCCAAATCTTTGTTTCTAAATGCCGTTCTCCATAAAAACAAACCAACCAACCAAACAAAAAAGAGAGACTATACTTTCAAAAAACAAAACAAACAAACCAAGGGTCTTTGGAGAAATGTCTGATGCCTGGACTAGAACAGGGAAAGTTTATAATGAAATTGTTGAAAGTTTACAAACACTTTGTTTGCTAGCAAATAAAATAATGCTCAAAGAATGATGTTAACACAAAGCAGAAGCCAGCTAGAAGCAGCTTCCACTGCCCAAGTCTGGGACAATTTACACACCAAAATGAATAATTAGAGTACAGTAGCCCCTTTTCCCATAGTTTCACTTTTGCATTTTCAGTTTCCTTTTGTTAACAGTGATCTGACATAGTGAATGGAAAATTCCAGGAAAAAAAATTGCATATATTTAAAATTGTGTGCCAGAGTAGTATGATAAAATCTTATGCTATCTTGTTCCTTCCCTCTGGGACATGAATTATCCTTTTTTTTTTTTTTTAACAATATATCCACACTGTGTACACTACTTGCCCATTAGTCACTTTGCCCAGCGTATCCACACTGTATATGCTACCTGTCCATTAGTCACTTGACAGTTATCTTAGTTATCAAATCTACTATTGAGGTTTCACATTGCTTGTGTTCAAGTAACTGTTTTATTACTTAAAATGGCTGTTTTATTACTTAAAATGCCAAAAGTATTGATGTCAGCAATTCAGGTATGCCAAAGAAAACCCATAAAGTGCTTCCTTTCAGTGAAAAGGTGAAAATTTTCAACACAATAAAGAAAAAGATTGTGTGCTGAGGTTTCTAAGCTTGATAGTAAGTTATTGTTGTTAATCTCTTACTGTACCTAACTTTGTCATAAGTGTGTGCATAGGAAAGGCACAGGGCATGTAGGGTTTGGTATAACCTGTGGTATTGGGTACTCATGGGAGTCTTGGACTATATCGCTTGCAGATAAGGGAGACTTATCTGCAAGATTATAAAGATTGTAATCTATAAAATAAGAATCCAAGATGCCTACTCTGATATAGATGCATGCATCAATAAATACTCACATAAGTATAATAAATGAAGAAAAAAGAAAAGTAATTTTGCAGTGGATAAATTTGGCACATCACCAACTTAACCAAGTACTCAAAGTTAACATCGCCATGGAAAAATGCATCATGTGCTGAAAAGCTGAATTCTGTTCTAGTTTGGTAAAACCTGCTTGAAAAAGGCATTGCCTAAAATGTTCATTTTTTTTTGTATTTGCTTAATTTTATAATGATTTTTATTTATTTATTTATTTATGGTACCGGGGATTGAACCCAGGAGTACTTAACCACTGAGCCACATCCTCAGCCTTTTTTATTTTTTACTTTGAGACAGGGCATCAGTAAATTAGCTAGTGATAAATTGATAAGGCTGGATTTGAACTGGCAATCCTCCTGCCTCAGCCTCCTGAGCTGCTGGGTTTACAGGTGTGCACCACTGGCTATAATTACTTTTATTTTCTCATGTGCTGTATCTCTCATATATGTGTATATATATGTATACATGTGAAAAATATATGTGAATGCATCAAAATGACCATATACATGCTTTTTCTTAGTGTTGATCTTTACATTTTTTTGGCTCTCCTCCCCCACTTGCATCAGGAATTCTTATTCCTTGTGTAAACAATTAAATTTTTATTCTCTTAGATGTTGCCTAAACTCATATAATCGTAAACAGGCATATAAATGAATGTAGGTATATTGTAGTTTTGCTAACCCAAACTGGAAACATAGAGCTTATAAAGGAACAAAATCCATATTTGTTTTTCTCCTTATTTTTTTATTGGTGCATCATAGTTGTACATAACGGTGGGGCTTGTTGTTATAGATTCTTACATGCACACATTATAATGATATAATTTGGCCATTGTCATTTCTCAGTATTTCCCTTTCTCCCCGCTCTTCCTTCTCCCTGGTCCCTTTATTTTACAGATTTCCCTTTGATTCCCATAAGATCTCCCCTGACCTTTCTTTTCTCTTTTCCTTTATAGTTTCCACATATGAGAGAAAATATACAACCTTGACTTTCTGAGTTCAGACAAAAGCCATATTTGATGAATAAAATTTAAACTTTTGTTTGACAGAAGATTGCATAAGCCCAAATCTTACAAATCCCCCCAAGCAAAACAGAATAAATAGTATGACCCAACAGAAAAGCAGATCAATTATATTACTAGAAAATATTGCATATCATATTCAAACAGGCAAGAAATATATAGAGAGGTTGCAGTTTACCTGTTCTAGCAGCAATGAGATGCCACATGATACCCATCAGTCTGGTGAAAATGAAGAACTCGTTCTCTCAATCACCACCATTAGAATTGCCAAGTGCCCTTTTGGCAATCAGTGTAGCAATGGATATTCAACTCAACAATTCCTCCCCTGAATATCTGTTTTGTGGATATAAAAGCAAATATATTTATTTATTTTATTGCTACATTATTGGTAGCAGCCAAGACCTGGAAACAACCTGAATGCCTATCAGTGAGGGGATGGTAGAAAGATTATGATTATTAGCTATGGGATGTTATGCAGCCATGAAAATAAATAAAGAAAAAATTTACCAGAGGACTTGGAGGAATTTCCATCAGGAATGGAGTGAGAAATACGTATGTTAAATTGTGTACAGAGATTTCATTTTTATCAAAGAGAAACACCCAAGCATCTTGAAGCTTCTGCCCAGACAAGTTTATTCTCCTTTGTCCCATTAACTTTACCTAGTCCAATCTGGTTTCCATCTCCATCACTTCTGATAACTGCTCTGATCTGTCACCAATAACTTCAAAGATGTTAAATAAAACAGTCATTTTTCAGTTCTTAGCTTCTTAGCGCTCTCATCAGCAAAGGGCGCCACTGACCACACTTCTTCTTGAGATTTTTTCTTTCTCTTAACTTTGGTGCTATTTCATGCTCCAGGTTTTCCTTGTCCCTCTTTGGTTAGTCCTTGTTAGTTGTGTGTGTGTGCGTGTGTGTGTGTGTGTGTGTGTATGTTTTTTACCTCTAAATTCTGTAATCTGTACTTGGTCTTGGGTCCTCTTCTAACTCTTTCTCTATAGGTAAAGTCATGCTTTCTGATGCCTTTGAATATGATCCACATGCTAAGGCTTCCAATATTTGGATTTCCAATCCCAACCTTTTCTCTAATCTCTAGTATCATATATGATCTATGATGAGCAGCACCTGCATCTCATGGATGTCTTGAACATGACATATGTAAAATGGAAATTTTGCTTAGATTTTCTTTTCTTTCTTCTTCTTTTTTTTTCACGTCTTTGCTCTCTATTTGAGTAAACTCATCCAAATGATTGCTCATGCCAGAAATGTAGGAGTCATTCTTGATGCCTCTTGCCACTTCACATTTAATCTGTAACCAAATCCTGTGGATTCTATGTCCTAAAAATCCAAATTTGCTTCTTTTGATCTAAGTATCTAATCTTCCCTCTTGTCTGGACTCCTATAGCTGTTTCCTGACTGGTGTCCCCACTTTTATTCTTCTCTGCTCAAAACTCCTTTTCAACATACCACATGGGTTGAATATTCAGATATATGTATTTATATGTATATATAATAAATATAAATATAATAAATAAATAAACACACATATACACACATCACTCCCACATTTAAAACCTTTAGTAGTTTTCCACTTCAATGAGAAAAAATTAGTTTTGTATAGTCTCTAAACCTATGTGATATCCTCTCTCTCTCTCTCTCTCTCTCTCTCTCTCTCTCTCATTTATTTATCTATCTCAAGCTCCATCCATACTGGCCTTCCTCAGATACTTGGATGTATAAACCTCTTTTATACCTTAATACCTTCAAATTAACTATTTCTTTTGCGAGAAAAGTTCTTCTCCATTTATTACCTATCTAAAAATTTGCTTTCTTCTTTCTCACAAATGTTTCTTTAATGCTCTTGTCCTCCTCTGTTTCCTCCTCCGTTCCACTCCTTCTCCCTGTCTTTGAAACAAATCATTTAACATCACTAACATGCATTCACTTGCTTGTGGACTTGTACCAGACTGTAAGCTCCCTGAGGACATACTCACATTGGCTTTGTTTCTGGTCAGTCTCCAGTGTAGTGCCTCAACCCAGACCCAGGGACGGCTGTAGTAAGAGAAGAATCCTGACTCACAGCCAACACAGTGGAACCTCATTTTTCACTTAATGTAAGTCCAAAATGAATGTTCTTGATTGGAAGGTCATCACTGGATGGATGGAGGGCTCTGCTCTACACGTTCTCCAGAGAATCAGGTTGATACAGTAATTTCCTAGTTAATGTGTGGTTTCCATAGTATCCATGGATGTGCATTTCCAGTTGGGGGGGAGTTGGGGGAGAGCTAGAGCAAGGCGGGGGGAGAAGATGGGTTGGGCGAGAGAGAGGGAGGGAGGGAGGGAGGGATGGATGGATGGAGGGAGGGAGATCTTTTGGGAGCTTTGATGGGTCAGGCCTGGAAGTAACTTACTTTATTTTCTCTTACATTTTGTTGGCTCGACCTTTGACACAAGGACTCACCTAGCTGCAAGGGAGACTACAAATACAGCCCTGTTGGATGCCCAGGTATAAAAGAGAGAAAGATTTTGAAGAACAGATGGCAATTTATGCCATGGCACTCATTATGTTTTTGTTGAATAAATTAATATTCAAATTTTCACACATAAGCAAGGGATTTCTTTTTTGACTTTAAATGAATTTGAGGACTACCTTGAAGGTAGTAATGGAGTTTTCAGTCCATGATCCTCAGGGCAAATCTAACTTAGAATTCCTTTAAAAGCAAACTAATTGATGCTTATCCTGAATCAGGAAGACAAATGTAATGTTAATTCAACTGCCCAAAACAATTTATAGATATTTCTGTCAAAAGCAATTACAATTCCTTCTGGCACTTGAAAAATTGATTCTCAGGAATTGATAATGGTCTGTGTTCTATAGTGTTCTGTAGTGACTCATTCCATGAAGATCATTCCTAAGATATAAATTGTAAAACATTAAGAAGAAATCTTAGGAGGCTGATTTACATTAAGTAAACCTCATATCTTGTTCTCCAGAAACCCAGGGTTATTGGGTCATAGCCTTGGTGTTGTGTTGGTGATGATCTATTTTTTAAAACATATTTCTGGAATATATAATCATATATTTTGGGAAACATTATATATAAAAGTATAGTGTGTATTATATATGTATATGTACATATATACACACTTGTATATATTATAGGAAAAGGCAGATGTGCAGTTTAAAGAATAATTTAAAAGTGAATATCTATGAATCTACCAAAAAGACCAGTAAGTTGAATGTAACCATACCTCCCAAGTCCCCTGTGTTTCTCGCCAACCTCAACCCCTACCCTCTCCAGAGGTCACACTATCTGAATTTGATCTTAATTTAGTTCTTTTACTTTATGTTTTTAAAAATAAAATAATTTTTTGTTTTTTAAAAGCTTTCATGAACTATATATATATGGAATCAAAACGTATCTATTCACCTCTGACGGTTCTTTTACTCTATGTCTTTGAGATTTGAGCATATCGGTGTATAAACTATACATCATTCATTTTAATGATTGGATTTATATTTCACTGATCAAATATATTAGACATAATCATCTATTTAGGCAACTTTTACTATGAAGAAATTCAACCATAAACAGAGGAGACTAGTATAATGACCCTTCAGGTTCCCGTTATCCAGGTCAGCCATCCTCGGCTCTTCACTCTGGTGAAGAGTGTCTGTCTGAACATCAATTCCTTGGAGAAACTTCCCTTGATCACTCATCTCACAGATTTTCTTTGCTTTTGGTGCCCTCCTATGCTGCCTCCTCTTCCTCTCCCTCTTCTTTACAAACCACTTGACATGATCACGGACGCCTTGACCCGTACAGCCACCCTATCCAGTCTCCCCTGGACTGTTTTGAAGCAAATCCCACACGTCAAGTTGTTCCATCTGTGAAAATCTTTTGTGTATTTCTGGAAAAATAAAAAAATGATTTTTGTATCACTGAACTTCTCTAACAAAGTGTTTTTTTTTTAAATGTGATATAATACCATCATCATGTCAAGAGAATCAACACTAATTATTAATATTGTCAAATCGTCTCTCAGTGTTCAAATATCCAATGGCCTCATGCCATTGTTTATGTTTTTTAAATTGATTTTGGAATCAGGATCCAGATACTGTCTATATGCTGTGATTAATTACATGCCTTTTAGGTTGTTGTAAACTTATAGTTTTATTTCTCTCCACTTCCCTTACAACTTATTTATTGACGAAAACATGTGTTTTACAGAATTGCCCAGTTGCAGTTCTGCTGTTTATATTTCCAAGATGAACTTTGATACATTATTCTGTGTTCTGCATTTTTTAATAAATTATTTCTTAGATATAGAATTTTGACTAAACTCAGATTTGATGGATTTTTTTTTTGGCAAGACTATTTTATATATGGCATCCTATGTTTTTTTCTGTGAGACAAAAACCTGATTGTCTTTCTCCAAAAGTAGTAGCTGCTGTCAATTAATTCTTTAGGTGATGCTGTTTATCCACATTCAAATGTTTATGGGCTTTTGCCCTATTCATGGGTTCTCACCATCATGAACACCATTAGATGTGCTCTTAGAATTCTCCACCAGTGGAATAGTGGCGCTGTAGGATATGTTCAAGTTCAATTTTACGAGTCAATGCCAAACTGTTTTACAAAGTGATTGTTCAAATTAACACTTTTATCAGCAGCCAGTTTGTGAAGTTCCTGTAGCTTCACTTCCTTGGCTACCCTCCAGTTTTTCCCTCTCATGGATGCCTATACTATTTCATTGGGATCTTCATTTTCCTAGTAATGAAGAAAGAAGTTTCATAGGAAATTTCCTATGAAAGTTCAAATGGCTGAAGACGTTTCACATTATCTAGTGTTTGCTGGCCCAAAGAGGACTGCTGAAAAAAGAGCTAAATCCAGATGGATGCTCCTCCTTGCAACCTCATAGAACAGGAGATAATGCTTCTTTCCTACAAGTTGAAGTATTTCTTCCTTTTTCATTTTATATATGCTTTCTGGAATTTCTAATTAGAATTTCATTTCAGCTATTCCTGAAATAACTTTCGAACATACAGTTTGATAACAGTAATATACTCTCCTTCATTTAGTTTAAATGCCAGTAACTCTACAGAAGGTGTATTATAGCTCAGAGGAGGTATTTTAGCATAAATGTTGAAATACTAGAAAGCTATCATTTTCATGGAAGGGAAACAACAACTAGAATTCAAGGTAGCCTACCAAGATTAAGTGTCTCTGTGCATACAGTTTCTCACATGATAAAGTATAGGTCTAGTAACATAGAAAGGTTAGTTCATTATGCCTTTGATGAGATGTGTTCAAAAGCTGGTTGGTGTCATGACAACTATAAAAGTTAACAGGCCTTATTTAACTTTGCACTGACCTCTATTAGAAGAAGTCTCGTAGAACTCATAAACCATGGGAAAAGGCTGCAGGACAGGGTGTAAGCCGGCCACTTACCATTTCTTGTATACTCACTTGCTGCTGCAATCAATAGCCATCACTCAGCACTGACAACAAGTGTTTGGTCTCACTGGAGGAGCTGTTGTGGTACTGCCCAGGTGTTCTCAGGCCTTTCTTACTTTCTGCTTTGCTCTCATGATCTCTTTGTTGATTTTTGAGATGATTTGCAATTTGTTCTACTTAAGGGACATTTATGGGATCGATTCAAGTGTCACTTCTTTGTCAGGATAGGTGCTTTTAAAGGATATAAATCCTTGAATTAAATAAACAAAGCCCCTGAGTTTGAATTTGCAAGTGCTGGTGATCACAGCTGGTTTTCAGTTTGGAACGGTCGTCACACTGGCTGAGTGAAGCTGATGAGAAAATACTTTTTACTTTAATGACTGCTGCTTCCCAGGAGAAAATTTAGGGCAGAGCATGGAGTTTCATTTTTAGGTCAGCTGCTGCCAAGTTTGACCCCAGACATCTTCACAACCCAGGGTTTTAAGTAGCAGTGGCATTCAGAAATGCATAAGGGATATTTTGGTTTTTAAAATGGCCCTGGGGGTAGGGAAGCGACTCTGGGGTGGTGGTGGTGAGCAGTATTAGTGTTTGGTGCTTGGGAACCAGGGAAGCAAAATGTCTTACAATGAGTTGAGCATTCCACTCAGCAAGGAATGGTCCTTTCCTAAATGTCAGTGGTTCCTGTTGAGGAACACTACAGAATAAATAGCTGAACAGATCATAATAGATAATATTTAAAAATATGTGTAATAAAATAATATGTGACAAAGATACAATTTTCAGTCAGTGGGGAAGGGACAAAGTACCCATTCAGTAAAGTCACTAGGTCATCCATCGGAAAAATTAATAAGGTTACATTTCTACCTTACATCATGTATTTTAAAACAATCCTGATTGATTGGTTCAGAGCATTCTGACCTGTGAACTCTGCATGCTAGTAAATAAATTAAACGTGATTAAAGTTATGGGTCTCTTAACAAGATAGCTAGGCATAATCTGGTTTTATCAAAATTCTTGAGCTAATTAGGGTTTTTCCACAGTTATTTGTGAAGAATGAATTTGAAAATCAAATACAAGAGGCTTACAGGGCACAAAATGTACAAAATTACAACAGATCTACACCAAGGCACATTATAATGAAAATGCCCAATATACAGAATCTTAAAGGCTACAAGAGAGAGGAATCAGATCACATATAAGGGGAGACCAATTCATATCTCAGCAGATTTTTCAATGCAGACCCTTAAAGCCAGGAGATTGTGGAACCACATATAGCCAAGCTCTGAAAGAAAATGGATGCCAACCAAGAATCTTTTATCCAGCAAAACTAAGCTTTAGATATGATGATGAAATAAAAACCTTCCATCATAAACAAAAGCTAAAAGAATTTACAACTAGAAAGCCTGCACTACAGAGTATCCTCAGCAAAGTATTCCATAAAGAGGAAATTAAAAACAACAATGAAAATCAGCAAAGGGAGGTATTACACTAAAGGAAAATCTAATCAAAGGAGAAACCAAGTCATGTTAAATACCAAAAACAAACAAAAATGTTTGGGAATAAAAATCATGTCTCAATAATAGCCATGAATGTTAATGGCCTAAATTCACCAATCAAAAGACAGACTGGAAGATTGGATTAAAAAACAAACAAAAGACCCAACAATATGCTGCCTCCAAGAGACTCATTTCATAGGAAAAGACATTCACAGACTGAAGGTGAAAGTTTGGGAAAAATCGTACCACTCTGATGGACTGTGAAAGCAAGCAGGGTTTCCATCCTCATATCAAATAAAGTAGATTTCAAGCCTAAGTTAATCAAAAGGGATAAAGAAGGATATTTCACACTCTTAAAGGAAACATTCATCAACAAGACATAACAATTATAAATACATATGCCCCAAACAACAAAGTGTCTATGTTCATCAAACTCTTCTCAAGTTCAAGAGTCAAATAGACCACAACACAATAATTTTGGGTGACTTTAACACACCTCTTTCACCACAGGATAGATCTTCAAAACAAAAGCTGAACAAAGAAACTAGAACTCAATAATATAATCAATACTTAGAACTTAACTGACATATATAGAATATTTCATCCTTCAGCGAGTGAGTACACTTTCTTCTCAGCAGTACCCGGGTCCTTCTCTAAAACAGACCATATACTATGCCAAAAAGCAACTCTTAGCAAATATTAAAAAATGTAGAGATATTATCCTGAATTCTATCAGATCATAATGGAATGAAATTAGAAATCAATGATAAAATAAGAAATAAAATCCACTCCAACACCTGGAGACTAAATAATATGCTACTGAATGAACAATGGGTTGCAGAAGACATCAAAGAGGAGATTAAAAAATTCTTAGAGGTGAATGAGAACACAGATACAATGCATCAAAATCTCTGGGCCTCTATGAAGGCAGTACTAAGAGAAAAGTTCATTGCATGGAGTTCATTCCTTAAAAGAAGAAAAAGTTAACAAATCAATGACCTAACATTACATCTCAAAGCCCTAGAAAAAGAAGGACAAATCAACACCCAAAGCAGTAAAAGACAGGAAATAATTAAAATCAGAGCTGAAATCAATGAAATTGAAACAAAAGAAACAACTGAAAAAAAATTGTCAGAACAAAAAGTTAGTTCTTTGAAAAAATAAATAAAATTGACAAATCCTTAGCCATGCTAATGAAGAGAAGGAGAGAGAAAACTCAAATCACTAACATATGTGATGAAAAAGGAAATACCACAACACACACTACAGAAATACAGAAGATAATTAGAAATTATTTTGAAAACTTATACTATATAAAATAGAAAATATCAAAGGTACCAACAAATTTCTAGAGTCATATGATTTGCCCAAATTGAATCAGGAAAATATACACAATTTAAACAGATCAATTTCAAGTGACAAAATAGCAGATGCCATCAGAAACCTACAAACCAAGAAAAGTCCAGGACCAGATGGATACACAGCTGAGTTCTACAACACCTTTAAAGAAGAACTAATACCAATACTCTTCAATTTATTTCAGGAAATAGAGGCAGTACTTCCAAACTCATTATATGAGGCCAGTATCACCCTGATTCCAAAACCAGGCAAAGACACATCAAAGAAAGAAAACTTCAGACCAATATCTCTAATGAACACAGATGCAAAAATTCTCAAAATTCTGGCGAATCAAGTACAAAAACGTATCAAAAAAGATAGTGCACTACTATCAAGTGGGGTTCAATATATGTAAATCAATAAATTCATCATGTCAATAGACTTAAAGATAGAACCATATGATCATCTCAATAGATGCAGAAAAAGCAATCAACAAAATATGGCACCCCTTCATGTTCAAAACACTAGAAAAACTAGGGATAACAGGAACATATATCAACATTGTAAAGGCTATCTACACTAATCCCCAGGCCAACATCATTCTAAATGGAGAAAAATTGAAGACATTCCCTCTAAAAACTGGAACAAGACAGGGATGCCCTCTTTCACCACATCTATTTAACAGTTCTTGAAACACTGGCCAGAGCAATTAGACAGACAAAAGAAATTAAAGAGATACAGATAGGAAAAGAAGAACTCAAATTAGCACTATTTGCTGATGATATGATTCTGTACCTAGAAGACCTAAACAATTCCACTAGAAAACCTCTAGAACTAGTAAATGAATTCAGCAAAATAGCAGGATATAAAATCAACACCCATAAATTAAAAGAATTTCTGTATATTGTGACCTATCCTCTGAAATGGAAATGAGGAAAACTACCCCATTACAGTAGCCTCAAAAAATATAATAAAATACTCGGGAATTAACTTAATGAAAGAGGTGAAAGATCTATATAATGAAAACTACAGGATGCTAAAGAAAGAAATTAAAGAAGACCTTAGGAGATGGGAAGACCTCCCTTGTTCTTGTCTAGGCAGAATTAATATTGTCACAATGACCATACTACCAAAAGCAATATATGGATCTAATGCAATTCCAATCAAAATCCCAATGACATTCCTCATAGGTATAGAAAAAGCAGTCATGAAATTCATCTGGAAAAATAAGAGACCCAGAATACCAAAGCAATCCTTAGCAGGAAGACTGAAGCAGGTGGCATCACTATACCAGACCTTAAACTATACTACAGAGCAATAGTAACAAAAACAGCATGGTATTGGCACCAAAATAGACTAGTAGACCAATGGCACAGAACAGAGGACACAAAGACTAGCCCACATAATTACAGTTATCTTATATTATACAAAGGTATCAAAAACATACATTGAAGAAAAGATAGCCTCTTCAACAAATGGTGCTGGGAAAACTGGAAATCCATATGCAACAAAATGAAATTAAACCCATATCTTTCACCATGCACAAAACTCAACTCAAAGTGGATCAAGGACCTCAGAGACTCTGAGCCTATTAGAAGAAAAAGTAGGCCCTAATCTTCACCATGTCAGGTTAGGCCCCAACTTCCTTAATAAGACTCCTATAGTGTAAGAATTAAAATCAAGAATCAATAAACGGGATGGATTCAAACTCAAAAGCTTCTTCTCAGCAAAAGAAACACTCAGTGAAGTAAATAGAGAGCCTATAGAATGGGAACAAATTTTTAACCACATGCACATTAGATATATCACTAATCTCTAGGATATATAAAAAACTCAAAAATCTTAAAGCAAACCCCCTTCAAATAATCCAATCAATAAATGGGCCAAGGAACTGAACAGACACTTCTCAGAAGATGATAAACAATCAATCAACAAATATGTAAAAAAAATGTTCAACATCTTTAACAATTGGAGAAATTCAAATCAAAACTACTCTAAGATTCCATTTTACTCCAGTCAGAATGGCAGCTATCAAGAATATAAACAACAATAAGTGTTGGCGAGGATGTGGGGAAAAGGGCACATTCATACATTGCTGGTGGCACTTCAAATTGGTGAAGCCACTATGGAAATCAGTATGGAGATTCCTTGAAAACTGGGTATGGAACCACCATTTGACCCAGCTATCCCACTCCTTGGTCTATATCCAAAGGACTTAAAAACAGCATACCACAGGGACACAGCCACATCAGTGTTTACAGCAGCACAATTCACAATAGCTAAACTGTGGAATCAACCTAGATGCCCTTCAGTAGATGAATGGGTAAAGAAAATGTGGTGTATATATACCCAATGGAATATTATTCAGCATTAAAAGAGAATAAAATCATGGTATTTGAAGGTAAATGGATGGAGTTGGAAAATATAATGCTAAGTGAAGTTAGCCAAATGCTGAATGTTTTTCTCTATTATAAGAATGCTGATTTATAATGTGGTTGGTGGGGGGATGGGAGGATTAGATGAACTCTAGATAGGGCAAAGGGGAGGAAGGAGAAGGGAGTGGACATGGGGGTTGGAAAGACGGTGAAATGAGATGGACATCATGTATAAAGACACAAATGGTGTGACCCTACTTTGTGCACAACCAGAGATATGAACAATTGTGTTCTATATGTATAATACGAATTGTAATGCATTCTGCTGTTATATATAACAAATTAAAATAAAAAAATATGAAATGTACCTAACAAAGAAAAAATTGTCAAATATGTAACAAAGAAAAATCAACAATGCCTGATATCCAATAAAGCATTAGCAGGGGACTGGGGTTGTGGCTCAGTGATAGAGCGCTTGCCTAGCATGTTGAGGCACTGAGTTCAATCCTCAGCACCACATAAAAATTAAATTAAATTAAATAAATATATTGTGACCATCTACAACTAACACAAAAACAAAAACAAAAACTCAAATATTACCAGGCACACAAAGAAATAGTAACTTGAATTCCCTAGTGAGGAGGAAAAAAATGAATTAAGCTGACCCCCAAATGACCACAAATCATTAATAGTCAAGGACACTAAGTGTATTATTGTAAATGCATTCCATGAATTTAAAGTACCAGAAGAAAGTCTGAACACTGTGAATATGGACATGAAACCTATTTTAACATTGAACTTCTGGAGGTGATAACTAATATCTGGGTAGAACAACACACTGCTGGGGCCAAGAGCGGATTAGATGTTGCAGGAGAAAAGATCCCTACCCCTAAAACATGGCAGTGGGGTCTATCAAAGGCAAAACCCAAGACACGTGAGGAAGGAAAAGAAAATGAAAAGGCGATAACAAGATACCCCCAAACATCAGTGAGCCCTGGGCTGACCTCAAATATAAGCAATTGGAGGTCAAAGGGGGAGGGATAGATAATGATTTAAAGAAATAATGGCCCCTGACTTTTCAAGTATGAAGAAAACTTTGAACCCATGGACCCAATAAGCTCAATGGGCAGCACACGGCACAAGAAAAAAAGTGATTCGGGGCAACCATCATTGTTTTATTTCCCTTCCTCCTTCCCTCTCTCTCTTCTTCCCATTCCCTCCCTTCCTAACTCCCTCCCTTCCTTCTTTTCTTTTTTTTATTTCTTTAAATCCTGGGACATTTTACCACTGAACTACATCCCCATCCCTTCTTATTTTATTTGGAGAGAGCTAGACCCTTCTAGCTAAGTTGCCTAGGCTGGCCTTGAACATGTACTCCTCCTGCCTCAGCCTCCTGAGTAACTGGGATTATAGGTATGCACCACTGTGCCTGGCTGAATTTCTTAAATCTTGGGAAAAACCAGAAAATCTTCAGCCCAAGAAAAGACATATGCACCCATCCATTCAAAAATCTGCAGGACATTTCAGCTCATTTGTGAACTCCAGGTTAGAAGTGCTCTGATGCAGATTGAGAAGGTGAAGACATGAGGACAAATTCACGTAGACCAGTGGTCCCAGGTTGACTTTCTGCCACTCATGAAGTTCCCTTTAAGCTGAGAATTCTGGACCTGTATGGTCCATGTATTATTCTGGGATTGGCTGTGCCCAGTTATGAATAGAGCTTTGTTGCTGACCATTAATTCCAATGTTTTTCTCGTTTGAAAGAGAATTGGCTCAGTTTATAGACTATTTGGTAAATAAGGCTTGGGTGGAAGTCAAATATTCACCATGATGTAGCCATTTGAATTCCTGATATGGTTGACCAGGTATACAATGTGTGTAAAACACAAAAGATTCTTAGTTTTATTCCCCTTGGGGTTCTGGGCACTTTAGACCACACTCAGCTAGCAGAATCAACTTTCTTTTCTCTTGATAAATTCACCATTTCACGATAACTCTTGTAATTTATCCTTGCAGGGTATATACTTTTGGGACACTAGAGGTCTCCACCTTACCATATAACAAATGACATTGCAGAGGAAACCCTACAGGTTCAGCTTCCATGGTAACAAGATGGGTGCTCAGAAGGGAGGAGGCTGAGGAGGAAAACTGCCACAGGGGGACTTTCAAAGCGGGGTGGCTTCCAGTTTCTGTTGGGTCAATGTCAGCTGCTAGTGTTTTGAAATACAGACTGAAATTGAGTAGGCCTCTTTGAGTAGACTTCGGGGAACTTAGATTTTCCATATGTTTTTCAGATTTCTATTTTTGGTTGGACATCCAAAGCTTCTCAAAACTTGCAGCACTGGAAAAAAATCAAACTAGAACAAAATTTAAAAAACAGAAACTGTATGGTGATTATTACATGCACCTGCAGAGAAATTCTTTTCCCCTGTGGATTTTATTTTGATAATCCAAGATCTGAGTGGAGGTAATTAAGTGATTGCTGTCATGTTCAGAATGCATGGGATTCACCTGATTCTAGGGTGGATGCCCAGAGTCTCTTGACTCATCGATACCTGTTTTATTATAATTTTCTGGTGGTTGATTTAGACTCACTCCATCCATCCATCCCTCTACCCATCTATCCACCTATCCCTTTGTCCATCCATCTACCCAATCATCCATCCATTCATCCATCCATCCATCAACTCATCAAATCTATTTTCTGTTTTCTATCTACCTAGTCTATATTATCTATCTATATAAACTTATCTTTATTATCTAACCTGCCATCAATATGTCTACTATACGAAGGTGTGCATGCATCTGTATGTTAGATGCCTGTTTAAATCAATAGATGCACACAATTTAAAAACTCTTTATCTGTTTCTCCTTAATATATCACAAATAGATTTTTGTGTGCTATTCTTTCTTGCTTTTTCAATTTTGAGATTACCTTTTGGATTCCTGAGGAGCAAGATATGGGTTTATTTTATCTACTCCCCCAAACATGTAACCCCCCACTTTCCCTGTCTTCTCTCAATTAGGTTATGACTCTCAGTTTCATTAATTTTGCATTAACATAATTGTTGTCATATGAATATTATTCACAGTGGATCTTCTTGATGTATTATGATTACCTTTGCATTTTGAACAGATTTTTCATTGTATTTATAGTTAATAAGTACTTCATTGATTAATATACTTGAGTTTCTGTGTGTCATTTGTCCTCCCATCTCTGACAGAACTGAAATCTCTTCTTAATACACTTAAACACCCCAGACATTCCAATCTCCACATCTGGTTTTTCCTTCTCAGGGAGAACCTTCTTGTAGCCCCCTCACCCTGCTGTTTTGGATTGGTGTCTCTGTAGGCTTACTACTTCACCACTTGGAGGTTCTTTTCCTGATCATCCTGTGAACTCCTTTGTTTCTTTCACTTTTCAGTTGGATCCTGTTTCCATGTTCCTGTGTCTGTGTTTCTTGCTCAGGTTCCCTCTCTTAGAATGCCTTCCTGCTTGGTGAAATATATCCTCTTGATAAAGGGTGTTGGGGAGAAAAGTGTTTGGGAGAAAATTTGCTCGGCCAAAAATGTCTTATACTATGTCCTAACTCCTGAATATAAAATGTTATATTTAAATTTATTTTCTCTTAGAGTTTTGAAAGCATTGTTCCATTGTCTTACAGCTTTTGATGATATAATGAATAAGTCATCTGATACATTCTGATCCTCATCCACTGTGATGACTTCTTGTTCTCTATGGGAGGTTTTTAAATTTTTTTTTTCTTTTTCTACATGACAGTAGAGTGTATTTTGATATCTCATACATACATGGAGTATGACTTCCCATTCTTGTGGTTGTTCATGATGTGGAATTACACTGGTCCTGTATTCATATATGAACACAGGAAAGTCATGTTCCATTAATTCTACTGTCTTTCCTGTTCACATCCCCTCCCTTCCCTTCATTCTCCCTTATCTAATCCAAAGTGCCTCTGTTCTTCCCTATTAGCTCCCCCTACCCCCTGACTTATTGTGTGTTAGCATCCACATATCAGATGTGGATTTTTGTTTGGCTTTTGTTTATTTGGGTTTGGCTTATTTCACTTAGTGCGATAGTCTCCAGTTCTCTATGGGAGGTTTTTAAAATCAACCTCCCTCCCTCCCTCCCTCCCTCTCTCCCTCCTTGCCTCCCTCCCTCTCTCTCTCTCTCTCCACCAGTGTTCTGAAATTTCTTTATTATAAGCTTTGGTGGGGCGCTCTTTTTTATTAACTTTACTGGGTACCAGAATAATCTGTTCACATTGGAAGCCTGTGTATTCCTTCAGTTCTGGGAACTCTTCTCACACTATTTCTTTCTTGACTTTTTCCTCTTTGATCTTTTTGTTTCCTCTTTCTGTTATCATTGTCTCTACTACTTGGATGTTGAAACATGGACATAAAACCTTAATTTTCTAACATCTTCAAGCTCTCAGTTCAATCTATTTTGGGGGAAGTTTCTTTAACTTTGTTTTCCAAAGTTTTTAGTTTTTTAATTTTATTTATAAAACTTTTAAAATTTCTGAAATATTTTTTCCTTCTTTGCATGCTGTCTGATTTTTTACAGCACTGGGTCTTTTTCATGAATGTGATATGGATGTAATAGTCCTTTTTCTCTTGGAAGATAATGTTTGTTGTTACTGTTATTATTTTTGTTTTTTTCCTATTCTACATATTTTCTTCATTGCTTTCGTTTCCTTTCAGTTTTTTCCTTATTATTTTGGTTTCTGTTTGGTTTGTTGCTTTTCTTCAAGTGCTTGACAATTCTTAATTATCATTTATGTTTTAGAGATATCTTAAAATGCTGATTGGGATTTTGATTGCTTGGGATGGACTTGAATATTAGTGGGACTCATCGAAAGGCAAAGAGACAGAAACCCAGCCTTACTCAGGAAATTCCCTACAAGGCTGGGCCCACCAGAACTTTTCTTTTGGGCTCATAGGTTAATTTAGAAAGAAAGTTTATAATTTTCATCTACAGGGAAAATAAGTATTCTGGGAATCACGTGTCAGAAAGGAGAAGGTCTCCTTTTCAATATGTAGATGATTTTATCTTACCTTATCCCCACCCTCTGCTAAAAGTCCCTGGATTCTAGATCTTCACAAGGTTGACTTTTCTAGGGAGCAAATTTCTAGTTGTCTTCTGGCTGTGAAAACTTGTCGAAGAGAACATTTCTATGTCAGACCAATGCCCTGGCTGAATGCAGAGTATCTGGACACCTAACTGCAGCCTCTAAAGAGTCAGAACTCTTATTGTCCATCTTCTGCTTGACCCTACACTGTTGCCTCCTATGATCTTCTCCATAGCTCCGGTTTCTGTTCCTTTCTGAAATTCTGTGGAACATATAGACCTAAGGCTTAGGATTTTTTTCGAATGTGCCAACTCTTCTTTAACTGTTTTCCAGCTTCCAAAATGTTAACATATCTTTTCTTTCTCCTTTCTTGTTCTCTTTGTCCTTTTAAATAATATATCTTTCTTAAAAAGATTGGGTGGGGTTGGGTAGGAAATGGATGAAAAACTTGCCACTGATCCTATCACCAATGCACTATGCTTCTTTACTCTCTTGGACAACGTAAAAGCTAGAAGAATCTTTCTGTTTTAGTCAAGATACAATTCACACATATCTTTCTTACTTGTAATTTATTTAATTTTTACTTCTGCCAGTGCTGTTTTCCCCAAATTCAAGCTAACCAAAACAGCTAGATTCTGTCCTTCATATAACAATGACCTTCGATTATTTGACCATAATGACCATAGGTTCCCCCCCACCCCGCACCCCGCTCTTTGTGATGTCTTCTTTTTTCTAAGCAAAACATCTTCAGTTCTTTTGACTGTTCTGACGTGGCATAATCTGTTCTCCTTTTATCTTTCAGTTGTTTGAGATCACTCTTAAAATGTGACACAAGACTCTTGGCACATGTGGCCTTTATTTATTTATTTTAATTTTTTTTTTTAAAGAGAGAGAGAGAATTTTTTTAATATTTATTTTTCAGTTTTTGGTGGACACAACATCTGTATTTTATTTTATGTGGTGCTGAGGATCGAACCCAGTGCCCCGCACATGCCAGGCGAGCGCGTTACCGCTTGAGCCACATCCCCAGCCCCCATATGTGGCCTTTAATGTCACCATATGGCACACTGAGCCACATCTGTAGAACTTTAAAAATTTTTTTTTTTTTTTTAATTTTGAGACAGGGTCTGGCTAATTTGTTTAGGGCCTCACTAAATTGTTGAGGCTGCTTTCGAACTTGCGATTCTCCTGCCTCAGCCTTCTGAGCTGCTGTGATTACAGCTATATGTCTCTACAACTGGCCACCTACTGCCATTTTAAAGAACAAACTTAGGAGAGAAGCATCCCTGACCGTAATCACTTGGCAAAGTTAGCAAAATCCTTGTGTAGGAGGGTGGGCCTTCATCTGGGCCTTGGGGAGTGGGTTGGCTTTGGGGTTGTTTACCACATGTGCAGGACCTTTCCGGCTGGTTGGAGAGAATGAGTAAAAGTTGTGGGACAAGAATTTACATCATGTAGGGAAAAATGAGTCAGCCAGTCTGACAGTAAGAGCTTGTTCTGCATTTTGTAATAGTTCAATGAATCTCTCTCCTACACACACACACACACACACACACACACACACTTGTGCACCCCCCCCCCCCCCCAGAATCCTAAAGAAAGACTTCAGGTCTTGCTCAGCATGCAGTCAGACTCCCACCTCCTTGCTAAACCTCATGGAGGTTTCATGGCTATCATTGAGAGAACAGGAGCCTGCAGGGGCTTCACTCCCTGGCCTGCCTTCTGTTGAGATAGCTCCTGAGTACATCAGGGTGTGTTTGGTGACTTAGGGGATTGACACAGATGGACACGAACTACAAACACCTGAACATCTTGGAGGATTCCAGAGTGACTCTATGATGTTGCAGTATCTCTAGGTGCTCCAAAAGTGGCTAGTTCTTGGTCCACCTTGAGTGGCTCACCTAATGGTGACAGGACTACTTCTGTCACTGCTCCTAGGACTGCTCTCTACCTCTTGGCTTCTGTTTGTCATATTCTTCCTGTCCGGTGGGTTCTCTCTTGCTCAACTGGTTGCTCTCTCTGCCTACACTTCAGTCATTCACCATAGTACCTACTGGACAAATCTCTTGCCTCCAGGGCTTTGCCTACACCAGCCCCACACCTACATCCCAATTAGCCCACCACTAACCAATTCCTTCACTATTCAGCCAACATTTAATTGCAGAGCATCTTCAAGGGTGGTGCGGTGGGTAATGAAGGCACAGTCCCCTCTGCACAAGAAATCTCTTACAGATGTTGTGATACCAAAAGCAACATGGTCTTGGCTCCAGTGTGTGTGTGTGTGTGTGTGTGTGTGTGTATGTGTGTGTAATCAAGTGAAACTCCTAGAGCAAAACAAAACAAAACACTTTCACTATTTTTTCCTATGCCCTGTTCAAACTTGCTCCAGGGGGCCCAATTCTTCTAACCTTTGTCTGGAATCTCAAAGGTCCCATGTCTTTTCTGGCAGAATTAAAAATGTCCTTCAGCCCCTCCTTCAAATTTCATTCCAGCAACATGTGTCCAGTTCCCTGGAATAATCCAAGATCCATTTCAAGTAAATCTTCTCCTCTGTCTAGTCCAGGTGGGCTGCACTGACTGCTTGGGTGGCAAAGAGAAGTGGTCGCTCTCCCCAAGCTCTTATTTGCCCATGCTTCAGCCTTCTTTTGTATTGGATAACCATGGCTTCTATCCCCGACTCGCCTCCCCAAGTTGGGAGACTTGAGGAGGAAAGGAGTGATGGGAATAGCCTTCCTTGGTTTGGACTGTCCTGAATGAATTCTGGCATTTCTGGGTCTGGGAGAGGATTAAAGTTGAATATTCTCATTCTCATTCTCTCTCTCTCTCTCTCTCTCTCTCTCTCCCCCAGGGATTGAACCCAGGAACTCTTAACCACAGAGTCACACCCCCAGCCATTTTTAAAAATATATTTATTTATTTATTTAGAGACAGGGCCTTGCTAAGGCTTTGGGGTTATAAGCGTGTGCCACCATACCCGGCCGAGATACTCTTATGGGATCCTTGATGGGTACTCTGGAGGAAGATGCTTTCCAGGCTGAGATCTCCACCTGCAGATTTTTGATGTGGGCAATAGAATCTCCCTGCCTGGTTGGTGGTATATGTAGTCTTCCTCCACTCCTAATACAGTCCTACCAGGCAGGAGCCGAGCAGACCCTGGGTGGCGCTCTCTCAGTGCCTCATGTCTTACACGCCAGCAGTGCTCTTGCCTCATTTGCTAGCAAGTGCAAAAGTAGTGAAGAATCTGTGAGAAGAGCCAAAGTCTTATTCCATATCTTCTGAAAAGAAAGACCAATCTCTGCTCCAATACCTTTGGCTGGGCCCAAGGAAAAATCCTCATTTCTATTGGCAAGATGGAGTCTAGGTACCAGTGCAATGTGGGAAGGGGCTAGAAGTGGTGGCCAGAAGACCAGTAAGCCTGGTGTGGCCCTGAACTTGGGGAGTCCCATTTGAACTCTACAAATAACAGTTATTGGCCATTGATGGACAGAGGCAGATGGAATTCTATAATCAGGAGCGAAGCAGTATCTGATGTTAAGAGGTCTGGACTCAGGTGTCTACCTGGCAATTTTCTAGTGTGACTTTAGGTAAGTCCTTATTTCCCTGCACCTCAGTTTCCTCACCTATAAGTTTATTAGTAAGTAATTTCAGAGGACTTTTGTAAGAATAGAATGGAGTATGTTTGTACTTTGTAGAGTCTGAAATACAAGCAAGTATTAACATTGGTAATCATCCAACAAATTCACATAGGCAACTCTTACTAAAAACCAGTGATGAATGAGGCATTATTTTGGGAATAGTGAAGGGGACTGAAAAGGTGGAAGGCTATTATTTCTAAGTGCCAACAGTCTTTATTTACATGTCTGTCTCCAGGTGGGGGCACTGTGGGGTCTCTGGGCAGCAGGAGGTTGCTGGGTACCTGGGGCTGTGGGGAATCACCCTGAGGGAGAGGAGACCTGAAAGGAAAAGGGGCGGGGTGTGCCCAGCTGGCCCCAAGTCTGCAGAGCGGAATCGGTGAGTGTCTCTGTGTGTGGAAAGTATTGCTCACTGACTTTCAGCTTCTCAGGATTTTGATTCAGATTAGAACCAGAAGACGTTCAAACTAGAGGGAAATTTAGATATCATCTTGCTGACCCTCTTATTTTGAGGCCCCCAAAGATGAAATGACTTGTTTCAAGGTTTCACAGAAAATTCAAAGCAGTGCAATGTCGGGAACAAAGGTCATCCCTTCCTTCAGGCGGTACCCGCCAGGCCCTGAGAACATTTTATTTGGAGAAAGGAAGGACCAGCATTGCCGTTCCATGCAACCAGAGATCTGAAGTCTCAGTAATTTTCAGAATACCTAAGTGGATGCTTCTGAAAAGAGACACCTGCCTTTTACATCAGACCAGTTCTTGGTGTTCAAGATAGCAGAATATTTCTTTTTTTTAAAAAATACCACAATAGCCTCAATACACTCAGCAGACTGTCAGCTTGCTTCTATTATTGCCTTAAGGTCACATGAATCCCTAGCCCTTGGCCTCCTATACTGTTTTATTTTCCCATAGCAGACTTTTCCTGTCTGGAGCAATTGAGTTGCCCAGGCATTTGGAGATGATTTTTAAAATAGGTTACTATTGGTGCTAAAAACAGGGAAGGGTGAGGAATAGGAGCAGGGTCACCAGGGGTTAACTTTACAGTCCTATTGAGTTTGAAGTTCAACACACTAACAATGTGATGGTTCTTGTGGGCCGGTTGCTTTCCCAGGTTTTGATCCTCTCAGCAAAACTGCATGCAGTGTCCTATCTCACTCCATCTTCCTGGCCAAAGAGTGGGTTGCAGAATCCAAGACAGGAAGACACAAGCGTTTTTCAATGGCCCTATAGTATTCTAGCAGGAAACTGTAGGTAAATAATCTACCCCAAATGGACTTCCTCATTTCCTCCAGTTTGATGGTGTGTTACTTTGTCTTGTTGAGGTATTTTGCTTACTTTCTTTTTTGCTGTATCTCATTCAAGCAAGTGTGATTTAGAAGGGCAAGATGTTGGACTTTATTTTAAATATATTGTCAAATGTATGTTTCCAGTTCTCCTGACGAGCTAAGGTGGTCACTACCATGCATGGTACACACATTTCATATCACAAAATCCTACCCCATGTCTAGGTGTACTTCATGCTCTAAATGTCACAGGTGACTGACAAAACATAGAGATTTGATTGGAAAAAAGAAATAGTGGTACAATGAGATAAAGAGAAATTGCATGGTGGATTTCTGGTGGCAGAATTCAAGTCAGAGTGAAGACCGTGCACAGAGCCCCCACCCCAATATTACCTGCACTGTTAATTGATCATTTTGCAGCATGAGTTTTTAATATTTGTGCTACAAAATATTTTTTTTAAATATAGGATGAGATAATATGAAATATTTTTCAAATAGCCTAAGATAATAAATAATGTAGACTTCCTCCTCTACTGGTAAATATTCCAGCAAGTTCTTGGTTCTGTGTATTGCCATTTTGAAGAGACCTGGTTTCTCTGGGGCAGAGTGGTTGGTGGGTGCTCTTTGGGTGGTGTGGTGTAGTGGTTTTGGAGAGGAATAGATTTGAATCAGCATAGGGCTTCCTTTTTGATGATCTGCTGGTTTTTTCCTTGTTTTTCAAAAAAGTTATGCAAGGAGGACCCCTTGAGCCCCCAGGAAGAGCTGTCCCTTTATGGAGTGAGCCTGATTGGTTAACCTAGAAAGGAAGAGAAAGCAATAAGCATTATTCCAGGTCATCCAAAGGTAGCCAAGGATCTAACTACTTGCCATGCAACCTGTCTTGATATGGCTTGCTAGATTCTGAATATTAATGCTAGGAGAAAGGGAATGAATGAGCCTTTTTGCCTAGTGTCTATCATTTCTCCATCTTATTTGCCCATATTCAGGATTGATACTCAAAATTCCCAAATAACCTCCATAGCTTGGGCACTGGTCAATCAGCAGAGATGCTAGTCTGCAAACATCCCAGGCCTACATGTTAGTGTGTGCCCACTGGAAACCAGCCCTACCCAGGACTCTTTCTCCATCATAGATACACTTGGGTACAAAATGCACTAAGGAGAAAAGGAGAAGGTCTGGCTTAGTGACCTCTGGACTGCCCAGAGCCCTCTGTGGGGGATACAAATCAGGTAGAAATTAATAACAGCAGCAAAACTAGCTTTCAAGGTCGAGGTGAGAATATTATCATTCAGTTCTGCCCCTGGAGAGTTTTACTCCAGCAGGTTATTGCCTTGTTGACTTTCTTGAGGGAACCCCCTGTCTTCCCTGTTATATGCATCAATATTTTCAGAAAGATGGAGTGGAACACTTTAAGAGTCCAGACCCAGGTGCCTAGTAAATAGTACAGGGTAAAACAGTTAGTTTCTCTGGAGCTGGGGGTCCTGGGTAGCATTTCTTCCTCATGAACATGGTCTCCCTTTATGGGTTCTTCAAGGAAGACCAGGAGACCAAACCTATCCACTGCAGCATGAGGGTGTACAGCCTGGGTCACACCTGCCAAGGAACCCCAGGCTTCTTGGAAGCATAGTTAAGACATCCGTACCTTCTTTCCTACAAGACCCTTGGGTCAGCACCGTCCCCTGATAGTTGTTTTAGTCACCTGAAACTTCCTTTCCAATTCTGGTTCTTGCAGGAGCAGGAGTCCCATGGTGTCTAGCTTGCTGAAACTTTGGAGCAAGTGTCAATAAGAAGTGTTGATCTGAGTCCCTTTTAACTCTGAAAACTTTTAAAGGGATTAGCCAATATAGCTCAAGGAGTTGAATCCTGATAAAAGTATAAAAGCTTTAAAATAAATAAGCCTCTGAACTCATGTCAGACTTGGGCTCAAAAGAAATAAAATTGCCCTGAAATAGATGTCTTTTCTTTTCCAGCCTCAAGGGAACAGCTAAGCCAGTCTCTGACTGCTTGGTTAATGAGGTCGTGGTGTGTCCTGTCTAATCGTGACTCAGTAGGTCACAGGATCTGAGTTCTGATCTGAACTCTGCCACTGGATAATAAAAATGAGAGCATGAGGGCTGGGGCTGTAGCTTAGTGATAGAGCGCTTGCCTAGCATGTGTGAGGCACTGGGTTCGATCTTCAGCACCACATAAAAATAAATAAATAAAGGCATTCTGTCCATCTACAACTACCAAAAAAAAAAAAAAAATTAAAAAATGAGAGCATGAGTTTCAGAGGTCTCCAAGGTCCTTTCTTTTAGCAGGAATTATATAATCATGATAAAAATAACAAAATGTGTAGAAAAGATGTTTCTTTTAAATTTTTTTAAAAAATGTTCAAATAACATTTAAACTTGTCCTTGTAAAAATAGTCCAGATATATAGATAATGCCCTTCTTTGCTTCCTATCCACACCCTCTCTTTTCCTTAGTGGTAGCCTCTGTTATTAGTTTAGAGTCAACCACTCAGGCCTACAGAGGTCTGTGCATTTATCTACACATAGATATTCACAGAAATGAATATTTAATTTTGTTTTTTGCATGTTTTATAATACTATTTTAATTTAATTTTTGCATATTTTGGGGTTGGGATTGTGGCTCAGCAGTAGAGTGCTCATCTAGCATGGGCGAGACCTGGGTTCGATCCTCAGCACCACATAAAAAAATAAAGGCATTGTGTTGTGTCCATCTACAAAAAAGATTCATTCTCTCTCTCTCTTAAAAATTTTTGCATATTTTATACATGCTATTTTATTTTTGCTGGTTTTATACATACTCTTTCTTTGCAATGATGATTTTTTAACTGAAAGATGCAAATGTGTGTGTATATGTGTGTGTGTAATTTTTAAACCATTGCATAGTTCATTGTTTCAAAATTTGACTCACCAGCTACTGGTGGGTCATAGAATGTTTCTAAATTTGCTGCCAGCATTAAAAAAAAGTTTATTATAAATAGAATCATCCTCCAGACCAAGTGGGTCCCATTTTGTATATAAACCTATATCTCACTAGACAGCTCTGTGCTGTGGATTGAACTGCACCTCCAAAAGGAAATATTGACATTCTAATATCTAGTACCTCAGAATGTGACCTTCTTAGTTAACAATTTCATTTGAGTTAAATTGAGTTCATTAGTGTGGGCCCTGATCCAGTTACGGTCCTTATAAAAAAGGAAATTTTGGACACAAACAGATACAGGCACATAAGGAAGACGAATGCAGAGAGTCAGGGAGGGTTCCAAGCATCAGCATGGAAGCAGGAACTGGAGTTATATTGCCACAAACCAAGGGCTGGCTGGGGCTACCAGAGGCTGGCTCCCTGCCGTCTAGGTAGCCCTGCCCGTACCTTGATTTTGGACTTCCAACCTCCAGAATGGTGGGACAATAAACTGTATTTGTTCTAAACCTCTCCGTTTGTGGCATTTAGTTATGGTAGCCCTGGTAACTAACACATGGTAGAAAATGTACCTCTTCCTATGTTCTAGTAAAATATTTTAAAGAAACACCAATTGTTTATATAACACAACTATACCAAAGGGTACATCCAGATGGTTTTCAACTTTTTAAATTATGAGCAACATTGCAATGGATATCCTTCATATGCCTCTTGTGTACATGTGAGCGTTTCTTTGGGACTTAGCTAGAGGTAAAATTTTTGGACTGAAGAATGTTTGTATTGCAAAATTTAAAACATATTGCCAAATGGTTCTCCCCGAAATCCTCACGAGTTTATATATCCTTCAGACCACATGCAGAACCTTTATTTCCTCATACCTCCACTGATGCTTGCTATTAGCAATGTTTTAAATGTTTACTTATATAAGGTTGAAATATTATCTTATTATTATTTTAGTTTGAAATAATTGTGTTAATAGTGAACTAGAATATCTTATTTGTACTGACCTTTTGTGTTTTTGTATTATAAATTTCCCATTTATACTTTTTATGTGTTTTCTTATTTTTTTTTCTTTCTGGAGCTCTTTATATATATACTGTATAATAGTCCTTTGAGATATTTGTGTGTGTGTGTGTATTTATGTGTAATAGTAAATATATGTACTATACAGTCCCACTCTTTCTCATATATATCTCAAAGAACTATTATATAGTGTATGTATATATAAATTTATGTACTCTATAGAGAATATGTTATCCCACCCTTTCTCTTATCTGTCATATTGTTTTGGTATAGTTTATGAAGTAGAATTACTAATTTCTATTTAGTCAAATTTATTTTTTTCCTCTAGACTCTGCATTTTTGTCTTTATTTTTTAAAAGACTTTATTTCAAGGTCACAAATAGTAGTCATCTATTTCATTAATATACCTTATACAATAGCTTTATTTTATATTTAATTATGCATCTCATCTGAAATATCTTTTTGTGTTAGTCTGAGATAAAAAATCTATTTTTCCTTCAAATAGAAAGTCAATTATTGAATAGTTCATAGTTTATCATGATTCAATTTTTTTTCATTAATCATCTACTAGAAATTTTTATATTGACCTTCCTATTGAATTAACACTTTAATTATTATGAATTATCTCTTTTTATTTCCAGTAATGCTTTTTTTAACCTTAAAATTTATTTCTCTTATATGTATACAGCCATACTCACTTTTTTGATTGCTCTTTTTAGGGTCTGAATGGTAAAATTATTTTCTGATCTTTAACTTTCAATCTTTCTGCATGCATATATTTTGGATGTTTTTCCTATAAGTAGAATTTAATTATTTTGAATCTAGTCTTAAATGTTTTTAGTCTTTTCATTGAAGCATTTAGGGTATGTATACTTCAATCTACATTGTACTATTTGCTTTTTATTTGTCCCACCCAATTTTAAGTTTCTTTTTTCTCTTTTCTTGGCTTTTGAATTAACCAAAATTCCATTTAAAATTCCATTTTTCTTCTTTTTTCTATTATGAATTTTCTATTACTTTTAAGTGATTTCCTTAGTAATTACACAGTATATCCTGGCTTTATCAAAGTCTAATGTACTTGACAATTTATACAGCTTTCCAGATAATGCAAGGACCTTAGTGCCTTTGATTTCCTTTATTCATCTCCCAAAATGATAGTATTGTTTTGTATTTTAAATTTATAAAGTCCTCTAAAACATTACGATCATTTTTTCTCAGTCAATATTTCACCATTTCGTTCTTTTCCTTTTATATTGGTCAAATTTCCCTCTTGGGTTATTTTCCTTTTGCCTCTCATCTTTTAATATTTCTTTTAGTGTATAGGTCTCCTGGTGAATAATATTCATTTTTGAAGGATATTTTTGCTGGATATGATTTGGGTTTTTAATAGAACCTTGAGGATCTCATTATACGGTTTTCTTTCTTTCATTGTTTCTGAGAAATCAGCCATCAGTCAATTTGTTGGTCCTTTGAAGACAAGCTATCTTTTTTTTTTTTTCCTTTTGACTAGTCCTTTAAAGAATTTCCTTAGTTTGTTTTTTTTCTTCATAAGATATGTATAGGTGTGTGTGTTTTTTAAACTCTTTGGAGAGCAAAGATATTCTTAAATTTATAGCTTGAAGTATGTCATCATCTATTCAAATATTGTGTCTATCATTCTTCCTCTTTTTCTTGACTTTAAATTCTTTCTTTCCTTCCTTCCTTCCTTCCTTCCTTCCTTTCTTTCTTTCACCAGAGAATGAAATCAGGGGCACTCAACCACTGAGCCACATCCCCAGCCCTATTTTGTATTTTATTTAGAGACAGGGTCTCACTGAGTTGCTTAGTGCTTAGCCCATTGTTGAGGCTGGCTTTCAACTAATGAACCTCCTGCCTCAGCCTCCCGAGCCATTGGGATTACAGGCGAGCACCACTGGGCCTGGCCATACCTTATTTTTAAGTCCCATGTTTTTTACTTTTTATCCCATATTTTCTATGATTCCATTTTTTCCTGATCTATCTTCTAGTGCACTAGTTCTCTTTTCATCTATGTCTAATATACTATTAAAATCACTAATGTATGTCTTATTTTGATTAATTTTTTTCCTACAATTTTCATACTAATAGAGTCAACAGTTATCTCCTAAAATTTTTATCTTATATATCTTTGAAAACATTAAATATAATTATTGTAAAGTCTGTGTCTGAAGACATCCATTATTGGGATTTTGTCCTGTAGGTCTATTTCTGTTTTCTTTTTATCATTTATTTGGGCTTTCATTTTTGTTTTTTTTTATGTCTCCACATGCCTGTTATTTTTGACTGAGCACAAGATATTGCATGTGGAAAGAACCACAGAAGTAATTGGAGGCCTAGGATAATGTTTTCCTCTAGACTGGATTTATCTTTCGCTTCTGCAAGTCCATGTAGAGGTACTAAAAATCTGGGATTATCTTTATCCAATATCAATGACTTAACGCTGGGTTTTGATGCCCGCTAGAGATCGTCTTCTTCATTTATTCTTATTCTGAAGTCTGCCTTTTAGGGTCCCAGCTCATAATGAGAGTGAATAAATTCCCATATCAAGCATAAGATTTCTATTTTCTTCTTCCTAATGCCACAAGGTTGCCAAAAACATGATTCAGCTTTTCAGCTTCTCAGACATCTTCCCAAGAGCCAGCAGATATCCTCAGAAAAACTGACAGTCAGCATATCTCTGAGTTTCCCTCTTCCTAACCTTGACCTGTAGTCCTTGATGACATTTTCAGCTCTTCAGTATCCTCAAGTAGATTATGTTTCCACTCTGCCTGCTTTTCTGGCTCTCCTCAGTGAAAAGGGAGTTCTGAATTTTCAAGTCCTCTATTTTATTTCAGGATTATAATAGTAAGATTATCCACTTTCAGTTATTTAACTAAATTCAAAAAGGGAAATCAACAATTTTTTTTTTCTTCATGGGTGTGCTCTACTCACAGATTTTAACATTAGGATTATGGTAGCTTCCTAGAATTTAGTTCAGAAACTTTTCAACTTTCTCCACTCCAGGACAATTTTTATAACACATATATGTCTCTTTAAATTCAACAAAAGTAATCCATAAAGACATTTGGATTTGATTATGTATTTTAACTGGTGGGGATCTTTGGCTATCTTTTTTGTTTTTTCTTTCATTTTTAAAAAAATATTAGAGTTACCATTTTAAAAAATTGTGATAAAATATACATCATACAAAATTTACCATCTTAAGTTACAGTTCAGAAGTGTAAAGTGTATTCACCTTTCTGTGCAACCATTGCTATCATCCAATTCTGGAAATTTTTCATCTTGAAAAATGGAAACTCTGTAGTCATTAAACAACTCCTGATTACCCCCACCTCCTGGCAACCAACTCTCTGCTTCCTGTTTCTACAAATTTGACTCTCTAGATATTTCCTGTAAGTGGGATCATACATTTGTGTGTGTGTGTGTGTGTGCGTATGTGTGTGTGTGTGTGAGAGAGAGAGAGACTGATATATTTCTCTTAGCATAATATCCTTAAAGCTCATCCATGTTGTAGCATGTGTTAGAATTTCCTTCCATTTTAAAGATGAATGATAATATTTCACTGTATGCATACAACACATTTTGTCCATCCATTCATCCATCAGTGGACATTTGAGTTACTTCCATCTCTTGGTCATTCTGAATAATGCTACTATGAACAAATATCTTGAAGAGATATTTGCACAATCTTAACGGCAATTTTCTTGCTGTTAAGATTTTGTGGAATTCACAATTGCTAAACTGTGGAACCAACCTAGATGCCCTTCAGTAGATGAATGTATTAAAAAATATGGCATATATATACAATGGAATATTACTCAGCAATAAAATCATGGCATTTGCAGGTAAATGGATGGTGTTGGAGAAGATAATGTTAAGTGAAGTTAGCTGATCCCAAAAAACCAAATGCCGAATGTTTTCTCTGATATAAGGTGAATGACTCATAGTGGGGTAGGGAGAGGGAGCATGGGAGGAACAGACGAACTTTAGAACTTTAGATAGGGCAGAAGGGTGGGAGGGGAAGGGAAGGGGCAGGGGGTTAGCAGTGATGGTGGAATGTGATGCACATCATTATCCAAAGTACATGTATGAAGACACGAATTGGTGTGAACATACTTTATATACAGAGATATGAAAAATTGTGTTCTATATGTATAATAAGAATTGTGATAATAAAGAAATGTCAGTTATAGCTGTTATTATTATCATTGTTATCATTGATGCTGGGAGCCATTAGCCAAGTAGGTATGACAATTTCCTTGCCAGCGTACCCCATGTTGCAGTGACATTGAATGTACGTGACCTTGCTCAAGGACCAAGGCAGATTAGGGTGTTCCCGGTTTTAAGATAATCGTGTTTAGGGCGTTCCCAGTTTAGGTTCCAGGTTTAAGGTTTAAGATTATTCCTGCTGGGAATAGGGCGTATCCTGCTGCCTGAGTTCCCCTTGAGTTCTCACGGGATTCAGACAATATATTTTGGGAGACAGAAGCCCAGCGGAGGTGGATTTGGGCAGAGAACGTGGATTTCCCCAGAACGTGATTGTAGACGGCTGGTGTGAGTTCGGGAATAAAGAGTTGCTGTTTGAATCTACAAGCTGTGTGGTGGCTCGTGATTGTGTGCCCAGCCAGACTGCGGCGTTTGTGCCCAGCCAGACTGCGGCACATTATCATTGTAATTACTCTTAATATACAATACCCTAATAGGCTTCCTTAATATGAAAACTATTCATAGGACTAAAAATGTATGATACTGATAGATCCAAAATGATTTATTTTACCTCCTCTCTTTTGGGTCATTTGGATGGTTCCTAACATTTTATGCCTGATACTGTGATTGAATATATTTTGGTAAACTTTATTTTTGCTTCATATCTATTTACATAGAGTAGTTTCCTGTAGGTGAAATTCTTGCCTCAGTGTTGGTTATGAATCTTGGTTATTGTATTTGGATGAGTTTTATTTTCCCCTTATGGACCTGTTGCTAGTTGCGTTCATTCATTTCTTGTGAAGAAATCCTTCTTGGGAGCAAACAGTTTCGTCTCTTAGCATGTAACTTAACAGACATATGGGGAAATCATAATAGAATTGCAAATATCTAATTCTTCCTCATCTAATTAATAGGGTCATATGAGACTGCATATCATGCCCTTTCTTTACTTAAGTATATGATTCTCTATATGTGCCTAAAGTATGATCAACATATTAAATATATTTATACTTTCTGCCCAATCAAAAAAAAAAGATTTTGTGGATATGTACCCCAAAGTGGAATTGCTGGATCATGTAATAATTTTGTATTTAATATTTTGAGGAACTATCTTACTGTAGGCCATAGTGACTCCACCTTTTTACATTCCCATATACAGTGCACAAAAGTTTTAGTTATCTTACATCCTTGCCAATGCTTATTTTGATTTGCACTTCACTAATAATTAGTGATGTTGAGCATCTTTTCATTGCTTGCTTGCTCTTTGTACACAGTCTTTGGAGAATTATCTCAAGTCCCTTGCTTGTTTTTTAATATTATAGAAGTTCTTTATATATTCTGAATATTAACTCCTTATCAGATATATGATGTTTTAGTCAGCTTTTTCACTGCTGTGACTAAAAGACCTGACAAGAACAATTTTAGAGGAGGAAATTGTTTAGGGATCATGGTTTCAGAGGTCTCAGTCCACAGACAGCTGGCTCCATTCCTTGGGGTGAGAAGTGAGGCAGAACGTCATGGAACAGAGTGACTGAGAAAGTACCTGGGAGCATGGCTCCAGGAAGCAGAGAGAGACTCCACTCTCCGGATACCAAATATATACCCCAAAGGCACACCCCCATACCCACCTCCTCCAGCCACACCCTACCCCTCCTTCAGTTGCTATTCAGTGCGTCGCATAAGGGGATTAATTCACTGATTGGGTTCAGGCTGTCATAACCCAATCATTTCTCTTCTAGACCTTCATGCATTGTCACACACATTTTTGGGAACACCTCACATCCAAACTTTAATATATGATTTGCATGTATTTTATCCAATTACATAGATTGCTTATTGCTTTTTCACTCTATTGATTGTGTTTTTTTAAAATATTTTTTAGTTGTCAATGGACCTTTATTTTACTTATTTATATGCAGTGCTGAGAATCGAACCCAGTGCCTTACACATGCTAGGCAATCTCTCTACCACTGAGTCCCAGCCCCCAGCCCTCTTGACTGTGTTGTTGATACACAGAAGCTTTGAATTTTATTTTATTTTTATTTTTTTATTGGTTGTTCAAAACATTACAAAGCTCTTGACATATCATATTTCATACATTAGATTCAAGTGGGTTATGAACTCCCATTTTTACCCCAAATACAGATTGCAGAATCACATTGGTTACCCATCCACATTTTTACATAATGCCCTATTAGTAACTGTTGTATTCTGCTACCTTTCCTATCCTCTACTATCCCCCCTCCCCTCCCCTCCCATCTTCTCCCTCTACCCCATCTACTGTAATTCATTTCTCTCCTTGTTTATTTTCCCATTCCCCTTACAACCTCTTATATGTAATTTTGTATAACAATGAGGGTCTCCCTCCATTTCCATGCAATTTCCCTTTTCTCTCCCTTTTCCTCCCACCTCATGTCTCTGTTTAATGTTAATCTTTTCTTCCTGCTCTTCCTCCCTGCTCTGTTCTTAGTTGCTCTCATTATATCAAAGAAGACATTTGGTATTTGTTTTTTAGGGATTGGCTAGCTTCACTAAGCATAATCTGCTCTAGTGCCATCCATTTCCCTGCAAATTCCATGATTTTGTAATTTTTTAGTGCTGCGTAATACTCCATGGTGTATAAATGCCACATTTTTTTTTATCCATTCATCTATTGAAGGGCATCTGGGTTGGTTCCACAGTCTAGCTATTGTGAATTGTGCTGCTATGAACATCGATGTGGCAGTATCCATATGCAACAAAATGAAACTGAATCCCCTCCTCTCGCCATGCACAAAAGTTAACTCAAAATGGATCAAGGAGCTTGATATTAAATCAGAGACTCTGCGTCTGATAGAAGAAAAAGTTGGCTCTCATCTACATATTGTGGGGTCGGGCTCCAAATTCCTTAATAGGACACCCATAGCACAAGAGTTAATAACAAGAATCAACAAATGGGACTTACTTAAACTAAAAAGTTTTTTCTCAGCAAGAGAAACAATAAGAGAGGTAAATAGGGAGCCTACATCATGGGAACAAATTTTTACTCCTCACACTTCAGATAGAGCCCTAATATCCAGAGTATACAAAGAACTCAAAAAATTAGACAATAAGATAACAAATAACCCAATCAACAAATGGGCCAAGAACCTGAACAGACAATTCTCAGAGGAGGACATACAATCAACCAACAAGTACATGAAAAAATGCTCTCCATCTCTAGCAGTCAGAGAAATGCAAATCTGCCGCAGTCTGGCTGGGCACACAATCACGAGCCACCACACAGCTTGTAGATTCAAACAGCAACTCTTTATTCCTGAACTCACACCAGCCGTCTACAATCACGTTCTGGGGAAAATCACGTTCTCTGCCCAAATCCACCTCCACTGGGCTTCTGTCTCCCAAAAAATACTGTCTGAATCCCGTGAGAACTCAAGGGGAACTCAGGCAGCAGCATACGCCCTATTCCCAGCAGGAATAATCTTAAACCTAAACCGGGAACACCCTAATCCGCCCTGGTCCTTGAGCAAGGTCACCTACATTCAATGTCACTGCAACATGGGGTATGCTGGCAAGGAAATTGTCATACCTACTTGGCTAATGGCTCCCAGCACAAATCAAAACCACCCTAAGATACCATCTCACTCCAGTAAGATTGGCAGCCATTATGAAGTCAAACAACAACAAGTGCTGGCGAGGATGTGGGGAAAAGGGTCCTCTTGTACATTGCTGGTGGGACTGCAAATTGGTGCGGCCAATTTGGAAAGCAGTATGGAGATTCCTGGGAAAGCTGGGAATGGAACCACCATTTGACCCAGCTATTTCCCTTCTCGGACTATTCCCTGAAGACCTTAAAAGAGCGTACTACAGGGAAGCTTTGAATTTTAGTGTCCTACAGTTTATTTTAATTTTTGTTGTTTGTGCTTTTGGTATCATGTCTAAGAAATGATTGCCAAGTCCAATGTAATGAAGTATTTTCCCTAAGAGTTTTACAGTTTTAGGTCCTATATTTTAGGTCTTTGGTTCATTTGAGTTAATTTCTGTGTATGGTATAAGATAAGAGCCCAACTTTATCCTTTTGCCATGTTGTTATCCAATTTTCCAACATCATTTATTAAAGAAATTTTTCCCACTGAATAGTCTTGGCACACTGTCAAAATTATTTAACTATATTCAAGGGCTTATTTTGGGACTCTTTAATCTATTCCATTGGTATTTAGTCTGTCCTTATGATAGAACCATACTTTATTGATTACTGTAGCTTTATAACAAAAAAAAATTTTAAAGAGAGAATTTTTTAATATTTATTTTTTAGTTTTTGGTGGACTCAACATTTTTATTTTATTTTTATGTGGTACTGAGGATAGAACCAGTGCCCCACACATACCAGGCGAGCACGCTACCGCTTGAGCCACATCCCTAGCCCCTATAACAAATTTTGAAATTGTAATACCTCTAACTTTTTCAATATATATATTTTTGATTATTGTGTCTCTTGAGGTTTCATATGAATTTTAAAATGGATTTTTCTATTTCTGCAAAGAAACCATTGCGATTTTAATAGGGATTGTATTATCCCAGGAATAAATGTTTCTTGGTCAGGAATATTAGGATTTTTAAAAATCTACTTCTTGGAGTCAAATTTAGTAATTCACACTTTTTCCTAGGAAGCCATCTGTTTTATCCAGGGTTTCAAGTATGTTGACATGTAATTATAATTTTATAATTTCTAATATCTACAGCTTCCTTTTTACTTTTTAAATCATGACCATAAACATTTTCTGCATTGCTTTCATAACCAGTCATTAGGTATTTTTTACTTGAAAGGACCAATTTTTGATTTATTGGTCAAGTCTACCACATACTTTTTCCTATTAATTTATTTCTGCCTTTTAACATTGTCCCTTTTTCATTTTGTAAGGCTTCTTTGGTATTATTTTTATTACTTATTTTCACATAGTTTTTAGTTCATTTTAAAATACTTCTTATGTGGAAATCTTCACACACAGATGTGGAGAAAATGCTGTGGTGTTTCTCTGGGCACGGAACACCCAGCCTCAGCAGCTACCAAGTTTCGGCTGGGTATGTTTCATCTCCCTTTCTTAAAATTTCTTGCATTTCTTTCTGGAGTATTTTAAAGAAAATCCTACCTTATTTCATCTGTAAGTGCTTCAGTTTATATTCCTACAAAACAAAGACGTTTTTTGGGTGCTAATGTGTTTAATATAAGCACAAGTTCATTTATCTTGAATCTTTCCTGTTTAATAATACATAAACTTAGGTTATATATTTCCCTTAGAGTACTTTTACCACCACATCCTACAGACAGTGATACATTACTATGCTTGCTGCTATTCACTTATAGATAGTTCAGAAATTCTGTTTTGATTTACACTTTAATGCAGATTATTTTTCAGTCTGCTTTAAACTTCCCACATAGAATCTCGTCGCTCATCTTGCCACCGTGGTCAGGAACGGCAGTCTCATAACAGAGCTTGTGTGGCCAGATTTTGAAATTGCGATGGTGCTCACCTATTTTACTGTTTACCTAGTGCCACCTACTAACAGTTTTCCATAGGTTAGCTCATTTCCTCCTCATTGAGCCCTGTGAATAGGGTACATTTTTTTTCTCAGAAGGGTTATATTTCCAATATTTGCTGACTTTATAGTTCTCCATTTATTAGCTCACACTGGTTCATTGCTATATATTAGCTCACACTTGTTCATTTTCCTATATCCTTACCCTTTTTTTATTTTTGCCTAACTTTTTGATTTTTTAGAGGAGCATTTTAATGCCTTCATTATGATGATGGATTTATCTGGGTTCTTGCATTTCTATTGGTTTTGTTATCTATACTTAAAAAAAATCTCCATATTTACATTGTATTTAAGATATTTTTCTTCAGTATAGAATGCCTTTCTTTAAGCTCTGTTTTGTCTGATATTACTATTACTAGGCTTGATATTTTCTTCTCATTTCTTCCTTCTGTCTTGGCAAAGAATCTCTCCTGGGCTGAACTCTTGTTAGGCTTCTCTGAATTTTTGGACTTCCATGTTGTATTAATCAGTTTTTTTCATCATTGGGACCAAAAGACCTGACAAGAATAATTAGAGGAGGAATGGTTTATTTTGGCTTCCATTCCAGAGGCCTCAGTTCACAGACGGCTGACTCCATTCCTTGGAGCCTGAGGTGAGGCAGCACATCATGGTGGAAGGGTATGGCAGAGGAAAACAGCTCAGGATGGGCAAATGTAAAAGAGAAGGGATCGTTCCTGAATAAAATTTGTTTTTAATGCTTTAACTACTGTCAGGGCTCCCTCCTTTTGCATTATACTCCTTTCCTTCATTTTTCCTTTTCTTTTACATTTGCCTAGTATATTTTTTCTTACCATATATTGTCAAAATTTCTTGTCATTTTGTTCTGGGTCTACCAATCTTAAATAACATAAAGCCAACTTTTTTTTTTTTTTAAATCCACTGGAGACTCTTATCAGGAGGATTTAGCTCACCAATATATGTTGTGATTAGTGGCAAGTATGCTTGCATTTATTTCTCCCTTTTTTTTTAAAGAGAGAGAGAGAGGAGAGAGAGAATTTTTTTTAATATTTATTTTTTAGTTTTCGGTGGACACAACATCTTTATTTTATTTTTATGTGGTGCTGAGGATCGAACCCAGCGCCCCGCGTATGCCAGGCGAGCGCGCTACCGCTTGAGCCACATCCCCAGCCCTATTTCTCCCTTTTATTATTGTTTCTATTTTCTATTCTCCTTTGTAATTGCTTGATTAACTTTTCTTGTTTTATTTATTTGTCTAGTTGTTCTTCTAATTGTTTGAGTGTGAAATGGTCCGTTTTTAATCTTCTTATAGTTATCCTTACCTTAAAAGAAAACATTTAAGTCTATTGTATTTTCTAGCTCTGACTTTCTGTAAATTTAGCCAAATGGTTATTGTCCTTTGCTTCTTTCTGGTTTTCTTATTGTTGTCCACTCTTTGGCCATGCCGCAGTCTGGCTGGACACAATCAGGAGCCACTTGTCAAAAGAAACTAACTTTATTTTTAGAACCACACACGCCAAACAAAACAGCCTCTCAGGAAAAACCCTCAGAGCCTCAACTGCCACCACCGGCTTTCCACAAGCCTCTCTCTCCCCCACAAGCTTCTCCCCACCTCCCACAGTCCTCCTGCTCTTGAGGCCGATTGGCTGGGTCACGTGGGTGGAGCCAAAAAAGTCCCCCAATGAGCAGCTCCGTGGTCTGAAAGGGCAGGGAAACAGCCCAATGAGCATCACCGCAGAGGAGCCAATCAGCTAGATGTTGCTGGGGCCGAGGAGCCAATCATCAGCTGGCAGCTGGAAGTTTGCTGGCAGCTGGAAGTTTGCTGGGGCCCCTTCGGCTGTGGCTCTCAACATCTCCCCCTCTCTGTTTAAACAACAAGCATGTGGCTTAGGGACTGTGTCTGTTAGGCAGTCCAATTCAACATATGGTCCTTATCCGTCATCGGATGAACTGACCTCTAGGCGTCAGCCTCCTGTCTTAGGTTGGTACCACTGCAATTGGATCATACCCGTCACTGACTACCGGTCCAGCATACAGCTATACTTGTGGATAGGCCTTTGCACCAGTGGGGGGGTGAGGTTCTTTGCCTCACCTCTGTTGGCCCCCAAATTTTAGACCATCACTAGTAGAGGAGGATGCAAAATGCCATGACATTAAGCCAATTGAGGGCTCCTTTGAAAAATTGTACCACCGGTGACATCATCAGCAAAAATACCCCAACACTACCACAAGTCGCTGCACCAACAGATAGTTCACAATGCATACAGGTGAGCTCACAATGTGTCCAGGCAAGTTCTGCAAGCAGTTCAGTGATGGCTATTGTAGAAGCTGTAGATTGGTTTTATCTTTGACTTCACCAGCACTGGGATGAAGATAGGAATTCTGGCAATAATGGCTAAAGAAAAAATTATGTAACATTCCAGAAGGCACTAAAAGAAAACAATTTTCTTAACAATTTACATTATCTTTAAGAGAATTATTAAGTATAATGAAAAGGAAAGGTGAAAGTAAACAAACAGATCTGTTAACCTTCTTTTTTGTTTACATATTAAAACAATCCTCAACAGTTGTTTACCCAATTTAAATTAAACCATATAAATCACGTGAAAAAAAAAATATTTGGATCCATTTTATCATGAGCGCTCATCATATATGATATATGGACATACATACATTCAAACATATAACACAAAACACAAGTGTGCACACATAATATAATACATACAACACATAACATTATAGTAAAGGCCTTATAACTTTTTACAGGTGAAATCTCCATTGCAATGTTTAAAAACTCTATAGTCAAAAAATAGAACTGATCAGCAAAACATTAACCTAGGTCTGTATGAGCTCAAAAAACAAAATAGAACTTCATGATATGGCAAAGGGCAATAATAAAATAGATATTGAAAAAAGCATCCTGGTTCTGTTGCAGATGTAAGAATAGCCAAACTGGAGTTTTGGATATCAGTTGTTATGGATTTGAGCCAAATCATCTTCTTTTTGGTCTGTAGAAATCGCTTTAGTTAATCTTTCTGGAATCCAAATCGGCTGCTGTTCTCCCTGTGGAAACACACAAACAGACCCTCGACTCCAGACAATTACTGGGTCAGGACCTTTCCATTGTCCTGTTAGAATATCCTTCCAAAGTACCTTGGGCTTATGTACATTTTTTGGACACATATGCCTTTCCGCAGCACTAAGTCCTGATGAATCCAAATTTAAAAAGTTTAGAGTAAAAAGGGTTATTTTAAGTTTATCTTTGGGGAATATATACCCCTTCCCAATTCCTTCTTTTTGCTTTAATAAGTACATTTTAATAGTTTGATGAGCTCTTTCAACTATGCCTTGTCCCTGTGGATTGTACGGGATTCCTGTTATATGAGTAATGCCAAATGTTGAGCAAAATTGTTTAAAAGAGGTAGAAGTATAACCAGGGGCATTATCTGTTTTTAACTGTTTTGGAACACCCACAGTGGCAAAATTTTGTAAGCAATGAGCTATAACATCTTTAGTTTTTTCTCCGGCATGAAGGGAGCCCATCAAAAATCCAGAAGAAGTATCAACTGTAACATGCAAATATTTTAATTTTCCAAATTCTGGCAAGTGTGTGATGTCCATCTGCCAAATATGGTTAGGTATCAATCCTCTAGGATTGACTCCAAGATTAACTTGTGGTAAAAAGGTCACACAATTTTGACATTGTTTTATTATTTGTCTAGCTTGTTCCTTAGTTATTTTAAAACGCTTTTGTAAAGTATTAGCATTGACATGGAACTTTTTATGAAAATTTATAGCTTCTTCTAGTGTAGAGAAAATATGTATGTCATGTGTAGTTTTATCTGCTAAATCATTGCCCAAACTAAGGGCTCCAGGCAATCCTGTATGTGCCCTGATATGTCCTATAAAGAATGGATCTTTTCTGTCCCAGATTAGACTTTGTATAGTGGAAAGCAAAGAGAAAACAGTAGAAGAAGGGGAAATCCTACCAGCATCTTCAAGAGATACTATAGCATTAACTACATACTGACTATCAGAAAATAAATTAAATACAGAATCTTTAAACATCACAAAAGCTTGTAAAACTGCATTAAGCTCTACCTTTTGAGCTGATTGTTTGGGTACTAAAAATGTAAAAGTTTGATCAGGGGTAACTACTGCTGCTGTACCATTATTTGACCCATCAGTGAATATATTTGGAGCATTCATGATAGGTGTTTTTCTTGTCATTTTTGGAAAAATTACAGGATGCAATGACCAAAAAGACAATAAAGGATTCGATGGTAAGTGGTTATCAAATGAAACATTAGATTTGCACATGATTATTGCCCAAGTATTTAACTCATTAGCTAACTCATCAATTTGATTCATAGTATATGGAGTAATAATTTTATTGGGAGAAATTCCAAACACTCCCTTGGCTGCTTTTATTCCTTTGAGTATTAATTGTCCTACAGCCTCAGGATACCTAGTAAGAATAGTGTTAGGAGAATAAGATAAATGTATCCATAATAATGGACCTTCTTGCCAAAATACTCCTGTAGGAATATTTTTTGTTGGTAGTACAATAAATAATAAAGGCAAACTTATATCAATTCTATCCAAATGCATATTTTCCATATATGTTTCAATAATTTTTAATGCCTTTCTTGCTTCAGGCGTTAACATTCGGGGTGAATTTGGATCTGATGGACCTTTTAGGATATCAAATAAAGGTCCCAACTCTCCTGTTGGTATACCTAAATAAGGCCTTATCCAATTTATGTCTCCTAATAACTTTTGAAAGTCATTAAGTGATTTGAGTTGATCTACTCGTATTTGAATTTTTGGTGGATGGACCATGGTTGAGGATAATAGAACTCCTAAATAATTAATTGGAAAATTTAATTGTACTTTATCTATTGCTATCTCTAGATTATAATTTTTTAATAAGTTTGTAAGTGTGGCATAACATTCTAGCAATGTGTTTTTATCTTTGTGTGCTAATAATACATCATCCATATAGTGAAATATTTGTAGTTCAGGATTTTGATTTCTAAGTGGCTGGATTACTTTGTTAACATAAATTTGACACATAGTTGGGCTGTTAGCCATCCCTTGAGGGAGTACTTTCCATTCATATCTCTGATCAGGACCTTCATGATTCAGTGCAGGGATAGTAAATGCAAAACGTGGACTATCCTCAGGATGGATTGGAATTGAAAAAAAACAATCTTTAATATCTATAACTAAAACATACCAGGTTTTTGGCAAAGCAGACAACTGAGGAATCCCTGATTGAGCAGGTCCCATAATAACCATCTCATTATTAATGGCTCTTAAATCTTGCAATAATCTCCATTTACCAGATTTCTCTTTGATGACAAAAATGGGAGTATTATGGGGAGATACAGAAGGTTGTATATGTCCTTCCGCTAATTGTTGTTTGACCAGGTCATGGGCTGCTTGTATCTTTTCTTTAGTCAGGGGCCACTGAGGAACCCATACTGGTCTTTCTGATTTCCAAGTAATTTTTATTGTCTCAGTGGCCCTTTCTGAAAATCCAACCCATGTCTTTCTGTTCCTTGATCTATTTGTATTGGTGCTGCTATACCTTGTTCTTGTTTTTCTAATCTTTTTCCTTTCCTAAAACCTTGTCTAGTCATAATAGTGGGTGCATTTTGGTTGATGTTATTTGTTAATGTCAAACCTAATTGATCTAGGACATCTCGTCCCCATAAATTTACGGGAAGATGATCCAATACATATGGCTGTATAGTTCCTTCACATCCTTCAGGATCCTTCCAATCTAATACCATTGCACTTCTATGGGGATTAGTCGCCACTCCTAGGCCTCGAAGTGTTTGAGTGGCTTGTTGTAATGGCCAATGTTTTGGCCATTCTTGACGAGAGATGATGCTAAGGTCTGCACCTGTATCCAGTAGCCCATTAAATTCATGTCCTTGAATATTTAGTTTTAGCATGGGGCGAGAATCTAAATTTAAAGAAAGCATAGCCCAATCTACACCTGTGGAGCCTAATCCTTGGAACCTCTTTCTACAGTACGACTGGAAAATCTATCATGTAGGCTGGGTATTATTAGTAACTGTGCTATTCTATCTCCTGGTGAAATTACTGATATACCCTTTGGAGAACTGGCTATAATTTTTATTTCACCTTCATAATCGGGATCAATTACCCCAGGACTTATCATAAGTCCTTTTAGAGTAGAAGAGCTGCGTCCCAATAATAAGCCTACTGTTCCTTTGGGAAGAGGTCCTTTCACCCCTGTGGGAATGATTTGAACTCCCATCTCTGGAGTTAGTACTGCTCTGGTGGAGGCGCAGATGTCCAACCCTGCGCTCCCTCTGGTTTGTCTGATGAGGGATCTGATGGACAATGTGTCCTGGGCACTACCCTGATGGGGTTGCTGGGTTCCTCCAGTGCTCCGTATATTTGTGGTTTTGGGCCCCGGAGCATTGGGCCCCCCTGTCCATTTTTTGGCAATGGAGCCCGATGCCTTTCTCCACGATATCGTGGATAAACACCTGGTCCTTGTTCGTTTTTTGATAATGGAGTACCCTCTATGGTGGTTTGAGAACGGCATTCATTAGCCCAATGTCTCCCTCTACGGCATCGTGGGCAAATACCTGGTATTCTACTCCTTTGATACCTAGTTTTGTTAAACCCTCCTCCAATGGGGCAATTCCTTTTAAAATGTCCTGTTTGTTCACAATTGTAGCATGTTCTTGGCCTGGCATCTAAAGCCTGTTTTACTGCAGCTGCCACAATTTGCCCTTGTTCATTAATGTCTCTGGCATCTAAAGCCTGTTTTACTGCAGCTGCCACGACTTGCTCTTGTTCATTAATGTCTCTACATAATTTAATATATGTGTTTAAATCTTCATGTTTCCATGGTCTAATGATATCTCTGCACCAACGATTCGCTTGCTCATAAGCCAGGTGTTTTAGTAATGGCATTGCTTGTTCTGTATTCCCAAAAACTCTGGTAGCTGTTTGAATAAGCCTATCTACAAATTCAGCATAAGGTTCATTAGCTCCTTGTATTACCTTAGATAATTGACCTTGTAAACCTCCATGTCCTTGTAAAGTCTTCCATGCCTTAATTGCATCTGCAGCAATTTGTGCGTATACGCCAGGATCATATGCAATTTGTTGGTGCTGATCCTCATAAGGTCCCTTTCCTAACAACATATCTAGATTTCTCTGAGGATAACCAGCTGCTGCATTTCGCCTAGCCGTCTCCTTGCAAAATTCCTCATTGGCAACCTTCCATAACAGGTATTGTCCTCCATTTAGCACAGCTTTACACATATTAGCCCAATCTGCTGGTGTCATGTTCAAGTTGTTAATGGATTCGACCATGCTTACAGTGAAGGGTGCTTGAGGACCATAGGTTGTTACAGCCTCTTTTAGCTGCTTCACTGTTTTGAAATTTAAAACTTGGTAAAATCGCTGCCCTCCTGCCTCAAATACAGGGCATGTTAATATTTGAGATCTTGTCTCAGGATCCCAACTATCAACTGCGGGGGTTGGGGGCCTCCCAGCATATGGAGGTGGCACTGTTGGTTGGACACTTACGCCCTCTGGTGATAGAAAGGTGTTAGTAGCAGTCTCCTGTAGAGGTGGTGCTGTTGGTTGGACACTTACACCCTCTGGTGATAGAAAGGTGTTAGTAGCAGTCTCCTGTTGTAACTTTCCCCCTGATGGCTTTTTCTGTTTTACACTTTCTTTCTCTGTCTGACTAGCTTGAGAGGCCTTCTCTTTTACTTGAATCTTTTCCTCTGTCTGACTAACTTGAGAGACCTTCTCTTTTACTTGAATCATTATGTCTTCTCCTTCCTCTACCATTGTCTGAACTGAAGGCTTTGGACTAAGCAAACAAGATATGAACGTCCACAATGGCAATGTGCCAACTGGCAGAGTCCCTGGGCTTTTCTTTTCTATTCTTTTTAAATCTTCACCATGATGGTTCCATTGTGATATATTTAACAACTCCTCCTTAAAAAGCCATGGGCTACATTTTTGTATTGTATCAACGTATGCCCTGATTGTTCTTGATTTTACTGAGATGCCTCCTTCCTCTAACAATTTACTTAACACTCTTTCAGTTTGTTTTTTACTAATTTCTGATCCCGTATTTCTACTATAATACAACCCAACAAGATGACGCCAAACAAAACCGAGACAGAATGAAATAAAAAGGGAACAACAAAAAGTCATTATAGCCTTTCTATCCTCCTGACATGTGCATCCGTCCTTTCTCCCTATCTGTTCCTCAGACGTAAATAGTTTTTCCTCAGATGTGAGCGGTTTTTCTTCCGTCTCACTCATCTCCAGGGACAGGCAACTTAAAACAAAAGTGAAGCAAAATAAAAGAGGAATCTTAAAATGGCTACCCATCCTCTCGCCCTGCCCTCAGGGGCGAGCAGTTTCACTTACCCTCAGTCGCTCCCCGTGCGAGCCACCAAATGCCGCAGTCTGGCTGGGCACAATCAGGAGCCACTTGTCAAAAGAAACTAACTTTATTTTTAGAACCACACACGCCAAACAAAACAGCCTCTCAGGAAAAACCCTCAGAGCCTGAACTGCCACCACCGGCTTTCCACAAGCCTCTCTCTCCCCCACAAGCTTCTCCCCACCTCCCACAATCCTCCTGCTCTTGAGGCCGATTGGCTGGGTCACGTGGGCGGAGCCAAAAAAGTCCCCCAATGAGCAGCTCCGTGGTCTGAAAGGGCAGGGAAACAGCCCAATGAGCATCACCGCAGAGGAGCCAATCAGCTAGATGTTGCTGGGGCTGAGGAGCCAATCATCAGCTGGCAGCTGGAAGTTTGCTGGCAGCTGGAAGTTTGCTGGGGCCCCTTCGGCTGTGGCTCTCAACAGGGCCACTTCATCTTTATTCCTGTTAGGCTCACTTTTAGCCTAGTGATGGATAACAAGCCAAATGCAAAGGCATTCATGAAGGTCAGTTACTCCCACAAGTGAACATATCTGAAATCTAGTATCCTACAAATTGACATTCTAGTATCCTACAAATCTCAGAGCAGAGATTCTGACTTACCTAATATTTTACTTTGTTGACCCCTTCAATCAAGTCAGTGGGTCTTTCTGAAGCCAATATGAAATGATCTTCCCTGGATCCTGAATTTACTACTTGTTTTTTTATGTCTAGAGATCACCTCTGATAGAGTCTGTGAAAGAAGATCAGGATTATGGGTGTGGATGATATTTGCCCTGTGCTCTGCAAAAAAACTTGATGGGCAAAAAGATCAATGCATATGGCTCAAGTAGAATTTTTTTTAATCATATTTGCATTCTAGTTACATTGCTCTTTCTGTCTTCACTGATTTTTGACCTTTGAGAAGAGAAAGAGAAACAGTGTATCTTAAAAAAATGTCATTTCTACTTCATATTTAATTTACATGTTTGCCATGAATTTTTGAACCTGTGTGGTGTGCAAAGCATGGTGCCAGGGGCGGAGGACACTGTCCCTGTCCTCAAAGAGTTCACAGCAAGAGACACAGCCTGGTGAAAGAAGTGCCATGGGACAGCTTGCAGAGGCACAGGTGGAGACATGAAGGAAGGCCACTAATCTTACCAGACTGGATCAGGAAATTCTTACCCAACAGGGTGATTTTGGATTGAGAATTGCAGATGGTTAGGAATTGGCCAAGCCTCAATGTGCCTAAACTATTCCAGGCATGTTGAGCTGAAGGTTTGACAACCAGGAGGGGAGCAAAATAATGGGATTGCCAATGCCTGAAGACTAGAACTGAGTGGGGCAAAGGTGGAGAACTAGGCTGGGAAGGGAGGTAGGACCCAGATGGGAAGGCTGTCATTTGCTCTGGAGGTGGGAGTTTGTTCTGTGGGAAACGTGGAACCATAAAACCTGGGATTATTGACTCAGGTTCCACAGAGAGACTTCAAGGAGTCCAGGATCCATTTGATATTGTATGACAAGTTGTATTTACAAAAGGTCAGAATCCTTGACTAGAGGAACTTAAGGAGCAGAAGTAGGAATAACAATCGTGTTAGCCTATTCGATCTGGGGTGGCCAGGGGGCTGGATCAGGGTTGTTGATGTATGGCTGAGAGATTTGTTAGGCAGCTCTTGTACTGATGATCCAGGTAGGAAGATATGAGAACTAGAAGTAAGATTATGGTGGTGGAGATGAGGGAAGAGGACAGATGTGAGGTACATTTATGTGGCAACCCATCACGGGGTGCTTAGACATCACCTGGCAGATGGCAGGAAATGGATACTGGCTAAGCCGACTTCGTAGGAGTCTTACTAAACTGGGCTCTTGAGGATGTGTCCAGGGAGAGGCCTTGTTGGTCTCAAAGAACCCTGTCTGAAATTTTGTTAAGGAGGGAGTCTCTGTCACTCTACATGTGGTACAGATTTATAAAGGACAGCCACGGTGTGGACACTCTACCTCCAGGAAGAAGCAGCTGCTGACTCCCAGATAAACAAGCTTCTATTTTGTGTGGAAAAACCATGAGCTTTGCCGTCAAAGAGAAGAATATTGGAGGCTGATGACAGAAAAAGAAGGCGGGAAATGAGATGCTAGAGAAAAATGCAAAAGAATAAGAACCATGATATGGAATTTACGGGAACCAAAGTTCAGTGACTGTGAGAAGCTGTGTCACAGGACAAGCCACATGCCGGCCAGGCAGTAATGTGATACCCCTTGATTACATCTGTGATGACAGCAGCACTCAGGAAAACATAAACTTCATTGTAATCCTGTTAAACTCACTGCTGACTTAAATAGTGTGTGTGAGTGTCACGTAGCTGCTGTAACAAATTACCACAAACCAGGTGGCTGAAAAATTAATTTTCTCATAGTTCTGGGAGATGGAAGTCTGAAGTCAAGGTGTTATCCATGTTCTCTCCAAAGGCTCTATAGGAGGCTCTTTCCCTGCTGCTTCTAATTTCTGAAGACTGAGGTGTCCCTAGGCTTGTGGACGCATAACTTCTATCTCTGCCTCTGTCTTCACATGGCCCTCTGTGCTGTCAGTCTGTGTTGAATCTCTTCTAACTTCTTCTTAGAAAGACACCTGTCATTGGACATAGGGCCTACCCATATAATCCAGGATGATCTCATCCTAAGATCCTTAATTACATCTGTCATTTTTTTGTCCAAATAAGTTCACAGTCACAGGTACCAGGCGGATATATCTTTTGAGGGGCTGTCATTCACCTCACTTTACAGTGTGTCTTAGTCTGTTTTTTCCCCTTCTATAACAGGATATCAGAAGCTGCATAGTTTATAAAGAAAAGAGATTTATTTGGCTTATGATTCTGGAGGCTGGAAAGTCTAAGAACATAGTGCCAGTATCTGGCCAGGGCCTTTGTGATGTGTCATACCATGGTGAAGGTGGAAGGGCAAATGTGGGCCAAACCTGCTTTAATAACAACCCATTCTCATGACAATTGACCTCTCCCACACAAACAGCATCAGTCCATTCAAGAAGGAGGAGCCCTCGAGACCTAATCATCTGTTATTAGGCCTGGCCTCCCAACTCTGATACGCTGAGGATAAAGTCTCCAACGGATGAACTTCAGGGGACCCGTTCATACCATAGCCCCACGTCTTGTCCACCTGTTCACTGGCTCACCTCTTTTTGAGACAACTGTGGAAAGGAACTGTGGGGAGTACATTGGACTGAGACTCTGCGCTCATAGGGTTTATAGTTTATTAGGAGATGACAAATGCTGTGAGTGCAGACTAGAGGTTTAGTGCCAGGGGAGGTTTCGGAGGTGGGTTACACCAGCTGGGGTGGGGATCAGCCAGGATCAGGGACACTTCACAGCAGACCAGTCCTTTGAATTGCATCCAAGAGACAGGCAGTCTTTGGGCAAGTGGGGATGAGGTATATCAGGCAAAATAAATTATAAATAATAATAATAATAATATCAAGGAGGCCCAAGGGTAGGTAGGAAATGATGGGTGTTTACAGGCAGGGATGAGAAAATCAGCCAGCCTGGATAACAGGGTGAGTGCAAGAAAGGTAGCAATGAGGGTAAAGGAAGAGGTTGTGTGGGTACCCAGGCTTGGTGATCCTGAGTGGGTTTTAGCCAATGAGGATTACATGGGGTTTGGAACATACCCCCATGTTCATTGTGACATGATGAAAACTTTCATTTGTGAGAATAATTTAGATGCTATATGTAAGAATTAAAATGGGGATCAATAGAGGAACGGATGAAGAAAATGTGTGTGTTCACAATGGGGTTGACTCAGCCATGCAGAATTTTTGAATGAAAGTATGACATTTGCTGGCAAACGGATGGAAATGGAGAACATCATGCTAAGTGAAATAAGCCAGACTCGGAAAATCAAGGGTTCAATGTTTCCTCTCACATGTAAAAGCTAGAGTAAAACAATGGAAAGAAAGTGGTATGGGGGAATTGTGTATAGTAAGTATATAGAGAAGATCAGAAGAGGAGGAGGAGGAGATGGAGGGAGGGTGGAGGGATGGGAAAGGGAAAGAAATGTGGACTCAATGTGACAGATCATGTTATGGGCATATATAAAGGTAACACAGGGAATTTCACCTTTATGTAGAAAGCACCAACCAAAAATACATAAATAAATGAGTGAAGAGAAGATTGGTAGAGTACGATGGGGGAGGAGAGGGGAAGGGGGAATGGGGACCGAAATGGAGTAAATCAGATTCTAAATGTGTATGATTTTATCCAACTGAACCCAACTTCTATGTGTAACTTTAATGCTCTAATTAAAAAAAAAGAAATTAAGATGTGAGAGACTTGCTATGGCAGGTTAGTCAGATGCTATTGATTCAGGCTCCATTAGCAGTAGGCAAAGTAGAGATGAGTATGTGTTTCAGAGACTGCAGAGGTAGAATCATAGGATTTGGTAAAGAAAGAAACTTAGGAGGTGAGAGGGGGAGAAGGGATGGCTGGTAATGATTCGGGTTCTGAGCCCAGTCGCTGGGGCCCTGGTGGCGTCATCAACAGATACAGGAACTAAAAGAGAGAACAAGGTCACAAGAAAGTGGGACGGGCTCACCGCACTTGTGGAGTTGGCTTGGAGCCTGGCAGAGAGGTCGGAGCTGGAGACGGGGATCTGAGATGGTCTGCATGGCATGGAGTGGTCACTGAAGACCGGAAGTGGGAGAAAAACACCGAGGGGGAAACACAGGAAAGAGGAGAAGAAGCTATAGAGGGGCAAGCAAATATGGAAGAGGGGCCACAGGAAAATGCTGTGTCAGGGAGCCCGCGCAGGCCAGGGCAGAGACAGCATCCTTCCTGTAGAAAAACCAGCAGGAACAAGAACCACAGGTCTGGAAAGAGGACAGCTTTGGAGGAAGTGAGGCAGTCGAGGTGTGAGGCCAGAGCCTCGGGTGGGTGGTGGTGATGGAGAGGTGACATGGCAGAACGCTGCTTCAGGAAATCTCACAGGGAGGGGAAGAGAGAGACGGTGATGGTAATTTTCGACTTATTTGGATCTCTTAGCCACTGGGCGTGTTTTGATTTCTGAATTTTTAAACATCGAGTCAATGCTAGCTACATTTTGAAGATCAACATGACAGAAACAAGTTCTTGGGAGGGGGGGTGGCATATAGGGAATTAAACTATTAAAGAAGCATCTTTATTTATTCCATTTTTACACATCTACCTCTTTGTCATCAAGTCACAACAGTTTATCAAAATATACAAACAGCACAAATACTTTAAAATGTATAGTTAGGATTCTAATAAAATGAGATCGACTACTGCAAATCGCATGCGTGGGTTGTTTATCTTGAATGAGGCCTAAAGACAGGCTTGTCCTCAAATCACCAGTGATGGCATAGGAGGGACTGATGATCTTTTCTTTTAGAAAAATCATGCACTTCATTTCTTTTCTTGTCGTGGTGTGAGGATGGTGATGAATGACAGCACTGGTCCTGCAATCACCCGAGAATGACAGACAGGAGTAAAATGATACTATCTTTGCTGGACTCTGAACTTAAATTTCTATGTTGACAAGACAACCAGCGTAGGTGTTCTAATTAGTGAGCCTTCCCTATCTGGTCACACAAGCTCTTTCCATTTTCCTCTTTTCTGTGAATTTTATGGCTAATCAGAATGAATGGATTTGTGAATCTCAAGTTCAAGCTACGTTTATTGTGAAGAATCCCATGAGAACCTATGCAGGGTTCCCCCACCAAACCATTTACTGTTGCACAGGTACACGTAGCATGAAATGGGTTAGTGGTTACTAGTCTGCGGCTAAGTGAGATCCACTTCTAGGCTAGGTGATGGCTGTTTTGGTCTTTGTACTACTTTGCTCCTTAATTCATCGAACATTTCATTGATCAGCAGTTGATGCCCAAGGGAAGAACCGTAATTTAGAGAAGTATTAGGTTTCAAATCTTTCACAGTGTAGAGAGCCATTTTTCAAGTAAATAGCTAGGGTTAGTAATGACCTAACTTCAAGGGCGGCTGTGAAAGATGCCAGGAGATAAAACAGGACTTTGTCATTAGTGAAGTAGAGTTGGTTTCTGCTACAGATAAAATGTCACTTGAGGTGCTAAAAGGGCTCACTCAGCCTTTATTGTCGAGTGTTTCTTTCCTTTTCCTTCTTGAAGAAGGGACCCAAGAAGTGTTGCTGGAACCGGGGACAGGAAGAAGATGAATTCCCTTGAGGCTCTGCAGAGGCGGGGTTCATGAGATAAGCCCCTCCATCCCTGGGTTAACGAAGGAAAAGTTCCTAAACATATTCTGGTCCATGCTGTTGATCAGGGCTCTATCAGCAAACGACAGGCGGGGTTTCTCATTCAAGAATTCTTTGTCGAAATTGCTACAGTCGTAGGGTGATTTCTGGGTCAGCGTTGAAGGGGGAGAAAAAGGGAAAAGGAAAATCAGTGGCTACATTCATGATCTCATCTTTGGTCGTCAAGGCATCATCTGTGTCTGACAGAGCTGGCATCTGCAGAAACGCTAAACCGAAAGGAAACTTACGGGTTTATCATGCACGGCTGGCAATGAACGGCACTGTGATGCTGAGTCATCAGTTTTTTAGTAATATCATGAAATCCACATAGTGTGGCTCCACGGTGTTCATTCAATAGGATCTAATGCTCCTCGTTCAGAATTTCTGTGAAGGAGGACCGGCCACCTTTGAAAAAGTGGTGAGCCCACATTTGATCTCTGTCCTTTATCTGGGACAGAGGTGAGGAGGTGGCGGGGGAGGGGGCAAGGGAAGGAGGAAGGAAGGAACCTGGTAGGTTATATATTCCTGTTCTTTTATCCGAATCCTTTGCTATTGTTGGTTCCTCTGCCTATGTTAATTTTATTGTCTTCTAGAGACGTTGGGATCATAGGTCCTATTGGTTCTCATGACTGGAAAAAGAGGTGGGGCCAGTACTAACAAATAACCTATTGATGAATACTGATGGGCATGCACCACATTTCAGCTTTCAAAGATGAGGTTAGCCATTATCAAAAGAAGGTCACATGAGCAAAATCAAGGTCAGGCCTCCCACCCTCAAGGGGCTGTGGGACAGTGAGGTCCAGAGCTTGCTGCCCCTGTTTACAAATAGCTGCTGAGGCCCCAGGCCAGGGAAGTGCCTTCCTACCAGCAGAACTGAGAATTGTCCTATGGATCAAGCCCAGATCAAACATCTGATTTTTATATGGCAAATATCAAGTTAATGCTAATCTGCAGTAGAAGGTCAGGCAGGAAGTCAGCTGTTCCCGTGGCCAGAACCAGGCAAAAACTCACCTTATCATAAGTAAATGGTCAACTGTGTATTGGATGTGATATTATCGTTACTAGTCAGAGGGCAAGAGGCCCAGCTGGTGGGCATCCCCAGTGCCTGAGACATATGCTAAGAACAACTCTTCTGACCCTGGGGATGAGGCACATGGCTTCCTGCAGCCATTCGCTGTCATGGTAACAGCTATGGCTGTTTCCTGGGGTGAAATCCACAAGCCTGTGCTATTTCAGCAGCCATGACAGAGATGGTCCATGCCCAGTCAAGTAATTATGACCCCGTTCCCAGCAATCACCAGCAATAGTTAAAGCTTTAAAGCTGGCAAACTCACCACTTACTACTTACTTTAAAAAATTACTTAAAAATTACTAAAAACTGTGATAAAATATATATAAGATGAAATTTGCCTTTTAACCTTTTGTGTGTGTGTGTGTGTGTGTGTGTATGCAGTGCTGGGTATTGAACTCAGGGCCTCTCACATGATAGAAAAGTGCTCTACACTGAGCTGTAGCCCCAGCCTTTTATCTTTATTTTTATTTTTTTAAATTTTGAGACAGGGTCTTGCTAAATTGTTGAGGGGCTCGCTAAGTTGCAGAGGCTGGCTTCAAACTTGTGATCCTCCTGCCTCAGCCTCCTGAGTAGCTGGAATTAAAGGTATACTCCACCACTCCTGGCCCATTACTTCAGAGTACAGTTGAGTGGCAGTAAGCACATTCTCATCATTGTGTAACCATTACCCTCCATCTCCAGAACTTTTTCACCTTGACTGTGGTTCATTTTTAATTCTACTTTGGGGTGCTCATCTTATTGTAAGCCAGGTTGCTCTGCCTTTTCTGAGGTAGGTAAGTGACTTTCACTAGTGCAAAAGCATATATGGGAAGTCAGAGATCTTTTTCTAAACACTGATTTACTTTTTCTTCCTTCAGCCGAAGAACACCTAATGATTGCTACTAGATACTGTAGCTCTGTGAGCACATTACAGATGGTAGCTAAATTTGAATGGAAAAATGGCTCCAACATTCCTCACATAGAATGCAGATTTAGGGACAAGTTTGGACCACTCAGCCTGTGACCACTAAGTATGTACACAGCACCTGCCAGAAGCCCCTCTCATCTGACAGCCACCCCTCTAAATACATATCCCACCCAGACACACTCTGAAGTTCATTCTTCATGCAGGGACATTTTGACTATAGAGGTTAAATTTTGCAAGCAAGACCAGTGCCATGATGCACACCTACAATCCCAGCTACCTGGAGGCTGGGACAGGAGGATTGCAAGTTGGAGGCCATCCTAGAAATTTTGTGAAACTCTGTCTCAAACATAAACATAAAAAGGGCTGGGGTATAGCTAAGTGGCAAATAACCCTGGATTCAGCTCCCAGAGATTTAGCTCCCAGGGATTTAGCCTGTCCGGAAGCAGAAAATTCTTCCCCAGGGAGGTGTAAGGACTGGGCAGAGCTTGAAGCAGCCTGTGAGGATGGGAGAGTGGTGGACAATTGTCCCACAGCTGAGTCCTCACCACTTTGGGCCTGAAAGGTGGGTCAATCTTCTTTCTCTCAAGTTCCTCCCAGTTGATCTCCCGAAACATAGGATGCTGGCGGATGTCGCCCTTGACTCCCAGCCTCTTTTCCGGTTCTCTCACAAAGAGCTGAAAAGGAGCAGAGAACAGGCAGATTACTTACAGCTCAAGGGATGAACCACTTCGCACCAGGTGGAGCTGGACCTGTTAGTGGATAGCCTCCTGCCTGTCTAGCCTTCTTTACCCTATGACTCAGGTCCAACTGGCCCTGACACTCTCCCTGGATGAGACTTCCTGAACACTCTGGAGTCCGGACACTCAAAGCCTTTACTCTGTGACCCCCTTCTAGCCTCAGGTCAGCTTCACCAGGTGTTATTAATGGGATCTTCGGCAAATCACAGAATTTAATAAATTGAGCCAAGTGCTCAACTCACAGGGCTATTCTGAGGATTAAATAAAATAGCCATTTGCACACACACAGATCATACATATGTACCCTCACACAGAGGCACGCACACATACATACAAACACATGTGAACACACACATGAACATGCATGCACAATCATACATACATGCATACACACGTGCACATGCATGCTCACACATACATTTGTGCACTCAAACTCCTGACCTGTAAGACCCAACAGCAAAGAGTAAGTGATTATTTGTTGTTTGATTGGCTGTCAGTTGAGTATGATTTCTTCCAAAGCTGCCTTCTTAGGGTCCTTGCACTGTGGGCCTTGGGGGTCATATGAACTAGTCCCACACGGTCAGCCTGAAACTCTGCAAGGCACCTGAGTGTAGAGAACCACCCTGACTCCTCCAGCCTGCTGGGGCAGTGACATCTCATTCAACGTTCTCTTACAGTCACCTAAGAGATGCTATGTTTCTTCTTGCACTGTCCTTTCTCCGTTGCTGGGCGTTTGGAGTAATCCCTTTTCCAAGTTTTATTTTCCACTGTGCTGGGTATTATACCCAGGGCTCCGCACATGCCAATCAAGTGCTGTACTACTGAGCCACACCCCCAGCCCTCCTGTACTCTTGGATCAGCTTTTGTTTCTCAGGTGACCCCTGGTCATAGACATCCCAAGGAAACCCTGGATCTTTCAACCAGGCCCGTGGTGGAACGCAGTGACTTTCCTGGGTGTTTGACAAGGACTTGCCTCTCTCTTTTGCTTTTGTGGCTTACAAGAACAGCAATTGTATGTTCTAAAACACCGTTTCACCTTTGTTATCTACTGCTCGAAAGTCTTCGGAGGCTCTGTTCTACCAAAACCATAAAGATCAAACAACATCCTGTAGCAAGTGAGGTTTTTTTCTTTTTTCTTTTTCTTTTTTTTTTTAAAGCAGGAGAATCTCTTGTAAAGTTCCCAGCATGGTGTGCATGCAGCCATCTAGCATATCCACCTGGTAAAGTCCTCCTTGGCCCCTCTGCCTCTTGCCCCCTTGTTGTGGGGGGACCACTGAGGACTCTGTGGAAACCTGGGTTTCTACAGCAGCTGAGGAGAAAACATCTGTGCCATGCAAAGAACACTGGGCTGTTTACCCAAGAGATTTACTACCCACGTGGCACTGAGTGCATGTTTTGAGTCTCAGTGTCCTTGTGTGAGTCAGCTTTCTATTTCTGTAACAAAATAGTTGAGACAACCAACTTAAAAAGAGAAAAGGTTTGCTTTGGTGCATGGCTTCAGAGGTTTCAATGTGTGCATGATCGGCCCTGATGCTTTTGGGCCTGGGCTCAGGCAGCATGTCCTGGTGGGAAACCATGGTGGGGCAGAGCTGGTCACTTTGTGGCACCCAGGAAACAGAGAGGAAGAGGAAGGACTGGAGTCCCATAGTCCCCTTCAAGGACATGTGCTGATGACCTAAGCCCTCTCACTAGCTCCACCATCTCTCAACAGCTGCAAGCCAGGGACTAAGCCATCGGCACATGGGCCTTTTGCAAGACATTTAAGATACAAACCTTAGTGGTCCTCATCTGTAAACAAGGACTAATCAAGGTCATTTCTAGAGTTCGAATATCCATGAGCCCCAGGCAACATTTGGGGCTTGTGATGGATAATGTCACTCATCCCCATGGCTGTCCTTGAGAGTCAGGCTCTGTGCTAGATGCCTCAGCTACATCATCCTGACTTGATTTATTTGTTTTAATTGTACGTAATTATGGGGTACAATGTGATATGTTGATATACATATACATTATGGAATGACTGAACCAAACTAACAAACATATCCATCACCTCACAGACTTAAACCTTCGTGTGTGATAAGAACATTAAACTCCGTGCTCTTCAAATTTCCATTACACTGAACACTACTGTTAACTCCAGTGCTGTCCAATAGATCTTCAGTATTTATTTCTCCTGTTTAAATGGAATTTCATGCCCTTGTCCTGATTTTAAAAACAAGTTCAACAAGCAGATACTGTATTGTTATCCCAGTTGTCAGTTGAGGAAACTGAGGCTCAGAATAGCTAAGTCACTGGCTCAAGATGACACATCTAGTCAGTGGCAGGCTCTCAATGATTGGCAGCCTCTTTCCTATTTTTAGTGTTAGGTGGTCTCTCTGCTGAGTGCCACAGACCATCTCCCACTACAGAAATTCTCACCTGCATCTCCCCCCCACGTCCCAAGACTGTCTTCTATTGGTCTGTAACATCTGGAAAGCAGACTGTATTCTATTTCTTTCAAAGTCTAGCCGAGTGCCATGCACAAAGTAGATGTTCAGCAAATGGTGGCTGCCTAAATGAATACCCTGTCTTTCCATGTGGTTTAGCTGCTGTTCTTCTGTTAGCCCCCTGCTTTCTCTTTTTAGCTTCCTTTACAGAAAAGGCACCAAGTTCACAGTGGCATATATTTTCCTGTGGACTCCAAAGCTAAACTCAACAGATGGTGATATTTTCAGAAACTGAGGGAATAAGTGACATGCCCTGTTTCTCCTTCCTGGAAATGATCCTAGTAAATGACCTCCACCACTTAAGGATATTTTGATGAAACAGGAGTAGATAGAAGGTTTAAGTGCATCAAGAATGTGCCCCCAACTAGCTGATGTTGTAATGAAATGCTTTCAAAATTAAGTTAGAAGTAGCTGCCCTGGGCCAGGTGTGTACCACACTAGTTTTCCATTCCATTTCCTTTTTTTGGCAAACATGTGGCATTTGTACTAAGAAAACTGTGACAAAGAGACTTCTGAGCTTGGTTTATGTACCTGTGAAATGTCCAAAGTGTACTTTAAAAAGTAAAATGGATGATGAGAAGATCATGTGATCTACAGCTTCAAAGTCCAATATTTTTTTTTCTAGTTTTGCACAGAATAGTGAATTATAATTTTTTTCTGCCTGAAGCAAATTGACCTGCCTACAGTCTTGAGGATGACCATTCCTGAGGAGGTCAAGGTTACTGGCTCCAGGGAAATAAAGTTGGTGAAGAAAGATTTGTCATTGCCCTTAAAAGCTGTCAGAAGGGTGGTTTACATTGATAGGAAACAGCACACTCTAGCATGAATGGTCAGGACGTAGCTGGAGCTTGTTTAAATCTGTTTGACAGCCTGGGCAAGGAAGCAAGCAGTTCCTAGCTGCTGAGGAGGGCCACCATCGGCTGGGACAGGTCGTACCTGGAATCCACCCTCTGTTCAGTCCCTCCTTAGATACGTCTATTGAAAGGGAAACATTTCTGTTCAAGATCATTAGTTTTTCATCATTTTCAAACAAATGGACAGGACATCCTGCATGAATAAATAGGGAGGAAAAGATTTTTCTTTGGCAGTAATCAGCTGGACCACAGTGTCCCCCACCCCCGGGAATTCTTGATGGATCACAGCTGCTCTTGACATGAAATTTGTTCAGTGCTCTACATGCCCCCATGTGTTATGAGGGGTAAGGGATACAGCCTGACGCTGATGCTTATAACGGAAGTCACAGAAGGCTGCTTTGTTCAGCTTTTCCAGAGGACCCATGACTTCTAGGTTTCACAACATCACGCAGAAGTTCCTGGAGGAAATTTCTGAGAAATGGTGTTACCTTTGACTTTTGCAGACAAAGGGCCTGAGAATGTGGGGGTTGTTGGGTCAAAGCAGCTGAGAGGTAGAGACAGAACTGGAAGCCAGTCACTGGCAGCAAATTGAATGATGGAAACTAAGTTTTAATCAGCCCAACTTCTGGAATATGGGCATGAGAAAGGACATGGGATTTTTACTAACTCATGTGGGAAATACTAAGCTTAGACTCTTTCATATGGCTTTAAAACCTCTTGTGCCTACTAGTCTCTCTTCTTTATTCTCACTTGTCATGGCTTCTGTTCAATTCATCAAATTTATTTCTTACTCTCATGGCAAATCTTTCTTTTGCCACTGACACTACTCTGTACATGTTGAATTTGTGTGTGTGAGTGTGTGTGTGTGTGTGTGTGTGTGTGTTTGCATGGCATTTACCCTTATGTTTACTTATGCTTTTAAGCTTTTAATTTTGAAATAATTACAGATTCATGGCACATTGGAAAGCTTGTACAGAGATGTCTCCTGTGTCTTTGGCCGCCAGTCTTCTGCAATGGCTATGTTTCACATAATGGTAGCATAATAACAAAGCCAGGAATGGCGTTGGAATGATGTGTGTGTGTCTAGGACATTTTGTCACATGTGTGGATCTGGGCCACCACCTTGACATAATGTCAATGATGTTATGTAATTGGACTCATAGAATACATGACTTTTGAGATTGACTTCTTGCCCTTGAGATCCATCTAGGTCATTTGGGGTATCGATATTTTCTCCTTGTATTGCTCAGTGGGTTTCTGGGCACATGAATATTCCCCTTTTCTCCCCAACAGGAAGCAATCTTTTCCTTCTTCCTAGTCTTTCTCACTTGGGAAATTGCCACTCCTAGCTTCCTCCCGCAGTTACCTCTGGTTGTCTCCACCTGGCCGGGGTCCCACCTCCACTCTCCATCTTTGCCTGAAGCTATCTCAGATCCTGAGGTCCCTGGGTTTGGGAGACATGGTGGGAAAGCTGGCTTTCTGGGGGCATCGGCAGGTGTTAGGGGGTTGCAACTGGCTCCAGGCATCCATTCCTTGACTTGTCTGAAGACAGCCTCTGTGTCTGAAGGTGCCCTTGGCCCTCAGAACAGGCCTGGTCTTCATCCAGGGACTTTATTGGTCCAGGCTTCTCAGTGCAGCATCATGCCAGCAACTGAGTTATGTCCCCTCAAAATTCACACATTGATGCCCTAACTCCCAATAGGTTGTAGATGGGGACTTTAGGTTAGTGATTAAGGTTAAATGAGGTCATGAGGGTGAAGCCCTGATCAAACAGGATTAATGTCCTTATGAGAAAAAGGCAGCAGAGTGCTCATACTTGCTGTCTCTTCCTCACCATGTGAAGACCCAGCAAGAAGAGAGCCATCACCAGGAAGAACCTACCATGTGGGACCTTCATCTTGGACTTGGACTTCAGTCCCCAGAATTGTGAGAAATAAAGGTGCATGGTTTAAGCCACTTAGTTTGTCTTGTTACAGCAGCTGGGGCTGACACATACACTTTACACTGCGTTTTTCACAGAACCAAGTGTAAAGTAAAAGCAGAAATTACAGCCGGCTTTAAATGTGCCTTTAAGCAAAACTGAGTCCTTGAGACATACAGTCAATCAACAAGTACATGAAAAAATGCTCACCATCTCTAGCAGTCAGAGAAATGCAAATCAAAACCACCCTAAGATACCATCTCACTCCAGTAAGATTGGCAGCCATTATGAAGTCAAACAACAACAAGTGCTGGCGAGGATGTGGGGAAAAGGGTACACTTGTACATTGCTGGTGGGACTGCAGATTGGTGCAGCCAATTTGGAAAGCAGTATGGAGATTTCTTGGAAAGCTGGGAATGGAGCCACCATTTGACCCAGCTATTCCCCTTCTCGGTCTATTCCCTGAAGACCTAAAAAGAGCATGCTACAGGGACACTACTACATCCATGTTCATAGCAGCTCAATTCACAATAGCAAGACTGTGGAACCAACTTAGATGCCCTTCAATAGATGAATGGATAAAAAAAAATGTGGCATTTATACACAATGGAGTATTACTCTGCATTAAAAAATGACAAAATGATAGAATTTGCAGGGAAATGGATGGCATTAGAGCAGATTATGCTAAGTGAAGCTAGCCAATCCCTAAAAAACAAATGCCAAATGTCTTCTTTGATATAAGGAGAGTAACTAAGAACAGAGTAGGGACGAAGAGCATGAGAAGAAGATTAACATTAAACAGGGATGAGAGGTGGGAGGGAAAGGGAGAGAGAAGGGAAATTGCATGGAAATGGAAGGAGACCCTTAGGGTTATACAAAAGTACATACAAGAGGAAGTGAGGGAAAAGGGAAAAATAATACAAGGGGGAGAAATGAATGTCAGTAGAGGGGGTAGAGAGAGAAGAGGGGAGGGGAGGGGAGGGGGGATAGTAGAGGATAGGAAAGGCAGCAGAACACAACAGACACTAGTATGGCAATATGTAAATCAATGGATGTGTAACTGATGTGATTCTGCAATCTGTATATGGGGTAAAAATGGGAGTTCATAACCCACTTGAATCAAAGTGTGAAATATGATATATCAAGAACTATGTAATGTTTTGAACAACCAACAAAAAAATTAAAAAAAAATAAAGTATTGAAGTCCTTCATAAGAATAAGAATAAACTCACTGTAGGAATTGTAATAATGTTTAAACTAGCTTTACATAAAGTGAAACTGTTTATGTTCAAATCCCACTAGCTTATTTTTACCTTTGTCATCTTTTTTTAATTGGATAATTTTGAAATTAGCTTTCATTTACACGTGTTTTGTTTAGTTATTAAAAGTGAATTTAATTGGCCGTTCAGGGAGTTTCCTTCTTTTATTGCTTGCTTGGCTCACAGAAAGTGAAAGTGGAATGGAACAGCCCTTGGTTTTAAAATACCTCATTCCATTAACCTGGGGCTGAGGATCCTGTGAGAGCTTTGTCTCTCAGAGTCAAGATCTCCATTCCCAGGTAGAGCCCTGGAGTACCCTCAAAGTTTCTAGTACCTTAAGCAAGTTGTCTCTTGTGTTAAGAGGTGGAAGTGTAATCCCTTGACATTTAATTCCAATTCTTCAAGAGAAGAAAGGAGACTAGTGAAAAAAGATGGGGATATTCTTCAAAGTTGTGATTTAATACCAAGTGATAGCTTCCAATGTTGAAGGATCTTGTTCCTTTTCCCATTTTTACTATAATGAGAACAAGGTTAAAAATTATTTTTCTAAATGATCTTTTTAAACCAGCTGACACAGGAGATTCTAGAGAACAAATAATGTTTTTTTTTCCAAATCCCTATATTCTGGGTCCACTTCTTTTAGATTTGCTGGCCTCTTGGCCACATGGATGGGTCTCTGATCCAAACATTTGCAGGAAGAGCACAGTAAATGTAGGCTTATCGTATTCATATATGTTGGCATGTTGTATTGCCGTATTCATTTTCATATTTTACCACTTGTTAAAACTCATATGTTATGGATGGTGTTTTATATCCTCAAAAAAGGAAAACTGGCATTGTATCTAGTATTCTATCTATATGACCCTTAATGATGGCTCCCAGGTGTTCTTAGTTCCTTCATTGGTTTGCCTTGGGGCTCCTCAGTCATGGCTGTGGTTCTCAGAGTACAGTGTCCATCTATACTACTTTATACAGATTTCTAATGTGTCTTGGGTTATCATGGATGGGGTTCTGATTTCTGCTTGGATGGTAGCTTTTGGATTTGCTGCTAGGATGGCGGTAGCCTGGCCTCCCAGAGCTTGTTAGAGTGAGGGATACATGGATGTTTCCATTGCACAATGGGTAGGGCATGTGAGGGGTGAGCTGGTCTGCATGCATTTTAGACACTTCTTGAGACCATTGCTAGGTGGATGACAGATAGAGAGGAAGCATATTGCCTAATAGTTTTGATGTAATACCTAGTCCAGGGTCTGGACTGCACAGCCTGTATTTCAAAGGTTTTAGCCAAAAATGTCCCCAAGCATTAGTATTTCCATAGAATCTACTAGAAGGCCTCACGAAGTCTCAGCTTGAGCCATTGGTGGATTTGGAGTGTGAAGCTGGTGGCCATGTGAGAACTGTCTCTTCTCCTTGCCCTTCCGTCCTCACTTGGTTTCTACCTGGTGTGGTCTGAAGCACCCTCAGTGGGAGAGGAAGAGAACAAGGACACAGTCAACCACACACAATTATCAGCCATCTCCAAAGGTGAGCAGCGCCAGCCGTGAACTCCAACCAGTGGAAAGGGAGCAGAAGTCTGAGCTTTCGTGTTAAGATGGACATGATCACTAAGGTCTTGATCAGGATAGTTTCAGTTTCTCATCTGAAACAGTGTTTCATGACCTATGAGTGACAATAGGTTCATCTTTCACCTGAGCGTGAGCAGAAGTGTCATGTCAAGGTTTAAACCAGGGTCAGGGAAGATAAGTTGGACTCAATACTTTGTATATGAGAAACAAAAGATTAAGTTTTAAGCTGCAAAGGGTGATCATTAAAAGGACCAACTATATCCAAGTAATAGCATTCAAGAGTCATGGAACAGTTTTGGAGGCATTTCTTTTTATAAATGATGCACAAGAGGGTTTGTCTCAAACTCCTTTTGATACCTAATGCTCATATTATTGGTGCCTCAGCTGAAACAGATAATGGTGGGTATACCATTTAAATCTAGTTCAATATAGTTGGTATTTGCTCTGTCACATGAAGGTCAGAATCTAGAAGTGAGTGGGAATACTGAGCAGAGAATCTACCACTAATCTTATGAAAACCTTCTTGACCACATTTCTTACCTTCACTAAAAGGTCCTTGGCCTCCTTCTCGAGCCATCGTGGGTAAAAGGGATTGTCCATGCGGATGGAGTGGAACAGCTCTTCCTCATCTTGCCCATGGAAAGGGGACTGGCCAATCAACATTTCATATAGGAGAACCCCAAAGGACCACCAGTCCACCGAATGGTTGTACCTCTGACCCAGCAAGATCTGTGTGGCCAAAAGGCAGAGACATAATTAATAGATGACGCTGGTGACTGATGATACTTCCAACTCCTCCAGGGCACTCAGTAAATGATGGTTGGTGAAGATAATATGTGGTCTCAACAGAGCCCACTCTGAACACTATCTCTAGATAGCTGATGACGGAGAGAAATGAACGCACAATGCCAAGATTTTTGAGTAAACACCATAGAGTTTCAACTTCTGTTTTCCCTCTGACTTTAAGAGAAAATGCTGAACCATGTTCTTAGCTTTCATAGTCCCATCTGTGACATGAAGACCTGGTGGCAGACACTGGACCCAATAAAGCTAGCACACATCTAAGTGCTCCAGTGCCTCTGGCATGAACATTGGAACCAAGTCCACGTGCTTCACTGACTTCTACCTGGCCTGCATCCCTGCACAAAGTCTTTGTGGTAATTAAGCATCCAGAGACATGAGCTGACCAACTCTTTGTCCCCAAAACCTAGCTAATCATGACTGGTCAACTCGGGAGTCATGGTGTAGTCATTATGATGCAGAATTGAATTGTGTGGCTGTCATGGGAGAATAACCAAGGATGACAACTGTTCATATGGAGAAATCAGACATTCGGATTTCTCAGATCTACATATGGCTTGATGGCAGGCTTGGTCTATCTGCTAGGGAAGAAGTTTCAAGTCTGGAATCCCAACTAAATTTTGTCTTTTAAAATTCTATTTTATCACTGATTCATTTTCCAGGAAAAAAAGATGTTGAGTGTTGACCTTTCAACAACTTCCTTGTTTACTGTCGGAAGGTATGGAGTATGCAAGCCACACACTGAACATGCATCCTCAGTTCAAATTTGCCCTAAATCAGAGACCAAGTTCACATGCAATTTCCAAGACTCACCACAAGAGGGAGCCAAAGCAATCAGAAACTGCTCGGAGCAACGCATTGTAAACAACTTCATTTTGGCCATTCTAATGAAAAGAAATTTGGAGGACAGGAGATGGCTGTGGTGGAAAGCAAACCTACTAGACTTGGATGTTTGTAAAAAAAAAAAAAAGTCTTATGTTAGGAGGAAGAAGCAAAATGCAAAGCCACATAGGGAATGGAATGTCAGCTGAAGGAACACATGGCAGATGTTTCATACATTGTGTCCCTGGAAGGACGAGATGTTGTCATTCCCAGAGGAAACAGCTTGGGGAAGTGTTGTTTCTTGTTTGAGATTGCTCAGTTAGTTGAAAGCTCTCTTCTGAGTTCTGGTCTTGGGGAATTCAATGCCTGATTCTCTTTTCATATTTGATGTGGTCTCTGGTGTCTGCTCTGCCCAGCCTGGTAGTGCTCGCGCTTCTCCATTGGTGAAGAGACTGTGGTCAAGCAGCACCTGCTAGAGAGGCTTATTTCCTAGCTCAGTCTTACTGTGGTCTCTTCTTTTGTCCTTCTCCTTTCCCTTCCCTGTCTTTACTCCAAGAACTCAGCCTTAAAGGCATAACTCCAAGCCTGAGAAACCAGAACAATACCATAATGCCTTCCATGTCATGACAGGGTCTCTCTTTCTCCCCTCTGGTGAGCCATTCCTATAGCTCCTTCAGCCACGGAGCTGGTGACCAAGGTCTGCATAGATGTGCCTATTGGGGCAAGTGCTATTCTGATGCTAAGTGACCGCCCAGGGACCATGTTGTTTAGTTTCCAAGCCATCTCTCCTTTCTCCTAGGAGCTGCTTCTGTGTGCTAAAATCCCACATGGCTGACAGGCTAGTGTGTAGTAGAAAATAGGACGTTTCCCTGCTTTACTGCATCCCTATTTTTGTCAAAATGAGCTGGGGGTCTCCAATTATATACATTAGACCCTCCTGCAGTGGGATGTCAGGAGGAACAGTGGAGATTTGGAGAGGAGCACTGGGTCTCAAGAGACATAGGCTGCAGGAAGCACAGTTAACTTTTTAGATATTGTTCTTGACACTGCTCTGAAATGCACTTATTTCTGTGATCCAAATTCTCCTGAAAGGAGAGATCAGTGTCTGCTAGATGGCTCCATGGCCTTTGTCCCAGCTGCTTTGGGCTCTCGTCTGGTTGGCTTTCTGAGAACTATAGAGCCATTTCTACTTCAATCAGGGAGGAAATCAGAGACTCAAAGACCCAGCACAAGGCAGCCTGAAACTTAGAACAGCAGTAGGTGGTGGGTGAGATGAGGAAGAACCACCTGCCTTGATTTGTTTAGCTTTGGAAGGGAAGACGGCAATGGGTGAATGAGTGAGATAGAGAAAAACTTCACAAAGTAGATGGCATGCCAGTGGGGTCCCCCCAAATGGGAGGATTTTGCTGGGTACAGGAAAGGAGACTGCAAAGGTGGGAATCCAGTGCAAGTTAGACCTGGGCATTTGGTGTGACCTTGGTGTGGCCACTTATTCAGAAAACAGCTGATGGGTGCCTGCTCTGAGATGCAGGGAGGTGACTTGGGACACAGTGGGTACATCATGGTCCCTGATGGGGAAACACTCAGTGCATTGGTCAACTGGAGACTCCTGTGCCCTGGCAACACCAAGCAGGAGACAATAGACTATTCCAGAAGCCAGCATGGGCTTATTCAGGAGAACATGGCCAGAGGTGGGGATGACCATGACCAAGGAAACAGGATGTGATAATAGAGGTGGAGTAGGTGGCCGAGTTGGGGAAGGTGCACACGTCCATGGGATTGGATGTTTCATCAGGGCTCTATACTCAGGATTTGGGCTTGTACTCAGCTGATAGTGGGGATTTCTTAAAGATTGTAAAGCACTGGGGTAGCAGGTTTGCACATGACATGGGCAACTCTGGACTTGGTAGAGCAGTGGCTTCAAAGTGGTGCATGCCTTCATAGTGACCAGGTCATCTCATGAGACATGGGAAGAAAGTTAGAACTTATATTTATTTTAGAGTAATTTTTAAAATCTAAAATGAGAAAGGAGTTAGGCTTTAAGAAGATTTACTTTGCAGAGTGACCTAGCACCCTCACTTCATTAGAACAGTAGATCTGGTATCCTGAGGGAAGGGTGGGAAACCTCATCTCAGCAGCAGCCTGGCAGTCACTTGGCTCATTCATTGACTTTCCATGAATCCTAGAGTGTTACCATTTTGGCTTCTGTTGTTAATTAAACTAATTTTCACAACATGACACGTCTTTAAAAAGTTATCTGCAAAGAGGCTTGGATTGAAGGTAATACAGTAATAATAAGGCAAACATAACATTTGAGTTAAAAAAAACACTGAAATAAATAAGGCAATCATAAGCATAAAGTAAGAAAATGGTAGCACTGATGTCTCTCTTACTCCCTGTACGAGATCTTTGTCAGCTACACGTGAGGAAGGTAGAAACAAGGAGGACCTCATTAGTTATGTTTTAGCCTACAAGAGGTGGGCTTAAAAAAATTGTGAATGTATCAAAAGCATTGCTTTGAATTATGGACTTGTATCCACTATTGTCAGCAATGATCCTTGCCTTAAGTACATATTATAAAGTCTGTTTCATATTGTACCTCTGTGAAGTATCTTTTCAGTTACTGTAGACATGAAAACCAAGAACTAGAATAAATGAATCAGACCTTTCAATCCCAGAGTTCTGAGGTATCAAACCAAGATTTAAAAAGTTATTTAATCTAATATTAATGAAGCATACACGATTTTGTGCTAGTAATAAGTAGAATAAAAGCTAGTTTTTTAATACTATTTTTAGCTCATCTTCAATGTGATTATAGGCTTTTCGAGGCACGTGTTACAACACACAATCTGTATTAGTGGGAATGTGACTCATATAGATACATACACAGATTTTGGGGGTGCTCTTTTAACTGCTGAGAGAATATCATCAAAATATTCAAAGATATTTAAGGAGGATATATGGGTATTGGTGGGAATGAGTGGATGGAGGGATGGGTGGGATGGGTGTGGATGGAGGAAAGTCACATGAGAGGGCTTTGCTGGGATCCAGGGCAAGAGATGCTGATGTCCTAGACTGGGGGAGTCCCAGTAAAAATGGGGGGGGGAGACTAAAGGACTTTGGGGACTAAATTAAAGGACTTCCTTTTGAAGATAGAGAAGAAATCAAGGGAGAGTGTTAATTCAGAATGTTGAGGGAGTGGATAGCCAGGGGAGGTTCAATTTTAGGAGGTCTTGAAGTTTGCTTGGACCTGGGGGTTAAGGAAGAAGGAGAAAACTTGGGGAATTCCTAGTTCTCTATCTAGGCAACTAGACGGATGACATGTGGTTCACCGAGAATGGAGAAAAAAGGGAAAGG